>NW_028318198.1:6350000-7720000 GCF_062004578.1 Staurois parvus
CCCACAATAGGGTCTCTAAAAAAGTAAACATGTCCCAAGGTAAGGACCTTTTACACCAATGCATATGTTGTGATGTGCTTTAATGATGCCCAATGATAGTGCTTTAACAGGGGCCGACTGACAACTCATGGGGCCCCCGGGCAATAGGGGATCATGGGGCCCCAGTGTCCTTGCCCAAACTCAAAAAAGCCTGGGGGGCGGAGCCTGGCTATGGCGGCATAGACGAGCATGGGATGAGTGCACCCTGATGCCTCCGCTTCACCTCAGATACCTGTTGGGGCAAAGGCAATGAGCCAGGGACTTATCCATGTGTAGCCGGATCTAAGGTCGGCAGCCCTGGGTGCGGTGGAGAGAGGGATTGCTGAGACGGGAAACGCTGGAGGAAGAACGACCCGAGGAGGGGGGCTGCTGGGAGGACGAAGAGGCGGGGAGTGATCTTGCAATCAGCCGCAGAGAAGTACTGGGAAGGGGACAAGCCGGCCGGCATCCGAGGAAAGGGAAAGACGCTGATGCTTTCCCCCCCAGCATAGTGATACAGTACTGACGGTGAGCCCCTAGCGCCCCTGGGTGAAAAGACCCTAACCAGAGGGGAGCGGGAAGTGAATTGCTGGAGGAGAAGTCCAGAGGAATCCCCCTGAAGAGAGAAATAGATGCTTGAAGTTCTTTGCTGGTGGCCTGCGCTGTCTTAATGCCTCAATGGAGGGAATAGCAAGGAGGGGGTGAGTGTGGGCAGCTCGGGGCTGCCGAAATTGCATAAAAGTATATTGTTGCCTGAAAGATAAAGAAGATTAGTAAAAGGGGGGATTCCCTGGGGGAGTCTTCAAGTGATTTAATGAAATAACAAGAAGATACAGAAAGGAAATATATTGGAAAAGTGGACAATATAAAGAGAGGATTGAAATCTGAGTCCCAGGTCTAAAATGTCTAGCTCTTATTGTGGTTCCAGTATTTAAAGTGAGAGGAAGGAGAGAAGAAGGAGGAAAAGTTGAGTATTAGTGATGAAAAACAAAAGTGTTAAAAGTAGTGGGCTAAAGGGGTCTCAGACGGGTACAATAAAAAAAATATACGTCTCAAGGTAATGTGACTCCAGAAAGGTCTCAAGTTGTTGGGGAAAAAAGTGAACTGGAAATAAGCCTGGAAGGTAGCCCTAAGCGGGAATGAAATATAGTAGCCAACAAACAATAGAAAATTTGGAGATGAGAGAACTAGAAAATGAGCTACAAGTACCAAACAAGAAGGAGATGGCGGATATGTTTAAAAACCTAGAAAAAACGATAAAGCAAGAACTGGTAAATATCTGGAGTGACCTGGGGCAGATGTTATTGAGGGTAGAGGAGACGGAGGAAAGAGTTAAAAACCACACCCAAGAAATATCTGAATTAGAAAAAAGAACAATTGGTATCAGGAAAGATCAAAAGAAACTACTTTACAAGATGGAGGTACAAGAAAATAGAGACAGGAGAAACAATCTCAGAGTAAGAGGAGTCCCAGAGACTGCAAAGGGAGAAGAGATACGAAGCATAATATGTAAAATTATAAACTCTATAATGGATGGCGCGGCCGGCTCCGGGATGGACGCGATCTGACAGGAGCTCCGTCCACCCGCTAGCTGTCACCTTGGCTCACTCCGATCCCAAGGTCTGTAAATCGCTCTGTCGGGTCTCCACACAAGCCCGACCCGAATCAGCATAATGCCGCGCCGCAGAAAGGCTCCGGGACAGCCAGGGAAGCTTACAAATTTCTTCCCTGCTGTCACAGCACATACACAAGATGGCGCCAGCGGCTTCTTAAACGGCCACAGCACCTGTCACAATATAGGAAACGGATCCTATGAGGTGAACAACAGAGCCCAGCAGTCAGATCCCGGACTGAGAAATCTGCTTTATCCAGGGGACCCGGGTGAGTCATCCCCTCCTTTGTCGCCCACCACCAGCAGCCCTGCCAAATCCAGGCCCAGATTAGACACGGACCACCTGACTGACACCCAAATCCAGCCTCAGCCTTTCCTCACATAGATAATACCTCACACTGCAACGTCATCTCTGATAGATTAATTCCCTGCCACGGACCAACCTATCACCGAAATAAGCATGAAAAATATGCTTCTATCTTTACGTCAAACTATACACGACGACTTGACCTCCTCAATTTCCCAAATCTCAAATGTGATACAACAACAAGACCACCGACTGCGCCACATTGAAAATAAAATGGGAGAAATGGTCATAGCGCATAATGATCTGATCGACGCACATACAGACCACAATTCGGAGATTGAAAAAATAAACCTCAAATTAGCGGACCTAAAAGACCGATCCAGACGCAACAATGTTAAATTCAGAGGTATACCTGAAAATATTACTAACGACGCATTACTACCCTACATCCATCAATTCATGAAACACCTCATACCGTCACTATCGGATTTAGAAATAGCCATTGATCGAGCTCACAGGATACCCAAACCTTTGTTCCTCCCAGCTTCAATCCCCAGAGATTTTCTGGCACGCATCCATTTTTATCACATTAAAGAAAAATTAATGGCAGCAGCCAGGAACCCACCCCCACTTCCGCCATCACATGCTAACATCAAGATCTGTCGAAAGCCACATTGCTCAATCGCAAAAAGATGATTACTATAACTAAGGCACTCAGGAACCACGGAATAGGCTACCAATGGGGTTTCCCCACAAAACTAACCGTTAAACATCATGGTGCAATCTTCACAATCAAAACCCTAGAAGCGGGCATAGACCTCCTGAAGACCTGGAATATAATTCTGGCAGAACTACAACAATCCACCTCAACTAATACACAACAAATGGACGCTGAATGGTCCTAAATCATATCGGCCTCAACCCATCTACACCACAATACCTTGGGCATTATACTTCGGCCACTTCTAGCTAGCAAACGGCCCTTTACCGAGTATTCATATACCACAAAAGTGTTTTTGGTATGACCACGTTTATGGTCAAAACCTGTTCGCACCCCCCTGTTTTAGAGTAGCAAGATCTGCTACTCTTAAGACTTGCATTTTTAGCAAGTTTTTCTTACCCTTCCTTACCTTCCTCCTTTCCCGCACCACCAGTCGACTGATCAACTCGCTCAAATGAAAACCTTACCACAACAAGTAAAACCATACTCAATCCAACGACCGAACCACAAATGTACCGCCCAACGAACGGAACAACATCAACAACGTCCTCGACCTTTCAACTTTTCTCAACAAATATGAAAACATCTCTCCTACTCAGGTAACGCACTTATTAAGCTAAAGAATGATTAAAATATCCTCGCTTAATGTCCATGGCCTTAATTCCCTCTTCAAAAGATCGCTGCTCCAAAAAGAGTCCCGCTTACTTCACGCTGATATACTCCTCCTACAAGAAACCCACTTTACATCAACCAAGACCCCCAAGTTCCATATTCATGGATACTCTCATATATACATGGCAACAATCCCCCCCACAAAAATGGAGTCGTTACAGCCATAAAGGATTCTACTCAATTTCTTCACGTCTCTGAAATAGTAGACCCTCAAGGTCGTTATCACATCCTGATCTGCAAAATCAACAATATCCCCTACACATTAGTTAATGTATATGGTCCCAACGTCAACCAAATCCAATTCTATAACAAACTCCAATCAATTATTTCCTCTCATAAGCAAGGTAGACTTATTATAGGCGGAGACTTTAACGTTATTGGAAACCCACTTCTGGACTCCTCCACCAACAGATGCCCCTCCAAACATGACTTCAACCGCTTTCTACACGACCACGATCTCTACGATATTTGGCGATGCCAACATAGTACCAAAAAGGATTACAAATACTACTCCCTTTCTCACCCATTATACTTCGTCTCAGTGCGGTTTTAAAAAGAGTCATATCCAATTTCTAAGCACTGTGGTCCAGTTAAGGTGCAGATTACAGGCTATTGACTTCTATGCAGGGGTGGACTGATAACTCATGGGGTCCTCGGGCAATAGGGGATCATGGGGACCCTGTGTCCTTGCCCAAACTCCAAAAAGCCTATGAAAAAGGTACCAGGTGCATCTCATGGGGCCCCCTACTGACCTGGGGCCCTCGGGCAGTGCCCGAGTTTCCAAATGGTCAGTCCGCCCCTGCTTCTATGGGAACCATTTATAAACTGCATATGTGTGAACAGGATAAGATCCTGAGCTAATCCTGTCCTGAACCTGATGTAAACCTGACATGAACCTGTGAACAACTACTGTATCAATCCGTACCGCATATGTGTGAATTAGCTCTTTAGGACATTGGATTGCTTTTAGAAGGATATCGTACATGTTATCAAGATGTCTTTTGAAGTCCACCAGGTTTGCCATGGAAAAAGGGGTTAAAAACATAGTTATTTTAAAATGTAGGGAAGAAATCAAGAGCTGGGGACAGCCTTGCAAACAGATTGTATTCCTGCAGAGATGGAAATGATATAGAAGAGGTGATATAAATAAAAGGGCATTACATACCAGGTGGGTTATTTGTTAGTGGTGTCACTCTGTTATTGTAAGGTGTCCTTGGAAGATAGAGAGGAAGGGAGATCAGGAAAAGAAGCAAAGGAGTTACCATAATATGAAGGTGATTTAATTGGATGATGGAGATGCAAGATCAGTGAAAGGTGTTAGGTTTGAAGCAGCTGGAGTGCATACAGGAAGCTTTTTCTACTATGCTGTTTTTTTATTGCTTTTTTTAAAGCTACTGTATTTTCTAAAATAACAAGCAGTTATGCACATGAAAAAATACAATGCCTGCATCTTCAGAAACACATCATATAAATGACATGGCATTTTACACACATAATGCAGTTTGTTATTAAATTTAGTATACCTTTTTTTTTTTGCAAAGCACCAAAGACTAAAAGGATCTAAACATCTGTTACAATATGTAGCCCCCTTTTTTGCAGGGGTGGCAAGAACAAAACTATCAGGTTTAAAAACATGCTGTAAGGCTTGCCATTCTTTTAGCTAGTCAGCAGGATATTTTTATGTAAGTTGCTATCCTATAGTATTCACTACATAGAAACATTATTTGAGCTGTGCAAAAGCCAACGACAACCTGGAATGTGACAAAACATATTAGTGTAGCTGGTGGAGGACTGCTGGGGAAGCAAGTGGATATAACTAGTGTTCCCATGTACATCTGAAACAGGAAAAGAGACAAATAAAACATTTTGTATATTATTAACCACTTACGGATGCGCAAAATCACGTATATATACGTTATTTTGGATTTCCGGGTAGGGAATGCAACCCACATCGCCATTTGCGGCCCTGGATGTCAATCACCAGGTCCCGGCCGGTGATTACTCGCCAGCACCAGGTGATCGCCAAGGATTACCGATGGGGAGAGACCTGTGTATAAACAACACAGATATCTCCCCTGTTAGCTCCTGCACATTGCTTTGTATGGCTCTGCAAAGCAGAGCCATACAAAGCAGTGTACTTACAGTGAAACACACCCCCCATAGTAAAACAGCACACAGTTAACCCTTTGATCACCCCAGATGTTAACCCCTTCCTGCCCAGTGCCATTAGTACTGTGTCAGTGCTTTTTATTAGCACTGATCACTGTATTGATGTCACTGGGGATGCCAGTTTCACCAAGTCAGTCCCCCCCAGTGTCAGAATGCCCACCACAGTCCCGCAATCTCACTATAAGTCCCTGATCACCGCCATTACTAGCACAAAAAAAAATAAAACATTATTGCATATATACCGCCATTTGTAAATGCTATAACGTTAACATAAACCAATTAATCTACACGTATTGGGATTTGTTTTTAGCAAATACATGTAGCAGAATACATTTTGGCCTAAATTTTATGATGAAATTAGATTTTTTTTAGTTTTTTTACTGGACATGTTTAATAGGAAAAATTAAAAAATATTGTTTTTTTATCAAAATTGGTGGTCTTTTTTTGTTTATAGTGCAACAAATAAAAAACGCACAGGCGATCAAATACCACCGAAAGAAAGCTAAATTTTTGGGTGCAGAATTGCATGAGCGTGCAATTGTCAGTTAAAGTAACACAGTTAAAGTAGCGCTGTATTACAAAAAATGGCCTGGTCAGGAAGGGGATAAATCCTCTGGAGGGCAAGTGGTTAAACAAAACAGCCACACATAGCAATGTTTAGGTAATTTACAGTGGGTATAGAAAAGAACCACTCCCCTTCAAAATAAGCACAATGTGTTGCTTTGCAGCCATTGTTAAGGATGCTTTTATTTTTTTCTGACACATTGGTGTTATATCATTAGCTTGGATGTTATAAGCTGCACTAAGTAAATACAGCAAGATAAAACAAAAACTGTGCCTGTCTTCATTTCGGGCTGGAAAGCAGCAAAATGTAATTAATTTAAAGGGGAGGGGAATACCTGTACCTACTGTAAGACTCCATGCAGACTAGGAGCTGAAAAGAAAGCACACACAGAAAAATGCTGGATAAAAAAAAACCCATATAAGTGTTTTTTCCCCCCATTATTTTTCTGTTTTTGTGCTTGTGTTTTGCTGGCATTTAGCAATGTTAGCTGCTTGTTATGAAGAGGGTAGCATCCTTAATAACAGATGACTCCTCAGAGGGTTTCCCCATTGACAGCTGAATGTAAACAAAAGAAATGCCAGCACTGACAATTTGAGAAAAAAAACAGCGTGCACCACACCAAAATAGAAAAAAAAGTGTGGTGTTCCCTCCCAAATCCCTACCAGACCCTTAGGTATGGTATGGATTTTGAGGGGAACCCCATGCCTAAATTTAAATAAAATGGCATGGGGGCCCCAAAAAAATCCATTCCAGACCATTATCTGAGAATGTAGCCTGGCAGACCAGGAAAAGGGGGGGAGCGAGAATATATATACACACACACTACATTGCCAAAAGTATTGGGACACCTCTCCAAATCATTGGATTCAGGTGTTCCAATCCCTCCATGGCCTCAGGTGTATTAAATAAAGCATCTCGGCATGCAAACTGCTTCTACAAACATTTGTGAAATAATGAGTCACTCTTAGGAGCTCAGTGAATTCAAGCATGGTACTATGATAGGTTGCCACCTGTGCAATAAGTCCATCCATGAAATTTCCTTGCTACTAAATATTCCACGGTCAACTGTTAGTGGTATTGTAGCGAAGTGGAAGCAACTGGGAACAACAGCATCTCAGCCACAAAGTGGTAAGCCACATAAAATGACAGAGCGAGGTCAGGGTATGCTGAAGCACACAGTGCGCAGAAGTAACCAACTGTCTGCAGATTCAATAGCTAAAGACCTCCAAACTTCATGTGCCTTCAAACTAGCACAACAACAGTGCATAGAGAGCTTCATGGAATAGATTTCCATGGCCGAGTAGCTGCATCCAAGCCTTATATTACCAAGTGCAATGCAAAGTGTCAGATGCAGTAGTGTAAAGCACACCGCCACTGGACTCTAGAGCAGTGGTGACATGTTCTCTGGAGTGATGAATTACACTTCTTTCTCTGGCAATCTGATGTATGTGTCTGGGTTTGGCGGTTGCCAGGATAACAATACTTGCCTGACTGCATTTTGCCAAGTGTAAGATTTGGTGGAGGGGGGATTATGGTGTGGGGATGTTTTTCAGCAGTTAGGCTTGGCCCCTTAGTTCCAGTGAAGGGAACTCTTAAGGCATCAGCATACCAAGACATTTGGGACAATTATATGTTCCCAACTTTGTGAGAACAGTTTGGGGATGACCCCTTCCTGTTCCAACATGACTGCGCACCAGTGCACAAAGCAAGGTCCATAAAGATATGAATGAGCAAGTTTGGAGTAGAGGAACTTGACTGGCCTGCACAGAGTCCTAACCTCAACCTGATAGAACACCTTTAGGATGAATTAGAACGGAGACTGCTAGCCAGGCCTTCTCATCGGACATCAGTGTCGGACCTCACAAACGGTCTTCTGGAAGAATTGTCAAACTGTCCCATAGACACACTCCTAAACTTTGTGGACAGCCTTACCAGAAGAGTTGAAGCTGTTATAGCTGCAAAGGGTGGGCCAACTCAATATTGAACCCTATGGACTAAGACTGGGATGCCATTAAAGTTCATGTACAAGAAAAGGCAGGCGTCCCAATATTTTTGGCAATATGGTGTAGCTTGATGTATTAAGTTTGCCTGGCACTCAACTTTAAGCTTTCTAAATACAAATTTGTTAGTTTACAAATAATGGCCTTGAGGTATCTTACTTGCTTTTTTTTTGCTGATCCTTAACTGATAATCAGTAAGGATTTATATTTCTGGTAAATAATATTCATTCTTCTAAAGTCCCATTTCTCTAAAACGCTGTTCTGGAAGAATGGTCAAACATTCCCATAGACACACTCCTAAACCTTGTGGGCAGCCTTCCCAGAAGAGTTGAAGCTGTTATAGCTGCAAAGGGAGGGCCAACTCAATATTGCACCCTACAGACTAAGACTGGGATGCCATTAAAGTTCATGTGCGTGTAAAGACAGGAGTCCCAATGCTTTTGGTAATATATACATATATATATATATATATATATATATATATATATGACAGTGCTGCATCTCTACAGACTTATCTGACATATAATAGTTCCAGGGCAGTAATGCAATAATAAGGTCATCAGGTATATCCTCACTAAACTACAACATGCAAGGCACATGAATGATGACATGGCTGGTTCAAAAATACCCTCCTCTCAGAGTGTATTGCCATTAAAGATATTCCATTTAAAGCTCACATCTGGTTCTATGTCATGTTTAGTTAAGCTATATTTTGTAGGACATAAGGTCCAATTTGTGCAAGAAATAATAAAAAACAGGTATGTGATGAGCACATGTAATGACCAGGTTCACAGACAAATGGGCAAACTTTGCATACACCTGCTTCCAAACTTATAGACCAATATTAGAGCCCCCTTTGTAAAAGAATGACTTGCGTATAACAGCTATTATACTATTACTGCTCTAAAATGTCTCTTTAGAAGCGCAGTAGCAATGACTGTGTTGAACACAAGCGTACCATACATCCACTCTGCTCAATGTGTGCTCATTACCAGATAATGGAAAACACTATTCTAGCAGCCAACTCCACAATAACATTCCTAAAATTGTGAGGCGTCATTATCAGAAAGTAACATTCCATGAACAGGTGGAGAATTACAATTTCACAAACTTCTTGACGTGCGTAACCCTTACGTCTGGTACACACAATGAGAAAACTGGACAAAATAACCCCCAGCTTTTGGAGTGATCGTCTGGTAATCTGTTTTAGTACACAGCTTTCAAGAGCTGATCACAACAGTTCATGAAAAATATCCAAAGGAACAAGCTTAAACATTTTATTCGTAAGATAACAGAATTAATGATTTTTGTATAATTAGTATAGTATTTGTAGAAAAAAATCAACTGACTAAAACCATGCATGCTTGCAAATTAAAGAATACATTACAATACAATAAAATACATTACATCACTTCTGAAGTTGTATTCTGACTTACCAGAATTTACATAACTTTAGTAACCTACTTGTTTTCAATATCAGACTAGCATGTAAAAAAGAAAAAAAATCGTGATCATTCATGCAATATTCTCATTGTGTGTAATAGACTTTACTTAATACAGGTTTGCCTTGCTATGTGGGTGTTGGGGGAGGTCTAGAGCCTCCTTAAGAAATGCAGCCACAAAGCCTTTAGTGAAACTGATGTCAACTAATACATTTCTAAGTTAGCAAACAAAATCAAATGAGGCATCTTATGGTATCTTCACGATTATCCCTGTGTCTGGATCATCCTGAATCCCAGACTTAAACTGACCTTGGAGCCTCTGCATTAACCAAGTTGAGATAAATGCTCTTCCCATGATGATGGTCCTTGTCCTCTGTTGTGTGCCTGACAAATGCTACAAATTTAGGGGCAGTGAGGTAACTGCAATTTGACAATTGAATGAGAATAATGGTGTTATATGGGGATATTTCAACTTAGAAAGAGATTAAGGCTGCATATACAGACTGGACTTATGCTTCAAGGGGCAGCACAGGAACACATTAAATACCAATTTTGGGCTAAAAGTAACTCACCCTACCACCTTGTCCTCTCTGATTGCTGTGTTAAAACACAAAAAATTATCTAACTGTATGTTTTCACTTACTTTAAGCCACAGCCACATGATCATTCAGTCGATTCATTCTCTTCTCTGTTTAATCTCTGAATCAGCCCTTTATCTGGGTGTCCATATCACACTGCCTGTGTGACATGGACAATTTCTATTGTCTGAACAGCAGAGGAGTTCTCCCAGGTTCCAGAAGAGAACTGACATCAGTTTGAGGGGAGAGAAGAGAAGCAGATGCCAAGGTTAAACTTGCTCCACTGGACTAGTGTCCCTTGCAGGTCGAAACAGAGTCAGAAAAAAACCTGATTGGGGAGACTAAGGTGAGTATAACTCACCAGGTAAGGAAAACTAAACATCTGGTACAAAGGAGTTGGGATGGAGGGATGGAAAAAAAATTGCTTTAACACAGAGTTGGGATTTAGTTATAGGGAAAAGCAGGGCTGAGGGAATAAAGTCCATCTCTGCCCCTCCATCCCAACACCTACTGTGCATCAAACAAGCATTCACTACCTTTTTAATTCAATTATGTGTATTTACTTTTCTCGACAATTCCATGGCAAGCATACCGGGGGTCCTTATGGTCACCTCTTATATATATAGCTTAAATCTTCTTTTGAAAAAAAAAAATTTTAAGTGACAAAGCACCCTGGTGGTGTTATCTAGAGATGAGCGAATTATTCAAAAATTCGATTCGGCTGATTCGCCGAATTTGCGGAAGAAATTTGATTCGATGCGAATTTATTCGCTGCGAATTTAACTTATTAAAAGGGTTTCTAGGCTTCAGAGAGCCTTTATATTAGTGCAGAACACTGTACCTTTAATTTAAATGCCCTTGGAGTCTGCTGGGGAAGAGAAATAATACTGTCAGTCAGTATGACATGCAGATGAGTGCCGTCGATCTTAGAATCACCGCACACTTCACTCATTTGGGCAGTCACGGGGCACGACGAAGAAGAAGAAGAAGAAGAAGAAGAAGAAGAAGGAGAAGAATGAAAAGAAGAAGAAGAAGAATGAAAAGAAGAAGAAGATGAATGAAAAGAAGAAGAAGAAGAATGAGAAGAGGAAGAAGAATGAAAAGAAGAAGAAGAAGAATGAAAAGAAGAAGAAGAAGAATGAAGAAGAATGAAAAGAAGAAGAAGAAGAAGAAGAAGAAGAAGAATGAAAAGAAGAAGAAGAATGAAAAGAAAAAGAAGAAGAATGAAAAGAAGAATGAAAAGAAGAATGAAAAGAAGAATGAAAAGAAGAAGAAGAATGAAAAGAAGAAGAATGAAAAGAAGAATGAAAAGAAGAATGAAAAGAAGAATGAAAAGAAGAAGAAGAATGAAAAGAAGAAGAAGAAGAATGAAAAGAAGAAGAAGAATGAAAAGAAGAATGAAAAGAAGAAGAAGAATGAAAAGAAGAAGAATGAAAAGAAGAATGAAAAGAAGAATGAAAAGAAGAAGAAGAATGAAAAGAAGAAGAAGAAGAATGAAAAGAAGAAGACGAAGAATGAAAAGAAGAAGAAGAATGAAAAGAAGAATGAAAAGAAGAAGAAGAAGAATGAAAAGAAGAAGAAGAAGAATGAAAAGAAGAAGAAGAAGAAGAAGAATGAAAAGAAGAAGAAGAAGAATGAAAAGAAGAAGAATGAAAAGCAGAATGAGAAGAAGAATGAAAAGAAGAATGAAAAGAAGAATGAGAAGAATGAAAAGAAGAAGAAGAATGAAAAGAAGAAGAAGAAGAATGAAAAGAAGAAGAAGAATGAAAAGAAGAATGAGAAGAAGAATGAAAAGAAGAATGAAAAGAAGAATGAGAAGAAGAAGAAGAGGAATGAAAAGAAGAAGAAGAAGAATGAAAAGAAGAAGAAGAAGAAGAAGAATGAAAAGAAGAATGAAAAGAAGAATGAGAAGAATGAAAAGAAGAATGAAATGAAGAAGAAGAAGAATGAAAAGAAGAAGAAGAAGAATGAAAAGAAGAATGAAAAGAAGAAGAAGAAGAATGAAAAGAAGAAGAAGAAGAATGAGAAGAAGAATGAAAAGAAGAAGAAGAATGAAAAGAAGAAGAAGAATAAGAATGAAAAGAAGAAGAAGAAGAATGAAAAGAAGAAGAAGAATGAAAAGAAGAGGAAGAAGAAGAATGAAAAGAAGAAGAAGAAGAATGAAAAGAAGAAGAATTCCAGTACAGCAAAAAGTGTATCTGCAGAGAGCTCCGCTATTTCTGACAGTTCTCTGACAGTTCCTTCACATTTACAGCGGTTGAAACATTGTATCTATTTGTTTCCGAATAAAAACATCTGTATCCTAAATGGAAACAAATAGATACAATGTTTCAACCGCTGTAAATGTGAAGGAACTGTCAGAGAACTGTCAGAAATAGCGGAGCTCTCTGCAGGGACACTTTTTGCCGGCTGTAGAAGGGATGAAAATCGGGCGATCGGGAAAAATTCGATTCGCGCATCCGAAGTTTGCTAATATTCGGATTCGGTGCGAATCAAATTTTTCCTAATATTCGAAACGAATTCCACTTCGCCAAGTTCGATTCGCTCATCTCTAGTGTTATCATTTATCCCAACGCTCACTTTAGCTAGTAGGTTTTGCCTTCAAATAAAGGTGGATAAAAGAAAAAAAATGGCCTGTGAAAAAAAGAATGGTGATGATGAACACTGTTGTCAGTTGCCTAAAAGTAGCAGAATACTGTATTTTTCATGGCAGCTGTCCTCTAATTTAGATTAAAGTGGGATGGTCAGTCTGGTGATATTTTCATCTAGAATAGTATTAACATGTCTCAGTATTCATTATGCCTACACAGAGTCATTCAGAATAGGAGTTTGAGCTCTATTAATCACTGTTCATTAGCAGAGTTAAAGACAGATTCTACATTGAATGTTAGTACAAGCCCGAGAATAAAATGCACTGTAAAAATGACTTATCTCTGCCTCTGTAGCTATTATCTTTGCAATTACCATTTTACGAGCATTGTTTCTGCAACATTCAGAGCATGAGCACTCAGGCATATACTGTCGCTTCAGGTTTGTAGTGACTCCTTTTCAATTCAAGCAGAATTTTGTAATACTAGGAGTGTTAACATACAAAGCCATTGACAGATTAATTATTTTCTAGGGGAAATGATGTTAACCTTGAGGGAAAAATTATGTCATTACAGAATTATTAGGGGTTTTCTATGAAAATTTAAGTGAAGTTGGTCTTACCATGCATTTGCTTATATTAGTTATCGTAACTGCATAAAAAAAAATGGAATCTGGCTGTTATTGGCAACATTTACCTTTTACCATTTTTCTACTTTCATATTGTTTAAAGTTAAATAACCTTAATGAGTAGGAAGACATCAGATAAATGCAAATTAAACTTAAGGATAAAAACAGAGGGATCCCTGGTAGACAGAGTTCCAAGAAGCAGTTGGAACATAGGGAGTACACTTTGGGGGAAGAAAAATGATGAATAAACTGCAGTGAAAATGAAATACTTTTTGGTGGCACATGCACGTACTTTCTATAGTGTATAGTTGTATACTTTGTATAGTTGTATACAGGGGTGGACTGACAACTCATGGGGCCCCCAGGCAATAGGGGATCATGGGGCCCCTGTGTCCTTGCCCAAACTCAAAAAAGCCTATAAAAAAGGTACCAGGGGCATATCATGGGGCCCCCTACTGACCCCGGGCCCTCGGGCAGTGCCCGAGTTTCCAAATGGTCAGTCCGCCCCTAGTTGTATAGTGTTAAATAACCTTAATGAATAGGAGGATGGAAGATAAAATGCAGTTTACATATAAGAATAAAAACAGGGGTATCACTGGTAGAGAGAAGAAGCTAGAGCATAGGGAATAAACGTGCGATGAAGAGAAGTAAATGTTAAAGTGGTAGTAAAGTCTTTTTTATGTTTTACCTACAGGTGAGCCTTTAACCACTTGCCCTTCTGAGGATTTACCCACCTTCCTGACCGTGTCATTTTTTGTGTTATGATGCTGCATTACTTTAACTGACAATTGCGCTGTCATGCAACGCTGCACCCAAATTAAATTGACATCCTTTTTTTCCCACGAAGTGAGCTTTCTTTTGGTGGTATTTGATTGCCTGTGCAGTTTTTATTTTTTCCACTATAAAAAAAAATACCAACAATTTCGAGAAAAAAACAATATTTTTGACTTTTTGCTATTAAACATGTCCAGTAAAAAAAAAATTAAAAAATCAAATTTCATCATAAATTTAGGGCAAAATGTATTCTGCTACATTTCTTTGCTAAAAAAAATCCCAATATGTGTAAATTAATTGGTTTACGTGAAAGTTATAGCGTTTACAAATGGCGGTAGAAATACTGAAATTTATTTTTAATTTTTACTAGTAATGGTGGCGATTAACAACTTATAGCGGGACTGCGGTGGGCATTCTGATAGTGGGAGGAACTGACTTGGTGTCACTGGCATCTCCAGTGACATCAATACACTAATCAGTGCTAAAGCAAGCACTGACACTGTACTAATGGCACTGGGCAGGAAGGGATTAACATGAGGGGCTATCAAAGGGTTAACTGTGTGCTGGGTGTATTTTATTATGGGGCCATGTGTTTGTGCTTCACTGTAATCACACTGCTTTGCATAGCTGTGATGCGCAAAGCCATCCAAAGCAGTGTGAACAAGCTGACAGGGAGGAGAACTGTTTTGTTTACAAACAGTTCTCCTCCCCATCGGAGATACTTGGCAATCACCGGGTGTCGGTGAGCAATCACCATGATTGACAGTCACGGCCGCAGATGTCACGGTGGGGATAAGGCATACACGCACCTCATTCGCTCCCAGCCCAGACATGAAAAATCACGTATATGTACATGATTTCGTGCACCTGTGCTGCCCTGTAGCAGTATATCTGCTATAGGGCAGTCGGGAAGAGGTTAATAAGGCTTACGTGAAGGTACTGTAACTATCTCCTAAACCTGCACCATTTAGGAGATATTTGCTTTAGCTGCGCCGGTGTGCCATCCATTGAGAGAGACTCCCATGTCATGGCTGAGACTCCCACACACATGTGCAGCAGTGACATCACTACAGCTCAGCCAGTCAAATGATCAAAGCATGCGAACCCAGAAGGAAGACCAGGTGAAGATGGAAGCCCCAGGGAGCCATGACAGTGCTCCGCTGGAGGTCTTCATTGTCAGGTAAGAACTACAAAAACTAAGTGGAGAAATACTTTTGGATTTTCATAGCCTGGAGAAGACTCCTTGGGGCATGTAGGGTTAATATTAGTGTTCGCAGGGATCACCAAAAGCTCTAAAAGATCTATGCTATTACAACAGCTAAACAACTTGCCCTTATTGCATAGCCTGTGAAGTAAGGGTCCCAACACTGAACCTTGAGGTACACCACTGGCAACCCTAGACCATTCAGAGTATGAATCATTAACCACTACTGTCTGAATAAGATCTTTTAGCCAGTTTTCTATCCACTTACTGTACATACGGATTTTTCCCATCCTGTAGACTTTAGCTTACACATTAGCCGTGTGTGGGGAACTGTGTCAAACATTTTTACCAAATCCACGTATACCATGTCCACCGCCACCCCTCTGTCCAAGATTTTGCTCACCTCCTCATAAAAAGAAATCACATTTGTCTGAAAACTTCTGTCTTTCATGAATCCATGCTGAATTTTGCTTAAAATGTTTTTTTTTTCTAGCAAAAACTCGTCTATGTGGTCCTTTATTAACCCAGTATCTTCCCAACTAAAGAAGTGAAACTAACAGGTTTGTAGTTACTTGGCAAATATTTTGTTCCTTTTTTAAAAAATAGTCACCACATTGGTAATTGGTAAGCTGCAATATATTAAGTGTTTGGTTTTAATACTGCTGTAATGATGCAGTACTGGATTTGTGTTGTTTTCACATGCACAGACGTTTGTTATGTTTTATTTGCCTCACAAGTCCTTTAATGGGACCCCCTTCTACCCCCAGGCCCCATGGTAGCTGAGAAAAGGGGAGGGCTGCCATGGCTATTGCTACACCACTGGATAGAAGAAAACACAAGAACACTCTGCAGCTATAGTCACTGAGGAATTTTATTAGACCCATTCAGATGGTCTTGCTGAACCTATTTCTTGATGCCCTATCTTATCCTATATATTATTCAGCTCGTTCAAGCTACAATACAATGTGATCTCAGTAATACTACTGTTTTTGTTTTTTTAGTAAAGTGATGCACTCAACCATTAAGGATACTCTGTGTTTAGAATAAAAACAAAATATATAGCTAAAAGTATAAAGTCAGATACCTATACAGTATGTGCATGCACATAACTCACATAACTGCAGCAGCTTCAGAAACCCTGCTGATATATCCGAATGCACAGGGGTGGACTGACCATTCAAGCACTCGGGCACTGTCCGAGGGCCCGGGCTCATTAGGGGGCCCCATGAGATGCCCCTGGTACCTTTCATTGGCTTTTTCATGGCTTTTTTGGATGTGGGCGAGGACACAGGGGCCCCATGAGTTGTCAGTCCACCCCTGCAAATGCATGGCTGTTCTGACAGTCAAAGATGTGCATGTTTAGGTCTCATTTGAGGCCAGTTTTGGATGTATGGTCTTTCAGCTCTTTGAGCTGCAAACTGCCCCTAGTTTTATATAGTAGTTTTTGTAGGTTTGTTAGTGTGTGTTTGTTGTGTTGCCAGCCTCACAGTTGGACTGCTTTGGGATGACCCATACATCTCAGAATCTGTATGACCTTGTTTCATGTAAAAAACAATTAAGAAAACAGGATTTTTTACTTACTGTAAAATCCTGTTTTTTGCAGTTCGTTAAGGGACACAGGTTCCACCAGTCTGGCTTAGGATCACACCTCTACTCCTTTTGGACAAAATTATAGCTTTGATTCCCAGTGTCCCTTTCCCTTAAAGGTGACAGTATAAATCATACATCTCAGAATCCTTTTGTCCATGTATCCCTTAAAGAATATGTGAACTCAAAATGTTATATTCCTGATATGTGCCTGCTGTACCATGTACTTGTATAAAAAAGTATCCTGTTATCTTTGTACTGCTTCCTTTGTGTGAAATCCCTTGTGTTCCTGCCAGTCTCTCTGCTTCCCTATTAAAAACTGACCACACTAATCAGGAGAACACACTGTGGTCAGTTCTCTAGCTGTGCTGGGAACTCAGCCTGCACTCCTCCAGTGATCAGACATATGCTGACATGCACCCCCTCCCCATCTCCCCGCACAGCCTTTAACTGGAAAGATCAGTGTTCTGCTGTTTCTCCTCCCCCAGCACTTATGTAGCCAAGAACAGAAAGAATGTGATCACTTATAAAAAGGGGAAAACAGGTATATACTGTATAATCTTTTTATATCTCTACACAATGTTTTGCCTTTAATTTCCTGAAGGGTTGTTTTACATGGGGTGGGTTCACAATCACTTTAATGAACTCCACGAATAGGATTTTATGGGAAGTCAAAAATCCTGCTTTTTAATTAGGGGAAATGTTTTTACCTTGTTTCTTTAATGATAGGTTCAGTAAATTACCAGGTTGTTTCTTTTTAAAGCATTCTATAAGTACTTACAGTATATAAACTCGAGCCACTCCAACAGTACTAACAATGCTTTCATGGTTATTTTAATGCCAATTTGATAAACATTTCTACTTCTAGAGACCAAAAACAAATATCTTACCAAGAACACTGAATTATTCTCATCAATCTCTATCCCTGTTTTGCTGGGAATCTAAAATCTTACCAACAGTCTCACACTAGTGACTTGAAACTGTAAAAATGGCCAGTGTTTTGCCTATGAACTATGCTTCTCTCTGCAGTCAGTTCTTGTTGACCCATGCAAAATGTTTTTTTTCATCCTGATGCCCAAGATTTCCTTCTGTTGAAGCTGTAATTATTTCTCTAGTGAGTCTTACACTGGCTAGCTAAAAACACAGTTCTGTGTGTGAGATGGATGCACCCAGGGGATCCCTAAAAACCTCCCCCACCTGATCACATAACATGGAATATGATATGTTTCCTTGACTGGGGCCCCCAACAATGACTGCAGTCTCTTATTTCAAAATCCAGGGCAGGCATTTCTTCTGTCAATGAATAAAAAATAATAATTTAAGGTGCAACTATGAGAAAAAAAAAAAAAAAATATATATATATATATATATATATATATTATGAAGCTGCCCCTAATGTAGTGGATGACCACGTTTGTGTAGATGTATAGTATAAGTAGGTAGATGCCACATAAGAATAAGTGAAATGTGCAAGTATTTAGGAGGCTAGTATCACTACATGCCCCTAGGTAGAACCATTATAATTTGAATAGATTCTCAAGGTGTAGGCTATATTCCCATAATCTATACAGAAAACATATAAACCAAAAATTAAATAAATAAAAGTCCACAAGTGTAATTGAGCTTAAATAAAGGTGACAGTCCTTTCAACTTCTTTATACTGTGACCCAAACCAAAAAAGGTGACTTAAATCTGATACTGGTGCTGGTTTATAGGCACCATTCCATATGGGTGCAAAATTGTTTGCTTTACTATTTTAAGCTCATTTAAGAAATACTGCACTTAAAAGGATATTTCATCTGTCTGGTTTATCTGAGTGGTCTGGCACTTTATCTGCGTAAGGATTAGTCCATATCTAACACCATAAAATCAATGGAAAGAAGTGAGCGCTATCCAAACAGCTGCTGTGCACGCAAAGTACCAACACAAGCCTTAAATAACAGAAAGAATAAATAGTGCAGCGCTAAAATTGACAATATGTATTCGCAGTGATTAAAGTATGATTCAATTTGAACAGTCTGTGCAGTTGTAAAAGTGCCACGTGACTGGTAGACTTAATGGTGGTGCTCCGTGATTAATAGCTGAATTGCGCACTCACCAGAAGTATAATAATAATACGCGTTATATATTATTATATCCAGAAGTATCCTCATCAGGTAATGGTCTGGTCAAATTTGGTAGTCCTCCCTCAGGATGGTCATTCTCAGGTGCCCAGAAGTCAGGATTAATCGGATCCAGATAGCCAGAGGTCCCTGTTTAGGGGATGGGTGGAGCTGTCTGCTAACAGCAGGTCTTCCTCCTCTTGGCAAGGGCTCTGGAAATAAATACTCCTCTTTACTTTACTTCATCAGAAGTAACGTGGGCATGATGTAACGCGTAAGGGGCTTGGCTCTGGGCAGACATGAATAGTGAGTTCAGCTGACAACAAGTGAAGCCTGCATCTGATGATTTTATGGCATTTTATTCATTTACTACGTTTCTTTTTCTCCATGTGACTGGTCCCCTAAAGCCTCTTCTCTTCGGTGTTCTGTGCTGTAAATCCTTACAGTGTTCTTCAGTTTCATTAGTCAGTTGTGAGATGGGGAAACAAATTTCATTGAACACTGATTGAAGTAAATTAAAAACATTCTGACTGACATTCTGCAGTTTAGCCACAAGATGTCACTGTTTTTTCTAACACAGCCTCAGACTGCATAGAGATTTCTATATTCATGAAGGGGTGGGGTTTTTACACTTGGAGAGTGAACAGGAAAAGTAGAGGAGAGCAGCCATGCTTGAGAGAGAGAAGGGGGGTTGTGTGATCTGAGAATCCGATGCCATCCAGATGTGAGGACAGCCCTCCATAATCAGAAATTCAGTTGAGTGATGCTGATGGTGTTCAAGACGCTGATCCTGTTCAGAGAAAGGCAGAGCGCTGACAGGAAGGCTGATGAGATCGCTTGCTTGTTGGAGAGACATCTGTTCTGTTCTGAGTCACCAGCGGATGCAAGGCAGACCCGGGTCGGTAAGATCGTGCACGCACCTCATTTCAGTGTTGGCGCCTCCAGAGACTGAGACAGGCCTATAGTTAGTTAGGGTCTCTGTTTGTGTCAGGCCACAAGTGTTGTTACTGATCATTGGAAGGACTCCACAACTTAAAGTGACATTTCACATTGGAGAGCTGATAAAATCCTACAAACTCAAGCCAGACTGGCGTGTTGCTCAGAAGGAATACTCAGGCACGTGCTACAGGACCAGTTATGGGAGAGGGAATACTGTAGATTTGTGTAAGATTGTAAGCTGTTGTGCTGCACCGCAGGCTAGCCCATACCGTACACCCATACACTGATTCCTGCTCTTTTAGGGTAATAACAGGTAAGGTGTGGCAGCTTATCTGTGCCCGCCAGTAGGTAAATTACTACACTTTCTACCTTCATCCATCAGAAGGCGCCGTGCTGTGCAGCACAAGGGTCTCAGCCTTTGGGCTGGGTGTATGTAAATTTATTGTATATTCCAGCATTAGTGGTTGTGTTTATTTGCAACATCTAAGTAAAATTCTATTGTGACAAAAGCTGGTGTTGGGGTTGCTTTCCTCGTTTGTGACTTCACTGTATCCTGGGGAGCCCACCCCGGTACACGGCTTACACAGTAAAGAGGAGTATGTATTTACAGAGCCCTTGCCAAGAGATGGAAGACCTAGCAGACAGCTCCACCCATCCCCTAAACAGGGACCTCTGGCTATCTGGATCTGATTAATTCTGACTTCTGGGCACCTGATGATGACCATCCTGAGGGAGGACTACCAAATTTGACCAGACCATACCTGATGAGGATACTTCTGGATATAATAATATATAATGCGTATTATTATTATACTTCTGGTGAGTGCGCAATTCAGCTATTAATCACAGAGCACCACCATTGAGTCTACCAGTCATTTGGCACTTTTACAACTGCACAGACTGTTCAAATTGAATCATACTTTAATCACTGCGAATACATATTGTCAATTTTAGCGCTGCACTATTTATTCCATATCTAACACCATACAAGTATTAGAGGAATGTTGGGAGTCCCTATTCCATAGCTTATGGCCGTAAACGGAGAGCTGCTGGAGGGGAGATGTTTCCTGGGAGGATGGTCTCCTATATGACCAAAAAGTGCATCTGACCACCTTAATTGGGGTCAAAAGGTCTGGTGAGTGAGCAATCTTTACTTTCTCCTGGTGGCACATGGTGAAGATTTATGTCACCTTTTTTGGTCCGGGTCACAGTATAAAGAAGTTGAAAGAACTGCCACCTTTATTTAAGCACATTTACACTTGTAGACTTTTATTTAATTAATTTTTGGTTTATATGTTTTCTGTATAGATTATGGGAATATAGCCTACACCTTGAGAAGCTATTATAATGGTTCTATCTAGGGGCATGTAGTGATACTAGCCTCCTAAATACTTGCATATTTCACTAATTGTTATGTAGCGCCTACCTACTTATACTACACATTTCTTCTGTCAGCCTGATTTAAAATTTCAGGAGGCTAGCTTTGGCTGCTGGAGAAGTTCAGAGAAGTACAGTAACTACTAGAATCCATAAATTTTTTAAGTTGAGTCAGATCAGTCAAAAAACAAATTTATAACTTGCTTTTGATCACTGTGATTTGCACAATGCTTTTTACCTTATTAAATAAGTCTGAAAGTTCAATTTTCAGTTTAATGGCCAAAGTGCTATTGTATAGTATTTCTAGACTGAGGGAGGCAATGAGAAAAATTTAAGACAGAAAGAACATAAATTTCATGTTAATATGAGCTGAGCTATGAAAAATGGAGGAAAAGATGGGCAAACATACTGCACATAAGAGGCATTTAGACATCAATATTCTTTCTAACCTTGAAAATGTGAGACTGGGAATGCTACAAAATTCTATTGGTAACGCAAATATGCCTCCTTTCTTCCTTTGTGATAAAAAGGTCCCAAAATTTCATAGTATGTTGGGAAAATGAGCAAATGTTACTCTCCCAGTGTCACTTCTCAGACTACAATTAAAGCTAGCCTGGCTCTGAACCCATTTAAGAACTCCCTTACGGGGAATAATTCAGACAATGTCAGCCACTGGGAATGCCTAATATTTCATAGGGCAGCAGCCCTCAGCCTCTATGGTGTTCAGTCTTAACTGGTTAAAGTGAAAAGAAACCAGGGACTGATTTTCAGTGATGGGCGGTAAGGGAAACCTCAGTGATCATTTACCAAATATCCATTTAGGTAAAGGAGCATCTGTCATGGATGGTGTGCAATGAAATCCTCTAGGTGCCCTTATGCGGGCAAAATGAAGGTGAATAGCAGTTAGAGCAGAACTAGGAGCCTGATTATTTCAAGCCTCTTTCATTGTGTCTGGTTTGTGTACAGACTCAGAAATGAGCAGCCAAGCCATGCTATGAATGAAGAAATTTAAGAGAGCAAAACATCGGTCTGCAAATGGCTAGCTGTGTTCTACCATCAAACAGTACCTTTAATGTAAGAAAATCTCTGTATATAGATATAAGAATGTTTAAGCATTACAGTAATAAAGAACATGACCAAATGTCAGTGAAATGTATCCCAATAAAAATGAGTTATTATTGGGCAAAGATATGGAGCTTAATGTGGTGGTATTAAAGTGGTATTAAACACAAAAGCAGACATTTATCATATATCAGCTTACCATTTGTTAGTGTATAGGAGCCGCTGGTAGTTTGCCCAGGCCTTTCCCCAATCTTCACCCACAGCCAAGAGCACAGTATTTCCGATAGCCAGATGCACACACTCTTTCACTCATTGTCTCCAATGACCAGTCTAGGGGATGTTTGTTTTGTTATTTTATTGAAGAACTTGGATAGGGATGGGGGATTTAGTAGGACACTCCAAGAAGAGAACTAATTACAATGAGGACACTATCTAACTTCTGGTTGAAGTTTAGATGAAGTCCTTTCTGGAACAGATAAAGACTTCTCATTTGCAGTAACAGTAACTTCAGGTTATAACAAAGTCCCTTGTAGCAAAGAGTAAATAGACAGAGCTCTTCAGAACACTAGCCAGTGTTCCCTTGTCTGGACCCTTAGCTGACTATATAGCACCATAAGGGGCTTAAAAGCACAAACCCTTTAGTTCCTTTAGGTTGTCTGTACTCACAAAATGTCCAGGGACAGCTGGTTGCCTTCTTCCAACTTCCAAGCAACACTCTACATGACCAGATCTTCAATAGATAGCCCCCTCAGCCAGCTCTCTGTAGAACCAGGGTCCCTCTCTCTGACTTAAGGCCCTTATTTCACCCACCTGAGGCAGCATGGCAGCAGATGCCAGGGGAGGCAAGCCTGCCTTTTCCCTGGTGTGGTACAATCCACTCCTGGAAAGACGCTGAGCCCATGTGCTCACAGAATATAAATACCAGCCACCCTCCCCTGTAATTGGCCAGAGCTGTATCCATATTCATGCAGTTAATTTGCCTTATTCCCACTTATGTTCTGGAAGGTTCTCATGGCTTCCAGAAGGCAGGAAGAGCTCAAGGCAGACTCAAACAGCACCAGAGTATCATGAGCTGTCCTAACTAATAGATTGCAGCACTCTGTTAAGCAGAATGCCAAGGATTGATTTACCTGTTAACTCCTCTGTTAGGCAGAAGAGTGTACTACATCAGTCTAACTATGTACATCCTAGCACCCATCTAAGAGGGTGCTACATTAGATGTGGTGGCTGCATTAGTTTTCTTTTTAGGCTTTCTTTCTCTTATTTTTACCCAGAGATCCAGCCAGAAAGTGCTGTTTTCAAAACAGCCAACTCTCCACCAAATATATCAGTCAGGGGGATGAGATAAAACATTTACCATTGACAGGAGTACTTGCAGTGGTCAGCTTTTATTCATTTATGTAAAACCTTTATACCAAAAGGAAAATTACTGTTATTGTAACTGCGTGTGTAACTGCAGTATTAGCTGGAGTTTTGCCTCAATTTGTTAGGGTATCTAAACCTGCATGTAAATATAATACTCACTCCCTTCCCTGGGATTGACAATGTTGCTGTCCATAGATGCCCCTGTGCTCCTTCATCCAGAGTGGGAGGTCTCTCTAATACAGGATGTGTCAGATCATCAGGTGAAAACAGAGGAAAAAAACATAAAAAACAAAACAAAACTGATGCAGCCATCAAAGCTGGAAAGCTGCAATATATTACATTTTTGGGTTTAGTACTACTTTAAAGTAGTTACTAGGGAGTTTCAGACATAATAGAATTTCATTGAGTGCTGCTTCTTTTAAGGATAAGTAACAGTTGAATAATAGAGATAAGCTGAACTTACCTTAGTTTAGTTCTGTGCGGGTTTGCAGAATCCAAACCTCATTGAAATCAATGATAGCTGAATGTTAAATAGGAGAAAAAGCTATTTTCTAAGCTAACAGGCAAGGTATTGTCAAACACTTGGCATGGGGGCAGGGCGCTGTCCTGTGGAACATGTACAAAGGCAAAAAATAAATTAAATATTCTGTTTAGTGGGGATCAGAGACTGTAATAATTCTTTAGGGTCAACATTAAAAATGCTAAATTTAAATAACATGCGTGAGAATGCTCGTAACCTCTCTGTGAAGTGGTGGATCTGTACTATGTATACAATCTACTATAAAAACTGACATCTTTTAAAGGGTCAGTGCTGCAATAATTTTTAATGTGCAATTTCTATTGTGCTCCACTCTGCATGCTACCCTGAATAGAAATTGCACATTAAAAATTATTGCAGCACTGACCCTTTAAAAGATGGCCGCCAGGCTTCCTCGTGGCTCCGGCGGAAAATGACGTCACGCTCTGTCAGCATCTCCTATTGTGCTCCACTCTGCATGCTACCCTGAATTTTATCTTTCCTTAATAAATCATCTTTGTTGAGAAAATACTACACTATTGGCACTTATTTTTTGGCTCCTATTTGGAGCTATTAAACCCACAGAGAGTTCCTATGACATCCGGCATCCAGAGGAGGGAGCCCTGTATCCAGGCTGAGCGCCCGTCTATCCTTAAGGGGACCTCCGGACCCAGCAGATTCTCATATTAACCCAAGCTTGATGACCATTACCTAGAAGGAAGCTCACCATCCATCACAGATCATTACCTGGTGGTTATATACCTATATGTGCATTATCCATGCGCTTTCGGTGAGTGCGCATTTCTTCCATTGATTCCAGTCACAAGTTTATTGAGATATGTGCCTCATAGGAGATCATCACATGTGCCATTTGCTGAACTTTACTTATTGATCGCATTAACTCACATCCAGTTACTGATTTATTGATTTATTTATTAAGCGCTGCACTTTATTATATTTAGAGATAAAATCATTATTTTCATGTGTGTACACACATTTTTAACCCCATTTTCCCCAAACCCTGACCGAATTAAGGAGCAATGATGGGGTCTCCCTCCCACCTTTTATTGTCCCTCTTGCTGTCACAGCCACCCCACATCCCTATATACAGACCACACCAACTTGCAGCAGACACCATAACATTATTGTAATCTCTACTATACTTCACCACTTACTCTCTCTGGAATCCCTTTGAATCTCCTTTATACCTGTCTCCGGAATACCCCCATCCCAACGTTTGTCCCATTCCCGCCCTCATCTCCCCTGCCAAATCCCTACTATTATCCTTCTCATCCCTCCCTTCTTCTCTACCTGAACCTCACTGTTTCACAGAAGTGTGATTAGTGGGGAGTTAAATGCTCTAGCCTCACAAAGATGGAAGAAAAGACAGACTCATTTAGAGGCTCTAACAGCACGTATCCGTGTTTTGGAAGCAGCCTGCAAAAAATCATGAGCTGTGCAAACTCTTCTAGACTTAAATTCCATTAGAAAGGAACTCCTAACTGAACTAGAAAAGACTGTACAATATAAATATACCCTCACTAGAAAAATGTTCTACAAACAAGGGAACAAAAGTGGTAAGATGCCAGCGAGAGCCCTCCAATGTAAAAAAGCTGCCACTACAGTCCACCACATTAAATTTCCCAAAGGCTGTCTCTTAGCTTCCATAGAAGATATAGACACTCAATTTATCCGCTATTATTCGAATCTCTATGACATAAGACCACACATTCCCTCTAGGACCAACCAAGCATCTACATAGGAGCTCATCACTGACTTCCTAATACAATATAGTCCAATACCTATACCTAAAGAAGACTCACAGAACATGAACCATCTGATCACTGTTGAAGAATTAAATTTATCTTTAAAACAACTTAAGGCTGGGAAAAGTCTGGGCCCTGATCATCTTTCTGCATCTTACTATAAAACTTTTGCTGATACTCTCACTGACCCGTTCTTGACTGCATTCAACTCCCTGGCCTCCAAGCCAAATGGCCTTTATGTTATTATAGACACACGCATTAACCACTTGCCTACAGGGCACTTATGCCCCCTTCCTGCCCATGCCAGTTTTTAGCTTTCAGCGCTGTTGCACTTTAAATGACAATTGTACCCCTATGAATTTTTTTATCATTTTTGAGACAGATAGAGCTTTCCTTTGGTGGTATTTAATCACCTCTGGGTTTTTTATTTTTTGCTAAACATTTTGCTTGTTTTTGTTACAAAATTTTGTAAATAAATTATTTTTCTCCTTCACCGATGTGCGTTAATGAGGCTGCAGTGATGGGCACTGATAGGTTGCACTGATGGGCACTGATAGGTGGCACTGATGGGCACTGATGAGGAGGCACTAGTAGGTGGCACTGATGGGCATTGATAGGCATCACTGATGGGCACTGAAAGGCAGCACTCATATATAGCACTGATAGGCGGCACTGACTGGCACTGTTAGGCGGCACTGATAGACAGCACTTATGGGCACTGATAGGCGTCACGGATGCGCACTGATAGGTGGCACTGACTGGCACTGATAGGTGGCACTGACTGGCATTGATAGGTGGCATGACTGGCACTGATTGGTGACACTGAAAGGCAGCTCAGATGGGCACTGATATGTGGCATTGTTGTGGCACTGATGGGCAGGTGGCATTGATGAGCACTGACAGCTGGCATTGATGGGCACTGGCAGGTGGCACTGCCGGGGCTACACTGATCATCAGGGTACACTAATCATCAGTGCCCTGATGATCAGTGTACATGCCCCATCCGAGTAATGCAGATTACTGGCTCTCCTCTCCTCTTGAGCTGTCAGCGTGACAGCTCATGAGGAGAGAAATGCTGATAACCAGCATTTCCTTATTTACATGCGATCAGCAGTGATTGGACACAGCTGATCACATGACCCAGCCAACATCTTCGGCTCTTTTCGCTGATCAGTGATCCACTGTGCCTGAGGGATACAGCGCACCACCGATCACCACAGTGCGTGCTCCTGAGCCACGCGGTTAGAGTGGGAGGACGTCATATAACATCCTCCCAGAACGAGAGAACCACCTTGCGCCCGTCATTACTTTATATGGCGGGCGGGAGGTGATTAAAGTGATCCCTAAAGAATGAAAGAATCCCATCCAGGTTACCAATTACAGGCCTATTTCACTGTTAAATGTCGATTTGACAATTTTTGCTAAAATCTTAATTAATCACTTATCATCACTCGTGCCATCGCTTATAAACAAGATCAAGTTGGCTTTATCCCTGAGAGAATAGCCAGCGACAACACTCTGAAAGCCTTAAACTTGCATTACTGGTTGACAAAGAACAAGCGTAGAGGGTTCTTCCTGTCTTTGGATGCAGAGAAGGCATTTGATAGAGTGAGCTGAGACTATATGCAAGCAGTTTTGGAACATATCAGCATACGACATAGTATGCACAATTACATCCTCACACTTTACCCCGACAGCCAGAGTCTGAGTAAATGGCCACCTATCGAATACCATCTCCATTTTGGTGCCAGGCTGGGATTCCCTCTTTTGACGTTCCTGTTTGTTCTAACACTAGAACCATTATTGATAAGCATCAGAGCCAACCACAACATTAAAGGGATTGAGGCCTTGGGACATACGTGCAAAATATCGTCATTTGAGGAAGACATTCTACTTTTACTTTCTGAACCACAGCTACTTGCAACCCCCCCTCCCAAGTTGCAAGTCCAACCTGTGCAGGAAGAGCTGGGAGGAAGTGAGGTTGTGCGCAGCACGGCATGTTTCATCTCCCACTGATAGAATGAGGATGCAAGCGCAGATTAATCATTTATTGGCAGGGCACATGAATAACAAACTGGCCAGGAGTCATCCTGTGCCCTCATTCAGGTGGAGATGTAAACACCAAAAATGTATAACTATCAGTGGCAACACTGAATGTACACACCTCAGCTCATACAGACATAAGTGCCTTTACGTCCATGTGAGTGCAGACGTAGTGCAGACCACCTAATGCTGACAGCGTGATCCAGAGTAAATTTTATACAGCTGTGTACATAAGCCCCTTGTGTCACATATCATCTTTTATTATGTTATATGGCTATTAATAGCAGATCACTAATAATATAGTACATAAATAATAATCATCAAACCCTCTACAGCAAACACAATCATTCCAGGCAACACAGACAATTCTATGACATTCAGTAACCATTCTCAATAATCAGATAATTTTGTGAATGTAGATAATGCCAAATCAACTGATCCTGGCAGATTTAAACCATAGATTGGAGCGATGGTAAGGGTGGGCGTCTACAGCCTGCATCCTCCAGCATCACAATCAGAGATTTTCAGAAATTATTTTGGTGGTGATGATGAGATCTTAGGATCAGTGACATTGATCAGCTAGTTTTTGATTGGCAGGGGAAGCCATGTTAGAGATGATGGTGGGGGTGCAGTGACAGGATTGGTCGGCAGAATATTTGGGGTAATCTCTATGGCAATGGGTGGAATTTCTGTAAGCAGATAGTGATTGTCAGTGCCCGGTGCAGGTGGCATTGGATGGGGGGGCTCAAGGCGGTGACATCACCCCCACTCCTGCCATGGAAGGGCAAGTGGAAGTGGGTAATCTTCCTGGATTAGCCTGCAGGGAGACCCCACTGGCTCTGCCACCTCCCAGCACAGTGGCTGCCCAGCACTAGGAGGGGGACGGGATCCAGAAAGCAGCAAGCGTGGAGGATCTTCAGCCTCGCTGTGAGTAGGGCTGAGAAGTAGCAGAGGCGGTGGCAATCACACTCAATCCTAGGAAAGGGATTCAATTACACAGAATCAGCAGCATGCATGTCATGACTGTTGGGTCTGTTGGATTTCTATTACTCTACTACACCTGCTAGTAAATTATTTGCCATGTAGAAATATCATTTCTACCAAAAACAGTGATTGATCAGGTTAGTGATGTCTGACTGCTATTATTTTGAACACAACTGTATACACTATATTGCCAAAAGTATTGGGTTAACCCTCCAAATCATTGGATTCAGGTGTTCCAATTACCTCCATGGCCACAGGTGTGTAAAATCAAGCACCTAGGCATGCAGACTGCTTCTACAAACATTTTTGAAAGAATGGGTTGCTCTCAGGAGCTCAGTGAATTCAAGCGTGGTGCCGTGATTGCCACCTGTGCATTAAGTCCATTCGTGAAATTCCTTGCTACTAAATATTCCATGGTCAACTGTTAGTGGTAATATAACAAAGTAGAAGCAACTGGGAACAACAGCAACTCAGCCACAAAATGGTAGGCCATGTAAAATGACAGAGTGTGGTCAGCGCTTGCTGAAGCTGTGCGCAGAAGTCGCCAACTGTCTGCAGAGTCAGTAGCTAAAGACCTCCAAACTTTGTGTGGCCTTTAGATTAGCACAACAATAGTGTGTAGAGAGCTTCATGGATGGGTTTTCATGGCCAAGCAGCTGCATCCAAGCCTTACATCACCAAGTGCAATGCAAAGCGTTGGATGCAGTAGTGTAAAGCACTCCACTACTGGACTCTAGAGCAGTGAAGATGTGTTTTCTGGAGTCACAAATCACGCTTTTCTGTCTGGCAATCCGATGGATGTGTCTGGGTTGCCAGGAGAACGGTACTTGCCTGACTGCATTGTGCCATGTGAAAAGTCTGGTGGAGAGGGGGATTATGGTTCAGGGTTGTTTTTCCGGGGTTGGGCTTGGCCCCTTAGTTCCAGTGAAGGGCACTCCTAAAGCATCAGCATACCAAGACATTTTGGACAATTTCATGCTCCCAACTTTGGGGGAACAGTTTTGGGATTGCCCCTTCCTGTTCCAAAATGACTGTGCACCAGTGCGCAAAGCAAGGTCCATAACATGGATGAGCGAGTTTGGGGTGGAGGAACCTGACTGGCATGCACAGAGTCCTGACCTCAACCCGATAGTACACCATTGGGATGAATTAGAGTGGAGACTGCGAGCCAAGCCTTCTCGTCTGACATCAGTGCCTGACCTCGCTTCAGGAAGAATGGTCAAACGTTCCCATATATACACTCCTAAACCTTGTGGACAGCCTCCCAAAAGAGTTGAAGCTGTTATAGCTGCAAAAGGTGGGCCAACTCAGAGTGGGCCAACTCAATATTGAATTGTCACAAGTTAGCCTGCAGTTCCTTGTTTGTGTATTCTTACCTCCTTGCTGCAGTGCTGTTTCTGATCCTTTCACATGTGTGCTTTGTCAGTGCTCACCTATGGGCTTCGCCTGCTGTTCTCTTGGTTTTATTTCCTTCCCTTCCATCACTTCCTGGCCTGTCTCCTTGTTTTCCTGCCTATATAAGACATGCTCAGTCTAGGCCACTTTGCCTGAGCAACTTCTTAGTTGTCTGAGTTTCTGTGTGTTGCTAAATCCTGTATCCTGCATTTGACTACTCGTGTACCAACCCTAGCTTTGTTCACTGACTGTGCTTGTTTTCTGCCCGTCCTGACCTCGGCTAGTGTATCGGATTCCATTTGTCTCCTCCCATTGTACTCTGCTCCCGCTAGTGGCCTCCACATCCTCAGCTGGGTGTACCTGGGGGCCGCGACCTGGTCCCAGCTTGCTGCAAGTCCATCCCCACCATCAGGAGCTCTGGTGAAGAAGCAGGTTGGGACTTAGACTCCGTGCCTTGGGGAACCCCAAGTTGATTATCTACAAGGGTTCACTACCACAGGTCTGTGACATGAACCCTACGGACTAAGACTGAGATGCCATTACTTAGTTTGTGCGTGTAAAGGCAGGAGTCCAAATACTTTTGGCAATATAGTGTATATATATTAAATCAAGATACACAATATACTAAGTATATATCCCATAGTTTTTAGATGCTATAACTTTCACGTAAGTCAATTATTATAGAATTGTTAGGATTTTGGCCTAAATTTGTTAAGAAATTTGATTTTTTAAAATTTTTTTCTTTGTTGTTTTTTCCTTTCATATAAATATTACATAGATATTTTATTGTGTTAGCATGCAAGTAGTTTTTAAAACTAACCCTTCGGGTATGCCAGTAATGACTTTATATGAGTACATTAAAATACATTTTTTATTTATGCTAGGAATGCTAAAGTTGCTTATTTATTATGCTCTGTTTTTTATAAGCTGCCTTACAGATTTCCAGGTTTGTTTTTTGTATATTTATGTTAGGTATGCTATAAAAATATAGCTCAGAAAATATATTTTGCTAAGAACATAAACTGAATAGCATAAGATGCCCTGTGTTTTATACCCTATGATCACCTAACCATGCCACTAGGAAGTGTTGAGCCTGAAATCTGGATAACTACTCAGGGCTTATCATTATTTTCTAAACTACAGCAACAAGCTTTTACAAATAATATAAGAGGAAATTGCAATCTTTAACATATATAACTTGTACCACTCTGCAGAGTTTCATGCAAAAACAAACCTTACCAACAAACAAGTCTCAAAAATATACACAGGGGCAGATTTTAGTTCTGATGCCACAATTTAGCAATTCAGTTTAGTTTCTGTTGACATATCCCTGCTGGTCTGGCTCAAAAATATTTTAATCATTATTCTGACTCGTCAAAAGTTCACAACATGAAATGTATCTTATTTGTAAAATAGGAAAAACCCAAAATGAAAAATACATATATTGTGGGTAACCAGTCCTTAGATGTGGTAACTGTATTACTTTTTCATGATTTTTCCTTATTTTCACCTGCTAATTCTATGATTAACATGCTTCCTGTCTATTTGTTACTTTGTTCACTCCTCCAATGTACCTATGGAAAAAGCCATGTTTGTCACACAGACTGGACTTCAAACATGTCTGCGTTTTGATATTTTCCAGTGAATGGTAACTGATTAGTAATTTACAAAAGAAAGATAAGTATGTTTTTGCTATTATCTCAGCCAAATGAAAGTAACAAGGACACTACAAGGCAAAATTTATTTATTATTATTATTATTTTTTTTTTAATTACAGATACTAATATAGCTCTGTCAATTTACACAGTGCTTTACATTATACATTCACATCAGTCCCTGCTCCCATTGAGCTTACAATCTAAGGCCCCTAACTCACATTTATACATATACCACGGACAATTTAGACAGTAGCTAGTTTACCTACCAGCATTTCTTTGGAGTGTGGGAATTAACCAGAGTATCTGGAGGAAACCCACGCAGGCACAGGGAGAACATGCAAACTCCAGGCAAGCAGTGCCTTGGTTAGGATTCAAACCAACAATCCTAGTGATTCTAGGTGGAAGTGTTAACCACTTAGCCACTGTCAGCAAAACAATCTAAAAATGCTGTACAGCTGGGAGAGGTTCCTCTTTTTAATGAAAGTTCAAGGATGATGTGGCACCAATCATATTATTTTTGTTCTTGTGAGATGCCTTTAAAGTATACGTGGTGTTACAGAACATTACAACTGTCATGGATAGTATAAATGACATCCATACCAGCTTAATATATTTTGGATGTGTATATGATTATTTTTCCTTTTATTTTAGTGGGTGGTTTAAATACCGCAGCACCACCCAAATCTGATTTATTACAACTCCAAAAAATGTTTTTAGGTAGTTTTTGTTGTGACACCTGATCTTTGTATGACAGCATACATGGAAGGTGGAAAACAAAGAAACACAGCGCCTCTAAGTGTGTACTGTGAAGGTATTTAATAGAAAGATAAGTAGTAACTCACATCTTAGAATTTAAAAATAGGCTCATGGGTAAGAGGGTGACTTCACAGTACACACCTTCACAGTACACACTTAGAGGTGCTGTGTTTCTTTGTTTTCCCTTCTGCAGAGTTCTGCTTAACTCCTACGCAGCTTGCCCTTAGTGCCTACTGGACTATCCTTACCCCTGCCCATTTGGAACTCATCAAACATACATGGACTGCCACACCATGCACCTGTTATCCCTTTTACATGGAAGGTGGAAGCTCCTTAAGAATCAATTTAAAGAACTAGGCTGCAAGTTGAAGGGAATGACCTCCAAGGTGATATTCTCTGAAGTATTACCTGTGCCATGCGCAACTCAGGAAAGACAGGATGATGATTAGAGAACTCAATGCAAGGCTGAAGACCTGGTGTAAGAGGGAATGATTTGGGTTTCTAGAGCACTAGGCTGAATTTTCATTGGGGTGCAACCTCTATGCTAGGGATGGTCTGCACCTAAATGGAAGGGGGTCTGCTGTGCTAGGGGAGAGGTTTATGGGAAGGCTGGAGGAGTATTTAAACTAGGATCGAGGGGGGAGGGAGAATTAGATTATAACGGGGTAGACAGATCAGACAGGAGTCAGTACTTATTGGTGGGTGGAATGGGGAAAGATGGGGGGAAGGCTATGACAGATAAGAAGGTTCCCATGTGATAGTAGCACTGGCTATCCAGTAAGTCACTGAAAAAGTTGTCATTGAGAGACAACCAATCAAAAAAAGTTCTTACAGGCCATCTCTGGATGAAGAAGCATCCTGAAAATTGGAATGAATTGATAGGTGTGTCTCCTTTCCTTGTTTCATCTGCTGCTCCTGGTTCTTTGGTGGTTTCGGGATTATCTTTACTCTAAATGTATGTATCCAGACATTGGAATTAGAAGTCAGAGCAGCGGTTCTCATCACAGCCCTCACTATGGTGGGTTCCCCATACAGTGGATCTATGGTCTTTTGTCTATGAAGTTCCTTAACCACCACCCAATCTCCTGGCTTGTATGGGTGGGTTGGATCATCTGTGGGAAGAGGAAACGAGAGAGATACATCACCGTATACACCATTCAACACCCTATTCAATTCTTGAACATATCTCTCCTGGATTAATTCTAAATCACCTGGCATAACTACCAAAGGGCCTCTTATCCAGGGGAAGGGGAATGGCATGCCCATAAGAATTTCAAAAGAGGAACGTTTAGTGACTTTATTAGGTGTCATCCTCATCTCAGCCAGAACAGCTGGCACATACACCTCTCATCCCTTAAATGTCCCACCTGCTGTCTTCCTTAATTTTTCCTTCAGGGTCCTATTTGCCCATGTTACCTCAGCAAAACTCTGTGGGGAGTAGGGTATGTAAAACTTGCAGTCAATGCTCATCAGTTTGGTTACCTGTTGTGTAACCTTTGAGATAAATGCTGGTCCTTTGTCTGAGTCTATACTTACCAGACATCCTCATCAAGGGATGACTTCCTTTACAAAGAATCTTTTCTTCATTTCATCTCTCACTACCTGCCAACCTCAGTGTCCTAGGCCATGGAACTGTAGTATTATAAAAAAAAACACTGTGACATGGGAGTCCTATTATACCTCCCTTTGACATTAAACCATTTGTGTCTAATGTCAATCCTTTTTATTGCCAGTATTTTACATCCTCCTCAGTTGCTGTATATTGCAGTTCTTTAAGGAGGGAATGCTCTGGTAGAATAGTTGGTTCTAAAATGGCCATAGACATTTGTGAGTTTTTTAAAAGTTGCTGCTGTAGGGCAGCATTTTTAGCAGTGCAGTCAGCAAGCGCATTGCCTTTGGCTACAAAATCAGAGAAAGATGTGTGTGCCTTACATTTGATTACCGCTATGGACCTAGGTTTATGAATGGTGTTTAAAAGATTATTTATTAGATCCACATGTGATAATCCTTTTCCATCTGCAGTAGTGAATTCCTGTCTCTGCCATATTTTTCAAAAGTCATGAACAACCTCAAAAACATACCTAGAATTTGTGTAAACATTTACATCCTGATTCTCAAAAAGTTCACAAGCTCAGGGTAAGGCTATCAGCTCTGCTGGTTTGTGCTTCATGAACAATATCAGGTAACGGAACCACTTCATATCCTGTTAAAAATGTATCATCTGAAAGTCTGGAACAAGAACCATCTACAAATTAATCCAGAGCCTCCATAATGGGGGTTAGTTGCATGTCTATTCTGGGAATGGTGTCCTCATGTATTACCTGGACACAGTCATGTTCCTCGGGGGGATTATCAGTTTCACCCTTTATCCCTAACAAACAATTTAGCATAGCTAAGGGACCCGAGTTAGAACCTGCATATTTCACTTTCAAATTAGCAGTTGATATCAAAATTACTTCATAACCACTTGCCCTTTGTGCTGTGTAGTAAGATTCTTAAGGACATGCAGTACATGATGGGTAGTGTGAAGAATGGTTTTATGTCTCAGAGTCACACTCATTGAGTCCTCCACCGCCATGGCACAGATGGCCAGGGCTCTCAGACATGCTGGCATGCCCTGTACCGGACTTGGTACTACTTTTGAAAAATAGGCTACTGGCCTAATGTGTCCTCCATGATCCTGAGTGACCACAACCGCCATGGTTTTACAATTGTCATGAGCATACACATGAAAATCAACATTGTATTTGCTAAACCCAGAGCAGAAAAGGAAACTAGTGAGGACCCCAAGGTTTGGTAGGCATTGGTGGATTCTTGGTCTCACTAAATGAGGTCTGGAGCCTCAGTTTATTGTGCTGTCTGAATATATTGTCATAATGGGAGCAATCAGGTATCCATTGCGACAATAGTTAACCATACCAAGGAAGGAGAGCATTTCCTTTTTAGTTTATGGGTGGGGCAGACCTGTAGTGGCTTGGATCCTTGACTGGCTCACCATTCTGGTGCCTTTTGACAGAGTGAAACACAAGTAATCCACCATAGTTTGACAATATTGTACCTTATGCCTTGCCACCGTGTGTCCCTCTGTACGCAGAAAATTTAATAGATATACTGTCCTGCCTACAAGCCTCCCTGTTGGTTGAACAAAGTAGTAAGTCATCCACGTACTGGAGCAATTTAGAACCATGGCGGGTTCTCCAACCCTTTAAGGATTCTTGGAGAGCCATGGAATATACAGCTGGAGAATCCACATAGCCTTGGAGCAATCTGGCCCAGGTTAACAGTTTGCTGACCAGAGTGAAACTTAGCAGTTAGTTGTGTCTCTTCGTCAACTGGGATAAAAAAAAAACATTGCTTAAATTGATCACAGTATAAGACTGTGTATCATGTGGAATGGAGGTAATCAATGAAGGCACATCTGAGACAACAGACCAGATGCGATTTCTGCCTGCGCTCTAGGGCCCAGACCGGTGGCAAATAGATGGAACCAACACCAGAGCAAGCGACCACCAGTATATTTCAAGGTTGTGCAGCTCCAAAACAGGGCTGGGAAAGCCCGATCGATACTGCAAAGTGAAACAAAAAACAAGAAGCGCACCAACCTTGCGCATTACCTCAGTAGCAGAATTTATTAATAGAAAATAGGTACTCACAAACAGCGAATAAAATCAGGCATGTAGTCCTCAAAGGGACTTCAAAGATAAGAAGCCAGCGCGAATCCCATCATGGGGGTGGACACTCAGTATAGCTGACGCGTTTCGAAGGCTATGCCTTCTTCCTCAGGGCACATCTGAGACAACAGGTGCCATCCTCCTCTTCTCCTATTTTTGTTGCTACCTCTTTCTCTAGGATTGTTACTATGTTGTAACCCCTGAAAGTGTGCTTTGTTGGTAGATTTGGGGATTTCAAAACATCCAGCTGCATCCTTCTCCATCACTCGTTTTTCAATCGTACCTGCATCCATCTCTGTCCAGTCTGAAATAAGCTGTCTTATTAACAGCGAGATTTCAGGTCTGAATCCTGCCATCAAGGTTTGACTATATATAGTGCACATCTCTGCACTAGTCATATCCATCCCAGCCTCTTCCTTCCAGACTTTTCAAATTTTTTTTAAATACAGTACTCTGTCACTGTATCCTTTGGTCCTTGTTTACAAGCTACAGCAGTTGCTAAATATTTTCTAACCTTCCATACTCGCTCCATCTCGGCTGTCACCTCCTCCCACACCTTTTTCTGAAATCTTTCTTCAGTGGCTGCTGGGGTTCCAGGATTAACTAGAATATGTATGGTAGGTACCTTTGCCTAGTCAAACTCAGAGTCTATGTCATATTCCAAAATTCCATTAATTATTTATTTCATGTCCTGCTGTGAGCACTGTCTGCCTCATGTGGCTCTCTTTAAATAATTTACGCAGGCAGTTGGATTATTTCTGGAATCTGGAATTTATCCCATTTAGGGTCCCTTGAAAACCACGGGAAAGCTTCATTATCTCCCAAACACAGTCCCCTTATGTCCATATGAAACTTATCATTAGACCCATCTCTAGGAAAAGGACTACTGCTTTCCATGCCCAGAAATAACTTGGCAATATTCTCCATGAAACAGGACCAAACAGTAATCATCCCATAGCGATACCCTTATCACAAATTCCTTAAAGTTAACCTGGATAATTCAGGATTTTCTTGTCTTTTTTTTTTTCCTTAGCAATATCACTTAACACTTTACGCAGAGGCTTAGGAATGTTAGGCAGAGGTCCCTTATCGTGGACTTTACCCATCTTGAAGCAAAACAGCTGTTAGGCAAAGCAATAAGTATTACAGTGTCAGTGCTTATTCTCTGCACTGGAGAGGCCGTACTGAACTCACGTAGAATACTGACAAAACCCCTCAACAGTTCAGGAGTTTAACACTTAAAAGCACAGACACTGCAATAACCCTATTCTGTTACTTTTAAGCACCCCTTGCTTTCACAAAGTCCCGGTCACAGGGTGTTAAACCTCGCAGGGTAGCAATGCAACTGGCACTTTTTACAGTACCACAAATATTCTACATAACAGTTTCTTAACATGCATCAAGTAAGCACTTATACTTCTGAAATGGCAAAGACAAACAAGGACTCCTGTGAATTCACAATATTATTATTCCTGCCTAAGCAATTTTCCCCAAGAGTTTCCAAACTTCTGACAATTTCCTCTGAGGTTCCAAACCTCACACAATCCCTGCAAGACCCAGCAGTCTCAAATGGTTAATTTTGCTAATATATACCCAGGTTTCAAAGGGGCATGATCAAGGTAAAGCCTAATACTTATTGCTCAGCTTACCTTATCGGCAGCACCTTTATCCCACTTCTGACACCAAATTGATAGGATCAGTTTCTTTCTGTCTGTCTGTAGAGTGAGCCGTCCTCGCTTATCTCTACCACCGGATCTGGGAGAAATAAAGCTCCAGACACAGAAGTGTAAAAACAGTATTTCTAAAAGTTTTATCTAAAGCAAGAGATGATATACAGAAACTCAACAGGCGTTGCTTAATCAGGATAACCAATGAACCGTTACATTCTTATCAGTATAGATACATGAGAAGCAGAAACTGCAATAGCAGAGGGGCACTATATAAGGTGCATCCGTTTACAGAGAAATGAAAGCAATTCCTGAGAAACTAAACTAATTGCTTACATGTAAGCTGTTACATATCTGAAATGGACTCATTATACAAAATGGATGCCAGTTCAAAGATATATTTCCTTACAGGTATAATTTATGTGAATCCAAAAAGATACTTTTTCTTTAAGAAGGTAAATGTTCAATCAAGTCACAGTGAGAAATTACCTTATTGTTGTCTTAGACTGCTGCTGCTCTTGTTTTGTGTTAAATGGACAAGTCAAGTCCACTCTTAGGTATAAAGATTGGAGCACCTGGTACAAATGGTTGAATGACTTTTATTTAAATAGAATAGAAATAAGATATACAGTACAGGTTTGTATAATCCATCAGGTGCTAAAAAGGTATGACCACATGTCAACACTAAACATTCTGGATGAAACCTTTGCACATTGCTATACACTTTTATTGCAGTGCAGGTCAGTGACCAGACCTGAACCATATAGCTCTCCTACAGCCTGTTTATTTGTCCCATATTGGCACTATATCCACTGGAGCATTTGCATGTTGCAGAACAGAGTAGAGATTGGCCAGATAATGATTGCTTTGATGCAGTTGGGCAGCTTAAACATGCATTGCAATGTATGTGAACCAAACATCCATGTTTTTGCAAAGTTTGCTAGAAAGGGTGGATAGCAGTGTGCAGAGTGTTTATTTAGAATAGCACATAACAAAGCCCCAATTCTTGGACATTCTAAGTTTAGAGGCCAGAGAGTGCATTATTGGTAGTTGGTAGCTATGGTGCCAAACAGGCGCATTAGTTTGTAATGTTGATCATGGATCTCCTAAGAGTGAGCAAAAATATATGTGGTCAGTCTCTACACAGGAAACGCACAATTGTTACCTTTATTATCTATATACACAGCCCTCACATATCTAATGGTAAACCCACATCAACTGCTGAAGGACTCTGTCACACATATGTTTTTGAACTTCAGCAATGAATATTTTGCTTATGTTGATGGCAGGAAAAAGATGTCAATAACCCATATGAATAAGTACAATTTCTGCTCTGCCATTACTCAATAAAGAGTAAAGCTACTATAAAATCATATACTATATGTAGAGTAGAAAAGTAACCACCACTAAACCTGTTCTTATATAGTTGTTTCAGAACTGTTAAAGGAGAAATATAGCCAGAGCTGTTATGGCTATACCTCTCCTGGGGATTATAGGAGCACAGTTGACTTTTAGCTAAATCCACTCAGCCAGTTCAAGCTTTAGATCGATCCCAACTTTAAAGTTGGGATCCACTCAGATGCCTGGACTGGCAGCTGGCTCAGCTTATCAGCAAGCCGCTGAGATCCTGAGTCAGCCTCTCCAACCCCCTGCACAGCTCAGTGCTTCAGTAAGCACTGGGGGGGTGGGGGGGGCAGAACAGGGAAGGTGACTAACAGTCACTTCTCTCTGCTCACTGATGATTGAAAACTGAGCAGTCAGAGGTCTATGATCACTCAGTTCTCAGTCTTAAAAGCGGCAGGGGACAGATGCAGTATCAGATCGATGCTGTATCCACCTAGGTAAGTATAAATATTTTTTTTTTTTAACCAATACTTCTCTTTTAACAAAAGCAGAATATAGAGATGCATGATCATCAAAGCAACTTTTGTAAGAAGTGTGAAAACCGTTATGGTATGGAGCGAATCTTATGAAAAATATATATGGCTATACAGTGAAAGCATGAATGTTACCAAATGGACCCTGGGAAGTCAATAATTTGGTTGTCCTTGCCATAATGATGTAATCATACTAAACCTTGCCATTATAATCTTATATGTGAATTAGGATCTATCACACGTTTTATTGTGCTTGGGACCATTTTTGCTTAAAGAGATTGCTGATCTCTTTTGTGAAGCAGAACTGAAGTAGAATTTAAAATATTACTTAGTCTACATATCCATTACAAAAAAACATTGGTTTCTTTTCATTGGAAGGTTATATTGACAGATTTGATCAAGAGATTAGAAGAAATGATGACAGATATCAGAGCATGCCAGGATATTATCCAACTGCAGTATTGACAGATGTATAGAGACACTTACAGAGAGAACTGTCACCCAGATAGACTATCAGATCGTCTTAATCTCATTCCTATATACAATGTACTAGATATGTTCTGATAACAGCTGTCTAAATAGTGTTTCTTTGATGTGTAGAGGCTATCTTGTTTGTGGTTATACAACTAGCTTCACTCTTACAATGACCTTCAGGAAAAAAAATACTATTTGCAGTTAACAATAGTGATCACACATTACAAATAGATTGGGGCTAATTGTTCTCTATTCAGAGGTAATCTTGAATACCCAGGTGTTGTAAAATTATAATCTGTTTCTCTAGTGTTACCTATAACTGATCTCTTTCATTTTTTATTTCATAAAATGGAACCCAGCATTGTCTAACTGAACCTAATTTAGCCATCTCAATTATCAGAGTTTCATAGAGATCAGATAAAATTCAATACCTACACATATTTTCTATTTAATTTTGTCTGGTACCTAACTCATATGTAAAAATCTCCTATAAAGCCTAACATAACAGGGCCATGATGCTGCAACTATAAGCAGATGTTAAACATTCGGCATCCAATTCTTGGAGGAATTGCTCTGCAGAAAATTTGTAACCTGCTGGTGAGAGGCATATAATTTAATCGAACTGCGTGCTGGGTGTAAAGTGCCTGTTTGTGTTTGCCATCTCTCTTACCCGATCTTGAGCTGTCTTGTTTATGGGAGAAACAGGGAAAAGGGAGTCATAAGAGCATTTTTCTTTTTATACAAATTAGGTTGATTGTTTTTGTCCTAGTTGGAACACTGAAATGGAAGCCTAGAAGCAACAAAGCAGACATTAAGCATTTTTTTTAGAGAAATAAGACTTTAGAAGAATGAATATTATTTACCATAAATATAAATCCTTACTGATTAGCAGTTAAGGATCAGCAAAAAAAAAGCAGGCAAGATACCTCAAGGCCATTATTTTGTAAACTAACAAATTTGTATTTAGAAGGCTTAAATTTGAGTGCCAGGCAAACTTAATACATCAAGCTACACCATATTGCCAAAAATATTGGGACGCCTGCCTTTTCTTGCACATGAACTTTAATGGCATCCTAGTCTTAGTCCATAGGGTTCAATATTGAGTTGGCCCACCCTTTGCAGCTATAACAGCTTCAACTCTTCTGGGAATGCTGTCCACAAGGTTTAGGAGTGTGTCTATTGGAATGTTTGACAATTCTTCCAGAAGCGCATTTGTGAGGTTAGGCACTGATCTCGGATGAGAAGGACCGGTTCGCAGTTTCTGCTCTAATTCATCCCAAAGGTGTTCTATCAGGTTGAGGTCAGGACGCCATGCAGGCCAGTCAAGTTCCTCCACCCCAAACTTGCTCTTGCTCATTCAAGTCTTTATGGACCTTGCTTTGTGCCCTGATACGCAGTCATGTTGGGGCCATCCCCAACTGTTCTCACAAAATTGGAAGCATGAATTTGTCCAAAATGTCTTTGTCTTGGTATGCTGATGCTTTAGGAGTTCCCTTCACTGGAACTAAGAGGCGAGGACAAGCCCTGAAAAACAACCCAACACCATAATCCCCCCTCCACCAAACTTTACACATGGCACAATGCAGTCAGGCATCTACCGTTCTCCTGGCAACTGCCAACCCCTGACACATCCATCAGATTGCCAGATAGAGAAGCGTGATTCATCAATCCAGAAAACACATCTCCACTGCTCTAGATTCCAGTGGTGGCATGGCTTACAATTACATCACTGTATATGACGCTTTACATTGCACTTGGTGATGGATGCAGCTGATCGGCCATGGAAACCCATTCCATGAAGCTCTCTATGCACTATTGTTATGCTAATCAGAAGGCCACATGAAGTTTGGAGGTCTTAACTATTGACTCTGCAGACAGTTGGCGACTTCTGTGCACTGTGCGCTTCTGCATGCGCTGATCCCGCTATGTCATTTTACGTGGCCTACCATTTCATGGCTGAGTTGCTGTTGTTCCCACATGCTTCCAATTTGTTATAATACCACGAACAGCTGACCATGGAATATTTAGTAGCAAGGGCATTTCACAGATGGACTTATTGCAGTGGTGGCAACCTATCACACTTGAATTCACTGAGCTCCTCAGAGCGACCCATTCTTTCACAAATCTTTATAGCAGCAGTCTGCATGCCTAGGTGCTTGATTTTATACACCTGTTGCAATGGAGGTTATTGCAACACCTGAATCCAATGATTTGTAGGGGTGTCCCAATACCTTTAGCTATATAGTGTATGTATGTATTAATAAAAATCTTTAAATGTACAGTATTTAAATCTACATTTTCTTAGTATCATCTTCTAGTAATCCTCTTTGCAGTAGAAGTCTGGCAGAGGAAGAAACAGCATTAGGAAACTAGAATTTTTACAAGGAGTTTAGGGATGGGGCAACGTGAGCTCATCTGTCTGCTGCTTCTCCTTTACTATGCTGTCATAGGTTGGGGGCAAAGAGTTGAAAAAGTTGTATTGCTTAACAGCAGTAGAGAAGATTCAGGTTGTCAAACTGATTGTGCAGTCTGGTAGGACTGTACAAGTCTTAATACTGGATGGGAAAAAATACAAACCCCTGTCTCATATACAGTACATCATGTATTTAAATTGTGTGTTTATCTGTTTGCCTGAACTCCAGATTTACAGAAGGCACTACCATCAAAATAGTGTAAAATACAATATTTTATTTTGATACTATACTTTTTTATGTTTTCATACCCATGTAGTAAAAGTGTGTATTTATTGGTATATTGAAGTACACGTGTTCCCAGACCATGGAGATTAAACTATCTGCATATTTCTAACAAGTAGCAAAAGATTTAAAACAAGCCATTCTTCACCTATCTAGCATCTTTTAATGTGAAGTTATTCATTCTCAAATATTCTCAAACATCACAACACAAACGCAACACGCTGTGAAACTGGGTTTCATTCCATTTATAGTAGTTTAGAAAAACCTTTTGGTTATATAAAATAGAGGTTTGGCAGCCTGGCAAGCCCTGTTCTTCATTCCCAATAAGTTTATTGAAAAGTTTTACACAAGACAAAGAAAAGTAAGTTTCCAAAAACCATTACACCATGACAATATAACCACCATAAAAGTACAGATAAACTGTATTAAGGCGTTGTGAATAGCGTTAGTGCTTAGAATTAGAAGGTATGTACCACTAATATCCAAAATATTTACTCTTCATGGGTCTGAAGGGAGCCCCATACACATATTCAATGCACAACACCAGGGGCGGACTGACCATTTGGAAACTCGGGCACTGCCCGAGGGCCCGGGGTCAGTAGGGGGCCCCATGAGATGCCCTGGTACCTTTTTCATAGGCTTTTTTGAGTTTGGGCAAGGACACAGGGGCCCCATGATCCCCTATTGCCCAGGGGCCCCATGAGTTGTCAGTCTGCCCCTGCACAACACCATTGGGGTTCAATTTTAGCTCAGGTTACTGACTACCTTGGGACGATACCCCTTAAACAAGGTAGAGAAAAATAAAGGCATAGCATGTATTACCTAACAGTAAGAGATAATGTTCACGTTATAAATGCAATATCCTCAATATGTGCCTGGCAAAGCAGGCTGCCTCCCCCTTAGATGAGGGTATCGCACCTCAAGTGGCACAAACATAGTCATTAACCCAGAATTTGTTATAATTTGGCTATAGCAATAATAAGAGGGCTAAGAAGTCTAGAAAGGGAAAAAGAAAAGGAAAAGAAATGAGAGGTAAGGGGGGGGAGGGGTAAGAGACTCTGCGCTCTGACTCACTCCTGACATAAGGTTTTTTCAATCTGACAATGTCTGAGCATTGCCCATTAAATATTTGACCCATGGATCCCACACCTTTTTTGAAGATTTTCATTTTGTCATTTAAGATCACTGTTAAGCGCTCGTTTATCATTATCCAGGAAAGTTTGAGTATGAGTTGTTCAAAAGGTAGAATAGCTGATTTCCAGTTCCTAGCAATAGCAATTTTGGCTGAAACAAATATGAAAGAAATAATCGCCTTTGGTGTTTGTACACCTCCTTTACCTTGCTGCCCAGCAAGGAATGCTTTGGAGATTTGATCAGATTGACCTGTGTGAGGGTAAATATGAAATTGTAAAATCTAAATCAAAAGCGTCTTACTTTAGGACATTTCCAACCTATGTGGTAGGCTGTACCTTCCTGACCACAGCATCTGAAACATAAAGGAGACACACTCGGAACATAGGTGACCAATCTAGCCCATACCATGTACCACCTTAAAACTACTTTATAATTAGCTTCAATAATTGAGATGTTCACTAGTGACTGGGAGGTCTCCTGAGCCATTAAGTGCCATTCATCCAACTCAAACGTTTTGTGGAGGTCCGCTTCTCATTTCTGCATATAACCTAGTTTATCCGAGGCACTAATTGAAATAGTATACATTTCTGAAATATGACCTTGGATTTTGCCAAATCTATGACACAAGTGTTCCATAGAGGACAAGGTGACAATGTCAGATCTGCAAGCCAAAAGTTGCAAGAAGCATGTAATCTGGGCACACCTACAAAAATCAGATTCAGGCATATCTTATTTCTCTATCAAAGCTTGCTTCGACATGAGTCCCCTATGATCACAAAGATCAGCTATACAGTACATGTGAAACCTTTGTTAGTCCATCATTCAAATACACTGGGGGTGAGGCCCAGGGTGAACTCCTTATTGCAAAGTATTGGGGCTAAGGGATGATGGGGAGATTTGAAGTTGTGAGGTTTGGAAAGTCTGTCCCAAATACCTAGCGTGAAGGAAATGGAAGGGCACATAGTCAAGGGCCTTTCCTTTGCCAGCGACCACAGGAGGTGAGAAATTGGTCTAGAGGAATAGGAACAGGATTACAATTCGATAAATAGCAGGTGGGGTCTACTAGAGTGGAATTTAATAAGCTGTGTCAGCTGGACAGCATAAAAATATTTAAGCAAGTCTGGAACCCCTAGTCCTCCTCTCCTTTTTAGAGTAAATAGTGTAAGCTTAGTCACCCTAGGCCTCTTGTCCCCCCAGACAAACAATATCAATTTCCTTTGAAAAGCAAGCAAATCAGACCAAAAAAAAGCCACTGGTATAGTACAAAAGAAATATAAAAAGTGTGGGAGTATGTTCATTTTCAGTGAGTGTAGTCTGCCAAAACACAATAGGGGGTTGCCAGTTCGCCAGATTGACCGCGAGTTTTTAAACAGTGCCGGATCATTTCTAGAGTATAGGGAATGCAAGGAGGGTGTTAGGTTGATTCCCAAATATGGTAGGGCTTCAAACTGCCAATGAAATCCATATTAGGTTTTCAAGACCTCTACCGTGTTTTCCTGCAAAGATACATTAAAATGTTGTGACTTCTCATGGTTTATTTTAAGGCCAGAAATGTATGAAAAGGGCTGGAGGATGGCATACAAATTTGGAGTGTAGTAATAGCCAACGAGAGGAAGGTCATTCGAAAAAGAGCACATTTGTGCTCCCTATCTCCACATGATATCCCATAAATGTCAACACAATTACAAATTTTGATAGCTAGGGGTTCTAGAGCCAGTACAAATACTAAAGGGGACAAATGACAGCCCTAGGGAGTCACTCTGAATAGCAAGGGGGTGCAATACATACTCTATTACGATCAGGGAAGCGGTGGGAGGATTATATAAGACCTGCAGCGTGGACAGAAAGTGTGCACCAAAGCCATATCAATTGAAGGTATAGAAAAGATAATCCTAAAACAGGGTATCAAATGCCTTGTGAATGTCTAAAGACAACAACTTCCCCTGTCTGGTGCCCTGTCCATACCAATTGTAGTGTATCACTGAAATAATATCAAGACCCGTCACATTTGGTCCGACGCTTGGCGATTGAGAACAAATATTGGAAAATATTTTTAAATCTGTATTTATCAGGGAGATGGGTTTATAATTGGAACAGTTCCCATGGTCCTTCCCAGGTTTTGGTATGATGTGTATATAAGCCGCGTTCTCTTGAGTTGGGAGACAAGAACCCCTTTGGACTTCATTAAAGAAGGAACGCAGGTGAGGGGTCAGGATATATCATTACTTCTGGTAGCAATGACCGGAAAAGCCATCTGGGCCAGGCGCTTTAGAGGGATGTAAGTTCTTGATAACTATTTTAATTTACTCTTCCAAGAATTCCTTATCCATAAGCTCTGTGTGGATATGTTTTAATTTAGGTAGGGAAATATCTTGGAAAACAGATCCACCCCATACTCTGGGAACTGTGCAGGTTTAGCATATAGTGCAGTATAAAAATTATAGAAATTCCCACAGGATCAGTTCTGTATTCTGGGACAAGTGCCCACAAGCTTTGTTCTTCATAGCAAAAAGCTAAGATTTCAATATCTGTGTTGTGAAATTTCTCCACAATACTTAGAGATACAGAGATGAATAAGGGCTTGTTTTAGGGTACTTTTACTGCTTGCTCAATATATGTAAATACTTCAGCATGCAGGAGCTGGGCACAAGCTCCCTTTACTTGTACCACTTGGATATGAAATATACACTTAGCTTTTTACTCCAGTTTCCTTTTCTTTGCTTCTGCAGTTTATTTCAGGATTGTGACCTGGATATTGCCTTGATTCTGATTAATTTCTGAACGCCCTGATCTTTCTATAGATTTTATTCAATACCTTGTGTTAGTCTTCAGTCTATAAATCAACTGCCACCAGTTATTTTAGGGGCTATAAGCTGGGATTTTTATGTAATGAGGACCAGACATGTCTTAGACACCACATCTCTATGAACCTCATGTCCATAATTGGTGACAAAGATTGTTCACACTAATATTTATTCAGATACAGAATTTGTGACTATCCTGGCATAAAAATAGAAACCTACAATATTAGTTCCCAAAGATTATTTTTTACATCAAATTTAAAAGTCTGTGATATACTGTACATCAGCAGATACATCATATAGGTCAAATATTGCAACATGTACATAAAAAAGTGAAAAAAAAAACACCTTGAACCCAGAGTATGTAATACTGGAACTGTATTTTCCCAAAGTGTTTCATGAAATTCATTCACTTCTTCAGGAAAATATAAATGAAGGTAATTTTCATGTTACACAAAGAACCCTGTGGTAAAAATGGCTTCATTAGGCTTGCTTAATTACTGCCAAGGCAGCATGCGGCATCCAAGAATGCAATATTTTAGGAGTGAGCCATAGAGGATATAAACTACTAGGGCCGCAAATGATGAGTTATCTGTCATCCTAGAATTTTAGAGATGATATCATAGCCACAAATGAGTAATCGTATATTCAACACCGCCTTACATGAACAGCATCTCAAGGACAATGTTACAAAGGAATTGGAGTTATACAGGTCCCAATCAAGCTTTTCCAAGGTTGTCATAATACCATCCCCACATACCAGCCAGGATATTCTGTATGTCACAGAGAGGCTGCACAGTCTCCCACAGTGTGCCTATCAGCACTGTATAACAGTACTGAAAGCAGTGGCGGAACTACCAGAATCACATATGCAATTAGCCCTGGCATTCCACCACTGTGGGGGGGGGGCAGATCTGGAATCCCCCCTACAGCTTCAACCGGCAGTTCACTATGCAGTGGGGGTGATCAGCAGCTCTATAGTGCCCTTTGCTCCTCCGGTCAGCAGTTCAGCTAGAGTGAAGAAGGGAGGGGCTTCTGACCCAGGCAGGTGCTGGCTTCAGTGCACAAGCAAAGTGACTTACCTTTGCACTAAAGCCGGTGCCTTCCTGAGTCACATGCTCCTCCCCTCTCCACTGTATAGCTGAACTGCTGGCCAGAGGAGCAAAGGAAGATTCCAGACCACGGGCACCACAGAGCTGCTGATTGTCCCTCCTCCCCCACTGCAGAAGGAGATGCCGGAAACTACAGAGGTGAGTGACCATGGTGTGATCAAGATATCTAAAATACACTGCTGAGTGTTGAGGGGTTAAAGAGATATGCTGTAGGTTGGAGGTGTGCTGGGGGGAGGAATCAGGGGGAAATTGGAGGTGCAGAGATGTGTTAGGAGTGGGGGGATGGTGTGCAAAACATGTGCATAAGACTGCATAGATGTCCTGGGGGGTACAGAAGTGTGCTGGTGGTTACAAAGCCTTGCTGTGGAGAACAAAGGTGTGCTGGGAGGTGCAGAAATGTGTGTGTAGGGTTACAGCAGAGGATATAGATGCCCTGGGGGCTGTTGAGGTGTGCCAATGGTTACAGAGACATGTTGGGGGATATGAAGGTGTGCTGGGGAATACAGAGGATTCTGAGAGATGCAAATGTGTGGGGGTGGGAGGAGGGTGGTACAGAGGATGCTGGGAGGTGCAGAGATATGTGTAGGGGGTGCAGTGGTGTGCAAGGGGGTACAAATGTGTGCTGGGGGTATGGAGGTATGCTGAGGGGTACAGAGGCATTCCAGGGGGTTGTAGAGATGTGCAAAGGGGTATGGCATTAGCTGGCTCTTGTATAATCACACCCATTTCAAATGCTCCATCCCTAATTAACCCCTTAATGCCAGCATCTCCTGGCCCTTTAGGAAGTTTCAGATGCCGGGAGGCAGGGATTTTGGTCATGTGACCACTGTGATTGGCTGTCACAGTGGTCACATGAGTGGAAAGTTTTCTGTTACCTGTGCCAGGAGTCTGCAAGGTGCGTGCTCTTGACTCAGCTTTGTTGACATTTTTGTACACATATATGTGGCCTCATGGCGTTCAGGCCCACCTGCTGGGAGGCCACATATATGCGTATGGCCAATGCGAAGGTATTGGTACATTCCCCACCTAAAATGGCTGACAGAACACATAGCAAAACAAAGGTGTCCCCAAAATTGTTTTAGAAAGATTGTGAACTATGCTGGAAGGGGTTCCACTGCAGAACACATGAAAGGGTCCTGCTGCAAGACCATAATAAAGGTCCCCACAATGAGATTAAAGGTCCCTGGAATCAGTGGTAAGGGCTCTGGTTCAAGTTACAACTCTGAATGAAGGTAAGTAATATCCCTTGTGCTTATACTTTTTTTATTTATTTATTCATTGTGTAAACGTAGGCTCCCCACCACTTGGTCCCATATTGTTCAGCATAATGACGTCACCCATAGCTCCACCGTATGCATTATTTTGAAAGCCAGAGTCCTGGGGCACAGGAAGATAAACTGTAGTAGCTGCAAAACATGTATTTGCAAATGAATTCTGAAATCAATCTTCTCCCAAAACAACAAGAAAAATGGCATAAATTTAATCCAGTGAGCAGATGGCACCAACCAAGTCCTGAGAGCTATGCTTAAATTATTTGAACATTTTTATATGGTGGAGCTATGTAGGATATCATTATGCTGGACAATCCTGGACTAGGCAGAGGGGAGTACTCTAACAGTTCTTCTGAAATGGATTTTCTGTGCTGCTTATTTTGTATTCCAACAAGCAGGTGCATGCTTTCATCTTTTTAATAAAGAGATTATTTTTATGCAGTACACCATAGGGATGAGGGATTCACTTTCAGGGACAAGCTCAGGTGTGTTCACATCCTAATCCAAACCCAACTGAAAGAGTCCTCCAAGAAGCTGTTACTGTATTAGGCCATAAGTGGCCAAGGCATGCCCCACCCTGCAGCTACATGTATATGCAGCCATTGCATAAGTGCCCTGGCTGCATTACAGGTGATGGCTTTCTGGTGGTCTAGCTCAGCTGAAATTAGACTGGGATTTAAACACGCCAGATCTCATCACTATTTATGAAGCTCTGAGACACTTTAAACGATTCCTAGATCGAATTAAAGGACACTAATATAATAATTCCTATTTAGGTTATGAGAAAAGAGTAATATTTCATATGTTTTAGGTAATATGTGACTTTAATTGGTAAAGGGAGTGAGTGTTGTACTATATAAAATATGGCAAAACAGTTCAAAACAAATTCTGCTAGTATCACTATTGAGGTGATGAGGTTTGAGGTTAATTGTAAAAAGCAAAATGTTTTATACATAGTGCAATTTCCTCTGGTCAAAGCTGCTGCAATAGACAGATTAAGAGTGACACTACACAGACAGCAAGGTGTTTGTAAACCTGTACATTGGATGAATCAGCCCATATAAGTCAAACCTCAGACTTTTTGGGTCACTTTTGTCATCATAACTCACTAGGCCTAGTCATATGATGTATCTTTAACCACTTCCCGTCTGGCCCATATACATAAATGGCTGAACGGGAGCAGTGTAGGAGCGGGTGGCCATTTATAAACGTCCTCCCGCATTCCCTGCCTATGACGCTCCCTGGGAGCGCGCGGCCCCGCGATCCGGTGCCCACTGTTTCCTCCGGACACAGCAGAACTCTGATCGCTGTACGCACCTCTGTGTGAGGTCCCAATCACGTGATCACTGATTGGCCAATCAGTGATCACATGAATAGTAATAAGCAATATGTCACTTCCTGACATCATTGCTTACTACTAGTGAAATCTGTGAATGAGCACAGAAGTCACATGGTATAAGGCTATTCACAACAGCTTGTACCATGTGACAAGCTGTGACCAATCACAGCTCTCACAGTATTTCTCAATGACTGCAAGAATGCAGCCAGAGAGAAGGAGAAATGATTGCTTTTACAGCCTTTATGGGTGTAAAAGCAATCAGTGTAAAAAAAAAAAATCTTCTTCATTCCCCACAAGTAGTACAGTTTCATTATGCTGACACTGTGCTGCTAGGGTGACAGTATGTTAGAAAAAACAACCCCATAAATAATAATATAAAAAATTTAAAAAATGTTTTTGAAAAATTATAATTTTTGGTTATAAACTAATTTGGGTTATGATTTTTACTAAAATGATAGCTGAATACATTTTGGCCAAGATTTATGAAGAAAGATTATTTATTTACAAAATTTTATAAGAAAAACACTTTTTTTTTCAAAATGTTTGGACTTTTTCATTTATATAGCAAATAAATAAAAATCCCAGTGGTGAATAAATACCACCAAAATAAAGTTTTATCTGTCTCAAAAAAATACTAAACAAATTCATATGGGTACAGTGCTGCATGACCGCGCAATTGCCATTCAAAGTGTGATATCAATGAAAGCTTTAAATTGGCCTGGACACGAAGTGGGTGAAAGTGTCCGGACTTGAAGTGAAACACAAAAATCCCAGTATAATAATTTATATAGGTTCTGTAGTGATTTTAAATATATAATCTCCATGATTGACTGGTCTGTCTAGGTAAATAAAAACTCTAGGATAGGCAAAAAATCACCCATTAGTACACCCCCTACACAAAACACTAAACAGTTAATAAAATTTGGAAAATTCTTACCATTTAGACGAAATGTCTAATTAAATTTTCATGACCTCATCTCTGTAATTCAAAAAATAACAGCATCTGCTCTGCCAAATAGGAGGTGTAACAGCAGGGATCACATCTTATGCTCACCTTTTCATCTGCAATAAATAAAACCTACAGTTCCCATCAACCACAGGAATTGTAGTGAATGTATTAGGTAAGTCTAATATAATGTGCTAGTATGCATACTTGCAGGATATGGCTTAAACCTGCGGTGGGACTTTTTTTTTTACGCTTACTACTGCTTTAAGCAACAGACAGCTGTGGCTCCAACAATGCTTTTATTGTTCAGGCTCTGTACTCCATTGCCCTCCTACCTGAATACTGTGTGAGCACATTAAGACTCATCATATGGGGAGCACTTGCCAGGGGTCAGACCTGCCTGCCAAGTGCCCCTTGCTTTCTGTGAACAATTCTGTCAAGATTAAAATGTTTGGATATTAATAGAAGTAGTGATATACACTGTAAGGCTGAATTCACACTGATTTGGTTTTATTCCGCTTTTGCATTAAAAAAGTGAAAAAAAATGTGTGACCATGTATTCCTATAGGACTCTTCACAGTGGTCTGTTGCGAGTCCAGTGTGTTTTTTAAAAACCTGATCTGCTGCATTTTTGGTTCAGGTTTGGTGCATTAAAAAAAACACACTTCCCCATTGAAATCAATAGAATATGTGGCAAAAACATATTTAAAAAGCATAAAAAACACACCCCTGGTGCATTTTTGGTGTGGTTTTGAGTCAAATGTCCTGTAAAGAATGCACCACAAATGCAGTAAAAACACGCGCATCAGGATCAATGTGAAAGTAGCCTTACATCACATTTGTTTCTTATTCCATGCATTTCTTTTTTCTCTTCACAAGGTGACAGTCTTTTGTTATTTTTTGTCTTTGTAAATAATTATATTGCTGGGGTGGCAGTAAAGGAAAAAAACTCTGTGACTTATGAATAATTCTTTGAGAATGCTTAACATCCTCAGTGTGATGTTAGGGTGTGGAGGTGCTCAGAAAATGTACTCTGATTAAAAATAAACAAGGGAATTTTTCAGGGGGTTGTTAATTGCAAAAGCAAGGGAATGTTAAGGGATAACAATTATTCAATCAGTTGAGAACACAAGCATCTCAAATCAACATTATTTGGCTCATTGTGAAGCTGGAGGGTGACAGGCCACCATGTAACAAAAAAACATAATCAAAAATAGCTAGCAAGATCCAATTAGATGGTCATTTAAAAGAATGGGCAGAAACAAGTATACAATTATGTGTACAACTTCTGACATTTGTCAGTTTATGGATTAACATGTCTAATTTGTGTTATTTTCTACTATACTACTCCTAAATGTAGCAAATTGAATCTAACGGTGCAATGAATTTCTACCCTGAAGCATTAACAATTTCATTTTGGTGCCGCGGGCATGTAAGTGACTTGCCCAAGGTCACTAGGAGATGACATCTGGAATGTGAACCAGAATCACCTACTTCAAAAGCAGGATTTCTCAGTTACTACTTCATATGATGACATTCTGCCCCTGGGACCAAATGTAGATCACCCTTTAAGCTCACCATGTAGGAGCATCGGGAAAAACTATCCAGATTTAGGACATTAATAAATTTTAACAGCATTCAAGGAGATGCCTAGCTCAGATGGCAGTCACCCTGGGGTTCTGAGGAGCTTAGCTCAGTAATTGCCAGGCTTCTATTTTTAATTTTCAAGGACTCAACTTCCACAGGACAATATTGGTTATAAACCTGAGGTGGTGTGTTTTTAAGCAACTCAGAGATCACAATCTTGACACTACAGACCTACTTAGGATTTAGCTAGGAAACATGCTTTGAAAATGACTTATATGCTTTGCTGTTAAATTCAAATCTAACAAAAGCAATGCCATTCATTTAAGATGACTAATAATAATAATTATAAGTAAAATTTTTGGAACTATGCAACCACAAGTCTGGCACAGTTTTTTTTTTTAGCAATTCAGCGCTAGTAGGTACTGAGACCAAAAACAAGTAGAATATTACCTCACTTACCTCATCTATAGCAGCTTTGAAATGTTATTTATCTATTTGGATTTTTAACTACTTGCCCTCCAAAAGATTTACTCCATTTCTTGACCAGGCCATTTTTTTTGCTATGCGACACTGCGCTACTTTAACTGACAATTGCCCGGTCATGCAACACTGTACCCAAAATAAATTTGTATCATTTTTTTCACTCAACTAGAGCTTTATTTTGATGGTATTCAATCACCACTGGGTTTTTATTTTTGCTAAATAAACAAAAAAAAGACCAAAAATTTTGAAAAAAAAGCCCACATTTTTCTTTGTTTCTTTTATAAAATTTTATATATAAAAAATTGTTCCTCATAAATTTATTCCAAAATGCATTCTGCTATATTTCTGTGGTGAAAATAACCCAAATCAGTGCATATTATTTAAATCAGGTACTTATATAGCGCTGTAAATTTACGCAGCGCTTTACACATATATATATTATACATTCACATCCGTCCCTAACCCTCAAGGGGCGTACAATCTAAGGTCCCTAACTCAAATTCATACATACACATACTAGGGAAAATTTAGACAGAAGCCAATTAACCTACCGGCATGTCTTTGGAGTACCCGGAGGAAGCCCACGCAGGCACAGGGAGAACATGCAAACCAAGCAGGTGGTGCCATGGCTGGGATTTGAACCAACGACTCTAGTACTGCCAGGCAGAAGTGCTAACCATTTAGCCACTGTGCTGCCCATTATTTAGTCTGTAGGAAAGTTATAGAGTAAACCGTGGTTCTTGAGGCCCAAAATTGTCAGGCCAGTGCAGATACCCCCCCCCCCCTCCCCCAAATTACCCCATTTTGGATAATAGACAGTCCAAGGTATTCAGTAAGCGGCATGGCAAGTTTGTTGCAGTTGTAATTTTTTTGTCATAATTTTTTGGAAAATGTCACTTTTTTTTTACATACTGTCACCAGTGCAGTAAAGCTTCCTCATATAACTGATGTGGCAGTGATTCATGACATTGACTGGTGACAGTGCGAAAACAAATATGTATATATATATACATTTTTATATTTTTTTACAATTTTTTATTACATATATATATATATATATATATATATATATATATAATTTTTTTGCACACTGTGAACAGAGCAATATACTGTTATCATAGTAACATTGTACTACTCTCAGGAAGTGATTGCTATTTTTTTTTACACATTATGATTGCTTATAGCAATGAATTTCATTGCTATAAGAAAGCATGTTACTCAATGAAATCGATTTATTCAGATTGGCCACAGCTAATCACATGGTACAGATGGGCTGTGATTGGTCCAATCTGTACCATGTGATAATTGTGGCCAATCACAGCTAGTAACACAATTGCACACAATGGATGGCATGAAAAGAAGCCATCCACTGGTCACATGGTATCAGCAGCCGGCCGGTACACTGATCAATCATCAGTTATGTCTGATGGACACAGCTGGTGACAGTTTGCACCACAGTGCAGCCCCACAGTCCACTCGGATTGACAAAAGTCCTGCCTGACCATCATTTTGCTTTAGGTCGGTCATGAACTGTTTAAAATATATACTAAGCTAGCCAAAACCAGCTCGTGAGGGAATCTATTCCACATTTTCACAGCTCTTACTGTGAAGATGCCTTTCCATATTTGGAGGTTAAATCTCTTTTCCTCCAGACATAGAGTGTCTCCTTGTCCTTTGTGATTACCTTAAAGTGAATAAATCTACACCAAGTTCAGTATGAACCAATCATGTATTTATACATGTTGATAATATCCCCATTTAATCTCCTCCTCTCAAGACTAGATTCAGTTCAGTTAATCTTTCCTCATAGCTGAACTCCTCCATGCCTCTTATCAGTTTGGTTGTCTTTTTTTTTTTAGATCTCCAGTTCTTCAATATCATTTTTTTGAAGTTGTGCCAAACCTGAACTGCATATTTTGGATATTGCATGCCATTATTAAGCCTATAATTTTCCAGAACACCCAGATCTTTCACCACTATTGATTCCAGGGCAGCTATCAGAGATTTTGGGGCCCATTACACAACTTTAGACCTGGGCCCTCCCAGGCCTGGCCAACAACATTCCTCAGGGCCCGCCTACAGGCCCTTCCACCGAGTCCTTCAGTGCACCCAGTTATATTTCAACATTCATAAATTTTAAAGCAGAACTACATTGTATCTGAGCACCACAAATCAAATCACTATTTAATTCATTTTTAACATTCAAAGCAAACCCCCATCCATCCATGTCTCCATGCTTTTTTTGCTGAGAAATAACTTTGAAAACCACCCTCTAGTATTTCTGCCAATCTACATCTAAAGTAAGAGCAGATGATTTATGTAGCATTTACTTCCTGGAATCTATCTAACCTTAGCTTATGAATGCAGACAGGAAGGTGTGCTTGGCTGAGTAAACCCCTCATTCCCTCCTGAAGACTCCTGGGACATATGACATCATTCGCCTAGGCATGAAAACCAGGAAGTAACTGAATAAATGTAAAACAAACATATAATGTACTTTCCTATCTATTTACTAATGTTAGCAGCATAAGAACTAGGAATAGTCAGTGTCAATTAAGAGAGTGAAGTTTCACTCTTTTGAGCAGGACCCTACACTAACACTAACTACACTGTCTTTTCAAAAGGCAGCCCAATCAGCAAAGAGACAGCTTCAAAAATGCAGCAAAGAGATGGCACAATCCAGCAAAGAGAAAGCCCAATCCAACAAAGAGACACCCCCTTGTATTCCGCAAAGAGACAGCCCAATATATTCAACAAAGAGACAGCCCAATCTAGAAAAAATACATTCCAATACAGCAAAGAGTCATCCCCATATATTCAGCAAAGAGACAGCGTAATCCAGAAAAGAGACAGCCCCGTATATTTAGCAAAGAGACAGTCCAATCCAGGAAAGATACAGTCCCATATATTCGGCAAAGAGATATCCCCATATATTCAGCATAGAGGCAGCCCACTACAGCAAAGGGACAGCCCCATATATTCAACAAAGAGACATCCCAATCTAGAAAAGAGACAGCCCCATATATTCAGTAAAGAGACACCGCTATATTGCATAGAGATAATCCCATATAGCAAGGAGACATCCCCATATATTCAGCAAAGAAAAAGACTAATCCAAGAAAGAAACAACCCCATATATGCAGCAAGGAGACAGCCCCCATTAGCTCACAGTCCCTTTATATCAGTGCACCCCCTTCCTTAGAAACCTCCAGAGATCAGAGAGACCCCCCCTTATATCAGAGCCCTCTGCCCTCTTTAAGACCTCTATTTAGGTTGCCTTACCAGAAGGACTCAGGAGCCTTTTGTGAGCGACTGCAAAGGAGATCATCGGGACAGCAGAGAGAGAGGCATCAGGCTAGGGAGCTGGAGAACTGAATGCATTGAGCACAGGTAGGTGCAACCAACAGGAATTCTCACTGGGTTGAGGATACCGCACTGAGAAGAGAGCAGCATTGGAACTTGGTCCAGCACTGGCTTAATCCCCAGGAAGCCCTCATGAGTCTCCCTACTGGTTGAGTGCTAAAATGGTTAGTCCACCCACTTGGTACTAAACAGTAGCAACAACTTGTTGTTTGGGGCCTGGGCCCCTTGAGACACCCAGGCCCCTTACATGTGTATGGACTGTCCTCCCCTGGTGCCAGCCCTACCCCAGCTGTTTTCCTCCTAGAATGTACAATGCATGCATTTTCTTAGCCTCCAAATGCATAGACTTACTTTTAGCAACATTAAAGGAGAAGTTCAGTGAAAGCTCTTCTGGCTGTACTTCTGTGGATCACAGGAATGCAGTTCATTCTGCACTCCTGTGACCCGTTTTCAGCTGACAGTGGGCTGAAGCCCTCTGTCAGCTGATATCACTCAGCCGTTCCAAGCTGGGGAAAGTTGGGATGCACCCTAGAGTCCAGAGTGGCACCTGGCTCAGCCTCTCAGTGATCTGCTTTGGGTAATCATATTCTGTTTTACAATTTATTTTCAATCTCATAAATCAGCCTATAGGGATGTTTTTCAACCACCTAGGGCAATGGCAGCTTATTATTATTATTACAGGTACTTATATAACACTGTCAATTTATGCAGCACTTTACATATATAGATATATATTGTACATTCACATCAGTCTCTGCTCTCAGGGAGCTTACAATTCAAGGTCCCTAACTCATATTCACACATACACATACAGAGTGTCTTTGGAGTGTGTAATAAAACTGGAGTACCCAGAGGAAACCCACACAGGCACAGGGAGATCATGCAAACCCTGTGCAGGCAGTGCAATGGTTGGAATTCAAACCGATGACACTAGTGCTGCTAGGTGGAGGTGCTAACCACTTAGTCACTGTGATGCCTGTGGTTTTGATGCGGGTTAGCTGTGCTCTGCAGCCACTGTGTCCCAATGCCCTGGTGCACATTCTGAAAGTGCACCAAAAGCCTTGCACACCAAAATTGCAGGACACAATAGATGTCCACAGCAAAGTGCCGCCAACCCACACCAAAACTGTGGGTATACTGCGCTGCACCTGCTGTAGCCAAAGTGCAGTGGGGCAATGTGAAGCTGCCCTAAAGATAATAGGCAATAAGGTTTCAAAGTTGGGGATTTCACTTTCTTGATTTGTTATATCACATTTGTAAGGATAGCCATACACACTTAGATTTTTGTTTTGGTTGGATGCATCAAGCCATTAAACCTCTACCGTTAAGCCCTTGGGCCAGCTAAACAGCTTTGATGAAGGAATATTCCTTGTTAGCTATTCTGACAGCTGGCACTTGTGGCTGTCAGAATACCCAAACATCTAACTGGGCACTTTTTAGCCAATAACTTTCTACCCAGAAAAAGTTGATTGGGAAATCGACTTTTATTGATCTGGGTGGTGCTGACAGGGCCACCTACAACTTGAATTTCAATCTATTCCTACTGAATTTGAGCCATGTTTGACAGGCTTCAGAAGTAAGTGAAATGTATGGGGGTCTACTGGTAATCCCTGTGGACTTGCAGTACTGGAATTCCAAGTTCAGTTCAAGACACAGCATGGAGTTTGCATGCCCTGTGGTCTAAAGAGGCAAAAAAACAAAGTGGTAATTAAACTGGCTTCCACTCAGAATTGACTCTAATTTCTTGTGACATGACGACTGTGGTAGAGAGAACAGGTTTTCTAGGTTGTAGCTGAAATAAATGGTGGTATGCATCCTCTGTAGTGCACCATGGTACGTCATCACGATATAGCTGGTGCATACTGTAGATCTCTAGTCTAAAACAGCCTCTCTCAACCTTTTCAACATGGATGATGAACTCTTGAAATAACTCTTTAGTCTCAGGGAACCCCTGACATAAAATAACTAAATCTACAGCTTACTGTACATTAGTGAGATGGTCAGTGGGAAGAGTAATCCTTACATACGTGGTCAATGGGAGAAATGTTCCTTACATTGGTGGTCAGTGGGAAAAATCTCTCTCTTACAGACAGCATTTTCTTTAAAATATACTTTTGTGCACAAAGCCCCATTCCACAAAAAATGACATTCAAGGAGTTGACCAAATATTTACTATAGTGATAGAAAAGAATTATTATTTTTTTATATCATTAGTATTCATGTCGGTTTGGCGTGAACATGAGCTTGCTTCGAATCCTTCTAAATTAACATTACATTAAAAAAAGAAAGACAATTCAGGTTTTCAGTTTGTAAATATGGCTTTTTCTTCTCATACTGCCATGAAAATTTTAGCTATAATCAGAGAAAATATTGTTTCTATAGTTGCCACACTTTGTTGAATGTGAAATTCATAATTGTACCAAAAACTGTGGCTCAGTGCATTTATAGGAGATTCTGCACATAGGATACAGTTTTTGCACTATAATGAGATTCCGATGCTCTTCGTGGTTGTCCCACAGCACCTGTCTCTATAAATAGTAGTTTCTCTGACATACACACTGGCTTGAGAAAGGGGTGCAGATGCTCTGAAATGCGTAGACAAATACATCCTGCTATTGCGATGTCACTTCAACCAGCATGCATTTCAAAGTGGTTCCCAGAAGCTGGAAGTTTGAGGTATATTCTTTCCGCCATCTAGTTAGATACACAGAGCCATCCAGCATGCAGAGGAATGGAGACATCACACACAGAACAGCAGTATTCTATATTGGTGAGCCTGTTGACCTTTTTAACAATGTGAGTTGCCAATTTTGTGTTTTTAATAAGCTGTACACATTTTGGACTTTGAACGGCTTTAGAAAAGGGAAGACTATATATAAACAGGTACAATGTATGTAGAAGGATTTGTTTCATCTCCTTGTATCACCTGAGGCTAGTCACTACACTGGGTATACAGTGCATCCAGAAAGTTTTCACAGCGCTTAACTTTTGCCACATTTTGTTATGTCACAGCCTTATTCCAAAACGGATTCAATTAATTGTTTTCCTTAACATTCTACAAACAATACCCCATAATGACAATGTGAGAGAAGTTTTGAAATCTTTGCAATTTATTAAAAATAAAAAACGAAAAAAAATCACTACATAAGTATTCACAGCCTTTGCTGAATACTTTGTTTAAAGCACCTTTAGAACCAATTACAGCCTCAAAGTCATTTTGAGTATGATGCTACAAGCTTTGCACACCTATTTTTGGGCAATTTCTCCCATTCTTCTTTGCAGTACCTCTTAAGCTCCATCAGGTTGGATTGGGAGCATCGGTGTACAGCCATTTTCAGATCTCTCCAGAGATGTTCAATCTGGTTCAAGTCTGGGGTCTCGCTGGGCCACTCCAGGACATTCACAGAGCTGGCCCGTAGCCACTCCTTTGTTATGTGGGCTGTGTGTTTAGGGTTGTTGTCCTGTTGAAATATGAACCGTCGCCCCACTCTAAGGTCCAGAGCGCTCTGGAACAAGTTTTCATCAAGGCTGTCTCTGTACATTGCTTCACTCATCTTTCCTTCGATCCTGACAAGTCTCCTAGTTCCTGCCACTGAAAAACATCCCCACAGCATGATGCTGCTACCACCATGTTTCACTGTAGGGATGGTATTGGCCAGGTGGTGAGTAGTGCCTGGTTTCCTCCAGACATGACACTTGGCATTCCGGCCAAAGAGTTCAATCTTTGTTTCATCAGACCAGAGTTTTGTTTCTCACGGTCTGAGAGTCCCTCAGTTGCCTTTTGGCAAACTCCAGGTGGGCTGCCTTTTGCCTTTTACTGAGGAGTGTCTTCCATCTGGCCACTCTACCATACAGGCCTGATTGGTGGAGTGCTGCAGAGATGGTTGTTCTTCTGGAAGGTTCTCTTATCTCCACAGAGAAATGCTGGAGCTCTTTCAGAGTGACCATCGGGTGCTTGGTTACCTCCCTGGCTAAGGCCCTTCTCCCTCAATCACTCATTTTGGCCTGGTGACCCTCTCTAGGAATATTCCCGGTGGTTCCAAACTTCTGCCATTTACAAATGATGGAGGCCACTGTGCTCATTGGGACCTTCAATGCTGCAGAAATGTTTCTGTACCCTTCCTAAGATCTGTGCCTTGATACAATCCTGCCTCGGAGGTCACCGAACAATTCCTTGGACTTCATGGCTTGGTTTGTGCTCTGACATGCACTGTTAACTGTGGGACCTTATATAGACAGGTTTATGCCTTTCCTAATCATGTCCAATCAACTGAATTTCCCACAGGTGGACTCCAATCAAGTCGTGGAAACATCTCAAGGATGATCAGTGGAAACAGGATGCAAGAGATCAATTTTGAGTGTCTTGGCAAAGGCTGTGAATACTTATGTACATGTGTTTTTGTTTTTTTTTATTTTTAATAAATTGCAAAGATTTAAAAACAAACTTTTTTCACATTGTCTTTATGGGGTATTGTTTGTAGAATGTTGAGGGAAAAAAATGAATTTAATCGATTTTGGAATAAAGCTGTAACATAACAAATGTGGCAAAAGTTAAGCACTGTGAATACTTTCTGGATACGCTGTATGTGAGGGTTTACAATCACTTTAACCTGCTTGTGAAGTGGTGCATCTGTGCAATGCATATAAACTAATACAGCAAAGCTGGAAATTTCAAAGAAAAAAGGGTGTTTTAAATTGTTGAGTTTATATCAGGCCCTTTAGGCCCAGTATTAAATTTTGGGGTGAACCTCTTGATGTTTTTTCTTAAATTGTGTTTGTTTCCCCTTAAAACCTATTCCAGACCCCGAGGGGTTTATTTACTAAACCTGGTTGACTCAGAATCTTGTCCACTTCTGCATAAAAACCAATCAGCTTCCAGGTTTTATTGCTGAAGCTTAACTGAACATGCTGAGGTTAGAAGCTGATTGGCTACCATGCACAGGTGCCCAAGATTCTGAGTCAACCAGGTTTAGTAAATAAACCCCCAAGGGTCTAGTATATAATTTGAGGGGGACCTCAAAGAATAAAGCTGTCCTATCTAGTGCCTGAAAAAAGCCTCTAGTATATATGATATTTGGCTCCTGCTGAACCAGTTCAAAGTCAGACTTTTAGACAAATGCTTGAACAAGCTACATTTGGTCCAAACCTGTGTTTAGACTGATCCAAGAACTCATCCTGCTTTGAAGCTGTCCATGGCTAAATCTTTAAATATATAGTTGCTTGTACTTGGCAAAATGTCTGCCAGCAGATCATCAGATCAATGTATGTAGATTATCAGATCTACATACAGTACATTGGAATGTATTCAATCATTTCTATGAGTGGCATATGTATTTGGTGAAAACCATATCTAAAGTTTGTGGTGAAACACAGCTGCATACGTGGTGATGTGAGAGATCACAGGGTGAAAGATGACATTCTGAATCCCAGTGCAGATTGCAATTTGGACACTAATTAGAATTTCTTTCATTTATTATATCTTTTGGGCACTTTTTGGACTTTTTAATTGATTCACTTAACAGGTCACATATTTTAGCACTGGGTGTACACATTTTAATTTATGTATTTTATTTCATATTATTTTTGTGTTCACACCACCTCAGATTACTACTTGTTTCTAATTTGTTTTTTTGACATAATTTAATTTGAAATGCTCTTCCGAAACAGTTTTTTTAGTCATGTGACTGGCATGGCACCAATCAAGGCTGGACAGACACAGATTCACACTGTAGAGAGTATATATTAGCAGAGTAATAGAAGCCCCTCCCAAGGATCTTTCCCTGCAGATGCCAAAGAACAACAAAACACAACAGCACTGTAGGAATAAGGTGCTTAGAAGATTTTCTTTATGTGAATGGATTATGGCAAGTAAATCTTATCTGTTTAATATCACTTTAAAGCATTCTGTACAGTAAGGTAAAAACCTTCTGCATGCAGTACACAGGAGTGCCCTCATAGCAACTGGCTTGCTATAGGGGCACTCGTGGAGGGGAGAAAGGGGAGGATCGGGGTTGCTTTGTGCGAGGGTGCTTTTTTTAAGTTATTTTGATTTTTTTTTTATTATTTTAACACTGTCCCTTCTTTTTTTTATTCACGTTTAATGATATCACAGGGAATGCAAATATTCCCTATAACTTGGGCATTGTGATTAGAGATGAGCGAATCGAACTTGGCGAAGTGGAATTCGTTGCGAATATTAGGAAAAATTCGATTCGCATCGAATCCGAACTTTAGCAAACTTCGGATGCACGAATCGAATTTTCCCCGATCAGCCGGCAAAAGTGTCACTGCAGAGAGCTCCGCTATTACTGACAGTTCTCTGACAGTTCTGACAGTTCATTTACAGCGGTTGAAACATTGTATCTATTTGTTTCCATTTAGGATACAGATGTTTTTATTCGGAAATAAATAGATACAATGTTTCAACCGCTGTAAATGAACTGTCAGAACTGTCAGAGAACTGTCAGAAATAGCGGAGCTCTCTGCAGATACACTTTTTGCTGTACTGGAATTCTTCTTCTTTTCATTCTTCTTCTTCTTTTCATTCTTCTTCTTTTCATTCTTCTTTTCATTCTTCTTCTTCTTCTTTTCATTCTTCTTCTTCTTTTCATTCTTCTTTTCATTCTTCTTCTTCTTCTTCTTTTCATTCTTCTTCTTCTTCTTTTCATTCTTCTTTTCATTCTTCTTCTTCTTCTTCTTTTCATTCTTCTTCTTCTTCATTTCATTCTTCTTTTCATTCTTCTTCTTCTTCTTTTCATTCTTCTTCTTCTTCTTTTCATTCTTCTTTTCATTCTTCTTCTTCTTCTTTTCATTCTTCTTTTCATTCTTCTCATTCTTCTTCTCATTCTTCTTTTCATTCTTATTCTTCTTCTTTTCATTCTTCTTCTTCTTTTCATTCTTCTTCTTCTTCTTTTCATTCTTCTTTTCATTCTTCTTCTTCTTCTTTTCATTCTTCTTCTTCTTCTTTTCATTCTTCTTCTTCTTCTTTTCATTCTTTTTCTTCTTCTTTTCATTCTTCTTCTTCTTTTCATTCTTCGTCTTCTTCTTTTCATTCTTATTCTTCTTCTTTTCATTCTTCTTTTCATTCTTCTTCTTCTTCTTTTCATTCTTCTTTTCATTCTTCTTCTTCTTCTTTTCATTCTTCTTCTTCTTCTTTTCATTCTTCTTTTCATTCTTCTTCTTCTTTTCATTCTTCTTCTTTTCATTCTTCTTCTTCTTCTTTTCATTCTTCTTTTCATTCTTCTTCTTCTTCTTTTCATTCTTCTTCTTTTCATTCTTCTTTTCATTCTTCTTCTTCTTTTCATTCTTCTTCTTCTTCTTCTTTTCATTCTTCTTCTTCTTTTCATTCTTCTTCTTCTTCTTTTCATTCTTCTTTTCATTCTTCTTCTTCTTCTTTTCATTCTTCTTCTTCTTCTTTTCATTCTTCTTTTCATTCTTCTTCTTCTTCTTTTCATTCTTCTTCTTCTTCTTTTCATTCTTCTTTTCATTCTTCTTTTCATTCTTCTTTTCATTCTTCTTCTTCTTCTTCTTCGTCGTGCCCCGTGACTGCCCAAATGAGTGAAGTGTGCGGTGATTCTAAGATCGACGGCACTCATCTGCATGTCATACTGACTGACAGTATTATTTCTCTTCCCCAGCAGACTCCAAGGGCATTTAAATTAAAGGTACAGTGTTCTGCACTAATATAAAGGCTCTCTGAAGCCTAGAAACCCTTTAAATAAGTTAAATTCGCGGCGAATAAATTCGCATCGAATCTAATTTCTCCCGCAAATTCGGCGAATCAGCCGAATCGAATTTTTGAATAATTCGCTCATCTCTAATTGTGATCTTTTTTTTTTTTTAAGAAATCTGGGGTCTATCAGACTCTAGATCTCTCCTCTGCCCTTACATTATCTAATCTCTACAAGATTGGTGTGATCAGATGTTTTCCCAATTTACAAATGGAGCTGTTTATATCCTGCAAAACTGAAGTGATGAAATGCTTATAGCTTCCGATTTCTTAGACTATAGAGATGATTGGCACCAATCCGGTCTCCAATCAGCTTTATGGTCAGCTGGCAGAAACACCAGGTGCATTCTTAGATTCCCCCGATGGCAAAGGACTTCCCGAGAAGGTCGTGGAAGGCAGCGGGGGAGGGGACATCTACTCCCGCTTCTTGTAAGAGAAATCCTGCAGTTAATTAGCCACTAGGATTGTTTTTACATGAAAGCCAATCATCGGCTGAAAAAATTATACCAGGATGATGCCTGCAACTGTAGGCATCATCCTGGTATAACCATTCAAAATCCAGTGATGTACCAGTACATTACTGGTCCTTGTTGGGTATATGTTCTTTTTTTTATGGGGGGCTGAATGAAAAAAGAGAAAAAATCTCTGCCAGAAAAAGTGTGTGGTATGCCCACCATTAGAATATACCGCCCTGCATCCACCCACTTCTAATGGGGGGCACACATTAGGTCACATGGTGCCACGTGCGCCAATTCCAAGATTGTACAAATGTATAAATAGTGGCATGCTTGAATAAAAATTGTCCACATATAAGTGGTACCCCATATGGAAAAAGAATGACACCAAGTCCCAAACTATCTTACCACTGCTCCCCATGTAGTCTGGGCATCCGGGGGGGGGCTCCACATGACATTCTTTTCCCTTGTAAATCTGAAACTATATGTATGGCCTGTTGCCCTCTCAAAGGTCTTATACATCTTGACCCCATATCTGGCTCGCTTGCTGGGGAGAAATTGTCTGAATGCAAGGCAGACAGAAACATTAATGGAGGACTCATCAACACAGATTATTTGCTGGGGAGTGTAGACATCTGCAAATTTTTTGTTAAGATTTATGGGGGGCTGAATTTTGGGGAGCCGGTCAATGCAGGGTCACCCCAAGGATGACACAGTGTGTTGTCGTTAAAATGCATAAAACACATTATTCTCTCGTATCCATGCCTGGCCATGGTAGCAGAGAACACGAGCATATGATGAATTGGGTCTGTGGACCAATACAACCGCAATTCATTTTTTTTATTAATGCCCATGTTGAGGGTTAAGCCCAAAAAACTTTAAATTCGGAAACCATAATGGGTTTCCATGCGAATGGTCTGGCAAGGTTTGAATTTGGGTTGGCGATGATAAATTGTTGTGAATATAAATTGATTTGATCCACAACCAACGCATACAAATCTTCCATGAAAAACAGCTCCAAAAGATCAATGGGAGTAGTTAAATTTGCTGTTTCCACCTGAATTCCGGGTTGGGCAGTGAATGGAGGAAGTACGGGTGCTGCAGAATTTGTGGACTGCCAATCAGGATTTGCAAGCACATCCAGAAGGATACTAGGGGCTCTACGTGCCTGTGTAAGAATTCTTGGTGGTTGCGGGACAATACTTGTACTCACCACTGCACCATCTTGCAATGCACTTATGAGACTCGCCACATTACCAAGTAATACTGCAGTGCTAGTATATGAAAGACCAGGATGTACTAGGCCGCTAGTGCTGGCCAGTTCACCATAAGGTAGAGAGGCACTAGTACTGGCTCTTTTCTTCATATGAAAGTCATCAAAATTTACCAGCAAGTGCTAGCAGAGATCAGGCCTGATTCTGTGAACACTGCAGTTTTGTGTGCAATTTATCAAGTGACAGTGACCTACTGACACTGCCCTAGCTGGGGGAGAAGGGGGGGGGGGGGTGTAAGCGTAGGGGCTAAATGCAGGTGCTGGCAGGTGCCAGGGCTAATCCCACTAACGCTGTGTTTTTGGGGACACTATATTAATGTGAACAATATAGTCCTGATCTGATATTCAGACACTGTACTAGCAATGGAGGTTTATTTTGTATGAGCGTGTTCCTGACAATCAAGGGGTTAAATGTGATTACTGGTGTACTGATGGGCAATCTGATGCTATCTGGGAGGAGTGTGAAAACCTTGGGAGCACGAATCACATGTATATAGTATTTCTGCTATAGGGCGGTCAGGAAACAGTTAAAGAAGCTGTTTCCGTTATGGCGCTGCGTTACTTTAACTGACAATTGCGTGGTCATGCAACGCTGCACCCAAATGAAATGTATGTCCTTTGTTTTCCTACGAATTTGGCTTTCTTTTGTTGGTATTTGATCGTCTGTGTGTTGTTTTTTTTTTGTGCTATAAAAAAAAAACATCGATAATTTTACGTGTAAATTAAGTGGTTTACGTGAAAGTTATAGCGTTTACAAATGGCTGTATGGATACTGGATTTTTTAAAAATACTAATAATGGCAGCAATCAGCGACTTCTGGAGGCAATCAGTGACTTATAGTGAGACTGCAGCGGGCATTCTGACACTGGGGGGAACTGACTTGGTGTCACTGACATCCCCAGTGACACCAATACAGTGATCAGTGCTAAAAAAAGCACTGACACTGTACTAATGGCACTGGACAGGAAGAGGTTAACAATGAGGGGCAATCAAAGGGGGTGGGGGGTGCTTCACTCTAAGCACACTGCTCTGGATGGCTCTGCTCAGCTATCCAGAGCAGTGTGCCCAAACCAACAGGGAGAAGGACTGTTGGTAAACAAAGCAGCCCTCCTGCCTGTTGGTGATCGCCGATAATCACCAGGCGCTGATGGGTAATCGCTGGCCGGGACTCAGTGACTGACACCTGTGGCTGCGAATGGCGGTGTGGGTAAGGCACGCGCCCCCTACCTGAAAATGCAAAATTACGTTTATATACGTGATTTTGCACAGAGGGGCTGCCCTGTAGCAGTATATCTGCTATAGGGTGGTCCTTAAGTAGTTAACTAAGAAAACCCCTTCCCATTTCATGCTGTCAGCAATGGCACCATATGGAACAGAAATGTCACAAGGCCTTAGAAAGAAAATAATTTCTATACACAAAAAGCTGAAGCCTACAAGAAAATCAGCAAAGCATTACTTATCAGTCAGAATACTGTAGCAAAAGTGATACAAAATTGTAACAAAGATGGAACTGAAACCATCTCACACAAACGTCCATGCCGACCACAGCAGTTAACACCTCGACAGGAGAGTCTTCCGATAAGAAGGGTTGAAGAAAATTGCCATGCAAGTTCACTGCAGTTAGCTAAAGAAGTAGAAAACCAAACTCGTGTGATTGTTTCCCATGACACAATACGGCGTACACTGCAGAGGAATAGCATGCATGGGTGTTGTCCATGAAGGAAGCCTCTCCTAAAGCCCATGCACAAAAAGCCCACCTAGAATTTGCCAGGGCACATGCTGAAAAAGAAGAAGACTACTGGGACTCTGTACTCTGGAGTGATGAGATCAAGATAAATATTTTTGGAATGGATGGCTTTAAAACTGTATGGTGTCGCAAAGGTAAGGAGTACAAAGAAAAATGCATGATGCCTACAGTGAAACATGGTGGTGACAGTGTCCTTCTGCGGGGCTGCATGAGTACTGGTGTCGGGGAGCTGCATTTCATTCATGGTATCATGAATTCACAGATGTATTGCTCTATATTGAAAGAGAAGATGCTACCATCACTGCATTTCTGAAGAACAGGGTGAAAGTGATTCAGTGGCGAAGTATGTCTCTTGATCTGAACCTAATCAAACACCTATGGGGAATTCTGAAGAGACAAGTTGAGCATAACTCTCCATCCAGCATCCAGGCTCTAAAAGAGGTTGTTCATGAAGAATGGAAAATGATCAATGTTGCAATATTTCGCCAATTTGTTCATTCCATGCCTAGAAGACTTGGTGCTGTCCTTACAAATCATGGAGGTCACACAAAATACTAGATGGAGTCATTTTTGTTGTGGTATGTGTTCATTTTTGCATTGACTAATTTAACTAAAACTGAAGATTTTGTTATATTATTAACCTTACTTTCATGTAATGAGCTAAACAAATGTTCTGTAAAACTTTGTTCTGTCAAAATGTTTTAAATTGTTCTTGTGTTCATTGAGATATTGATTAAAATCTTACTTTTCATAAGGGGTGTACTCATTTATGCTGAGCACTGTATAGATAGATAGATAGATAGATAGATAGATAGATAGATAGATAGATAGATAGATAGATAGATACTGTAAATAGATAGATAGAGAGAGAGGATATACTATATATATCTATTTTTTTTACAACAGAGACTGTGATATATATATATATATGTGTGTATGTGTATATATATATATATATATATATATATATAAATAAACACACGCATACACACACACATTCACACACACCTTTAAATATAAAATGCAAAACAGTGAGTGTGTGTCTCTTGCTTACTTTTCTGGCTGTTCAGACAATGCTCAGTTATATGGATAATGAATGCTCCTGCAGACATATTTATATCCTGGTTCAAGGCCGATTGAGCAAAGAAATGATACTGGCATATGCCAGGTTGTGTGAGGCTGAGGATGACAGGCGTTTGTTAGCAGAAGGCAGCCTGTTCCCGCTATTCTATTTCAGGCTGTGACAAATGCGGGTTCATTTTTATGGGTCAGGAACAGCCTCTGGTTAAAATAATTGTAGTGCAGTTTCTGCTCAGTTAACGATCTGCAGAGGAGCAAGGATAGGAGAAAAGACACATTCCATTCAGCTGGGGGAGAAATTATTTCCATACTTATTTAACCCCTTTACGTTCTGTATAGAGGACAATGACCACTTTAACCTTAATTAGGCAGTAAAACAAGACAAAGAGACAGAACTAAGGTTCCAAATGTCTAGAGATGTTTCTTCAAACACACAATAATATGTTCTTCGAATGTGCGAGCAACTGAATATTTCTATAATGCTATTCATTTACAATACTGTAACTACCTGCTGCTGCTCATTGTGTTCCTGAAAACCTTACCCTTTTAAAATAACCAAATTTCTTCTGTCACATTGTCTAAAACCTAAGATGTATTGTATGGAATTGTTATAGTGACAATTGGGAATAAAAATTAGTTTAAAAAATTCCAGAACTTAAATGATCAAACAATGGACTTTGAGACTATACATCCAATAATAATAATTATATTACTATTAATATTAATAAATTAAATAAAATAAAATGTACAAGTTAGAGTTGCTGAATATTTGGCAGACTATTACATATAGATAGTCTTAATCCCCTGTCCTGCAGAAAAGCAATACATTCAATCAGATGAAGAATTAATACAAATTCCTAGTCAGAATGTTCAGAAAGAAAAGTTTTTTTTCTGCATGGGAATGTGGTTTTATCTACAAACTAGGGATGAGGTTTGGATTCTCTGTTATAATAGGTTTGCAGCAAACGTCATTGTGGTTGGTCATTTTTTTTAACCATAATGCACTGGATGACCTTTGAACATTGGCCAGAATGCTTAGGGCACCATACGCCATAGAGCATCTTTAATGACAATACATTGAAGCTGCTGTCGGAAGAGGACAGTCAGTTAAGAAACTGTGTTTTAGGTATAATTTCTAGCTTTTTGGATAATCAAACCCATTGCTGACTTTCTTCATATGACGTTCCTGCACCACCTCAAATTAAATGACATGCATTCCCTGCACCCCCTTATCCCCAGAGTAAAAATAAATGTTACGTAGACCATGATAAGGCCGATGATAAATAAACAAATCTGTCCTGTTGCAGGCCAATATTATACTGTTGTCATCAGTGGTATCCTAATTCTTGTATAGAACACATGACTGTATTCTGTGTCTCTAGTTTATTTTGGCCATCCCTTCCTCATTAGAAATGTCCTGCTGCTGGCCAGCCTTACACTGCTGTGTCATATGCAATCTCTTAATTTATAGCGGACGTTTGAGAAAGACTGTCAAGCAGCAGGACAGTTTTATAAGACAATCTTTGCATACCACTGGCCAATATCTATCCACTGGTCAAAATGAGCCTGTTACCGCTTAAAGAAAAAGCAACTAGCTTAAATGAATCAGATTGGCATGTGGATACTGTATGTATCAAATTGATTTGTAAAAGAAAAGAAATAATTCCACAGCCAAAAATGCACAGTGAGAGTGTGCTTTTAATGCATTCTTCAAGCTTATAGATGATTTGTGCCACCTTTGAAGCTGTTCAAAGGCTTTCCCCCTAAAGTATGCTATTTGTTTTTTAGCTTTGGTATTAGTACATGTCCCCCAAGGCGGTGCTCATTTCCTATGTCAGGATTGGCCATAATTGCATAACAAGCTTTGTTCCCCATAACCATTAATGGGGTTCACCGAAAAGTTCACAAAATATTTTTCAAACTGAGCTTGGACAAGCTCCCTCATCCCTACTATGGACAAGTGGGCCCATTGTCAGAATGGAATATTTGTGGCATACCAAAAAATGATTGTGAGGGGTCATCTTCAGTCAAGATAGACCTTGAAAAGCAAATGGATGTGGTTTAGTCTAATTATTAATACTAGAGAGGCATATAATAAAGTGTATCAATGGTCAAAATGTAAAATCTTTTATCCTTTTCCACATTGTATTTCAATTTCTAGCCTACACCTAGTATTCTGCATTATCTTGAAGTTTACTTGTAATTTTTGAAGAACCCTGCAAATTTACTTCCTTGAATTCTGTGGCCCATACTCACTATTCCCTGTGAATATGTACTGAACATGGCACACATTTAACGGAATCTGCCTTCTGAAGCATAGACATGCTGACAGAGGTTTCAGAAGGCACTGTCAGTACAGGAATCACTGCTTGCAGGTAGCCAGGTACCATGGGATATGTAGTCGGATATGTAGTCTTTAGCAATTGAAAGTAAACCAAAGGAATGAGCAGAGGAGAAGCTTCAAAACATGCAGGGAATCCAGGAAGTTGTGGAAAAGGATGACCTGCAGACAAGCAGCAAATAAAATATAAAAGATGATTTTTCAGGCAAGCTTTTATTGGATTGCCAAAATAACTATTGTTTGTATTGCTATTACAATGCTGATTTTATAGAAAGTGTATGCTGTGACTATAGATGTCTCTTAAAGAGGTATAAAACTGAAGAAAAACAATGTACAACATATTGTATATTGAAGCCTGTCAATTCTTAGGTGTAGTGACTGCGTTGTTTTTCTACTTTTTTTTGGCTTTTACCTGTATTTTCACTATTGTTTCAGTCAATAAGCCTGTTATTTTTCAATTTCCTTTAACAGACCAAGCTGTCTAGCAAAAGTGGCAGTTAGGGGGTTAATAAACTAATTAAGACTGATATGAGATTCTTACAGTGATCAGTTTTTATTAATTTATGTAAAATATTTATCCCAAAAGAAAAAAAAGATGGTTGCCATAGCCACATAAAAGGTGTCAATTCAGTTCAACTTTAATTTGTTAGCCAAGTTCATCTAAATCTGCTAGTACATAAAACAGTGCACTTTCCCCAGGTTGACAATTCTGCTTTCCAAAGGTGTCTTGTTGCTTCTCCATCCATAATTGAAACATCCTAAGAAAGGAAGTTTGTTACTGACTGAATTGCCAGGTGAAAATAAAGGAAAATAAAGGAAAGAAAATAAAGTCTAAAAAAGAAAAGAGAGAAAAAGAAAACTAAAGCAGCCACCACATTTGAGCATTGAAAAGCTGCAATATTTAAAATGATTGTAAACCCTCACCTTGTAAAACCACTCATTCAGTTTAAAATAGAAATCAAAGCCAAAACATTTGTGTATGCATATAAATTAAAAAAAACTTTTTTTACATACCCTCTGTTTTCAACTGCATAAGAGCCAGGGTAGGAGAAACAGCAGGACACTGAACTTCCCAAGGAATGGCTGTGCGGGGAAAAGAGGAGGGGGTGTCAGGACAACTGTGATTATTGGAGGAACGATTCCCTGATTACTGGAGGATGTTACAGACATAGAGGAATCCATGTGGAACTTTTCGACCCCCCCATAAAAATTAGATCTTTCAGATTGAAGATGGGAGCAATACCCTTTTTAATTTGGGGAAATAAAAGAAGTTGGATATGGCCAATACATCTTTGAACCAAGAACTGCTAGAGCAGCATGAAAATCTGCTAGATTGGATAGAAATACCAGTAGACTTCAAGGCAGCAGAGGGTAGAGAAAAAGAACTCTTTCTTGGAAACCACTTCTTGTACCCAAGTATATAAGTTGCTTTCTGACCAGGTGACTGCAAAGGCTAGCAGACACCCCCTCCACAAGTGAGGACATCCCCTCACACCAAAGAGAATATCAAAAAGGTCAGCAGGCTTGGGGGATGTAGGGGCCCAGGGTGTCAAAGGATCATAGTGGAGGGAAGATGAATCCATTCTAGCCAATGCCCCTATTTAATGATTAGACTAAGATTATGGTGATGGAAGGAGCAAATACGTCCTCCCTCCTCTCTCTTTCCCCAATCCAAGGAGAGCAGTGGGAGGGGCTGAGATTCCCCTCTGACATGCCAGCCAGAAGAGGGAGGTCACGTGACCACACAGCAGCGCTGTGCAAGAAAGTATTTAGCATTATAATTTTTAAAAAAATGGACACAGTACTTTATATATTTTTAAAATAGAGGGGAAACAAGTGATTTAAATACACTCTTACTCCAACCACAGCGGAATACAGGCAGGAGGAGAGGGGAGGGGTGGGGAGATGATCATCTCTCACAGACTAGGAAATGACAGGCAGGGAGGAAGGGGGAGAGAACGAGAGACTCTGAGCACAGGATCAGGCAGGATCAACCAGGTATTTTAGAACATATAAAGGGACAAATAACATGGCAAAATCACTGTGCTATGGATCATGCTTTAAGGGCCAGTTCACATTATGCCCTGATCTGAATCGCCCAGGAATGCGCTGTGCGTTGATGTGTGATTCATATGCAGGTCTATGCAGTGCAATTTCAACCCCATTCATTCAAATGGGCTGAAATTGCACCTCACTGCCCTAAAAGTAGTGCATGCACTCTTTTTGTTAAATGCACAGCAACCGCATCTCATGGTACTTTGTACCATGTGGTTTGGTGTGGGCCGGTGCAGGTAAACGCAATGCGTTTGCGACCTGTGTTTGGGGTGTCGTTAAATTTAACTGACCCCCCGCAGCATATCACAAGGGCATTGCAATCGGAATGTGGTGCAGGAAGCCACATGGGAACACAGCTCTCCCATACTGCATTCTAGTGTGAATGAGCCCTGAGGAACAGGAGCCATTTTATTAGGGTTACAACCACTTTAAACACTGCTGCACCCAACACAGGATTGTCAGTGCTGTATTTTGGCAGGACAGTCATAGCAACAGTGGGAACAGCCACCTCTTAGAAAAGAGCTCCTCAAATGTGTATTGGAATTTAAAGTTTACAAGAAGTCTCCCAATCACCAGACAGGAAACAATTCAGGTTAACTCTTGGAGATGTCTTTTTAGCATTTATTGCTTGAGAACAGAGAGGGTTTTGGGTCACAGGATACTCCAAACCGATCAGTAACAACGATAGAAGTACATCCAGTACTTTTCTCCAATCTTTCAGTAGCAGCTTCTAGAGGTAGCAGGGAAAGGCCAGAATATCTAGGACTCCACAACAGCATCCCATATAGCAACCTCTGGCTCTTTGTTCTCTTCTGCAGCTTGCACAGCTAACAATCCCCAGCAAGGTCTTTACTCACAGTGTCCTAGGAACTATCTGCCACCCAGCATCCATAGGTAGATCCTAAGTGGAGGATGGGCAGAGGACATTGCTGTAGGGGGGGGGGGAGGACAGTACTATTGGGGTGAATGTGAATGGAGTTAGAGGACACTGCTATGAGGAGGAAGAGCATACTACTGGGGGGGTATGTGAAGAGGGGCAGGAGACATGGCTATGGGCAGGGCCAATGCCAGCATACGGCCTTACGCTTAAGGGCTCATGTACACTGCAGCTGATAAACTCACGCTTAGGAGCTGTTCAGCATTTTTTTTTCAGCAGCCCCTGAACTCACCCTAATGTTTTCCTATGTGTCCATGTACACATCTTTGTTTACAGCTGTTTACAGGCATTTGAGTTTATAGTCGTTTTTTTGAACGCAGAAAACATGCGTTCAGCAGTCGATTTTATCAGCGTTTCAAACGCAAACTGCTTGTAAATGTGGCAAATCGCGTTTATAAGCATTTGCGTCTGAAAATACTTTTTAACTCTTCCAGTTCCTGATGCTGTCCAGAGCCTTTTTTTCATTATGAAAAAATGCATGCAAAGCGTTTACTAGGTACTCAGATGGACAAAGCACTGAAAACAGGATGTTCCTATCAAACTTGTCACACATTGTAATGACCAATTCACACCTCAGACCTCTCCCACCCTTGGAAACGAAAGATATGTTAAAGACCATTCACACCTCAAGTTCCTCATGAAGACCCCCTGCCAGGTGGCCTTAATGAATCACTCCACCAGACACCTTTCTCACCCTTGGAAACAAGGAAATGGTAAAGAGCAACTCACACCTAAGGTAATTTCAACACATACTACTGTCTCTGCTTCTAGTCTCTGTATTTCTCTGAAGCAGTCTGAAATAGTTAATAATTTACCACTTTTCAGTGCATTCTGGGCATTTGGGAGGTTCTCCTGTGCTTATCTTTAAAAAACGCTTCTAAACGCAAACACACATAAACGTGTATAAATGCGCATAAACGAGTTATGCAAATGTAGCTAAACAGATGGTTTTTAACCTACGTTTTCCAGCAGTCAGTTTCCATCATTCAGAAGTGTCCCGTGTACATGGGGCCTAAGGCTGCTTAGGCAGCCTCTTTAGAGCATCAGGGGTGGTAAAATCAGAATCCTCAGCTACTTGCTGAAAATTAAGATTTTTTTCAATATCTGTCTTTTGACAATCCGCTTTTTCCTCCTGCAACATCTGAAAGCCAGCTTCTCCTCTTCTCCTTCTTACTGGCATACAGCTGCTGCAGTAGGAAAATCCAGGGATCAGTTCCAGTAAATGCTTCCCCAGCTGCCCCTCCTGCCCTTTATTCATATTTTTTTTCCACTGACTGCCCTTCCCCTGTGTGCTCCCTTTTTACCAAATCCCTCCAACAGGGATCCTAAAAAATGTAAAAAAAAAATCAAACTTGTCACACATTGTAATGACCAATTCACACCTCAGACCTCTCCCACCCTTGGAAACGAAAGATATGTTAAAGACCATTCACACCTCAAGTTCCTCATGAAGACCCCCTGCCAGGTGGCCTTAATGAATCACTCCACCAGACACCTTTCTCACCCTTGGAAACAAGGAAATGGTAAAGAGCAACTCACACCTAAGGTAATTTCAACACATACTACTGTCTCTGCTTCTAGTCTCTGTATTTCTCTGAAGCAGTCTGAAATAGTTAATAATTTACCACTTTTCAGTGCATTCTGGGCATTTGGGAGGTTCTCCTGTGCTTATCTTTAAAAAACGCTTCTAAACGCAAACACACATAAACGTGTATAAATGCGCATAAACGAGTTATGCAAATGTAGCTAAACAGATGGTTTTTAACCTACGTTTTCCAGCAGTCAGTTTCCATCATTCAGAAGTGTCCCGTGTACATGGGGCCTAAGGCTGCTTAGGCAGCCTCTTTAGAGCATCAGGGGTGGTAAAATCAGAATCCTCAGCTACTTGCTGAAAATTAAGATTTTTTTCAATATCTGTCTTTTGACAATCCGCTTTTTCCTCCTGCAACATCTGAAAGCCAGCTTCTCCTCTTCTCCTTCTTACTGGCATACAGCTGCTGCAGTAGGAAAATCCAGGGATCAGTTCCAGTAAATGCTTCCCCAGCTGCCCCTCCTGCCCTTTATTCATATTTTTTTTCCACTGACTGCCCTTCCCCTGTGTGCTCCCTTTTTACCAAATCCCTCCAACAGGGATCCTAAAAAATGTAAAAAAAAAATAATAAAAAACAAAATTGTAAAAAATAAAAATAAAAACTATTGACATCGTCCACTGCCCTAATGACAACATTCACTGCCCTACTGCCTGACACCAACCTCTGCCCTACTGACACTGTCCACTGCTCTACTGACTGACACTGTCCACTGCTCTACTGACTGACACTGTCCACTTTTAAGATAGGCTAAGTGTATATTTTTACAGTGACATTTGTTTTATTATAGTTTTCTATGTTTTCCTTACTATTTAGTTAGTCCTTGCTAGTTAATTTCTGAAAAAAAAAATAATGGCACTGAGCTCCAATGATCTGTGATCTCTTTCATGTTTGTTCAGGTAGATCTCCACCTCCGCTGAAGATTGCCCACCCCTGGTATATAGCATGTTCTTTCAGTGACATGAGCTGTACAGCATTTGCATTAGCCATTTTTAGTGATTGATGAGAGAAGCATTAGAAGTGAGACCAAACAACACTTACTATGAATTTCCTTTGTTCCCCCTAAAGCTGCAAAGGCAGCAGAGGTGGGTGTACATGTTCTCCAGCCACCATGCTTTGCTTTGTGGCAAGTATGAAACCCCCTGTTGCCTTTTGCAGGCAGTACTACCTGCAAAACTTGACCTGCTAAAGTGAATGGGGCCACACGGCAACCGTACTTCCTGTCAAACTCCCTCTGAAAAGTGATCCACTATGGATTGCAGTTCAGAGGGCTAATGCTAGAAAACAGACATAGAATAGGCAAGAAATACATTACAATAAAAGGAATTTGACAGAACATGTTTATTAGTTTGTTTTTGCAGGCATTGTTGCTTGCTTTTCCATCAGGAAAGGAAATTCATTTTGTGTCAGGAGTTCCTCCTTTTCCCTCCTTGTAATGCCATTTGTTGTCACATAGCTGAAAAGAATAAACATGGCAAATGCATTAAAACGTAGTTATTTGAGCCTTGTATCTATTTGACTATGCTGGGGTGCACATAGGTACCAAATAGGGTTCTGGGCTATGTGTTCTGTTGCATGACCCATGATTATTGTTGTTTAATTGGATTGAGAGGGTTTGCTGATACAGGGAAGTGAAATTATTAAGGAAATGATTCTGAAACCCCACTATTTGCTTCATCATTATCTCCAGCTGGTTTAAGGAACTAGGCGTAATCTTAAATTTCCCAAACATATAAAGCAGTCTTTAAACTGCATAAATGAATCCATTCAATAAAAGAAATTATTCATCACTGATGTTTCCTTTCTTTCTCATGCATTATTGGCTGTTTAAATAACTTGTCTAATTTAATAAGAAGTGTAAGAATCATGGAGCAATTATTTGGTATAATGCTGAATTATACAGCAGAGAATAACAGCTTTGTCAAACAATACCGAACATTTCACAGAACAGGGACGGATGTAGGATGTGGATAATAAATTTAATCATGTAAAAACTCCTTTCTATAAACTGCTTCAGTTCTCTCTATGACTGGAGTTAAAGCAATACTAGTCATACCAAGAGTAGCTGTAAAACAGCAGAATTTAAACTTTGTGTAAAGCCAGTCACTAAAATCTTATATAAGCATTAAAGTTTTAATGTGATGTCTAAATAATGATTTTTTTAAATAATATCTGGTAATTCTTCCAGGACACTTTTTGGTATAGGGTTCCTGTCTCCTAAATGATATTCCTTTGTTGTCACCATGACACATAGGGGTGGATTTACTAAAGGCAATTAGACTGCACTTTTCAGTACAGTTGTACTCAGCCAGTGATATTAAAGCTTCCAATTTTTTAAAATTAAAATTACAAACATTATACTTACCTGCTTTGTGCCCCAATCATCCTCTTCTGGGGTTACCTTCTCAGCTCCTCCGTGTGCCACCATATGAAGCTGCTTCCTATGGTGGCACACATGGGGGCTCACTCCTGAAACCCATTATCTGTGTCTATTGACACAGACAGCGGGGCTCAGCCCTGCTCCCTGCCTGCTTGTCATATAATTTGATTGACAGGAGCAGGAGCCAATGGCTCCTAGTGCTATCAATCTGCACAGTGAGGAAGGACAGAATCGGGAGAGCCACCGCTCTTGTGCACATCATTGTATTGACATTGGGTTCAGGTAAGTATAAGAGGGGCTGAGGGAGGGGGGTTCTCTGCAGCAGAAGGTTTTTTACCTTAACCACTTCATGTCCGGACACTTTTACCCCTTCCTGTGCAGGACAATTTTCAGCTTTCAGTGTTGTCACACTTTGAATAACAATTGCGCGGTCATGCAACACTGTACCCATGAGTTTTTTAAAACTTTATTTTGGTGGTATTTATTCACCACTGGGATTTTTATTTTATTTTTTTTGCTATATAAATGAAAAAGTCCAAACATTTTGAAAAAAAAGTTTTTCTTATAAAAGTTTGCAAATAAATAATCTTTCTTCATAAATCTTGGCCAAAATTTGTTCAGTTATCTTTTTAGTAAAAAACAATAACCTAAATTAGTTTATAACCAAAAATTATAATTTTTAAAACCTTTTTTTACATTTTTATTTTATATTCTTATTTATAAATTTATACGAGCGCTAGGTATTTTAAATTGCAATCAACTAGCATAAAGGCAAAACCTCTAAACCTTCTCATCAACTCATAAATAAATTCAGTGCTATAATTCCATGTAAATATTGATATATGGTATGGTAAACAAAAATGCGCGTTGGAGCGCTAAAATTCATTAATGTGAGAGAACGTCTTATTATTGACGTTTAAAGTGCAAAAGTGACATAAATAATAAATAACAATAAATGGTAGATTGCAAGTCCAAAACAAATGATTTGGTGAATTCCGTGACTCCTGTGATTTATGAATGAGTATATATTGCACTAACCAGACAGCGCAATATAGTGTGCATTTGAGTAAACAGACCACTCCTGGTCATCTGGATCTGGGAAGGTGAGAATCAAGGGATCATCTGGAAAACCACTGCAAGGCATAAAACAGAATTAAAGATCAGGGAGGAGCCCGCCTGGTGACGTCACGCCGCACAGGCCACAAGGAAGGCCGGTGGCCATTTTTTTTCTTGTTGTAAGTAACATTCCCTGGTTTTTAATTTTTTTTTTTTTTATATTCAAATATTTTTATTGGAAAATTTGAAACATACAAAATAATTGAAAACATTAGTATATAGAGGTGCACACTTAATACAAAATCTAGTATAAGTAAGGTAAAATGGGGTAGTGGTACCTCGCCATCCGGCCGAAGTACCTTGCAAAATCTTGGTTCAGCTACATGAGAGGTATGCTCAATTTAGTGCACCTTATTGAATTGTGGTATGAACATTAAAGAAGAGATTGGGAAGGGAAAGAGGGGGGGAGGGGGGGTAGAGGCACCTAGAATGTCATAATCATGTAGTGTGGTCGAATATTATATAATCATTTTATCGAGCAGTTGGGGTTGTGGAACCATTGGGTCCATTGAGTCTCAAATTTGTGGTATGAGAAGTTATGGAGGGCTGTTCTCCTCTCCATTTCACATAGGAAGTTAAGATCGGACAGTAGTCGGGACAAAGAGGGAGTGTTAGTAGATCGCCATAGTCTGGTGATATTGAGCTTTGCAGCTGACAGAATATGTATAGTGATGGTGCGTGAGGACAATGGAATTTTGTCTATTCCGATATGGAGGAGCGCTAGAGCCTGGTTTGGGGTTATTGGCGTCTTTGTAATGGAAGATATTATTTGAAAAACTTGGTTCCAATAGGAAGTCAGGGACCTACACGCCCACAATAAGTGTGTGAGAGTACCTGGTTCCCCACAATGTCTCCAGCAGGATTGTGAATGTTGAGGATAGAATAGGGCTAATTTGACAGGAGTTAAGTACCCTTGATGGAGTACTTTCAGATACGATTCCCAGTGCGAACTGCACTTTGAAGATTTGTAGGTAATGATAAAAGTTTTTACCCAAGTGCTCAGAGATATGGGTTGTTGAATTGCTTTTTCCCAGTTTGCTATAGACGATGTGTGTGTATTAAATTGCGATTCAAGTAGGAGCTTGTAGAACAATGAAATGCCTTTTTTTGGATAGGTTGGTTTTTGTAAGAAATGCTGTGTAGTCGCTGGAATTTTAATACTACATGGTACATTCGTCTTATAGAGGGCATGGGTTATACGTATATAGGTAAAGTATTCAGTAGCTGGGATTTGGTATTTTTCTCTAATAGTCTGAAAGGAATGTAGTGTATTGTTGGTGTACAGGTTTTGTATGTAGAGTAGGCCATGGTCATTCCATAAATTTAAGTTTAAATGAGGAGAGAGGAATTGTAGGGATGAGAGCGGAGTGAGAATTTGGAGATTGTCCTTACGTAGTTGGGTATGAGAAATAAAGTCATACCAAGCTGTTAGAGAGGCTGTTATGCAAGGGTGACTATGTAAATGCGTATTGTGTGCCCCTCGAGGTATGAATAATAAGTCTGACAAAGTGTGTGGTAGGAATAAGGAAGTTTCCAGAAGAGTCCAAGTTTTGTTGAATGTGGGCTGCCACCAAAAAAAGAGCTGGTCAAGTAAAGTGGCTAGGTAATAGGATTTCATATGTGGGAGTCCCGCTCCGCCGCTGGAGGATGGGCGGATTAGGAGATTTGTAGCATATCTAGGCTTTTTCGAATTCCAAAGGAATTTGTTCAATATTGCCTGAAGTTTTGTAAAAAAGATGTGAGGAACTGGTATAGGGAGCATGCAAAAGATGTAAAGTATCTTGGGTAAGATACACATTTTAACTGTCGCCAATCTGCCTAGCGTCGAGAGAGTAGTGGTGCGTAGACCTTTAATCTCTTGCGGAATAGATTCAAGTAGTGGTTTAAAATTAGCGGTATATAGTTGGTTAGTCTTTGGAGTCAGTTTGATTCCCAGGTATGGTATGCTAAGTGTTTCCCATGTGAAGGGGAAGTGTTTAGAGATTAGATTTTGGGTGACCTCTGGTGTGTGTAGATTCAGAATAGAAGATTTCGGTTCATTGAGTTTATAGTAAGATACGGATGTGTTGTTTTGAATATGCGTTCGTATAGTTTTAAGGGAATTGTATGGATTAGTGACCATTAGGATAATGTCGTCGGCAAATAGACTGATCTTGTGTTCGGATTTTAGGCATCTAATTCCTGTGAACTTGGGATCGTTTCTAAGGGTGGTTGCTAATGGTTCAATGAGTAGCGCAAAAATTATAGGGGATAGCGGGCAGCCTTGTCTAGTTCCGTTAGAAATGTAGAAGGGTTGAGAAAGTGTGCCGTCAGTTAGGACTCTGGCCGATGGCTTGGAATAAAGGGACAAAATGGCCGATAGCATCCAGTCAGATATTCCAAATTTTTGGAGTGTATGTGTCATAAACTTCCAGTGGATTCGGTCAAACGCTTTTTCTGCATCAAGCGATAGCAAGAGCGAAGGTTGGGTATCTAATTCAAGGTGGTGTATCAGGGATATAATCCGTCTGGTGGCATCAGGGGCTTGTCTACCAGGAATAAATCCTACCTGGTCAGGATGGATTAAAGTCGGTAGGTAAGGGATCAGTCTTAGGGCGATTATCTTAGCGTATATCTTTATATCTGTATTAAGGAGCGAAATTGGTCTGTAATTTTGTACCAGTTGAGGGTCCTTTCCTGGTTTCGGGATAGTGGTAATTATCGACTGCAGCATGTCTTGGGGGAATGCGCCACAGGTAGCAACATGGTTGTACAGGGGGGATAGGTGCGGAGAGAGGTCGGGGGCAAAGGCTTTGTAGTATTCATTAGTGAAGCCATCGTTTCCTGATGATTTATTCAGAGGAAGAGTGCGTATGATTTTTTCAATCTCCGCCGAAGAGATCGGTATAGAAATGGATTCAAGTTGAGACGGGGTTATGCGTGGGAGGTTAATGTTACATAGGAATTGTTCTATTGAATGTGTCGTGGGTTGGATTGTATTGACATCATCTTTTAGGTTATATAATGTCTGATAGTAGGCCGCAAAAGCATTTGCGATATCCTGTGGGTTTGTCAGAGTGTTGTGCGAAGCAGGATGTCGGATTGTGGATATTTTGGTTTTAAGACGTTTTTGTTTGATAGTTTTACTAAGGAGTGAATTTGCCTTGTTACCGAGTGCATAGAATTTAGCTTTTGTTTTTTGTAGGTTAGTGTCGTATGCGTGGAGTAAAATGGTACGTAATTTGTTTCTGTCTGAGTTTAGAGTCGCTGTAATATCAGGGTTTGGATTCTGTTTGTTTAGTTTTTCATTGGATCGAATGGAAGTCATAAGCTGATCAATTTGTTGAGAACGTTGTCTCTTAGTGCGGGCGTTTAACTGGATAAGAATACCTCTCATGTATGCCTTATAGGCCAACCAAAGTGTGGTAATAGAAATATCATGTGTGGCGTTGGTGTCAAAAAAGAGTTTGTGGGCTTCTTGGATACGCTTCTGGTTCTCCGGCGCTGTCAGAAGTGAAGAGTTGAGTCTCCAGATGGGTGGAAGCGCTGTGTTTTGGTCATCGTTTAATGATATATGAATTGGGGCATGGTCCGACCAGGTTATAGTTCCAATTTTGGATGCTGTCACTTGTTGCAATGTCCATTTGTCTGTGATAAACATGTCTATACGTGAGTATGAAAGATGTGGAGGAGAGTAATAGGTATAGTCTTTTTCAGAGCCATGTTGACATCTCCAGATGTCATAAAGGTCATTGTCGTGCAGAAATTGATTGAGAGTTGGTTTCGTGGATTTTGAAGTAGAAGAAGAGTCCATGTTCGAATTGCACATAATGTTAAGATCACCACCGATGATGAGTTTCCCTTGTTTAAGTATGGAGATGGTTTTGTAAAGTTTACGGTAGAAACATAGCTGTTTGCAGTTCGGGCCATAAACATTTACTAGTGTATAAGTCTTGTCATTTATTTGGCATACTAAAATGTGAAAGCGTCCAAGTGGATCCGCCCTCTGTGATAAAAGGCGAAATGAAAGAGAATCCTTAATGGCCGTGATCACTCCATTCTTTTTTTTGGGGTTAGTCGCCATAAATGTTTGAGAGAAACGGTGAAGGTATAATTTGGGCGCCTTTTCGGTAGCGAAGTGTGTTTCCTGAATAAAGAGTATGTCCACTTGTGACTTCCGTGCTTCTCTAGAGAGTAACGAACGTTTATATGGCGAATTTAGGCCTCGGACGTTAAGTGATGTAAAACGAATCATTTGGAATCATGATTTCTCGCTTTTCCGTAACCTGAGGTGGTATTTGGGAGAGGCAGATGATCCTGTGTCTTGCTAGAAGATACACATGTAAGAGGAGGTGATAGGACTGTGACTCAATCGGAGTGTTGAGGGGAGTATTCCAAGATGTGTCGAAGTACGTGATATATGGGTGTTGCGTGGGTGTCCAAAGGTGCCATGGTAGGGAAGGGGTAAGGATATAAAGAACAATAAAAAATAATTTGCGAAAAATGCAAATATCCCGAGTAGCCAACTTTGCTACCTCAAAACTGGGGGGTGCGGGTGGGTTTGACCGCCAGACAGGGGTCGAGCCAATTACAACCATTTTGAACGAACTGTGCCAAATGTAGGCCAAACGCCAGACGCCAGACAAATCAGATGAAGAATTGCTCCTGGGTAAAAGTATGGACATATTTTAGTGAAAGGAGGAAAAGTATGTCTTGTGAAGATCATGTTGCCTCCATAGAGCTATGCGCGGGTTCTTGCGGTTCCGCAGGGAGGATATTCCAGGCTTTCAGTAGATCCAGGCCCGTGTCCAATGTTTTGATAGTAAAAATTCTACCTTGATGCCGCAGCAATAGTTTGGTGGGGAACCACCATTGATATGCTATGCCATGGTTTCTTAGGGCCTTGGTGATAGATATCATTCGTTTTCTGTTAAGGAGGGTAGCTTTGGACAAATCAGCATATAATCGGAGATTTGTGTACAATGGTGGGAGCGACGGTGGGTGTCGAGCCGCCGACATAATTTTATCTTTCACATGGAAAAAATGAATGCGGGCCAATACATCCCTAGGTGTGGATGCCGGCAAAAAGGAGGGCTTAGGTAGGCGATGTGCCCGGTCAATTGCGAGCTCCAAGTCAGAGATAGAAGGGAGGAGTATTTTGACATATTGCTGTATGTATGGGATTAAGTCAGCGTTGGTGACAGATTCGGGAATGCCTCTGAATTTGATGTTGTTGCGACGTGATCTGTCTTCCAGATCAGCTAATTTTTGATTGATTTGCTCAATGTCAGGTTGTTGTGCGCCGTTGTTATGTCTCCCATGGTATTTTCAATGTGGCTGATTCTATGTTCTTGCTGTTGTACTAAAGTTGATAGTTGGTTAAGTGGCGTAAAGATATCGTTATATAAAGATTGGCGCAATGACGTAAGCATGTTTTTCATGCATATTTCTGTCAAAGGTATGTCTGACACAGGGAATGCTTCTAAGTCAGGCATAGCTGCATGGGGTGGCTGTAATGGAGGGTTTAAGGCCTGGTGAAATGTGCTAGGGTCCTGATCCAGCCGTGGCCTGGATTTAGCTGGGCTGCGTAGTGTAGGGGACAGTAAGGGTGACAACTCACCAGCGTCCCCGGGGTATAGTGAGTGCTGCAGCCTGGAATCCGGTTGCTGAGCCCTGTAGTCCTCCTGCTGAGCGCTGCTGTTGTCTCCCTGTCTGCAGCCGCAGGCGCCATCTTGGATTCCCGGCCCGACGGCCGGGAAGAATTGTGTCAGATTCCCTGGCTGATCCAGGGATTTTTTCCTCCTCGGCATGGCAGCGGGTGTTTGAGCACCTTATGCGGATCGGTGCCATGCAGTTGCTGTTACCCAGGGCCGGTTTGAGCCGCTTATAGGCTGGCGGGTGGACGGCGCTGTTCTACTGCACGTCCACCTTCAGTGCCGCATGCGCCCCAGCCGGTGGCCATTTTTAATTCTGTTTTATGCCAGATGTGAGTTCACTTTTCCTTTGATGTGCATTGATCCTATTAATAAAATACTACACTATCAGAGGTTTCTGCTTGGGCTTGTTTTATTGCGAGCCCCCCTCCCCTTAAGGTGGATTCCTTATTCTCAGCACTTACCATTGAGAGTGGTCCCCCTGCTGGATGGATGTGTATCCCTGGAGCCTGGAGAGTGATGACATGCTGATTACCTGTCTTGCGGTGGTTTTCCAGATGATCCTTTGATTCTCACCTTCCCAGATCCAGATGACCAGGAGTGGTCTGTTTACTCAAATGCACACTATATTGCGCAGGCTGGTTAGTGTAATATATACTCATTCATAAATCACAGGAGTCACGGAATTCACTGAATCATTTGTTTTGGACTTGCAATCTACCATTTATTTGTTATTTATTATTTGTCACTTTTGCACTTTAAATGTCAATAATAAGACGTTCTCTCACATTAATGAATTTTAGTGCTTCACAGCGCATTTTTGTGTTTACCATACCATATACCTTTCATATCAATATTTACATGGAATTATAGCACTGCTTTTATTTATGATATTCTTATTTATGTTGTTTTTTTTTTTAACATACTGTCACCCTAGCAGTACAGTGTCACCACACTGATTGCTGTTACACCCATAAAGGCTGTAAAAGCAATAATTTCTCTTTCTCTCTGGCTGCATTTTTGCAGCCATTGAGAAATACTGTGTGAGCTGTGATTGGTCACAGTTTGTCACATGGTACAAGGCTGTTGTGATTAGCCTTGTACCATTTGATCTCTGTGATCATTCACAGATTTCACACGTAGTAAGCAATGATGTCAGAAGTGACATCTTGCTTACACCTATTCATGTCACATGATCGGGACCTAACACAGCGGGCACCGGATCGCGGTGCCACGTGCTCCCAGGGAGCAATCCAAAATGGCGGGTGCCGTTTATGAACGGCAACCCGCCCCTGCACTGCCACCGTCCGGCCGTTTATATACAGCGGCCAGACGGGAAGTGGTTAATGCATAGAATGCATTAAGGTAAAATCCTTAAAGTTTTAGGACCTCTTTAAATGCTGCACCTCCTCCCATTACACATACAGCTAAGGGGACATCTCCACAAAAACCAGTGGCCCCTCAATCCTCCTCCATCCTGCAGTTTCCAGGAGAGGATGCACATTACAATCATTCATCCCCTAGCTGACTTCAGCTAGAGAATGAGAGGGTGCACTGCACATATATACAGTTTGAATAGCCTGGAACCACTGCTAGAGGGGACACAATTGTAATGTCCAGCTCATCCTGAAGATGGCAGATGTTTTTATGAAGAAGCCCCCCTACAGCTGCATGTGTAATGGGTGGAGGTGCATTTAAAACAGTAGGAGTGCTGGTATGTACTATATACGTAGGAATGAGCTCAGACATGTACGGACACAAGTCCAATCCCTCCTGTGCTATCCCACCAGGAAGCTGTCACTGCAGACAGCCAATCATAGGCAACAAAGGCCCCGTAGCTGCAAATATACAAGACTAAAGCGCGTAAATGCCTATGCTGCTTATGATTGGCTGTCTGCAGTGACAGCTTCCTGGTGGGATAGTTCTGGTGGGTTCAGACTCATATTCAAACACACCTGAGCGCATTGCTATTTAGAAGAAATGGAATAGCATAGGATGATTTTGGAAAATCTGGCTGAAAGGGAACTTGCAGCTTTAGCTGAACACCTAATAATACTTCAAAGATTCCATTACTAAAATTGGTTGTAACGGCAGAGAGTTTTACCTTCATGCATTCTATGCTCGATCCAGCAATGTGCTCTCTGCTCTCTTCCTCCTCATTGGCTCAGACACAGCAGAGGGAGCCATTGGCTGCTGTTATTCAAAGCCAGTGAGGAAGTGAGGAGGGAGTGGGGCCAATCCATGCTCAGTGTGTCTTATAGACACTCAGATCCAGCTTGGGAGTGAGCATACAGGTGTGCCACAATGATGTGCCTATGGTGGCAGGTAAGTATAACATGTTTTTTATTTAAAAAAATAAAAAATAAAGGTTTACAATCACTTTAACCAATGCAAAACAGAAGGTATAATCTGTATATAAAAATTATCGGGCACAGTGCTTGTTCCAGCAAATATCCATCTTATTTTATTTAGTCAAACACATCTTCTTAACAATCAAAAAATCATTGCTTAGTCCATTGAAATCACAATCAAATATAAGCTCACACTACGGTACAAACAAGTAGGAGAGGGGAGAAATTGGGGTGGAAGCTGGAGTTTATGTTTTGCTCCTGTCTGTTCCTTAGCATGCCTCTGAGTGTTCATAAAGTACTTGCAGGTGTGTATTGTAGACAGCAGTTCCTGCCCCCCTATCTCACTTCTCCTGTTTATGTCTGTACAGCAATGCAACTATTACATTTAGATATAATTTTAATGGACTGAGCATGGATACGTTAAATTTTAAATTGTCTGTAACATTTTTTGTCCTGAAATGTTTGCATTTCATTGACAGGGATAAATTTGCAAGCAATTAAAATACTTAATTTTTAGACTGAGGACAGATCGGATTTTTATTTTATGCTTAGCTCAACTAATTAGGAATGAAAAGTCACATGGTCCATGTGAATTTTAATTTGTCACAGGTTCTTGAATTCTTTGTGATTTTTTAAATACTGTTATTTAAACCATAGCACCATCGTGTATAATATAACATTCAAACCTCTACAAAACACAGTGGTGCTTTGTCCCACCAATATTTTTCCTTTGTACTAGCTTTGTGAAATAAGTGTCACTACTTTTTAGAGGTTGGACAAACATATTATACTTACCTGCTTTGTGCAATGGATTTGCACAGAGCACCCCCAATCATCCTCTTCAAGGGTCCCCTGCCAGCACTCTTGGCTCTTTTTGGTCTATTTAAAACTGTTTTCACACAACATTCACATAGATTCAAATCAAGATTCACTTATTTTACAATTAAAATAGTTGGAAAATATGTGAATTCTAGATACAAGTTTTTAAAATGTAATTTTATTTTGAATAGTCAGAAATGCCAGATTTAGAGAGATTGGATGCATTAGGGGATGAAAAGGGAGGCAAAAATGTTCCTTTTAGTAAATGACACAACTTGTGGAATACAAGCTCACATTAGAAGTACTTTCAATAGCTGTTGAAAATATGCAACGTAAAAAGAGCTTCAGTGATTGACTAATTAGCCCTGCTGAGACTTCATAGCCTTAAAGAATAAGTTCACATTAAAAAAAATAATTAAATACAAATGTTTTTTGAGCTGGTGCCATGCAAACCTGTCAGTGTATCGTACATCCCATATGGGCAAGCAGATACAGTCTGACAGGCTCCACTGTGAATGAATGATGAAGCTGTGTGGGTGGAGCCCCGCACGGCCGCACTGTTTTTAAAAACTGACAGCTAGTACAGGGAATTTCTCCCCCTACTGCTGTCATAGGGAGTGCAGGGATGAGGAGCATGGTGCATGTTCCATCCTAAAAATGGGTGGAACATGTATCATGTTCTCAGAGGTGAATTTACCTGTCAGGAATGGACTGGCCAGCAATGGTGGGACTCACCTGCCTTTTGATCTGCAGTACCAGGGCTGGCCAGCGGGTGCTCCCAGCAATCAGAGACTCAACCTTTCAGCCAGCTAACACCTGGAACTGATGATACTGGTGTATTTAAGGGATGGCCAGACTTGCAGACTCTGCCTTGGTGTTGTGTTTGTCCTGGGCCCTGTATCTGTCCTGCATCCTGTTTCTGTTCCTTTGCTACCTGTTCTGATCCCTGGCTTGTGACCCTGACCATCCCTCTGCCTGACCCTCTGTACTACGCTGCTTGCTACCTGTTCTGATCCCTGGCTTGTGACCCTGACCATCCCTCTGCCTGACCCTCTGTACTACGCTGCTTGCTACCTGCTGAACCTGGCCTGTGACCCCGACCATTCTCCGCTTGCTCCCCCTGTACCTACCTGCCCAATTGATATTGACTCGGCCTGCCTGACGACGCTTGCTTGTATGTACTGTTATCTGTGGGTGGTTGGTTGGGTTTGTTTGCACTGTATTATGTTTAGTATTGCACTGCGTTTATGTTTGTATTGTTAGTGTTAATAAATTACATTGTTAATCACATATCTGAAGTCTGCGTTTCCCTGCTTCAGTCACACACCTCTGGTCATACCTGGGAGCCCTGACATTACACCAAGGCCAATCCTGACCAGAAGTGGCTGCACAGGGAAGCCATCTTGGCTTGTTGATGGGAAGGATGGATCTGGATGAGGTTGCGTATTTATATCTGCTAGTGTTTGACGACAGGGAGTATGCTTATCAAACTCTGAAGGAGTATACCCGGGATGAACTGCTAGAATGTATACGGCTCGCTCATGTTCTAGTAGATCAGGGCACAGAGTTCTCTGAGGTGCAGCCTTTGATTGAGGTTTGTGCAGAGTTGGTTTCATCTGGTTCCCCTGAATGCAGGGATGAATTTTTGCCACCATTTAGTGCAGACCAGGTAGAGTCCCTGGTGTGGTTATTAGAGGATGATGTGGGTTACTTTCTGGAGCGTTATTCCACATGTTCACCACAGACACTAAGAGATTGTATAAACGCAGTGCAGTCATTGACCAGACAGGCTTTGTGTAAGCTCAGCTTTGTTCAACCCATACTGCAGACATGGACAGACTTGTTGCACCCAGCCTCAGTCAGCCTACAAAAACCCAGTCCTGCTTCTAACTCTACTCCTGTATTCCCAACAGCTCCTCCAGTTACAGCCCAGTATACTTGGCTATCTACCGCATGTCAGTACCCTGTTCCCACTCGCTGCACCTATCCTGCCTTTAACCCTGTAAAAAAGCCCTCTGTAGCAACTGCTTCCTCTCCTGTTCCATCCTCCAGTTCTTCTCTGTCTCCAGCTGCTCCATTCGTTTGCAGACCTGCGTTTACTTGCAGTGCTCCAGTAGTTAAAACCAGAAAAAAGCGAAAATTCTTTCCAACCAATACCATCCTGCCAGTATCCAAACCGGTGAGCCTGCCTTCCGTGGTTCAGCCTGAAGCCTCTACTCAGCCTGAAGCCTCTACTCAGCCTGAAGCCTCTACTCAGCCTGATGCCTGTACTCGGCCTGATGCCTGTACGCAGCCTGATGCCTCTCTTCAGCCTGATGCCGGTACGCAGCCTGATGCCTCTCTTCAGCCTGATGCCTGTATGCAGCCTGATGCCTCTCTTCAGCCTGATGCCTCTACTCGGCCTGAAGCCTCTACTCGGCCTGAAGCCTCTACTCGGCCTGATGCCTCTACTCGGCCTGAAGCCTCTACTCGGCCTGAAGCCTCTACTCGGCCTGATGCCTCTACTCGGCCTGATGCCTCTACTCGGCCTGAAGCCTCTACTCGGCCTGAAGCCTCTACTCGGCCTGAAGCCTCTACTCAGCCGGACGCCGGCATTCAGCCTGATGCCTCTACCCAGCATGATGAACTGATCCAGCCTGACGATCCTATTAGGCCAGTTGACTCGATGCCCGCTGTTGATCCAGATGATCCGGTACCTGATCCGGTGCCCGCTGTCGTGCCAATTGACTCAGAGCCCGCTGTCGTACCTGGTGACTCGGTGCCCACTGCCTTGCCAGATGCGCGGTGCCCGCTGGTGAGCCAAATGACCTGATGCCTGGTGACCCAGTGCCCGCTGTCATACCTGGTGACCCGGTGCCTGCCGCTCCGCCCGGTGGCCCGCTGCCTGCCGTTTCGCCTGGTAGCCCGATGTGCCTCTGCCCGGGGTCCTGCCCGATGTGCCTCTGCCCGGAGTCCTGCCCGATGTGCCTCTGCCCGGAGTCCTGCCCGATGTGCCTCTGCCCGGAGTCCAGCCCGATGTGCCTCTGCCCGGTGTGCCTCTGCCCGGAGTCCAGCCCGATGTGCCTCTGCCCGGAGTCCAGCCCGATGTGCCTCTGCCCGGAGTCCAGCCCGATGTGCCTCTGCCCGGAGTCCAGCCCGATGTGCCTCTGCCCGGAGTCCAGCCCGATGTGCCTCTGCCCGGAGTCCAGCCCGATGTGCCTCTGCCCGGTGTGGCTCTGCCCGGTGTGCCTCTGCCCGGAGTCCAGCCCGATGTGCCTCTGCCCGGTGTACCGCTGCCCGGAGTCCTGCCCGGTGTGCCAGTCTTTGATATCCCGCCAGTTACCAGACCCGGGCGGTGGAACATTTTTCCCAGCTAGGACTGTTTGGAGTGTCCTGAGGCTGCTCCTTGAGGGGGGGGGGGGTACTGTCAGGAATGGACTGGCCAGCAATGGTGGGACTCACCTGCCTTTTGATCTGCAGTACCAGGGCTGGCCAGCGGGTGCTCCCAGCAATCAGAGACTCAACCTTTCAGCCAGCTAACACCTGGAACTGATGATACTGGTGTATTTAAGGGATGGCCAGACTTGCAGACTCTGCCTTGGTGTTGTGTTTGTCCTGGGCCCTGTATCTGTCCTGCATCCTGTTTCTGTTCCTTTGCTACCTGTTCTGATCCCTGGCTTGTGACCCTGACCATCCCTCTGCCTGACCCTCTGTACTACGCTGCTTGCTACCTGCTGAACCTGGCCTGTGACCCCGACCATTCTCCGCTTGCTCCCCCTGTACCTACCTGCCCAATTGATATTGACTCGGCCTGCCTGACGACGCTTGCTTGTATGTACTGTTATCTGTGGGTGGTTGGTTGGGTTTGTTTGCACTGTATTATGTTTAGTATTGCACTGCGTTTATGTTTGTATTGTTAGTGTTAATAAATTACATTGTTAATCACATATCTGAAGTCTGCGTTTCCCTGCTTCAGTCACACACCTCTGGTCATACCTGGGAGCCCTGACATTACCCTTTAAATCTCTGAAAGTCTCATTTCTATTCCTTTGGAGGTGTACAAGTGAGGTATCAAGGAAGGATACAGAGTTTAGGTTTATGTCAGGGTCAGGATGATGTCCAAAAAGGGAAATAATAGCAGTCACTGAAAATGTGTTCATGATCTTCAGGATAAAGAATGGTAGGTGTGGTAATCAGTACAAAAATATGTGTGTGAAAAAAATAAAATTAACTCATATTAAACAGTAATAAACAATGCTCATCAAATAAATGGTAAAATAACAGTCATATAACATACATTTTATGCATAACAAAGAAGTAAACTTCAAAGATGAATATATTGGAGTCCAAATGTGAAATCTAGAAAATGATTAAAGTCCATGAGTAAAAATACCAAATGATCTCACAGACAAGTGTGCCAGTTCTCTTACTAAACAGTGATGATCTCAAAATGATAAGAGATCAACAGCACAGAAATAATCCAATTAGGGGGCCACAGTCATTCACTGATTATCCAAAGCCAACACCTCAAAGCAATAATGAGTAAGAGGAAGAACAAAGGACCGTAGAGTAGTATGCTAAACTCACATGGCTTATTAAAAGTAGATATACTCACAAAGGTTAGAGTAACACAGGCAAAACGCACCACTCCTGGGATCAACAGCAGGTGTACAAAATCATATGCCACATGCCTACGTGCATTTTGTCCGATGCAATGGGCATCTTCAGGGGATAAAAAAGGGCCTCTGGCATATAGTGGATATACACTACATTGCCAAAAGTATTGGGACACTCCTCCAAATCATTGGATTCAGGTGTTTCAATCACCTCCATGGCCACAGGTGTATAAAATAAAGCACCTAGGCATGCAGACTACAAACATTTGTGTAAGAATCTCTCTCAGGAGCTCAGTGAATTTAAGCTTGATGCCATGATAGGTTGCCACCTGTGCAATAAGTCCATCCGTGAAATTTCCTTGCTACTAAATATTCCATGGTCAACTGTTAGTGGTATTATAACAAAGCAGAAGCAACTGGGAACAAGAGCAACTCAGCCACAAAGTGGTAGGCCACGTAAAATGACAGAGCGGGATCAGGGCATGCTGAAGTGCACAGTGCGCAGAAGTCGCCAACTGTCTGCAGAGTCAATGGCTAAAGACCTCCAAACTTCAGATTAGCACAATAATAGTGCATAGAGAGCTTCATGGAATGGGTTTCCATGGCCGAGCAGCTGCATCCAAGCTTTACATCATCAAGTGCAATGCAAAGCGTCGGATGCAGTGGTGTAAAGCACACCACCACTGGGCTCTAGAGCAGTGGAGACGTGTTCTCTGGAGTAATGAATCACGCTTCTCTGTCTGGCAATCCAAAAGATGTATCTGGGTTTGGTGGATGCTAGGAGAATGGTACTTGCATGATTGCATTGTGCCAAGTGTAAAGATTGGTGGAGGGGGGATTATGGTGTGTTTTTCAGGGGTTGGGCTTGGCCTTTCAGTTTCAGTAACGGAGTCCTGACCTCAACCAGATAGAACACCTTTGGAATGAATTAGAGTGGAGACTGTGAGATGGCCCTTCTCATCTGACATCAGTGCCTAACCTCACGAATGTGCTTCTGGAAGAATGGTCAAACATTCCCATAGACACACTCCTAAACCTTTCAGACAGCCTTCCCAGAAGAGTTGAAGCTGTTATAACTGCAAAGGGTGGGCCAAATCAATATTGAAGATATAAAAAGGAAAAAAGCGCCTCTAAGTGCAATATGTTGTACATTTATTGAGGAACATAATGAGAAACACTCACATGATGAAAGAAAACAAAAGGCTTAGGCATGTGTAGTAGAAACAAAGAACATAGCGGCGTCCACCATGTCCTTCGTTTCTACTACACATGCCTAAGCCTTTTGTTTTCTTTCATTATGTAAGTGTTTCTCATTATGTTCCTCAATAAATGTACAACATATTGCACTTGGAGGTGCTTTTCTCCTTTTTATATCTTCACCCAGAGCCTGCTACAGCTACAAGAGCTTGCCCTAGTGCTTTATGGACCTACTGCATAAGTCAATTGGATTTTATTTTATATGTCATTTGGACTTTAATATCCATTTAATATCCATTTTGTTTAGTGTCCATTGTCATGAAGGATTGGGGAATCTGTATGCGTTGATCTCTTCTCATTACTTTATGTTCACATCAATATTGAACCCTATTGACTAAGACTGGGATGCCATTAAAGTTCATGTGCGTGTAAAGGCAGGCATCCCAATACTTTGGAAATATAGTTTTTATATATATATATATATATATATATATATATATATATAACATTTTATCAAATCCGGCTGAAAACAACTGAAAGAATAAATAAGAAGTAGCATGGCCATCATTTTGCCACATCACTGATGACATCCGGTGGACTTCCTGTTTTATCAATTCCAAGAGCTCCAGTTTAAGTAAATCTTCCCCAAAATATCTATCCACAAAACATATCTTTCTTTTATGTTGTGCAGAAAATGTTCACCCACGGGCTATAGCAAACATTTACAGAATTTATTAACAAGGATGGTATGCTATAGAATGTACATTTTATTGACTGCAATCTCCACAGTGTACTTTTCTCCATGTTATGCATTTGTGGTGTGTCTGCAGTGCATTTAAGGTTTCTTTGCTCTGTATTTTGGTATTATACACTTATTATTTACTGAACTGAATTTACATGCATTTGTGGTGCATTGTGATCCAAAAAATACAGATTGCTTTACTTTTTTTTAAACAAGTCTGAAAGCAACACAATGGTGTAACATTTCCTGCATATACACTTGTGCTGTGATTAAAAATGCCTTTGGCTGCATGTTGAATGAATGAGGTTTTGATAAACCAGGCATGCTTTTTATTTCTATTACAGGTTATTTAATAAAAAAATGTTTAATAACATGACCACATCTTAGGAACAGAAGGCATAAAAGCATAGGTGTTTGGATAGCACAACATACTAGTAAAGCATATTACTCATCAGCAATCAGCTATATAGTTTCTTGGATCGAGATTGCACATATTAAGTCACTCGTGTTCATGTTGTATGTTGCAAACTCATTTATACAATTGTATGCTCATGTTTTGCTGTTTGTTCCTGCTCTTGTTTATTTTATTTAGTAAGTGAGAATCATTGTATTTTAGACGTGGTATTAAATCACCAGCCAGACTTATGCAAATGAAGGCAGAACTGTTACATTCTCCTTTTTTTAGTATCACTAGTTATTGCATATGGTTGTGTTAAGAATGTTCCATGGTTAAATGGAAGATAATGGAATTAATACATTGATAAAGCTAGAGGTTTTACAGAAGATTTATTTTGAAGGTACAACGGCACCTAGTATTTGAATGTCAAATTACAATGTTGTTTTTAAATAACGTTTTCCAGAAAAATATGCTGACACTGACTTTATATACACTGCTCAAAAATTTAAAGGAACACTTTTTAATCAGAGTATAGCATCAAGTCAATTAAACTCCTACGATATTGATCTGATCTGGTAGCAGAGGAGGTTGGTAATCAGTTCCAGCTGCTTTGGTGTTCATGAAATTAGGTGCACTAGATGAGCAACAATGAGACAACCTTCAAAACAGGAATGGTTTTACAGATGGAAACCACTGACATTTTTTCCCTACTGATTTTTTATTACTGTTTTTCACTAGTTTTGCATTTGGCTATGGTCAGTGTCACTACTGGCAGCATGAGGCGGTACCTGGACCCTACAGAGGTTGCATAGGCAGTCCATCTCCTACAGGATGCCAGAAAGTTTGCTGTGTCTCTCAGCACAGTCTCAAAAGCATGGAGGAGATCCCAGGAGACAGGCAGTTACTATAGGAGAGCTGGACAGGGCCGTAGACGGTCCTTAACCCATCAGCAAGACCAGTATCTGCTCCTTTGTGCAAGGAGGAACAGGATGAGCACTGCTAGAGCCCTACAAAATGACTTCCAGCAGGCCACTGGTGTGAATGTCTCTGACCAAACAATCAGAAACAGACTTCATGAGAGTGGCCTGATGGCCCAACATCCTTTAGTGGGCCCTGTGCTCACTGCCCGGCACCATAGAGCTCAATTGGCATTTGACATTGAACACCAGAATTGGCAGGTCCACCACTGGTGCCCTGTGCTTTTCACAGATGAAAGCAAGTTCACACTGAGCACATCTGACAGACATGAAAGGGTCTGGAAAAGCCATGGAGAACATTATGCTGCCTATAACATCGTTCAGCATGACCGTTTTGTTGGTGGGTCAGTGATGGTCTGGGGGGCATATCCATGGAGAAATGCACAGACCTCTACAGGCTAGACAATGGCACCCTGATTGCCATAAGGAATTGGGATGAAATCCTTGACACCATCGTCAGACCTTACGCTGGTGCAGTGGGTCCTGGGTTCCTCCTGGTGCATGACAATGCATGGCCTCATGTGGCAAGAGTATGCAGGCAGTTCCTGAAAGATGAAGGAATTGATATCATTGAATGGCCCCCACGCTCGCCTGACCTAAATCCAATAGAATACCTCTGAGATATCATGTTTCGGTCGACACCAGGTTGCACCTCAGACTGTCCAGGAGCTCAGTGATGCCCTGGTCCAGATCTGGGAGAAAATACCCCAGGACACCATCTGTCATCTCATGAGCAGCATGCCCTGACATAGTCAGGCATGCATACAAGCACGTGGGGGCCATACAAACTACTGAGTACCATTTTGAGTTGCTGCAATGAATTTTCAGCAAAAGGGGATAGCCTGTTGCATCATTTATTCACTTTGATTTTTGGGGTGTCTTTGAATTCAGTCCTCTGTCGGTTGATAATTTTCATTTCCATCAAACGATGGGGCATCCTTACGTTCCTAACACATTATCCAGTCCATATCAGTATATATATCCATCATGATATTTTTCTCCATTGAGATCTGATGTGTTTTCAAAATGTTCCTTTAATTTTTTTGAGCAGTGCATGTTGACAGGAAGATTCCTTATACTATAGCTTCATGGTAACATTTAAAGTGTATCTGTACTGAATATATGCAGGCTAAACTGACATTATGTGTTGCAAATAGACATCATCTAGTGCCAAAAAAGCAAGCCCACTGTGCCTTTACTGCACCTCACTAGCCAAGTAATGTCATGCAACTTTCAACAATGCAAGGCAGGCCTTTTCTATCTGGTAACCAAGACACTTGCATTACAATGTAGCGTTATGAAATAAACCCACATTGTCAAGAAAGATTCAAGGATTCCAGTGATGTAACAGAAACACTGCTAACTTAGTGGCATCTACTTCCAACAAATACAGTCAATTTACCCTGCAGGTTTACATTATCACTTGCAGAGCTGAAAGATGCAGTATTTGTAAGAACCTTTGGTGAACAGTTTTATGATCCCTTAAAAATAGAAATCTTGCCATAGATCTGGATCCCAAGGTTCTTTTAAAATAGCAATTAAAATACACTTTCATTTGACAAGCAAAACTAGATTTGAAAGAATTTTTCACAATCCTAAAAAGAAAGGTGGTTACAGGCAGGTCAAAATAGATGAACAATCATCACCACTGTCTACATTAATACACCTTGGGGATGACACAAGTTCAATCAGATACCCTTTGGGATCAAATCTGACAGTGATGGATTTCAGTATAAAATGCAGAAGCATTTGGAGACATTCCCCTAATAACTAATGACATGCTTGTAGTTACTTCAACTAAACAGGAGCATGAGGATGTTCAACCACAGGTTCAGCAAGAATAAAATCCAATACATTGTTAAAAGAAAGGCAATAACATGAGACACATCATCATTTTAGAGAATGTGAAATCTGACGGTAGCAAATTTCAGATATTACATGCATGCCTGGACATAAAGGTCTAAGGTATGTAAAGTGTTACTAAATCCAGGACCCTGCATTCACTCTATCTGGTCTCCCACAGTACTGAGAACATGGAAATGCAATTATTTTAGTAAATGTAAACTGCTAAATACATTTTCTCATCGGCAGTTAGAGCAGTATTATGACTTCTACCAGTGCCCAGAAGAGCACTGGTTAAAACTTGTAGGAGGAGTTTTATTTCTGTTCTAGGAGGATGCAGGACCCCTGACCTCTGTCTAAACAAACCACTATTTTTTTGCCTGAAGAGTGTGCATTGAAAAATATTCCAATATCTCAATTAAAAAGGAACTGATAGAAAATATGTATGCAACATAAAAGTCCCCAGATGTTGAATGGAACTAATTGTAGCACAATCTCACCCATAAAGCACCCAAACTCTTCTATAAAGACTAATTGATTTAGTTCAAGCATAACTAAAAAAAAAAAGTAAGTGCTGGTAAAGAAATAAGAATATTGATATACTACAGTATATATCCGATAAAAACCAGTTAGTATTGGAAACACCCTATACAGAGTACTTGATACAAAAGTATGGATTATGTAATGGAAGTTTTTATAGACAGAGTGGTTTTGTCCACACAGGTTTTGAAAGCCAACAAACTGTATTTTTGCAAACTTTAAAAGAAAAACACAGAAGACTGTGATTATGAAAGTGCACTACTGTGTCATTCACTTTCAATTGCTTTTAGTGACCTAGTCACAATAGGAAAATAAGATTTAATCTCCTTAAAACTGCAAATCCTAGTTTACATACATTGCAATACACATTTAAAACTGAAATTCAGGCAACAGATAAAAACACAGATGAAATACACCGTGTTCCAAATTATTATGCAAATGATATTTTTCTCATTTACCTAAATAATTGATATAAATAACAGTCAGCATAATTCTCATGTTATCAGCTATTAAGAGTACAATTCAAATTTTATTGAACAAACCTCCTAATGATAACAGTAATTTTTTTAAACATAAAAAACTTACAATGCACTGTTCCAAATTATTACGCACAGTAAGTTTCAAAACACTTTATAGGTTGTAAAGAACTGAAAATTGTCATTTGTTGTGTTCGCAGCATATTTATTTACTGAAATCAAAAGCTATTTCAATCAAACTTTTAACAACATTTTACCTTTTTAACCATTTTAACAGGTCATGTTACATTTTAACATAGGACCCCTTATTTGATAGCAGCTTCACGAGTCTTGCATCCATTGAACTTGTGAGATTTTGGACAGTTTCTGCTTGAATTTGTTTGCAAGATGTCAGAATAGCCTCCCAGAGCTGCTGTTTGGATGTAAAATGCCTCCCACCCTCATAGATCATTTGCTTGAGGATGCTCCAAAGGTTCTCAATAGGATTGAGGTCAGGGGAGAATGGAGGCCACCCCATGACCTTCTCTCCTTTTATCCCCATAACAGCCATTGATGCAGAGGTATTCTTTGCAGCATGCGATGGTGCATTGTCATGCATGAAGATGATTTTATTACGGAACGCATAGTTCTTCCTTCTGTACCAGGGAAGAAAGTGGTCAGTCTTAAACTCCACATACTTTGCAGAGGTCATCTTTACACCTTCGGGGCCCATGATTCCGGCCCAAAACATGACTCCACCACTGTCTTGCTGATGTCACAGCCTTGTTGGAACAGGATGGCCGTCCACCAACCATCCACTACTCTATCCATCTGGATCATCCAGGGTTGCACGGCACTCATCAGTGAACAGGACTGTTTGAAAATTAGTCTTCATGTATTTTTCTGCCCAATGCAGCCGTTTCTGCTTGTGAGCATTGGTTAGTGGTGGCCGAATAGAAGGTTTATGCACAGGTGCAAGACTCTGGAGGGCTCTACACCTTGATGTCCGTGAAACTCCAGAGGCACCAGCAGCTTCAAATATCTGTTTGCTGCTATGTAATGGTATTTTAGCAGCTGGTCTCTTGATCCGATGCATGGATCTGGCAGAAATCTTCCTCAATGTGCCTTTATCTGCACGAACCCGTCTCTGAATCAGCCACAAATCTCTTAATAGTGTGATGATCACACTTAAGTTTTCATGAAATATCTAATGTTTTCATACCTCGTCCAAGGCATTAAACTATTTCACTCTTTTTGGCAGCAGAGAGATGCTTTTTCTTCCCCATATTGCTTGAAAATGGTGCTCTGCTTAATAATGTGGAACACCCTCCTTTAGTAGTTTTTCCTTAAATTGGGCTCACCGGCCAATCTAATTATCACAGGTGTCCGAGATCGTTTTCAGTGATCAAAAGAGCCCTGAGACACAATGCCATCCATGAGTTAAACTGAAAAACTAAGTTTTGTGACACTTAAATAGAATTTGCATAATAATTTGGAACAGGGTGTACATATATAGGATGTATTTTATTTGCCAAAAGATTTTAATTTATGTCCATCCATTTCTGAGATATACACAGCTCTACCACACTGCACAGCTCTATCTGGGGGTGGGTGGGGGGGCAAGGGGGCATGACCCTGTTTTTTTTCTATTGCGGTTAAAGCATTATTAAAGGAAATTTAAAAAAAATAGAATAACACATTATACTCACCTGCTCTGTGTAATGGTATTGCACAGAGCGGCCCCGAACCTCCTCCTTGGGGTCCCCCAATTCTGGGTTCCTACTCCTTCTGTGTCTGCCCCCATAGCAAGTACTTGCTATGAGGACAGATAGGTGGACGTGTTCCCAAGTCAGGCTCTCACAAAGAGCGCAGCGTGGCCCTGCCTTGGCTCCCTCATCATAGAATTTGATTGGCAGCAGCAAAGGCCATTGGCCTGCCTCTGAGCCTCTGAGTAAGGAGAGAGAGAGCAGCAATGCTGTTCTCAGGCATAGAGCTGGATTGATACAGGGCTCAGGTAAATATTTAAGGGGGCCGGGGGGAGATAATACTGGAAGGCTTTTTACCTTAACGCATAGAATGCATTAAGGTAAAAAAACTTAATTCTTTAGGAGCACTTTGAATTACACATGTCTTGTCCCTCCCTCAGCCTTTCACTGCACAGTGAAAGGAGGAATATAAGTTGGTTGCTCATCTGGTGCTTGAGCTCTTGGATCCAAATTACCCTGTAACACTGGTATTAACTATAAACAATTCAAAAATCTTGTTTTGTCTACAAGTGCATGTTTCTGTCAGACAGATTGTTGGCTAGGGCTCCTTCACCATTAAAAAAAAATCAGAGAAAAGGTTATAAATAATAATTCATAAAAATTATGTACTTAACCCTAAGCTCCAAGGCAGTAGTTTCAGAAACCATGTCATATTCTATACCAGAGAGATAGCAGTGGTGCAAATAGGGAGCATTTGGGATTTTGGAGAACTGAGATGATTATAAGGTATTGTTTCATGCTGGATTATTAAATATGAGGGTTCTTCAAATAGTTTCCACACTTATTTTTGATATATGTGTGAAAATGTTAACTTTTTGAAGAAAAACACAAAGCTCACCGTGATTCAAGTAATAATAAAAGGGTATTAAAAGTATTTTAATATGACCCTGTCAATGGACATACTTGGCATTCTCTGTAAAAAAAATAACCTATTACTTTCCTTTCCAGATGGCCAGTTTGGTACATATTCACTCTCTTCAACAGATCCATGTGTTGCTGTTATTTTTGGGTGTGTTAGATGGTGTGCCCCCCACTATGAACTTTAGTATTTCCTTTCCCCTGGTTATTAAAGGTATGCTTTGTATTTTTGCAAGGTCTCTCACAGAATACTGGGTTCATTTACTTTCAGTTTCACATTTTTTGCCAGTCACACTTAAGAGTCCAGAGTCACAGGTGTGTTACTGAAAGTTCTACTTATCTTGTCAACTAGCCAACCCCTGGTGAGCTTTGGAAAAAGCTCTTGGAATAAAAATCACACAGCTTAGTGCTTTTCTAGATAAGAATAATTGAACTTTATGCACTGTTACTGTGCATGTGATTGATTGGGACGTTGAAAAGAGAGAATGTGACATGCTTGACGAAAGCATTCTGCGCGGCTCCAAAAAGTTGTATCTTTCTTTTTGTGATGTGATCATTCTTCAATAAAATTAAATCTCATATGACATTTGATGATCTGTGGTGTGCTGGCAAATATATACTTTTTTTCACTTAATTTTATTAAGATTTTCCAGTTTTACAAAACACAATAACATCAGGGGTAGGGATTAAATCCTCTACTAAACAAGTTGCATAGAATTCTCCAATATAGAAAGTACATCAATACGCAAAAGGAGAAAAAATTGGTACCATATTGTCTGGAATAAACGGAATGGTTAGAGAGAAAAGAACAGTAAATCACATCAAGAACAATGGTCTTAGATGGCTCCATCGTGGGCAAGGACAGTAGAGGGTATATGTAATTTACCTAGAAATTAGCAGTATAGGTAGGATTGTGATGATTAAGGTAATGTGCAGCTTCTTGTGCCATTAAGCCATAATGCCCTGTGTTTTAAGTATTAACTATTGGTCATTAACCACTTCAAGTCCAGACACTTTCACCCCCTTCCTGTCCAGGTCAATTTTCTGCTTTCAGTGCTATCACACTTTGAATGACAATTGCGCAGTCATGCAATACTGGGATTTTTATTTTTTTGCTATATAAATGAAAAAGTCCGAACATTTTGAAAAAAAAAAGTGCTTTTCTTATAAAACTTTGCAAATAAATAATCTTTCTTCATAAATCTTGGCCAAAATCTTGGCCAAATTAGTTTATAACCAAAAATTATAATTTTTCTAAATGTTTTTTATATTTGTATTTTTTTTATATTATTATTTGTGTTTTGTTTTTTTAACATACTATCACACTAGCAGTACAGTGTTACCATGGTGACACTGTACTACTTGTGGGGGGTGATGAAGATTTTTTTTTCTTTTTTTACACATTGCTTTTACACCCATAATGGCTGTAAAAGCAATCATTTCTCCTTCTCTTTGGCTGCATTCTTGCAGCCATTGAGAAATACTGTGAGAGCTGTGATTGGTCACAGATTGTCACATGGTACAAGGCTGTTGTGAATAGCCTTATACCATGTGACCTCTGTGATCATTCACAGATTTCACAAGTAGTACACAATGATGTCAGGAAGTGACATCTTGTTTACTACTATTCATGTGATCCCTGATTAGTCAATCAGGGATCACAAGAATCGGGACCTCACACAGAGGGTGCGAACACCTTTTGCGGTCCAAAGATGTAGAGGTAGATTTGGAGATAAAAGATCAATTGAGTCCAGCGGGAAATTTTCTAGTGTTTGAAAGGAGATACCTTTAGTTGATTGCAGGATGGGACACCAAACTCTTATCGTAGCTTTAATGGTGTCTAGGGAAAAATGAGGAGGATGGCAATGAAGCCATAAGGCACTTAGCAATAGATGTGGTTCCGCTGGTAATACAGTATATTCAATTTGTTTCCAGTTAGTGAAAACCATGGGATTCCACCAGGATTTTGTTTGACCAAGTATAGCAGCTTTATAATACGCTTTTAGATCTGGTGCTCCCATCCCTCCTGATCTGGTCACTAGGTACAGGATTGAGTGGTGTAACCGTGATCATTTGTGTTCCCAAATGAAAGAGTTCAAGATGTTTTGTAATCTATTGGGATGGCAAGAAAGAATTTGAACTGGGAGACTTCTGAAGAAGTACAAAGTGTGAGGCAAAAGAAACATTTTTGTTAGGGCAATGCGTCCTGCCCAGGAAGTTCCGGTCCCCTTTAGGGTAGAGATTATTTGTTGACGTTTGATGATCATGAGCTCCAAGTTGATGCATAGTAGAGCAGAGGAGGGTGTAGTTAATTGTATCCCTAAATATTAGAACATTGAGTTGGGTGCCCACGAGAAATGTGCCCTTTGGGAGATCTCAGTCTTACTTGATTGGGTGAGATAAATACCGATCAATGACGATTTAGAGTGATTCATTTGTATAGTGAGATCTGTCCAAAGTCGTCTAGTATCTGCAGTAGAGTGGATAGGGATTGTGAGGGATTAGAGATTGAGACAATAATGTTGTCTGCGTAAAGCCGATTTTATGGGAAACCTTCCCTACCTCGATACCTTCAATTAGTGGATTAGTGCGAATGGTGGGGGCTAGTGGCTCTATTAACATGGCAAAAATAACAGGGGATAATGGGCATCCTTGCCATGTGCCATTTGTAATAGCAAGTGAGTCCAACAGTATCCCCCTGTCCAAACTCTGGCTGTGGGTAGAGAGTAGAGACCTAGTACGGCCTGGAGAAACGTACCTGTCAGTCCAAATTTAATGAGGACTTTTTCCAAGTAGTTCCAATGTACTCTATCGAACGCCTTCTCTGCATCTAGAGAGAAAAACAGAGGAGTCCGATTATGTTCAGCCCACTGAAAGAGGTCTATGAACCTACATGTGCCATCAGAGGCTTGTCAGTTAGGAATAAACCCAAACTGATCTAGATGTATTAGGTGAGGAATGTATGTTGCCAGTTGGGATGCCAGGAGTTTGGCATAGACTTTCAAGTCGGTGTTGATTGAGGAGATGGATCAAAAGTTAGCTGGGTCATCAAAATTCTTGCCTGATTTTGGGATAGTAACTATTAGGCCTCTGGGGATTCCTTGGGTATCTCACCTGTTGCCATAAATTTGTTTAAGGAGCCGCATAGGTGAGGGACTAGTAAATCTGAAAATACCTTATAATATTAGTTACAAAACCCAATGGGCCCCAGGCTTTTATGTACGGGGACAGTTTTAATGGATGTCGTGAGTTCTTATTCAGTAAAAGGTTTTGCTAGCTAACTGAGTTGGGTAGGGGTAATAGAAGGAAGTTGAATTGCAGATAAGAAAGCATGAATGGCTGCGTCCAAATGGGGATGAAGCAGTGGGAGATGTGGCAATATGATATAGTTTGGAGTAAAAGTCTTTAAAGCAATTGGCAATATCGAGTGGGTTGGTGCATCTGTTGCCCTGGGGGTTCGTTAAATATGGTACTTTGGATTGAGCTACTCTATGCTTATACTGGTTAGCTAAGACCTTGCCAGGCCTATTTCCTTGGGAATACCAAGAGAGGTGAAGACGTTTAATGTACAAGTCAAGATTTTTGTAGAGGTGGGAGCTTAGGTCGAGACGAAGCTGGCAGAGTTCACTGGTAGTTTGAGGGGTTGGAGATACCTTGTTGTGGCTTTCAAGCTCTAATGTGGTCCAGATATTGTGAGGTAATGTCAGAGAATCTTCTTTTCTCGTGGGCACCAATTTTAAGGAACAATCCTCTAAGCACTGATTTGTGAGCATTCCACACTGTGGTAGGGTTGATTACTGAATCTACATTGATTGAAAAATAGGATTCTATTTCATCCTTGATCTGTGAATTGTGTAATTTGAGGGTTAGTAGAGAAGGATTGAGTCTCCATACTAAATGGGGTTTGGATATAGGACCAGTCCTAAGTGTTATGGTCACTTTAGCGTGGTCAGACCATGTGACAAGCCCGATAGAGACAGATGTAATTTGCTGTAAAAGGGATTAGATGTGAGGAACAGATCAAGCCTGGAATAGGACCTCTGGGTAGAGTAAAAGAAGGTATAATCCCATTCCATACCATGCACACACCACCAGATATCATAGAGGTTTTCTGTTGCAAGCATTGAGGATAGTACAGAGGAGTGTTTCCTTAGGGGATTGGAGGAATCTAGGGAGTGGTCCAGTATCTCATAAAAGTCCCCACAGAAGATAATGTGCTCTCTAGGGTAGCTAGATAATTTACTTTGTACAGTTTTAAAGAAAGATTTTTGTCCTGCGTTGGGAGAGTAGGGATTTACTATAATGAATGGGCATTTTTTGAATATCGCCGCAAGAATAAGAAATCTGGAGTGGATGGCTATCATGACCCCTCTAGCTTTTTTATCCAAATGGACATAAAAGCAGTGAGGGTATAATTTGTGAGTACAATTTGGTGCTTTATTTTTAGCAAAATGCATTTCTTGGATGCATAGGATGTCTATATTTTGGGAAAGGGCTTATTTCCATAGTAGCGTGCATTTGTAAGGGTGATTAAAACATTTGGCATTGATGGTAGTGATTGTTAGGGACATAGCAAGGGAGGGAGGAAAGTGTTTGCCTGAGTACGGAATGGGAACAATGCACTTCACATTTGGGTAGTCAAAAAGTAAAACTGTTACTAGGCTGTTAAGAAGAAATATTTGCGAGAAACAAATCAGTATGCTTAAACAAACAAATATATACTTTTACCTGTGATGTTTACAGTCTCCAGCTGGATGTTGCTGCAGCACCCGCTACTTATGAGCCTGATCCAGAAACGTGTGTAATGGGAATATTAACATTATATTGAATTGTGATCAGAGACGCAACATGTGCTGCATATATTATGTGAAAATGTGCTGCATATATTCCTAAGTAGTAAACAGGGTGTGGACTTTGTGTTATGGTTATATGCTTCTCCAGAGTTAATTGCACAGGAGGACCTTGCTGCCATGACCTATTGGTAAGATACGATTGCTCCAAAACCATGGTAAAGCACCTAAGATCAGAATGCTTATCCCTAACCTTGCAAGTTAGCGCTATAGCAGGAAATTGCATATCTCAAACTTGAAAGTCTGAGATGATTGATTAAAAATGGGCTTTTTCTAAAAAGACTACATGTAATCTTAGTCTCCATAGTTCCCCCAGTTCCCCCTGGAAACAGGACCTTTTCCAAGGCACATTAAGTGCCTTAACTTTATATGAAACAATTTTGATAGATACCACAGTTGGCTTGCTAAGTCCAGTTGATGGATGAAGCAGACAAATTGTTGGAGTGTTAAATCGAAATCAGAGCTGAGGGTCACTAAAGCCAGGTCTCTCTGTGTGTGAGTGTGTGTATTGGAGTAAGGAATACCAGGTAGGGAAGAGATGGATGAGAAGGGGACAAGAGAAGGAAATAAAAAAAGCTGGAGTGATAGGAGGGGAAAGGAAAATAGAAAGAGAATTAGGAGAAAGTATGAGAAAGCAGAAAGCTAAAAGTGGAAACCAGAGCTGAGGGTCACTAAAGCCAGGTCTCTCTGTGTGTGAGTGTGTTTGTTGGAGTAAGGAATACCAGGTAGGGAAGAAATGGATGGGAAGGGGATAGGGGATGGATGGGAAGGGGACAAGAGAAGAAAAGAAAAAAAGCTGGGGTGATAGGTGGGGATAGGGGTATGATTAGGAGGGGAAAGAAAAATGGAAAGAGAATGAGAAGAAAGTATGGGAAAGCAGAAAGCTAAAAGTGGACCTTGGGAAGGTGACAGTTTGAGCATTGTAGTGGAACAAGTTATAGGTGGCAAAAACAGTTTGATATAAACAGCCCATCATTGTCTTCTCCATAAATGTGGGGACAAGAGCAGATGGCCTATGTGGGGAGAAGACGGTGAGCAACCTCTGTCCTAAACCTGTTTCTTCAAAAACCAAAATTACAGGAGTTGTGAAAAGTTGAACTTGATGCACATGAGTCTTTTTTCAACCAAATTAATGATTTAACTATGCAGTTTATACTGTATATTTTTTCAGCTTGATGCAATCCTTCTATCTTACACTGTGCATGTGGAATACCTGCTATGCATCAGGCTTGTAGAAATCAATTACTGTTTAACATACATCAAATGTATCTCCAGAAACCCTGTTAGACTGCAGTGGTCTTACCTATAAAAGGAAGTAACACAGCGATTGAATGCTTTCATCTGCAATCTTCCTAGCTTTAGTACTTTCTGTCAGTGATTGATGAACAAGCCAAGGCTGATCAATACTTCTATCAGTGTAAACTTTATCTGCATATTAACAATACTGCTGTGATAGCTTGTTAGCCCCAGCATTCTGAATCACTCTATTTACCAACTCAGAAGAAAACACTTGTGTTAACCAAAACTACAGCAAAAAAAGAGATTTAGAGCTGTGTATACTCCCTTTTGGGGGATGCCCATGTAACATGGTAAAATAACAGCTTTACAAAAGCTTTCATAACTTAAATTAATAATGAAAAAAAATAACACTTGTGACACTTAAGCAGATCGTTTGTACTAACTATTAGTAACTTGCCAGCAAACTCTTTCAGGTGTGTGAAAGCTTGTGTTCCCTTCCTGGTGCAGAGCTGTAGTGATGTAGCAGCTGGTAGGTGACACCAGGTATTTGACACTACCAAAAAATTGTAACAGATGTTGAAGATACTTCAGCCACCTACTACCTTAGCTATTTAACAATGTGAAGATTGGATGCCTGATTGGCAGTCCAGTAAGTATTATGCAGTTATATTTCTGTTCAGTCTTCACAAAGCACATTTTATACTGAAAATAGAACATGTCACATAAAAGGCTAATGGTAAAGGCTCACAGGCCTGTAGGAAATATTTTTTTTTCCCAAAAATCGCAACATACCATCTAAAAGAGGGTCCCATATATATCGGCTTACCAACTGATAATAGCACAGTTTTGAAGAATGCCTAAACATTTTTCTGCTTGTCACTATTATACAAGACAGTTTCAAGCTATCAGTGGTTGTTAAGGACACTGGCAGGTGTAGGCCCCGCTGAGACTTCAGCAAACAGTAACATCACTGTTAGAGATGAGCAAATCGAACTTGGCGAAGTGGAATTCATTTGGAATATTAGGAAAAATTTGATTCGCACCGAATCCGAAAATTAGCAAACTTCGGATGCACGAATCAAATTTTTCCCGATCGGCCGATTTTCATCCCTTCTACAGCCGGCAAAAAGTGTCCCTGCAGAGAGCTCCGCTATTTCTGACAGTTCTCTGACAGTTCCTTTACATTTACAGCGGTTGAAACATTGTATCTATTTGTTTCCATTTAGGATACAGATGTTTTTATTCGGAAACAAATAGATACAATGTTTCAACCGCTGTAAATGTGAAGGAACTGTCAGAGAACTGTCAGAAATAGCGGAGCTCTCTGCAGATACACTTTTTGCTGTACTGGAATTCTTCTTATTTTCATCCTACTTCTTCTTCTTCTTCTTCATCCTCATCCTCATCCTCTTCTTCTTCTTCTTCTTCTTCATCCTCATCCTCTTCTTCTTCTTCTTCTTCATCCTCATCCTCTTCCTCTTCTTCTTCTTCATCCTCATCCTCTTCTTCATCCTCATTCTCTTCTTCTTCATCCTCTTCTTCTTCATCCTCATCCTCTTCTTCTTCATCATCCTCATCCTCTTCTTCTTCTTCATCCTCATCCTCCTCTTCTTCTTCTTCTTCATCATCCTCTTCTTCTTCTTCTTCTTCCTCACCATCATCCTCTTCTTCTTCTTCTTCTTCATCCTCATCCTCTTCTTCATCCTCATCCTCCTCTTCTTCTTCTTCTTCTTCTACTTCTTCTTCATCCTCATCCTCTTCTTCTTCTTCTTCCTCATCCTCATCTTCTTCTTCTTCTTCATCTTCTTCTTCTTCTTCTTCATCCTCATCTTCTTCTTCTTCTTCTTCTTCTTCATCCTCATCCTCTTCATCCTCATCCTCTTCTTCTTCTTCTTCTTCTTCTTCTTCATCCTCATCTTCTTCTTCTTCTTCTTCATCCTCATCTTCTTCTTCTTCATCCTCTTCTTCTTCTTCATCCTCATCTTCTTCTTCTTCATCCTCATCTTCTTCTTCTTCTTCTTCATCCTCTTCTTCTTCTTCCTCTTCTTCTTCTTCTTCTTCTTCTTCCTTCTCTTCTTCATCCTCATCTTCTTCTTCTTCTTCTTCTTCTTCATCTTCTTCTTCTTCTTCTTCTTCTTCATCTTCTTCTTCTTCTTCATCTTCTTCTTCATCATCTTCTTCATCATCATCTTCTTCTTCTTCATCCTCATCTTCTTCTTCTTCTTCTTCATCCTCATCTTCTTCTTCTTCTTCATCCTCATCTTCTTCTTCTTCTTCTTCACCCTCATCCTCTTCTTCTTCTTCCTCATCCTCATCTTCTTCTTCTTCTTCTTCTACTTCATCTTCTTCTTCTTCTTCTTCTTCATCTTCTTCTTCTTCTTCATCTTCTTCATCTTCTTCTTCTTCTTCTTCTTCTTCTTCTTCATCTTCTTCTTCTTCATCTTCTTCATCTTCTTCTTCATCTTCTTCATCTTCTTCATCTTCTTCTTCTTCTTCATCTTCTTCTTCTTCATCATCTTCTTCATCATCTTCTTCTTCATCTTCTTCTTCTTCTTCTTCTTCTTCTTCATCTTTTTCTTCTTCTTCATCTTCTTCTTCTTCTTCTTCATCTTCTTCTTCTTCTTCTTCATCTTCTTCTTCTTCTTCATCTTCTTCTTCTTCTTCATCTTCTTCTTCTTCTTCTTCTTCATCTTCTTCGTCGTGCCCCGTGACTGCCCAAATGAGTGAAGTGTGCGGTGATTCTAAGATCGACGGCACTCATCTGCATGTCATACTGACTGACAGTATTATTTCTCTTCCCCAGCAGACTCCAAGGGCATTTAAATTAAAGGTACAGTGTTCTGCACTAATATAAAGGCTCTCTGAAGCCTAGAAACCCTTTAAATAAGTTAAATTCGCGGCGAATAAATTCGCATCGAATCTAATTTCTCCCGCAAATTCGGCGAATCAGCCGAATCGAATTTTTGAATAATTCGCTCATCTCTAATTGTGATCTTTTTTTTTTTTTAAGAAATCTGGGGTCTATCAGACTCTAGATCTCTCCTCTGCCCTTACATTATCTAATCTCTCCAAGATTGGTGTGATCAGATGTTTTCCCAATTTACAAATGGAGCTGTTTATATCCTGCAAAACTGAAGTGATGAAATGCTTATAGCTTCCGATTTCTTAGACTATAGAGATGATTGGCACCAATCCGGTCTCCAATCAGCTTTATGGTCAGCTGGCAGAAACACCAGGTGCATTCTTAGATTCCCCCGATGGCAAAGGACTTCCCGAGAAGGTCGTGGAAGGCAGCGGGGGAGGGGACATCTACTCCCGCTTCTTGTAAGAGAAATCCTGCAGTTAATTAGCCACTAGGATTGTTTTTACATGAAAGCCAATCATCGGCTGAAAAAATTATACCAGGATGATGCCTGCAACTGTAGGCATCATCCTGGTATAACCATTCAAAATCCAGTGATGTACCAGTACATTACTGGTCCTTGTTGGGTATATGTTCTTTTTTTTATGGGGGGCTGAATGAAAAAAGAGAAAAAATCTCTGCCAGAAAAAGTGTGTGGTATGCCCACCATTAGAATATACCGCCCTGCATCCACCCACTTCTAATGGGGGGCACACATTAGGTCACATGGTGCCACGTGCGCCAATTCCAAGATTGTACAAATGTATAAATAGTGGCATGCTTGAATAAAAATTGTCCACATATAAGTGGTACCCCATATGGAAAAAGAATGACACCAAGTCCCAAACTATCTTACCACTGCTCCCCATGTAGTCTGGGCATCCGGGGGGGGGCTCCACATGACATTCTTTTCCCTTGTAAATCTGAAACTACTAATATAAAGGCTCTCTGAAGCCTAGAAACCCTTTTAATAAGTTAAATTTGCAGCGAATAAATTTGCATCGAATCGAATTTATTCCGCAAATTCGGCGAATCAGCCGAATCAAATTTTTGAATAATTCGCTCATCTCTAATCACTGTCCCATTTCACTTAAATGGCAGGAAATCCAAAGTCATGAAAGCAAAGGGGAAGGGGAATGGTAACATCACTGATTAAACATGGTCTTAGCTATGGACCAAATATGGCCATGTCCACATTTGGTTAGTGATGTCAATACACCCTTCTCCCATGTACATAAACCTAATGACAGCTTCAGAAAGATGTCAGTAGGGTGGGTGTGCAGCCCAAGCAGATGGGTTGGTGTTTTGACAATTTTTTTATTTTGACGATTGGTGGGTCATTCATTATAATTAGAGATGAGCGAATTATTCAAAAATTCGATTCGGCTGATTCTCTGAATTTGCGGCAGAAATTCGATTCGATGCGAATTTATTCGCTGCGAATTTAACTTATTAAAAGGGTTTCTAGGCTTCAGAGAGCCTTTATATTAGTGCAGAACACTGTACCTTTAATTTAAATGCCCTTGGAGTCTGCTGGGGAAGAGAAATAATACTGTCAGTCAGTATGACATGCAGATGAGTGCCGTCGATCTTAGAATCACCGCACACTTCACTCATTTGGGCAGTCACGAGGCACGACGAAGAAGATGAAGAAGAAGATGAAGAAGAAGAAGAAGAAGAATGAAAAGAAGAAGAAGAATGAAAAGAAGAATGAAAAGAAGAAGAAGAAGAAGAATGAAAAGAAGAAGAAGAAGAATGAAAAGAAGAAGAAGAAGAATGAAAAGAAGAATGAAAAGAAGAAGAAGAAGAATAAAAAGAAGAAGAATGAAAAGAAGAAGAAGAAGAATGAAAAGAAGAATGAAAAGAAGAAGAAGAAGAATGAGAAGAATGAAAAGAAGAAGAAGAAGAATGAAAAGAAGAATGAAAAGAAGAAGAAGAGGAATGAAAAGAAGAAGAAGAAGAATGAAAAGAAGAAGAAGAAGAATGAAAAGAAGAAGAATGAAAAGAAGAATGAGAAGAAGAAGAAGAATGAAAAGAAGAAGAAGAAGAATGAAAAGAAGAAGAAGAAGAATGAAAAGAAGAATGAAAAGAAGAAGAAGAAAAATGAAAAGAAGAAGAAGAAGAATGAAAAGAAGAAGAAGAAGAATGAAAAGAAGAAGAAGAAGAATGAAAAGAAGAATGAAAAGAAGAAGAAGAAGAATGAAAAGAAGAAGAAGAATGAGAAGAAGAAGTAGAAGAAGAAGAAGAAGTAGGATGAGGATGAAGAAGAAGAAGCAGAAGTAGGATGAGGATGAAGAAGAAGAAGAAGAAGAAGAAGTAGGATGAGGATGAAGAAGAAGAAGAAGAAGTAGGATGAGGATGAAGAAGAAGAAGAAGTAGGATGAGGATGAAGAAGAAGAAGAAGAGAGCATGTGGCCTGATATGTTTTAGGAGGGTTTGCCAGTGCATCTGTCCCCTCTAGTTCCTGGCCTGCCAGGCTGAAGTGCTTGGATTAGAGGTCTGATAAGGATTTGGGAAGACCCTATTTTCCCCTTTAAATCCATACCATTTCTGAAAGGTTAGTAAATATTTTTTTTTCATTTTGTTGGGGGGGAGGATTAAAATGTCATATTTTGCACTATCATCAGCAATTTAAGGGAAGGAAGGAGGATAGCAGTTATACAGCCATGGCCATATTTGGGCAATGTTATTGCCTAAATATGGCCATGTGGCCATATTTAGGCAGTGATGTAATCCTTCTGATCCCTGCCCATTTGCTTACATGGCCAGGGATTCCCTACCATGTAAGTGAATGGGCCGGGTGACATAACTGGTTGGTAAGGATGCGACAGGTGCTTCCTTAGCAACCATTGACAGCCAGAAGTTAGGCAGACCAGTCCTGCACAATCCTGGGAATATTTGGCGAAGGATTATTTGCAGCCTGTTTACAATCTCTGCTTGTCTGTCAATTAGATACCATTCCATCATTGGAATAGCATAAAATATGCTTACAGCAAATAGTGTCCCGCCACGCTTTGCTATTGCTGTGAGAAATTTTTCAAATCAAACTTTTCCAAACAGGTGGAACAGAAGGTAAGATCCAGTTAAATTGCCTACAAGGTCTCCTGACCTAACATCGCTTGACTTTATTCTTTAGGATCATCTGAAGTCAGTAGTCCATCAGAATCAGCCCAAAACAATCATTGCTCTAAAGAAGCAGTGCAAGCAACAACATCAGTCCTGCTACATTAAGAAATATTCAATGTGCTTGTGTTCAACAAATACATCAGTGTTAGGATGTGTCTAAGGCTATCAGTTTGAGCATTGAGCATGTATACTGTAATAAAAATTTTAAATTAATTTTTGCCAATGGATCCAGACTTTTGGGACACCCTGTATAATAGAAACCAATAGTGAACACTCAATCCAGCACACATGTATATATTAATCATATAAAACTTTTGTCTTTAGAGCTATAGGTAGCATGGTATAGGAGAAAACTGCAGCAGGAGGCACGATTATTTCAACTCACAGCGTTCGTGCTTATATGATGTTTTCCCAGACATGAAAACTGCTGAGCTTCTAATTTTATTTCTCTGGGGCGAACATGCTCTCCAGTTAATTTTACCTGTCATTGGTAAACAAGTCCTATGTCAGGGTTATTAAGCGGTAATAATTTGGAGGCAGCCCTGGGGGTTACAATCAAAGCATATAAACTCAGTAATCATTAAGAAGATCTGAGCAAAATGTAATGCAGGTTAAAACACTGCATCTATATAAAGCTTATCTTCCATATCATCCTGTATTGCCAGTGTAACATCATGGAAGGAGAAGAAATAATAATAGTAGCAATTATAATATTAATGGAACTCAGGAGTAAAATAAAGAGAATATATTTGCAAAATCAAGAAGAATTCCCAACAGTCTATGACATAATATGATTAGGGGCAAAAATACAACCTGTGAAACGTATGTTGCATAGGCTCCAGATGGATCTAGGAGACCCTGCAGTTGGTGATATGAGGTGGTGTTAGTGGTCAAGATGGAGGAAACCCTAACCTTACTTTTCTTAATCTGGAACTCTTTGTAGTGTGAAAAAAGTGAATTAACTCTGCTGCATTTACAAAGCTTATTCAAAATGACAGCATAAGTGGATCAATGTCATGTTTTAGAAGGTTGCCTGCTCATTGTTAGGATACATTTACAAATGTACTGACTCATAGTGTATAATAGAATAAAACAAATACATGATCTATGCTTAACATTAATTATCCAATGAAATTAGTACAACAACCACCACCCTTGTCTCCTTCCAAGGGCTGTATGTCTATGGGGGGAATCCAGATGAAAGTATGAGAAAGATAGATAGATAGATAGATAGATAGATAGATAGATAGATAGATAGATAACCAATCAACAAAATAACATTTAAGTGTATTCTATTTTATGCTGTCAATATAAAACAACTAAATCCAAAACTGATTTAGAGGCACTCACAAGTCTTGCAGAGGAGGAAGATCAAAAACAGCAGTGTTTTTATGGTCAACTTTTTGAAGTTCAGTTCATCTTTCTCAAGACACTACAGCATAGAACTGAACAGACTAATAAACCCAAAGTTCCACCCACCAACAACACCCCCTAGTGATAACCTCACACAGTGCAAGGGTTAAAAGACACATACAGGGAAAAGGTAAAAAAAAAGATCACAAAAGGAGTAAATCACAATAGTTCATCAAAAAAACAAATACACTGCTAAAAAATATTAAAGGAGCACTTTTAACCAGAGTACAGCATCAAGTCAATTAAACTCCTGGGATATTGACCTGGTCAGTTAAGTAGCAGAGGGGGTTGTTAATCAGTTTCAGCTGCTTTGGTGTTAGATAAATTAACAACAGGTGGAGTAGATAGGCAACAATGAGATGACCCCCAAAACAGGAATGGCTTTACAGATGGAGGACACTGATATTTCTTTGCTTACTCATCTTTTCTTACTGTTTTTCACTAGTTTTGCATTTGGCTAGGGTCAGTGTAGCATGAGGCAATACCTGAACCCTACAGAGGTTGCACAGGCAGTCCAACTTCTCCAGGATGGCATATCAATATGTGCCATTGCCAGAAGGTTTGTTGTGTCTCCCAGCACAGTCTCAAGAGCATGGAGGAGATTCCAGGACACAGGAAGTTACTCTAACAGAGCTGGACATGGCTGTAGAAGGTCCTTAACCCATCAGCAGGACCGGTATCTGCACCTTTGTGCAAGGAGGAACAGGATGAGCACTGCCAGAGCCCTACAAAATGACCTTCAGCAGGCCACTGGTGTGAATGTCTCTGACCAAACAATCAGAGGGTGGCCTGAGGGCCCGAAATCCTGTATTGGGTCCTGTGCTCACTGCTCGGCACCATAGAGCTCGATGGGCATTTACCATTGAACACCAGAATTGGCAGGTCTAGTGCACCTTTTATTAATTTCATTAACACCAAAGCAGCTGAAACTGATTAACAACCCCCTCTGCTACTTAACTGACCAGATCAATATCCCAGGAGTTTAATTGACTTGATACTATACTCTGATTAATGCCTATCAGTGCCATGTATCAGTGCTGCCTTTCAGTGCCCATCAGTGATGCCTGTCAATGCCCATCAGTGCCACCTACCAGTGCCTCCTCACCAGTGCCACCTATCAGTGTCCATCAGTGCAGCCTATCAGTGCCCACTACTGCAGCCTCATTAGCGTATATCAGTGAAGGAGAAAAATCACTTATTTACAAAATCTTATAACAAAAACTAAGAAAAAACTTTTTTTTCCCAAAATTTTCAGTGGTTTTTGGTTTGTTTAAGAAAAAATAAAAAACCCAGAGGTGATTAAATACCACCAAAAGAAATCTCTATCTGTCACAAAAAATTGATAAAAATTTCATATGGGTACAGTGTTGTATGACCGCGCAATTGTCATTCAAAGTGCGACAGCGCTGAAAGCTGGAAATTGGCCTGGGCAGGAAGGGGGTATAAGTGCCTTGTAGACTGTTAAAGTTGAGTAAATTAAGTGAATATTCACTTTAGTAATCCAGTTATGTGAAAAGAAAATTCCTAGGTTTTCATTTGCACATGATTGCATATTCAAAGTGAGCCCAGCTACAATTTATTAAGTATAGACTTTAAACTCTTTCGTTACAGTGATTCTAAAGGAAGGATTTAACCGCATGCCGCCCAGCCACTGTACATATACGGCGGCAGGGCGGCACTCACAGGCAAAACCATGTTTTAAGACGTGTGTTTTGTAAACAAATAGAGGGCGCGCGTGAGGTGCGCCGCCGCCCTATTTGTCCCGCGGATCACCGCCGCAGATGTCAGTCGCCGGGTCACAGCCGCTCCTTAGCGGCTATGTCCCGGCGATCGGCGGCAAACAGTGACAGAGAGCACAGCTGCAGTAGCTGTGCTGTCTGTCACTTCCTTCTCAGCTCGAGGATGAGCTGATCGAGAAAGAACAGTTTCTCTTTCTTGATCAGCCTTGTCCCGCCCAGTACACACCCCCGCCCCCTAGTAAAACACTCCCCTCACTCCTATAACTCTTCCCTGAAAAATAAAGTTAACCCCTTCCTCCCCATTGCCATTAGTACAGTGTCAGTTTTTTTTTTTTGCACTGATCACTGTATTAGTGTTTTTGGGGATGTCAGTGACCCCAAGTCATTACCCCTCAATGTCAAAATGTCCGCCGCAGTCTCGCTGGTCGCTGCCATAAGTCCCTGATCGCTGCCATAATTCGCTGATCGCCGCCATTATTAGTATATAAAAAAAAAATCCCAGTATCTTTCCCGCCATTTGTAAACACTATAACTTTCACGTAAACCAATTAATTTACACGTATTGGGATTTTTTTAGCAAAGACATGTCGCAGAATACATTTTGGCTGAAATTTATGACTAAATTTGATTTTTACATTTTTTTTTGCTGGACATGTTTTATAGCAAAAAGTCCAAAATATTTTTTTTTCTCAAAATTGTCAGCCTTTTTTCTTTATAGCGCAAAAAATAAAAAAAGCACAGGTGATCAAATACCATCGAAAGAAAGATCAATTCGTGGGAAAAAAAGGACGTAAATTTAATTTGGGTGCAGTGTTGAATGACCACGCATTTGTCAGTTAAAATAACGCAGCGCCATAACACACACCACTTCTGTAACCGATTCCTGACCGCCCTATAGCAGAAATACTGCTACAGGGCGGCATGGGCGCACAAAATCACATATATATATACATGATTTGCACTCCCGTGGTTTTCAGATAGCGTCAGATTGCCCGTCAGTACACCAGTCATCACATTTAACCCCTTGATTGCCAGGAGCATGCTCATGCACAATAAACCTCCATTGCTAGTATAGCGTCTGAACGGATCAATATCTTTGATCAGATCAGCACTATACCAGCGTTCACATTAGTATAACGTCCCCAAAAACGCAGCGTTAGCGGGATCAGCACCGACACCTGCCAACACCTGCATTTAGCTCATACTCTTACCCCCCCCCCCCCTTCTCCCCCAGCAAGTGCAGTGTCAGTAGGTCACTGTCACTTGATACATTGCACACAAAACCGCAGTGTTTGCAGAATCAGGCCTGATCTCTGTTAGCACTTGTCGGTAAATTTTGAGGACTCTCATATGCAGCAGAGTGCCAGTACTAGTGCCGCACTACCTTCTGGTGAACTGGCGAGTACTAGTAGCCTGGTACATCCTGGTCTTTCACATACCTCTTAGATTGTAAGCTCCCAAGATCAGGAAATCCTGTATAATAATAATACCAGCACTGCAATATGACTTGGTGACGTGGCCAGTCCCATAAGTCCAGTACAAGCTGGTGCGGTGTCAAGCACAAGTATTGTCCCACAGCCACCAAGAATTCGCACACAGGCCCATAGAGCTCCTAGTATCCTTCCGGATGTGCTTGCAAATCCCGATTGACAGCCCACCAATTCTGCAGCACTCGTACTTCCCCCATTCACTGCCCAACCCGGAATTCAGGTGGAAATAACAAATTTAACTACTCCCCTTGATTTTTGGAGCTGTTTTTCACGGAATATCTGTATGCATTGATTGTGAATCAAAGCAATTTATATGCACAACAATTTATCGCCGCCAATCCAAATTCAAACCTTGCCAGACCAGTCTCATGGAAACTCATTACGGTTTCCGAATTTAAATTTTTTTGGGGCCTAACCCTCAATATGGGCATTACTAAAATAAGTGAATTGCGGTTGTATTGGTCCGCAGACTCGATTCATCATATGCCCATGTTCTCTGCTGCGATGGCCAGGCATAGATATGAGAGTATAATGTGTTTTATGCATTTCAAAGACAATACATTCTGTCATCCTCGGAGTGACCCTTAATTTGATTGGCTGCACAAAATTCAGCCCCTCGCAAATCACCTTAACCAAAAATTTGCAGATGTCTATACTCCCCAGCAAATCTGCGTTGATGAGTCCCTGATTAATTTTTCTGGCCGCCTTGCATTCAAACAATTTCTCCCCATCAAGCGTGCCAGATATGGGGTCAAGATATAGAAGACCTGTGAGAGGATAACAGGCTATACTTATAAGTTTTGGATTTACAAGGAAAAGATAGTCACGTGGAGCCCCCCGGGAGCCTAGACCACATGGGGAGCAGTGGCAAGATAGTTTGGGACTTGGTGTTATCCTTTTTCCATATGGGGTACCACTTATACGTGGACAATTTTTATTCAAGCGTGCCACTATTTAGACATTTGTACAATCTTGGAACTGGAGCATGTGGAGCATGTGGCAAAGTGTGACCTAATGTGTGCCCACCATTGAAGTGGGTGGATGCAGGGAGGAATATTCTAATGGTTACACCCAACAAGGACCAGCTACATACTGGTACATCACTGGACTTTGAATGGTTATACCAGGATGATGCCTACAGCTGCAGGCATCATCCTGGTATCGTGTTTTCAGCCGGCGATTGGCTTTCATGTAAAAGCAATTACATGTCTTTTTTGCAGGGAGCAGTTTATTTGTAATCTTTTGTTTTGCCACAAAGTTGCTTTAGCTACTTTTTAGTGAATACATAACTTAGAGCATAGCTCCACCCAAAAGGGGAAGTTCCGCTTTAAGGATTGGCACCTTTGGGGAGCCAGGGAGGAGGAGGGGGAGCAGGTACCCAAATTTGACAGGTACCCGTTCCAACTTACGGTGCAGGAGTTGACCTCCCCCCTCCCTCCCTGTAGTCTTCTGGGACATGTGACAGGTCCCAGAAGACTACGGGACCATTCACAAAGCACAGCACTACTCGTGCACCCGGCTATGAAGCCGCAAGCTGTCACAGCTGGGGGCCCACACTGAAGATACCAGCACCAGGGAGAGAAGACCGTGGTGAGGACACCTCTGGACCAAGGGGCAGGTAAGTGCTTGTATTTTAAAAGTCAGCAGCTACAGTTTTTGTAGCTGCTGACTTTTATTTTTTTTTTAATTCAGCTGGAACTCCTCTTTAATTACATTTTTAATAGCTGCAGTGAGTTCATATTTAAATAATTTTTTTTAAATTACAGTTCTTAACAGGAAGATTTGGCATGCATTGTTTTCTAGAAATAAATTATTTTTATCTTTACACATAATTCTATTCGCTGTATAAAAACACAGGAATGTTATGTCTGTATTTCATGCACATCACATACTCTGTGTAGATGAAATTTGCAACTCAAACTGTCCTAAAATGAAAGAACTGTATTTCTAAGCCAGAACACACAGTCCCACAGCCTGTTTAGCAGAGCTGCTCAACACAATCCTTTTCTTAGCATTGCCTGGGGCTCTGAAGATCTGATTCCTCAAACAAAGTCCTTCAGAAATAGAAAAAAAACCCTCCTGATAAATACTTTGGAAGACATAATTATTAGTGTTAACCCTTACATTTATTAGTTAAGCAGACTTGTAAACAACACCATGCATTTACTTTGCTCTGTCTTTATACCTGTTATTCAAGTGTTTCTGTTGCACCTCTGTGCATGTGCATATAGATACATTTAAATTAAATACATATTTACATTTATTATAGCTACAGTTGCTCCAAAGCATAGAGATTGGATTTTTAGATAAGCTGGTCCAGTTGGTATTCGCTAAGAATTTGAGTCAGAAAATGAGTTTAATGAATCCTCTACTGTACCAAGTATCTTTTCAAATTGAATATTGTGTATACATGAAATACTTACATGGAGTTCGGCTGTCAACCCATATAGTACCAGTGTATATTATACTTTACATGCATTTAAATGTTACTTCTTAAAACAGAATCTGCCAAACTTTGTAAGAAATAAGCAACTGTTAACCCTTTTGGGTTCCTTTAACACGTATTAGTGTGAGCAGATTGTAGTTAATACGTTCAACAGGGACTAAAAAAAAATAACCTTAAAGGTTAAGGCATGAAAATGTATGTCTTCCAGTTAAAGTATATACAATATATTGCCAAAACTATTGGGCCATCTCTAAAAATAATTGGATTCAGGTGTTCCAATCACCTCCATGGCCACAGGTGTATAAAATCAAACCCCTAGGCATGCAGACTGCTTCTACAAATATTTGAAAAAATAGGTCGCTCTCAGGAGCTCAGTGAATTCAAACGTGGTACTGTGATAGGTTGCCACCTGTGCAATAAGTCCATCTGTGAAATTTCCTTGCTGCTAAATATTCCATGGTCAACTATTAGTGGTTTTATAACAAAGTAGAAGCAACTGGGAACAACAGAAACGCAGCCACAAAGTGGTAGGTCACGTAAAATTACAGAGTGAGGTCAGCGCATGCTGAAGCACACAGTGCACAGAAGTCACCAACTGTTTGCAGAGTCAGTAGCTAAAGACCTCCAAACTTCATGTGGCCTTCAGATTAGCACAACAACACTGCATAGAGAGCTTCATGAAATGGGTTTCCATGGCCGAGCAGCTGCATCTAAGCCTTTCATCACCAAATGTATTGGAAAGCATTGGATGCAGTAGCGTAAAGCACGCTGCAACTGGACTCTAGAGCAGTGGAGACGTGTTCTCAAGAGTGATGAATCATGCTTCTCTTTCTGGCAATCTGATGGACGTGTCTCATCCAACATCAGTGCCTGGCCTCACAAGTGTGCTTCTGGAAGAATGATCAAACATTCCCATAGACACACTCCTACACCTTTTGGACAGCCTTCCCAGAAGAGTTGAAGCTGTTATAGCTGCAAAGGGTGGGCAAACTGAGTATTGAACCCTACGGACTAAGACTGGAATGCCATTACAGTTCATGTGCATGTAAAGGCAGGCATCCCAATACTTTTGGCAATATAATGTATTGCCAAATGTTTGTTTTTTTAATAGAGTATGAAAGAGTTAAAACCCCTGCTAGGTTATTTTTGTTGTCTGTGTACCATTGGGGAAATTCCTCCTCTTTTCCTTTCCCAGAGACCCATCAGAAGAAAACGTTCAAATTGGAGGGTATCCCCCTCTCCCCAGAACAGATTTCACCATTTCCCCATTGAAAGGGATTTCCCCTCTTTCTTCATATTCTGGGAACAACAATTTTGCATTTCCCATAAATGTTTTTGTTGGTGACAATGGTCACTAGTATATACTAGTATATATAGAAGGATGAATCTCACAAGAGGGACTAAGGCAGTAATATAAACTTAACAGGGGGTGTAATGCTTTCCCACTCTATCTAAAACTATAAAAAACGTTTTGCTTAGATATACATTTTGTCTCCCTTGTATGCTAACTTTGTAAAAAATATTAAGGCAGGATATTACCATGCACCTAACCAGCAGGAAGGCACTCTGTGTGCCAGATAGTAATGAACAAAATGGCCTTGTGAAATCCATAAAGGCCAAACATAATGTTGGAACCCTTTTGAGGTCTATGGGAGCCAAAACGTAGTATTTTTCTGGCCTTTTTTCAGGTCCAATTTTCAAGCTTTTGGTAAAAAAGGGCATAGGTAGCTGGACACTGCCATAGGGTGCATGTAAAAATGTAACACAATTTTTAAACTCTGTCCTGCAGGGAGAAGATTTTTCATGAGCAACATTAAAGATACACAATTCGATTAAATAACCTCCTTGGGGATAGAATAAACCTGTATGTAAAGTGCCACATTTGTAGGCGGTACTCTAGCACATGTAACATTAAAAAAACTATTGTCCCTAAATGACAGTTCCTTTCCTGCCATATTCGGTTTGTAAAAAACTGACAGGGGGGTCCTGGGTGACATCATTGACCCTATTTGATCAGCCAGCATTTCCTGCTGGTTCATTGATATTCAACAGCCAGTTGGGGAGCTGAGCTGTCATTTGCAGTAGTGCAATGGGATAGAACCATTTTGGAAAGGGTCATCATGTACGTGGGTCATGAGTGACACTGGATACACATTGCTGGATGGTGTGACTCATGTTGGATTTGCATCAGGGAACAATTTTTTTAAATTCTTTGTTTTTTAATAAAGGACTTTTCACAGTAGGGGGAAATTTACTAAAGCTGGTTCACTCAGAATCTTGTGCACCTGGTAGCCAATCAGCTTCTAACCCCAGCTTGTTCAATTAAGCTTTAGCAATAAAAACTGGAAGCTGATTGGTTTCCATGCAGAGATTATGAGTGAACCAGCTTTAGTGAGTAAACCCCAGTCTCTCCTTATTTACCTTGTCCTTTTTATTGTAAAAGAGTACCAAGGAGGTATGATATACCCCTAAGAATTCACAATGTAAGCATGCAGCCAGGGTGACAAGGAAAGGAGGGGGAAGCAAATGTGTTGCCGCCCCCCCCCCCCCCCAAAGAAAAAAAAATTATCCTAGATAAGAGTCTAGTATGCATTCCTAAGAAGAACCCCAACAAAATAGAGAAAAAAGGCCATGGGGTCCACAAAGTTCATACTAGACCATCATCTAAAACAATACATCTGTTACAGTGCTATCCTCTTATTTAAGCGCATCAATCACTAAATATAAATAAATAAAGGTAAATAACTATATAAATGAAAAAACACCTCTAATTAATCATTCATCTAAAATAAAGTGATGTGTACGCAACCAGATATCCTTAGTGGATCCACCACATTCGCTTTACATCTACAACAAAAAGACCAGTCCTTCTGAATAAGATTTAATTTACTGTAACACACAGTCCATATAACAATATAGTAATAACAATAAAGTGCTCCATGCTAAAAAATGTGACTTCTTCAGATCTGCTGCCTCCTCTTTACACTTTTTTCTCAAACGAAAGTTGTGCCCCCCCCCAAAGTGTCACCCCACTCAACAGAGGGTGTTGCGTCTGAGCTATGTAGCTACAAGAGTCTCAACAGCTTGTATGAACTTCGCATCACCATGGGTAATCAAAATTGGTCCTCCTAGAACTCTCCTGTGGCTCTGCTTTCATATGATTGACGTCCTCCTCTAATCCACCATACCACCATCAAAGATTTGCATGCTCAGTATGCATTTTGGACAAAGGAAGGGAATCCCAACATAATGAAATACTATTTATTTAAAAAAATATAAACATTAAAATTGCACTGACTTGGTATACTGTAAAAGGCGCAAGCTCTGTATCAAAATCTGGACGCAGAAACAACACCACAGTGTGTGTTCCAAGGGCCGTATGTGACGTATTTTGTCCTGCCCCAGGGCCTCTTCAGGAACTGCAATGTCCAGTCTCGATTGTTCAATATATCCACCTAAGTGCCTCCTACTCCACTCAAACTTTCAGCTTTTTCAACCAAAATATTCAATCTATGCCTCTCGTTAAAAATAAAAAGCAAAAAAGTATGCGTAATTTCCAGTTTTTTAATAATAATAGTCCATCATGGATTTAATAACATATACTCAGATATGGCAATCTTACTGAACACAATATACAGGGATATGGGTAATAGTAGAGACATAGTACATCCACATCCACACAGATTTAACTGGATGGAAATATGGCTTTATTCAACCTTAACAACTATGTAACTATGTAACTATATATATGAATAACTTTTATATTTATCCCCATGCGCATAAAAGTTTTTAACATCATTTATAACTAATATGTATTATCTGAATTATTAGTATTTTATTTATAGTATTGGCTGCTAGGAGGGAACTGTAGTTAGGCTAGTCAGACAACAACTTAGTGCCATTATAGATTTCAATATCAATTTTTATTAAATTATTAACAGTCTTTTTTTGCTTTTTATTTTTAATGAGGGACATAGGTTGAATATGTTATTTTCAAATATGCCCATCGGTGTGCTATAATAGAGAGTTGAAAGTTAAGGTGGAGTAAGAGGCACTTAGGAGGATATATTGAACAACCGAGACCAGACATCGCAGTTCCTGAAGAGGCCCTGGGGGCCAGGCAAAACACATAGAATTCACTTTCTGGTTCTGGTGATGTCACATCCAGCCTGTGGAACACACACCATGGTAGCGCTTCTGGGTCCAGATTTTGACACAGAGCTTGTACCTTATATACTAAGTGAGTGCAATTTTAATATCCGTATTTTAAAATAAAAAGGGTTTTGATTCCCTTCCTTTTTCCATAATGCATCCTGATCATGGAAATCCTTGATGACAGAACGGTGGATTGGAGGATGACATCAAGCATAAGGAAGCAGAGCCTTGGGAGAGCTCTAAGAGGACCCGTTCTGATTACCCATGTTGATGTCAAGTTCATATAAGCTATTGAGACTCTTGTAGCTATATAGCTTAGAGTCAACTTTCATGTGTGAAAAAGGTGCAAAGAGGAGGTGCCAGATCCACACAAGTCACATTTTTTTTAGCACAGAGCACTTTATTGTTATTGATATATTATTCTATGGACTGTGTATTATAGTGAATTACATATTATTTACAAGGACTGGACTTTTTACATATATTAAGAGTTTTTGGTGTAGGTGTAAAGCGGAATCAGTGGATCTGCTGAGGATATCTGGTTGAGCACAAAACACTTTATGTTTAATGAATAATTCATTTTTGATGTTTGTTGATTTATGTATCTATTCACCTTTATTTATTTATATTTAGATATTGATGCACATACAGTAAGAGGACAGCGCTGTAAGAGATAAATTTTTTTACTTAGGAAAAGGATGTTTTGCCTTTAATAACAGTGGCAGTCCAGTGGAGGTATTACGCATAGTGCATGTTTTCTTACACTATTTAAACCATCATCTATGCATTCTGCCTGTCTAGATAGAAAAATGGGGAGGAAAGAGTGTGCCCTTCTCCATCGCCCTGAACCAAAGCCACATGTCATACAGAAGAAAAGACAAACAAAAGATGTGGGGTCCTGCCTAAAAAATCACATTAGATCCTTATCCTAGATACAGGCCTTGTATGCTTTTCTAAGAGACACTCAGGGCAGAAAATAGTCCCCATGTATCTGCTTCAACTCGACAAGAAAAAGTAAGGGGCACATAGTACCACTTTTTATTTATTTATAAAAACGTAAATACATATACTCTGAAAATGCCCAATTTGAAAAAAATATAATGTCAATCACATCACCCAGCAATGTAGGTCAGTCATAATGAATGACACCCTGGCACCCCACCACTAAGTGAATGACTTCCGGCTACAATAGCCACAGATTCAGGTGGGTAAATTGTCAAAAATTAGCAATTTAGTTCACCTGATCATTGAACTAGGAACAACGTGGGTTTGGGTTGAACTCATGGTCATTCCACACTTGGAAAAAGCTCATCCCTAGTGCCAGAGATTTGAAGTGGTCTAGAACCTGTTGATATACTGAAAAATCAAACTTTTAAAAAATTGTTAACTTTCTCTGATGACTGAGTATTTCAGAAGAGGTGTTGTCAACTGATAGAAGCTCAAAGAAAAGGGATCCCAAAGAAACATTACTTTTTCTACTTTAAATATAATTTCCACTTTAAATGAAAATGTTAAACTCTTTTTCTTTCTATGTAACAATACAGAGAATCCAGCTTTCTGCATGCTCTATATAGCCAAAAGATTGTTTACTGTTTTTTGTATTGCTTAGATGAATGCAATTCAACAATATTTTTGTTTTTGCAATATCAAATTTTACCAGCAGGTGGTGATGCAGATGAAATCTAAAATTTCAGCACCTGGCAAAAGTGGAGAGCTCCAGAAATGGAGGGGAGCAGAAGTAGCAGATTACAATTCAAAGCAAAAACAACTATAAAAATATCATGAGCAATGACAGCTTTGCTAATAACAGTTTTGAATGTAAGCAGAAGAGTTAAACAAACTAAGGTACCTTATCCAGCTTCCAGATGAGAATCTGAACAGTGTAAAATAAACGGTCTAGGAAGCTTCCCATGCGTGTCAGAAAACGTGCCAGAACAATCCTCTACTGCCCACCTCCCCTCAGCCTGGCATAAAGTAAACAGCAACACACAGCACTTCTTTTCACAGTGAAACAAAAGGACTTCACACTGAGCCCCAGAGCAAAAGAGAACATGGCTTATAAAGCAAAAATTCATTTCCCAACATCATCTGTACACAGGATTCCAAGGGTACTGTGTCTGACACACCACACACAATACACACAGCAGGTGTGACATTTCTCTGCCTGACTCACTGGGGATAGATATTTTGTTACAGTAAACCATCCAATATATCTGTTTAACACCATTTCTTAACAGAATGCTTTTTTTACTTTTTTTTTAACTAAATCAGAACTGACCATAAAAGTTCAAGAATATATATATACAAAATCACTTTTAAACTCATGTATATTGGCAGAATGCATACAGTAGTAGGGAAGTAAGCCAAGACAATTACCCTTTGTACATGTATGGTACAAGGCAGGTACTTTTATCTGTGCAAGTAAACGTAAGAGCAGTTACCATATGAGGTCTGTCATGCAGTGTGTCCGTTACTTTGGTCAGTGGCAGATGCATACAGGCTTTACTCAATTGCAAGTCACACTTCTAGGGACTTGAAATACGGGAAATTATGTAATTGGACTAATACCAAATAGTTTCAAATTAGTATGCAAATCCTTGCTATTAGCAAATAAAAAATCCAATCTGCCATTTGTTCAAATATGTACACTTTTCACAGACATTCATTATAGAAGGCGCATTCACATCAAACTGGGAGTTTTAGCCTGGGTTCAGCCTGGGTTCAGTGTTTTCTGTATAAATTTTGCACCGCATTAGAATTGCACCTCGTTCATGCGAACCACTGCGAGTGTGTATGTTAAGTTAACAACACCCCGAAATCGGTCCACAAAACATGGGGCGATGTGCAGAATTGCACTGCATGGGTGTGAATAACCACGCGATACGATTATAGTGCGGACCAAAAAAAGTGTCCTGCACCTTTTTGATGCCGATGCGGTGTGATTGGAGCAATACATTTTGTATGGCTCCAATTGCACAGCACATGATTCGCATGTGATTTGAACAGGAATATGGTGCGGTTCATGTTGCAAATCACATGTGATATACTGCACTGCATATATGAGAACCCAGCATTAATTTTATAGGTATAAAAATGGATGCTAGCATGGTGATACTACATGCAGTAGCGAGTGTAGGTGGCGCACATGTCACAGGCCAGTCCAGAGACCAGTAATCAAGATGGCAGACAACAGTGTTAGTGCGTGCATGGAACAGCATGTGGTTATGAAATGTCTTGTGAACGAAGGTGTAAAACTCGCAGTTATCTACAGAAAACTTCAGGCACAGTACGATGATGAGATGCTCAGCCACAGTAAGACATTTGAATTGTGTAAATGTTTCAAAGATGGCCGCACGTCCGTCAGTGATGATCCCAGCAGTGGTGGTTCCTATCCCACAGCAGTCATTCCTGTGAACATTCAGTGCATGGAATACCTGATCCTGGATAATCGCTGCATAACTTGTTGTGAATTGCACAACAGACGAATCTTTGTGTGGAAACAGTGAATACAATCATGATGAAGTGAAGCAGGCTGTCCTAGGATGGTTCAGGTGTACTGACAAATCTTTCTATACTAAAGCTTTCCAGGTATTAGTTAAATGCTGGGATAAATATATAAATGTAGCAGGGGAGTATGTTGAAAAATAAATGCAGGTTCTACTCTTTGAAATTCCTTCTTTTTTTAATATAAACTTAAAAGTCCCAGTTTGCCTTGAATTCCCCTCGTAATATCAGACAATGCTTTCAGTGTTGAATCCAAGCTTTTGTGTAATAGTACTCCAAAAATCCAAAAGATATACTGTATATGAACAAAACTTCCTCAAATTAGAGCCTCGCTCACCAAAAATAAGGACCAATTTGTACAAAGAAGGTGAAACAGAGAGGAAAAACAAACCGAACATGAAACCATGTGCATTGCACTCAGCTTTGTGCTATCCTCCACCCAAAGAATTGGCATCACACAAAGGTGTTCAATAAAAAAAAAAATAGGGTTGATACTCCTGTGGATGCCTGTAACATGAAACATGAGAACATGAACAAGGGATTCCTTTTCCTAGGTGCATTATTTTACATTTAAAAAGAAGGAAATGCAGTTTCCACTGCTTGAAGGAATCTTACAATTGATTCAAGCAGTGCAGACTGCATTTACTTCTTTTTAAATGTAAAATAATGCACCTAGGAAAAGGAATCCCTTGATAGAGTACAATATTTGGGGTACAGTGTTGGCCAGCACTACAGGTAAAAAGGTAAAAGATTTGGGGTAGTTATTTCAGATGATTGCAAAATGAGCAAACAGTGTGGCCCAGCAGTGGGAAAAGCAAATATAATTCTAAGATTAATCACTAAAGAGCTCAACAGCAGGAGCCTTGGTTTCCCTACATAGATTTTTTGTTAGACCTCATTTAGAATACTGTCTCCAGACCTCACAAAATATTAATAAGATAGAATGAGTCCAGAGACTGAAAAATGGTGGAAAGTCTGAGAGATAAAACACATCAAGAAAGACTGCAGTAACTTATAACGTACAGTCTTGAGGGGAAAAGGGAAAGGGCAGACGTGACTGAGGCTCGGTTCACACTGATGTGATGTAATGCACAGGAATCACTACATTTCCTGCATATCTGCGATCTGTTGCAGATGTCAATTAAAGGTTAACAACACCCCAAAAGCAGGTCGCAAAAATCAGTGTTTTTTCCTGAATTGAATTGCATGGGTGTGAACATTCATGTGATCTGATTCCAGTGTGGCAAAAAAAAAGGTGCCTGCACTTTTTTTGTACAGATGTGGTGCAATTTGAGCCATACAAAATGATGGGCTTAAATCGCACTGCACAGAATAGCATGTGATTTGCATAGGAATATGGTGCGATTCCTGTGCGAATCACATAAGACATGACAGTCTGAACCAAGCTTGAAGCCTTTAAAGACATTAAGGGTGTGAACAGACCTCAGGAGAGCAGAATTTTCAATATTAAGCAAAGATCAGGAACACAGCCTTTCCTCTGCTCTGTTCTCTGCTTTTGCTCCTGCTTCTGCTCTCAAAGTTGTTGAAGAAAATGGTGCTGTTTTGTTTTCTGCAGACAATAATAAACATAGCCAGAGTTCTTCAGTGCTACATAATCAGACCTCCACGAACTTGCATTCACCTGCCTACCCGACTGCTGAACCACATAATCAGGACTGGGACTTAAAGCGGCGCGCCACCCAAAAGGGGAAGTTCCACTTTAAGAACTGCTCCCCCACTCCCCATTAAGGATTGGCACCTTTGGGGGGTGGGGGGGAGTGGATACCCGAATTTGACAGGTACCCACTCCCCAGGGGCGGACTGACCATTTGGAAACTCGGGCACTGCCCTAGGGCCCGGGGTCAGTAGGGGGCCCCATGAGATGCCCCTGGTACCTTTTTCATAGGCTTTTTTTTGAGTTTGGGCAAGGACACAGGGGCCCCATGATCCCCTATTGTCCAGGGGCCCCATGAGTTGTCAGTCCACCCCTGCCGCTCCCACTTCTGGTCCGATCGCCTAGCTGGCCGGAAGTGGAAAGTGTCCTCCCTCCCTCCCTGTAGTCTTTTGGGACACGTGACAGGTCCCAGAAGACTACAGGACCATTCATGAAGCTCAGTGCTACTCGCACATGCGCAGTGGGTACCCGGCTGTGAAGCTGCAACCTGTCACAGCCGGGTGCCCACACTGAAGATTACGGCCTCCTGGAATACAGGATGGCCAGTGGAAAGGGCTGCAGGGGACACACTGCGGGACCCTAGGGACAGGTAAGTGGCTGTTTTTTAAAAGTCAGCAGCTACAGTTTTTGTAGCTGCTTACTTTTATTTTTTGACAGGGTGAGTGAAACTCCACTTTAAGGGAACATAATAAAGTGTTACCCACTAAAGCAGGTATAGTGGAGCTTATCTCAGCGGTGGAGAATATGTTTAAACAAGAGGTGAAAGCTATTAAGAAGGATACAATGCAACTGGGACATAGAGTAGAGGTAGTTGAGACCAATTAGGAATGTCTGGTGCAGTCTTTGAATCCACTGTAGACTAAAGTTACAGCTCAAAAAGCTTTCATCACAAACCTAACTTACCAACCGGATGATTATGAAAACTGTTTTAGACAGCCAAATATAAGAATTTGGGGCCTCCCGGAAATGATTACCTTAACTTAACCCCCATGGTACAGGGCATCTTTATTCAAATATTATGCAAAGATGCACCAGCTTATATTGAGTTAGACAGAGTACACTGGTTTTCAGGACCTCCATCACAAGACCCAAATAAGCCATGTGACGTCATCTGTAGGTGTGCACAGCATCTTTTCCTCCCTATGTAAGATATACTTACCGAGTGCATGTTCTTATAGGCACTTAAAAATGTGAGTGTGAATTTTTTTTTACTATACTTTTGTGTGTCTTAATAAAATCAAATGGTTTTATGTTATGAGACCCTCCCTGGTATTTTGTTTGCATGATGGTACACCATCTGAAAAGAACCCATAGGAACAAGCTATTGGAGACCTAGGGTATATGCCCAAGTGCTACAAACCTGACTAGTAACTTATGGTGAGTGTATGTCTGCATGGGAAGACTGAAGACACTTAAAGGTGGAGCACCTGTTTTGGGTACACCTTCGCAAGCACCTTTTCTTCTGGGATTTTTTACTTGGATCTATTTGCTGTTACTTGAGTATTTAGTTTTGCTATTTTTGTATTACTATAACATGTTTGTTATGGTCATGTTTTACATTTTCTTTATGTAGGTTTGGGGCAGAGAGGTTTATTTATGAAATTTAGCTTTTGATTATATAGCACTTGTTTTAATTCACAGCAGCTAAACTCACACAAATCATTCATTTACACATTTTATGCACTTTAATTTATTATTTCATGGGCACAGTCACTAGATTAATATGCCTTATGGTAGTAATTAAATGTTTGTCATATAATGTGCGAGGCTTAAACTCTGCAATTAAGCAAAACAAACTATAGCAAGAAGTGACCTTTCTTCACATGTAGTGATGCTGCAGGAGACTCATTTTACTGCAGCATCTCTTCCCAAATTTCCAACCCACACCTAACCACCTAACTCCATTGGTTTCATACACTTTTGAATAAATATTTACCACAGGTGTCAAACTGGTGGCCCTCCAGCTGTTGCTAAACTACAAGTCCCATGAGGCATTGCAAGATTGACAGTTACAAGCATGACTCCCAACAACAGAGGCATGATGGGACTTGTAGTTTTGCAACAGCTGGAGGGCCACCAGTTTGGCACCCCTGATCTAAACCTAAAGGAGTATCAATTACTACTCAGAAATCGTGTCCCATCTTATTTAAGGAGCAGCTGACTGACATAGATGGATGCTTTGTGTTTGTAAAGGGAATAATTGCAGGTCAGTTATGTACACTGGCAGCAATATATGAACCTAATTCATGTACAGTAGAATTCCTTTCTAATACATTGGTTAAATTGACAGACTTTACAGAAGGTCTCCTGATACTAGGAGGTGATTTTAACCTTTGTATGGATCCATCATTAGACACCTCTGAGGGGAAATCTGCTATCTCTATTAGAGCAATTAATCATTTACGAAATATGTTACAGTTACTTTACTTGGTAGATATTGCAGGTATTAAATCCCCAAACCAAGGATTACAGTTATTATGCTAAAAGACATAAAACATACTCTCGGTTAGATAGCATTTATTTAGACTATTATTACCTCCATAATGTAACTTTGACCTCAATTGAACAAATTACAGTCTCAGACCAAGCCCCAGTAATAGTAGTATTAAAAGTGGGAGCTTTTCCATGAAGGAAATGGTCCTAGAGACTTAATGATTGTTTACTCGATGAGGATATTGTAAATAAAGAAGTCACAGTGGCTCTAGAAGAATAGTTATCCAATAACCCTTGGGGTTCTGTCTTATCGCAGGCTATCTGGGAAGGACATAAGGCAGTAGTAAGAGGGGTATTCATTCCACATGGCACATGTATTAAAAAAGCAAAACAACAGAAACTGGATAATCGTATTGCCTAAATTCAAGTTTATGAAAAAAAGCATACATCTGGAATAAATACCTATGATGAACAGAAACTACTAGAAAGATTGGCAAAACTATCAGAATGTAGAATAAAAGCAAAATTCAGATATAAAGCTTATGAATTAGGAAATAAATGTGAAAAGATGCTTGCAAATACAATAAGAGGGCATTAAGAAAGTACCCATATTCATAAATTAAATATCAGGGGGACTATTATGCTTCTCTATACAATATTAAAATAAATGACTCAACTGTGTCACTTGAGCAACAACAGCAGTTAATAAGGAACTATTTGGTTGAGGACAACTTCCCGAAGTTATCCCCAGAAAAGCTTGGAAAAGCCATTCAGAGTCAAAGAACTCAGGGAGGTGATCTCTTCCTTTCTAAATGGAAAATGTCCAGGCCCAGACGGCCTTACTAATTCTTATTATAAAAGATTTAAGACAATCTTATTAGACCCCATGGTTGAGTATATTAACTTTATCACAGCCGACTCACCATTACCTAATGAAGCATTATTATCTGATATTACTGCTATTCCTAAACCAGGGAAAGACCACACATTGTGTCAAAGTTATAGACCAATTTCTCTACTTGACCGCAATACAAATTTTTTTTTTTAAATTCTAGCCAGGAAATTACAGCCTTTTGTTCCCTTTCTGGACCACCCTGATCAAATGGGGTTTATCCCGGGTAGGAAGGCAAGAGATAATTCATGCAGGACCAGGGGCAGACTGACCATTTGGAAACTCGGGCACTGCCTGAGGGCCCCGGGGTCAGTAGGGGGCCCCATGAGATGCCCCTGGTACCTTTTTCATAGGATTTTTTGAGTTTGGGAAAGGACACAGGGGCCCCATGATCCCCTATTGCCCGGGGGCCCCATGAGTTGTCAGTCCACCCCTGTGCAGGACTTTAATACCATCTACGGCGACACTGAGCTAACCTCCTTGCCCTCTTTAATTCTTTCTGCAGACATCAAAAAGGCTGTTGACATAGTGGACTGGACTTTTATGGAAGAACTATTGCGGCTCCTGGCACTAGATAGTCATGTGGGGAAATAGATAAGTTCACTGTATCGGAAACCAGAAGTTAGGATACAAGTAATTGTAACATTTTTGGACAGGTTTCCAATTGGAAATGGGATGAGACAAGGATGCCCCCTGTCACTTTTATTGTTTGCATTAGTGTTAGAACACTTATTTTGCAAGATTAGGCAAAATTCTGATACAAAAGAATTTTCGATAGGGCTTACTGAAAATAAACTTTTCAGCATATGCCGACGATATTCTCTTTTATGTTAAATACCCCATTATATCACTTCCTATATTAATGACAGATGACAGAATGGAATAAGTACAGAAAGTTATCTAATTTTAGAAAACATAAAAAAAAAATCTGAAATTATACAAATATCCGACAATATTTGCAGGCATCTTTTCCATTTGTATGGGTAAAACAGTCTATGCTCTACTTACGCATATCCATTTCAGCAGATCAGAAAAACATATACTTATAAAATTATGAGCATTTGTTGAAAGCCTTAGAAACAGACATGCTTAGGTGGCAATGGAGCACTCTTACGTGGTTAAGGAGGATGAATGTCCTGCCCCAAATTTTGTATCTTTACCATACAGTTCCCATCTTCTTCCAAATGCATTTTTTTTAGATGCATATGTAAGTTGTTTATAGACTTTATATGGTTATCAAGAAACCTTAGAATATCTTTTTCAATCTTGCGGAGGTTGAAAAGTAGGGGGAGGGGGTTTGGGACTACTGGATCCTCATTTGCATTATAAAGCTATGATACTCGTGAGGATTCTAAACTGAGATTATTATGAGAATGACAAGATCTGTGTCAAAACAGAAAATCACATGAATAGAAACAACCTTGCTCGTACCCCTTGGGTATCAAGAGCACATAGGGGTTTGTCAGATGGGGTGTCTCCACTATCTACAGCCACATTGAAAGTCTGGGACATAATAAACAGTGAAATTAGCGTCTATAGTCTTACTACGTTAGGAGGATTTCCCTGGTTTGCCCCAGGAGAGGATATATCTTTTTTTGGCACATGGGGCAAGTGCACAGACCTAAGCTATGGTGCACTAGCACTGGAAGGCAATTTACTAACCCTTTTTGATCTTTGGCAGCAGTTTGGGTCCTTCTGAATGGATTTTTGAAGACATCTCCAGCTCTCACAATTTTTGAAAACTCTTGATACACCACCCAGATCAACAAACTCTCTAACAACATGGGACAAGAAGTTCCACTTAGTAATACGTTAGAATTCTTCACTCTCGCTCACTCTACTTCTATAGTACAATAATTCAAGAACTTGGTTATAAATTATCTTCCACATGGTACAGAACCCCATTTGAATAACACAAGTGACCCAAGGGCTCCCCTCAAACTGTTGGAAAGGTTGAAACCAATGGCGAACACTTATGCATCTATGGTAGTACTGTCTAAAAATATAAAAATTCTGGGAATATATTTTAATATGGATAAATAGAATATCACCTTTTTCAGTTAGCAAAGATCCCCTCCAAATTTTATTCCATAATACACTGAAACCTAGAAAGTAAGTATGAACAATAACAATAAAATTATATGTTAGCAATGTGTCTGACTTTTCCATCATAATTGGTAGTTAGATTACACATAAGCTTCCTCTTGATTGCACTCTCTTCTGCAAATCCCATATGCTGAAGAGCCCAATACCTGTTAGCATTGGGCAACTGTGGTTTAACATTTTTTTTTTTTGGTGGGAACTGCTGAGTGCTGAAGGGCATGTAGGTTGATATCAACATAGTAAGGGGGCACTCCCTCATGCCACGCCACCAGTATACCAGCTGGCATGCCAAATATGCTGGATTGGTTATATATGAAAGGGGGAAAAGGACAGTTTTTTTCTTTTTACATAAGTAAAACAACATATATGTTCAATCTCACTAGTGCTAAACACAGTTTCAGCACTGTAATGAGCTCAGAACAGTACATTTAACATCCAAGTAAAAGTTGGTTTCACAGCTTACTGTAAACCTATCATTAACCAGCTGTTCACTGGCTGTCACACTTGAATGGTACAGATTCACCCTATTATATTTAGGGTGCATATGGGCATGACATTCAAGACAAATATAGATGTGAATAGCTATAAGAGATTTAATGGCATATTTATCAAGAAATCCTTTATAAATATACCTCCAAATCAAATTCTAGCCATTCCCCGTAAAAAGAGTAAGTGGTTAATGAAAAATTCTATGGTTCATCCTCCATTAAAGGAATGCAGATACTTCAGCTTTTCTCACTGCAATATTGACATTTCTCAAGTGGTTATAATGAAGACAGATTCTACCATCCAGAAATCAGTCTGAGAAACGATGTGTTAAAACAAACAACATTTCTTCAGAAAGGGGAAGGTATACATCTTTTAAAATGCTTAAACAATTTTTGCAATCTGTATAGTGAAATTAGAGGAGAATTTATATTTTAACAATTGTAGTCAAAATGTAAAAACATATTGACCAGGCCCCAATCAAATGAATTTTTTTTTGTGTTATTTTAACAGCTTCTATACTTAATATAGATCATCAAAGAGACATTTAAATGTAGTTTTCCAAATGCATAATTCTCTTTCTGAAAGGAGCTGCAGCAGTAAAATTTCATCCCATCTAACCACAAAGGGTCAGTGTAAATAATTAAGACTATATCATTACTGGAAGAGTCCCTACATTCATTCCTTCTCTCAAAATGCAAGAGTAGAGAGTTTGTTTCTCTGACTTCAATTTGGCATAGTGGGAGAACTAGTTATAATATTGTTGCTACAATATTGTTGTGATTGTGTGGACTTCCAAATAGTGTACTGTACCAAATTTTCTGTTTTATATGCTGTGTGCGGTTTCTAACTTAAATTCTTATTTTTGTAAATACAGGTAATCCTAAATAATATCTCTTATATATTTATTAAATTACAGTAGTTGTTTTCAAGGTCCCTTCAACGCTTGCAAACTGTTTGTCCAAACTTCATTCATCCCTTGACAGATGTAAAATGGACATTAATGCATCTCTATGGAAAAATAGATGTAAACGGATGATCATTTATTTACATTTGCATCCATCAACATCTGTTTTTTTAACTGATCAAAGCTCTATTTTTTTTCCTTTACAACAAAAGAAAAATGGATGCAAATGAACAAATGATCCATATTTCCATTTTGAAAAAATTGCTTTGGGAGTCAAGTGGTTAACCACATGCCGCCCAGCCACTGTAGAAATACGTTGGCAGGGTGGCACGGCTGCGCAAAACCACAATTTAAAACGTGTTTTCAAAATTGGTAGGGGGCGTGCGCGAGGTGCGCCACTGCCCTACCTGCCTTGCCGATCACGGCCATGGATGTCAGTTGCCGGATCACAGCCGATCGTTACCGGCTGTGTTCCGGCGATTAGCGGCAATCACTGACAGAGAGCAGGGCTGCAGTAGCTCTGCTCTCTGTCAGTTCCCTGACAGCTCCTGACAGGCTGATTGGGAGAGAAGAGTTTATCTCTGCCGATCAGCGGTGTTCCCTGCAGTACACACCCCCGCCCCCTAGTAAAACACTCACCTCACACAGTTAACCCTTTCACTGAATAATAAAGTTAACCCCTTCCTCCCCAGTACCATTAGTACAGTGTCAGTGTTTTTTTTTTTTTGCACTGATCACTGTATTGGTGTCACTGGGGATGTCAGTGAACCCAAGTCAGTTCCCCCTCAGTGTCAGAATGTCCCACAGTCCTGCCATAAGTCGCTGATCGCTGCCATAAGTCGCTGATCGCCGCCATAAGTTGCTGATCGCCGCCCATTATTATTATAAAAAAAAAATAAAATCCCAGTATATTTCCCGCCATTTGTAAACGCTATAACTTTCACGTAAACCAATTAATTTACATGTATTGTTTTTTTTTTTTTAGCAAAGACATGTCGCAGAATGCATTTTGGCAGAAATTTATGACTAAATTTGATTTTTAAATTTTTTTTTACTGGACATGTTTTATAGCAAAAAGTCCAAAATATTGTTTTTTTCCTCAAAATTGTCAGCCTTTCTTTTTAAAGCTCAAAAAATAAAAGGATGCACAGGCGATAAAATACCATCGAAAGAAAGCTCAATTTGTGGGAAAAAAAGGATGTAAATTTCATTTATGTACCGTATTGCATGACCGCGCAATTGTCCGTTAAACTAGCGCAGCGCTGTATAGCAAAAAAATGCTGTAAATTGCAGTATCTATACCATAGTTTGTAGACATAACTTTCACACAAAGCAATCAATATACACTTATTGGGATTTTTTTTACCAAAAACATGTAGCAAAATACATTTTGGCCTAAATTTTAACTAACTTTGAGTTTACTATATATTTTTTATAGCTGAAAGTAAAAAATATCATTTTTCTTTAAAATTTTTGGTCTTATTTTGTTTATAGCGTGAAATATAAAAGTGCACAGGTGATCAAATACCACCGAAAGAAAGCTCTATTTGTGTGAACACAAAGGACGTAAATTTTGTCAGCATTGCATGACCATGTAATTATCAGTTGAATTAGTGCAGCGCCAAGTAGCAAAAAGAGGCCTGGTCATTAACCACTTGCCGCCCAGCCACTGCATATAAACGGTGGCAGGGCGGCACTCGTAGGCAAAAGCACGTTTTAAAACGGCTGCCTTCAAAACAGGTAGGGGGCGCGCGCGAGGCGTGTGCCCGCCCTACCTGTCCTGCGAGTGTCAACAGCAGGTGTCAGCCGACAAGTCACGGCCGGTTTTCACCGGCCGTTTTCCCGCGATTGACGGTGATCGCTGACACAGAGCAGGGCTGCATTGTTTACACACAGCCCTGTTCTGTGTCAGTTCTCTGACAGCTTGTGAGAACCTGCAGAGTTTCTCTCCCTCAATCAGCTCCCCCCTCCCTCCCCCCGTCCAGTACACACCCCCGCCCCTAGTAAAACACTCCCCTTACACTGCAAATTCTAAAAATGTTAACCCCTTCCTCCCCAGTGACATTAGTACAGTTTTAGTGGGTTTTTTTTCACTGACCACTGTATTGGTGTCACTGGGGATGTCGGTGACCCCAAGTCAGTTCCCCCCCAATGTCAAAATGTCCGCCGCAGTCCCGCAGTCCTGCCATAAGTCGCTGGTCGCCGCCATATGTCGCTGATTGCCGCCAAAAGTCGCTGATCTACACCCAGATTTAGGATATTAGTTTTGGATGCATTTATTTTATAATATGAAATATTACTGAATTGTATGAGAGTTTTCTGAATTGCTACTAAAGAAGTAGAGGGATTAGTTAGCATTAAAATGATGTCATCCGCAAAGAGCGTTATTTTGTGGTGGTTTGTACCTACAGGTGAAACTCAAAAAATTAGAATATCGTGCAAAAGTTAAATGCAACTTAAAAGGTGAAACTATTATATGAGATAGACTCATTACATGCAAAGCAAGATAGTTCAAGCCGTGATTTGTCATAATTGTGATGATTATGGCTTACAGCTTATCAAAACCCCAAATCCACAATCTCAGAAAATTAGAATATTGTGAAAAGGTGCAATATTCTAGGCACAAAGTGTCCCACTCTAATCAGCTAATTAAGCCATAACACTTGAAAAGGGTTCCTGAGCCTTTAAATGGTCTCTCAGTCTGGTTCAGTATGAATCACAATCATGGGAAAGACTGCTGACCTGGAAGTTGTGCAGAAAACCATCATTGACACCCTCCATAGGGAGAGAAAGCCTCAAAAGGTAATTGCAAAAGAAGTTGGATGTTCCCAAAGTGCTGTATCAAAGTACATTAATAGAAAGTTATGTGGAAGGGAGAAGATTGTCAGGAAAAGGCCATTCAAAACTGTTGGGTATTTTCACAAGGAGTGAACTGAGGCTGGAGACAGTGCATCAAGAGCCACCACACACAGACAGATTGTGGACATGGGCTTCAAATGTCGTATTCCTCTTGTCAAGCTGCTCATGAACAACAAACAACATCAGAAGCGTCTTACCTGGGCTAAAGAAAAACAGACCTGTCTGTTGCTGTGGTCCAAAGTCATCTTTTCTGATGAGAGCAACTTTTGCGTCTCATTTGGAAACCAAGGACCCAGAGTATGGAGGAAGAATGAAGAGGCACACACTGCAAGATGCTTGAAGTCCAGTGTGAAGTTTCCACAGTCTGTGTTGATTTGGGGAGCCATGTCATCTGCTGGTGTTGGTCCACTGTGCTTCATTAAGTCCAGGGTCAATGCAGCCGTCTACCAGGAGATTTTGGAGCACTTCATGCTTCCTTCTAGAGATGAGCGAATCGAAGTATCCGAAGTGGAATTCGAGTCGAATATCGGAAAAATTTCGATTCGTGCCGAATCCGAAAAACAGCCTAATTCGGACGCGCGAATCGAAATTTTTCAGAAAATGGCGGCTGACATGTGCGGCGACGGAGCGGGGATGTCGGGGAAGGCGCGCAGACAAGGCGCGCTGCCCCATAATGCATTCCTCAACGACATGTGATCGCATCAGCCAATCAGCAGCCAGCCAGCCAGCACTGTGTAATGGTCGAGGTATATATAGCGGCCATTTTGGAAATCTTCATTTGCCTGCAGTCATTGAACAGAGGCAGACCGCTCTGTACTAGGGACAGGGACAGAGTTAGGGCCACAGAAACGAGAATTGGGGACAGAGAGAAGTTACTTAGGGACAGAGAACCATTACTCAGGGACACAGACTTGTTAATGAGGGCCACAGAATCGTTATTTAGGGACAAAGAAACGCTAGTTAGGGCCACAGAATTCATACTCAGGGACAGACAGAATTGTTACTCAGTGCCAGAGAATTGTTACTTAGGGCCACAGAAACGTTATTAGGGCCACAGAATTTTTACTCAGGGACAGACAGAATTGTTACTGAGTGCCAGAGAATTGTTACTCAGGGACAGACAGAATTGTTACTGAGTGCCAGAGAATTCTTACTCAGGGCCACAGAATTCATTCTCAGGGACAGACAGAATTGTTACTCAGGGACAGACAGAATTGTTACTGAGTGCCAGAGAATTGTTACTCAGGGACAGACAGAATTGTTACTGAGTGCCAGAGAATTGTTACTCAGGGACAGACAGAATTGTTACTGAGTGCCAGAGAATTGTTACTCAGGGACAGACAGAATTGTTACTGAGTGCCAGAGAATTGTTACTCAGGGACAGACAGAATTGTTACTGAGTGCCAGAGAATTGTTACTCAGGGACAGACAGAATTGTTACTGAGTGCCAGAGAATTGTTACTCGCACAGACACAAAATTGTTACTTGCACAGACACAGAATTGTTACTCGCACAGACACAGAATTGTTACTCAGGGCCACAGAATTCATACTCAGGGACAGACAGAATTGTTACTGAGTGCCAGAGAATTGTTACTCAGGGACAGACAGAATTGTTACTGAGTGCCAGAGAATTCTTACTCAGGGACAGACAGAATTGTTACTGAGTGCCAGAGAATTGTTACTCTCACAGACACAAAATTGTTACTTGCACAGACACAGAATTGTTACTCGCACAGAGACAGAATTGTTACTCAGGGCCACAGAATTCATACTCAGGGACAGACAGAATTGTTACTGAGTGCCAGAGAATTGTTACTCAGGGACAGACAGAATTGTTACTGAGTGCCAGAGAATTGTTACTCTCACAGACACAAAATTGTTACTTGCACAGACACAGAATTGTTACTTGCACAGACACACAATTGTTACTCAGGGCCACAGAATTCATACTCAGGGACAGACAGAATTGTTACTGAGTGCCAGAGAATTCTTACTCAGGGCCACAGAATTCATACTCAGGGACAGACAGAATTGTTACTCAGGGACAGACAGAATTGTTACTGAGTGCCAGAGAATTGTTACTCAGGGACAGACAGAATTGTTACTGAGTGCCAGAGAATTCTTACTCAGGGACAGACAGAATTGTTACTGAGTGCCAGAGAATTGTTACTCTCACAGACACAAAATTGTTACTTGCACAGACACAGAATTGTTACTCGCACAGAGACAGAATTGTTACTCAGGGCCACAGAATTCATACTCAGGGACAGACAGAATTGTTACTGAGTGCCAGAGAATTGTTACTCAGGGACAGACAGAATTGTTACTGAGTGCCAGAGAATTGTTACTCTCACAGACACAAAATTGTTACTTGCACAGACACAGAATTGTTACTTGCACAGACACACAATTGTTACTCAGGGCCACAGAATTCATACTCAGGGACAGACAGAATTGTTACTGAGTGCCAGAGAATTCTTACTCAGGGCCACAGAATTCATACTCAGGGACAGACAGAATTGTTACTCAGGGACAGACAGAATTGTTACTGAGTGCCAGAGAATTGTTACTCAGGGACAGACAGAATTGTTACTGAGTGCCAGAGAATTCTTACTCAGGGACAGACAGAATTGTTACTGAGTGCCAGAGAATTGTTACTCTCACAGACACAAAATTGTTACTTGCACAGACACAGAATTGTTACTCGCACAGAGACAGAATTGTTACTCAGGGCCACAGAATTCATACTCAGGGACAGACAGAATTGTTACTGAGTGCCAGAGAATTGTTACTCAGGGACAGACAGAATTGTTACTGAGTGCCAGAGAATTGTTACTCTCACAGACACAAAATTGTTACTTGCACAGACACAGAATTGTTACTTGCACAGACACACAATTGTTACTCAGGGCCACAGAATTCATACTCAGGGACAGACAGAATTGTTACTGAGTGCCAGAGAATTCTTACTCAGGGCCACAGAATTCATACTCAGGGACAGACAGAATTGTTACTCAGGGACAGACAGAATTGTTACTGAGTGCCAGAGAATTGTTACTCAGGGACAGACAGAATTGTTACTGAGTGCCAGAGAATTCTTACTCAGGGACAGACAGAATTGTTACTGAGTGCCAGAGAATTGTTACTCTCACAGACACAAAATTGTTACTTGCACAGACACAGAATTGTTACTCGCACAGAGACAGAATTGTTACTCAGGGCCACAGAATTCATACTCAGGGACAGACAGAATTGTTACTGAGTGCCAGAGAATTGTTACTCAGGGACAGACAGAATTGTTACTGAGTGCCAGAGAATTGTTACTCTCACAGACACAAAATTGTTACTTGCACAGACACAGAATTGTTACTTGCACAGACACACAATTGTTACTCAGGGCCACAGAATTCATACTCAGGGACAGACAGAATTGTTACTGAGTGCCAGAGAATTCTTACTCAGGGACAGACAGAATTGTTACTGAGTGCCAGAGAATTGTTACTCTCACAGACACAAAATTGTTACTTGCACAGACACAGAATTGTTACTCGCACAGAGACAGAATTGTTACTCAGGGCCACAGAATTCATACTCAGGGACAGACAGAATTGTTACTGAGTGCCAGAGAATTGTTACTCGCACAGACACAAAATTGTTACTTGCACAGACACAGAATTGTTACTCGCGCAGACACAGAATTGTTACTCAGGGCCACAGAATTCATACTCAGGGACAGACAGAATTGTTACTGAGTGCCAGAGAATTGTTACTCAGGGACAGACAGAATTGTTACTGAGTGCCAGAGAATTGTTACTCAGGGACAGACAGAATTGTTACTGAGTGCCAGAGAATTGTTACTCAGGGACAGACAGAATTGTTACTGAGTGCCAGAGAATTGTTACTCAGGGACAGACAGAATTGTTACTGAGTGCCAGAGAATTGTTACTCAGGGACAGACAGAATTGTTACTGAGTGCCAGAGAATTGTTACTCAGGGACAGACAGAATTGTTACTGAGTGCCAGAGAATTGTTACTCGCACAGACACAAAATTGTTACTTGCACAGACACAGAATTGTTACTCGCACAGACACAGAATTGTTACTCGCACAGACACAGAATTGTTACTCAGGGCCACAGAATTCATACTCAGGGACAGACAGAATTGTTACTGCGTGCCAGAGAATTGTTACTCAGGGACACCTAATCGTTGAATTAAATAGTATGTCAGACAACATGCAGAGGAGTGGCAGAGGAGGCAATGTTTTAGGAGCGAGCAGACGTGGCAGCAGAGGAAGGGGTCGAGGCAGCAGTATTCGCAGCCAGAGGCCAGTGCTCCCGGTGTCATCCAGCGGTCGTGTCTCCACCGACAACCCTGCCGTCATTGATTGGTTGGCTCGGTCGTCTTCCTCTTCCCAGGTCACCTCTGACACCTACAGCCAACGGTCGGTGGGTACGTCAGACACAACCGTTAGTTGGCATGGCCCGGGACCAAGCCCACTGAAATCACGTGTCCTCTACCTGCCCCTGTCCTTTGCTGTTCCCTCACCAAGCGAAGTATCGCATGCTGTGGGCTCAGCCCCACTGTACAGTGAGGAAGAGCTAACAGAGGGCGGTCAGGAACGGGGGGAGACATCGGCCTTTTCAGCAGCCAAGCGAACAAGTACTGGCGAGGAGAGTGGCTCGGTAGCCGGTCTAGAGACAGGTCTGTCTCCTGACCCAGACGCAGCCGAGGGGGCTAGTAGTGAGGCGGAGACCCTACTTGATGATGAGGAGGTTGATCGCACTTGGCAGCCTCGTCGTCATCAGGCAATTTCTTCCGCATCATCAGGAGAAGAGGGTGGCAGCTTGGCAGCGAGCAAAACAGTCGGTGGGTTGCCCAGGAGACAGCAGCAGGGTCGCATCAGTGTCAGTGGAGCCAAACGTCCACGGAGTAGAGCACCAGCTCCACTGCAGCCTACCACCACGGCCAGTAGTGGTGCCGGTGCGCACGGAGGAAGTAGCAGTCAGCCAGTGAAGAGTAGCGGGGGCAAAGTTTCCTACTCGGTGGTGTGGCAATTTTTCCTCAAGCCGCCCGAGGAAGTAAACGTAGCCGTATGTCGACTATGTGGCCAGAAATGCAAGCGTGGCCAGGGGGCCCATGTTGGGACTACAGCGTTGCGTCAGCATATGCAGCGTCACCATTCGGTGGCCTGGGAAAACCGTGATAAACATACGGCGGTTCTGCCTGCCCCAGCCCCCGCTCCATCACCCGCTCCGTTACTTGCTCCGTCACCCGACGTCGTCAATCGCCCTCTATCAGCCAGTCAAGGCTCCAACACCTCTGCTGAGGGGAGTTGTCGCTCATTGGCATCTTCCGCTCGTTCAGATGCTCCTTCTCCTGCTACTCCTCTTCTCGGATTCCGTCAACAGTCTTTCTTGGAATCCGTATCCAAGAGACAACAGTTTGCGAGCACGCACCCGACGGTGCAAAAGCTGAACGTCCTCCTGTCCAAGTTGCTGGTGCTGCAGTCCCTCCCTTTCCAACTGGTGGACTCAGCACCTTTCCGAGAAATGATGGCTTGTGCCGCGCCGCGGTGGAGAGTGCCAAGCCGTCATTTCTTTGCCCAAAAGGCAGTGCCAGCCCTGCATTCACATGTAGAAGAGATGGTGGGCCAGTCTTTGAGCATGTCGGTCTCTGCCAAAGTGCACGGCAGCGCCGACGTGTGGAGCTGTAACTACGGTCAGGGACAGTACATGTCATTTACGGCCCACTGGGTGAACGTGGTGCCGGCACAGCCGCACCAGCAACTTGGACAGGTCACGACGCTTTTGCCTCCACGTTTGCACGTCCTTGGTCCAGCAAGCATGTCCGCCTCTACCACCTCTTTTTCCGCCGTGTCCTCAGCCGCCACCCCCGTGCCAAGTCCCATTACCCGACCGGCATATCACATGTGCAGGGCGCAACGGTGTCACGCTGTGCTGCACCTGGTATGCCTTGGCGAACGTAGTCACACAGGGGAGGAACTGCTGAGTGTAATGAACAGAGAAATCGACAGATGGCTGTCTCCGCGCAAACTAAAAATCGGAACCATGTTGACTGACAACGGAAAGAACATGGTGTCTGCTCTGCGTCAAGGAAGGTTGTGCCATGCGCCATGCATGGCTCACGTGTTCAATCTGGTTGTCAAGCGGTTCCTAAAATCCACCATCCCACTGCAAGACATCCTTAAAATGTCACGTAAACTGTGCATGCATTTCAGCCATTCCTACACCGCAAAGAACACCCTCATTGAGCTGCAGCGGCAGAACGGAATTCCACAGCATCGCCTGATCTGCGACGTTGCAACAAGGTGGAATTCAACCCTACACATGTTAGACCGCCTTTACGAGCAGCGAAAGGCCATCACCGATTTCCTGATGTTACAAGCGGATAAAGGTACTCCCCTGTGTAACTTAGATGTCAGCCATTGGCAGCTCATGCGTGACACCTGCCGCTTGCTCAGGCCCTTTGAGGAGGCCACGCTATTCGTGAGTCGGCAGGACTATGGGATGAACGACGTCATTCCTCTGTTGCACGTCCTGGAACAAATGCTGTTAACAATGGCTGGTCAGGGTGCGGTAGACGTGGCGCACAGATCTCAACGCCACATGACCCCTGTGGGGGCAGGACAGGAAGAAGAGGAGGAGGTAGAGGAGGACATTTGTGCTCAGGAATTATTGAGTGAAATGGGTGGTTTTTCCACTCAGCGGACAGGAGTGGAGGAGCAGGAGCATCTGGTAGAGGAGGAGGAGGAGGAGACAGAGGACCCAGACGCACCGTGGCAGTATGCTGTGGAGATGGAGGCAGGGAGTCCCTCGCATTCCTTGGCACAAATGGCCCATAGCATGCTCGGTTGCTTGCGTAGCGACAGCCGAATAATAACCATCAGACAGAGGGATGACTTTTGGCTGTCCACCTTGTTGGACCCTCGCTACCGGTCCAAAATGGTGGCCTTTTTCACACCTGCTGAGAGGGAGGCCAAAATTACGTACTATAAAAACCACCTATGTAGTCAGTTGGTCTCTGCCTTTGTGCGCCATCGTCCATCCTCAGACACTGTGGGCCCTGTGCGCTCGCGTTCCGCTGGCATGGCAGCAGGGGAGGGGTGGGGTGGTAGGAGCAGTGGCAGCTCCACCAGCAGCGGCTGCCTCAGTCTGCAGTCGATGATGAGTAGCTTTCTTCACCAGCGCAGTGAGGAAACTACTAACCAGCCGCAGCAGCAGCAGCAGCATCAGGTGGACCTGGAGCAGGAGCTCAAACAACAGGCTTGGGCCTACTTGGACAGCACCCTGCCAACCGAGGTAGACAATCCCCTTGACTACTGGGCAACGAAACTTGACCTTTGGCCCCAACTAGCTGAATTTGCCCTTGAAAGGCTGTCATGCCCGGCCAGTAGCGTGGCATCGGAGCGCGTGTTTAGTGCGGCAGGAGGTATTGTAACTCCGCGGAGGACACGACTGTCCACCCAAAGTGTGGAGAGACTCACGTTTGTGAAAATGAATCAGGCGTGGATTAGTCTGGATTTCAAACCACCAGTTCCTGACACAACTGACTAAATCCGCCATGAATCATGCCTCAAACATGTGCCACTTTCAGGTCTCCTCACACTGCTGGTGTGTTGAATTTTTTGACATAGGGTGCTGGCAGATTACGGGCCTCCTATAGCTGCTGCCAGGCCCCTAATCTGCCATAGGCCCCTATATACCACCTCCTCCTGCTGCTGCCAGGTCCAGAGTCTCTCATGGGTCCCTGTACGGCCTCCCATTGCTGCTGTCTCCATCGCCACACTCTGCTGCCATGTGCCACTTTCAGGTCTCTTCACACTGCTGGTGTGTTAAATTTTTTGACATAGGGTGCAGGCAGATTACGGGCCTCACATAGCTGCTGCCAGGCCCCTAATCTGCCATGGGCCCCTATATACCACCTCCTCCTGCTGCTGCCAGGTCCAGAGTCTCTCATGGGTCCCTGTACGGCCTCCCATTGCTGCTGTCTCCATCGCCACACTCTGCTGCCATGTGCCACTTTCAGGTCTCTTCACACTGCTGGTGTGTTAAATTTTTTGACATAGGGTGCTGCAAGATAACGGGCCTCACATAGCTGCTGCCAGGCCCCTAATCAGCCATGGGCCCCTATACCGCCTCCTCCTGCTGCTGCCAGGTCCAGAGTCTCTCATGCCATGTGCCACTTTCAGGTCTCTTCACACTGCTGGTGTGTTAAATTTTTTGACATAGGGTGCTGGCAGATTACGGGCCTCACATAGCTGCTGCCAGGCCCCTAATCTGCCATGGGCCCCTATATACCGCCTCCTCATGCTGCTGCCAAGTCTAGAGTCTCTCATGGGTCCCTGTACGGCCTCCCATTGCTGCTGTCTCCATCGCCACACTCTGCTGCCATGTGCCACTTTCAGGTCTCTTCACACTGCTGGTGTGTTTAATTTTTTGACATAGGGTGCAGGCAGATTACGGGCCTCACATAGCTGCTGCCAGGCCCCTAATCTGCCATGGGCCCCTATATACCGCCTCCTCATGCTGCTGCCAAGTCCAGAGTCTGTCATGGTCCCTGTACGGCCTCCCATTGCTGCTGTCTCCATCGCCACACTCTGCTGCCATGTGCCACTTTCAGGTCTCTTCACACTGCTGGTGTGTTAAATTTTTTGACATAGGGTGCAGGCAGATTACGGGCCTCACATAGCTGCTGCCAGGCCCCTAATCTGCCATGGGCCCCTATATACCGCCTCCTCATGCTGCTGCCAAGTCCAGAGTCTGTCATGGTCCCTGTACGGCCTCCCATTGCTGCTGTCTCCATCGCCACACTCTGCTGCCATGTGCCACTTTCAGGTCTCTTCACACTGCTGGTGTGTTTAATTTTTTGACATAGGGTGCAGGCAGATTACGGGCCTCACATAGCTGCTGCCAGGCCCCTAATCTGCCATGGGCCCCTATATACCGCCTCCTCATGCTGCTGCCAAGTCTAGAGTCTCTCATGGGTCCCTGTACGGCCTCCCATTGCTGCTGTCTCCATCGCCACACTCTGCTGCCATGTGCCACTTTCAGGTCTCTTCACACTGCTGGTGTGTTTAATTTTTTGACATAGGGTGCAGGCAGATTACGGGCCTCACATAGCTGCTGCCAGGCCCCTAATCTGCCATGGGCCCCTATATACCGCCTCCTCATGCTGCTGCCAGGTCCAGAGTCTCTCATGGGTCCCTGTACGGCCTCCCATTGCTGCTTTCTCCATCGCCACACTCTGCCATGTGCCACTTTCAGGTCTCCTCACACACTGCTGGTGTGTTGAATTTTTTGACATAGGGTGCTGGCAGATTACGGGCCTCACATAGCTGCTGCCAGGCCCCTAATCTGCCATGGGTCCCTATATACCGCCTCCTCATGCTGCTGCCAAGTCCAGAGTCTGTCATGGTCCCTGTACGGCCTCCCATTGCTGCTGTCTCCATCGCCACACTCTGCTGCCATGTGCCACTTTCAGGTCTCTTCACACTGCTGGTGTGTTAAATTTTTTGACATAGGGTGCAGGCAGATTACGGGCCTCACATAGCTGCTGCCAGGCCCCTAATCTGCCATGGGCCCCTATATACCGCCTCCTCATGCTGCTGCCAAGTCCAGAGTCTCTCATGGTCCCTGTACGGCCTCCCATTGCTGCTGTCTCCATCGCCACACTCTGCTGCCATGTGCCACTTTCAGGTCTCTTCACACTGCTGGTGTGTTAAATTTTTTGACATAGGGTGCAGGCAGATTACGGGCCTCACATAGCTGCTGCCAGGCCCCTAATCTGCCATGGGCCCCTATATACCGCCTCCTCATGCTGCTGCCAAGTCTAGAGTCTCTCATGGGTCCCTGTACGGCCTCCCATTGCTGCTGTCTCCATCGCCACACTCTGCTGCCATGTGCCACTTTCAGGTCTCTTCACACTGCTGGTGTGTTTAATTTTTTGACATAGGGTGCAGGCAGATTACGGGCCTCACATAGCTGCTGCCAGGCCCCTAATCTGCCATGGGCCCCTATATACCGCCTCCTCATGCTGCTGCCAAGTCCAGAGTCTGTCATGGTCCCTGTACGGCCTCCCATTGCTGCTGTCTCCATCGCCACACTCTGCTGCCATGTGCCACTTTCAGGTCTCTTCACACTGCTGGTGTGTTAAATTTTTTGACATAGGGTGCAGGCAGATTACGGGCCTCACATAGCTGCTGCCAGGCCCCTAATCTGCCATGGGCCCCTATATACCGCCTCCTCATGCTGCTGCCAAGTCCAGAGTCTGTCATGGTCCCTGTACGGCCTCCCATTGCTGCTGTCTCCATCGCCACACTCTGCTGCCATGTGCCACTTTCAGGTCTCTTCACACTGCTGGTGTGTTTAATTTTTTGACATAGGGTGCAGGCAGATTACGGGCCTCACATAGCTGCTGCCAGGCCCCTAATCTGCCATGGGCCCCTATATACCGCCTCCTCATGCTGCTGCCAAGTCTAGAGTCTCTCATGGGTCCCTGTACGGCCTCCCATTGCTGCTGTCTCCATCGCCACACTCTGCTGCCATGTGCCACTTTCAGGTCTCTTCACACTGCTGGTGTGTTTAATTTTTTGACATAGGGTGCAGGCAGATTACGGGCCTCACATAGCTGCTGCCAGGCCCCTAATCTGCCATGGGCCCCTATATACCGCCTCCTCATGCTGCTGCCAGGTCCAGAGTCTCTCATGGGTCCCTGTACGGCCTCCCATTGCTGCTTTCTCCATCGCCACACTCTGCCATGTGCCACTTTCAGGTCTCCTCACACACTGCTGGTGTGTTGAATTTTTTGACATAGGGTGCTGGCAGATTACGGGCCTCACATAGCTGCTGCCAGGCCCCTAATCTGCCATGGGCCCCTATATACCGCCTCCTCATGCTGCTGCCAAGTTCAGAGTCTGTCATGGGTCCCTGTACGGCCTCCCATTGCTGCTGTCTCCATCGCCACACTCTGCCATGTGCCACTTTCAGGTCTCCTCACACTGCTGGTGTGTTGAATTTTTTGACATAGGGTGCTGGCAGATTACGGGCCTCCTATAGCTGCTGCCAGGCCCCTAATCTGCCATAAGCCCCTATATACCGCCTCCTCATGCTGCTGCCAAGTCCAGAGTCTGTCATGGGTCCCTGTACGGCCTCCCATTGCTGCTGTCTCCATCGCCACACTCTGCCATGTGCCACTTTCAGGTCTCCTCACACACTGCTGGTGTGTTGAATTTTTTGACATAGGGTGCTGGCAGATTACGGGCCTCCTATAGCTGCTGCCAGGCCCCTAATCTGCCGTAGGCCCCTATATACCGCCTCCTCATGCTGCTGCCAGGTCCAGAGTCTCTCATGGGTCCCTGTACGGCCTCCCATTGCTGCTGTCTCCATCGCCACACTCTGCCATGTGCCACTTTCAGGTCTCCTCACACTGCTGGTGTGTTCCATTTTTTGTCATAGGGTGCTGGCAGATTATGGGCCTCCCATAACTGCTGCCAGGCCCCTAATCTGCCATGGGCCCCTATACCGACTCCTCATGCTGTGACGTTGCAACAAGGTGGAATTCAACCCTACATATGTTAGACCGCCTTTACGAACAGCAAAAGGCCATCACAGATTTCCTGATGTTAAAAGCAGATAAAGGTACTCCCTGTGTAACTTAGATGTCAGCCATTGGCAGCTCATGCGTGACACCTGCGCTTGCTCAGGCCCTTTGAGGAGGCCACGCTATTCGTGAGTCGGCAGGACTATGGGATGAACGACGTCATTCCTCTGTTGCACGTCCTGGAACAAATGCTGTTAACAATGGCTGGTCAGGGTGCGGTAGACGTGGCGCACAGATCTCAACGCCACATGGCCCCTGTGGGGGCAGGACTGGAAGAAGAGGAGGAGGTAGAGGAGGACATTGGTGCTCAGGAATTATTGAGTGAAATGGGTGGTTTTTCCACTCAGCGGACAGGAGTGGAGGAGCAGGAGCATCTGGTAGAGGAGGAGGAAGAGGAGACAGAGGACCTAGACGCACCGTGGCAGTATGCTGTGGAGATGGAGGCAGGGAGTCCCTCGCATTCCTTGGCACAAATGGCCCATAGCATGCTCGGTTGCTTGCGTAGCGACAGCCGAATAATAACCATCAGACAGAGGGATGACTTTTGGCTGTCCACCTTGTTGGACCCTCGCTACCGTTCAAAAATGGTGGCCTTTTTCACACCTGCTGAGAGGGAGGCCAAAATAACGTACTATAAAAAACACCTATGTAGTCAGCTGGTCTCTGCCTGTCTGCGCCAACGTCCATCCTCAGACACTGTGGGCCCTGTGCGCTCGTGTTCCGCTGCCATGGCAGCAGGGGAGGGGTGGGGTGGTAGGAGCAGTGGCAGCTCCACCAGCAGCGGCTGCCTCAGTCTGCAGTCGATGATGAGTAGCTTTCTTCACCAGCGCAGTGAGGAAACTACTAACCAGCCGCAGCAGCAGCAGCAGCATCAGGTGGACCTGGAGCAGGACCTCAAACAACAGGCTTAGGCCTACTTGGACAGCACCCTGCCAACCGAGGTAGACAATCCCCTTGACTACTGGGCAACGAAACTTGACCTTTGGCCCCAACTAGCTGAATTTGCCCTTGAAAGGCTGTCATGCCCGGCCAGTAGCGTGGCATCGGAGCGCGTGTTTAGTGCGGCAGGAGGTATTGCAACTCCGCGGAGGACACGACTGTCCACCCAAAGTGTGGAGAGACTCACGTTTGTGAAAATGAATCAGGCGTGGATTAGTCTGGATTTCAAACCACCAGTTCCTGACACAACTGACTAAATCCGCCATGAATCATGCCCCAAACATGTGCCACTTTCAGGTCTCCTCACACTGCTGGTGTGTTCCATTTTTTGTCATAGGGTGCTGGCAGATTACGGGCCTCCCATAGCTGCTGCCAGGCCCCTAATCTGCCATGGGCCCCTATACCGCCTCCTCATGCTGCTGCCAAGTTCAGAGTCTCTCATGGGTCCCTGTACGGCCTCCCATTGCTGCTGCCTCCATCGCCACACTCTGCCATGTGCCACTTTCAGGTCTCCTCACACTGCTGGTGTGTTCCATTTTTTGTCATAGGGTGCTGGCAGATTACGGGCCTCCCATAGCTGCTGCCAGGCCCCTAATCTGCCATGGGCCCCTATACCGCCTCCTCATGCTGCTGCCAGGTCCAGAGTCTCTCATGGGTCCCTGTACGGCCTCCCATTGCTGCTGTCTCCATCGCCACACTCTGCCATGTGCCACTTTCAGGTCTCCTCACACTGCTGGTGGGTTCCATTTTTTGTCATAGGGTGCTGGCAGATTACGGGCCTCCCATAGCTGCTGCCAGGCCCGTAATCTGCCATGGGCCCCCGTACCGACTCCTCATGCTGCTGCCAGGCCCGTAATCTGTCATGGGCCACTGTTGTCGCTTGTTGGCATATTCCGCTCGTTCAGATGCTCCTTCTCCTGCTACTCCTCTTCACGGATTCCGTCAGCAGTCTTTCTTGGAATCCGTTTCCAAGAGACAACAGTTTGCGAGCACGCACCCGACGGTGCAGAAGCTGAACGTCCTCCTGTCCAAGTTGCTGCTGCCAGGCTCGTAATCTGTCATGCGCCCCTGTACCGCCTCCTCATGCTGCTGCCAGGTCCAGAGTGTGTCATGGGCCCCCGTACCGACTCCTCATGCTGCTGCCAGGCCCGTAATCTGTCATGGGCCCCTGTACCGCCTCCCCATGCTGCTGCCAGGTCCAGAGTGTGTCATGGGTCCCTGTACGGCCTCCCATTGCTGCTGCCAGGCCCGTAATCTGCCATGGGCCCCTGTACCGACTCCTCATGCTGCTGCCAGGCCCGTAATCTGTCATGGGCCCCTGTACCGCCTCCTCATGCTGCTGCCAGGTCCAGAGTGTGTCATGGGTCCCTGTACGGCCTCCCATTGCTGCTGTCTCTATCGCCACACTCTGCCATGTGCCACTTTCAGGTCTCCTCACATTGCTGGTGGTTTCCATTTTTGTCATAGGGTGCTGTATGGCCTCCCATTGCTGCTGCCTCCACCGCCACACTGTGGCTCCACACTCTGGTTTTGGCCCCGTGACTGCCCAAATGAGTGAAGTGTGCGGTGATTCTAAGATCGACGGCACTCATCTGCATGTCATACTGACTGACAGTATTATTTCTCTTCCCCAGCAGACTCCAAGGGCATTTAAATTAAAGGTACAGTGTTCTGCACTAATATTAAGTCTCTCTGAAGCCTAGAAACACCCTTTTTTAAGTTAAATTCACAGCGAATTTATTCGACTCGAATCGAATATTGTCCACGAATTCGCCGAATCAGTCGAATCGAATTTTTCATTTCTTCGCTCATCTCTACTTCCTTCCACAGAAGAGCTTTATGGGGATGCTGACTTCATTTTCCAGCAGGACTTGGCACCTGCCCACACTACCAAAAGCACCAAAACCTGGTTTAATGACCGTGGGATTAATGTGCTTGATTGGCCAGCAAACTCACCTGACCTGAACCCCATAGAGAATCTATGGGGCATTGCCAAGAGAAAGATGAGAGACATGAGACCGAACAATGCAGAAGAGCTGAAGGCCACTATTGAAGCATCCTGGGTCTTCCATAACACCTCAGCAGTGCCACAGGCTGATAGCTTCCATGCCACGCCGCATTGAGGCAGTAATTGCTGCAAAAGGGGCCCAGACCAAGTACTGAGTACATATGCATGCTTATACTTTTCAGAGGTCCAATATTGTTCTATTAATTTTTATTAATTGCATGTAATATTCTAATTTTCTGAAATTGTGGATTCTTGAGCTGTAAGCCATAATCATCACAATTATGACAAATCACGTCTTGAACTATCTTGCTTTGCATGTAATGAGTCTATCTCATATATTAGTTTCACCTTTTAAGTTGCATTACTGAAATAAATGAACTTTTGCACGATATACAAATTTTTCGAGTTTCACCTGTATATAGAAGCCATGTATATCTGGATTGTTTCTTATAGTTTCAGCAAGAGGTTCAATTGATAGGTTAAAAATTAGTGGCGACAAAGGGCATCCTTGTCTGGTACCATTCGTAATTAAGAATGGTTTGTATAGCATGTTAGATACTTAGACTTGGGCGGAGGATTTGAGTAAAGTGCTGAAAAAGCATTAATAATCGTTCCCGAAAATCCAAATTTATGCAGTACTGGGAACATGTATGTCCAGTGTATCCTATCAAAAACCTTTTCGGCGTCCACAGCAAGTAATAAGGAGGGAATTTTTTGTGAGTCTACATAATGAATTATGTTGATTAGTCTCCGGGTTGCGTCAGATGTTTGTCTACCTTTAGTAAAGCCTAACTGGTCAGGCTTGATCAAATCTGGGCGTATATTGGGCAGTCTGCATGCTATAATTTTAGCATAAATCTTAATATCAGTATTTAATAAAGAAATAGGCCTGAAATGTTGTGGGTTGTTTGGATCTTTACCTGATTTGGGGATTGTTACGACTAATGCTTGTAGCATTTCGTAAGGTAATGAGGCGGAAGAAAACGCGTCAGTGTATAGTTGGTTTAGATGAGGGTATTTTTGAAAATTTTATAGTAGTCGCTGGAAAATCCATCTGGTCCCATACTTTTGCCATTGGTTAATTTTACTATTGTTCTTTTTATTTCGTTTATTGTGATAGGGGAGTTTAAGATACTTAATTGTGATTTTGAAAGAGTGGGTAAGAGAATTTGTGACAAAAATGCTTGTATGTTTTCTATAGAAGGTTGGAGAGTGGATTTGTCTTGATTTAGGTTGTAAAGCGAATCGTAGTAACTAGCAAATTAATTTGCTATTTCTTGAGGATTAGTGATTTTAGCTTTATTTTTTGAGTTGATAAGATACAGTATTTTAGTTCTAGTATGCAGGGATTTCATTTTATGCGCTAGGTATTTCCCTGCCTTGTTTCCATTAGAGTAGTAGTTGAGTTTTAATCTTTGCGTACTTATATCAAGTTGGTACATTAGTAAGGAGTGTAATTAGTTCCTTACTCTGGAGAGTGTATTCGAGGTGGTTTGATCGATTTGAGCTTTATTTTGTGTTTCTGGTTTGTGAATATCCTGTAGTAAGTCATTAAGCTGTTTATTTCTTTGCTTTTTAGCTTTAGCGCACATTTGTAAAATTATACCACGTATATATGCTTTGTGAGCGCACCAAAGAGTGCTAGAGTTTGATACAGATTGCAAATTTATATGGAAGAACGCCTCAAGATGTTTTTCAAGTATCAAGTTATTGTTGGGGATTTTTATAATGGACAAATTTATGTGCCAGAGGTTGTGTGATTTCAATACGTGGTTATCCGAAATAGTAATTGAAACCGGTGCGTGGTATGACCACATTATATCATCTATGGTTTATGTGGTAGCATTTTTCAGTAGCCATTTATCTACGTATATGCAGTCAATTCTCAAATAAGATTGGTGTCTATCTGAAAAAAAGGTGCAATCTCTTTCACCTTCATGTTATCACCTCCAAACGTCATAGACATCTTCATTTATTAGAAAGAAGTATAGGGTTGGGGTAGTCTTTTTTTGAGATTTTGTTAAGTCTAGGTTTCTGTCAACTATGAGGTTGAAGTCACCGCATAGTATAAGGGAACCAGAACGATTTTTGGAGATTAGTTTGAAGAGCTTGGTAAAGTATCTTTTTTGATGAGTATTAGGTGCATATGAATATACAATAGTGTAATCTGTATTATCTATAGTACATATACAGTAAGAATCATGTACCGGCCTTCGGGGTCTGAGATATTTTTATGATGGACAAAGTTTAGTGTAAATTTAAGAGGCATTGGCAGTATAGACATGTGGAAACTTTTTGTGTGAGCATTTAGGAGGGGCCTAAAGGCCTCAATCTACGAAATGAGTCTCTTGAACACAGAGTATATATCACATTTATCTTTAAATGCCTGTTTCCACATGTTTGTACATTTGGCCAGATGATTCAAGCCATTGACATTAATAGAGATCATTTTTATACCAATTGAATAGATATATTTACCAATATTAATCGGGGCTTAACCAAGGGGCCCCTAAAGCACTAATACATTTTTTGCACATGTCAGTTAAACCATTTAGACTATCAGGAATTACATGATAGTAGAAACCAAAAGGGAAAAAAATAAACAAATACAGATAACTGAAGAGATAACAAATCAGTAAAAAGTAGGATCTTAGCCAAGATCTGAACGCAATAAAAACTGCGTAGTACTTTTGGGGCAAAAAAAAAAGTGACCTTGCCATTGGCAGGCATACTTACAGGTAGTGTGTTCGGTAAGGGCAGTACCCTCAGTGCCTTGCTTAAACATGTGAAATTACATCTAAGCTGGGACCATGAGATAAATTTGCAAGTATACTCCCTTCCTCCTAGATTGCAAGCTCCGAGGAGCAGGGCCCTCCTATCCCTCTTGTATTGAACTGTATTGTTGCTGTATTGTCTCCCATTATATTGTAAAGCACTGAGCAAACTGTTGGCGCTATATAAATCCTGTATAATAATAATAATAAGTATACGGTCAATGTTTAGTTTGGCGTTTGTGAGTGACCAGGTTCCACTCTGGAGATGCTCTGGTGGCGGTAGAATGTTGTGGGTAGCTTTCTGGGTCTGGTAGAATGTCCCACTCTCTAAGACATTGCAGACCTTCCTTTAGGCTGTTGATTGTGATGATTGAGTCATTTCTGGTGATGATCAATTTAGTGAGGTGACCCCAACAATAAATAATTTTGTAGTTTCGTAGAGCTTTTGTTATTGGGAGGTGATTTTTCCTGAGTTGCATGGTGTGCTTAGATAAATCTGTGAAAAGCTATAAAGAGGAGAAGTGAGCAGGCAAATTTTGGAGTTTGCACACAATGTCCATGATTTGTTCTTTGACATAAAAAAAATTAATTCTGATTAAGACATCTCGAGGTATTTTATCTAGCAGATGGGAGGGTTTTGGAAGGCGATGTATTCTATTGATGGTCAGATCTGTGTTTGTATCATCAGGTAGGAGGGCACAAAAGAACTCTTCGGTATATGCTTTCAATTGGTTAGGTTGTATAGATTCTGGAATGCCTCTTATTTTAATGTTGTTACGCTGTGATCTATCCTCCAGATCTGCGACTTTATTTTTGAGCCATTCAATTTCTTTGTCTCTTCCACTGTGGGCGTCTACTAGGGTGTTAAAGGAAGTGGCGTATTCTCCCATTTTTGTTTCAACATGGTCAACTCTGTCGCCAAGGTCATTAATCTCTGATTTGATTTGTTGCATAGAGTTAATGATATCTGACTGTATGAATGATCTTAATGAAATAAATAGGCTGACTAGTAGTAGGAAAGTTAGCTATTGGAGCTGAGAAATTACTTGCAGAATGTGAAGTATTAGTGTGAGAATCTGTTACAGCATGCTGTGGGTTAATATCTGTCATTCTAGGTTTAGATTTGCTGGGCTCTCATTAGAGGAAGTAGAGAAAGCAGGGGAGACAGGCTGCAGTAAGATAGAGCTGTTTTTCTGCTTAACAGGTGTCAGAGGAGAAGCTGCAGAGACTTGCCTGTGTGCTGAGGGAGAGGAGGAAGAACCTGAGCTGCTGCTGCCATGTTGGGGATTGCTGTGATCCAGCCAAGGAGAAACTCTGAGAGTTTCCTCTCAGCTTTCCTCTTCTTTGTCATCTCCCTGAGGGTCACCAGGCTATTGCGTTTCCTCTGGAGTTTCCATTCCACCGCTGCTGTGAGTACAGCAGAGCTGTGTGGTTATGCAGCCAATCATTTTCATCTTTGGCCACGCCCCCCATCAATCTTGTTTTTGAAATTATTTAATTCTTGTAAGCAGTGAGTTACTTGGTGGAGGTGGAGAAAGCAGAGAGTTAAAAGTAGGGAAGAGACAACGAGAGCTGGATGAGAAGGTATTAATAAGAGTGACAAAGTAGGCTTGTTTAGCATCATGGAGGGGGGAATTGTATGTTAAGAAAGCAGATTTATATAGGGTGAATGCTTGCTGAAATTTGGTTTTACGCCACAATTGCTCCAGTGCACGACTATGTCGCTTAAGATTTCTGGTGGCTAAAAGCCAAGATATTGTTGAAAAAAAAGAGTGTAGAGCGTTGGGCACTGCCATAGAGGATATGTATTGATGCAAAATCTTCAGTAAGGAGATGGTCTTTTCATGTTGTTTAAAAGGCAATATTGTAAATACACAAAAAACATGCTTGGGGGATGCCTTAAATCTCTATATGATGTTATTGGACAGTATGTAGAAGACAACAAGGAAGTCAAAGAGCACGAATTTGTAAAAACATTGTATAATTTTTTAGAAAAACAAATATCCACACTTACATTCAAGTAAGTAAGGTGCTGCTTGGACGTGGAGGAGAAAGACAGCATGTGTAAGGATGAAAAGCACAGTCTGCAAACAAGGGACAACTGCCATCCACTGGGAACCGGACCCGCCATGTGAAGATGGAACAGCAGCAGCATCAACAACTGCCATGCTCAACATGTGGGAAGTAAGAAAGGGGCATGTACAATGTGTTTCACAGGCCCCGCCTCCTTTATCAAATACAACCAATCATGGGGTATGAGCCACTTTTATACCTGTAGCTGGAAGCTAGTATGCATGAAAAAAAGGGGCGGGAAATGGGAGTAAAGTGACAGCTTTAAATTGACCAATCAGTAGAGTCCAATCCAAACTAGCAGGCTGGTGTGTATATCAAAGCCTGAAGAAAGGGAACAAGCAAAAAACACAGCTCACAACAAGATGCTCACCATGGAGAATGAAGGTAAATGTTGGAAGGGCCAAGTATGCAGTAAACACGGGATACCAGAAATTGCAGAGAAATGACAGATCTTTGTGCCCACACAGAGAAGCCGTGAGGAGGTGGATCATGGCAGAGCACTTGAGGCAGAGATGATAGGTCTGTGTGTGTGCACACAGATGCCAAGCTGGGGTAGATGGTAACTAAGTGCACGGGGAAAGCTATAGGTACAGATATGGGGGTCAAAAAGGGCAAAAAAAGCAATACCCGTGGAATAAAATGTTTGAAGTACGATACAAGGTAGCATTATAATAAACATCATAAAAAAACATTAAAAATCAAAGGCATGAAAAAAAGCATTGCTGAAACGAAATATAAAGCAAAAGAAAGAATACCGTATATACTCGAGTATAAGCCGAGTTTTTCAGCACATTTTTTGTGCTGAAAAACGGCCCCCTCGGCTTATACTCGAGTCAACGTCTGCAGATGACATGCCGTGCCTGTCATCTGGACACACCCCCGGGATCAATCCTCGCCGGTGATTGGCCGCCGGAACTGTAGCTCAGGAGAGGCACACAGGCGCCCAATCACCGGCGAGGAGGTGGAGCTTGGAGAGGAGAAGCCGAGCGGCACCGCGAAGATCGAGCGAGTGAAGAGGAGGAGAGCAGCCGGAGAAGGAAGACATCTGACCGGTAAGTGTGTACCATGGGAGAGGGAGGGAGCGAGCGAGCCCAGGCTGGAGCAGGGGTCACCAACGATGGGGCACTATTCCTCCCCCCACTGACACCAACGATGGGGCACTATTCCTCCCCCCACTGACACCAACGATGGGGCACTATTCCTCCCCCCACTGACACCAACGATGGGGCACTATTCCTCCCCCCACTGACACCAACGATGGGGCACTATTCCTCCCCCCACTGACACCAATGATGGGGCACTATTCCTCCCCCCCACTGACACCAATGATGGGGCACTATTCCTCCCCCCACTGACACCAATGATGGGGCACTATTCCTCCCCCCTCGGCTTATACTCGAGTCAATAGTTTTTCCCAGTTTTTTGTTGTAAAATTAGGTACCTCGGCTTATATTCGGGTCGGCTTATACTCGAGTATATACGGTAACTATTAATTTGTTCTAATATTAAATTGATAATATTCCTGATGAACAAAATACAAAAAATAGAAGTCTAAAAAGTTATATTGAGAGTGATATGGGACAAAAACCCGTTTTTATCTACTGTATATATATAAAAAAGAAGAGAATCTAGAATATATATAAAAACATATACCGTATTTTCCGGCGTATAAGACGACTTTTTACCCCTTGAAAATCTTCTCAAAAGTCGGGGGTCGTCTTATACGCCGGTAACGGCATGCTGACACTTTTTTTTCCCCTTCCAACAGAAGGGAAACTAAGTACAGGGATGGGCAGGGGCTGCTGTCTCTTACCTGGCTCCGGTCCCACGACGATCCGGTCCAGGAAGCGCGGCTGCTCCTTCCTTCGGTTCGTCCACTGGATGTTCGCGCGGCTGCTCGGCTCCGCCTCCTCACCAGTGATTGGCCGCCAGAACTGTAGCTCAGGAAAGGCACACAGGCGGCCAATCACCGGCGAGGAGGCGGAGCTGAGCGGCCCCGCAAAAATCAAGTGGAGATGCAGGTAAGTGTGCCGTGTAGAGGTGCTGCTGCAACCACATATGCTGGCTGCAGCAGCACCGTACTGGAACAGGGGTCAGCAAGTGTCAGTGGGAGGAATAGTGCCCCATCGTTGGTGTCACTGATACCAATGATGGGGCATTATTCCTCCCACTGACACCAACGATGGGGCACTATTCTTCCCCCCCACTGACACCAACGATGGGGCACTATTCCCCCCCCCCCCACTGACACCAATGATGGGGCACTATTCCTCCCACTGACACCAAAGATGGGGCACTATTCCACTGACACAATGATGGGGTGCTATTCCCACCAATGATGGGGTGCTATTCCCCCCAATGATACTGATGATGGGGCACTATTCCTGCCATTGATACCAATGATGGGGCACTATTCCTCCCACTGACACCAATGATGGGACACTATTCCTCCCACTGATACCAATGATGGGGCACTATTCCTCCCACTGATACCAATGATGGGACACTATTCCTAGCACTGACACCAGTGATGGGGCACTATTCCTGCCACTGATACTAATGATGGGGTGCTATTCCTTCCACTGACACCAATGATGGGGCACTATTCCTGCCACTGATACTAATGATGGGGTGCTATTCCTCCCACTGACACCAATGATGGGGCACTATTCCTGCCACTGATACTAATGATGGGGCACTATTCCTGCCACTGACACCAATAATGGGGCACTATTCCTCCCACTGACACCAATGATGGGACACTATTCCTCCCACTGACACCAATGATGGGGCACTATTCCTCCCACTAATACCAATGATGGTGTACTATTCCTCCCACTGACACCAATGATGGTGTACTATTCCTCCCACTGACACCAATGATGGGGCACTATTCCTCCCACTGACACCAATGATGGGGCACTATTCCTCCCACTGACATCAATGATGGGGCACTATTCCTCCCACTAATACCAATGATGGGGCACTATTCCTCCCACTGACACCAATGATGGGGCACGATTCTTCCCACTGGTGTGCACTGGAAGAGGGGTAGTCTTATACGGCGAGTATAGCCCAAACACTACATTTTAAACAGGAAAAGTAGGGGGTCGTCTTATACGCCCAGTCGTCTTATACGCCGGAAAATACGGTACATACATAAGAACACATTAAGAATTTGTTTTTAATTTAATGTGCATATATATGTGTGTATATATACACTATATTGCCAAAAAAATTGGAACATTCCTTAAACTTAAATCATTGGATTTAAGTGTTCCATTCAACTCCATGGCCACAGTTGTATAAAATCAAGCACCTAGGCATGCAGACTGCTTCTACAAACATTTGTGAAATAATGGGCTGCTCTCAGGAGCTTAGTGAATTCAAGTGTGGTACCGTGATAGGTTGCCACCTGCGAGGTAAGGCACTATTGTCGGACTACAAGGCCTGGCTCACAGTCTCCACTCTAATTCATCCCAAAGGTGTTCTATCGGGTTGAGGTCAAGCCTCTGTGCAGACCAGTCAAGTTCCTTCACCCCAAACTCGCTCATCCATGTATAGTCTTGTCCAAGCCGAGTCGGTTACCAGGAGAGCAACGAGAACAGAACAAGAGCTTGCTGCAAAAGGAACATACAGGACATGAATGCAAAGAGCAACTTCAGACAGCAGGCTTAAATGTGATCAGCCACACCCTTCTGGAGGAGAAGCCGCAGAGGCCTGAAAGCATAAAGGCTCCCACCATGCTTTGCAGGAACTAAAGATGGATGCCAGCACATGGAGCAACACAATCTCTGAGGAAAGGTAGGACCTTGACAAAGAGTTCCCTTCAGTGGAACTAAGGGGCCAAGCCCAACCCCTGAAAAACAATGCCACACCACAATCTCCCCTCCACCAAACTTTACACTTGGCACAATGCAGTCAGGCAAGTACAGTTCTCCTGACAACCACCAAACCCAAACACGTCCATCAGATTGCCAGACAGAGAAGTATGATTTGTCACTCCAGAGAACACATTTCCATTGCTCAGGAGTCCAGTGGGGATGTTATTTACACCACTGCATCCGACTCTTTGCATTGCACTTGGTGATGTAAGGCTTGGATGCAGCTGCTCGGCCATGGAAACCCATTTCATGAAGCTCCCTACACACTATTGTTGTCCTAATTTGAAGTTTGGAGGTCTTTTGCTATTGATTCTGCAGACAGTTGGCAACTTCTGCGCACTTCAGGCACATGCGCTGACCCCACTCTGTCATTTTACGTGGTCTACCACTTTCTGGCTGAGTTGCTGTTGTTCCCAGTTGCTTCCACTTTGTTATAATACCACTAAAAGTTGACCATGAAATATTTAGTAGGACGGATGGACTTATTGCACAGGTGGCAACCTATCAAGGTACCACACTTGAATTCACTGAGCTCCTGAGAGCGGCCCATTCTTTCACAAATGTTTGCAGAAGCAGTCTGAATGAATTGGTGATTGATTTTATACACCTTTGGCCATGGAGGTGATTAGAACACCTGAATCCAATGATTTGGAGGAATGTCCCAATACATTTGGCAATATAGTGTATATATACATACATATATATGCACATTAAATTAAAAACCAATTCTTACTATGGAGGGACTGACCTCAATATTGAGCAAGCATTGAAAAGAACCATCCTTATGCATTGTGATTTATCTATTGCTCTGAGGAAGGGAGTTTGAGTTTGACTCCAGAAATGCGTTAGAACTTTTACCCGAGGACCTCTGCTGTCCACGACTGGCATCTTTGACTTCTTGTCTGTTTTTATGACCTTTTTGGTTTGTGAGTATGCCTTTGTAATTTTATAATAAATTTCTTATCATGGTAATACACGAGGAGAGTGTGCCCTGTTTTGCTCTATTTTGTTAGTAACAAGATTCCCCAATCTATCAAGGGCGGCACCTCAGCGGGTGCTAGATTCCGTGTTCTCAGTGTAGCAAGAAGATTCGAGTGCTGGTTTTTGGTTTCTGTTAGGGATCAAGTAAATAGCTAGGTTGTAGAATTAAATGATGGTGTATACCTCTTCATTGAACCCCTTAGAAGCTAGGATATTAGGCGTAAAAATCCAAAAAGGTTTACATTTGCATAATTGTTGAAACCTTTTTCCAAATGAAGGGAAATTCATTCTATAATCTATATTTTCAGGTCTTTGGTTGATTTCTTGTTTAAGAGTGAAGTGGCTAAGCACACTGTGCCTAGGGATATCCATGCCTGACCAGGGGAATAAATACATTAGTAACCTTTACCCATACCCATAAAGTCAAAGATGAATTCCCCAACTATTTGGATTGGGACTTTAAGGGCAACCCAGAACAAACAATAGAAAAATTATCAATAAATCATATTAAAAAACCATGTGAAAGAACATCATGGTGTAACACAACATTCATATAAAAACCTACACAGCATAGAAAATTAATGGTCTGTATTTATAACTTGTTTTAAGCTGGAACGTAATGTTGCAGCTTTTCCTACAACTCAAAGGGCAGTAAGGAGGGAGTAAGCTTCAGCAGAGAACCCAAAATGTTTCAGAACATAAGTCTTTCTTCAGGAGTATGCTGAAGGAGAATATGGCCAGCAAAAACATTCTGCAAAATGTAGTGGATATAGATCAAAAACACAAAACATGACAATAAAAGATATACACAAAATTATATACATCAATTTACAGCCTACATTCCATCTAATTTTCTTCTGGAATGATCCAGTTGTACAAAGAAGGGCAGAAAATACTTTGGTTCCAAACTGCTAACCAGTGGAGCCCCGGTGTGCCCAAGAATAGATGACAATGGAGGCTCACACAGGAGCATAAAGAGGGAGAGAAAAATGAATCCCCATAAGGGGGGAGGGGCACAATCCTCTCACACAGGGATCGCCTGACACAGACAGCGGACTGTAAAACGCAGGAGGTCAGTGCAAGCAATATGACACCATTGCCTTGTCTGCCCTTTAAGGACAACAGACAAAAAAGAGGAAAGAAGTTGGAGTAGTCAGTACTAACACTGTAATAATAAGTATGTGAAACTAATCTGCTATACTCTCTTTTAGCCATAGCAAAGCACGTGTGTCACACGATATATACTGTAAATAGGGCAACGTGTCCTAGAACTATCTCTACTACTCCTCAAATGAGCCAGCAAGGTCCTAACAGGAGACTAAGAACAAGGACAAACACAGGACCTCTGTGAAAGACTACAATTGTACATACAGTATATACAGCACACTAGCTGTGAATACTTCATAATAAGTGTTGTATAAGTAATATAGATTCAATAGGAGTCCATATAATTAACTATGGAGACTTGGCAGGTAACTAGGAAAATAAATCCTATCCCCACTATTGGGGATTTGTCCATAAGAATATATAGAATAGGAAAATAAAAAACCTAAAAAGAAAGTAAATAGCAAAAGTTAACCTGCACCCAAAAAGTCCCAATCCAGATTACTGGAGAATTAATCTTTGATTATATCACTTCCGGGATGCTGGCAACCATGGAATGAATTCAGTGCTGGACCCATTTGTTGTTCCATTCCCATAAAGAATGCCTCCTGCCAGCCCTTTAAGGTATATAAATGAGAGTTCCTGACCATATGATCAGTGTGAATGACTGTCACATAATTGGGAGCCCATACTACGAGCACCCAATCATAAACATAAGTAGCTGTTGGTGACAGCTTGGTTACTCTGCTGGGAGCACAAAACAATGCTCTGCATGGATGCATATATGTGGCAATTGGACAATAAGGCCCACCAGCATTTTTGCTGCATATACAGTATTTGTTATGTGGGAAGGAACAGGTTCATTGAAATAAAACACCCAAAAAATCAATTAATGTTTCCTGTTGTAATTCCACATCAATCATGTTGATTAAACTTTTGTGTAATTTTACTGTAATTTCAATAACTGACTTTTTATAAGGCGTGCGTTTATTTACATGTACTGTAACTCTTTAGGAATAACTAAGGTTTACCAATGTGCCCTTGTACTCATTCTCCTGGGAGAAGGAAGATATTTGAGGTCCCCCTTATTAAAAAGGGGACTTCCAGATTTCACTTTGAGCCACAATTATACTTCCACATCCTTCTTGGGGAGCATTTTGACAAAGTGCCTTGTAGGGGGGGGGCCTTCCTTTTAAGGTACCCTCTCAAAGTTGAAAGGTGTGTGGCTTGGTTTGACGTGAACACATCTTCAATCATGATGACTTGATGCCTACTGATGTATATATGTTGCATTCCCATCACTAAATGACAGTTATCCACATATCCCCAACATTTTATTTATATTACTGCAGCACTAGGGATAGTCAGTCAATTACAACACCCTGCATCCCTGGTACTGTGTTTGCAATACAGCAGCCAGAAAATCATTTCGTTTAGTGGGTCTACGAACGGTGAACAGGCTGGTTTCGCCTAAACCTGACCCGAACCAAGTTTCATCTCTATTTTTAAGCTCTGAGCTACATTAGTGCACTGATCATTTTCTTGTTAAATTGAGCAATAGATGATTTTACTCCTGCTCAGCAGTACCACCTTTTTTGTAGTTTTTAGATGTGAGTTGGCATTTTACTTAGATTCAATGTATGTAAGTCTTATTTTTTTTGTTTTTAAATGCAATAGCCAAAACACATCTGGTTAGATGGCCATTGGATAACAATATTAACATACATTTGATGACTTTGCTGCTTTAAAGCTGTGCTACAGCTTACAATATGGGAAAACCTTTTTATTATTTGTCTTAGGGTCTACAGAACCATGCTTTACATTGCGCTTCAAGCAGCTTTGGCAGTTAAGATACAAAAATAAACAATTCTGCAAATCCTGTTTCTTTTACAAATAACACTCATTGTCCAGGGAAATCTTTGATTTAGGCTGTGAGAGTCTGGACATTTGCTGTGCTAATGACTGTACATTATTATGTAACAAGCCTTTATATTCACTTTCTCCCTCTGGTTAAGAAGCCATAAAAAGCCTAAAAATTAAAGGAATGTGGGAAAACAGAGGTTTACCGGGAGACCGGTTTTACGTTTTACATTCTTCCAGGCCGTCTGAGGTTTAGATTAATGTGAAATAGTTGCTATTTAATTTAATCCCTAAAAGGCACCTCAATGTCCCAAATTTGTGCAGATTTGGGACTAAGTTAGTCATCTGAACAAAGGTCAGATTATAAATTGTGTTTTCAGGAAAATGTAAATCAGTCTCAAAATTACTATTAGATGTTCTATGTGATATAGCATAAGCGCATTTTTTCGAGATGTTGTCTTGGCTGGCTCTGGCTGCTGAAATAACCACCAGGGATCCTCAGGATTGCCATTGGCCAAATATAATCTTGACCATATTTGGTCATTGAGGTCACCCGGGATTCCTGCCACTGTGTTCACATTCCAGTAACACTGTGGACTCTTTAATTTGCAACAGAAGTGTGGTGGAGAAACATAGTCAGATGGCAGGTCATTGTGACTGGCTGATGTGACTGACAATAGAATTACAGCACATCAGGTGAAATTATTTACATTTTTTATTGCTATTAAAGGATTTTTTATAGTGTGAGTTTCATTATTTGTTTTTTTATGGGAATAAGTACTAAGGGCTCATGATGTGCCCCCATACACATTTACCTTGAGGGGAGTGGATATCTGACTACCTCCTTATTATAAATGGGGTATCCAGATTCCTATAAATCTCCCCCACAAACCTTGTTATCTATTTTGGGGACAAGATGTGTGGAAAAAGCCCTTGTCCCTCAAAAATGTGTCTGGTATTTTTGCCACTGTGCTTTGCAAGGTACCCCCATCCCCAGTGTTTAAAGGCATGTTACTTGGAATGGTACAGGAAAAAAAACTTCCTTCCCCTGCAAAGCACCTTGTTACATTGTTGAGGGACAATGGTCTCTTCCCCACATCCTGTCTTCCAAAAAGGATGTGGGGGAGGACTTATAGTTGTCTGGAAGCTCTCTTTATAACAAGGACTCCCCCAAATATACACCCCTTCCCAGGGGAACAGGTACCCCAACCCATACTCCAACCCGTCCCCTACACTCCACCGAAACCGCCCTACCTAAAATCACTAACGACCTGCTAATCGCCAAAGCTAATGGCCACTACTCAGTCCTCCTGCTCCTCGACCTCTCCGCGGCCTTCGACACAGTCGACCACCCCCTCTTCCTTACTAAACTGCACTCCTTTGGCGTCAGGGACGCTGATCTCTCCTGGTTCTCCTCCTACCTATCCCAACTCTCCTTCAATGTCACCTACAACACTGCCACCTCACCCTCTCTCCCCCTCTCTGTTGGAGTCCCCCAAGGCTCTGTCCTCGGACCCCTCCTTTTCTCCATCTACACCTCCTCCCTTGGCAAACTGAGACACTCCCACGGCTTCAACTATCACATCTATGCCGACGACACACAAATTTACCTCTCCACCCCTCACCTCCTCACTCTCTGCCCGCATCGCCCATCTCCTGAACGACATATCAGACTGGATGTCACTCCATTTCCTCAAGTTAAACCTGTCCAAAACCGAGCTCCTAGTTTTCTCCCCAGCCCTCGCCCCCCCATCCTATCCATCACGACTAACAACGTCACCATTAATCCCACCCCACACACCAAAGTCCTGGGTGTCACCCTGGACTCAAACCTTTCCTTCCAACCTCATGTCCAATCACTATCAAAGTCATGCAGTCTCCACCTCTGCAACATCTCCAAGATATGCATGTTCCTCACCCCAGACACTACTAAACAACTCGACACTCCCTCATTATCTCACGCCTGGACTACTGCAACTCCTTTCTCACTGGCCTACCCAAACAAATGCTATCCCCACTCCAGTCTATCCTGAACTCAGCGGCTAGACACATCCACCTCACCAACCACTCCACATTTGCCACCCCCCTCTGCCAATCCCTTCACTGGCTCCCGATTGCCCAACACATTAAATTCAAATTACTAACTCTGACATACAAAGCCATTCATAACGCTGCCCCAAACTACCTAACTGACCTGATACCCAAATACTACCCTACCCGTGCCCTTTGCTCCTCACAGGACCTCCTACTCTCCAGCTCCCTGGTCTCCTCCTCCCACGCCCGACTGCAGGACTTCTGCAGGACTTCCCCCATCCTCTGAAACTTCCTACCCGAATCCATCAGACTGTCACCTACCCTCCTCACCTTCAGGCGCACCCTGAAAACCCATCTCTTCAGGGAAGCCTACCCCACCCTCACCTAACAACCAATCTCCTCCACTCCTCCTACCACTCCATCCCCCACAGCCCCTTCCTCCTGTACCACTATCCCCTCCCTCCTAGATTGTAAGCTCAAAAGAGCAGGGTCCTCGAACCCCTCGTGTATTGTACTGTATTGTCTCATGTTCTGTCCCCCTCACTAATGTACAGCGCTGAGCACACCGTTTGGCGCTATATAAATACTGTATAATAATAATAATTCCCACAAAGAGTTAAATATACACAAATAAACACAATGAACACAAAAACATTTCATATAAGTCATTTAAACAAGAACAATAACACATAATTAGGAAGCGTTGCCACATCCCTTTGCAAGAACCCCACCTCATGTTGAAAGTCATTTGACATGTTCTGGTTTGGGGGGTGTTTAGTCAGGAGGTAGGCACAAACTGGAAGCCTTCTCATTCCTTGTCATTCATACTGCATGCCTGGAAAAGAACCCCATATCCTTTTTCCTGTTTTTTTTTATACCACTTCAAAAGGACTATTACTCAACTATATTACTTGACAACTACCCTGTCCATATTTGAGCAAAACATAGCACAGCAGTTAACCTCTACAGCACATGTGTCTTTTCCACTATTAGTGCCATTACAGCCAAACTCCATATTGGACAAATAATAAAATAATGGAAGTCTCCAGCAGTAATTAAAAATAAAAAAGCAACTTTGGCTGCTATAGTCATACCTTCTGTAGCATCCCTGCTGACTGTTCCTTTTCTAGGTTGAATAACACTGAGAATTAAGACTCTGCTCCTTACCTTTGACTCACAGGACAATGCAGCACATAAGCACCACAACTCTACATGATATTGAACTCTGCAACATTTAGGATCTGCAAATAAAAAACACATATTTCCAGACAATGGAGAAAAAAGGGCTAAATTAAGGTACTACTGGAAAGAGAAAGCTTCGGTTACTTTGAAAATTCTTTATGTGTTGCATTGTGCTTGTTTTGTTTTTCCTTATTTTTGTGTTTTTGTACACTTTTGTTCACAGAAAAATGACTAAAAAAAGTGAATAAAAATTTAAAGCAATAGTACACAATTTTTTTTTTTTTAGAATTAAAGCCTAAAGTGTTACTAAACCCAGGACCCTGCAATGCACTTTATCTGGTTTTCCACAGTACACAGAACATGGAATGCAATTATTTTAGTAAATATAAACTGCTGAATACCTTTTATCATTAGCAGTTGGAGCAGTCTTGTGACTTCAGCAGAGCACTGGTTAAAGCTTGTAGGAGGAGTTTTCTTTCTGCTCTAGGAGGATGAAAAACCCCTGACCCTCTGTCTGGACAGTGCTGATTGGTCCTGTGCTGATCACATGCACTCTCTCAAGAAAAAAAATAATTTTTAGCAATGCACACTAAATTGAGCATGTACATGTAGCTACGGGTTCAGTCTGTCTTATCAGATGGACATCTTAACAAGAGGAGGGGCAGAGAAAACAGGATCAAACTACTTTTTTACACAGTGCAAATGATTAACCCCTTAGGTTCCACAGTGAGTATAACAAGCATGCTTTACTGGCATATACAGATTTATTTTACTGTTGTGGGTTTAGTAACACTTTAAGCTGTGAAACTGACAAGAGAACATGCCTTTTCCAGAAGATTGTGTTATGTTATCAGAGTGTTCTGTCCTTGCTAAACTTTTCCCTGTGTGTAACTTGACATGCAGCTAAACCCTCCTATTCTGCAATAAGTTAGACTGAATGTAATCTTGAAGCTTTATTAAGAAAACAAGGTGGGTGATACTATCAAAAAACAGATAAGAAGTACATGCAATCATTATATGTGGATGGTAATAAGTCCATGCTCACTAGTGATGCTGCCTTTAGCAGATGTAAATTTAGTCAATAAACGTGCTGCAGAGAATTATGGCTGGTTCCTTTCCCTCACTTCTTAAGATGGAGTCTGAGTTCTCAGGATGCACCAGTTTCCTTTTTTTAGAATGAAAGAGTATTTTATTAAGGCTAAACAGTCTCTAGTTTATGTAAAACATTACATTTATTCTGGGCTCCATGTAGTGGCCTAATGTAATATTGCAGGGAGGAATGATGAAGTTCCCAACTGGAGGCAGAATACCCCCCCCCCCCACAAGTGTCACTGAATACCACTATTTGGATCCTCAGAAAAAAAAACAGCAATATCAAATCCGAAAATGGTCTGAGGAAATACTTTGCTTCCCTGTTTACTTTGACTTTTTTTACTCTCCCATCCTCATTTAGAAGAGTTTTGGTGACGAGGCCATTTTTATCTAGAAATGGGTATTGCTTTCTTGTTTCAGATACAGTCAATTTTCCTGGCATAGGTTTTTTGCACAGTGCTGATGCTGAAATCTTGAGACTGCTGGAGTTCTACTGCTGAACTAATCCTTTGACAATAGTGCCAGTTTTTACAGTCATAGTTATTGGGATGGGCTGCACGTTTAAAGGAATGATCTATATGGATGAGGTAAGTAATAGTTCAAATTAGTGACTTCCAGGTTGAGAATCTGTTAAATTTGTGGGATTTAAGGTGACTGATTGAATTGTGGAGATCTCAAAGTGGATTTCAGCATCTGAGTCTGGATCTACTAGCTAAATTGTGCCACTATCAGGATTGATCTGTTCTGTACTATACAAGACCACAGGTCCTGTAAACCATGTTGTGTCCTTAAGGCAGCATGCAGTGACAACTCTCGTAGCTTGGTCTGCAGGGTTATCGTCAGTAGATACATAGTGCCATTGTGTTGGATACGTGGATATCCTAATCCTTAAGACTCTCTTGTTGACATAAACATAGAATCATCAAGTTTCATTATCGATGTAACCTAACACCACTTTGCTGTCAATGTAGAAAATGGCACCTTTAAGGTCAATGTCCATTTCTGATGCAATAAGTTTGGCTAGTTCCACAGCTAATACTGCAGCACAAATTTCTAGTCTAGGTATGATGTGTTTAGGGTGTGGAGCCAGTTCTGCTTTGCCCATGATAAATCCTATGTGGTGCTGTGCTGTAACATCTACAGTTTTTAAGGAGGCAACAGCAGCTATTGCTTTGACAGAAGCATCAGAGAATGTGCAAAGTTTTTGGCTTTGTACTTCTGTAGGAGCATATGGACATGAAACTCACAGATCAGATAAAGCTGTTAGGAAAGTTCTCCACTCTCCACATAAGAGTTACTTTAATCAAGGGGAAGTGGGGCATGACAGTCAGATGTTTCACAAGTTAAAGTTGTAAACCCAAATATAAAAAAATACTTTTTGCCATAAATGAATACATTTTAATGTAAACATACATACAGCTGTGAGTGTACCTAAAAAAAAAAATGCTCCCTTAGCTTGTCTCAGCCCTCCAAAAACAGATGGTCTATGGGCATGGCTTGGGACCAGAGAATAGTAGGCGGAGATGTGATGTCACACAATCTCTCAGTTATACACACCCTCCAGTCTCGGCTCAAGAACCTGCACAGCTATCTGACATCTCTATGCCTGTGATCATGTCTCCTGAGTGCATTCAATGGAATACACAGGTGCCAGTGCCTAATGCAGCTCTGCTTACAGTGCAGGATCTGTGCTAATCAGGAGAAAGCTGGTAAGAAGGGGTTAATGTTAAAATCCTAGGAATCCTGCAGCCTAAAGTAGCAATGTTGACCAGGAAACATTCTCATGTAAACCTCTGTAAACAGCAATTCAAAAGCTAGATGCTGTGAAGAGCAGGACAATAATCAGCTGTCAGCAGACTTACCTAGATAACTATAGCATTACAGAAGTGATGCCGATCTATGTCATAAATCACTGCTGCTGAGTTCTTGATCTTGTGAAGGCAGAAACCAGCAGGGAGAGGACACCCGCTCCCACACCCCTTTGCAGTGTATTACATGAAGGCTCATGCTGGTCTTGTCTTCAGCACAGCGTGTCACTCATAGGAGAAGGGGTGTGGCGACACCATTTTTCTGTTTGTGTCAGATTTATTCTGTTTAGAAGAGCAGGGGGGATTTATGGAGAAAGGAATTGCTTCAAAATACCAAACTAGGCTCAAATGCTTAGTAAAGGTAAAATCTATTCAACTGTAGGAATATATTTATTTGTGTTTGTTAGGCTTACAACCGCTTTAAGTTTCTAAACAGTGCTTTAGCTTGAATGGTGACAGGGGCTGCGAATCTTAATGGATCATACAGGCTATTAATCGTGGATAAGACACCTGTGCGAGTGAATGGTTTTTCTTCTGCTTATTTGGAAGGTAAAGTCCCATAACAGACCAAGACTGCTTTGTACAGGTAAAGAGTCTGTTCCTAAATCTAAGTCTCTTAGATCATGAGAGTGATCTCAGGAAGGGAAACTTCCATTACTTCCTTACTGTTAGAAGCAATCTTTTGAAGCCTGATACTGGAGCAGGCTAACATTTGCTGTGCTTTTTCTAGGAGACTAATTGAAGACTCATTGGAGGGTAGAGATTTTAAACAGCCATCTACATAAAAATCCTTTTCTATAAATTGTCTAGCATCTGAGCCATATTTAAGCTAACCCTCCAGAGCAGACCATCTGAGTCCATAGATAGCAACTGCAGAACAAGGGCTATTGCCAAAGATGTGTACTCTCATGCAGTACTTAATGATGTCTTTGGAGGGGTCATTATCTCTAAACCAAAGAAATCTCAAGAAGTTTCTGTCTTTCTCTCTGACAATGATGTACTGGACAGGGGCGGACTGACAACTCATGGGGCCCCCAGGCAATAGGGGATCATGGGGCCCCTGTGTCCTCACCCACACTCAAAAAAGCCTATGAAAAAGGTACCAGGGGCATCTCATGGGGCCCCCTACTGACCCTGGGCCCTCGGGCAGTGCACGAGTTTCCAAATGGTCAGTCCACCCCTGGTACTGCAACATTCCTGTTCCTGTTCTAGCTTGCTAGCTTTCAAAGTCCACAAAAAAAGAGCGAGAGAGGGGAATGGAACATTATGCTGTCTTTATATTTGAAGCCATGTGTGATCCACTGCTCATGTAAGTTATAGGGTAGTTTTTGTACAAACTGGTTGACCTCCTGGCCAGGGCTGGTGCAAGGATTTTTGTATACACAGGCAAAGGTGCATTTAGCCCCCTCCCTGTCCTCCCTCCACCCCTCTCCCATCCACAATGCAACTCTCACTCCCATATGGCATACGCTTCTTAATTTGTTCTCCATTAACCACTTGCCCTCCAGATGATTTACTTCCCTTCTTGACCAGGCCACTTTTTGTGATACAGCGCTGCATTACTTTAAGTGACAATTGCTGGGTCATGCAACGCTGTACATACATCACATTTATGTAATTTTTTTCCCACAAAAAAACTATATTTAGACTTTTTTTTCTATAAAACATTAACAATCAAAAGATTTTAAAAAATCAAATTATTTCATAAATTTAGGCCAAAATGTATTCTGCTACATGTCTTTGCGAAAAAAAAAATCTTTAATGACAATGGGCGGGAAGGGATTAACATCTGGGGCTATCAAATGGTTAACTGTGTGTGTTTTACTGTGTGCTGTATTTTACTAGTAAGACATGCTGTTTTGTATCTCTCTGCTGTGCAGAGAGATACAAAACAGCATGTTCATGTTGCTTACACACTCTTTCTCTCCTGTCTCTCCCATGTCAGCTTTACCTGACAATCGGGATTTGCTGATTGGGATCTGGTGATTGATATCCCTAGCTGCCCATAGAGGCGCGGGTAAGGGAAATACAAATTGCGTATATATATATATATATATATATATATATATATATATATGATTTTCCACAGCCTTGCCGCCCTGTAGCAGTACATTCCCCCCAATGCACCAGGCAGCATCCCCCCCCTCCACCCCCCCATTAACCGGGCAGCATTCTCCCCATTAACAGGGCAAAATTACACCCAATAAACAAGGCAGAAATCTCCTCATTAACCAGGGAGCACCCCCCCCCATTAACCAGGCAGTATTCCCCCCCAATTGACTGGGCAGCATTCACCCCATCGACTGGGCAGCGCTTTTGCCTATACACCAGGCAGCTTTCCCCCTACTAACCAGGCAGAATTCCCCCCACTAGCCAGGCAGCAATCCCCCCACTAACCAGGCAGCAATCCCCCCACTAACCAGGCAGCATTCCCCCCTTATACACCAGGCAGCATCCCCCATTTAACCAGGCATCATTCTCCCCAATACACCAGGCAGTCTTCCCCCCATTTAACCAGGAAGCATTCCCCCCATTACCTAGGTAGCATTCCCCCCAATATACCAGGCAGCATTCCCCCCAATACACTAGGCAGCATTCCCCCAAATAAACAAGGCAGTATTCTCCTAATTAACCAGGGAGCATTCACCCCATTAACCAGGAAGCATTCCCCCCAATACACCAGGCAGCACCCCCACCCAATATACCAGGCAGTATCACCTCCATTGACTGGGCAATATTCCTCCCATTACCAGGCAGCATTCTCCCCCAATACACCAGGTAGCATTCCCCCCAATATACCAGGTAGCATTACCCCAATACACTAGGCATAATTCCCCTCAATACACCAGGTAGCATTCTCCCATTTAACTGGGCAGCATCCCCCCCAATAAACAAAACAGTATTCCCCTCATTAACCGCGCATCATTCACCCCATTAACCAGGCAGCATTCCCCCCATTGACCGGACAGCGTTCCCCCTTAATACATTAAGCAGCTTTCCCCCTCATTAACCAGGCAGTATTCATCCCATTAACCAGGCAGTATTCATCCCATTGACCAGGGAGGAAATCACCCAAAACACCGGGCAGCATTCCCCCCAATAACCAGGCAGCATTGCCCTATTAACTAGGCAGCATTCCCCCCATTAAACAGGCAGCATTCCCCCCATTAACCAGGAAGCATTCCCCCAATACACCAGGCAGCATTCTCCTCAATAAACCAAGCAGCATTCCCCCCATTTAACCAGTAAGCATTCCCCCATTAACCAGGCAACATTCCCCCCATTAACCAGGTAGCATTCTGCCCAATACATTGGGCAGCATTGTCCCAATACACCAAGCAGAATGCTCCCTGTTTGGAGCAGTGGAGGGTACTCACTCGGTATCAGGGCTGGGAAAAGTCTCCATTAGTCAGATGAACTCTCCAGCTGCGCTCCATGGAGTGCAGATCTCGGGAGGTGAGCGGGGCTGGCACACACACACACTCACACAAACACAGGACAGGGCAGGAAATCTTGAGGATCTCATTATACTATATCTGACACACACACAGGCTGAGAATAGGAATAGAGGGGAGGAGCAAGAGATACAGGGCAGGTACTTAGTTTGCCTGTGCTAGCGCGCCCCTAACAGACTAACTAGTGGACCAGGGATGCAGCCAGTATTCATGACAGGACCATACGCAAAACGGTTTGGAGGTATGGAATCCTAGCAAATGGCTGAGGATTCTAAGTTTACCCCCCCCCCCCTTCATCCTGGTGCCCTCAGGCGAGAGCCTGAGTCGCCTTATGCTAGTGACGGTCCTGCTCCTGGCTGTGTCTAGGAAAGCAAATCCTTGTAAGTCCCATTCGGCTTTGGCTACCTGAAGTTCCATTAGTAAGTCACTTACTTCTCTTTCTGATAGGTCTTAGTAGGTATCTTAGGAATGATTTTAAGTCTTTTGAATAGTACACTTTCTATTACTCCTGCTGAGCCATAAAATTAATCAAGTCTATCCCAGATCATTTTAGGGCCAGTGTCTGGGTAGTTTATATTTATTGTCCTGACTAGCCTGGCATGTTCAGCTGACTTGTTTCCAAGCCATTTGATTAGGAGGTCTATCTCGCATTACATGTGTAAGCCTCTGACAGTGTTTTAGAAAGAAGATTGTCAGGCTCTGTAGCATTCAGGGTGGTCATTAAACTTTTCAAGTACCTTTGTGACTAACTTGTGTTGCGAAAAGAACTTGGCTGTCTACTGTGGCTTGATTAGCTGGCTGTGTATTGCTATGGTGAAAAGGTGATGTGTAATCATACCATAAGAGTTTCTAGTTTAACTCAGTTCCTTTTGTACTGTTCTGATGTGAAAGCACGATCCAGAGGATAATTTGTAGATTCTGGTACCTTGCATGTAACGTGTCTGTCATAGGAGGTGTCCTTACGGATGAGGATCAAGAGGAACCAGTAGCTTTACTACACTTTAAGGCTGCTTTAAAATTCAACACATATGTGAAACAGCCTTAAGTGATTTTTAAAGCAACAATCTGCCTTTTCCATAGATACATAGGTTGATTATTTAAACACACACAAATTTATATTCATAAGAAAAATCTATCCAACAAATGAACTTACATTTTGCATGTACATACAGTAGGTATAACTAAATCAATGTTAAAAACATTGGGGTTGATTTACTAAAACTGGAGCATGTAAAATCTGGTTCAGTTGTGCATGGTAGCCAATCAGCTTCTAACTTCAGCTTGCTCAATTGAGCTTTGACAGCAAAAACTGGAAGCTGGAAAATAATCTTCTGCCACCACAACTGCTTTGAAAAACAGTCTCCTGTCACCATCCCTGGAATCATTAGCTTCCCTACCATTGGAAGCAGATGATATGGTGGCGACTGGCATTCCATTTATACCCCTGCCAAGCACCAAAAAAAGTGTTCACATGTACTGGAAGACCACACCAATGCAGCAATGTTGTGACATCAAACACATCATCTGCAGCTCAATGATGTAATTCAGCATTGAGACATACAGTAGCTGCATCAAATGAGGCAGCAATTAGCTCACACCTGCCAGAACACTCCCATAAGGCAGACACACAATGAATTCTAATTCAGCTGGGAGATCAATGCAGGTGGTGAAGAGACAGGGAGCAAAAGCATCCTTGGCACAACCACAAGTGTGGAAAGAATGTCCTACACAAAAAGCCAGTCATAGAACCATAGAGTGATAGCAATATTTGTCACCGTAAGCAGTTAAGTGGTAGTCCAGTAACTATAGCAGTAGAGAGACTCCTACTAAAAAGCAGGATAAGTATACAAGCTGGTCACCCTAGCAGGTGATGCAGGCTCACTAGAGGTGCAGAGTCTAAGCACTAACTGGTATTCACCAGAACTCCTGGTGGTGGAGATGGGTTTTGCTGCTAGTACCAGTTCAAGGCCCTCAGAATCACCCCACCAAGAGGTGAGCAAGCCAGAGTCCAGTAGCAGATATAGCAGGTAGGAATCAAGTAGAATCATAGTCAGTAAACAAGCCAAAAGTCCATAACAAATGGTTGCAGGTTGGGATCAAGAGTAAAGATACAAATGGCAGCAGGAGTGACAAGTGAGAGAGATTGGCTAGAGAGAGCACAATAATCTGGCATTTAGCAAGTGCAAAGACATTGCTTAAATAGGAGATTAATGGGCGGAGCAAAGCGTTCAAGGTTCACCAGAAACAAGGTTCAAGGCCAAGGAATTGTCCAAAGAGCTGTCCAGCATCTCAGGTGGCTCAGCAAGGAGAAATACTACCAGGTCCTGACAATGTCTCAAGTCACACGACAGAGACCAATTGAAAACCTTAAATCATCAGTCCAGAGTAGCATATATTCAGAGAATCTACTAAGTGCTTACATTGGTGCTTTTGAAAGACACACATTTGTGAAACATGAATCTCTGGACACAATCTCATTTATTTTCTAAAAATAGCATTTAAAACATTTTTCTCTTTTAATTATTCATGTAAATATAAGGTAATGCTTGATAAAACATTGCATTCTTCTTTTGAGCCAGCATGTGGCGTTTGATGCTTGTTTCCATATTCTCCAGGCTTTACCTTCTCTTCTTTTATGCTAAATAAGTTACTTATAGAACTCAATAGCTTCTGATGAAATCTGCATACCTAAGGTAATTAGAGCAGTGACTAATGCCTTACTGAAATGTTCTTTCTGAACTTGCAGACAGAAAATTACAAAATGGCAGTGCTGTGTTTTAGCTAGTCTACAGTGCTTTGGAAATTCTGTGTCATATGTCAAATATTTATTTGTAAAACAAAGAGTGTACATAGATAGTAAAAAAACTAAATTTGACCCAAAAGCAGTAGTTTCCCTTCCCTAAACATGTCTGAATGGAGGACCCTATCTTTTATAAACCATTTGTACATGAAGAACTTAACTATATCTGAGCATCACAAACTAAAAAAGCAATTTAATTCACTTTTAATATTCAAAGCAAACTTACCCATCCATCCATGTCTGCATGTACTTTCATAAGCAATGGTCCCACAATGGAACCTTGGAGAACAACACTTTGATCATTCATAGCATGAAATGTGATGATCTTGTGACATTTTTTTTCACCAGCTGTATTTAAAAGAATGTTTGATTTTACATGGAGACAAAATATAATGAAATATATCACATCTTAAGCACAGCACTAGAAAATAGATACAAGAGGTGAAACATACAAAAAAGCATTCCCAATAGTCAAATCATAACAAGACATTAGCAACAATGAACATGCTCCAAATTACTAGTCTGGACAAAAATTGTTAGCCTTTATGTGGAAGGGAAGGGGGAGGGTAAATGAGAATGGGGTTGTCATACAGAACTTGTCCACATGGATCAAATCTTTTTATATTAAGTCAGGCATCCTCTGCTTATATACGGTAGCTGATACACTGGACGCGCTGACAGCCAGATACCAGTCGGAGTAAGGTAATGGGGTTGGTAGCTTCCATTTAAGTAGTATCTCTCCTCTAGCATAGCGAGAGACGTAAAAGAGCAGGAGGTTTGCATGTTTGGAAATATTTGGGGTATCATTAAACCCAAAATGAATACCAAGGGTTCTGGAGTCAAGGGTAGGTTTAGTACTGTTGTCAGTCTATATGCTATATTTTCCCAATATTCATAAGCTAGTGGACAGCTCCAAACCACGTTGTAAAAGGAACCAGTATTTTTCTGACATTTGTAACAAATTGGAGAAAGGGAGCTATATTGTCATGTAGCCGCTGAGGGGTGTAATAAATGCTATGTAGAAATTTCAGTTGCACAAATTCGTCCCTTGCAGAGAATGTCAATTTAATATATTGAGCCACCACATCCTCCATTCTGCTTCTGAAAGAATTGGTATATCATTCTACTTTTGAAATAGAGAGGAAGTTTTAGCTCAGTGGTAGGTAATAAGGTGGGCATAGATTGAAGAGAGAGTTGTAGTAAGATTTGGCATTTGGGGAAATTTGACCATATTCCCTCTTCAGTGAGTTAAAGGTAAAAAACTCCCCTACCTGAAACAGCTGAGAAAGGGTCTGAATACCAATTCTATTCCAAATAATCTGGTCAGGAATGGAGTTTAAATGGGGAAGAAAGGGATTATTCCAAAGAAGAGTGAAAAGAGACCAAATTTCTGGGGTACTGTTGAATTTACCAAGAGTGTATAATTTTTTAAAGTAGATTTTATTGGCAAAGGTATATTTAGAAGAAAGTAGGGTCCTCTGTACACTAAAGAGTGAAGAGCAGATGGGGATTCAACACAGTCACTTCCAAGTCAAGGGCCTAATTACCTTTGTGAATGGTAAACCACCAATGTAAAGTAACTAGGAGCAATGCAAAATAGTAAAAGTATAAGATGGGCAATGCCAGGCCTGTATCCTCTGTTAGAAGTTGCAAAGTAGCTAATGATATTCTTGGGGGTTTAATGGCCCATAAAAAAGATGAGATGGTAGCAATATTTATACAAAACATTCAGGGAGGAACCCAGACTGGGGTTTGCTGAAAGGCATAGGTAAATTTGAAGAGAAAAATTATTTTGAAAAGGTTGACTCTTTCCACCTGAGATAAAGGGAAAGCATACCAGGATTCACATTTAAATTTAAGCTGTGTAGTAACAGGGGTAAAATTCAAATCAAAGAAGTACTTAGGATCAGATTAAATATAAATACCCACCGTTTTTAAATTGCTGGACCCATGGTAAAGATGAGGAAACCATTTTTTGTGCTTATGTATCAATGGGAAAAAAACTCAAATGCATCAAAGGTATGAAGGGTAGATGTCAAGGAGGACTGTGCATTATATATTATTTTATTATATGCTGATGATGTAATAAAACATCATCAGCATATAATTATTATTATACAGTATTTATATAGCGCCAAAGGGTTTGCTCAGCGCTGTACAAAGGCAGGGGGACAAGACATTAGACAAGACAGAGACAGTGCGATACACGAGGGGTTCGAGGGCCCTGCTCTTTTGAGCTTACAATCTAGGAGGGAGGGGAAAGTGGTACATGAGGAAGTGGCTGTGGGGGATGAGGTGGTGGGAGGAGTGGATATAATGATATCTTATCTTCCAATGATCTCACCCACAGACCACAGAGGTTCCACGGCCACTGCAAAAAGATCTGGGGAAAGCCCTGTCTTATATCCCTATGTAGGCCAAAATATATTATGAGCTATCATTATTGGCAAAAACCCTAGCTGCAGGAGCAGAGTGCAACAGCTTGATCCATGTAATGAAACCAGGACCAAATCCAAATTTGGTGAGGGTTTCATGGCAACATGAAATCAAATAATTTCTCAGCATTCATAGAGCTGATAGCAATATTATCATGCTTAAAGTGATAACGTTAACATTTTTTTAATTTCAAATAACAGACTTACTGTCATACTTACCTGCTCTGTGCAATGGTTTTGCAAAACCTCCTTTTCTGGGGTCCCAACCAGCACTCTAGGCTTCTCCCCTTCTGCATGTGCCACCAAGGGAGGATGCTTCCTATGGTGGCACACATGAGGGCTTGATACCAAGCTGGGCTGTGTGTCTATTGACACACAAGACTGGCTCAGCCTCACTCCCTCCTCACATGATTTGATTGACAGCAGCAGGATCCAATGGCTCCCACTACTGCCTCTATGTCCAGTGAGGAGAGAGAGGGAGAGCATCACTGGATCAAGATAGGGCTCAGGTAAGTATTTAGGCTGGGGGAATCTGACCATGGAAGGTTTTTTACCTCAATGCAGAGAATTCATTAAGGTAAATATCCTTGATGGCAGACCAAGCAGCTGCTTAATTCCTGAGCTTTGGTGTTCCCCAATCATCCTGCACTCATCCTGAGGTGGATTCTCTGCTGCAATACTCAGTGTCCTTCCTGGTGGTGCCTGGAGGTGGTGCCCCCCCCCCCCACACACACACTCCATCAAAATGGTGAAAATGGGGCAGACTATGGCTGCTGCGGTGACAGAGAAGTTGACCAGGTTACACAGTCAAGAAGGCGCTGATCTCCCTGCACTGTCTACAGTCATGCAGCATGCTCTGCAGCAGTGAGTGCTTCTCCTCTTATCCATCCTAATTCCCCTGCACCATGCTGCCATTGACAGTGATCCTGATACTCCACAAGCTCAGCCTACACTCTTTGAGATCATGCAGGCTATACAGGACTTCAAAGCTACCCTTACTACCCAAATAGAGATCATCCGTATTGGATTCTCTTTGCTGAAACAGGATGTGCAGAGCCTGAGGAAAAGAACAGTAGCAGCTGACGAATGAATTGGCTCCATAGAAGACATGCTCATCTTCTGTCTCCTACAGTCTGCTCTGCTTCAGATGAGTTGGCAGCCCTTAAAGCTAAATTGGATGATTTAGAGAACCGCTCGTGCAGCAAAAATCTTTGCTTTATGGGATTTTCAGAGTGTTCTGAGGGAGCCAGTCAAAACATTTTCTTTGTTCTTGGCTACATGTAGCATTTGGGGCTAATCCACTACCTTCTATATTTGCTATTGAAAAAGCACACCGTACACCCTTCTGTCAACCTCCACTGAGCTCACCACTGCGTTCTCTCATCACTTGCGTCCTCAACTTTCAGAATAAGATGACCATTCTACACCTGGCAAGAAAGAAAGAAGTGCTTCACTACACTGGCAACACCATCTCCATCTACCTGGACTCCTTGGCGGAGGTCCAACGCCAGCGCACCTCCTTTACAGCTGTAAAGGATCATCTTTAACTGCATGGTCTTCCTTATGCTAAGTTACGCATTACTCATGATGGAAAAGCCCACTTCTTTTCTGCTCCAAAAGAAGCTTCATCCTGGCTGGATGCTCGTTTTGGACCAACAGCTAGATGGAATCGTACCGGATCCCTACTCCTTCTGGCCTTCACTATAGTTGATGTGCTTCCACTGGTGGAATCTGTGTAGGCATCCTGCCTGACCCATTCTGCCACTTCTCTTCAGATGGTGTCACTGATCTGGGTACTTGCACCAGTTTTTGCTGCGTTTACCCACTGGAATTACTATGCTACTTATATAATAAAGGGTTGTTAAACTTTCCTCTGCCTTTTCATAAGTTACTGGTTTCTAGTATTATTTACTCTGTAATGTTTATTGGATGACTGTGAACCTGTCCTTCATTATTGTTATCACACTGTTCAGATGTTGTTTCTCCTTTCAGAGTACCTAAGGCTCACAGGATGGGCCTCTTACTGGCTTCATGACACCCCCTGACCCATCTGGGGGTCTGCCTATCTGTTTTCTTTTTGGGACTCAAGCTCTCTGTGTTTGGGATAGATGAGCAGGGTGGGATGGGTGGGAGTTGGATGGTTATTTTTTGTGACGGCTCACAACTGGTCTGACTTTTTTCCTTTTTTTTCTGTTTTTGTCTCATGAGTTTCTAATTACATGCATTGCTATTAGTTCCTTTACTGGAATCACTCTGGGAAAGTTTACTGTACTGTGTGTTTCATTATGTTTATATGTCTTTCTTATGGCTCCCGCATTGAGTATTATTTCCTGGAATATAAAAGGGTTAAATTCACCTCAAAAGCGATCCCTAGTGTTCTCTTTTCTCAAAAAATATTAACCTCATATTGTTTGTGTACAGGAGACCCACTTGCTTAATTCCAAAATCTTAGCACTTAACCTCCCTGGCGGTATGATTATTTCAGATTTTTGGTGCTGAAAGCGGTACCATTATTTTGCATGGAAATTTGGCGTTTTATATTGTAAGCCTGTAATTTTTAGGAATAACTCACTGAAATCTGTCCAAACAAGAGTCTAGTAAACATTCCGGGTAGGATAAAACTTAAAACACGAAATCATAAATTATAATTTAATAAATAATCATAAAAAATAATAATATAATAATAACAAATTTAATTCAATAATATAATCAAACCAAAAACACTGAACTTTGAAATATAGCGCCAAGTTCGCACATCGCTGAGCAAAGTCGCAGAATCGATTTCAGTGTCTGATGACGAATTTCCCCACGAATCATTATCACTCAATTCTGCAAGTGGTTCTGATTTCTCTAGCTGGTCTAAAACCGCTTTTGACCTAAAATGACGCTTTGTGGACGCCATGGACTTTTCTAAGTTTCCAGGCAGAAAGAACAGTCAAAATGCAGGCAGGGCACAGGACAAAGCAGTAGGGACAAAATGTATGTGAAATGCTTTGAAACAGTAATGTTTTACTATGTCATATTCATTTATTAGAAAATGACAGTTTCTAAAATTTTTAATTTTGCAGCCGGTTCCGGCCCCTGTACGTCCCGACGCTCGCAGGGACCGGAACACGGAAGCTGGAAGCCGGAATCGGCCGGAAGCGATGACCGGGGACGCTGCAGGGGACGCATCGCGGGAGCGAAGGGCAAGGTAAGCGCTGCAGGGAATCCCTGAGCAACACCGCATGGTAAGCCCGAGTGTAGCTCGGGGTTACCGCTTGTGGTACTGAAATTTTACCCCGAGCTACACTCGGGAATACCACCAGGGAGGTTAAAGATAACTGGGTTGCTAGATCCTTTCATGCCACCCACACCCCTTATCCTGTGGAGTGTCTATTTTACTGGCTAAATCACTCTCTGCGGATATAGTGCAGGTATCTATACACACAGACAAATGATTTGTTATGCTAACACTGCAGATTGTGTCGGTCACATTCACTCTGAAATTTCTAGATTGGGTACTGGTCTTGAAGTGCGGCGATGGAAGTATCCGGATACTCTACAATATTCCTGTCATTTAGATTTTTTTCATACTATGTCTCGTATAGATCTGGCCTTTGCTACTCCTGTCACTCTTCCTTTCATTTCCGCTGTCTCTTATCTTCCTAGAGGCATCTCTTTTGGTAGACGTAAAACTTCTGCCTCGTATGGGCTCCGTCCACTGGCATTTAAAATCACTGTGGCTAGAGGATCAAGTAGTACAGGGAGAATTTAAACAAGGCATTGCTGATTATTGGAATACAAACTTGCACTCTGCTACCCTGTCTGTGGAATCGGAGGCTCTCAAAACCACCCTCTGTGGCACTTTTATGTCTGTTACAGGTGCTCTCCATAAAAATAATAATTTATGCAAGGAGGAACTGGAAACTGCTAAGCTCCAGGCCAAGGGCAATTACACTACTGGCCCTACCCAATCCACACGGGAACTATGGTTGCATGCATGGAGAGAATAAGAGCTTCGCTTATTGAATTTAACTAACAAAAATATGCTTTACACTACACAAAGAAAATCTTTGAACATGGTAACAAAGCTGGTTGTTTAATTGTGTACCTGGCTAGACCTGATTCTACTCCCACTTCCATTTCCTGTATCTACTTACCTACTGGTCATATTGGTACCCTTCTCACGAAGTATTGGATGTTTTCCTGTCCTCTCATACAAGAGAAGAGCTTGATGTCCCACTGTCTGTAGAGGAGAATTAACTTGCCATCTCGCAGCTGTCTAATCATAAGACCCCAGGCTTGGGTGGCTTACTATCTGAGTGGCATATTAAATTTAAACATCTAATTAGCCCCTTTGTTCTCCAAACCTTTACAGAAGCATTGGATGTTGGAGTGCTTCCTCCATTGATGCAGGAAGCATTAATTAGCCTTCTTTTAAAACCACATAAGGATCCCCTTAAATGTGACTCCTATAGACCAATTTCCTTAATAAATGTAAACGTTAAAATTTTAAAAGTCCTGGATGCAGTGGTTATGAGATTTGTACAGGGAGACCAAGGGGGCTGCATACCTGGTCGTTCTACTAGAATGAATATTCACAGCTTATTCTATAATCTTCAATACCCTCATGAAGGACCTCCTGCTTGTGTTCTCATCTCCCTAGACACTTGTAAGGCCTTTGATAGTGTTGAATGGCCCTATCTTGCTATTGCAATGGTACAGCTGTGGCCCACGTATAATTGCCTGGATTTATCTTCTCCATACTGCCCCTGTGGCCAGGATCAGGGTGAATTCTCATATTACTGATGTCTTCCGCAAACATCGTGGCACCTGCCAAGGTTGCTCGTTGTCCCCCCTTCTATTTGCATTGGCGATAGAGTCACTTGCAGTTCGTATCCACAACTTTCCCACCAGTAAAGGCCTTCCCACTGGTATGACTGAAGAACATATATCTCTGTATGTGGATAACACTTTCGATTATCTCGCTGACCTATATGATTCTCTCTCCTATTTATTGAAGAAAATTATAAATTTTGGTAATTACTCTGGGAGAAATCCAGTCTTTTCCCCTTGGATTCAGCTGCTGTGTCAGAAATTCACCTGGATTCCAAACTGCAGGTGGTTACTTAATTTAGTTATCTAGGGGTTATAGTTCAGTTGCCTTTGCATTCTTATATTGCAGATAATGCTTGTCCCTTAATCTTCCAACTGAAACACCAAACTGAGCAGTGGATCGATCTACCATTGGATCTCATGGGTAGGGTCAATATTCTAAAAATTATTTAATTACCTAAATTGTTGAATATTTTGGTTAATGCTCCCTGTAAGATATCTAAATCCATTTTCAGACAAATTGACACTATTTGTACTGTATTCCTTTGGCACCCCAAGGTACCTAGAATTGCTCTGGAGGTCCTGCGCCTAACCACTCAAATGGCAGGGCTTGCATTTCCTAATTTTTATTTGTATTATCTGGCATCAAAAATAGTACATGTCCATGATTGGCTACATCCCACCTCAAATAATGCATGTACTAACATGCAGGTGGCTATCGCCTCCACTCCATGACATTATCTATAGGGACCTGATTCCCCCTCATCTGGGGACCATGATACTGCATACCACACGCTCTATATTTCATACTATTGTGACTCATATAATGAAGGCCCCTTGGTCAAGATCTCCTAATATATACAAAAATCACCAGAGCCAAAAATTGTGAAATAATTCCCAAATAAATGCTGCTGCTCCTTAGTGTAAACACTACTAAAATAACAAAAAACATTAAAACTGCGCAAATAAATACTCAAAAGAATAAATAATAAATAATACAAATTATAATATATACAGTATAATATTAATTGGATAGTCCCACTCCCAAAAAATATTTATGAGATGAATATAGTGAGTAGAGTGAAGTTGAAAGTCCATATTCCAAGACCCTTGACCCATGTTCACACCCGTTTGTGCTAAGATCAAATACCGCACTCACCAGATAATGCTGAAAAAAACGCCTTAATTATGGGTTCTGGAATCCTAGACCCATTCAACTCAGCCTCCAATCTCCAGGTTTAGGTGAAAATCCCCCAATGCAGGTATAGATATATGCCTCAGAACTCCAAACCATAAATAAAATCAGCCTCCAACCACCAGGACCACTAGAGATCAATCATCATAGAAAGATGATTGGTGCAGAGAAATGTATATAGTGTAATACTGCAAGATTCAAACAGGATGAATGCAAATACCAAACCACTCACATCTTAAAAGAATATAATCAGCATTTATTTTTTATCTGGAGCCAGAACACATCACCAGGGTAAAGATCTCCCAGTCAGCAATAAATGACAGCATGTAAGAATCCACCCTCTAGCAAGATGGCCAGATAAACAATAAATGCTGATTATATTCTTTTAAGATGTGACAGAGAGGGCTTTGAATGCCCGCTGCAGCATGCGTGCCATAGGTCCGCCACCTCTGGCATACCATAGGTCCGGCAACCTGTTTTAGGGGCTGTGCCCAGAATGCGGACTTCTTGCACAGCTTCTGGTCATGTCCTTTGGTACAACAGCTCTGGAAAGATGTGGGATCATCTATTTCTTCTGTGTTAGGGCTCCCCAATGTTTTGGATCCGAAAAATGTGTCTTCTTAGCATTATTGCCTGTTTTGAGAGACCTGTGAGACCCTGCGTGGTCACTTATGGAGTAAAGGAGCACTTTGACCTGAAACACATGCTGTAAGATCTAATGCAAATAAGGGGTTAAAGTATCAGCATATTGTTTGTAATATTTAGCTGAAAGGCCATCAGCACCAGGAGTTTTACCTGACTGATGTAACATGATAGCATCAAGCAGTTCCTCTGATGTGACATCTGTCTCCAGGTTAGCATACTGAGGTGGGGTTAGGGTGGGCAATGAAATATCAGGTAGCTAATCCTCCAGGTTATTTGGGGTATAAGCTACATGAAGGCATATAAAGTGCAAGAAAATAAGGAGAAGCAATGCATAATGAGTCCAGGGGAAGTAACAATTTGGTTACAGAAGTTGTATATTCTAAGTATAGACCTAACAGAAGATTGCTCCCTAGTTAGCTAGGAAAGCAGCCTACCACATTTATCTCCCAATTGTGACTTTAAAGCAGTTTTCCATGTAGCTGCAGACTGAATTTTCTAAGTCTACAGATCACAATTTATATAGTATTATATATTATTATTGATATACAACTAATTTTTTGTTTTAGAATATATAGACTGAAAGATTTTCACTCCAATGTTGTAGTAGGGCACCCTGATTGTTATATTTAGCATGCAGTGGATCTAGTATCAGATATAGTTTATATATTCCACTTTGTTATTATTATTGAAAAAAAAATTGTGGCACACTTATAATTTTGTGCAAGGTTTCACACAGAAGTGCAAACAGTATACCCTCATGAAAATGGGAAACGATGAGTACAGCAAAATAGAAAACCTACTCCAAGTTGCAATGCTAAATACATATAAAATAACTAGTGGTAGATGAATAATTAGTAGGACAGTTTGTACTATTAATGTGGGGGACTATAATATGGAGACACATTCAAAGATATGTTACAAAAAGACCCACTATGGGATGATCTCATCAGAGATATGTATGTCGTGAATGGGATGGTTAGTGTGTTAGTAAAAAGGTCATGACTTTCTGTTGTGGTTACCCATTAAAGAAAGAGGGCCACTTGTGTGAAGGGAGGGAGACTACAATGAAAAGGAGCAGAGGAGGTTAGTAGAAAAGAAAAAGGAATGGGCAAAGTGGGAAGAGAAGAAAAAATGAAGCAGAGGAACAGAAAAAAGGAGGGGGGAAAGGGCTACCCACAGGCTCAAATTAAAGTGTTACTAAACCCAGGATCCTGATTTCACTCTGTCTGGTCTCCCACAGTATACACTACATGAAAATGCAATTATTTTAGTAAATATAAACTGCTAAATACCTTTTCTCATCAGCAGTTAGAGCAGTCTTGTGAGCTAGCTGCAAAAATGGAAAATTATTGAGTCAAGGATGCCAGGTGCAAAATAATTATTTAGGTATATTGTTAAGAATCGCTGTGAGTTTCTCATTAATACGTGTGTCATGTATGCGGCTTTTCACCTCGACAAAGCTGAGGGACGATGAGCCACATGTGCTTGCTATTTTCTGCTTTGTGGCCATGAAGATATGGGTAATGAGTGTATGCTCGCATTTGGTGATGTCATCTATTGGTTCATATAGAAGCGCTTCCTAGGAATTTTTACATGCATTAATGTGAAGAACTGTATTGATCATAGCGTATATACGTATGCACAGTCTATTGACCCTAGGACACATCTACCCATATATGCTTCATGTCCCTCAGGTCTGAGCAGCCACAACAACAGGAAGAATGGTAAGTGGGGAAGCATCCCATTTCTAGTAGGGGTGAAGGACTACCAGGACATAACTTTGAATGAGTTTTCCATGGCTGTCACATTATGAGACGATTTAAACAGAGCTTCCCACATATTATTCCACTCCTTGGGAAACAGGGTGGTGCTAAAATTGTGTTCCATCTTGAGCAGTAATTTGTGGCGTGTGTGTTTGTGTATCCCAGTATGAAAATGAATAGCAGGGAAATAAGATCTTGGGTCATTGGGCATGAACAGCGTTTAGATTCTTAAGCTGTTGTGGCCATAGACCAGTCATTGATTTTTTTGTTAAGGATTCTGCTAGATGGCAGATTTGGAGGTAGCAGATATATTTTTTTATTTTACGTGCATGCGTGTTAGATAATGGGATGTCATCTGCACTTCTTTGTTTCGATAAGGACAAAATCATCTTTGTACATGCACTATCCTGGGTCAGCAGCTACTTCCTGAATTGAGGTGTTGGTTAAGAAATGACACAATTATGTAAGTCTCTCTATACAAATCTCTGATATAGATCAGCTCCTACTGCAACTTCTTGCTTTGACTGCTTCAGCACTGGAGTCAGATCCCAAGGGAGAGGAGCAGACTGATGACATTATCTTATGCTATTCAAAATAACTTGCCTGGAGTTAATAACTGCTTTAATAACAACAGTAACAGATCTGTGGTGTGATGCACTTGGGTAGAGAGTGTTTGATTGTTGTTACGGAATGCCCGCTTTGTTCCCTTGCTGGGTGTTCTCTTTTTTATCGAGGTCCTTCCTATCTTTTCTGGATCCTGATGGCCACCTGTTTCTTCTTCTTTGCTTGCGCCCCTTTCATGCTGTTCTTTCTGTCTTTCTTTGAACTCCAGGCCCCTTCCCTGTGTATTGGTGTCCTGGTGAGAGTATACTCACCTTATTTATCTGTTCATGTGAGCTATTCTCATGCATAGGCATGGCCAGATTCTCATTTTATGATGCTCTTGTTGCCTTGTCTTAGGAGTTCTTTCCTAGACATTACCATGTCATTTTACTGTATTCATAGCTGTTTCTCTTGGTTTTTGTCTGTTCTCAGTCTGCCTAGGCCCTGTTACCTTTTACTACCTTTATACTGACATCCCTGACCCTTATTTCTAGTATCCCTGACCTGTTGGGCTTCTTGGAACTACATGCTTGCTTGTACTGACCTTGTAATTTGTCATTGACTATTGACTATGTCCCTGTTCACCCTCTAGTTTTGAAGCTTGGATCTCCTTGTCCCTGGTAACATCCTTTAGCTACATGCATTAAATACACGAAGGTCCTGAGCCCCTGTAAATGAAAACAGCCTCCTGTTAAGGGTAGATATCCTGGTGTTTAGGTTCCTGGGGGAAACAAAATGCGAGTTCATGCATATAAAGAGGTGTAAAAAGGTGGCTGCTAAAGGCAAAACATGCTGCAGAAGTGGTCATCTGATCCTAAATCATGTCTAAATCCCTAAACAAAAATGTAATATGTTGCAGTTACCAGTCCTTAGATATGAAGCCTGTATTAGTTTTCTTTTATCTGGTGTTTCCCCCTGGTGATCCTCTAAATAACACACTTCCTATCTGCTCTCATTTCTCCATTGATTTTATGGGGGCAGCCATAGTTGTCACACAGACTTCACTTTAAACATGCCTGCCTTTGTTCATTTCATTACATAGCTTGTTGGAACTAGAAGTTTACACAAAAAGAAAAGGTTATTTGTGCTTTCTTCTAAGCTCACAGGAAGGTTCAAAGCCATTGCATTTCTGTCAAAATTAACAGGTATTTTCTTTACTTGATGAAAATGTTCTTAGCTTGAAGAAAACAAAACTAATGTAACCACTGCATCAAATTACTTATAGGCTGCCATATGTTACATTTTTGTTTTTAAAGCTGAAGTTTAGTTAAAAATATTTTGGGCATATGGGACAAATGAGACAAGGGACCTAAATTATCTCAAAAAAGTATATCCTACATCCTGCTGGTTACTGTAAAAATCTATCTATCTGCATCTGTAATCTGCACTCCATTAAATTTATTGAAGGACAGGTGAGACATCAGTGGTGTTTTAGACCCCTGGCACTTCATCAAAGAGAATCTGTCACCACAAAATGCAACATATAGATATCTCTTTGTCCCCTCTGTAATGAGAAAAAGTTTAGTAAAAACAAAAAGTGTAAAAGATTAAAATTACACCCAAGCACTTAAGTTCCCCACTAAAAAAATTATTGAGCCCCCAACCTTCACGCACGCCCAAATATAAATGTACATGTTGGGGAGCCTAAGACAACATTGATTGCGCTACACATGTTAAATATTGTTACATATTACCGCACACGCCAGAGTGAAATCAATAATTCTAGGTCCATTATTCATGGTTAACTCTAAACTGATGACCTGTATGGGGCTTTTAAAGCAACATCTATAGAACAAAATTGGGTACTGATGTTTGTTGCAGTTTCATGGGCGCAATTTTAAGGTTTGCCATTTAGGATATCTTTTTACTGGGCACAACCTCAACTTTTATATTCTATCAAAAAATGTGGTAATTTATTGCATTTGTTTACTCTAAAAATAACTTTAGTGTATTTTTACTAAAATTCTGCTTTCCTAAACTGTTGCACTAATGTAGCGTGACACAAAAAATTGGAACTACCATTAGAATGTCTGCTTTCAGAAAATATATCATTTCTTGGGTTTTTTTTTGTAATCTTCAGGCCTAAAATAATTTTTAATCAGGTGTGCATAAAATGCAAAAATGGCTTTGTCAGTGAAAGGGTTAATAGAGACCCAAACTAATATATGGAAAGATCCACTTTAATATAAAAAATAGGATTTTTTTTGTGTTTGACTTAAAGTACTTTTTTTATTAAAAAAATGTTAATCTGCTATCTCTTGCATTTTAAAGAGATTTTCCTTTTAGGCATATACAGTACATTTATGTAATGAAAATGGGGTACAAATGGCTGGTTGTAGAGATTTTTTAATTCAGTGTCATATATTTTATATATATATATATATATATATATATATAAAAATATAAAATTTCAGACTTGTTAATTGTTGATTAACCTACCTTGCAGTCAAGGACCAGTTCCAGTTACGCTTGAAGATCTATGTGCCAAACTTTTATAAAATATCTAGAATAATTTTACATAATGCCACTTTTGCCTTGGGCAACATTGTAGTTCGCTTCTGGCAAGGTGAGAATATTCAGTGACCAGACTAATCATTTAGGATTACTGACATACAAACATTCGTTGTGTGTGGGTGAGCAAAAAAGCTTTAGAGCTTCAAAGGCACTAACTAAACCTATTCCTTACACACATGGGATATGCTGGTGAAATGTATGCACTACTTGAAACAAAAATAAATGTTTAATTGTGTAACCCTAATGTAGATGGTCTTTAGATGTTTCTCTTGTCAAGTTATTAAGATAGCATGCATCTACAGTATGTGGTAACTGAAGGCTGAGGCCCCATAGGGTGGAAGCATGGAACCCTAGTGCAGTCTATCTCTGTTAAAGTGACGCCACCCATTGGGCTTTGTGTAATGCGCATGGGACCCTTTAGAGATAGTACTAACATTTACTGTATCTCTACTATATGACTATCCAGTCTTTGAATGTCTTTTTAAAAGTATATTTCAGACACAAATTGGTGGAATACCCAACAGTAATGCATCTTCTCAAAGCTAGTAGTAACTGCTTTGAGCTGAGACTTCATTTACTTCACTCCAAATATGTATGAATTATCTCCTACTAGTACCTGCAAACCCTCCCCTCCTCACCAAGAATTATAGCATCACAAAAACAAAATGCATATTTTTGCTTCCATCTCCATCCAGTCTACCTTCCAAGTTTGCTCTGTTCAGCTCCTTACGCATGCACAGGGACCACAAAACCACGGCACAGAGCGAGTGCTGCAATATGTGCTGAGCTGCACATGCATGGCTCAGAGTACATTATCTCTGAAAGGCAAGAGGATACATTTATGGTAAAAGGTCTCTTCTGCCTGTTAGCCTTTGTTTTATTTTTAAGTTTAATGCCAGCTTAAGAATCCAGGTGCACATGGTAGGCCCAGGAGAGCAAGGTACTCACTCCACTCCACTCTGACTCAGCCCGCTGGTTCTCTCAACAGAATCTGTAAGATGATACATCATAGGTGGGCTCCGGGCATACCCTACTGAAGAAATCAGTGCGCTACAGCTAAAATGAAAAGTGTAGGCTTAAGTAGGCCTTAGGGAACGCATACCTATAATTGTGACCTCTGTCCTTGCTGACCATACATTGTAACAATTTCAGCATATTCCTGAAGAACCAATCAATATTGGCTCAGTGGGTTGGCCACCTCCCCCCTCTGTGGAATTTCAACTAGATGCAGTAGCTGTACAGGTATTTTGACATCTGGCTGGTAGAGATGTGTCCATCCATGCTAAACAAAAAATGAGTATGGTCAGCTTTAGGCTTTGTATGATGTACTGTATATTGTATATTATTTTTTGAATAAAGCTTTATTTTCAATTCATTTTTAGTGACATCGCTACAACTTCCCCTCCTCAGATGGCTGGAGTAAGTTTAATATTACTCCTAATTTTATCACATGACATCTTATTCTAAAATGTAATATTCAGAAATATAGATTTCCCTTGGGGTGTAATCTTTTTTCACATAGCATTGGCATTAAAATTAAAAAAAAAACAAAAAACTTATTTTCCCCTATATTGTTATTTTTTTTCTTATAAAATGTTATTTTACACCACCTCCAACAGCTCCTTTACTTTATTTCCTCAATAAACCTAGGCTTTTCCAAGAGTAAGTGATTAAAATGCTGTGGAGAACGTATGGGAGTGAATTGGACAGAATATATATCTGCTATGGAAAAAGTATCCAGGATAGTGTCTAAGACAGGAAGATGGCACAGGTAAGTGTGTGATGCCCTAGAAAGCATTATTGATTGCCCAAAGCTCACCATATATGTTACATTCTAATTATACAATCAACTTTAGAGTTATCAAACGTGCTGTAAGTTAGGAGCAGCTCAGAAAAAAAAAAAAAAAAAACTACGAGGTATCTCAAATGCACCTGAAGGAAAGTTTAGTTTGTCATGTCTGCAAATGTGTTAGTGCTTGACTGTGAGTATGAATAAGTATTTAAAGTGGTTATAAAGGCTTAAAGTATTTTTTTACCTTCATGCATTTTATGCATGAAGGTAAAAAACCTTCTGTGAGAAGTACCCCCATCCCCCCCAATACTTACCTGGGTCCCAGTTATCCAGTGATGTGCATAAGAGCCGGGGCTCTCTGGGGACTTTTTCTCCTCCTTGGCTGAGTCAGCAGTGGGAGCCATTGGCTCCCGATGTTGTCAATCACAGGCAGTGAGCCAATAAGTAGAGAGTGGTCAGGGATGAGACATGGCTCTGTGTGAATGGACATGCAGAGCAGTGGCTTGGGAGCGAGCTGGCTTAGATGCCCCCATAACAAGCTGCTTGCTTTGGGGGCACTCAGCAGGGAGGAGGAGCCAGGAACGTCGGTGGAGGACCCAAAAAGAGGAGAATGGGGGCTGCTCTGTGCAAAACCATTGCACAGAGCAGGTAATTATACCATATTTGTTTTTGTCTTTAATATCACTTTAAAATGTGAAGACATAGCGCAAAAATTAAGGTAAAGTTCTCTGCTTAGGATTTATGTGTAATTTTTTTGAGGAGAACTGAAAATGAGTGCACCAAGAATCCACAAATATATCCACACATAAAAAAAATATTTTTCTTTCTTTGTACAGAAGTACCAAAGACAATAGGGCTGTTTAATAATGAAGCAAAAACTTCACCTAACCCAGTGTACCTGTGCTATCCTCATTTAAAAGAACTCAACAACAAGACAACTGCCCCCCCCCCCCCAAAAGAAAATAATAATTGGCTTTTATTTTATAGAGGCTAATATTATTGTGGGCTCACTCCTATGGAAGCACATGACTTAATACTTAAAGGCAAATAGAATAATTATAGAGTATGTGGGGATCAGTGGGCTAACGGCCCTCTGTCTAAGAGATTAAAAGAGCTGGTGTACTGCACTAGTATCTTTATGGGTGGGGCATTTTTTTTATTTAAATACAAATTTAAGAAAATATGAAAGACATGCCAGAGAACTGGTTGATATTTATAGGATTCAGTTATTTGCAAAACAGCCCTAGCCTAGTTGGATCTCAATTCTCAGAAATTAGATTGGCCATCTCTATTCAGAGATTGTATTCTGATGCGTACACTAATTTTATGTTTCTAATTAGGATAGAAGCCATCTTTTAATCTAATTTTGTGTTTTCTTTAGACTACAGATATCTCCTGGAGGAATCATAGGGATGTAGAAAGAAGCAGAAACCTGCATCCCATAGAAAGCAGCTACCCTATATCCTGCTTTCAGGACATAGGATCTCAAAATGGCATTAGTTCATATAACCTGTGCCAACTATACATCCTATTTGTCAGTGTCAGGAGAGTCTCGATCCTCTTTGACTGAACACTTTGCTGATGTCAGTGCCCTAACTACTGCTGACATAGCTTGTTGCTGCAAATTATAGAATGAGTTATGCTTAGGATCTGCTTTTTAACTGCTTCCCACCACCCTATAGCAGAACTACTGCTACAGGGCTGCAGGGCTGCGCAAAATCACATGTATATACGTGATTTTGCATTTCCGGGTAGGGGGCGCATGCCGCCCTACCCACACGACCATTGGCGGCTACAGATGTCAATCACCGGGTCCTGGACAGAGATTACCCCGCCAACACCCAGCGATCACCGAGGAACAGTGAAAGGAGAGGGACATGTGTGTAAACAACACAGGTCTCTCTCCTGCCAGCAGTAACCTGCTGCTGTGTACTTCTGTACTTCTCTGTGTGAGATGGGAAACAGCTCTCATTGTTTGAACACTGTTTGTGTGCAGTAAATTATTACGAATTAATAAATGTTCTGGAGTGACATTCTGCGGTTTAGCCACAAGATGCCACTGTTTTCCTAACACAGACTCAGACTGCATAGATATTTCTATATTCATGAAGAGGTGGGGTTTTCACACAGAGTTTTTGGAGAACAGGAAAGAGAGAGACAGCAGCCATGTTTGGAGGTTGGTGAATGCAGGAGCCGTGTGAGCAGAGAATCTGATGGCATCAGGTGTGAGGGCATCCTTCAGTAACCAGAGCTTCAGCTAAGTGAAGCTGATTGTGTCCAAGACCCTGATCCTGTTCAGAGAAAGGAAGATTGCTGCCAGGAATGCTGATGAGAGCAGAGCAACAAAGCAACATACACCGCAATACCACATGCTTGTTGGAGAGACATTTGTTCTGTTCAGAGTCAACAGCGGATACAAATCAGACCCGGGTTGGTAAGATCGTGCACGCACCTCATTTCAGTGTTGGCGCCTAGAGACTGAGTCCAGGCCTATAGTTAGTTAGTTAGGGTCTCTGTTTGTGTCAGGCCACAAGTGTTATTACTGATCATTGGAAGGACTTCATAACTTAAAGTGACATTTCACATTGGAGAGATGATAACATCCCACAAACTCCAGCCAGACTGGCGTTTTGCTCAGAAGGAATACTCAGGCACATGCTACAGGACCAGTTATGGGAAGGGGAATACTGTAGATTTGTGTAAAGTGGAAGCTGTTGTGCTGCACCGCAGGCTAGCCCATACCGTACACCCATACACTGATTCCTGCTCTTTTAGGGTAATGACGGGTAAGGTGTGGCAGCTTAGTTGTGCCCGCCAGTGAGTAAATTACTACATCTTCTACCTTCATCCATCAGGAGGCACCGTACTGTGCAGCACAAGGGTCTCAGCCTTTGGGCTGGGTGTATGTAAATTTATTGTATGTTCTCAGCATTTGTGGTTGTGTTTATTTGCCACATCTAAGCAAAATTCTGTTGTGGCAAAAGCTGGTGTTGGGGTTGCTTTCCTCGTTCGTGACTTCACTGTATCCTGGGGAGCCCACCCCGGTACACGGCTTACAATTTGGCATAGTCAGCAGGATACAGTGACCGTTATGGACGGGAATGCGGCGGGAGATCTTCCCCCGGCGCCAATGGCACCGGTCCAGGACCCAGCTCAGGGTGCGCCAGTGCAAGACCAAGTTGCCCCAACACTGCTGATACAGCTTGCCCCCGCCCTGCCCGTACCAGTAGGGTAGATTCCCGTGGGGGTGCTGTTGAGTCACCTGCCAGAATTTGATGGTAAAAATATGACGTTGCAGGACTGGACTGAAAGAGTGCGAAGTGCGGTTAGAATGTGTAACCTGACTTCCAAGCTGCGGGCAGAGGTTGCATTGAGGGCTTTAGAGGGTGACATCAGACAGGCAGTGATGGTAAGGCCCGAATCTGAGAGAGACACCCTAGAGAAAATATTCTCCCTACTGGAGAGAGCCCAAGGGGGGCGTGCTAAAGTAGTGCAGCTGCAAAGCCATTTCTTCAACCGACCACAGCAAGAGGGCGAGACCCTGATGTAGTACTTCAATGCCCTACAGGAGACGCTAATTGAAATACAGCGGCGAGATCCAGAGGCCATGGGAGCTTTCAAGGAGGTGGACCGGCTACTACGAGACCAGTTCATAGTGGGGCTCTCCAACAAGTTCTTACAGGCAATTTTACAGGACAAATTGCAAGAGATTCTACAGCAGATGGTGAGGAGCTGTAGTCTGCGAAAGGGTGACATGTCCGGTCGACCCTTGGACACATGAGGGTGCCACGGAGGACCCCGGTGAAGATCCTGCCTCAACAAGAGCGAATATTGATGCTGCCGGTTGGGGCTGGACGACAACTGAATGGACTGGAGGTCCTGATCGAGCCCGCTTACCAAGAAGAAACGCAGACTCATCCACTGGTAGCCCAGGCCCTCGCTATTGTGAAGGATGGATGTGTGCCTGTATGCTGCCTCAACGGTAAAGACCGTAAGTTAACTGTCCCTGGGAATACCTTGCTGGCCAAAGTTTATGTGTCCGAAGGGGAAATTCCTCGATGAAGGAGCTTCACCCTACGGCCAGATAGGAGACCAGTCTGGACCTATGCTGTAGAGGTCCATCAAAGGGAGACCCCGACAGCGGAGTGGAGCGGTCGAGTAATCATGGCCCGGATGGGGGTGAACTGCAAGACCCTGACTCCAGGACAACAGAAGTTGCTGGAAGACACCCTTTGGGAATTTCAGGAGGCCTTCTCGAGACATGATGAGGACTTCGGGAGTGCCTCCACCATCGAACACAAAATCCTCACCGGCAATGCTGCACCGATCAGGGAACGTTACCAGCAAATCCCGCCTAAAATGTACCAGGAGGTGAAGGATATGGTGGCCAGCATGTTGGAAAACCAGGTGATCCAGGAGAGTCAAAGTCCTTGGGCTACTCCATTAGTCTTGGTATGAAAGAAAGATGGGAATCTCCATTTGTGTGGATTATTGGAAGCTGAATGCACAGACCGTCCGGGATGCCTACCCCCTTCTGAGGATTGAGGAGTCGTTGTCCGCCTTGAGTCATGCGAAGTACTTCTCGACTCTTGATCTGGCCAGTGGGTATTGGCAGGTACCGGTGGCCAAGAAGGACAAAGCGAAGATGGCCTTCATCCTACCTATGGAACTCTACGAGTTCAACCGGATGCCATTCGGCCTGTCCAATGCCCCAGGAACATTCCAGCAGTTGATGGAGCACTGTCTGGGAGATCTCAACTTTGAGTCGGTATTGATATACCTGGACAACGTAGTAGTGTTTGGGGCCTCTTTTGAGGATCACCTCCAGAAACTGTGACAGGTCTTAGGACAGCTGCGAGACCATGGGCTCAAAATCAAGCCCAAGTGCCAACTGTTTAGACAGCAGATAGAGTATTTGGGACATTTGGTCATCCAGGAGGAGGTAAAGCCAACCCCCGACAAGGTGGAGACCGTCCAGAAGTGGCCCCAGCCGAGTAGACTACGAGAGGTGCGGGCGTTCATTGGACTGGCCGGCTACTACAGGAGGTTTATACCCAAGTTTGCTCATTTGGTGGGCCCATTAAACAAGTTATTAAGGGGCACTACAGGGGGCCTGAAGAATCGTCCCATCGAGTGGGGACCCCGGCAACAAGGGGCCTTTGAAGCAGTGAAGGGCCCCAATTCTGGCTTATTCGACACCCCATTCCTGCTGTACACTGACGGAAGTCTACATGGTCCGGGGGCTGTGTTATCCCAAGTCCAGGAAGGACGTGAGAGAGTCATTGCCTATGGCAGCCGGTCTCTGAGGGAGTCAGAGCGCAACCCTGACAACTATAGCTCCTTTAAATAGGAACTACGGGCACTGGTGTGGGCCATGACCGAAAAGTTTGCGGAGTACCTGACTGGTGCAGAGGTGACCATGATGACGGACAACAACCCGTTAGCACATCTGGAAAATGCTAAACTCGGTGCGCTTGAGCAGAGGTGGTTGGCTCACCTTTCTAAGTACCAATACCGCATCAAGTTCCGGTCAGGTAGGGAGAACGGCAACGCCAACACACTCTCCCGAGTCCCTGTAGGGTCGCCGGCTCAGAGTGCCAATGAGGAACTAGAGGACACTGAAACTCCTGACCTTGGTCGAAAGATTGAGAGATTGCATGAAACAGAGGGGAGAAATTAGCTTCATAAAGGGAGTGGTATGAGAAAGTAAGATTGATACCTAAATATTTCAAAGTGTGGGGTCACCACCGATAGGGATAGTTTAACTGAAGGGGGGATAAAATTGTAGATGGTATATGGAGTGGTAATGCTACAGTTTTAGACGCGTTGACCTTACAACCCGACAGTGCACCAAAAAGCTGTAGAGTACAGTGTAAGACCGGCAGGGTAATGTGGGATTCCATCAACATCATCAAGATATCATCAGCGAACAAAGACAATTTAAAGTCTCTATCATGGGTGCGAATCCCATGGATATCCAGATTAGCTCTAACAGCTACAGCCAGGGGCTCCAAACAGAGGATAAACAACAGGGGGGAAATCCCTGGTGAGTTCCATTGGACATCCGAAAGGAATGGAGATAGAAACTATGCTAATTTGACCTTGGAATGGGGAGTGGAATAAAGAGCTTTAAAGCAGCTACAAACGGACCACTAAACCCAATCTTTCCATGACTAGAAACATGTTTGGCCAACTTAGCCTATCAAACACTTTTTGGGCATCCAAACTCAACAAGAGAGTAGGGGTCAGAGACTTACTGACTAGATCAATCAGGTCAATGGTCCTCCTGGTATTATCTGTGGCATGTCTAGCCAGGACAAATCCCACCTGGTCTCTGTGTACAAGCTTGTAGATACATTTGGCCAATCTGTTAGCTAGTATTTTCATAAAAATCTTGTAATCAGAATTCAATAAGGCTATAGGGCAATAGTTATCCGGTGTTAGGAAAGGCCTGCCCATAGTGCAGGTGACAATTCATGGTGCACAAATATGCACATAAATATGAGCATGCGCAGAGTTATTATGAGCTGTGCAGATGTGCGAGTGCTTGGGCGTAGGTGCGCGCACATGCGCGCACGCATCACCAGTCACTAATGCTGGTGCCAAAAGGGCTATTTAAACTGGCTACAGTAAATGTCTCATTGCGGTTTGGTCTTATCCCTGCTTGTGTTTCCTGATTCCTGTGATTGACTCCTGATACGGAAAGCAGCTTGTTCCTGACCTCCGCTTGACCGCTACCTGCCCTGACCTCTGGCTTGCCTTAGATTACCCTTCTGTCTCTGCTCCTGTCTGATTGATCTTCCACTGCTGACCTGGCCTGTGACCCGACTACTCTTCCTCCTGGCGTTTATGCCTGATCTGCCCGACCACTACCGAACCCGGCTCCTCTGACCCTGCATCCTCAAGATGCACCCCTCAGTGATCCATCCAGCATGGCTGCATCCAGATCCTGCTCCCTGCCTTCAGCCTGCCCTGCAGCTCACCTGCTTACCAACTACTACGGGACTGATCACAGGCACTCATACCCCACCGTGCCCCTGTGGTTGCTGTTCCACTATCATCGGTCCTTGAGCCAGAGTTGTATGGGAGGCCTGCCTCTTCACATCAGGCTCACTATCCTGGTACATGACGTCTGGAAGGGAATTATCCTTATCCGGCTTGGGGATCACCAAAATGCATGCACGGGTAAAGTCGTCATGTAGAGGCACCCCTTTCAGGAGATCCCGGAACAAGGTCAACAGATGGGTGGCCAAGATGCAGATAAAGGACTTGTAATATGAGTAAGGAAGACCATCTGGTCCTGCAGATTTGTGAGAAGGGAGGTGTCTGACAACATCCAATAGTTCTTCAGTAGAGATGTCTGCATTGAGGGCTGTAATATCGAAAGGTGACAAACATGGCAATTGAAAGGAGCCAAAAAGTTCATCAAAAGCAGCCATCTGAAGGGGTGGGTGGTTATCAGAGGCTAGACAATTATAACGTTTCTCATAGTATTCCCCAAATACTGTAGCCATAACATGAGGGTCATATGTAGGTTTGCCATCAGACTGGAGGAGGTGGCCCTGCAATGAGGAGGACACTTGAGATTTAAGTCTATTTACAAACATTCAATGTGGTTTATTAGAGAACTCATAACATTTTTGCCTAAGCCAGGCAAGGGATTGAGAAGATTTATGCAAATCAAGAGCCTTAATTTGATCCTGGTTAAGGGAAACCTTCTGAGGCCGAGGAATAGATGGATTGTCTAGTAGTCGACGCTTGGCCAAAGATAATTGACGCAGGAGGGATTCTCTAGCATAAGCAGAGGCCTTCTTCAAACGAGACCTCATGGAGATACAGAGGCCTCTGAAAACAGCCTTATGGGCCTCCCAGAGGGTCAATGATGATGATGCCAAATCAGCATTAAGTTTGAAATAATCATCCAAACCTCAAGAGAGCTCCTCCCAAAGTTGTTCCAAGCACAGGAAACTTTCATTGAGGCAACAAACTTTAGGGGAGGAGGTTGGTAGAAGGAGAGTAAGTGACAGTGAGGCATGATCTGACCAGGTCATTGGGTTGATCTCTGAGGAAACCAAGAAGGGTATCAGGGGGGCGGTGACAAAAAAAATGATCCAGTCTAGAGAACATACCATGCGGAGTAGAATAAAATGTGAATTGCCATTAGAGAGGATGTTTGATTCGCCAGGTGTTAAAGAGGCGATGCTCCATAATCAATTATTCAAAAATCAGACGAAGAGGAACATAGTCTCTTTGATGGGGTGGGTGGAAAAAGCACCTTCCTATCTTTGTGAGGGGACATAACCAGATTAAAATCCCCCCCCCCCCCCCAACAATCATGCATAGAGTAGATAGAGAACACAGTTTATCCAGGGTTTGAAAGACATAACAGCTGTCCAGAGTTGGGTGCGTACAAATTCAAAAGCACAAGTGGAAAGCCTTCATACATACATTTCAGCAAGATATAACGACCTAGTGGGTCAACTCAAGAGGAGGAGACCCTCAGGGAGCAGTTTTTCTGGATCAGTATGACAACTCCGGCTATCCCAGAGAGATCAAAAGCCAAGTAGGACTGTGGAAAGCAAAGCGAAAAGAGCCATCCTGTTTGAAATGGGTTTCCTGAATGAATATGACATCTGCCCCTGAGGATCTAAACTCCTTTAGAGCCATCCACTGTTTTTGGACTGAATTAAGTCCCTTGACATTATTTGACAACAGCCGTAAAGCCATAATAAAATAAGTAATGATTCTAGCAGCTGTAAAACCTGAGCATACAGTAAAATTGTCATCGATGAGGCAAAATAGAGAATAACAGAAAGAGAGAACCAGGTGCTTAGCAAAGCAACAGGTCTAGTACAAACAAATATATCACTAAAAACAGAAGCCGTAGGGATTATCATCAAAAATATATATCCGGGATATCGGAGATATCCTGAGTCGTCAGGTCTAAAAACCTGACGCATGAGGGGGCAACATGGCAGCTGACCCAAAACAGCAAGTGCCTACCTCAGTGATTCACAAAACAGCTATAAAGAGGACATAACAGTTAAGGAAATTACTAAGGCACACATGGGGGCTCAGAAACTCAATTAACAGGGCGGTGGACCTGATATATAAGAGAGTCAGGTGGTGGGATACATCGAACCAGGAAGCCGGGGATGTTGAGAAGTGCGTGGTAATCTCTTCTTCCCAGGTTTAGCAGGTGTCCAGGTCTTGCGTGGAGTAGTAGAAGACCTGGACAGAGTAGGAGGTTGCAGAAGGGCCTTTTCCGCCAGGGGAGGGAGTCCCAGCTGTTTAAAGAAGGAGTCCGCTTCATGCAGATCACAAAGTACGACTTGGGCATTGTCTTTTGTGACAACTAGCTTGAAAGGAAATCCCCACTGGTAAGCGATGCGGTGCTGTTGGAGGTGAGTGGTGACCGACTTCAAGGCACGCCTTTTTGCCAAGGTGCTGGGGGACAAATCACTGAAGATTTGAAGTCTGTCTCCTTTAAATTCCAGGGAGGACTTGTTATGGGTGGAAGAAAATAAGGCTTCTTTGCTGTTAAAGTAGTGATAGCAAATGATATCATCTCTGGGCCTAGTACCATCAAGGGGATTCGGGCCTAAGGACCTATGGGCCCGATCCATATGCCAATCTACTTCTGGTACTTTGGGGGCCAGAATGGCAAACAGGGATAGCAGGTAACATGAAAGGTGGGCGTCAGGGACCATTTCAGAGATGCCACAAACACGAATATCCTGGCGGCGCTCCCTGTTTTCCAAGTTTTCCTGCTGGAGCTGCAGCTGAGACACAGAATGTTTCATAGTCACATTATCCTCTTCCAGGACATGGACATATTGCACCAATTCATCAAACTTAGACTCAAGGTGGTCTGTGCGGTCTCCCAATTGGGTAATCTCCCCCCTAAGCTCCTTAGCCAACTTCCCAATTTCAGCAGATATAGTGCGAGTGATATTGTGTGAAAATACTTGCAGTTTGTCCTCTAGGATATCAACTGTTAAGGAAGGGACCACTGGAGTAGAAAGCAGGGCAGCAGGAGCTTCTGCATATGTCCCTCCCATGTCTGTAGACCCTCCGGAGCACTCACGGCCGCCGCAACTACACAAGGCCAGAAATGCAGGCCTAGTGAAAAATCCATCCAGCATTGAGGGCCAGGAGTCTGGAGGAGGCAGCATGGGTGGCTTCCAACGCCCAATTTTACCCATATGGGTGCCTGGTGGTGTCCTGATTTGAGGGAGCACACTCCCAGATCTGTGCCAGCTGCAGAGGGTGAGAAGAAGTGCTGTAAGAACTGAGGGATGGCAAAGCTCAGCGCTCACGCTTTTGCCATCTTGGATCACCGCACATGCACCCCGTGTCAGTGCTTTTTATTAGCACTGATCACTGTATTAGTGTCATTGGGATGTCAGTGGCAGTTACTCAGTTCCGCCCAGTGTCAGAATGCCCGCCACAGTCCTGCTGTGATTGCCACCATTACTAGTATACACATTTTTTTTTTTTTAAATTCCAGTATATATACAGCAATTTGTAGATGCTATAACTTTCACGTAAACCAATTAATTTACATGTATTGGGATTTTTTTAGCAAACGCAAGTACAATACATTTTGGCCTAAATTAATGACGAAATTTGATTTTTAACATTTTTTTACTGGATATGTTTTATAGCAAAAAGTCAAAAATATTGTTTTTTTTTCAAAATTGTCTGCTTTTCTGCTTATAGCACAAAAAATTAAAAAACGCAGAGGCGATCAAATACCACCTAAAGAAATCTCTATTTGTGGGGAAAAAAGGACATACATTTCATTTGGGTGCAGTGTTGCATGACCGCGCAATTGTCAGTTAAAGAAATGAAGAGCCGTATTGTAAAAAATGGCCTGGTCAGGAAGGGGAGTAAATCCTTTAATCTCCCTCTACAGTAGCTGTCTGTTTCACTACAACAGACCTACATTTACAGTTTAGGTCCACTTTAGCCACATGTTTACCAAAGTACGTTTATCAACTTCATGGTAGACAAATGGTTAAATCAAGTTCACAGTTGCTGTTGAAGCTGTGAGCTTGAAACCAGCTTCAAGAGCCAGCAAAAGGCTATTTGATAAAAGTGGCTGGATGGCTCTAGAGCTGCCCGATCACTTTTATAGGGACATCGTCCCCTGCTGGTCCCGCCATGTTTCCTGTGAGCTGCTCTTCTGCTGGGGAACTCAGGACTGTTGGAAACTGCTTCCAGGAGTAATCAGGAGGAACTTCTGTGACTCCTGACCCCTAATGACCCCAGAAGTGACATGTTTTACATTACTTCTGGGATCAAAGATGTCTTCCTTCAGGTAGTATCCCACCTAATTCCCTCAACCCTATCCAAGTTCTCCAAAAATAAAAACAACTAAAACACCCCTAGATAGGCTCATTCACACATTTCTTCAATGACCAATGTGCCTGGCTTCAGGGCAAAGCTTTTGGGGAAGACCTAGACAATATTCCAGCAGCTCCTATGGGAGTAGTGCTACATATATTTACCAAAAAACTGGGTATAGCTTTGTGTTTGTACTAAAATTAATTCCTGTTCGATAAACAACCATGTAATATGTAAGGCATTGAAACTGTATCTACAACCATTTTAATCTCCAGGGTCTCCACTTTAAAACAATACATACTTTTGGGGGGGGTTACAGTAAAATGCAGATTTTAACGTGTGCACAAAATTTAAAAAAATTGCCCGGTTGACATATTGTTAAACTGACCTTTTCCTTTCCTTTAACAGGCCAAAGTAAAAGGGTCACTAAACTCCTCTTTCCAGAAACATATTTTCAACTCTCCTTTGCTTTTGTGTCAATTTTTTGAGCAGATGGAAGCAAAATTAAATACCTGATATGTATGAGTGAGTAAGAGAGACCATGTAACTCATCCCCCCTCCTCTCCCATGTGACAGCAATGCGATTGATCCAGCATGATCACATGGGGGAGGGGGGGGGGTAATTTATAACACCGTGTAAGTTCCAAGTCTGTTTGGAACTTACATAGGGTTTTCTTTCCCTGATCCCAGTGGCATAATGGATCAGTGTGGGAGCAGTTTTAGGTAAGTATATGCTGTTGGGATGAGGAAAGTTAAGTGATCCATTTGCCTCAATGAACAAAAGAAAGGTTCGCATTAAGGGACCAGTAAAACACTTATTGAAAAGGTAAATAAAATATATAAAAATTCTAGGAAGTGAAGGCTGCAGAAAAATGAGATAAATCAATTACTATGTTTAGAAGTTATATATTCCATTAGAAAGAAAAAAGTTTATTCTTTGCCAACAGCCCAGGAGCAGGTCATATTTTCTTTTAATATTAACACAATGTATTTTGGATGCAGAAGAAGAGACAGAAACCCAGACGTATAGTGCCTGAAGAAAAAAGGTTAACATGAATTTACCAGGTCAGATAACTGCTGTGAATACCACTAAGAAGCTGTCCAGGCATATGAATAGAAAGCGAGTAAACAGATATTGTATAGTATACCTCGGCTGAATGCAGGAAGCAATGTACAGAATTGAAAAAACGGTGAAAGTCATATCTAAGAGAAAGACAGGCAAGTTCCTGTAATACTTGCTATTTGATCAGCTGTCAGTCATGGTTTCCAGTCATTCGCATTAAAATTTGATTCATTGTGATCAAATTTCTACTAGTTCTGGGACCAAACTCAATATAAAGACATACTTTGTGAAATCATATGGGGTAAAACAAGTATGGATCACAGTTACTGACATTCTTCAAATCTGCAAGAAAGCAGATGCCATGTCATTTATATCTGCCTGAATCCATGCGTGTAACCGAAGTCGAATAAACATTTTTCCATTTAAACCAGCTAAATACATTAAAAGTGCATTAAAATCAAATATGTTACACATCTAAAGCTCAGTTCGCACTACTGCAATGCACTTTTGATGAGATTTTCAATGTGATTTTGTAGTGCGACTTCTATGTGACTTTGGATGTGGTTAGCATATTCTATGGAGCCAAAGTGTACTGAAATGACTTAATGCTGACACTTAACAATCATGCTGACATCAAATCTGATTTCAAAACATTAACACCTAATATAACACTTAATCAGGATTTGAGATGGTTCACACATAACAGTCAGCTGGGGGGATTCAATGTGCAACAGTGTTGGAGGAGGGAAGACAAAGAGAGGACTCTTCATCTTCCTCCCCCCCCCCTGGGGGAAGCCTGGGAGTGCACAACTCCCTCAGGGATGAGCTGAGAGTGTCAGAGGTGTTGTTGTCCAGTAGTAAGAACTGGCGGAGCAAAGGGGCCATTATTTGAATCATCTCAAATCTTGATCAAGTGTTATATTAGGTGTTTTTGTATTGAATACAGATATAATGGTCGCATGAGTGTTGAGGAATCTTAAAGAGGCAGTGCACTGTAATGCCTGGAGATACTTTGAAGTACATCTAGAGAGACCCCAGCGGACAGGAGGCTGAAATTGTCCTGTCCTAAGAAAACTGAGAGTCCATGGTGTCTGAATGATCCATGCCATACTGAAGTTGAGCCTAAAGATGTCACGTGGCGTCTACATAGGAGCACTTTTTTTTGTTACACTGGTGTGGGGAATAATAATTGGAAGACTGAAGTGACATTATGAAGCAATGATTGTTGTAGAGACTTATTTGTAGAACTGTTGCACATTATTCATGAACTAATTTTGCATTATTCACATAGAAATGTATTTACTATTATTAATTTATGACTTTATATTATTATATTATTTAATTTGTGGTTCTACATATAAGTATATGTGGTGTTATACACTGGTTTATGCATAGAGATTATGTGCAGACAGTAAGGTAACTTCCAGCACTGTTTGATGTTTATCAGCAGCGTAACACTAGTATACATTTTCAGCATTCGTTACTATGTTCATCCAGATCTGAATTTCCAAAAATCTAACTTTCATTAATAAAATGGGATTCTCACCCCTCAATCATATGACATATCAAGGTCAGCCTGGTGGTAGGTGGAACCAAGGCCTAGTAGCACAACCACTTTTCTGCTTAACTCACTTTCACAGTCGGGGGGCATGGTCAAGCCATGGAGCAGGACGGTGGCTGATCCCAGAGCTCCCGCTGCCCACCTCTATTAAGCTCAGTACACAGCCAGCTCAGTAGCTACCAGCGATGATGCCGTGGAAGAAAGGCGACCCGGAGCATCCATTCAACCTGGTCACAAAAAATCGTAAGGGCGGCATTGTCCTCTTCCTCATGGAGCCGCGGGTTGGAGATTCGTCCGGCGCCATTTTGGAGGAGCCTTCCCCTTCTTCCCTGTCTGGAGATCCACCAGGGATCCCTGGAGAAGACCTGGATATGGAGGCCACATTGCAGGGTGAGTCTCAGTCTCCCTCACCATCCTCCCCTGCTCACACAGGGACATGGAAAAGCCCTGGTCAACAATTCCCACATCCCCAGGATCCCTGCTGGAACCTGAAACAATTTCCTAATGAACTCCCCACTAAGGCTGATCTAGAAGTTTTCTTCAAACAGATTGAAGATACTTACAAAGCGGGCCTCAAAGAACTCAAAGCTGACACTATACAGATAGGCTCACAGGTTGAAATCCTTGAAACACAACAAAGTGAGTCTACAAATGCAATCTTCTCCCTGCAGAAGGGATTAGATCAACAAGACTGCAATATTGAGGGTTTGCTTTCCCAGCTTCATTATTACAAAAACAAGACCCGCAGGAAAGACTTTCGGATCCGCGGGCTGGCTGAATTCGTTAAAACTACTACTCTGATTCCACCTTTGCTATCTGATTTACAAAAATTTGGGGAATCCCTGATCTACCAATTGAAATAGAGTGTGCGCACAAAGCCCTGGGTCCTGCAAACCCGGACATTACCAAGCCTAGAGATGTGATTTGTAAATTGCTGCACTATCAGGAGAAAGAAGCTATCATGAGGGGTATGCGTAAGCGCCCTTGATGGAAATTGAGGCTTTAAAGCTATGTTTCTTCCCTGATTTATCCCGCTGAACTCTAGAGCTGAGGAAAACCTTGCGTCCTCTCTTGGATTCTCCCCGCAATGCAAGCACAACATACTGTTGGGGCTTTTTGTTCCAGCTTACAGCTACTAAAGATGGGATCTCGGCCACTCTTTTCGTGACAAAGATGATCTACTGCAATTTCTCCAAACTCTTCACCTGTCTAAAGTCAATTTCCTGCATTGGAGGGGCAATGGGGCCTCTTCTTCTACTCAACCACAAAGGGACTGGAGGGAACCATGTTGGAAGCGTAAACGGATCTGTAACCCCTTGGGCTCACCCAACCCCAAAGGGAACACTTGAACTTCAGCTCTTGGTTATTGTTAGTTTGGATTGTGCTGGGTTGGTTCCAGTACCCTCTTCTGAGGTCGATATCCTTTATCTAGCCCTTCTAAGCACATGGTCTGGGTCCCTATACTTTACACCCACCCCTTTTTTTTTGGGCCATGCAGAATGTTCTTTTCATGTTCTAGATAATTGGCTGTGCTATTTGTTTTAAAACCCTATGCCTTTATATTATTGTAGGCGGTGGGCAGCTCCAGCTGGAGTTGCCTCCTCGGGTATGGTTTACACATCACCCCACTATAGGCTCACCTCGTTCCGTTTTACATATTTAGATGATATTGATTTCCTAAGACTCCCACCAGAGGCTATCTCTATCCTGGAGAGCGATATCTCTCCACAGGAAATTATTTCCACGATTAAAGACATGCCCTCAGGGAAGAGTCCAGGCCCGCATGGGCTTTTGCACTGATACTTCCTTCATTATTCAGATCTCCTAGTTTCTCATATGGTGACCTATTTTATTTTGCTTGCAAAAACAGGATGTATGCTGCTGGACACTTTACTCACCCATATAACTGTGATACTGTACCTAAGGAGGGAAAGGACCCCACACATTGCCAAAACTATCGACCAATTTCCTTACTGAATTTGGATATTAAGATTTTAGCAAAAATCATGGCCAACTGACTAAAAGAGTTTTCGTTTCACATGGGGTACCCACCCTTTTGGGTTATAGACCAGACGCTCCCGTTGCTATCTGCCTGGCAGCCTGTTGTTTACGGTTAAGTTGTATAAGGTATTATACTGTGTTAGCTGTTTATAGATATTCTTTGATTTCTGTTTTCTGCTCTCTCTTTCCTGGTCAATTAATTAGCCTCTATAGGCTTAGTCCGTTATCATAATAACGGACTAAGCCTATAGAGGCTAATTAATTGACCAGGAAAGAGAGAGCAGAAAACAGAAATCAAGGAATATCTATAAACAGCTAACACAGTATAATAAGATTATGTGTCTTTAAGATACTATCATACAATGTCAAAGGTTTGAGCTCTCTTTTTAAGTGCAGCAGAGTTTGGAAAGAGGTGAAGGCTCTCAAAGCACAAGTTTTGATGTTACAGGAAACCCATTTTGTAGCGGGGTTCGATTCCCAAACTCCCATTATACTTGTTTGACAAATGGTTTCAAAGCCCGTCCCCAATCAAGCAAGCCAAAGGTGTGGTGATAGCCTTTCATAAGTCCTGCCCCTTTGTTCCTGAATCACACCTGGAAGACATGCTGGTAGGTTCATTGGATCCTGTCTAAACTGACCCAGTATGTGTATGTATGAGTGTAAGTTAGGGACCTTAGATTGTACGCTCCTTGAGGGTTAGGGACTGATGTGAATGTACAATATATATGTAAAGCACTGCGTAAATTGACAGCACTGTATATAAGTACCTTAAATAAATCCTGAGGGCAGATAGGTGATGATGAAGGGCTCCCTCTATGGTAACCCGTTGATGCTAGCAAATATATATGCCCCAAACTCTGGCCAGGTTCCCTTCATTGACAGGGTGCTTGGGATTTTACAGAACTTTTCCTCTGGTTTGGTGATATTGGGAGGTCATTTCAATGTATGTCAGGACCCCCGGCTGGATTCCTCTTCTGGTAAATCCACATTATCCTTTTCAGCTAGGAAACATATTTCCAGATCCTTATGAGACTGGTGAACTGTTGGAGAGCCCTTCATGCCAATGATAAATACTTCTCTTATTTTTCTCAGGTACATCAGTCATATTCTCGGATTGACCTTCTGCTGATTGATCAACCTCATTTAGATTTAGTCCACTCTGCCAAGATCCATCCCATTATGCTCTCGGATCATGCCCCGATTTAATTAGTCTTCCAGCCTCAACCTAAGACCAGTCAGCCGTGGTCTTTGCGCCTTAATGAAAACTGTTTAGATGATGTTGCAGTAGCTGGCGAGGTACACAAGGTGCTACAGCAATATTTTGTAGATAAGCCGGTTGAGGGGATCTCCAAGAGCGTGATTTGGGAGGCTCATAAGACCGTTATCAGGGATGCCTTCATCACTCAGGTTACACATTTAAAGAAACAGTTGAAGCCAGACCTAACCAGCTTATTATCCCAGATCTCGGATCTCTCTTATAGACATAAAAAGAGGTTAGACCCCCAAATAGAGACTCAACTTGTGGACTTGAGGAAGCAACTGAAACTGCTCCTAGACGCCCAGTCCAAATGTAAACTCATATATTTGAACCACAAATATTATGATCAAGGACATAAATGTGGGAGACTGTTGGCAAGGGTGCTTAAGAAACAAATTTCAGGTTCCTTTGTCCCGCATGTATGCGATGCCTCGGGTACGAAGCTAAATTTTCCATCCCAGATTACCAAGTGCTTTCGAGATTTTAATCATTCCCTATATAACCTTTGGGTTTCAGAGAGGGACGATGCTAAATCCAGACGCAAAGCATCGATAGATGCTTATTTAGATGATATTGATTATCCAAGACTCCCAGGCTATCTCCATCCTGGAGATTAAAGACGTCCTCAGGGAAGAGTCCAGGCCCGGATGGGTTTTCGTGCCGATACTTCCTTCATTATTCAGATCTCCTAGTTCCTCATATGGTGACCTATTTTAATGCACTTTCAAACATGGGACATATGCTGCCGGACGCTTTATGCACCCATATAACTGTGATATCTAAGGAGGGAAAGGACTCCACAAATTGCCAAAACTATCAATCTATTTCATTACTGAATTTGGATATTAAGATTTTAGCAAAAATCAAGGCCAGCCGACTTAAAGAGTTCCTGGGTGACTTGATCCATGCTGATCAAGTGGGGTTCATCCCTGACTGGGAAGGTAGGGATAACTCCCAGAGGGCTATCTCTCTTCTGCACTGGATATCTACCTCAAAAATCCCTTGTCTTGTCCTCTCATCTGATGCTGAGAAAGCCTTCGATCGTATTGATTGGGTATTTAAATCACATATTTTACACAGGCTAGGACTTGGGATTAAAATGCAATCATGGATAGGAGCCCTTTATACCGGACCTAGGGCCCCAGTGAAGGTTAATCAGACCTTGTCCCAACCATTTCCGGTTTCCAATGGCGCACAGCCGGGATGCCCTTTATTGCCGCTACTATTTTAATTGAGCATGGAGGTTTTTCTACGTCGGATTCGCTTGAATCCTGATATTGTCGAGGTTAAAGTTGGATCCACTGAACATAAACTAGCTGCGTCCTTTTATTTCTTAGTTCTCCTAGGACAACCTTGCCAAACCTTTTGAAGGAAATAGATCAATTTAATCATCTATCTAATTTTAAGATTAATTTAGGGAAGTCGGTTATTCTACCTTTGAGTATTTTGGAGGCGGATAGATGCACAATTGAACGTTCATTTCCCTTCCGATGGCAAGATTCTCCCCTCACTTATCTCGGTATAAAACTGCCTGCAGACCTGAAGGATCTCTATAAGGCCAATTTTTCCCCGTTCTTAAGCTCTGTCCAGGACAAATTGCAGTCCTGTGAGAAAGTGCAGACCACCTAGTTTGATAGGATAAGCATACTGAAGATGATGATCCTCCCCAAATTCTTATTTTTTTCCATATGGTTCCTATACATTTGCCCAGGGCCTTTTTCCTTAAAACTCGACGGGAGTTTATTAAGTTTGTGTGGAGCGGGAAACTATCATGCCTCTCATACGACCTTTTGATTCGTACAAAGGCTAGGAGAGGCCTGGGCCTTCCTGACCTCTCCTGTCATTGTATTATCGCATTACTGTCTTACTCTGTATTGTAAACTGGAATTTGCATACCACAGATAAATTATGGATCCCACCAGAAAAAACAATGACAAGAAGGAACATGGCAAACACTCCCTGACTTCCTAAAACATTTAGGGGTCTTTCAGACAGGGTCTCACCTCTCTCTTCTACAACTCTGGCCATCTGGGATGGTTTAAATAAGTAATTCTCCCTGGCACAATACCCTTTACCCCTTTCCCCTCTTGGAGGTTACCTGTGGTTTGTCCCAGGTGAGGATTTAGTCTTCTTTAGCCACTGGGGGGGGGGGGGGGGTTCTCATGAAACTCGTATTTTTCAGTATATGTCTGGCACACATTTACGATCCTTAACGGATTTTCGCAAGGAATTCGGCACTACACCCTGGGATAGCTTGAAACACAGGCCGCTTCACATATTCTTTGCAACTATACAAAGGACTCCAAAAGATAAACAAACAAAACCAGCGCTCCAATCCTCATGCAAACCAGGAAAATGACAGAATGCCAAATGAAGAGGTGCTGCCCTTCAAAGATCGGGAAATCTAACCACTGAAAAAAAAGAACAAACAAGGGCGCACTCTCATTGTGCATTACCGTGGTGTACCACGTGTTTAATGAATAGACAAATAGATATATACTCACAAACCAATGATAAAAGCAGTGTGTGTGGTCCACAACAACAGTCACAAATGGCTGTGTCTAATGATGTGGATAAGCTGACGCGTTTTGGGAACTGAACCCCGTTCCTCAGAGCTCTGAGGAAGGGGGTTCAGCTCCCGAAATGCTTAAGCTTATCCGCATCATTAGACACAGCCATTTGTGACTGTTGTTGTGGACCACACACACTGATTTTATCATTGGTTTGTGAGTATATATCTATTTGTCTATTCATTAAACACGTGGTACACCACGGTAATGCACGATGAGAGTGCGCCCTTGTTTGTTCTTTTTTTTATACAAAGGACTGTGCAATCCCCTGACTCACTAAGTTAAAGTTAAGTTATATAAATTACTTGTGGGACAATCGACCAACACAACTCCTTACTATATCCGAGAGTGGGAGAGGGAGCTGGGCAGAGATCTAATGGATGGGAGTGTAGATAAAATGATATCCCTGGCCCACACTTCATCGGTTAATGCTAAAACGCAGGAAACATGTTATAAATTTCTATCCAGATGGTATAGGGTATCTGATAGGTTATCCCGCATTTTCCCGAGTGTGTCTGGTAACTGCTGGAGAGGATGCGGGCAGAGAGGCACTTTCCTTCATCTGTGGTGGAATTGTCCAGTTATGCGCCTCTTATGGTCTGACATTCGAACAATCATTCATGAGATAACACAATTCCAGTCGGCAGATGATCCTTTACCTATTATATTTCATGACACAAAGCAATAGGTTGGGACATACAAATGCTCCTTGATGCCACATCTCCTCAATGCCGCTAAATGTCTTATCCCCATAGATTGGAAATTTCCTGTGTTGCTTTCAGTCAAGGAGTGGCTGCAGAAAGTACAGGACATTATGGAGGTGGAGGAGTGGAGAAATCAATGCACACATACTTATGGAAAGTTTTATAAATGTTGGGCCCTGTGGCTTGATTTTTTAACCTCTGACAGATATAGACTACTGATGGCGTAGTTGCTATATCTCTTTTTGACAACGGGTTTTTGTACTTTGCACCTGTTAGAGACCTCTTGACCAGGGTGAATTGTATACTGTTTATTCTTTCTTTTTTCTTTACATTCCTGTTCAGCCAATATAGGAATTCAGACAGTTCAACCATAATATAATTTTTTATGTTTTACTAATGAATTATTCTATCTGTACTTCTATCCGGACCATTATGGTCTTCTTTGTGGAATGTATGTTGGATTCTTTCCTCTTTTTCTTTGTTCATTTTTATATTGACTTATGCAATATAAAATAAAGATTAAAAAAAACCCCTCACTTTCACAGTCAAAGATTCAGGTGCTAGTACTGGGATAGTGCTTTCTTTCCTCTGAACAACCTGGATCAGGCAGTTTAGCATGCTTCCTCTGTATACCTTTAGATACTTTTGTGGTGCACATGGCATTCAAAGTACAGTTCCTAGGGATCAGGAATCAGCAGAGATGGCCAAATCTGTGTAGCTACACTCAGGATACGAAGGGGTTTATTTACTGAAGCTGGAGAGTCCAAAATCAGACTCCCTTCTGCATAGAAACCAATCAGCTTCTAACCTCAGCTTGTTCAATGAAGCTTTGGCAATGAAACCTGGAAGCTGATTGGTTTCTATGCAGAAGGGAGTCTAATTTGGACTCTCCAGCTTTAGTAAATAAACCCCTTAATGTCTAGATGGTTCAGGATATCTTTTGCATTTACTTTCATGAAAGAATATGTACAAAGTCCAAATAATGACAAGTAATTAAAATGTTATCTAGCATGAAAAAGGGCTTGTAGCTCAGCAGTAGTATAGATAGCCCTAGAGGATATAGGTCAGTGTAATAAACAGCAAATCTGGAATTAATGTCCCTGGGGTCAACCAATAGCATCCCAGAGGCATCCTTAATATTAACAATACAGGTAGTTGCCACCTGTTGTTTAGAGAGCCACACCAATAGGCATCTGGTCTGCCACCCTGTTCGAAAATCCTCTGGGCTTTATGCAGCAATTGTTTCTTAACCATGTCAACTTGGAGAAACATCAACTCTCTAACAGCCACCTGCATGTCTTTGCAGAGTCTCTCATCTCTGTTAGCAAAGTATTGATGCTCCAATGCAGTAGCCCTTGCCTCCGCATGGTCAAGTGCAGCCTTGGAGTCCAATCTAATTGCAGATTGGTATTGTCCTCGAACATGCACCTTCAAAGCCTCCCAACTATTGCAGGATCAGTGGCAGAGGGGTTTGTTCCCAATAAGTCTGTACAGCCAATTCCATAAGCGGTTCTACCTGCTCATCAGAAATCCATTAGCACGATAAATGGTCAGTAGGGGCAGCTGAGACATTGAGGCTCAGCAGAAGGGGTACATAGTCTGAGATATCCCACGGGAGAATAGATATTTCCTGTACCTTGGATAGTACTGGGTTGCTGACATAAATAATATCAATATGGCACATGGCAGTATAGGTAGCAGAGTGGCACGTATAACTCTTAAGCTGGGGATAATTCCATCTCCAAACATCAATAAGTCCATAACGAGAAGCCCAGTGTGAAAGAGTGGAGATTCTGAAGCCACGTTAGGAGTTCACTTATCCATGTAGGGACAAGGAGTCATACTGAAGTCTATAGCTTCAGTGGAGAAGGATGCTATCATTTGGGTTACCCTGATAAGCAGGGCTAGTGTAGCAGGTGGAGAGGTATAAAGTTCCACAACAACTAAGGGTAAAATTGCAATAACCGCATGTAAAATCACAAATTTCTCCTCAGATGTAAATCTAGGAGCACAAAAGGCAAAGTCTTACGCACTCATACACTAATTCCCCAGGCATAACAGGAGTATGTGAGAGAAGGAGAAGAAGCGCCTCTAAGTGCAGCATAACACTTTAATGAAGAACAAAAGTAGGAACACTCACATTTATGAGGTTAAAATAAGACATGAAATAAATTAGTGTGGTGTAACATCGGACAGGAGTGGGATGTCATCGGTATCACTGAGCTGTCATCGGTATCAGCATGTCAGCGCTCCGCTGGAGCAGCGTGGTGGTTGGAGGGAGACAGCTGCGGAGCCGGCCGGCGTGCACGTCCTCCTCAAAGCCGGGTGGAACGCACGCTGGAATGCATCGTCGGCATGGGCATGATGACGTCAGTTAACCAGGGTGCACTGTGATGCGTTTCGGAGCATGCACTGGCCTGAAGAGGAGGACGTGCGCTCCTTTTTCAAGCAGGTGACTTGCCACCACGATGACAGCTCAGTGATACCGATGACAGCTCAGTGATATCGATGACATCCCACTCCTGTACGATGTTACACCACACTAATTTATTTTATGTCTTATTTTAACCACTCTTGTTCTTCATTAAAGTGTTATGCTGCACTTAGAGGCACTTCTCCTTCTCTCATCTACACAGAGTCTGCTACAGTACTTCTGGGAGATTGCCCTTAGTGCCATACGGGCCCCCCCATCACAGTCACCCTTACCATCGTCACCCACCACCAGACTATTCTAGGACTTGGTGCTAGTATTTGCTCTGATTACGTATTTTCATAACAGGAGTATGTATCATGGTAGTAATGTCCTACCCAGGGCTTTTTTAAACTAAGAACCCAGCTTCCAGTAAGGTGAGTTTTTTGGAGGAAACAAAGATCCGGTTGGTAGGATTTAAGAAAACTGAATACCAAGGAGCATTTGATTCTAGAATTCAAACCACAGACTTTCCAGGAGAGGAGGGTCAATGGAGCTATCACCACAAAAGGAAGATATAGTAGCTCCATGGGGGAGGAACATCTGAACCCCGAGCAACAGCAACAATTGCACACAAAAGAGTATTTGGTCAACGGTACTGTGCAAATAGTTGAGTTGAGCAGCAACATAAAAGATAATACATTCCTTCAACCAGTTAACTAATAAAACTTGTATAAAACATCTTCCCCCCCAACCCACCCTGTACATCCACACAAACACCTGAACTAAGCATGGTCAATGACCAACTGGGGTCGTAACCAAGCATGGTCAATGACCAACTGGATTCGTAACCAAGCATGGTCAATGACCAACTGGGGTCATGTGCAATAAGAGAAAAGGAGAAAATAAAAAAAATGGCAGCAGTAGTAAAGTCACAGGGACTTGCAGTAAAGCACAAACAGTAGCAAGGTTCCTTCAGAGGCAAAAATAGCTGGAATGGCAGTAGGAAGATTCTGGCTGTTAGTAGCAAAGACAGGACAACCTCACAGAGAGTGTCGACAGGAATCCTCATCTGGTGGAGTAATCAAGCAGCAAACCCAGACAAAAAATATAATATAATGGGGAAAAAATGGCATCAAGGTTGGCAACATCAGTTAGCCCTCAATATAGCTGATCAGGATCTTCTATCTCAGTCGCTATATTGGCTGCTACCACCATGTGGGAGATAATGGTGTCCACGTGCTGCTGGGTTTCGGATTGTTGATGGCCCCATGTCAACATCAGCTAAAGCAGGTCAGGAGGTCTGCAGCTAAGGCAGGATAGGTGCAGGATAGCAAAACAGGATGTTTTCCCCCTCCATAGCAGTAGAGCTCCTCAAATAGGCATCCGGCTCTGTCGCCATTTTGGTCACGCCCAGAGACTATTTTTTATGCCCGTGAATGTCAGCACATATTCATATTGACGTGGCTTCTTCTTTGTATGAGTAGTTCTTTCCACACTCCAGTTGCCCATCGTAGAATTTGTCAGCTTGTCTGAATGATTCTCACTGTTTCTCTAACTGACCCTGCTGATGGCATCACTCATCTTAATATGGTTTAAATTCTACCTGCCCTGAGCTTGCTTTAAATCCTAACTACCATATGTGTCACTAGACCCAAGCACCTGGATATGGACTCCTGACAAGTGGTCTGGGTCTAGTGAGAACGCAAGCAGAGCATGACACTCTTACTGACAGTGATATGCTTTGCACAGTGTCAGGTGTAGCCAACAATTATAGGTTATAGACCACTGATCACCAACATCAGAGGTACTTACCTTCAAAAAAAAAAGAATGACTACAAAGGAAAGGGGAACATACAAGGGCACAGACCACTGACCACCAATGAAAAGGGCAAAGATCAGATACACTGATCAGTGAGCACCAATGTAATAAGGGGCACAGAACACTGAGCAACAAAGTATTAACAAAGTATTAACAGGCACAGACCACTAGACAAGTAAGAAAGTACTTTATCTCTCACTATAGTTCTAACCCTTACACTCTATATGCTATGTTGTATGTTTCAGCTCTGCTTAGTTTACTTTCAGAAACAACCTCTTATTATTCACTGGACTACTCTGCTGTCCCTTCTCAAGTCCTGGCTATTTTCTAATTTTGGCTAGTTTACTGTCTAATCTATAAACCTTTTTGCCTATTATCTCTGTCCAGTCCCTGTATTGCTGATCTACCTGCTATCCATAGCCTATTGAATATAGGCCACAAAGCCCATGATCTGTAATCCAAAATGTAGATTTCTACGTGCACCCATGAAGCACTGCGTGTATATAAAACATACTGGAACTGCTATAAAGTGCAGGTGTATAAAAGATGGAAAGAATTACAGACTACTGATCATTGTATACATAGTAGCAGGGTAACTATATATCTCTCCCATGACCCTATTCTATAGAACTGAATGCATTTTCCTTAAATTGTATACTGCAAAGTGCAAATTGTTGTGGGGCACTTTTTATTATTCAACATTCTGCAGGATTCTGAATTCTTGGCAAACAGCATTCTTTGTTACTTTCAAGTGGGGAATTCTGAATCGTGACATCTCAGAATTAGCCACTTGAAAACAAGGACATGTGAGGGGCTTAATACTAGCTAATCGTAGAAAAACCATATATCTTTCTATGCATTTATCTGTGTATCAAATGTACAGCAAGGGAAAGCAGGCGCCACTCTGCACTATAAAGAATAATTGTTTGTATGCCCCTCTGAGACCAAAACACATTGTTCAATAGCTTATGAGTAGAAAGATTAATGTGTACTGCAGATCATATTACAATATTGTCTTTAAGATTTACATAAAAATGCAGCATGCTTTTCTTTACAGGAAGGTACAGTATGTATGTATTGTCAAAAACTGATCTACATTTTAAGGACATTGTGGCAAAAGGAGTTGTTTTACAACAGAAAAATATTTTAAAATGTAATACAGTATCACTTTTACTTATGTTAAAAAATGTATAGATGAACGAGAATGTTATAAACCTATAGCACTGATAATTATCCTATAATTATACAAAAGTTAATATTTTCCAGTGGTATCATTTCAACAAACTGTTAATATATTATATTAATTTGTGATTATATACAGAAAAGGGACTTGACTGCTAAGGCAACAACCTAAAACCAACATAACAATAAGGGCCAGACTTACTGTATATGCTATACTAGCCATCCCTCCTAAATAACTCATTAATTATTATTGGTTTAGGAGATTTTAAAGTGTAGGTGTAGGGAAAGCTTTTTTTTTTTTTTTTTTTAATTAAGTAGGCAATAATAAGAACCCTTGCTGTGTTTTTATCTATTTATTCACCCTTTTAATTTGTCTATTGTCAGAGAGACAGAAAGCGGTGGTAAATTCAACATTTTAGAGTTGCCACCAGAACAGGTCAAGTAAACTCTTCCAGTGGGGACAACTATTCTGGTGACAACTGTCTCTCACTTTATAGAGATTTCCTCTCTCTTCCTGTTTGCATAAAAAAAGAAAAAAAAAAGTTTTGGAAATACTGGACTGTAGTGAAAATTGTGAAAGCAAAATGTGAGACTTTAATGTTTCCAAACCATCTCAGGAGTAAACAGACACAACTTACAATTAAAAAGGTTTACATTTTATTAAATATAAAATATTTTGCTTCCTCAGGAGATATCATGCTGGTAATGGCAAATGTAATCATTATTGTCACAAGGCCATAATACAGGGGTAAAATAAACAAAAATGAAGACAAATTGACAGCAAATATTAGGCTAATTACTCACAGCGGGTATTAACCCCCCCAGACATCATTAGTGGCAAACCAAGAAGGAGCACAGAAGGAGAGTTTCCCAAAGATAAAGCCACCACCTGCCAATGAATGTGAATAACCTCAAGGGGGCAGGGCACAAAAACTGGAGGGGAGCTTCGCAAACAGGACCAAGATTTAAAATGTTTACAAAAATACTGATAAATGTCATAAATAACAGGGGTCAATATATATATGCCTTTGAAAAACAATGAAAATATATAAATACCCAGCACCCAAAGAATGTTCTGTGAGCACTGGGTAGTTATCTTTTTGTACTGTTTTTGTGGGTCTGGTACAGATGTTAAGGAAGGGGGACCACACAAAAAAGACGCCATAAAACTCCATCTAAAAATGCATACCAGACTCTTATGCTTGATGAAGGTCTGGTAAAGATATCACAGGGGACCCATACAAAGAAAAAAAAGTGATTCTCCCCTTGCAAACAATGAGAAAGAAAATAAAGTTCCTGTCAGGCCAGGAAAGGGGAGGATGAACATGTTTTCTTCCTCCTAATTGATTCCAGGCTACATGTTCTTAACATGATGGAGATAACCTTGCCAGGGAATTGTGTGGTCTGCAGGAAAGGGGTTTATCAGAGTGTGGAAGTCCCTTTTAAGAAAAAGTGCAAGATCACCAATACACACGTTCCTGAAATTGGCTGAAGAGTACGTTGGTGCTGTAGCAACCACTGGCTAGAAACCAGAATGACTTAGAGCAAGGAATATGTCACCAGCACACCAGCAAAAATCAATAAAAAGGTCAAACACTTTATTGAACTATCACATCACAGTAAAGAATAGCGATGTTCCGGAGCCATGCAGGACCCATTTTTAAGGCATGCGACAAGTGCAATGTAACAAAGAACATAATTTAAAGAACCATCCACCAATCAGAATAAAGCAATTGACTACTCCCCCCCACCCGACTTCATAATGATGTCATAACACCTGCCAAAACTCAAGTCTGTTGACATCAATATTTGCTGAAATTATTAACAAAGCCAAATAATTACATAACTGTGATACTCAGTTGCTCAGCGGGCTCCATGCAAGTGAAATCAGGGCTATAAACAAATGAAATTATTGGTAATTAATGTAACTAAGCCTGATCAGGAGCGTCACTGAGGTCACATCCCAATCAGTGCAATAAACAATCACTGTGCACAGAGCCTAGATGAGCCAGAAACATTTAGGCAGTGCCGCATTGCAATTAATCAGTAATGGAGGTGTGGATTAGGGTGTGACATGTGCTGGTAGATGGAGTTTAAGGTGCCAGGTTTACTGTACATATAGGCTCCTGAGACATAAATCTAGCCTGGATGAAAGTTGCATTTGTTCACTTAAAAGAAAATCATTATATTATAATTTTCCTTATAGTTCCAAAAGTTCTACTAAGTTATACAGACTCTTTGATACAATTTATGTTGACCTTAAAAACAGCTACTGCTAAAAAAAAGACCAGAGCTGTTTTCCTTACTGAGGTAGCAAAACCCCCTTTCACCCATTAATGAAATTACTCATTGGGTGAAAAGTGCAGAATAGTTCTGTAGATTAAAATGCATTCTACAATATTTTCTGCACTATTGCTTGCGGTGTTTTAGTTTAAGGTCAGTTCTGCCCCTCAATTTTTCATTTCCATTTGAATTATTTAACTTTAGATAGCTCTAGGCCCTCAGTGTTTTTACAATATACAATTATATTTTACATGATTATTTAATCTTCTTGATTGTAAGATTATTTGGATTGACTACAATTCTATTGCTATAGACATTTTAAGGGCATTTTATCACTATAGAGATCTTATGGATTTATACAATAATTTATATGAGATAATTACAGTTTGTTTTACTTTTTTAACATTAACCCTGCAGAAGGGGGATGTTTTTCCCCACAAAATGTGTTTGCTATATCTGATACTCTTAACCATTAAATAATTGAAATAGTCCTTTAAGTGAATTGTTGAAAGTTAGGCAAACACTCTGAAAGCATCTGCCACCACTGGCACTCAATTTATATCATACCTTTGAGAAATAGTCTAAGCTAACTTGCAAAACATATTGGTGTGTCCAAAGAAAACATAAAAAAACACGTATATGGCTTGCCTGCATTAATTTCCACGCCTTGACATTGTGCCATTGGGGTGTCCTCAACAAATTAGTTCCACAACAGCAATCTTCTACTAATCTGCTCCACCTTAAAATCTCTTCCTATGATTTACTAGGCAGGGAAATGTGAAGATTCTTCTTTTGTGTAGAGGCAGAATTATGTGCAGACCTTTGAACATTTTCCCATTTTGTTCATGTATTAGAGGTTCAAAATGTGGCTACTACATAGCTTAGCCCTCAGCACTGAGGATGATGCACCTCTAACAAAAATTCAGTATGAATCTTCATCTTTACAGAAAGAACTTGGTGTAGTCCAGGGACCTTTCTAGAGCCTTGCAAGACTAAGGACACATATGGGGCCTATTTATAAATGAATATTACACACATTCATGCAGTCTGCACCAACTTTGGCTGTAATTTCTGTAACAGATTAATTTTTCAGCTCCTTCTAGTTGCCAAAACGAGGTATAATTTACCATTGAGGTATTTAATATAACTAAAAGTTTGATATAACTAAAGGTATGTTGGGCAAGGTATGTCATTTTGGCATTGCTGCAAGATTTGTCAAATCAGTGAAAACTGCAGTTCAATGTTTCTAAATAAATGTTTCTAGTAAAACAATGCATCTAGGGAGAAAGAATCCCTTGGCAGAGGAACTTGATATGGATAGTCTGGAGGAAAGACAAGAAAGGGGGCACATGATTGAAACTTTTAAATACATCAAGGGGGTGAATAAGGTTCAAGAGGGTAGTATTCTCAATATAAGATAAAGAACATGGGGACATGACCTTAAGCTAACTGGAAGACAGCTCACAACTAATCTTAGGAAGTATTATTTTACTGAAAGAGTACTTGATACTTGGAATAGACTTCCAACAGAGGTAGTAAATCAGTCAACAGTAAGTGAAAATTATACAATAACAAGTGTGGGCAGCTTTTCATTATTTGATTGTATTTTAATTTTGAAATTGTTATATCATTTTGAGGTAGAACTTTTTATTTAATTGCTCGTGGGTTCACATTTATTTCCTAGTCATCAGCAAGTGGTTTCAAATATGCTTGGAATAAACACAACTCTAGACAAAAAAAGAAATTAAAAAAATAACAAAAATACAAAACATAGATATAGAAAAATAAATAAATAAATGAATAAATACAATAAATAATAAATTAATAAAAACAAAAAAAGGCAGACTCAATGGACCACTTGGTTTTTTTTCTGTCTTCACTTTTTTCTGTTTCTATGTTATTTAAGAAAGCTATACAGTTTTCTGAAATGTGCAGGGACTGCATTTAGGAGGGAGAGTAAGATTGGAAAAACTTTCCTAGGGAGCCTGTAACATATATAGATTACCTTAAAAAAGACTACTCTCCAAAGAATGCCATGTGAAAAGACTTGGGGATAGAGATAGGGGATAGAGATAGGGGAAAAAAAAGAGTCTGTGTCCTTTCTTATTTAAAAGAAGTATGGGACTGGTAATATGCATTCAGCCTTCAATGGAAAAGGAACAAGAAAATTTACTATCATTTCGAACAAGACAATTTACTATCATTTCCATTCCCTGATATTAAACCTCTGGGGTGTACCCAGTGGATTAGGTCCATTAACAGCAACACTAACACTAACTACCAATCGTATTACCATGATACCTTTTTTATTATTAATATACAATGTGTGCAAGGCAGTTTTTATCATACCTTAGAGTCTATAAAGACAGTAAAGGTCACACTGCCATGCTGATCAGTGGTAATATCAAATCATTGTACCACCTTATTTATCATGGGGTGACAGCTGGGTTGTTTCCACCATCCCACCCTATTCTTCTAACAACTGCTGGATCCCAGGCTACTTCCATCCAATCTATTATACAATATGAGCACTGTGTTGATTGCTCTTGACAGGATTTTAAAGATACCTGCTGCACTTCTCCACAGTGTGCAAATATTCTGAAAGTGTATGATTTAAGCATTTGTAAGATGTTGTGTTGCAGTGCAATTATATACAATGCCACTGGTGTTTCAGGACGTCAGAAATTTTGGCTGCATAACAAACATATGATGAAGAAACAGGTGAGGAATTGTGCTGCAGGATTTCATGCTGCTGATTGAGGAATTGATCATGAGACACATTAAAATAATGTCCCCAAAGGAAAAGCCAATAACAGGGAGGCCCATTTATCAGTAAATCCATGGCCTGTCAAATACAAAGTCAGGGTGGATGTGTAATGTATTACTCGGTCTAAATATTCACTTTCTAAAGTGCGACAGAGAAAAAACTGGGTTTAAAATGTACAAAAAGAATGGCTTGCTGACTTATCTGAATCAAATCCAGCTAAATAACAAAAATTACCAGTTGAATTGAGCAGTTTTAACAAACTAGAAATCCAGTAAAGACATACATGATAAATTAGAGTGAACAATGAATAGAAGGCAGCAGGAAATATCTTAAAGATGGATTACTGTGTTTTCACTGGCAGCACTCACATTTACTGCAGGCAATTACCCCCATTAATAAATCGAGAAATTAGTAGGGGTGGAATTGTTTTCCAATTCAAAAAGAACCCTACCCAAAGGTACACTTATTGGGATATATTCATAAAAAAATGGAAGTAATCAGTCTTTTTGTAGAAGGGCTTATGACACCAATATAGGATCATTCCGATACAATAACAATGGAGCAGGTGGTAGGGGGAAAAAGTAATGGTGGTAACTCAGTGCCTAGAGAAAATTAGAAATTAGTTGCTGACCTAGGACTAGATTAAAACTTTTTCCCTACCATTCTAGAAATGTGTGAAGTCCACCTGAGAATCCATGCCAGATCCTTAACCCGAGTATGCAGTCTGGCATGCCAGGAAAGGAGAGCATGTGCCTGCCAAAACCATACCAAGCTACTTGCCCTCAAAATGTGTAAGTTACTGGACTGAAGTTGATGAGGACAAGGGCCTCTTCCTCTCAACCTTTACCAGTTGTTGGGGTCTGGGAGCTTATCAAAATCTGGAAAACCCCCAGGTACTTTCACTCCCTAACATGAGTGAGTATACCCCTACCCATTCTAAAAAAAAAAAAGATATAGCCCAGAAAAAAAGACAACCACACTTTGACAAAACCTTGGCTAAAAAAATACAATTCCCCAAAAATACCATAATTGTAAATGGATCAATAATTACAATACCCACAACCCAACAACTAAAAAAAAAACCCTGATGACCAGGCGCACACAACCAATCCCAGAGGTACTCCAACTGAATGACAGCTCCATGAACAGTCATCAGCTTTATAGGGGAAAGGATGGTGATAGTGGTAATATCATTTAACCAATGTGGTCAGTGGCCATATGTGGGCAGCCATGTCACCACTGTCCCTATCTCTTGGGTTACGTGGCAGGGGATTCTGGTAACATCAGTGACTCCTAGGGATGCAGTGGGTGCAAGCACCCTTTGCTTCCTTAGCAACCAAGGATAGTGGAATGCTGTCATATACAGAAGCAGTAGAAATGTTCAATTCAAACATGATTTTCATGGCACTCCAAATGTGTCAAGCAAGACTTACATTTTTGTGCATGAAAAAAAATGTGTGGCAATGAATGTGCTGCCCTATGTGTACAGCACAACAACACAAAAGAAGTGCATATGTGAAAAAAACGCCTGATGTTGTGCGATATAGTGTGATTGGGGTGAAATGTGCTGGCCATGTATGTAAGGTAGTTTCACAAAAAGTTATAATAGGCCATCTTCAAAATATCTCTAGCCTCCAGAGACTGCTATATAGAACTCTATGGAAAGCTACTGCACAGACCACAATGCCCTGGAAGTTAAAATCTTATGATCAGTTCCACAAAGTAAAATAAAATGTTCTGTACAGGGATACAGTATGTCCCATTTTTTAACTGATATTATTGAAGAGCACTTTAATACTCACTTTAAATTACAATTTGTTTTCCCTATGTTCTGTATGCCACAGGGGCATTGCAACAACAAAGCTACAAAAAGTTGTGTTACATATAAAGAAATGTTAAATGTCTTACTATACAGATATACAGTGAATTTAAATCATGGACATTTATTTAGTGTATCTTTTTTTTTACACATAGCCATAAAATCTTATTAGTCCTGTCAGTTTGTTCTTCATCAAGGGGATATCTATCACGCTAGGAACTAAAATGTATTTCACAATTACTGTCCTCTAAAAACAGTGGATGACAGGGATATATTTTCCTAGAAGGCTACTCTTTTATCTTAGTACATGCCAATACTTTTTAAATATATATTTGATATTCTTAAAAAGTCAAACTCTATAATGAAGAATGCTATGTTTCATTTATTAACCTCAGTGATACTTTCAGGGCTGGAACACAGTGTGGGAATGTTGTGTTACATGTGCATTTCCCGCACTGAATTTAAATGCACTGCCTCTGCAATCTGCATGTGGGTGTCAACGTATTGTTAACGGCACACCAAATGCAGATCACAAATGCAGTGCATTTTCTGCCCCCAAATCACATGGCACCACAGTATCATGTGATTTGGTGAAATGCACTTTTAAAAGTAGTGCAAGCTCTACTTTTTGCATGGTCTTGAGCTTTTGCAGCCCATTTATTTGAATGCAATGTAAATTAAATTTTTGCTCTGAAAAAAAATAAAATTAACAAATAACATTTGTGGCTGCTGATACATACAGGTAACATATCAAACCCAACATATAACAACAAATTGTAAAATGCTAACTTTGCAAAAATATGACTCAAAATTGATGCAAATGATCTGGGAAGATTTTACATGTGTCACAAGCGGGTATGCTGTTGTTATAACAGCCCTTTGTGCTGGTGAGTTTGGATTTCACAAGGAGGTGGTGATTAGCAATCTTAGGACACAAGAAAAGTGAATATACACAGGAAGGTGGTATAAGGCTTTCCTCTTTTTCTTTACAGTAGATATATTGTTGTGGACTTTTTCTCATTTGATATTATTTGGACATTAATATCGCCACAGTCATTTGAATGGGAATGTGTAGGACTTACACAGGAACATGCGTGTTCCCATTAGATCCTGGCGTGAACTGGCCCTTGCTGCTTTTTCCATGAATAACTCCTGAAGACATCTGTTGCACCAGACAAAACATGGGTAGGGTGAGGCCAGTGGTATATGATGTTGTATATCCGCTGTTGATCCCTGGTGTGATGTGTTTTGCCTGTGTAACATTTGTGAGTGTGTCTACTTTTAAGAAACCCTGTGATTTTAGCACACTGCTGTATGGTCCTTTGTTCCTTCTCCTACCCATTATTACTTTGAGCTGCTGTCTTTGGATAACCAGTGAAGGACCGTGGAGGTGGTGGAGTCAGTAATATCCTGAGTGGTGGCCTCACAGTTGGATGATTTCTATACTGATGATCTCTTATCATTTGGAGTTCATTACTGTTTGGTAAGAAAACTGGCACACTTGTCTGTGTGGTGGTTTGAAATTCTTACATGTGGACTTTTATCATTCTCAAGAGTTCACATTTGGACGTTTACATATTTCTCTTTGAACTTTACTTCTTTGTTATGCACAAGTGAGTTATATGTTTTTGAACTGCTATTTCACCATTGATGTGGTCCACATTGTTCATTATGGTTTGAAATTAGTTAACTTTATTTTTTTACACACATATTTTGCGTTGATCACTACAGATATATTGGTTTTTCATAGCTTTTAGATTAACTTTTTTTTATTCCATTGTGTCCTGAATATAGGTTGCTGCATTACCTCTTTTTGCAATAAGTACACTGTTTTTTTCTGTGTTTACATTTTGTCCATGAATAAAGTTTTAATATAATTTTTAGCTACCTTTTTACCTGTTTCTGAACTAAGAATTTCTATAAAATGGTGCATTAGTATAGACACATGTTGTATATGATCTTCTGTGTGAAATTTGGTTTTCCCTTTTTAAAATCAGCTTGACTGTTTTTGGTCTGTGGGTTTCACTGCTAGAAATTCTAGCACCAAAAGATTTATTTTATCACGCTCAATAAAATAATAGTTTTCTATTGACCTGTAAACTTTTTAGTGTAACTTTTAACTTGGTCCTAAATGTAACCTTTGCCCTAAACCCTGATGCAAACCTTAAAGCTCAAACATAATTTATACTATCATGGCAATAAAAAGTGTATGTCAGTAACCTGTTGAGCACACATTTAGCCAGAAGGACAATCATCATTGCTGTGGTTGGCTGTCTGGAGCATGGTTAGGTATCAAGGGGTTGGCTGTATATTGGTTTTGGTACCTCATCTTGCAAATGTTTCTCTCTTGTCTACTTATGCTCAGGCTTCCTATGATGCACTTTCTAAATCCCTTGTATGTTCAGATGTATCCTGTCCCTTTTCTGGGGCACGAAGGTGTGCTCCAATGTGTCAGAAAGTCCTGATGGGCTAAGTGATTACATTTGCTTTTCTTCACATGGGTTTAAAGATTTAAAAAATTAAAAAAAAAATAAGCCAAATGATCTGCACTAAAAAGACCTGCTTAAAATTCTGTGTGCCAATATGAAATGATCCAAACCCTGTAATTTAAAGAATTTTTCCCCTCATTTGTAAAATTTATCTTTAAGGAATGTTGTATATGCAAGCTGACATCTATGTGCAAAAATAGGAATCCGGAGAGAATCATCCAATCTCACACAAAAATATTCAAATTAATCTACACATTAAAAAAAAATAGACTTACACTCCCAGGACTTTAAAGCCAAAGTAATTGCAACGATTTAAAGCTAATCTTTGAGAACAAAAACGTTCATTAAAGTATATCCCTTAATATCCATAAAAGGTTGAAATCCTTTGCCACAAGGGATTTTAAACAGATATTACTGTGCTAAAGTAGCAATAACATCATTGTGCTGCACATAGTCTATGCAGAGTGAAGAGCAGCGGGTAATACACCCACTAAAGGCTACCAACAGAATACTACACGGAGGGGTATAGGCCAGTCACCCTGCGCAAGGAGATAACAGCACTGACACGTGCTAATTACAGGAAGATTTTGTGCAGAGGTGAAGAGCAGGAATTGTGTTAATGCTAAATTACTGAATAAATCTTAAAGAAACTCACAAAGGACACAAAGGGGTAGATTTACTAATACTGGAGCACTCAGAATCTGGTGCAGCTGTGCATGGCTTCTAACTCCAGCTTGTTCACTTAGGCTTTGACAATAAAACCTGGAAGCTGTTTGGTTTCTATGTAGGGCTGCACCAGATTATGCACTTTTCAGTTTTAGTAAATAACCCCCAAAGATTCAAGTTACGTATACACAAGGAACTTGCCTATATTTCTTTTGCCTAAATTTTAGCATTAATTGTCCAGTCCAACTTTCTTAAAACAGACATCAACAAACAATTGAAAGTGTAATTTAATAATCCAGATTCCATCCACAAGCTCACACCCACCCACTGGTGCCATCACCCCAGCAAAGCATAAAGTTGACAAAATATGTCTGGTTTGGCATACTTAAAAACTAACCCATTGGAGGGGATTGCAAGAATCAATGTGTTCCCTGCAAAGAAATCCATGTGAATTCCAGGGCAAAGAATATGATGGATTGGTGTGCACCAGAATTGACATACTAAAGGGGTGTCAGTAAGGCTCACAATGAGAATGCAGATCACAAAAAAAATGGGATACAGTCAAAAGATATAGAAGACCTGTGAGTGCCAGATTATGCTTTGCAATATAATATGGCACCCGGGCATGCTGACCATAGTGTGCAGGTACCATGTTCTGCCATGTTCCTTATATCTTTAATTTCCCCGTTCAAAGATTTCCAAAGCTGGATCCATATTTGTTTCCAATCCTACATATAGTAGCATAAAAATAAAAATCTGCATAATACCATAATTAATTATTTTTGAGGACAAATGTAATTATTCCATGAAAAAAAAATCAAGTTGATTTGTAGGCATAATCATTTTTCTGTGTAAAAATGCCTCACTGTCTGCATTCCTAATGTATATGGAATAATAGTGTGTATAACAGTATGCACATAATGAGACTACCTCAGCATTAACTAAATAAACCTCCCTATCAAAGGAAGACTTACTTAGTTCCTCAAGCACATGATTTGAGTCTTTTAAATAAGATGAAACGAATTGTTAATAAAAGGAGTAAAGACAAGAAAGTTGTAGGTACAACAGATCAAGTAGGTTAAAAAATAAGAACGGCTAGACTTTTGGGGAAGGAGATATTTATAAGAATTTAAATGGAGGGTCCAACTAAAGAATTTGTTTAAAAATATTCTTTAATGTATATTCTAATTAAGATAGAATAGCGGTATTCTTTGCTGTTAACAGAATTCCTACTATACTATATTCTAAAAAAGTCAAACCCCAGTCAAGTCTATTTTTAATGGGGGTGGGTTTTTAATTCTACTGATAACCTGAATACATGATTTTGTTTTTTGAACCACATATTAAACCCTTTCACTTTATTTAAAAAGTTCAAAGCTGTAAGCTTTCTTTGATTGAGAGATCATTGGCATTATTGATGATGTGAATTTTTGTACAGAAGATAAAGGGAAATATACGGACAGGTGCACGCTTGAACAATCCCTTTTATTGTAAAAAGGCCATAAATTCCAAGGCAGAAATGCATACATACACTCTCCCCCACTGTGTGTATTCCTACTTTGGATTTTATGGTCTATTTCCAATAAAGAGGATTGTTCAAGAGAGCAGATGTCCAGACATATCTCTTTGTCTTCTGTGCAACATGCTAGCTACAACGAAAGTTCATCTTCTACACTGAAAACAGGCTTTAACACCTGTTCTGACTTGATGTTAAAATCCAGGGGATTAACACCAAGTTTACTCCGGAGTTAAGACTCTTGTGAGCCTAACACAGTTTATTAAACAGGTACATTTCTATACCATCACTGTAATTATCACATAGACTACACAGTAAAAAGTGAAGAGATGAGATATTTGGTTCCTACCTCAGTTAACATGATTTATTAAACACCTCTCTAGGGAATTACCACCCTGACTCTCTGTGATAAGACTTAACACAACTTATCACCCACTTAACACAGTTTGTTAAATGTACACCTTAGATGGGGAATGAATCTGATCATTCTGGGAATTTTTCATTTAGGCTTCATTCACACCTGGCAATTCTGGAATGAGCAACAAAATGCACAGATGCCATATGTTTCAGAAATGCGCTGCAAACAAGCATCACACTTGTGGTGCCATTAATAGTTAATGGCACCCCAATTGCTGTTAGCAGATGCATGTTTTGCCTTGCATTTTGTAGCATGGAAAATGTGCTACAAATGTAATGTGGTGAAAAAATGTTCCATGCTTCACTCCCAAAAAATTATGGAGCTTCTTTGGGGCGTTTTTCCCATTCAAGTGAATATTCTGCCCTATGCATGACAAGTGAAAATGCTCAAAAAACACACACAGAAAAAATTTAAGTGGGAATGCTACCCTCAGGTGAAAATTCAGCCTAACCCTAGGTTCACACCTAAGTGTTTTCTGTAGCGTGTTACAGAAAAGCAGTACAGTCCATTTAACATGATTTCCTATGAGACAGGTTCACATCTCGGCGTTTTCTGTAAAGGGTCAGGGACTTTTTTTAAACGCAAAATGTTGTATTTTTGGTTCTATAGACTTCAATGGGAATGTTGCAGAAAAGCATATATTGCGTTTTTGTTGCGTTTTGCATTTAAAATCTGCCTAGCAACAAATGAAAGAAACCACATCAAAAACATGGCAAAAATGCATAAAAATGCAAGTGCAAAAATGCAATGAAAAACGCAATGCAGAAACCCATCAAACATAACCTGCATAGGTGTGAACCTAGACTAAGACTGATAAACTAAAATAACAAGTATCATTATCTTTTCAACCAGAACAGCACTTGCTCTCTGGGGTATTTTGGTTTTTATTTTATGTGATAGGTTCTTTATTTTAGGCTAAACTGCTTTTTGTTGCTGCAAGACAATTTATTTAGTGTTTTTTAAGTTATGTTGATAGGGCCTTTTTTAAGTTTAAAGTTTTCAAAGTGGAGTGTTCACTTGTTATTGGAGCTGCCTTTTGTTCACAGTATGCCGCTGCATCATTTGGAAGAGAAAAAGAAGAAAGTGCAGAAGTGTGCATCTAAACCACCTCACTGTGTTACTCATACCTCCCCTCACCATTTCCTCATAGATAAAACAGTCCTACTATTCTTGATTAAAAATTCCCTGCTACTGCTGCCAACTGTACACTGTTGTATCCTCTGCATTATATTCATTTTTGAAGCAATCCCCAGCCTGTGCTCTTTGCCTCTACTGTAGTAAATTCGCTTACAAAAATTGTTCTGCTGCTGATTAATTTTGCATTACTGTGTCACCTGTGGTCTCTTAATCCTTGTCGTAAAACACCCGCGTGTACTCTCTTTTCTTTTGTACATTTTTGCCAATTGTCCCTCAATAAAATGTCCTGTTGTTAGCCAGTTTTACAATGCTGTATCTTTTAATTCTTAATGAGAGTTTGATAGAAATTGTCCAGTGGCAGGACAGTTTTGATCATTGACAGCAGAGATAACCACATCAAACTACTGAAATGAATTACTGTAGATGAATGTTGCTGCTATATGTAAATCAAGCTATTTGATAAAGGAAAAAAAAATCAATCCACAGTCAAAATATGCTCTATCAGTATATGCTGTTGTTGAGCCTGTCCATGAAAATAGTACCATTCCACAACACAATGTACAGCTTTAAAGCATCCCCAAACATGTTAATGAAAAAAACAATATTCCTCTGCTGTTTGGTGCTATATATATATATATATATATATATATATATGCAGTATTTATTGCTTGCATTGACACGTGTTCCCCGTGCCCAGCTCCCGATATGTTTTTTTCATTAGTTTGCTTATTTAGTCCTAAAATTGGGCAACATTTCACATGTATCAATTCCCCCCCCCCCCCACCTTCTACATAGACTTTAGTGGGATTTGCCTCTTAGTTCAGTCTCACCAAAAAAGATGCTTTGAACTCTTGGTGAATTGAATCAGGGCAGGTTTGCCCATCGCTATTCACCATGAGCATTAAAGCCCTTCTTTAAAAATCCATATTTAATTTTTTTTTTTTTTTAATTATTTAAATTAGGATTTTACAAAAAGGATACAAAAATGTTCAATTTGTGGCTTTACAAAAGGTTCAGACTGAAGCTACGTAGGTTTGGACCAAGCTCTGACTGTTTTAGGCATTTGGGCAAATACCCGAACTTTAGTCCACTTGGCGCCAAGTTTGGCAGAATCCAAAAATCATATGTAGAAGTGTTATTTCTACTGCTGGCCTGTTCTGACGCCTCCTGCTGTCACTTGTTCCTAAAGAAGAAGCTGGTGCTTGCACTCAAAACATCCCTAGGAATGACTGTTGTCATGGAGAATCCCCACTCCTTTTAAACAGTGGGGCAAATGGCCATATTTCAGCAATGACATTGCCCAAATATGGCCATGGCCATATCCTCTGGTGATTGGTTTGTGTGCAACTGGACCTTGGGGTTTTTTTTGTGAGTCAGCAGGTGGCAGACATCATGATTGATGATGGATTTACAACAGCAGATAGTTTTTGGGGATTATTATTTATTTAAAAAGGACTTGTCACATGTTTGGGTGTCTTTGTTTCTAGCTTTTTCTAGGTTTGTATAATTAAAGGGGGGAATCCAAATTCTGATAAGCCCCCACCCACAGACTCCAAAATTGCCAGGCAAGGATTGTGAAGAAGAGGTCCTTGTGCTCATCAACAAGGCATGTGTCCTGGTATGGTTCAGGGAGGGGGGCTGGACTCTTGCCCCCCCTTGTGGCCAGCAAGGTCACATGCTCAGATTCAGGGTCTGGTATGCATTTTTTTTTACTTGCGGTACCCCTTAAAATCCATACCAGACTCAAAGGGCCTGGTGTGTATTTTGGGGACGATTCTACACATTTTCTTTCATTCTTGCTGTAGAAGGTAGTATGTGCTACAGCAAAAGTAATATTTACAAAGAAAAAAATCATATAGTTTAAATTGCCATCCAATGACATTCATTGACAGCTTCTTTAAAAAAAAAAAAAAACACAGACCCCTTCAAATGTCCCCCAACATATATAGCAGGTCCTTGGTGGGATCGTTTGCTGTGTTTTGGTTTTTTTTTTAAACAAAGAAGCTGTCAATGAGTGTCATTTACATAATATATCATATACTGTATTTAGATAATATAAGGTATTAAAATATTTCTTAAAGGGTTTAAAAAAAATGGCAGTATTCATCAACAAAAAATTAGCCACGTGGAGGAGAATAATATCTGCTCCGGGGTGCATGACGAAACGCTATTTTTGGTTATGGGAATGGAAGCTCTGTTGTATTAGATAGTGTGATGGCTATGATGACTTAGGAGTATTGGGAGTATTATTGAAGAGGCAAAATGGCCACTTATTATTATATACAGGATGCAGGGCTATATTAGGTTTGGACTTAAGCAAGGTGGGTGCCAATTCATTTTGTGTGTGTAAAAGAACCGTGTTTTAAAGAATTTTAATATGATAACAGGGACATATTGTACACGTGTTACACACAAAACATTCCAGGTGACAGCTATGAAAGCAAAAAAGAATAGTACACCTTTCGGACATATAACTGAGGCAAATTATTCTGAAACAAGGTGCTATGAACAAGCAATGATCTGCTCAAGGCTCTGGTTGTCCCTCTTTTCTCCCAACTGGCTCTCCATAGACATGAGCCAATGTACATGCAACTTTTAAATAATTCAAATATGGAAGAGAGAGCTGCTCACCATAAATGCCAAGTTCTTATTTATTAAAGGGTAACTACACTTTTGTGGAGAAAAATTAGCAAAAAATAAAAAAAATACAAATATTAATATTACTATAGCATATACAATTGCTATAGAAGTGATACTATAACTGGATGTTATAAAAAATAACATTTCCTTCTCAATCTTCATCACTGTAATTGTTTGTAAAATGCAATGCAATATGGCTACCTGGAGGCATTCCTAAGAAATGTAATTTCCTCTATGTGTGACTGGCTTACTGATTTACCCAGAAGTCTGCACAAAGATACAAGTCACGTTTTGAGCAACAAAAATGTCATTTTTGGTGCAATAACCCTGAAGGAAAATTACCTGCAGGTGAAACTCAAAAAATTAGAATATCATGCAAAAGTTCATTTATTTCAGTAATGCAACTTAAAAGGTGAAACTAATATATGAGATAGACTCATTACATGCAAAGCAAGATAGTTCAAGCCATGATTTGTCATAATTGTGATGATTATGGCTTACAGCTCATGAAAACCCCAAATCCACAATCTCAGAAAATTAGAATATTACATGCCATCAATAAAACAAGGATTGTACATAGAACAATATCAGACCTCTGAAAAGTATAAGCATGCATATGTACTCAGTACTTGGTTTGGGCCCCTTTTGCAACAATTACTGCCTCACTGCGGCGTGGCATGGAAGCTATCAGCCTGTGGCACTGCTGAGGTGTTATGGAAGACCAGGATGATTCAATAGTGGCCTTCAGCTCTTTTGAATTGTTCTGTCTCATGTCTCTCATCTTTCTCTTGGCAATGCCCCATAGATTCTCTATGGGGTTCAGGTCAGGCGAGTTTGCTGGTCTATCAAGCACAGTAATCCCACGGTCATTGAACCAGGTTTTGGTGCTTTTGGCAGTGTGCGCAGGTGCCAAGTCCTGCTGGAAAATTAAGTCAGCATCCCCATAAAGCTCGTCTGCAGAAGGAAGCATGAAGTGCTCCAAAATCTCCTGGTAGATGGCTGTGTTGACCCTGGACTTATTGAAGCATGGCTCCCATAATCAACACAGACTGTGGAAACTTCACAATGGACTTCAAGCATCTTGCAATGTGTGCCTCTCCATTTTTCCTCCATACTCTGGGTCCTTTGTTTCCAAATGAGATGCAAAATTTGCTCTCATCAGAAAAGAGGACTTTGGACCACTGAGCAGCAGACCAGGTCTGTTTTTCTTTAGCTCTGGTAAGACGCTTCTGTCGTTGTTTGTTGTTCAGAAGTGGCTTGACAAGAGGAATACGACATTTGAAGCCCATGTCCAGGATCTGTCTGTGTGTGGTGGCTCTTGATGCACTGACTCCAGCCTCAGTCCACTCCTTGTGAAAGTCCCCAACAGTTTTGAATGGCCTTTTCCTGACAATCCTCTCCAGGCATGCGGTCATCCCTGCTGCTTGTGCACCTTTTTCTTCCACACTTTTCCCTTCCACATAACTTTCTATTAATGTGCTTTGATACAGCACTTTGGGAACATCCAACTTCTTTTGCAATTACCTTTTGAGGCTTTCCCTCCTTATGGAGGGAGTCAATGATGGTTTTCTGCACAACTGTCAGGTCAGCAGGATTGTGATTCCTACTGAACCAGACTGAGAGACCATTTAACGGGTCAGGAACCCTTTGCAGGTGTTATGGCTTAATTAGCTGATTAGAGTGGGACACTTTGAGCCTAGAATATTGCACCTTTTCACAATATTCTAATTCTCTGAGATTGTGGATTTGGGGTTTTCAAGTGCTGTAAGCCATATTCATCAGAATTATGACAAATCATGGCTTGAAGTATCTTGCTTTGCATGTAATGAGTCTATCTCATATATTAATTTCACCTTTTAAGTTGCATTACTGAAATAAATAAACTTTTGCATGATATTCTAATTTCTCGAGTTTCACCTGTATATGCATGAAGGTAAAAGCCTTCACTGTGCAGCTCCTCCCTCAGCCCCCCCCCCCAATATGTATCTGAGTCTGATCATGATCCAGCACTGTGCACAAGAGCCTCGGCTCTCCCAGGTCTCTCTCTCTTCTTTGGCTCAGACATATCAGCAGGAACCACTGGCTGCTGCTGCTGTCAATCACAACCAGTGAGGAGAGATCAGGGGACAGGGTTGAGACACAGAGGTGGCCCAGGAACGATCATGCAGGAGTACACCCAGAGCAAGCAGCTTGTTCTAGAAGCAATCGGCAGGGAGGAGGGGCCAGGAGTTCCAGCAGGGGACTCGAGAAGAGGAGGACCGAGAATGCTCTGTGCAAAACCATTGCACAGAGCAGGAAAAAAAAGCTTTACAGCCACTTTAATTTCTTGGGGATATATCTAAATATGTTGCATTGGGTTCACGGACACTCTAAGGACCCATTCACACCTATCAACTTAGTTGCAGGGCATCAACACACATGCCTTAATATGTCACATGTTAACTTTGTGTTTAGGCTGCCCATTCATTTGTGTGGGCTGCCAAAGCACCACAATGGACACATAATTGGACAAGCATCATTTTCCCAAACACAACAGACCACATTGTGTAAAGTTGTGTGCTGAACAGCAAGTAGGTTCCTTTAATATGTTAAGGTGCCATGAAAATGAATGGCACTGCAAAACACTAACAGTTGCATTGTGTGTTGGTGTGTATTGTGGTCACCACAGAGCAAAAATAGGAATGGCCCCAAAAAGTCTGCAAGCCACTGAGTGGTATTGCCACATTTAAGTACTGGGTTACTACAATTTACAAATGATTCACCACCATTATCTAAAATGCACACTCTCCCACACATACAAATATATACTGTATATATATATATATATATATATATATATATACACACACACACTTTTTTTTTGTCTGTAGCCTTTCTTTATAAAAAATCACTAGAAACACATAAGCACTGTACAGCCCTTACACATCCATATCCTGTGCCTACTATGCATAGGCAATGACCTCATTCATTCCTATGGCTGGGGTCAAACTCTTCTAGAAGACTAGGGGCCACCATGAGTACCAACTAACCGTTGGTGTGAGGCCATACATGTGCATAGGTGTAGGGCTTGTCTAGAACATTTTTGTGCAAACGCTGGGCAGCCCCAAAGTGGGTCAGATTGTGGCCCAACTGAGGATGGAGGGGAAAATTTTAAAAGACACATTTAATAAATTGAAGTTGCCCTTTCAATCCCTCTTTTATGTCTCTTATATTAAGTGTGGGAACATTGCCTTGATGGTTGAGAGTATAGGCAGTCATTTGCTAGAGTTGTGGAGGGATGTCAACTATTGTAATTTGCTTGGAACAGGAGAAGAATGAAAAATGTTTTCATAACATGCAAGCTTGGTTTAACCACTTGCTGCCCACCCACAGTAGATGTACTGCAAGCATGCAGCACGGCTTCCTGATTTTTGGCTGCCCCCTGCAGACCCATGCTGTGATTGGACACAGCACAAGTTTGTCAGCAAGTTTCAGCCAATGATTTTGGCTGAAACCTGCTGATCCGCTGTGGCCAAGCAGAGCACAGAGTTCTGTATTTACAAACACACAGAAATCTGTGTACTCAGAACAGCAATCTACAGAAGGGAGAAAAAGCAGCCAGATATGTGAGTAAAAGCAGCACACATTACACACAATACACTTGTTAGGCACACAGTTAACCCCTTCATTGCCACTTGGTATTAACCCCTTACCAGCCAGTGTCATTAGTACAGTGTACACTATTATCACTGATCACTATATTAGTGTCACTAACAATGTCAGTGTCAGTTACTCAGTTAGTGTCCCTCCCAGCCAGTGTCAAGTAGTGCCAGATTGCCTTCCACACTATCACAGTCTTACTATAAGTTCCTGATCACCTCCATTACCAGTATAATGTCTAAATGGATCAGTATCTTTATCACGATCAGAGCTATACTAGTGTCCCCAGTAATATAGTGTCCCCCCAAAAATTCAGGTTTTTTTTATCAAAGACATGTAACAGGATACATTTTGGTCTAAATTCTTGAAGAAATTTGATTTTATTTGACATGTTTTATAACAGAAAGTAGAAACTATTTTTCCAGTCTTTTGTCATTTATATAAGAAAAAATCCAGTGGTGATACCACCAAAAGAAATCTCTATTTGAGTGAAAAAAAATGATATACATTTAATTTGGACATAGTGTTGCATGACCAAGCAATTGGCAGTTAAAGCAGCACAGTTTTCAATGGCAAAAATGCCCTGGTCATGCAGGGGGCTATAAGGTGCAGAAACCAGGGGGTGTAAGCAGTGCTCCAGTGGAAAATAGGAAAGGTCTGCAAAGCCAAGTAGCATAAGTCTGGCTTGACCAAAGCTCCCAAATTCTTGGGATGTTTTGGAATGGACCTGTTCAGTCTGTGTCTACTGGAGCCCCAGATAGAAGATTCAAGTAAGAAATGTAACATTTTAAAACATTTCAAGGGCAAAATGATCATAACAAATCAAAAATATAAAGGATTTGGAGGAAAATAATAATTTTAACAAGGTTAATACAAGTTATAACACCAATTAGGTAAATGAGGTTAGAGCATATGCTAATCTTAGTTTTAACAGTAGTAAGAAGGGGTTCAACATTTAAAGCTCAACTTCAGGCACAAAAAATGTATTGATATATTCTTCAATGGTCACAAAGGATATTTGCCTCTCCAAACTCAGATATTACCTTTTAAAGTAGAGATGACATCATCACTATGCTGTACATAGCCTGTGCAAAGAGCAGTGCTGTGGGAGGGGCCCAGCAAGTTTCACTCACTACAGGTTCTTTGCAGAAAAGTACAGGATTTGGCAGAGACAAGACCAATTACCCTGTACAAGGAGAGACAGCAGTATCGACTGTTCTTTAATGCAGAAAGCTCCTGCACAGAGACAAAGTTTCACACTGGATTAATGCACAGATGTAGAAGAAATACACTAAGTGAACCAAGATTCAAGTAAGAATACACATGACTAATGTATTTAGACCAGCAATGGGCAAACTACGGCCCGCGGGCCGTATACGGCCCGGCGGACCTTTTAATCCGGCCCGCGGAGCGTGATACTGTCAGGATGGCTGTCAGGATGTGTGTAAGCGGGGCAGCGTGACGAACGTGAAGGGAGCTAGGCTCCTCTCACAGTCCGCCCTTAAGACCTGAACGGCTCGGGAACACGGCGAGAGGAATGTGCGGAGCAAAGGTAAGTAAATTGACACAGGGGGGACTTGGGGACTTAATATGGGGGATGAATTAATATGGGGAATGAATTACTATAGGGGGGATGAATTACTATAGGGGGGATGAATTACTATATGGGGGATTAATTACTATGGGGGATGAATTACTATGGGGGATGAATTACTATGGGGGATGAATTACTATATGGGGGATGAATTACTATGGGGGATGAATTACTATGGGGGATGAATTACTATATGGGGGATTAATTACTATGGGGGATGAATTACTATGGGGGATGAATTACTATATGGGGGATGAATTACTATGGGGGATGAATTACTATATGGGGGATTAATTACTATGCTTACTATGGGGCAATATTACTATACTTACTATGGATGACACATACACATCAGTCATCTACTCTTGGTCCGGCCCCCGGGTCCAATATATGAACCCATTGCGGCCCTCAAGTCAAAAAGTTTGCCCACCCCTGATTTAGACAGTATTTGTTTATCCCAGAGTTTAATTCAGTAAAGTGATCTAATCCACAGGCTCCCTGAAAATATCTATACCAAGCTATCTAATTATATAGGTCTTGCATAACAGAAGTGAGGCCTGAATACTAGTATCAAAGAAGGAATCAATAGGCAAAATTTGTGATTCTGACCAGTTGATAGTTCGACCTGATTAATTGTCAACGTCACTAATAACCACAATAGCAGTATTAAGTGAAAAGTTTGAAATCTCTAAATAACAAACATTTTATAAGTTTCCCAGATTGCAAAGGGACTGGTAGATACCCAATTCCTTTCAAATAAGGGAAGCCATTCTTGGGAACTAATGGATGAATCTACAGTAGAAGCAAGGTAAGCCAAAATGGGTTCAGCTTACTGAATTGAGGGGGGCATATGTTCCACTTTAGAATTCCCCAGCAGGGGAATAATCTGACAACAATCTGGAGATATCATCATCCAGAGGAATAGACCTTTTGATCAGTATGTTCATGATGCCATGAATCTACCAAATTCGCAGCTTTCGACATGTTATAAAGATGAGTCAAGCCAGACATGAAGGTCCTTCAGGTTGACAGTGGGTCCTATCTAAACCAGGATGTAGCCTCCCTAGCAGTCTGATTATGTCAGTATTTCTGTGCTCAAAAAAGGTAAATTTTTTTGCATATAAATATGTAGTTTTTTTTATTGTAGGCCTTTAATTTTTAGGAATAACTCACTTAAATCTGTCTGTACAAGAGTCTAGTAAACATCCCGGGTATGTTAAAATTTGAAACACAAAATCATAAATTATAATTTAATAAATAATCATAAAAATAATAATATAATAATAAATTTAATTCAATAATATAATCAAACCAAAAACACTAAAATTTGAAATAGAGCACCAAGTTCGCACATCACTGAGCAAAGTCACAAAATTGTTTTCAGTGTCTGATGACGAATTTCCCCACGAATCATTATCACTCAATTCTACAAATGGTTCTAATTTACTATTGCTGTTCTCTAGCTGATCTAAAACCGCTTTTGACATAAAGGGGCGCTTTTTGGACGCCGTGGACATTTCTCAGTTTCCAGGCAGAAAGAACAGTAAATATGCAGGCAGGGCACAGGACAAAGCACTAGAGACAAAATGTATATGAAATGCTTTGATACAGTAATGTTTTACTATGTTATTTTAGTGTATTTAGTGAATGTCACTTTTTGACATTTTAAAATTTCCCATCAGTTCCATCCCCGTACGTCCTGACGTCGCAGGGAACGGAACCCGGAAGACAGATGCCGGCATCGGCCAGAGGACATTGGCGGGGACGCTGCAGGGGGGCATCGCGGGAGTGCAGGACAAGGTAAGTGCAGAAGGGATCCCGGAGCAATGCTGCAGGGTATTCTCAAGTGTAGCTTGGGGTTGCCACTTGTGGTGCTGAAACTTTACCCCGAGCTACACTCAGGAATACCGCCAGGGAGGTTAATATAATCTCCCAGCCAAATCACTTTAATTCCAAAGTAAAAGGGCACGAAGGCCATCCTCTCCTGCACAATTGATATATTAAAGGAAGAAAAAAACAATGTCAACAGTGAAATTCCAAAAATGTACCGTTCAGGAAAACATACTGTCCCTGCCAGTCCAACTCCACAAGATGTACCAGATACCGAACAAACTTAGGTGTTAGGATAGAAATCCCCCAGAAGGAGGATGTATTGGTTGCATGAAAATCCCAAGCCATCCATGGTCTTCTGAGAGAGTGTTGGGTCACATCACTGAAGTAGGTTTTGGATAATGGAATGTCAACCACCGTTTGCTTCTTAACTACTTCAATACAGGGCACTTTCAACCCCTTCCTGCCCAGGTCAATTTTCAGCTTATTGTGATATCACACTTTGAATGACAATTGCACAATCATGGAACACTGTACCCATATGACATTTTTATAATTGTTTTCACACAGATAGACCACAGGGATTTTTTTATTTTTTGTTAAACAAAAAAAAACACATTTTTTGAAAAAAACTTTTATTTGTTTCAGTTCTAAAACTTTACAAATAAAGAATCTTTCTTCATAAATTTGGGCCAAAATGTATATTGCTACATTTCTTTGGTGAAAATAACTCAAATCAGTGTTTATTATTTAGTTTATTGGAAAGGTATGGAGTAACAAATATGGTATATATACAGTTGTGGCCAAAATTATTCAACCCCCACTGAAATTGAGTGTTTTGGCCAGTTTGACATTGCTTTTGATCATTCAGTCATCTTGCTTACATTTACATTAAAGAGGCACTTGTAGGTCAGACAAATATAACATAACAGTTATAATGAAATAACCACAAATGTCTTTTCTGTGCTCACAGCATTATCAGTTTTATTCAACCCCCAAGTGACATTCAATCTTAGTACTTAGTACAGCATCCTTTTACAGTTATAACAGCTTTTAAACGTGAAGCATAGCTTGACACAAGTGTCTTGCAGCGATCTACGGGTATCTTCGCCCATTCTTCATGGGCAAAGGCCTCCAGTTCAGTCACATTCTTAGGCTTGCGCACTGCAACTGCTTTCTTTAAGTCCCACCAGAGGTTCTCAATCGGATTTAAGTCTGGTGACTGCGATGGCCACTCCAAAATGTTCCAGCCTTTCCTCTGCAACCATGCTCTAGTGGACTTGGAGGTATGCTTGGGATCATTGTCCTGTTGAAAGGTCCAACGTCTCCCAAGCCTCAGGTGTGTGACGGACTGCATCACGTTTCCATCCAATATCTCCTGGTACTGAAGAGAATTCATGGTACCTTGCACACGCTGAAGCTTCCCTGTACCTGCAGAAGCAAAACAGCCCCAAAGCATGATTGACCCTCCACCATGCTTCACAGTAGGCAAGGTGTTCTTTTCATCATAGGCCTTGTTCTTCCTCCTCCAAACATAGCGTTGATCCATGGGCCCAAACAGTTCTAATTTTGTTTCATCAGTCCACAGAACACTATCCCACAACTTTTGTGGTTTGTCCACATGGCTTTTGGCATACTGCAGTCGACTCTTCTTATTCTTTGGAGACAGCAAGGGGGTACGCCTGGGAGTTCTGGCACGGAGGCCTTCATTACGCAGTGTGCGTCTTATTGTCTGGGCTGAAACTTCTGTACCCACATCTGACAAATCTTTTCTCAGTTCCTCAGCAGTCACACGGGGACTTCTCTCCACTCTACGCTTCAGGTAGCGCACAGCAGTCGAAGTCAGCATCTTCTTTCTGCCACGACCAGGTAGCGTTTCAACAGTGCCCTTTGCCTTGAATTTGCGAATGATGCTTCCTAAGGTGTCTCTTGGTATGTTTAACATCTTTGCAATCTTCTTATAGCCATTGCCCTTCCTGTGAAGAGAAATCACCTCTTCTCTTGTCTTCCTGGACCATTCTCTTGCCTTCACCATGTTTGTAACCACACCAGTAAATGTCTAGAAGGAGCTGAGTATCACAGTCATTTTAAAGCTGCCTAATTGGTGCTTATTATGCTTGATTGCTGCTCGGTGACATCCACAGGTGTTTTCAATACCTGATGGAAAGCACCTGTATGAACCTCTGTTCTTCAGAGTGGTAGTCTTTAAGGGGTTGAATAATTGTGGCAATGAAGAAACCACATAAGAACCATTTACTACTGTATTACATAAACAATTGATGTCATTTTAGTTGCATTTGGGTAGTTACAACGTCCTTGTAGGATTTGATTCTGAATACAATTCCAAATGTACACTATAGTCCCTAAACCCCTTTACAGCATTGGGGGTTGAATAATTTTGGCCACAACTGTATATATATACAGTCAGGTCCATAAATATTGGGACATCGACACAATTATAACATTTTTGGCTCTATACACCACTACAATGGATTTGAAATGAAACTAACAAGATGTGCTTTAACTGCAGACTGTCAGCTTTAATTTGAGGGTATTTAAATCCAAATCAGGTGAACGGTGTAGGAATTACAACAGTTTGCATATGTGCCTCCCACTTATTAAGGAACCAAAAGTAATGGGACAGAATAATAATCATAAATCAAACTTTCACTTTTTAATACTTGGTTGCAAATCCTTTGCAGTCAATTACAGCCTGAAGTCTGGAACGTATAGACATCACCAGACGCTGGGTTTCATCCCTGGTGATGCTCTGCCAGGCCTCTACTGCAACTGTCTTCAGTTCCTGCTTGTTCTTGGGGCATTTTCCCTTCAGTTTTGTCTTCAGCAAGTGAAATGCATGCTCAATCGGATTCAGGTCAGGTGATTGACTTGGCCATTGCAGAACATTCCACTTCTTTCCCTTAAAAAACTCTTTGGTTGCTTTTGCAGTATGCTTTGGGTCATTGTCCATCTGCACTGTGAAGCGGCGTCCAATGAGTTCTGAAGCATTTGGCTGAATATGAGCAGATAATATTGCCCGAAACACTTCAGAATTCATCCTGCTGCTTTTGTCAGCAGTCACATCATCAATAAATACAAGAGAAGCAGTTCCATTGGCAGCCATACATGCCCATGCCATGACACTACCACCACCATGCTTCACTGATGAGGTGGTATGCTTAGGATCATGAGCAATTCCTTTCCTTCTCCATACTCTTCTCTTCCCATCACTCTGGTACAAGTTGATCTTGGTCTCATCTGTCCATAGGATGTTGTTCCAGAACTTTGTAGGCTTTTTTAGATGTCGTTTGGCAAACTCTAATCTGGCCTTCCTGTTTTTGAGGCTCACCAATGGTTTACATCTTGTGGTGAACCTTCTGTATTCACTCTGGTGAAGTCTTCTCTTGATTATTGACTTTGACACACATACACCTACCTCCTGGAGAGTGTTCTTGATCTGGCCAACTGTTGTGAAGGGTGTTTTCTTCACCAGGGAAAGAATTCTTCGGGCATCCACCACAGTTGTTTTCTGTGGTCTTCCGGGTCTTTTGGTGTTGCTGAGCTCACAGGTGCGTTCCTTCTTTTTAAGAATGTTCCAAACAGTTGTTTTGGCCACGCCTAATGTTTTTGCTATCTCTCTGATCGGTTTGTTTTGTTTTTTCAGCCTAATGATGGCTTGCTTCACTGATAGTGACAGCTCTTTGGATCTCATCTTGAGAGTTGACAGCAACAGATTCCAAATGCAAATAGCACACTTGAAATGAACTCTGGACATTTTATCTGCTCATTGTAATTGGGATAATGAGGAAATAACACACACCTGGCCATGGAACGGCTGAGAAGCCAATTGTCCCATTACTTTTGGTCCCTTAATAAGTGGGAGGCACATATGCAAACTGTTGTAATTCCTACACCGTTCACCTGATTTGGATGTAAATACCCTCAAATTAAAGCTGACAGTCTGCAGTTAAAGCACATCTTGTTCGTTTCATTTCAAATCCATTGTGGTGGTGTATAGAGCCAAAAATTTTAGAATTGTGTCGATGTCCCAATATTTATGGACCTGACTGTATATATATATATATTTGAAAATCGATCAATCCTGATGAAGTCCAACTCCTCCAGGATGGCACATCAACACGTGCCATTGCCAGAAGGTTTGATGTGTCTTCCAACAAAGTCTCAAGAGCATGGAGAAGATTCCAGGAGACAGGCAGTTACTCTAGGAGAGCTGGACAGAGCCAAAGAAGGTCCTTAACCCATCAGCAGGACTGGTATCTGCTCCTTTGTGCAAGGAGGAACAGGATGAGCGCTGGCAGAGCCCTACAAAATGACCTCCAGCCGGCCACTGGTGTGAATGTCTCTGACCAAACAATCAAAAACAGACTTCATAAGGGTGGCCTGAGGGCCTGATGTTCTCTGTGGGCCTGGTGCTTACTGCCCAGGATCACAGAGCTCAATTGGCATTTGCCATTGAACACCAGAATTGGCAGGTCCACCTCTGGCGCCCTGTGCTTTTCACAGATGAGAGCAGCCATCCTAATGTGCTTTTCTCTCATTTACCTTATCCACAGGAGGTTTAAAATCTTGTTAATTTATTATACTTTTTAAAATGATTTCCACCCACTTTCTATGCAATCTGATTGTACAATCTACTTTAGATCTCCCATAAGCTATGTAGTGCAAGAGCCTGCCTGATTTGAAACAAATTGAATGGATTGGTCAGGTGTGTCCCCCTGGTGCATAGTTCTGGTAAATCTAAAGAAAATTGTACAGAGATTTTACAATCAGATTACATAGTATACGGCCATCTTTATATAAGTACACAGGAGGGAGTGGATAGAGACATTCAGTTGCCAGGCCCCATTCACATCTCCATGTAGCAAAAACTCACATTCCTGCATGCGTTTTTTTGGGGTTGTTTTGGAGCATTTTCAATCATCACACGTAGGGCAGCTCATTAATTTGAATAAGCTCTCCAACATGCAGCAACCATCCTAGGGAAGCTCCAGAACTTTTTTGGAGCGGAGCATGGTGCATTACTGCAGTTTCTGGTGCGTTTGCTGATCATGGGGTGCCTTTAATATGTAATGATAACACAAACACACAGATAAGCTGACAGTTTGCAGTCCTGCATGGCACCCAAGATCTGCTGATCGCTGCTATAATGCTTTTTACCTGCAAAAAAAGAGCATGTATTATTTTTTTTTTTAAAGTGAATGTACCCTTTAGGGCTAGTTCACACCAGATGCAGCCCAGTGTGTTTTTTTCTGCATTAAACATGCATGTACAGTGTTTTCCATGTATTCCAATGGCTCTAGTTCACACCAGTGCCATCGGTTCCAGTCATTTTCTGGTGCAGGAAAAAAATTAGAACATGCTACATTTTTTCTGCACACAACTGTACTGGGACATACAGTAGCAAACTGCATCAAAACTGCATCAGAACTGTGTGTGATGTAAACTGTAATCAAAAATGTATCCAAAATGCATCCGTAGTGCGTTTTTGTAGTGTGGACTGGCCCTTAATCCATTCTATGCATTAGGGTAAAAAAACTTTCTGCATGCAGCTCCCCCTCCAGTACCCCTCCTCATTATACTTTCCTGAATCCAATCTCGATCCAGCAATGTGCACAGGAGCAGAGGCTCTCTCCCTACTTATTGGTTCAAAGACAACAGCGGGAGCCATTGGCTCCTGATGCTATCAATCACAGCCAGTAAGGAGGGAGTGGGAGGACGGGCTTAGCTATGTTTTGTGTATAAATAGACACACAGAGTGCTTGGCAGTAAGTCCACAACAAACAGCTTGTTATGGGGCACTCTGCAAGGGAGGAATTAGGACCACCGGTAGGGGGACCGGAGAAGAGGAGGATACGGGTTGCTCTGTGCAAAATCATTGCAAAGAGCAGGTATGCATACTATATTTGTTATTTTATTGATAGAAATTGAGCATTTACATTCACTTTAAGGCTGATTCTTACCTTTCAGTGTTTCAGTGCTTTTTTGCATGATGTATTTCAATTGCAATCAATGGAAATGTATCAAAGGCACCTTGCTATGGATTTTATTATGCATTGCAATGCACTTTAAACATGTCATAATGCATGTTAATGTGTGACATAATGCTCATTCACTTGTATTAAAATGCATGTTGATGTCTTTACATTCACCTGGAAAATGCATCAGACAAAAAAACAAAGTTGTGTAAAACTGATATTTTAATGATTGGGTTAACTTATACTATACATAAACAAATAAAATAAAAGCTTGCAATTATCAATTTTGTGTAAAAAAAAAAATAATAGATAGAGTTCCCTTTACTAAGGTGCTAAATCTTTCTTTGCTACTTGGTTTGGGGAGCCTGTTAGATCAACATGAGTATTACTCAGAAAGCTTTGTTCTTTCAGATTTAAAAATCAAGAGTATTCAATTTTCTGCTATGAAATCTTCCAGCAGAACTATATGCCTGTGCTGACCTTTTCTCGGTAACTTCAAACATTAAAAAGTATTGAGTGTTTTTGCCTGTATATATGACATAGCTAATTGCAACTAATGCAGAAAAACTACAGGAAGAAACAATAAATCATTAGTTTCATGGCTGTGAAAACAGCAACATAGAAAGAGTTTCCTGCCACAAGAGTCAGAAATAAATTGTGCTGAAGAAAAAAAGTTTTCTTTTTGTCCACTTTGCCGTGTTACATTATTTTTTCCATTCCAAATTTTTCCTCCTCAATACTTTATTAACCTGCTTATAGTCCCTCATTTGGGCTACAAACACTTCCTATTGTTTTTAATATTTATATTTCAAGTCTTATAAAAATTTAGTTTTGTTCATTGTGTCCCATGCCTGTTTCCCTCCTTCATTAGCTGCATCTCTGCAAGTCCTTTGAATAAGACACCTATCCTCTCTTGAATTCACTGACCTTACTGTTACAGGGAAGAAAATCATGCTCTTTTTCTGCTGTCCCACTGGGGTTCTCTGTATGGCAAATTTCACTCTGCAAATCCTTTCAACCAACACTTTAAAGCAACATCTAACACTTATTCAGCTTTTTCAATCTTTTCTGGGTTTCCAGAGGCCTCTGGCTCAGGTTTTTTCCTTGTTAATTCAAACATATTAAAAGCTGCTCTTCTTGTATGATTTTTACTTGACACACACACCAGACACTGACTTTTAACTCTACAGCTGCTGCATTTTTTTCTGCAAATGACAATAAAAATATAGTTATATTGTACTTTTCTACTTCCATAACATTGTGTAAAGTGCAATCTCACACGGAAATAAAAAAAAAGATTCATGCAGTTAAAAAAACAAAAGAATACACGTTCAGAACTAGCACACACAATCTTTTGAACAAACTCCACCGATGTCATCAGACTGTGCTACAGATCTCTGGATAGTCTTCTAAATAATTCAAAGCAAAAACATGGGTTAAAAATAAAAAGAATTGGATATTACATTTATAGCAGACATATCTTCGTCTAAGGTGATTCCGAAGCCAGGGACACTCTGAACATTATTAAAAAAACAGGCTAAGCTAATATGGTCTTGAGCTGTGGTCCATCACCTAACAGTTGGCTTATGACTGTGATGGGCAGGTCCAAGCTAGCCATAGGGCACACAAAGCAATTGCTCAGTGGGCCTGGGTCGTATGCCTCAGACACAGCTGGTGTAATATGGAGGGAGGGGTGCCAGTAGAGTTGCTAGCGCAGGGCTTCCAGTCACTGCCTTGTTTCAACTGCCAGAACCCGCATTATCCATTACCGCTTGTCATGCTAGTCGAACAGAGCCGATGGTGTGCCCTATGAGAGAAGATGAGAAGGAGCCTGGAAGGATGAGCATCTCATGATCTGGCATTGAGTCACAATGTATACATAGTTTGAGAGCTGTGTATGGAGGAAATGGCACTGGACTTTGATCAATGACAGAAGAGTAAATGAGAGAAGGTATGGTGGGATGTGGAGGAGAACTATCACAGAAAGGTAGAATACTAGGCATTGATAGAAAAGAATGAGAGTGATCAGAGAGGGAAATGGCAGTGGATAAAAGGGAAGGAGAATGAGTCAGAGAGGAGCATGGCAAGGATGAAGGTAAAGGAAAATGTTCAGGGTGCAGAGCATGCATTTATAGAGTGTAAGAATATATATATATATATATATATATATATATAAAAGACATCAACAAACTGGTAGTTGTCATTATTTACAATTTTTTTTTTTGTTTGTTTTTTTAAATAGGCTGCTCAGTCTAAAGTGCCCTGGCCTATTTTTGGTCCCAGTCTGGGCGTGGTTATGGGGGATATCAATAAAAAAATTAGGTGGGAAGGAGTTTGCAAGAGTTCATTAACATAATAGTTCTATCAGTATTTGCATGCTTTTGTTTGGGATCTTGGGGGACTATAGGAGAAAGTAAGGGTGATGTATAGGCAACAGGAGATGCAGCTTTGCTCTGTGTCAGTTTGCTCTCTAGTTTGGGCTCGGTTGTATACTTATATCCCTATAAGTATGCAATTTATGTAATGCATAAATCTAAATTTTAAATGTTAACATCCTCATATTGTCAATATATATATGTAAATTAAAAACGCAGTATGTAGTTACTAGTAACAGTTCTGTACAGTGAACTTTCAAGCGACAATGGATATTGGCTGACTACCATGAAGGGCGTAAACTAGTAAAAACTGAAGATAAAAAGATTATGGGTTTTGATTTGCCCTATATGGCAGTTTAACAACATTTTTATAGTTTCATGTTTTAAGTGCTAATGAGGATGAATTAAGTTTTAAGAAGATCTCTACTAAAAAAGTGCAGATTTTCTATCTTGTAAAGAATATCTAGAAATGTAAATTATGGCTAAGCTATACTTTGAAAAAATGAAACGTTGCAATGCTTTTCCTGACTTGTGACAATACATAGGCATTGTAGAGTTTCCAGAGCACTGTACTGATAGTTGGTGATGTTCGTACTGTGTTTATCATTGTTCTTTTACAAGTCTGCTGGAGAAGAAGTAGTACCTGATGACTTACACAGGTACTCCCTGATCTTACTTACTACATTCTGTGGATTTTTGTTTTGGATTTTTGTTTCTTTTATAACTTATAACTTTATAACTCCCAACCACTGCACCACCTGCTTGGAGTTTGCATGCTCTCCCTGTTTCTGCGTGGGTTTCCTCTGGGTACTCTGGTTTCCTCCCACACTCCAAAGACATGCTGGCAGGTTAATTGGCTCCTGTCTAAATTGGCCCTAGTATGTGTATGTATGAATGTGAGTTGGGGACCTTAGATTGTACACTCCTTGAGGGTTAGGGACTGATGTGAATGTATAATATATATGTAAAGCGCTGCGTAAATTGATGGCGTTATATAAGTACCTGAAATAAATTAAATAAATAACTTCTGCCTACGGATGCTTACCCCTTTCATGCTGCTGTCTGTAGATATTCGGCTCCTTTATTTTTCATTTTTCATTTTGCATATTGATTATTACCCCCACCAGTCATCCGTTTACCATTTGTCAGGTAAATTGATCAGCAGTTGTCAGGGGACAGGTCTAACACAAGAAAGAATATTCCTGCCCCTCTACCAAGGTGGCTACTGCCACATGGAGTAACTGGGCTGATTAAGGCATGATAACATGGTTTTTGGGGAAAGTTTAGTGGCAGGGAGCAGCAGTAAGAAGCAAGGAGGGACATCATAAATAGAAGTAGTTAATAAACAAGTAAAAAAGGCAAAGCTGAACTGGTTTGCTTGGGAAAATTGGATATCAAGTGCAAAAACCAGTGCTAGCAAACTGATTATCTAATCCATAGTTATCTACTTTAAATTTCTTGCTGTGCTACCTAACTCAAGTTTATGGCAGGACCACCAAAATGTAAAAAGAGCTGAATAACTGGAATAAGTCACAGAAAAATATAATATGGCGTTACTCTGAGCATGTACTCAACACCATTTTTGATGCTTCTTGCTTCAGGCAGGAGAAGGTGTCAAAGTCAGTTAGGCAGGTAAAATGATTCAATGAGGAGAAGGCGCATTGTTCAGCAGTCCATGTATATATTATAATAAGTTCCAATGTGGGCAGGGGTAGTCCAGTAGGCACTAAGGGCAGGCTGCGATGGAGCGAAGCACACTCTGCAGTAGAAGAAACAAAGAACACAGCGCCTCTAAGTGTATACTGTGATAATATTTAATAAGAAGGTAAGTATAGCAACTCAAATCTTGGATATTAAAAACAGGCTCATAGGGAGGTGATGTAAAACGTCTGTAGCCAGATGTAAGATGACTGATCCAGAGAGGAGATGACCTTGGTATCCAGCAGCACCACCTGCTCGCAGACCAAGGTCATCTCCTCTCTGGATCAGTCATCTTACATCTGGCTACAGACGTTTTACATCACCTCCCTATGAGCCTGTTTTTAATATCCAAGATATGAGTTGCTATACTTACCTTCTTATTAAATATTATCACAGTATACATTTAGAGGCGCTGTGTTCTTTGTTTCTAGGTAAAATGATTTAAGCCTTAGAAGTCCACTGCAGACATTGCGGATATAGAATTTTTACCTTACAACACATGGGGTTGATTTACTAAAACTGGAGAATGCAAAATCTGGTGAAGCTCTGCACAGAAACCAATCGGCTTCCAGGTTTTATTGTCAGAGCTTAATTGAACAAGCCAATGTTAGAAGCTGATTGGCTACTATGCTCAGCTGCACCAAAGTTTGCACTCCAGGTTTAGTAAATTAACTCCATGGTCTTCGTTTTAGATCAAAGCATACATGTTCTATGTTGGGCACTGAAAGAACCAAGACTGACTACTTAAAAAAAGAACAATACTGTACATAAGTTCACAGCCACTACATTTGCTTCTTTTATAAAAATTGCTACATATAAATATATTGTTTGCATTTTTAAATAAAGTACTAAAACATGTTCTCCAAGAAGAGGCCAAGTAGTATCATAGAGTTTGATAACACAGGAGAAATCTATACAAAGCCACACATGAGTAGAACTGAGTCCAAATAGTACATAATCACAGTGGAGAGAGCAGGGTCAGAGCAAGCTTGCTCATACAAGGTAAAGTTGCCTAATAGACATCTTGAAGATTGGATCATCTGCATTCTATGTAATAAAATGTACATTTGTTTATGCACATTATAATATTTTTACAAATTAATATAATTTTATAAAAAAAATTTATGTGATTCATTTGCATCAATTAGGTGTAAGAGTTTATTGGAAAATGGGGTATTTAGCACACCAGCGCAGCACATATATGTTTGCACAGAAACATTAGGGTTTATTTGCTAAAGGCAATTTACTAAAGGCAAGACTATACAGTACGTAAGTTGCTGCAGCACTTAGGAAAAGAAGTAAAACTTCACTTTACAAAGAATACCCAATCACCTACAAGGAAAATACATTTAAAAAGAAAAAACTGCATTTTTTCTTGCACATGATTGGATGATAGAAGCCAGCAGAGCTTCCCCTCAAATATAATACAATGTACATGCATATCACAAAGTTCTAATCCCTTGTTAGAACATAAGTCATATATAGTGGAAATACTTTACTTTTTCACAATTATTTTTAGAGATATCTGGAGCAAATATTTGCAAAACAAAAGGGGACTAGGAATAGACAAGTATTCTTACAAAGGTGTGGAACTTGAGCTGTTATGAGAGGGATGTCATCAGTTTGAAGGTTTGACAGATGGATACCAGAGTGACATTTTCAAGAACATCAGAGAATGACAATGGCTATTCTCTAACAAGACAAAACAGACCTGTCCAAAGATATAGCAATGATTTTGCCAAATAACACAGCAAAAATGACTTTAAACTGTAACCAAAGGCAAAACTTTTTTTTTCATTTTGGATAGAGTAATGGAGGGTAAAAACCCCTGGCAGTTTTTCTGCCATCTGTGTGCCATTGGAGAGATTTCCCCACTATTAATGTTCAATATTAACCTAAAATGTGAGAATTCCTTTTTCTTTTACTTCCAATGATAAGGAGAAACAGTAAAAATAGAGGCAATTAATCTCCCTAATGGGGGCATAGACAGCAATAAAAGCTGACAGGGTTTCTAATTCTTTTCCACTGTATCCATCCCATGGGATATCACATCATGAGATAAAATATCAAATCATTTAATGAGATACAGTAAATACCTCACATTTTGATAAAATAACTAATTCATTATTTAATAGCATTTTCTGTGAATTGCAAAAACATTTTTGAAAAATACTATGAGTTATTTTACCTCAGATCTTAAAGAAAATAACTCTTCGTGAATTGAGCCCCATGTGTTTCTAAGCTGTCAGCATCTGGTAAAAATACAATAGTTTTAAAGGGTAACCAGAATTAAAAATAAATATCCTTTTCCTACCCACTCCTTCCACTTTCCTGGTAACATTTTCTAATTCTATTACTGATGAAGAAAATGTATTTTTATTTGATTATGGATCATCAATACATAAGAATGCATCCACAGCCTGGTTATGAGGCTATATAAGGACACATAGGGATGGTTTTACCTTAGACAACTTCTCCTATAGCAGTGTTTCTCAATTCCAGTCCTCATGGACCCCCAACAGGTCATGTTTTCAGGATTTCCATTATTTTGCACAGGTGATTTGATCAGTTTCACTGCCTTAGTAATTACCACAGCTGTTTCATCTGAGGGAAATCTTATATCCATTTGTCCTGTGTATTCCTCAGCCAATATTGTAACAAGTTAGTTTCCTGATAGAACTGCAACAAGCACCTTAGTTGCAGACAAAATTATTTTGCAAATTATGGTTCAAGGCTTAAGACTCGTGTCTATGGGTTTTGGGCTTGTGTCAATGGGCAGTTGCAACTTTCTTTTTACATCAGTTTAAGATTCTTCTAAGATCATTCAGAATTGATCGACAGGTATTTCTGTACTGTAATTGACCTGCTTCAAGCCGCTTTTACATTCCTATAGACTTATGTGGCTAGAAAAGCAGTTCTGATGCAAACAAAAGCACCTTGATCCTGAGCACATATGGAAAACTAAGATTGGGCTGGGCAGTGAGAAGATTGTTTATTCTATCTTAGATATAATGGTTGGAGTGAGGGATCATAGGAAGCAATAGCCATCAGCAAGCAGAGGCCAGAGGGTGCTATAACCATAACACTTAAACCTGGGGAGAGTAGGTTGGAAAAACATAATCACAGCCACAGAAAAACTAAGAAGGAAATAATTTGTGCTGGTACAAAACTAAGAGGCATACACACAAATGCTACAAGCCTAGCTAACAAAATGGAGGACCTGGAGCTGATGATACACAAAGAGGATTTTAACTTAATGGCATTATCAGAAATTTGGTTTGACAGCTCACATGATTGGTCAGCATCTATCTAGGGGTATTCCTTGTATTGGAGGGACAGAGGAGTAGAAGAGGAGGAGGAGTTTGCCTGTATATCAAAAATGATTTGCTAGTGAACATGAGGGATGACATTGCAAATAAGGCACGGGGTGAGGTGGAATCCTTGTAAATTGAACTCCAAAAGGAAGAGACATGCTGGAAAATAATAGTGGGGATATGCTACAGGCCCCATGACCTGAAGGATGAGGAAGAGCTGGATCTCCTATCACAGATAGAAATGACAGTAAGGCAGAGCAATGTCATCGTAATGGGGGACTTCAACTATCAAGATATTGACTGGGCGGAAGAAACAGCTCACTCCTATAAGGCTCACCATTTATTAAATGTCTTACAGGACAACTTTGTGAGCCAAATGGTGGATTCCCCGACTAGAAAGAATGCATTGCTAGATTTATTCATTACAAAAAACACAGATCTGGTTGCAGATGTAGAAATATAGGACAATTTAGGAATCAGCAATCAGAGGATAATTACATTCAGCATACAGTGGGGATCAAAAGTTTGGGCACCCCAGCTAAAAATTTGTATTAATGTGCATAAAGAAGCCAAGGAAAGATGGAAAAATCTCCAAAAGGCATCAAATTACAGATTAGACATTCTAATAATATGTCAACAAAAGTTAGATTTTATTTCCATCATTTACACTTTCAAAATAACAGAAAACAAAAAAATGGCGTCTGCAAAAGTTTGGGCACCCTGCAGACTTAATATCTTGTACTGCCCCCTTTGGCAAGTATCACAGCTTGTAAACGCTGTACAAATTTTTCAGCTGGGGTGCCCAAACTTTCGATCCCTACTGTAAATCATAGGACAAGGAGGCACAAGGGTAGTACAAAAACACTAGACTTCAAAAGAGCCAACTTTTCTAAATTATGCTCAATACTACTATTAAACTACATCTATTGAATGGGACAAAATCTTTAAACATTTAACACTGGGGAAAAATGGGAAACATTTTTGAAACATATTGAATAAATGTATTATCCAGTGGATGCCAACGGGCAATAAATATAAAAGAGTGTAGGTTAAACCTGGGTGGCTAAACTTTAACGTAAAAGAGCATATCAAAAAGAAAAAAAGGACCTTCAAGGAAAATAAGGCCGAGGGGTCATTGTGAGCATTTCAACACAACAAAGAATGCAATCAAAAGTGTAAGAAAGCAATCAAGGCGGCTAAAATAGACTATGAAAGACACATAGCAGATGAGAGTAAATCCCAATACATTTTTTAAATATATTAATAGTAAAAAAGTGAAGGTCAAAACATATTGGCCCTCTAAAGGATGATGAAGGGAAGTTGGTTAAAAATGACAAGGAGAAGGCAACTTTACTAAAGACATTCTTCTCCTCAGTTTTTACAAAAGGAAAGGAGTGGTATAGTAACCAAGGCTGTATTATCAGTAACACATCACAGAATGTACCCTTGTGGCTAACAGAAGACAGCGTCCGAAAAAGACTAGAAAATCTCAACACAAGTAAATCACCAGGACCTGATGGCTTACACCCGGGAGCCCTCAAAGAATTCTGTCAGGTTATAGCTGGCTGTTATACCTAATTTTTATTGGCAACATACTAACAGGAATGGTACCAGCTGATTGGCGAAGGGCCAACGTGGTACCAATATTCTATATTTATTTAAGGGCAGAGACATATACCTAGGAACTACAAACCAGTCAGTCAATAGTATGTAAACTAATTAAGGGGATAATAAGGGACTATATCCAAGAATTTGCAGAAGAAAACAGTATAATTAGTAGTAATCAGCATGGATTTACGAAAGGTCGTTCTTGCCAATCCAATCTGTTAACATTCTATGAGGAAGTGAACTGCCATAGGTAAAGGAAGGACAGTGGATGTGGTGTATCTGGAGTTTGCAAAAGCATTTGATACAGTTCCACATAAACGCTTTAAGTGTTGCTAAACCTAGGACCCTGCATTCACTATATCTGGTCTCCCACAGTACACAGAACAAGGAAATGCAATTATTTTTGTAAATATAAACTGATAAATACCTTTTCTCATCAGCAGTTAGAGCAGTCTTGTGACTTCTATCAGTGTCCAGCAGAGCACTGGTTACAGCTTGTAGGAGGAGTTTTCATTCTCCCCTGATTGTCCTATGAGGCTGCAGGACCCCTGACCCTCTGTTTGGATAGTGCTGATTGGCCCTGTGCTGATCACATGCACTCTCCCGAAAAAAAAAACAAACCTCTACCAATACACACCAAACTGAGCATGTGCAGCTTGCCCCCAAGGCTCTGTTCTATCAGCAGATGAATTGGGGACTGTGGAAGAAGGGGATGATGAGAGAAGACAGGACCAAATATATATTTTTACACAATGCAGAGGATTAACCCCTTAGGTTCCACAGTGAGTATAACATGCATGCTCTACTGCATATACAGACTGATTTTACTGTTGTGAGTTTAGTAACACTTTAATTTACAAACTAAGATCTATAGGCATGGACCACAGGGTTTGTTCATGGATTGAAAACTGGTTACAAGGACATGTCCAGCGGGTGGTGATAAATAGTACTCAGACTGGTCTGAAGTGGTAAGTGGGGTACCACAAGGCTCTATCCTGGGACCAATTCTGTTTAATTTTTTCAATAAATAATATAGAGGTTGGTATACATAGCTCAATCTCATTGTTTGTTGATGATACAAAGTTAAGTAGGGCAGTCATTTCACAGCAAGATATAGAATTTTTACAAGAAGACAATGTCAAGCTGCAGCAAGAAAAGCCAGCAGAATATTAGCATGCATAAAAAGGGTATTTACTCAAGAGATAAAACTATAATCCTACCAATTTAAAAAAACTCTAGTTAGGCCACATCTGGTGTATGCCATACATTTCTGGTCACCAGTCCTCAGGAGGGAGGTGTGGGAACTGGAGAGAGTGCAGCGAAGGGCAACAAAGCTAATAAGGGGACTGGAGGACCTCAGCTACGAGGAATGACAACAAACATTAAACATAATCTCCCTGGAGAAGAGATGCGTGAGGGGTAATATGACAGCAATACACAAATATTTTAATAGTGATTCTAGCATATGGAATAAACTATTCAGTCTCAGGGAGTGTAAGAAGATAAGCGGCCACTCAATGAAATTGGAGGAGAATCGATTTATCCTTAAACTGAGTAGGAGGTTTTTCCCTGTCAAGGCGGTAAAGATGTGAAACTCACTTCCACAGTTGGTGGTGTCAGCAGGATAAGGGCAATGTTTTTGACATGAACACACACAAGTTGAACTGGATGGACTGGTGTCTTTATTTAACCTTACCAACTATATAACTATTATTTATTCTTCTGATAAGTTGCGAAAGGGATAATAGCTAACATTATGCAAACCATTGCTGTTTCTTTGTGCAATATGGTAGTGAACGCACTGATTCAAATTATGCCAATGCATTTGAAAGAGTGTATGGGCTATAAAAGTGGGTGTGAAAAATACAAAAATACTCAGATTTGCAGGGGTCAGTCTTATTATGATGAGTGTTTTTCACAGTTTTGATTTAATATTGTTTATGTATAGGACTCTGCAAACCTATCAATTATTGGGCTCACATCAGCTATTCTTGCCTACAGCAGTGATTTATTGTAACAAGCATTATAGAAATGTAAAGACAAACAAGACTGTACTTACACAATAGAGGGCTTTTGTATTATCAGTTATGATGAAACCTCCATCAGGGCTGAAAACATATCAAGCACTACACTTCTTTCCGTGAGCTTGCATGTTCATCTCTGCTGATCTAGGAAGCTAACAGTAGCTATAAGGATAGTCTTTCTAACCTTTTTATTTTAGATTTCCTGTCTCATTCACAAACAGTCACCAGGGCAAGGACAGAGGCCTAATCTCATCAGCAGTGACATAGACAACAATAAAAACCTGACAGCTATAGATGCACTTTAGGAAAACACTTGTATAATAGCCATCAGGCCAACTGTTACAAATCAAAAGAAAAGGAAGGTAGGAAAAACTTATATGATGAAGAGTGCCAGATGGTAATTGAGGAGAAAAACAAACAAAAAAGCAAATGAAGAGGAATTTAAAGTAGTAAGTAGATAGGCTAATGAAATTCTGAGAGAAAAGAATTTGGAATGGAAAGGCAGGAAAAATAAGAATTTCTTGGCAATGTTATAGTAGGGTAGGAGAAAAAAGAAAAGGTTTTCAGTTAGACTTCTTAAAAAAAAAACAGACCTCATAAGAGAGAGCCAAATTAAAAAAAAAATTGAGAGAATTTTTTTGAGCAAATACTAAAATGAGAGAGAAAATGGAATAAAAGAATTTGAAAAAAGATATGTAATACACCTGCTAGAGTATAAAGAAATGAAACTGGAAGGAGATACAGCAAATAATTTAAAGTCTAACTCCAGATTTTGTGTTACTTTAAATGGTTTATTTGGACAAAGCATATACAGCACTGGCAGCAGCCACATTTTTTTTTGCAATGGTTATAAATTGTTTAGATTGTTTGGTCTAAATTAACCATTTAAAGTAACACAAACTCCAGAGTTAGGCTGTAACCACTTAAGGACCAGGCCTATTTCTAACACTCTTTATTTACAAGTAAAAATCAGTACTTTTTGCTAGAAATTTTTTTCAGCAGAGGCCCTAGAAAATAAAATGGTGGTCATTGCAATTTTTTATGTCACACGGTTTTTGCGCAGAGGTTTTTCAAACACAATTTAAAAAGCACATTACACTTTAATGAATACAAAAAAAAAATATATACCCAAATGTTTTTGTAAAATATAAAAGATTATGTTATTCCAAGTAAATAGATGCCTGTAATGCTTAAAAATTGCTTGTGTTATGGCTCCAAACTATAGTACTTAAATGTCTCCATAGGTGACACTTCATTCCTTTCTACAGTTTACCAGTTTCTTCAGCATGCGCTGACCGTGCTCTGTCATTTTACATGTCCTACCACTTCGTGGCTGAGTTGCTGTTGTTCCAAGTTGCTTCTACTTTGTTATAACACCACTAACAGTTGACAGTAGAATATTTAGTAGCAAGAAAATCAAATGGATGGACTTATTGCATAGGTGGCAACCTATCGCGGTACCATGCTTGAATTCATTGAGCTCCTGAAAGCGACCCATTCTTTCACAAATATTTATAGAAGCAGTCTGCATGCCTAGGTGGTTGACAGTATAGACCTGTGGCTATGGGGGTGATTGGAACACCTGAATCCAATGAATTGGAGGGGTATCCCAATACTTTTGGCAATATATATATATATTTCTACTGCTCTTGGAAGCAGAGGGGAGACTCATTTAAGCCTTAAAAAGGATATGAAACTGTATTTTTTAAAGATCCTATATAAAAATTACACATATTTGCTTAATTGAATCTCATCCTTTTGAATAGCAGGTAAATTTGGAATCAGAGAGTAGGCATATATTAGCCTGAAGTACTAAATATATTTTTTGAGACACTATAAAAATTTATCAGATTTAAAGAATAGAATCACATATTTTTATTAGAATATATTTCAGCAGCAGGGATAAGTTATATTTCGGTCATATAATATTCAGTCAACAATCATTAAAAAAAGTATTTTTTCATAAACTGTATTAGAAAGGTAAATGCTTTGGTGTACATCACATCTTTTTTAACCACTTCATCTGCGGAAGGTTTTACCCCATCTTTATGACAAGGTCCTTTTTTGCTATTTAGCACTGTGCTACTTTAACTGGTAATTGCATGTTCATGCAATGTTGTACCCAAACGAAAATTTTATAATTTTTTTCACACAAATAGAGCTTTCTTTTGGTGATATTTGATCACTATTGTTTTAAGCTTGTTATTACATAAATTAAAAAAAGTCAAAGCATTTTGAAAAAAAAACAATATTTTTTACTTTGTGCTATGAAACATATCCAAAAAAACAATTTAAAAAATCTAATTTCCTCATAAATCTAGGCCAAAATGTATTCTGCTACATGTCTTTGGTAACAAAAAAACAAACAATAATTGTGTATTTATTGGTTTGCATGAAAGTTATAGCATCTACAAACTATGGTATATATAGTGGAATTTGTTTTCTTTTTTTTATACTACTCAGAGCGGTAATTAATGACTTATAGTGGAACTGTGATAGTGCGGTGGGCAATCTGACACCAGCTGACACTGGGTGGAAACTGACTAACTGACACTGACATCACCAATTAACTATTACAGTGATCAGTGATAACCCTATACACTATATATGTCACTGTACTAATGACACTGGCAGGGAAGGGGTTAACATCTTGGCATAATTAAGGGGTCAAGTGTGTGCCTAACAATTGTTAATGTGTGTATTATGTGCTGCTTTTTATTAAAAACAAGTAGATTGTTCCTGTATAGAACCCTGCATTGATTGTCAACACAGGGCACTAGGCTGTGATTGGACACAGCCGATAAGCAGGTCCCTGCCATTTTTCCAACACATAATTTAAAACTGATACAGATTTGTTACAAATAATATACATCTTTTTCATAATAGCAATACAAGAGGAAGAGCATTAAGACTCCCCTTACCTACAAATTAATTGCATTCTCCTTGTGACAAAAGAGTAAAATGCTGTACAAATTATCAGTATTTTAAGAATGTTTTATAGGCCATAAATCTCGGAGGATGTGAGTGAGAATGGGTGTTTTTTATTGAAAGGATTACTACTTTAAATTCTGTGTAACCCAAAAAATTTGGGATCATGCCAGTGCACTCATGGAGACCCAAAGGATTTATATAAACGGCATGATATAGCTTGCATCAAATACAAAAATATTTGCCAACTGAGAAGCAGTATGTGGAATTTTGTGTTTTTTTTATTGCATAGCCATTCATCCAGTGAACCTCCAGTGAAATTACACTCATTGTGTGTGAATTAGACAAACCCAACTGTTCTGGGCTATTTTCTTTTCTGACTGAATATTCTTTTATTATTTGTTATTAATTATTATTTACTGTCTCCAAATATCACCCAAACCATCCTCTCTGCTCCTCCAAAGACCTCCTGATCTCAAACTCTCTTGTCTCCTCCTCCCATGCTTTTCTCCAGGACTTCTCCACAGCTGCTCCCATTCTCTGGAATGCTCTACCTCAATCCTGTCCATCTGTCTCCTACTTTGGCCACCTTTACATGTTCCCTGAAAACTCATCTCTTCAGAAAAGCCTATCTTTCCCCCAACTAACAACAGAAATGTAACTCTTCCATCAGCTCATGCCCCACAGTTATGACCTTTTGTAGCATTTGCTCCACCTTATTAGTTTCCCTTTAGATTGTAGTGCTGCATAAACTGTTGCTGCTATATTAATAATAATAATATACAGAAGTAAAATACTGCATTATGGTCACTAGATGGAGATGACAAGCATAGGAAATACACATGTCTTTGTAACAAGATTTTTAACAATTGTAAGAATTCTAGAGAATGCTGGAAAGAACTAGAAAATAAATGGGAATCATGGCAGGATGCTCCCAGAAACTCCAAAAGACATAGGAGTATGAAGATGAAGTCTTGTTTAGCCACTCCCCCAGCTCCTCCATGTGCTCTGGGTGTATAGAATGCACACTGCCCAAAACCTAAAACACATGTGCCCTGCCTTTTGATGCTGCACCCCCAACCACCACTTTGCTCTGAAGCTGCTTCCACCTTGATAACTGCACAGGAAAGACCTCTTCCTCTTTCTTTAGGAAACCAAGACACAATGCTAATATGGGGTCATTCCCAATCTTTATTAACAGCTACATCAAGAGCTGTATCGGGGATGTGGTGCTTTGGTGCATTTGACACTGTGGTACTTAAAAGGAACGACTTTGTAAATAAAAATTAAAAGACCCAAAGCATTCTCAAGGACAAAAAAGTATCCCATGCAGTGTTGCTTGTTTAGGTCTATAGAACTTGTTTCAATAGATTTACTTTCCTGACCTTCTCCTGCTAGGCCAGTTCCTACAGTGTCTTCTCCCCTATGCTCCAGTGGTGTAAAGTCCTGATGGCAAAAGACCAATACAGGGTGCATAGCCCTGCACTGACATGATGATGCCAAGAAACAGTCCACTTCTTGAGTGTGGGGAAGCACTGTCTGCTGCGGGGAGCAGAGGATCAGGTAAGTAAAACTGCTTTTCTTCTCCTCTAGCCTAAATGAGCAACTAACCATCGCAGTAAGGGGTACACTGCACGTTGCCCAGAGTTTTACTTTAACTAAACAAAATGCAAGTACCAATCCTAAAACATCCCATTTTCATAAACTTAAAAGGAATACAAACTGAAATACAAAAAGTAAAGTAACAAATCGTGTCACTGACACAAACACACACAAAAAGAAAAAAAAGTGGTAGTAAATAGAACTGTTGGGTCAATTCCAATCAGAATGATTACAAAAACTCCATTCCTCCAGCCGCACAATATGTAATTTACTGCACTGTATCAGTGGTAATATACATCACTGAATATAGTACTGTATATAGCACGGTATAACTTTGTAGCAGCACACAACACTGGCAAACATTCTCTCCCTAACAGCACTGTCAGCATTCCCTCACGCTCACTAAACTCCAACACACTGGCAAAGGGCTGCTGAGAGAACAGCCTTTTATAATATGTAGGCTGGGATTTTGGCCGAAAACTATTATTAGCCAAAAGTATTGCATTCAACCAGTCCTTTCTGCAACCCTATAGTGCTAAAAAGTACCATACTATGTTGATCATTGCCTATCAACTTCATTTTCTTGATAACAGGAAGTATACTGTCACGTACCTGGTGGAGATCGAGCTGGAGAGGGGGCTTCTCTTGCACCTCTTGTCCAACACCCCTGGTAGTGATGACAGAGAGTGTGGGGACACAGAGTCACATGAGGGATGGTATAGCAGGCAGCACCAGTTGGGTTTGTAGGAAGCAGATGACTGTAGATAACCAGGCAGGAACCAGGAACTGAAACATGGTGAAACTTGCTTGGCAGACAGGAGTGTAGCCAGGATGCAATCCAAAAGGTCATCAACAGCCTGGCAGAAAGGTGCAGAGACAGAGTCGGGATCAGTAAACCGCCGGGCAGCGAGGTACAGGAATGCAAGACAGGAGCAGAGTCGGAATACAAGCCGAGTTCACAATAGGCAGGCAGAAATCCAAGGACAGGTTAGGGGCAAGCCAAGTCGTGCACTGGTAAGCAGGTATAGTAGGGCAGGAACTAGCTGAAGACCACTCAGCAATCCATCTATGTTGGAGTGGAGCTTAAATAGTCTGTTTAGCCAGTGCCACAATGTCTGTTTTGTATTGAGTTTTTGCTCAGAATTATGAGCATGCACATAAGTAAGAGCATGTGCCAGCCTTCCAACATGTACTGAGCTATTCTTACATATTCCAATTGACAATATTAATATTCAATATTGAAAAAAGTGGCTTTCTAATGACCAAGGACAGGTCAGGGGCAAGTCAAGTCATGCATAGGTAAGCAGGTAAAGCAGGGCAGGGCTCAGGTAAAGCAGGAACTAACTGATGACCACTCAGCAATCCATCCATGTCGGAGTGCAGCTTAAATAACCCGTTTGGCGCCAGTACCACAATGTCTGTTTTGTATTGAGCTTTTGCTCAGAATTATGAGCATGCACATAAGTAAGAGCATGTGCCAGCCTTCTCCTTCCAACATGTACAGAGCTATTCTTACATATTGCAATTGACAATATTAATGTTCAATATTGAAAAAAATGACTTTCTAATGCACTCAAATCTGTAAAACAAAATAGTCTTTAGGAGTTATGCTGGACAGTGGAAGTAAATGGTTAGGGATTTAAATTTTGGTTTAATTTAGTGTAACAGAGCAGATAGCCGCAATTGATTTGCTTTTGATCTTTAGTTGCTTGTTTAGGTTGAAATTTATTTCAGTATTGATTTTTTTTTACTATTTATATAAAGCTTTTAGCTCATCTTCAAAAATCTTTTCAAGCTTTTAAAACTGAGAAACAAAATAAAATTACCATCAAACAAATGTGAATGTTCTAAATATAACAGTAAGTAGCTGGTACAGTATATACCATGGTGTATATAACCATTTGTATACACTAAACTGAAATTGTATAAAATACAAAGAACAAAAATGACATTATGTCATGGCAATAATAATATAGTGGGCCTAATTATACAAACACCAATGATCTGCACCAGGCAGTAGAGATGAGTGAAGTGATTTTGGCAAAACTGGTTTCCAAATGAAACTGACTACTTCAGCACTGGTAACATTTTGCTGAAGTGGAAACTCTCAATTTCTGGTTAGTCAAAATTTGTGTATAGAAAATAATATCTACTTATTTTTGTTGCCGAACTTGCTATTCAAGCTCCAAAGGTATAGTACACTATTGAATTTTTGAATAAATCTCCAGAAATCAGAGCTCCTTAATCTAACTACAAGTGCATATTCTCGATCTTGAAGTCTGACTTTTTGTTTAAGTGGGCATGCCACCACATTAATTGCAAAATATAAATAAACGAGCGTTGGGTTAATAATGATAAAATGGATAGCTGCCAGCATAAAGAGGTAAACCTCTAAAACCTCTAGTAGTGATGTATGTGAGTATAAAATATGCAGCGCTAAAAGACAATGTGTATTCGCAAATGACCGTGATCATAAATATTAAAAAACATATAAAACAAAGTTCTGGTGGCGTTTAACAATGCTGAAGAGTATATAAAACAGTCTCATGCGTGAATCCTGAGAAGGTACATATAGTGACAATTGTGATAAAGTCAATCAAGCCATATATTGTGAAACTCTGACTCCTGTGGCTGTGGAAAGTGGATATATAATGCACTAACCAGCTAGTGCAATCACTTGCGCATTGGAGTATATAAGACCTATTCCTAGGTGCTCAGGATCTGGAAACACTGCAAACGGATGAAGTCATCAGGTCAGAAGCAACCACCAGGTGTCATACATCCAGGACAGGTTAACCAGTCTCCAGCAGTACAGGTCTCAGCCACCAGGGGGATCATGCACATATGTATACCTCAGGTCAGGAAACATCTTCAAAAAGGGGGGGGGCTCGCAGGGACAAAGCCAGCCTGTGACAACACGATCCGCCCTGAGCGCTGCCAGCTGACTCCACACAACATCATGTGAGGACACGGCTCGGCCAGCGGAGTAGATGGTGCACAGGCCACACCCACCAAGCTGGCAGCACGGTCACTATCTGCACGTTCCACACATTGCAGTGTTTCCAGATCCTGAGCACCTAGGAGTAGGTCTTATATACTCCAATGCACAAGTGATCGCGCTATCTGGTTAGTGCATTACATATCCACTTTCCACAGCCACAGAAGTCACAGAGTTTCACAATATATGGCTTGATTGACTTTATCACAATTGTCACTATATGCACCTTCTCAGGATTCACGCATGAGACTGTTTTATATACTCTTCAGTGTTGTTAAACACCACCAGAACTTTGTTTTATATGTTTTTTAATATTTATGATCACGGTCATTTGCGAATACACATTGGCTTTTAGCGCAGCATGCCACCACATTAAGTATCCCGGCATACACCTCACACCATCGTTTCTGGGGATTTTTGCAGCAAACTTTTTTAGCTCAGATATGTTTAGGCCTTAAGAGGTGGTCCCTAGAGTCTTTAGCCTGGTTTGGAAGGAATAACATTTTCAAGATGATGTTACTACTGCAGTTACTCCACCTTCTATAGACCCTAAGTATCAAAGTCCCTAAGACTTTCCTCAGATCTGGTGAGGAGAGTCCAACAACTTCTACTGGGTAAAGAAATCACACTGGCTGAGTCATATTCCTATGGCCCAACCCAAAGCAAGAGGAGACATATGGTGAGGGTTCTAGGCTGGTGCAAACATGTTCCAGTGAACTTCTGGATCAGTAAAGGGTTACCATACCCTTAAGTGGCCTTCCATGACCTAATGAGAGAATCTGAAGTCTTTTCTTAAGCATTTATTGATAAGAAATACTTTTAAAGTGGAAAGATCCTCTGGGTGATTCATCTTAATTGAGTAAAAGAGGTTCCCACTTTCATGAATACAGTCATTGGCCACATCATTTTCCCAGTAAGCACATATGATATCCTATTCTGAACCCTGAGGGCTTCTGGGTAATTCAGACTTTACCACTTCTTTTCCTTAAGAACTTTCATGTCAAAATCCAGGCTTTTTCTGACCCCCCCCAACCTTGGTGGCAAGCCACTTGCTATTTTGCTCTTTAGGGAACATTCACCCCCCTTCCTCTGCTTACAGAATTTAACCAGTTGCCACCCACCTAAAGTACATTTACTGTGGGTGGGGGGTACAGGTAGGATAGATCACATACATGTTAGTCATCCAGCTGAGGCCACACTTCAGGTACCCAGCCACTTTGAGCAGCCGGTGGATCACATGATATGCTATGCAAACAAATTAATTTCATTAATAACAGCTGTAATTCCTATAGCAATGCTGTGATTGGCCCACAGTTTAACATGATGCCTGGCCCAATTACAGCACCCGGTATCATGGGATAGCTGTGGGCCAATCACAGTAAACAAAAATAATCATAGCTGTTATAATTGTGACCTTTTTATGACAGTTCCAAACTTTGCTCTTACAGTGATCATCACTATAACAGCAATCAAAGTGTAAAAAAAAATAACAACCCCCTAGAGCAGTACAATGTTACTACTGGAATGACAGTATGTAAAAAATGGTAAAATAGAATTAAAACATTAAAAAAATATGAGTTAAAAAATTTCATTTATTTATATATTTTTTTAACATACTGTCACGAGACAGTATCCCAGATCACAGCCACACCAGTCAAATGATGATGCTGTACTGCACTGGAGACAGTATTTTTAAAAAAAAAAAAAAAAAGCTAGGAAAAAAAACAAATGTTATTTAATTTCTTCATGTTCCAAAAAAGTGACAAAAAAAAACTGTTCGAAAAATCGATGCCTCTTACTAAATCTATTTTTCAAAAAGAGGTAATTTGGAGGGTATTTTTGCTGGCATTATAAGGACCTCAAGATATTATGTAGGCCATCAGTACATTAGGAATAATCAATTTTCAAATATATATACCATAGTTGTAGATGCTATAACTAGAGATGAGCGAATTATTCAAAAATTCGATTCGGCTGATTCGGCGAATTCGCGGAATAAATTTGATTCGAGTCGAATATATTCGCTGCGAATTTAACTTATAAAAAGGGTGTTTCTAGGCTTCAGAGAGCCTTTATATTAGTGCAGAACACTGTACCTTTAATTTAAATGCCCTTGGAGTCTGCTGGGGAAGAGAAATAATACTGTCACTCAGTATGACATGCAGATGAGTGCCGTCGATCTTAGAATCACCGCACACTTCACTCATTTGGGCAGTCACGGGGCCAAAACCAGAGTGTGGAACCACAGTGTGGCGGTGGAGGCAGCAGCAATGGGAGGCCATACAGCACCCTATGACAAAATGGAACCCACCAGCAGTGTGAGGAGACCTGAAAGTGGCACATGGCAGAGTGTGGCGATGGAGACAGCAGCAATGGGAGGCCGTAAAGGGACCCATGACACACTCTGGACCTGGCAGCAGCATGAGGAGGCGGTACAGGGGCCCATGACAGATTACGGGCCTGGCAGCAGCATGAGGAGTCGGTACGGGGGCCCATGGCAGATTACGGGCCTGGCAGCAGCAATGGGAGGCCCGTAATCTGCCAGCACCCTATGACAAAATGGAACCCACCAGCAGTGTGAGGAGACCTGAAAGTGGCACATGGCAGAGTGTGGCGATGGAGACAGCAGCAATGGGAGGCCGTACAGGGACCCATGACACACTCTGGACCTAGCAGCAGCATGAGGAGGCGGTACAGGGGCCCATGACAGATTACGGGCCTGGCAGCAGCATGAGGAGTCAGTACGGGGGCCCATGGCAGATTACGGGCCTGGCAGCAGCAATGGGAGGCCGTACAGGGACCCATGACACACTCTGGACCTGGCAGCAGCATGAGAAGGCGGTACAGGGGCCCATGACAGATTACGGGCCTGGCAGCAGCATGAGGAGTCGGTACGGGGGCCCATGGCAGATTACGGGCCTGCCAGCAGCAATGGGAGGCCCGTAATCTGCCAGCACCCTATGACAAAATGGAACCCACCAGCAGTGTGAGGAGACCTGAAAGTGGCACATGGCAGAGTGTGGCGATGGAGACAGCAGCAATGGGAGGCCGTACAGGGACCCATGACACACTCTGGACCTGGCAGCAGCATGAGGAGGTGGTACAGGGGCCCATGACAGATTACGGGCCTGGCAGCAGCATGAGGAGTCGGTACGGGGGCCCATGGCAGATTACGGGCCTGGCAGCAGCAATGGGAGGCCGTACAGGGACCCATGACACACTCTGGACCTGGCAGCAGCATGAGGAGGCGGTACAGGGGCCCATGACAGATTACGGGCCTGGCAGCAGCATGAGGAGTCGGTACGGGGGCCCATGGCAGATTACGGGCCTGGCAGCAGCAATGGGAGGCCCGTAATCTGCCAGCACCCTATGACAAAATGGAACCCACCAGCAGTGTGAAGAGACCTGAAAGTGGCACATGGCAGAGTGTGGCGATGGAGACAGCAGCAATGGGAGGCCGTACAGGGACCCATGACACACTCTGGACCTGGCAGCAGCATGAGGAGGCGGTACAGGGGCCCATGACAGATTACGGGCCTGGCAGCAGCAATGGGAGGCCATACAGCACCCTATGACAAAATGGAACCCACCAGCAGTGTGAGGAGACCTGAAAGTGGCACATGGCAGAGTGTGGCGATGGAGACAGCAGCAATGGGAGGCCGTACAGGGACCCATGACACACTCTGGACCTGGCAGCAGCAAGAGGAGGCGGTACAGGGGCCCATGGCAGAGTGGCGAAGCATAAGCAGCTTAAATTGAAGGCCATACAGAGGCCTATGTTAAAAATAATAACATGTTTGGGGCATGATTCATGGCGGATTTAGTCAGTTGTGTCAGGAACTGGTGGTTTGAAATCCAGACTAATCCACGCCTGATTCATTTTCACAAACGTGAGTCTCTCCACACTTTGGGTGGACAGTCGTGTCCTCCGCGGAGTTACAATACCTCCTGCCGCACTAAACACGCGCTCCGATGCCACGCTACTGGCCGGGCATGACAGCCTTTCAAGGGCAAATTCAGCTAGTTGGGGCCAAAGGTCAAGTTTCGTTGACCAGTAGTCAAAGGGATTGTCTACCTCGGTTGGCAGGGTGCTGTCCAAGTAGGCCCAAGCCTGTTGTTTGAGGTCCTGCTCCAGGTCCACCTGATGCTGCTGCTGCTGCGGCTGGTTAGTAGTTTCCTCACTGCGCTGGTGAAGAAAGCTACTCATCATCGACTGCAGACTGAGGCAGCCGCTGCTGGTGGAGCTGCCACTGCTCCTACCACCCCACCCCTCCCCTGCTGCCATGGCAGCGGAACGCGAGCGCACAGGGCCCACAGTGTCTGAGGATGGACGTTGGCGCACAAAGGCAGAGACCAACTGACTACATAGGTGGTTTTTATAGTACGTTATTTTGGCCTCCCTCTCAGCAGGTGTGAAAAAGGCCACCATTTTTGAACGGTAGCGAGGGTCCAACAAGGTGGACAGCCATGATGGTTATTATTCGGCTGTCGCTACGCAAGCAACCGAGCATGCTATGGGCCATTTGTGCTAAGGAATGCGAGGGACTCCCTGCCTCCATCTCCACAGCATACTGCCACGGTGCGTCTGGGTCCTCTGTCTCCTCCTCCTCCTCCTCTACCAGATGCTCCTGCTCCTCCACTCCTGTCCGCTGAGTGGAAAAACCACCCATTTCACTCAATAATTCCTGAGCACCAATGTCCTCCTCTACTTCCTCCTCTTCTTCCTGTCCTGCCCCCACAGGGGTCATGTGGCGTTGAGATCTGTGCGCCACGTCTACCGCACCCTGACCAGCCATTGTTAACAGCATTTGTTACAGGACGTGCAACAGAGGAATGACGTCGTTCATCCCATAGTCCTGCCGACTCACGAATAGCGTGGCCTCCTCAAAGGGCCTCAGCAAGCGGCAGGTGTCACGCATGAGCTGCCAATGGCTGACATCTAAGTTACACAGGGGAGTACCTTTATCCGCTTGTAACATCAGGAAATCGGTGATGGCCTTTCGCTGTTCGTAAAGGCGGTCTAACATATGTAGGGTTGAATTCCACCTTGTTGCAACGTCACAGCATGAGGAGTCGGTACGGGGGCCCGTGGCAGATTACGGGCCTGGCAGCAGCAATGGGAGGCCCGTAATCTGCCAGCACCCTATGACAAAATGGAACCCACCAGCAGTGTGAGGAGACCTGAAAGTGGCACATGGCAGAGTGTGGCGATGGAGACAGCAGCAATGGGAGGCCGTACAGGGACCCATGACACACTCTGGACCTGGCAGCAGCATGAGGAGGCGGTACAGGGGCCCATGACAGATTACGGGCCTGGCAGCAGCATGAGGAGTCGGTACGGGGGCCCATGGCAGATTATGGGCCTGGCAGCAGCAATGGGAGGCCCATAATCTGCCAGCACCCTATGACAAAATGGAACCCACCAGCAGTGTGAGGAGACCTGAAAGTGGCACATGGCAGAGTGTGGCGATGGAGACAGCAGCAATGGGAGGCCGTACAGGGACCCATGACACACTCTGGACCTGGCAAAAGCATGAGGAGGCGGTACAGGGGCCCATGACAGATTACGGGCCTGGCAGCAGCATGAGGAGTCGGTACGGGGGCCCATGGCAGATTACGGGCCTGGCAGCAGCAATGGGAGGCCCATAATCTGCCAGCACCCTATGACAAAATGGAACCCACCAGCAGTGTGAGGAGACCTGAAAGTGGCACATGGCAGAGTGTGGCGATGGAGAAAGCAGCAATGGGAGGCCGTACAGGGACCCATGACACACTCTGGACCTGGCAGCAGCATGAGGAGGCGGTACAGGGGCCCATGACAGATTACGGCCTGGCAGCAGCATGAGGAGTCGGTACGGGGGCCCATGGCAGATTACGGGCCTGGCAGCAGCAATGGGAGGCCCGTAATCTGCCAGCACCCAATGACAAAATGGAACCCACCAGCAGTGTGAGGAGACCTGAAAGTGGCACATGGCAGAGTGTGGCGATGGAGACAGCAGCAATGGGAGGCCGTACAGGGACCCATTGTCTTGGAAATTCGCTTTAACGAATTTCTCCTTACCGTGAGTACTCGCAGTTGGATGCGCAGAAATCCCCCATAAAGCTGTGCGAATCTCGCTTACCACGACTGCAGCCAAACTACACGATTCCTGCCCATCCAAATACTTTGGTTCTGTTGAATTTGTGGGTGATGGAGCTCCGTTACCCTGGAATGATCACACGACACTCTAAGGCTGGTTGCAACTCACATAAGGGCTGATTTTAGGCTCAGCTCTCTGTTTTATTAAGAATACACACATGCCCCCCACATGAATAAAGTCAATCCCTCCCACCGAACAATACAATGGGGAGTGCCTATACACAGGATGTACATTCCAATTGGAGCATAGCCTTTGCTATTATCTATCACTGGTCCTCCCCCATGAACCTTCTGAGGTCAGCAGACTTCCTCCCCTTCCCCCCTATGAGCCATCTGAGGTCATATTTCCTGTCCTACTAGCTTCTATTGGTATGTAAATTCTCTGCACAAGCACTCCCTAAAAATATCAGTCTGTACCTGGATGGGCCCGATACGATCTTTATTAAAACACATCCATCCCAGATACAGTTTCAAGTTAGTAATGGGTTGTAAGATATGCATAAGCCTACACGTGGAGTTCACACCGCTTGCGCATTGCGTTATGAAGCCCACGTGGTACCATGCTGCTGATATGCGGATACAGGCCCACGGTCTACTGACAGCAGCATTCGCATGGAATGCCGTGGTGGTATACACGCCGGTCTATAAGCGCAGATCTGCCATCTCATCCATTACCAAGCCGAGTACTGTAATACATACATTGTACATGCGCATGGCCCAATTGCAGCCTTCAGAGCTTTAATTAAGCCACACGAGAGACATATGAATAACACAAATACATGACACATTTAAAGTTCGACCAACAATACAAAATTTCCATGACATTCCCTCCTGTTTTATCATATTCTCCTCGTGTCCCTTCTTGATCTTCTTCAGCTTGATGGGTGTAGTCTCAAACTTCAAAGAGTTCCTGTAGTTGTCCCTGAGAATAAAGCTCCACGGGGTACCTGAAACAACAAGACCCGACGCAGACTCGACGCAAACAGGCTTGATTGAAGCGATGATCCTCAAGAGCGTTGGAACCTTCACTACAGGAAGGCTCTTGCAAAAACCACAAACAGACTTGTGGTATGAATAAGGCTTGTGATCCCACGGTGGTCTGGGGAGATCCAGCAACAGATTCTCAAATTGCCCCTGCAGACGGGGCCACACAAGGCTGGTCTCGACCCAGACAGTTTTCCAAATCGCAGACACAAACCATGATGAGGCTTGAAGCTTGCTTGAAGGTCTTGGAGAATGTGGTCTTCTGAGAGATAAATTAGAGGGAAGCCAGGACGTAATCTGTAGAGAAGGTGGATGGTTGGTGAGGTCTTCCTCCGATCAGTGGTTGGAGTGGGATCCCAGGAGCGGGCATGGAGATGTGGTCGTCTGCCCGAGCTTGGTTTACACGGTCGATGAGGCAACAGGAACATCTCACCGCGGCATATAAAAGGCAGATGAAAAAGAGAAGCATCAGGATATACACTCCCACTTCCTTCAACCAAGATCCGATGGAGAACAGGAAATCTCCCAATCCTCCCAAGCCCTTGAACGGATTCCAACCCTCACTAGCTATAGCTCTAGCTTTTCCCTGTAGTTCACTAACTTTGTCCATATGGGCATGGACCTTGTCATCGGTGTCTTCTATCCAAGTACAACAATCCTCTCCGATGAACTCACAGAACCCCCCTTTGGCGGCTAAAAGATAATCAAGGGCCATCTTCTCCTGAAGCACTAAAATTCCCATCTGCCGTTGTTCTTGGGCAATTTCTCTGACAGCCTCTACGGTCTCGTTAAACATACTATCCACGATGACAGAAAAATTGTTCAGGCGCTTCATAAGTTCTATTCCCCATCCTGTCCATGAGGGGAACCAAGCCCATGCCTGGTCGCCCTCAGAGAACAGTTCCCTGCGAACTCTCCCTGCCATCCTTACCTTCTTGTGGACCATCAACTCTTCATGGTCCATCACTACATAGGATGCGGGGACTAGCTTTATGAGGGCACACGAACCTTTCGCGTTCTGGGGAAATGTTCTATAGGCTGCCGAACCACACAGAAAATAGTATGGACCTGTCAGAGCAGAACAGGAGGAGTTCCTCGTTCGGCCTCTGGTACTGAGCAACAGTTGCACAGACTGGGGGATTGCTCCCTCAGTCTGCACATCACATCCGTCCTTCCAACACACGTGGTCTGGTCGGTCAGTGTGGTTACTCAGAAAGGAAGTCTGGTTAGTCAGATTGACAGTTATACCTCCCTCGCAGGTGGTAATCCCAACAAACTTGTTACCTGTGCCAAAGCTGATGTTAAAGCACACCTGAGGGCTGCCTAGCTGTCCAGTTACCCATAATGGACTGACGAGGGCCCTACAGGAGCTAGAGCTAATATTGGTGCTGAAACTGATGTTACCTGCTAAAAATGTGTCATTAAGTTCTACCGACAAATGTCTACGTGGGGGCTGACCAGGGGTCCCTTGCTTTTTCATGCCGACGCGGATGTCATATAGGGCATGAACAGCGGCCATTGCGGACATGTGATGACTGGGTGGGGGCTTTGAGCATACCCAACAGTTGGTTTTGTTGGCGGTTCTGGCTAAACGCAGGTGCATTTTAAATAAAAGGTTGGGGTATCTGCCATCTTTTCCTCCGTTCACACACATGTAAGACATACAAACAAAAAGAAAAAGGAAAATGACACCCCTCATTCTCTGGTGTAGCTGAGAAGCTTCTTGCAGTGGCTTGCGTGCACCCAGTTGTCTCGTCCCTCGAGCTTGAGTGAGGTAGGTGTCGTCAGCTGGACTTGGTATGGTCCGGTGAACCGTGGCTCGAGTCCGGTTCTTTGATGTTTCTTTAGGACGACCCAATCACCTGGCTCAATAGAAAGAACACCTGTTATTGTATTTGGATCGGGGAGCGATTCGCGAACCCGATGGTGTATCTTCTGCAGCTCCCGTTGCAGAGATTGCACATAACCTGTAAGCTGTGAATGCAAAGACAACAACTGTTGAGGAAAGTACAACCCTGTTTTGGGAGGTCCCCCAAACAACACCTCGTAGGGTGACAGCCCATGTGGTTGCCGAGGGGCATTCCGGATGGAATAGGGGGCAATGGGGAGACATTCAGGCCAAGGTTTTTGGGTATCGGAAGACGTTCAACCTTACCGCTACTCTCGGGGTGATATGGGGTGTGTCGCCGCTGACTCCAGTTCCACCAAAGAGATGCAGTCGTGTCCTTTGGAAGAGAGATTAGTAGTGGACAAAGAAGACATGTCAGCAGAAGAGGTGTTAGTATTGTTAGTCGTGTTGCAAAATTCAGCACTGTCATTGCTGTCCTCCCCCCCCTTCTCATCTTCCGACACAGGAAGAAGAGAAGCTGGGTTAAGAATAGTGCATCGTTTGATAGTGAGGTTAGTAGGGGTTAGGAGGGTTTTCCCCTAAGAGGGGTACCTTGCCTTGGATGTCCTGTTTTCGCAGGACCGTTCTTGCTGCACTGGTGTCGGTGAGGCAAGGGAGGGGATATTTTAATTCCTCTAGAAAAAGATGGATCTGGGCCGACACCGATTTGTCAACTTCCTATGAGAATTCATAGGAGTTACTTACCATGGTGGTCATAGGGGCGGAGGACTCATCAGGAATGAACTGCCACCGACCTTTAGGTAATTGGGGACAGCTCCTCCTCATGTGCCCCGTTTGGTGGCACTGGAAGCACCTGGGTGGGGGCCTATCCTTCCTGTGACCCAGATCCCTTGGTTTTTCGTGTGGGGTCTGGGACATAAGAACTTTGGCCTTGTCTTGTTTTCTTCTATCCATTTCCCTCTCTATTGCCGCAAGAGTGGAAAGGATAGCAGGGATAGACATCTCATTATATTCGGGTCGGGCCAGAACCAGCCTTTCCCGAATTTTAATATTGATGCCTTCCAAAAATTTGGCCCGCAACAGAATGTGCGTCGCGGTCACCTTTACCCCTTCAGTTGGAGCATCAGGTCCAACTTCCAGATCCGCATCCAGTGCCGCCTGCTTGAGACGGCGCCAGAAGCAGGCGCTTTCCTCATTAGGACCCTGGGTGAGCTTCATCATGTCCGTAGTAGAGGTAGCACCATACATTTCTGGAAGCTTTGCCTTTAGCTGTGTACAGAACTCTTTGCCCCCTGAAGTCATCTCCTCATGCGTGGTTATAGAGCACCCTGCAATCACTGTACTGGCCACTTCCATGCCCACCTTTGCCCGTAGGATCTGTGCACAATCTGACCCGCTCATACCATAGCTGAACTGGTTTTGTCCAAACATTCGAGCAAATCCTCTCGGATTGACTCGATAGTCCGGGAGCTCAGCCAGAATAGTGCGGATCTCTGCCGGGGTGAAGGGGACATGCCAAACTACCCGTTCCCCTAAAGTCCGTTCCCCCCGTGCATTGGGAGGACCTTCAAATTGCTGCACCCTGACTGGATAGGCCTCGGTCCGGGAAGAGTGCAAGGGCTGACCCAGCATCATCGGTGGGCTTAGATTAACCACCTCGCTTACTGCACCTTCAGGTTTGAGGTCCCTCAGATCAGGGTATAGCTGGGGGGCAGGGGTCTGATCAGTGGTTCGTAGCGCTTTGATGCAATCCGCCCTGTTTTTTAACCGGGTGTCTATTCCCCTTGATTCACAGATGGTCTGCAAATCGGTTGTTGAGAAGGCTTCATAGTTGGAAACAGAAGGAGCTGGGGTGAAGCAGGAAGAAGGGAGAGGTAGAGGCAGAGGCTGAGGGATAGAGACAGAAGACACAGAAGGTACATCAAGAGTGACGTCACTAACAGAAGAGACAGGTGCAGTTATACTTATCTCAGCCACTGTTGGTTGTTGGGGGACCCCAGCAGACCCTGATCCTGCCTGCCTTAGTAGAGTCAGCCCTGAAAGAGCTTCCTCCACCTCTGACACTGGATCCTCCTGTTTTATTCCCTCTGGAGGCCAGGTATACATCACCTGGTTCTTCCGGACAGACACCAGTTTATGTATGCCTTGCTTCCCTAATCGGATTGACCTGTGAAGCCATAGCTGTGCGATCTCTAGTTCTGACGCCTGCATCCGTGGTCCAAATTCAGAGATGAATTTTTCCCACCTCCATGCGTCAAATGTACCTTCCCGGGGAATTTCCCATCTGGTACCCTTCGACCATTTATTCCACCTTTTGAGGGGTTCTGTAGACTTCCCCCCCAAACTCACCTTCATCAGTTGTGCAGCTGTCCTTACCCTGAAGAGGGCTGGTTCCCCCTCTCTCTTCATGGACTGACTACTGCCCATCGTGACTAGTCACTGGTATATATCCCGCGTCCGGGTACCTGTTTACCCCCTGGAGCACTCGGTGGGATCCTACCGAGAGGCCTGATTCCACCACTTTCCCAGCACAGCGTAATTTATGTGATACTTATCGATCACCCGAAGCGCATCAAGTGGCGGTCAGACTGAGAGCACACCTCCCACTCCCACAGCGCAATTTGTGTGATCCTGACCACCCGAAGTGTTTGTGGTAACCAGGATTTCCCTGGACCGCCCACTCACACAGCGTAATTTATGTGGCTCTCATCACCCACTGTGTTTGGCAGGCCACACCGCACAATGATGAAAGTGGCTTTTCTCTCCCTGCACACAGTAGCTAACACAAGTCAAAACAAAAAGAGGGGTTCTTGGATGTTACTTAGGGGTCACTGGTTGGGCAGAAACCTGCTAACTGACCTTTAGGAAATTTGTGTAAAGAAAAAAACTTTCCTAATACACACAGAAAAAAACCCTTTTCAACCTGAAAAACTGTTAAAAAGGACAAAGTGGATCCTTATAAAAAAACACGGGACGTTTCACAGTAAAACAATTACACAGAGGTAAACCGAAAAACTGCGCCAAAAGTAACCTTGTTGCTGACGCAAAAATCACTCCTATCAGCACCGCTAAACGATCCACGTTATACACGCAATCTTCACTGCAACCACCTAGAACCGTTTACACAAAAAGTCTGCTGGACGTGAAACACGCGACACAGCAGCTTAAAACAAACCCGCTTTACAATAAGGAACTACTTTTAACAGGAAAAACACAAGAAAAACATAATCACTATACAAGAAATCTATGTGCAAAAACCCAGACTACACCGCGCTCATTAAATGTGGAACACGTGAAGGGAAAACTCGCTTAACACACTTTAAATTGGCTGGCAATACGCAAATTTAAAGCTAAAAGCAAACAAATGAAACTGTAAAAAATTTGGATTAAAAACACAATATGGGTCAAATGCATATAGGAAACTTCATGCACATTGCATAGAGATTACTGCACATATGGTAGCCAACAAAATGGCCACCAACAGGGAAAGCACATGGTCATTAACAAAATGGCCACCAAACAAAAGGAGTCCATGTGGTTTAGTCAAGAAGATGACCCCCCACAGAGGAGCACATGGCAGATACTAGAATGACCCCCCACAGAGGAGCACATGGTAACACTAGAATGGCCCCCCACAGGGAAGCACACGGCAGCCTCTAGCCTCAAAATTGCCTCTTACATAAAACAGACTTTTGAACAGAACATACACTGGACAATTACACAACAATATGAAGTACACATACAACACAATTTGGGCACAATCACAGAACGGACATAAAACACCAACATATCACACTAACATGCACATGTAACAGAAAGGACCCCCTGCTGCATGCTTGCTGGGAGCAGTAGTTCCACAAAACATTGTACACAGATCTTACAACAGTTAACAATTAACCTAAGCCTTTCAGCACTGTAATAATTACCTCACGTGGAGGGGGGTAAAGCAATCACCACAGTACCTACAGCCCACAAATACTTACCTAACACTATGCAACAACTTTTACCCACTAAAACATATACCCGTTTAATTTTTGGTTGGAAGATTTTTAAACTTGACCAAATCCAGCCAACCAAAACCCACCCCTCTGCTGCTCTCCGCAGAGACAAACCCTCGTCTTTCACCCACAAAATCAAGAGTTTAGGACAAAAAACGAGGTCCTTGTTAAGCGGTATTTCTTGTTAGCTAACAGAGAGCGAAATCAGCCACACGAACACGCAAAAAGCGATCCTCTTAATGGCAGAGAGACCTGAAATGTGCCGGCATACTTTTTGCTAGTTCATGATGGCCATTCCCCCCTCGTTCTAGGTTAGCTACGCAAGAATACGCGTTAGTATCCACCAGGCTCGCCAAACTGTCTTGGAAATTCGCTTTAACGAATTTCTCCTTACCGTGAGTACTCGCAGTTGGATGCGCAGAAATCCCCCATAAAGCTGTGCGAATCTCGCTTACCACGACTGCAGCCAAACTACACGATTCCTGCCCATCCAAATACTTTGGTTCTGTTGAATTTGTGGGTGATGGAGCTCCGTTACCCTGGAATGATCACACGACACTCTAAGGCTGGTTGCAACTCACATAAGGGCTGATTTTAGGCTCAGCTCTCTGTTTTATTAAGAATACACACATGCCCCCCACATGAATAAAGTCAATCCCTCCCACCGAACAATACAATGGGGAGTGCCTATACACAGGATGTACATTCCAATTGGAGCATAGCCTTTGCTATTATCTATCACTGGTCCTCCCCCATGAACCTTCTGAGGTCAGCAGACTTCCTCCCCTTCCCCCCTATGAGCCATCTGAGGTCATATTTCCTGTCCTACTAGCTTCTATTGGTATGTAAATTCTCTGCACAAGCACTCCCTAAAAATATCAGTCTGTACCTGGATGGGCCCGATACGATCTTTATTAAAACACATCCATCCCAGATACAGTTTCAAGTTAGTAATGGGTTGTAAGATATGCATAAGCCTACACGTGGAGTTCACACCGCTTGCGCATTGCGTTATGAAGCCCACGTGGTACCATGCTGCTGATATGCGGATACAGGCCCACGGTCTACTGACAGCAGCATTCGCATGGAATGCCGTGGTGGTATACACGCCGGTCTATAAGCGCAGATCTGCCATCTCATCCATTACCAAGCCGAGTACTGTAATACATACATTGTACATGCGCATGGCCCAATTGCAGCCTTCAGAGCTTTAATTAAGCCACACGAGAGACATATGAATAACACAAATACATGACACATTTAAAGTTCGACCAACAATACAAAATTTCCATGACACCATGACACACTCTGGACCTGGCAGCAGCATGAGGAGGCGGTACAGGGGCCCATGACAGATTACGGGCCTGGCAGCAGCAATGGGAGGCCCGTAATCTGCCAGCACCCTATGACAAAATGGAACCCACCAGCAGTGTGAGGAGACCTGAAAGTGGCACATGGCAGAGTGTGGCGATGGAGACAGCAGCAATGGGAGGCCGTACAGGGACCCATGACACACTCTGGACCTGGCAGCAGCATGAGGAGGCGGTACAGGGGCCCATGACAGATTACGGGCCTGGCAGCAGCATGAAGAGTCGGTACGGGGGCCCATGGCAGATTACGGGCCTGGCAGCAGCAATGGGAGGCCCGTAATCTGCCAGCACCCTATGACAAAATGGAACCCACCAGCAGTGTGAGGAGACCTGAAAGTGGCACATGGCAGAGTGTGGCGATGGAGACAGCAGCAATGGGAGGCCGTACAGGGACCCATGACACACTCTGGACCTGGCAGCAGCATGAGGAGGCGGTACAGGGGCCCATGACAGATTACGGGCCTGGCAGCAGCATGAGGAGTCGGTACGGGGGCCCATGGCAGATTACGGGCCTGGCAGCAGCAATGGGAGGCCCGTAATCTGCCAGCACTCTATGACAAAATGGAACCCACCAGCAGTGTGAGGAGACCTGAAAGTTGCACATGGCAGAGTGTGGCGATGGAGACAGCAGCAATGGGAGGCCGTACAGGGACCCATGACACACTCTGGACCTGGCAGCAGCATGAGGAGGCGGTACAGGGGCCCATGACAGATCACGGGCCTGGCAGCAGCATGAGGAGTCGGTACGGGGGCCCATGGCAGATTACGGGCCTGGCAGATGACGACGAGGCTGCCAAGTGCGATCAGCCTCATCATCATCAATTAGGGTCTCCGCCTCACTACTAGCCCCCTCGGCTGCGTGTGGGTCAGGAGACAGACCTGTCTCTAGACCTGCTACCGAGCCACTCTCCTCGCCAGTACTTCTTCGCCTGGCTGCTGAAGAGGCGGATGTCTCCCCCCGTTCCTGACCGCCCTCTGTTAGCTCTTCCTCACTGTACAGTGGGGCTGAGCCCACAGCATGCGATACTTCGCTTGGTGAGGGAACACCAAAGGACAGGGGCAGGTAGAGGACACGTGATTTCAGTGGGCTTGCTCCCGGGCCATGCCAACTAACGGTTGTGTCTGACGTACCCACCGACCGTTGGCTGTAGGTGTCAGAGGTGACCTGGGAAGAGGAAGACGACCGAGCCAATCAATCGATGACGGCAGGGTTGTCGGTGGAGACACGACCGCTGGATGACACCGGGAGCACTGGCCTCTGGCTGCGACTAGTGCTGCCTCGACCCCTTCCTCTGCTGCCACGTCTGCTCGCTCCTGAAACATTGCCTCCAATGCCACTCCTCTGCGTGTTGTCTGACATGCTCTTTAATTCAACGATTCTGTGTCCCTGAGTAACGATTCTGTTTCCCTGAGTAACGATTCTGTGTCCCTGAGTAACAATTCTGTGTCCCTGAGTAACGATTCTGTGTCCCTGAGTAACGATTCTGTGTCCCTGAGTAACAATTCTGTGTCCCTGAGTAACGATTCTGTGTCCCTCAGTAACAATTCTGTGTCCCTGAGTAACAATTCTGTGTCCCTGAGTAACGATTCTGTGTCCCTGAGTAACGATTCTGTGTCCCTGAGTAACAATTCTGTGTCCCTGAGTAACGATTCTGTGTCCCTCAGTAACGATTCTGTGTCCCTCAGTAACGATTCTGTGTCCCTGAGTAACGATTCTGTGTCCCTCAGTAACGATTCTGTGTCCCTGAGTAACGATTCTGTGTCCCTGAGTAACGATTCTGTGTCCCTGAGTAACGATTCTGTGTCCCTGAGTAACGATTCTGTGTCCCTCAGTAACGATTCTGTGTCCCTGAGTAACGATTCTGCGTCCCTGAGTAACAATTCTGTGTCCCTGAGTAACGATTCTGTGTCCCTCAGTAACGATTCTGTGTCCCTCAGTAACGATTCTGTGTCCCTGAGTAACGATTCTGTGTCCCTGAGTAACGATTCTGTGTCCCTGAGTAACAATTCTGTGTCCCTGAGTAACAATTCTGTGTCCCTGAGTAACGATTCTGTGTCCCTCAGTAACGATTCTGTGTCCCTGAGTAACAATTCTGTGTCCCTGAGTAACAATTCTGTGTCCCTGAGTAATGATTCTGTGTCCATGAGTAACAATTCTGTGTCCCTGAGTAACAATTCTGTGTCCCTCAGTAACAATTCTGTGTCCCTGAGTAACAATTCTGTGTCCCTGAGTAACGATTCTGTGTCCCTCAGTAACAATTCTGTGTCCCTGAGTAACAATTCTGTGTCCCTGAGTAACGATTCTGTGTCCCTGAGTAACAATTCTGTGTCCCTGAGTAACGATTCTGTGTCCCTGAGTAACGATTCTGTGTCCCTGAGTAACGATTCTGTGTCCCTGAGTAACGATTCTGTGTCCCTGAGTAACAATTCTGTGTCCCTGAGTAACGATTCTGTGTCCCTGAGTAACAATTCTGTGTCCCTGAGTAACAATTCTGTGTCCCTCAGTAACAATTCTGTGTCCCTGAGTAACAATTCTGTGTCTGTCCCTGAGTAACGAATCTGTGTCCCTGAGTAACAATTCTGTGTCCCTGAGTAACAATTCTGTGTCCCTGAGTAACGATTCTGTGTCCCTAAGTAACGATTCTGTGGCCCTAAGTAACGATTCTGTGGCCCTATAGTCTCTCTGGCCCTAACTCTGTCCCTAATACAGACAGGTCTGTCTCTCTTGAATGACCGGAGGCTAATGGAGAGTTGTAAGATGGCCGCAATTTATAGCTCCACCATTACACAGTGCTGGCTGGCTGCTGATTGGCTAATGCGATCACATGTCATGAATGAATGCATTATGGGTCAGCGCGCCTTGTCTGCGCGCCTTCCCAGAGATCCCCGCTCCGTCGCCACACATGTCGCCGCCATTTTTGGGAAAATTCGATTCGTGCATCCGAAGTTTGCTAATTTTCGGATTCGGCGCGAATCGAATTTTTCCTGATCTTCGAAACGAATTCCACTTCGCCATGTTCGATTCGCTCATCTCTAGCTATAACTGTCACACAAACCAATTAATATGCACTGGGATTTCTTGGCCTAAATTTATGAAGAAATTTGATTTTATTGGATATGTTTTATAACAGAATGTAAAAAATATTCTTTTTTTGGTCTTTTTTCATTTACATAGCAAAGAAAAAATAACCCAGTGGTGATCAAATACCACCAAAATAAAGCTCTCTATTTGTGTGAAGAAAGGACATACATTTTGTTGAGTACAGCATTGCATGACCAGGCAATCACCAGTTAAATTAGCGCAGCACCATAACGAAAAGATGGCTTGGTCAGGAAGAGGGGTGGGGGGGTAAATCCTCTGGAGGGCAAGTGGTTAATACAGTACGACCAAACTATATAATCAAAATAACTAAATCATGAGAGAACAAATAGTTCATAAGTGATAGAGTCCAATCCCAAATAAACAATCCCTTGCTCTTTTTATATTAAATTACTCTGTTTGGTGCAAAGAATCCACCCAGTGACACAATAATTTGCTCGCCCTAAAGTGGTAGTAAACTAATTATTTATACTTTTACCTATGGGTAAGTGTATAATAAAGCTTACCTGTAGGTAAAATGAATATCTAATAAACGTGCACCATTTAGGAGATATTCTAGTGAGCGGCAGCTGGTAACTTCACCAGTGCATGTGCTCTGAAGGAACGGCATACCTGTCCTGTTTCTTCAGAGCTGTGTGCCATGGCCTTAACTCCCACGTGCATCCGCAGGAGTGATGTCATCGCGGCCTCGGCCGTTCAAGTGGCCACAGCCAGGGAACCCAGAAGAAAGACCAGTTGAAGATGGAAGGCTCTGAAACGGTAACAGCGTGCCACCTGAGGGCTTTGTTCTCAGGTAAGTCTTTCATAATGTGCTAGTATGTGATGCACATTAGCACATTATGACATTACCTTGCAGGGGGAAAGCTTCTTTTTTTTTAATGTTTACTACCACTTTAATACAATGGCCTCTAAGCTTGATACAAGGTCAGTATAGCTTGTTACCCATGAAAGGGTTAATGTGGTGAACTGGTCTTCTCCTTTAATATTGACATGTAGGATTCTAGCCAATCATCCACCATAACAAACATTAGAATTTAAAAGAGAAAATTGGCATAGTGCTAACTGTATGCATTTTATTAAATGAAAGACAAGTGAATTAAAACTACTCAAAAACAAAACAGGAGAAAGTGCATATCAAGTAACAATCCATCAAGCAATGTAACATATACAGTGTCATCCAAACAAAATCCAGCCAGTATGTGTGCAATCCTAGATGCTAGTGAACAGACTCATAGCACAATGATTTCATTGGGATAAGGCTCTTGAAAACAATCCCAGTGTCTCATGAGGTCCCTTGTGGAAATGAATTGCCCACCCCTGATTTGACACGACAATCTCCCCAGACTGAACATGCTGCTGTACAGAAGTCTCTCTGTTGCTCTTCCATCCAGAGTGGAGACACTTTAAGACAGGAATTGTGTCACTGGCCACATCATCAGGTGAAAAAAAAGAAAAAAGCCTAAAAAATACAATTGCAGTCACATTTAAGGATTAGTAAGCTACAATAAATTACATTTTTGCGTTTGGGTTTAATACTGCTTTAGGACCAGTTCTAAATTGGCATATGTACTGGTCAGTGTGGGCCCCTTCACTGTGCCCTGCCTCTCACTCTTCTGTCCGTTGTGTGCTTGATGTCTGTAATGGCCATACTTGGTCAATAACTTCTGTCAGCCCCGTTCTTAGCATCCACCTATCAGTCAGAGATACTCCTGGGAGGAAGCTGAATGGGGACAGGAAGGTATAACCAGTGAAGGTTGTGGTGCAGGTGGGGTAAAACATGCACCCAATACAGGAGTGTACAGCATGTACACTGCGGTCTATATGTCACTCTCCCCTATGGCGATAGATTCATTTATTTCTTTTTATTTTTTATTTTATGTACTTATATAGATTCATGTACGTTTCCAGCTAGTTGAAACATTTCTCACACAGACAGACACCAAAATTCATACGAGTGTCTATGACACACTTTTTAAATTGAAGGGTTTTTCTGTCAAAGGGCTCATGTACACTGCAACTGACGTTCAGGAGCACACTATTTTTTCTAGCACATTAACAGTTATTTGTTAGCACTTGCATCATGTTTTGAGGGATATAACATTGTGAAATGTGCATATTATGCAGAGATGTTGGTGGTCTGAAGCTCTGCATATGGAGTAGACAGCATTTTGCATAAAATAGCGTATTATGGCATTAATTTTCACTAAAGTGATTATGTGACACAAGGAGTGAAGTTTGTACTGTAGAATAGGGTGTAATCACCTTTTAGGAATACCTAGGACAGCATGATACCTAAACACGGCCCTGTTAGCAACATGTTGGAAAATCTCTTTTTACTGTTTAATTAGTTCACTACCAGAGATATTTATGAGTTTTTTTTTCAGGACACGTGTTTAAATGCGCTTTCTCTTTAATCCGAAAGTTAAAACCCCCCAATTATTATATATTATCTAAAAGCAGAGACCCTAGAGAATAAAATGCTGGTAGTTACAATGTTTATGTCACATATCAGCACACATGTTTATCAAACTCATTACCCTATTTTCAGTAAAAAAAAAACAACACAGAAATGTATTTTATTGCACAGAAACACAATATACTACCTCTTTTTTTTTGTAAAATATAAAATATGAGGTTGTGTCAAGCAAATAGATAACAAATATGTCAAACCTTAACATTGCATGCAAAGCAGTGTGCTTACAGTGAAGCACAGCACACAGTTAACCCTTTGATCGCCCTACATGTTAACTCCTTCCTGCCCAGTGCCATACACCAAGTCAGTTCCCCCCCCAGTGTCAGAATGTCCGCCACAGTTCCGCTATAAGTCTCTGATCGCCGCCATTACTAAAATAACATTTTTTTAAAAAGCTCAATTTATATACTGCCATTTGTAAATGCTATAACTTACGTAAACCAATTCATTTACACATATTGGATTTTTTTAGCAAAGACATGTAGCAGAATACATTTTGGTCTAAATTTATGATGCAATTTGATTTTTTTATTATTTTACTGGACATGTTTAAGAGCAAAAAGGCAAAAATATTGTTTTTTTCTCAAAATTGTCGGGCTTTTTTTATAGCACAAAAATAAAAAAACACATCAAATACCACCAAAAGAAAGCTCTATTTGTGGGGAAAAAAGGAAATAAATTTAATTTGGGTGCAGCGTTGCATGACCGCGCACTTGTCAGTTAAAGTAACGTAGCGCAATATCCCAAAAAATGGCCTGGTCAGGAAGGGGGGTAAATCCTCTGCAGGGCAAGTGGTTAATATGTGTAACTCAGTTGCCATATTCATACATAGGAGCACTAGATGCACTTATGGAAATATATGTGTATGTATGTGGAAGAAGGTGGGTAGATTTAAAAATGTTTTGTGTTTTATTATTTTTTTTTTACAGATCACCTTATTGCTACTACATACGAGGCTAATAGCATTATAGAAATTATAGGTCCTCAGCTCCAGCGGTGTACCACTACGTCTCTGGAGTCTGAGCCATTATACTGGGATGATGCCTGCAGCTGCAGGCATCATCCCGGTACTGTTTTTTATAGACAACGGTCAGCTCTCTGTAATAGCAATTGCTATTACAAGCAGGAGACATCCTCCCTTCCTGCCACCTTCCACGGCTTTAACAGGATCTCTCGTCCCACCAGGAGCCCCGATCGACCAGCCAGCGCTTCTGCTGGCTGATCATAGAGCCTAACAAGATATGATTTGCTGGGCTCTCTGATATAGTAAGAAACACTGGGGGTCCAAGAGAGCCCCTCAGAAGCAGAAGTTTAAAGGAGAACCAACAGCGTTATGAATAAAACCAACAGCTTTATTGAGTTTCACAAAAGGTAGTAGACCTATTAGGCCAAATAGATTCTCTATTCACATCAAAATAAAATAGGATAACAATAGGCAAACAGCGATCATCCCACACATGTGAGGTAAAGTCATGGATGTCAGCTCACAGGCAGTAATTTTACCACCACCAGACCTCCTCTGGAAATCTAAAGTGGTAGCCTGTAAAGGCTTTTAAAGCATCGCCTACAGATAGTAAAGTTTACATTGTTTGCCAGCAGTGCATGAGCGTGCACAATTTTAAAGCGTGACATGTTTGGTATCTATTCACTTGGCGTAACATCATCTTTTATATTTTACAAAAAAATTGGATTATGTATTGTTTTTGTTTTGTTTTCTTTTTACATTAATCACTTCCCATCCACTGATTGTACATAGACGGTGGACAAGAAGCAGCGCTGATGTGGGCTAAGGTTCCTGTATGTCAGCCCGCATCGATGGCTTGTGCCCACAGTGCATGCACCTTGGAGCCCGGAGATCGTTGTGTCGCCCGGACACATCGGATCACATTACCACTTTGGGTGATCACATGGTGTTTTACCATGTAACTGCTGTGACCAATCACAACACTCACACAGTAAACACTGCAAACTGAAAGTAAAGATCGCTTCTCTCTACTCTCAATGTGAGAGCAGAGAGAAGCGATCCTGCAGTGTGTGAGTGTACACAGCAGCCTGTCAGGCTACTTTTACACTCACACACTGCAGTTCCAGTCACTTCAGTGCCCCAGTTTAGTTCCCCAGTGTCCCTGATCACTGCCAAACAATAACAATAATAAATAATGTAGGAAGGCCCTGTCACCTGTCCCAGTGAGCACAAAACACCCCCATACACCATACCAATGTCCTGAATACCAACATACCAGTGTCCTGATGATTGCCATATGCAATACCAGCACCCTGATCACCTCCATACACCATACCAGCACCCTGATCACTGCCATACCCTATACCAGCACCCTGATCACGTCATACCCCATACCAGCACCCTGCTCACTGTCATACCCCATACCAGCATCCTGATCACCGCCATACACCATACCAGCACCCTGCTCACCGCCATACCCCATACCAGCATCCTGATCACTGCCATACCAGCACCCTGCTCACCGCCATACCCCATACCAGCATCCTGATCACCACCATACCCCATACCAGCACTCTGCTCACCGCCATACCCCATACCAGCATCCTGATCACTGCCATACACCATACCAGTGCCCTGATCACCGCCATACCCCATACCAGCATTTTGATCACTGTCATACCCCATACCAGCACCCTGCTCACCGCCATACCCCATACCAGCACTCTGCTCACCGCCATACCCCATACCAGCATCCTGATCACTGACATACACCATACCAGTGCCCTGATCACCGCCATACCCCATACCAGCATTCTGATCACTGTCATACCCTATACCAACATTTTGATCACCGCCATACCCTATACCAGCATCCTGATAACAGCCATACCCCATACCAGCATCCTGATCACCCCCATACCCCATCCTGGCTACTGCCATACCAGCTACCTTTATGAGTGTTGCCAACATTGCCAGATCACAAGTAATGCTCAGACCAGTTAAGCAGCATATTTACAATATATGTTGATACAAATCTGCCTTTACTTTAGCCAGCCAGCTTAATGGATTTCACAGCGAAGGCCATCAAAGCAGGGGCGGTGCTAAATAGGAGCTTGGGGGTGCTGCAGCACCCCCCAAAACTCTTTGAACACCCCCATAGCACCTCATTTTATAGCATGCCATTATCTGTATGTGTTACAATGTTTCTTTTCTTTTTTTTATAATTCATTGTCTGCATGTGCTGTTGCTGACAGAAAGCTAGGGACTCTTTTTTTGCTATGAAGGGATAAAGCAGTTCTTCCTGCAAAAGTAAATTATATTTAATGAGTCCCGCTAGGCTGGTATCAGAGGCGGATTGATACACAGCCTCTCTGCTGCCTCCTCAGCCAATAGGAAAACAGTAACAGAGGAGATGTCTGCTTCTGGATGGGAGGGGCAGAGAGTGGAGACACTGACAACACAGCCCAGCCTGCTATGGAGAATAGAATACAGTAGAGGAGGCAGATTCTTTAGTCCCTACTGTGACATACAGCTACTTATATTTGCCTACACTTGGTCTAAACAGAAACAAACAGCTTCTGCCAGCAGGGAGGGAACAGGCTGGTTTCTACAGTGTGGGAAGGTTAGCAGAGCAGCCCCAGAGAAGATCATTTATCCCATCCATTCAGGATATATTCTGACATCCAGCAAGGCTTGTGAAGATTCTCCAGGGGACAGACAGAACACACACATCCTACATTCCTTTCTTCTTGTACAAGTCATGGTTCTTACAGAGACTCTGAAAGGGAGAAAAGAATGCAGGATGTCTGTGTGTTCCGTCCATCTATCCTTCTATCCATCTATCCATCGGCTTGCTTTATCTTTAACATAAACATCGCTGGTGTCACAATACAAGAAGAATAGTGGCAGGCATTCTACTAACCCTCTGTTTCCCACACTCTAGAAACAAGCCAGGGCTCTTGTATGTAGCGCACTCCTGATCTCTGCACTGTGTATAGAGCGCTTACCTGAATCTCGCATTTTATGCATAACACACTCTTGAACCTTGCGTTTTCTGCATAGTGCAGTCCTGATCTCTGCACTGCGTATATAGCGCACCCCTGAACCCTGCATTGTGTGCATAGTGCACTCCTGAACACTGCAGTGTGTGTGTAGTGCACTCCTGATCTCTGCACTGCATATATAGTGCATGCCTGAACCCCGCATTGTGTGTAGCACATTTCTGAACCTTGCATTGTGAGCGTAGTGCACTCTGGAACCATGCATTATGTGCATAGCGCACTCCTGATCTCTGCACTGCGTATGTAGCAACGCCTGAATCCCGCATTGTGTGCTTAGCGCACTCCTGAATCTTGCATTGCAATCGTAGCGCACTCCTGATCTCTGCGCTGCGTATGTAGCACACGCCTAAACCCCGCATTGTGTGCGTAGTGCAATGCTGAACACTGCATTGTGTGCGTAGCACACGCCTGAACCTTGCATTGTGTGCTTAGCGCACTCCTGAATCTTGCATTGCAATCGTAGCGCACTCCTGATCTCTGCACTGCGTATGTAGCACACGCCTAAACCCCGCATTGTGTGCGTAGTGCAATGCTGAACACTGCATTGTGTGCGTAGCACACGCCTGAACCTTGCATTGTGTGCATAATGCACTCCTGATCTCTGCACTGCGTATGTAGCGCATGCCTGAACCCCAAATTGTGTGCGTAGTACACTGATGAACACTCCTGAACACTGCATTGTGTCCATAGCACACTCCTAAACCTTGCATTATGTGCATAGCACATTTCTGAACCTTGCATTGTGTGCATAACGCACTCCTGAACATTGCACTGTGTGCATAGTGCACTCCTGAACCCTACACTCTGTATACAATACAAACCTGAACCCCGCATTCCGTATGTAGCACACTTCTGAGCGTTGCACTCTGTATGTAACGTACTTATAAAACATGCACCATGCATATAACATGCTCCTTAAACCTGCACAAAGCACGCAACACACTCCTGAACCCTTCACTCTGTGCATAGTGTACTCCTGAACTCTGCACCCTGTGTGTAACACTCTCCTGGTATTTCACAATGCCCCTTTAGGACTCTGCAACTGTTAGTACAGTTTGGCCAGAACCAACATTTGATGCAACATGCTCTCCCCCTCCGGGGGGGATGGAGAGGGGGTCATTTGTATTGTGCTGGGAGCATGGTTGATATTCTGTACCTATTCTTTGAGACACTCCAAAGACATTCGGGTAGGCTAATTGGTTCCTGTCTAAACTGGCTCTAGTGTATGTATGAATGTGAGTTAGGGACCTTAGATTGTATGCCCCTTGAGGGTTAGGGAATGATGTGAATGTACAATATATTTGTAAAGTGCTGCGAAAACTGATGGCGCTATATAAGTACCTGAAATAAATAAGAAAGTCCTGACCACCAGTATACAGAGCGACTGACCACCAGTATACAGGGGCACAGTGACCCCCAATATGCAGGCTCCCTGGCTCCAGTATACAGGGGACATCCCAAATCAAATACTATGATGCAGCCAAAAAAAATCTCAAAGGCAATAACCACAGAATATTAGTAGCTGATTGCTGCTAGCACTGACATGTTCATAATATGTGTGGTATGTGTTAATTCATATCCAACGTAAATCAATAAAAAGCAAAATATGCAGCGCAGCCCTACACTTCCTCTAAAGAATTATACAAATGGGCTTATAAGTGCAATGGTAAAACCAATGTATAAATATCCAGTGCAAATCAAGCAATGTATTGCAATAGTGATGGTGTTACTCTCTCTGCAAAAAATATATTGAGAGATTGCAGAGCAGCAATGTGCAAACAATGGTGAAACCCCCTATGTACAATGATAATAGAAAAGGTGCAAATACACCAGGGTGTTAGAACATAGTAGTGATGGTGTCACCCTCTCTGCAAAAGTTAAGAAATATTGCAGATGTGCAAATAGTGCTGAAACCCCCTATCATGATAAATGTAAAATATGTACATACATTTTATATGTATTATGAATATATATATAAATATATATATATATATATATATATATATATATATATTTCACCACTATTTGCACAGCTCTGCAATATTAACATTTGCAGAGAGGGTGACGCCATCACTACTATGTTCTAAAGCACTAGTTCATTTGCACCGTTGTTATTTTTATTATTGTACATTGTTTGCACATTGCAGCTCTGCAATTTCTCAACATATTTTTGCAGGGAGCATGACACTGTGATGGATTTGGTAAAATGCCTATTTGGTTTTCTGTTGAACATATACATTTTTCTATACATTTTATACATATCTACTTTTATACTTTTTCATATTTCTAAATATATGTGTTGTGCGTATATCTTTTGTCTGCTGGGCTTTGTAGTTCTCCTTAACTCAGAAAATGTTTGTTCAGCGATGTTCTCAACCCCTCCTGTCGAGCTGTGAGGATCTTGTACCTAGGCCTTGGACATGTGAGGGAGTAAGAGATAATGAGCGAGAAGCAAGCCTCAAGTTCCTGCACTCTTTCTATATTTCAGCCAATCAAGATGTGCCTTTTAGACTATGCCCACATTTACATAATAGTGACCTATACCCTATTGTTCTCTGTGTATAAAAGGTTAAGCACCGCCCTGCAATAAACAGAAATGAGGAAGTACCGTATTTTCCGGCGTATAAGACGACTTTTCAACCCATTAAAATCTTCTGAAAAGTCGGGGGTCGTCTTATACGCCGGCATACGGCGAGCCGGTGTCACTTTTTCGAGGGGCGGCCCCCCCCTCCTCCTCCGACGGACACTAAGTACAGGGGTGGGCAGAGGGGCTGCTGTACCTTACCTGGCTCCGGTCCCGGTCCCACGACGATCCGGTCCAGGAAGCGCGGCTGCTCGATGGTCACGTGGCCGCTCGGCTCCGCCTCCTCACCAGTGATTGGGCGCCAGCACTGGAAAGGAACACAGGCGACCAATCACCGGCGAGGAGGCGGAGCCAAGCATTCCCGCGAAAATTGAGCGGCCGAACTGAAAGGAGCAGCCGCTCCTCTCCCTCACTGACACTAACGATGGGGCACTATTCCTCCTCCACACTGACACCAACGATGGGGCACTATTCCTCCTCCACACTGACACCAACGATGGGGCACTATTCCTCCTCCCCACTGACACCAATGATGGGGCACTATTCCTCCTCCCCACTGATACCAATGATGGGGCACTATTCTCCCCACTGATACCAATGATGGGGCACTATTCCTCCCCCACTGACACCAAGGATGGGGCACTATTCCTCCTCCCCACTGACACCAATGATGGGGCACTATTCTCCCCACTGATACCAATGATGGGGCACTATTCCTCCCCCACTGACACCAATGATGGGGCACTATTCTCCCCACTGATACCAATGATGGGGCACTATTCCTCCCCCACTGACACCAACGATGGGGCACTATTCCTCCTCCCCACTGACACCAATGATGGGGCACTATTCTCCCCACTGATACCAATGATGGGGCACTATTCCTCCCCCACTGACACCAACAATGGGGCACTATTCCTCCTCCCCACTGACACCAACGATGGGGCACTATTCCTCCTCCCCACTGATACCAATGATGGGGCACTATTCCTCCCACTGATACCAATGATGGGGCGCTATTCCTCCCACTGACACCAATGATGGGGCGCAATTCCTGCCACTGACACCAATGATGGGGCGCAATTCCTGCCACTGATACCAATGATGGGGCGCTATTCCTCCCACTGACACCAATGATGGGACACTATTCCTCCGACTGACACCAATGATGGGGCACAATTCTTCCCACTGACACCAATGATGGGGCACTATTCCTCCCACTGACTAATGATGGGGCACTATTCCTCCCACTGACACTAATGATGGGACACTATTCCTCACACAATGACACTAATGATGGGGCACCATCATTGGTGTCAGTGGGAGGAATAGTGTCCCATCATTGGTATCAGTGGGAGGAATAGTGCACCATCATTGGTGTCAGTGGATGAAATAGTGCCCCATCATTGGTGTCAGTGGGAGGAATCGTGCCCCATCATTGGTGTCAGTGGGAGGAATAGCACCCCATCATTGGAATACCATCCTGAAATAGCATACCATATTAAAATCAAATCTGATGTTTTTTCATTTTTATTTGGTGTGCGTTGGAAGAGGGGTAGTCTTATACGGTGAGTATAGCTCAAACCCTATATTTTAACAGGAAAAGTAGGGGGTCGTCTTATACGCCCAGTCGTCTTATACGCCGGAAAATACGGTAGTTGGACTGAGCAGATGTTGTCGGTGTAATTATTTCCGGCGTGCACGTGCAATCCATTTCTCAAAATTAGGAGCAGCAGCAGATATCCAACCCTGAACCCGATTGTGGCTCAAAACCGTTTCAACACCATTGCTACTATATTGCAATACATTGGTTGATGTGCACTAGATATTCATATATACGTTTTACCATTGCACTTATAAGTCCATTTGCACAATTATACAGAAGTGTAGGGTTGCTCTCCCTTTTTTAGATTTTATTAACATACAGAGGACATAATGATCACCATTGCACAGGGGGCAAATCAACCACCTTTGGGCAGATGCACACTAACCACAAATGTAAGGGGGCACCCTGAGTATTGAACACCAATGTAAGAGGGCACACTGAGGAACTAATATTGTACGCAGTCCTGATCCTCCCACTCTATATCAGTCTTTCTCAACTAAGGTACCATGGAACCCTAAGGTTCCTTCAGTGGCTGCTTTGGGTTTCTTGAACAATGGGTAATTCCTGCCTCTCAGATAAGTAACCAGTGACACCAAAGGTCTTTTTAGCTGTTTGTAATGTGTAATTATTCCCAGTGACCACAAGTGTAAGGAGCATTCTTCCCACTGACCATCACACTAATGTATCATGAGTAGATATAGTAATTTAAGCAGGGGTTCCATAAGACCTGAAAGTTATTTTGAGGGTTCCTTTGTGTTGAAAAGATTGAGAAAGGCTGCTATATAGTGCTAGCCTCTTTACTCATATGTTATGTTTTATGTTGCACAATGAATGGGGCCAACTGATTACTATACTGCTGGGGAGTTATTTTTGTGCAATGTTGAGGGTTATTCTGGAAGTTCATTACTATGCTGTGCTCCGGATTTATTATTGTGTTGTGCTGGGGTTTATTACTATTCTGTGCTGGGGGTTAATTGCTGTGACATGCTGCGGGTTAATTATCGCAATGCTGGGTGGTAATTGTTGTGTAAGTTTTAGGGCTAATTGTTGTGCAATGCTGGTGGGGGTTAATTACTGTGCAATGTTGAGGATTAATTACTGTACAATGTTGAGGATTAATTACTGTGCCCCGTACTAGGAGTTAATTTGCGTCCTACTGTGGGTTAATTATTGTGTGTGCTGTGAGTTAAATATTTTGCTGCGCTGCGTGTATTGCTGAACTTGACACAAGATGGGGGTTTTCATTTCTGGCCATAGCTGGACTTATTTTAATCACAGTCTCTTCAGTTCACCCCCAGGTCTTATTTGGTCTATACAAAGGGAGAAATAGTGTTACACATAAAAGCCATAGACTATGTAGAAACATCCACTTGCTGGCCATGCCCACATTTTGGCCATGCCCACAGGCACGCAGCTGCATCAGCAACCCCGCTTATACTTCGAGCACCAGCATAGCAACCCCAAAAAAATTTGTCTGGAGCTGCCCCTGAATCAAAGGCATGCATGGAAATCATGAATGACTAAAATTAGATAATAAAAATGGAATATAGTGTATATAATTTCTGGGGTACATTAAAATAAACCTGCAGCCAGTTTATGCATATTAAACTTTTTTGCATATTCCTAACAAGCAATAAATGAGTCTTCAGACAAACAATCACTAAACCTTTTTATGTACCTGCAATTGCTGTGGATCAATTCAGCCTCAAATTTCACAGCAGATTGCATTGCTCCTTATGGTTAAAAAAAACCCTTGAAAACCTGTTACTGTATGTACAAAAAGACTGCATAACGCATAAAAAAACCTTTACAATAAATTGTCAGATAGAAATGTGCAAGCACACTAGAATAAACAAGCTTAGCTTCAGGCGTCCAAATTGAATTTTCTTTAAATAAAAGAGCTGCACATATACTGTATCTTGATTAAGAGTAAAGTAAAGTATATTTAAGAGGAGTATGGACGGACATGCTCTTAGGCAATTACTGAGGACTGCTATATCCTTATTACAGGCCACTTAGGTAAAATGACTTAGTGAACAGTTTAGAGAGTGTGATGCTGTACTCTTTACAGCAATCGGTTAGCTGAAAAATGGTTGGTATTATAAAACTCATCAATCTCATAAGTGTTTAAAAAGGGCAATTACATTGCAACTGCTCTCTGATAGTAAACCTGCTGCCTCCCTTGTATGGTTTAACAAAAAACACTCTGCACCTGTTCCTGTCACACTCCATTAATATGACAATTTATATTGAACATTCAGCACTAGCTCTGTTCACTGACAACACTGAATATGCTGTCTGCAGTTGAGTCACTTCACCCCATCGACCCTCTACAAAATAATTTACATCAGAGCTGAAAACAGAGAACGCATCTCTAAATGATAAAAGGAACAGTTATGTGTCCTAAACAGAACATCGCAAGGACTCAGTAATTCTAGAACATCAGAGTTCAGTGCATGCATGCAAATCACATTATTTGTCATTGCTACTGGAACCACCTACCTATACATCAAGTGGATAATGGTAGTGAAGCAAGTCTGTTTCTTTGCATTGAAATTGACATTTATGCTTCAGTCGCAATGCTGTAGTGTGTATACTATAATAAATATAATATTAAGTAAATTAACCTATATTGAGATATAGAATGAAATACCTCTGTTTTCCTTTGTTATCTGTTGTATTGGAATCCACCCTGTTAAATATGTTTTGACCAATGTCACATGCTATATTTTGCAGGTAGCAAGGGCCTTGTCAGGGAAAGGAAACTTTGCGTTGGCGCACATCTATACGCCAACACTGGATACTTGTTGGCCATGCCGGTGCGCTACGCATGCAGTTGCACGCACGGGAGTTCGCACGCCGGCGTGCACAGGAGAGCTATTTAAACCCCAGCTGCACTTAAACCCATGCCTTCTGGTCTACTACGTTATGTGCTTGTTGCTTGTATCCTGATTCCTGTTACCTACCTGATTTGACCTGACCATGACTGAACTCCGCCTGCACCGACCTGGCTCATCCCTTGACTATCCGCTTGCCTGCTCCACTGTACCTGATCTGCCTGATTGATCCTGACCCGGCTTGTCTGACTCTGCAACCTCTCCTGCCTGTTACTATCTCTGGCTGCCTGCTGCCCGTGGTTGTCCAACCCTCCGCTATACCTTCCTGCTGCTGCACACGCTCACCTGCATCCATAACTGACCTGCATCCTGGTCTTCCTGGTCATCGCCTGCCATCTGTCACCTCAGACCCATCAGGCACTTCTGCCCCTCCTGGCTTGGTGCCTTTTGTTTACCCTATCAGGGGTCCTGAGCGGGAGTGGTAAGAGGATGCCCTCTCTCCATGTCAGGCTCCCCAACCAGGTACATGACATGACTGCTGGTCATTGCTAGGCAAACTCCATGACAAGAGAGCAGTAGAAATCCAAGGGGTACAGAAAGAATTCTGAGCACAGCACAGACACACACCGGAAATCTGACACAGGGTCAGAAGAGGAAAACAGGTATCCTACCTTGTTATCAATGTTTCAGGGGTGTAGTATCCCCCCTTATTAAGGACCTCACTTGCATTTAAGGCATACTTATCAATGTTTCTGTCCCACTCCCCAGGATACTGTGACCCCCCCATGCCTGGCCCTAACATGATATGCCTAAGTGCTCCTGCCAATATCATACCCACTTTCTGGGTAGCCTCATCCAGACCAACCCCACTTTATGGGTGGTTCCATCCCTAATTATGTAGACCCCCCCAACTCACTGACACAATCTCCTCAGTTCATACCCTTTTTTTAGTTACTGTGCATGTTATAGAGCCTTGAAAAAGTATTCATACCCACTGAAATTTTCCAACTTTTGTCATGTTACAACCAAAAATGTAAATGTATTTTATTTGGATTTTATGTGATATACCAACACAAAGTGGCACATAACTGTGAAGTGGAAGGAAAATGATAAATGGCTTTCAGAATTGTTTACAAATGAATATCTGAAAAGTGTGGCATGTATTTGTATTCAGCCCCCTTCACTCTGATACCCCTTAGTAAACAGAGTCCACCTGTGTGTAATTTAATCTCAGTATCAATACAGCTGTCCTGTGAAGCCTCAAAGGTATGTTAGAGAGCATTAGTGAACAAACAGCATCAAGGAACATGCCAGACAGGCCAGGGATAAAGTTGTGGAGAAGTTTAAAGCATGGTTAGGTTATAAAAAAGAATCCCATGCTTTGAACATCTCATGGAGCATTATGTTTTGAGCATCTCATGGAGCATTGTTCAATCCATCATCTGAAAATGGAAAATAGTATGGCACAACTTAAAAACCTACCAAGACATGGCCGTCCACCTAAACTAACAGGCCGGGCAAGGAAAGCATGAATCAGAGAAGTATCCAAGAGATCCACAGCTCAGCTGGGAGAATCTGTCCACCGGACAACTATTAGTCATGTACTCCACAAATCTGGCCTTTATGGAAAAGTGGCTAGAAGAAAGCCATTGTTGAAAGAAAGCCATAAGAAGTCCCATTTGCAGATTGCGAGAAGCTATGTGGGGGACACAGCAAACATGTAGAAGAAGGTGCTCTGGTCAGATGACACCAAAATTGAACCTTTTGAATGGTATATGGTCTGTGTGTGTGCTGAGTTCAGGAGTGCACAGGACACAGCTGGATACACTTCATGGTTGTAATCCCAATTAGCTGGTTCCAGGGTGTCTGGCAGACTCTTGTTCTGGCCGGATTGTAAAGCTATAAACCCGTCAGTCACTGGACTTGAAAAGCATTCCGAAATAGCAGTAAAACATACATCCCATTTGAAACCACTTTTTCATACAATTTCATAACTCCCGGCAGGAAATAGGTACAATAGAACAAAGCATATATTCAGATAGCTCAGTTTAATGCAAGTCACCTGATACCTTACATCCCTAGATTATGTCTACCCGAGAGCAGGAAGCGATATCTCTTTAACAGTCACAGGCAGATATGTCATATCTGGTGTCTGGACGTTCAGAATATGATTCTGCACATTATTCTACCAGTTGATAGGATGCTACATGTACCTATGGAATGTTATTGATCATGGTGTGGACTTGCAAGAGATTTGGGTCAAAGCCGGGGTCTCCGCCTAAACCCCCTCCCCAAATGAGGTGATTGGCCCTTGGCTTCAGTGGGCACCCCCTGCTGGGAGACTAGAAAATAGGCTGTCAGGTCTGGAGAAGTAAGATGAAGAGATTCTCCCTTTTTAACATCAGGAACCAACTTTGGGAGAAACGGTACCCTTTTGTTCAGGACACTTGAATCTGCTTAAACCAAGGACTCTGGCAAGTATTCTACCTCTCTAAACTTCTTTCTGTTATCTCTCTGTTGTGTTATTGCTCTCTGTATATATATATCAGTGAAAGAGAAAAAAAATACCTGTTTGCAAAATTTTATAATAGAAACAAAGAAAACCTTTTTTTAAAAAATCTTTTGCTCTTTTTTTGTTTATAGTGCACAAAATTAAACACCTAGTGGCGATTAAATACCAACAAAAGAAAGCTCTATTTGTGTAAAAAAAAAAATAAAACTTGCATATGTGTACAGTGTTGCATGACCGAGCAATTGTCAAAGTGTGACAGTGCTGAAAGCTGAAAATTGGCCTGTGCACGAAGGGGGTAAAAGCGGTTAAAGATGGATAAAACTTAACAGTTTGTAGCACAGTTATTAGGCCTGTATTGTCAGGTTGCAATTTCTGAGTGTCTAAGCATTTAACATCCTAAAAAAATGTGGGTTTTTTTTTACATTGCTGATGGAAATACCATACAGGCTTATAACCCACATCTAGAAAGATTTTTTGAACAGGCCACAATTTTTTCTAGAGATGGCATATCATTTGAAAAAAAATAGTTTTTGGACAATGACGATACAAATAGCATACAGGTTTGCATGACATAAACAGGTCACAGTTTCTAAAAGTTTAGTCATGTTATTTATTTTTGTAGCAGGAGATATTAATCCTGTCTCATGGCTGTGATCTGCTGACTGGCCTCTCCTGTGTAACCTGACACTTGCCCTGACACAGACAAAGCAGTGAGGGATTTCAGCCCCCCTTTCTCCTCTCAGACTGTAAGAGAGAGAGAGAGAGCCAATTATGAGAGCCATTAAAGGAGCCAATGACAAGGACTCTTTCAAGCAGGAGGTGCAGCTGCAAAGCATTGTGGACGATGGAGTTTTGAACAGAAACGGCCTTATAGGCTGATATGGAGATAGAATAAAAATAAAGAACTACGAAAGCCATCATGCTTAGGGAGAGGAGAATGAAGGGATCCATCTTGGGTTTCTCCTGAAGGAGAGGGAGATTGCATGTGGCAGGAGAGAGATTGGACCTGGAAAAGAAGTGCTTTTGGGCAGTGCACTGGATGCTTGGTGATCTGGATCAGACAAAGGAACATCCAAACTGAAAGAAGTGGTCTACAGTACAGTGCCTACACTGACAGTGTGAAGTGCTCATCGTGAGGTGACCAGAGGAACCTGTCATTTCCAGGACGATCGTTTGGGCCTTTGTCACAGGATCTGGTGAGAGGGATTTCTCCCACTGTCAGATGACAGGAACATTGCACACATACAGAGACATCATACCTTGCTCATATTCACCAGGCACTGGGTTGTGTAGATGGCCCTGCTGAACAGACACCACGTTCACTTTACTATACAAATACTGCCACAGGATTACAATTACACTTTAAGTGTTTAAGGAGTTTAAGTGCACCAACGAAAGTGGCTAGCTGAAGATCCCAAGATTCATCCAGTTACAAAGAGACTAAAGTTACTGGTGCCATACGAGAACGCGCATGCGTAGTCAGGCCTCTATATTGCATGGTGTGCGAGGGAATAGCTTTACCTTGAAAGTAGCTATTAAACATCAGTTGGGTACAGTGTTTTCCTATTGGGGTCATGGTGTCGGGGGTTAGAAGGGAGAAGTCTGACATAACAGAGAGTCATTCTTCTGCTCTCCTTCTGCTTGGACATCATGGGGCCCATTTTATGAAGAGGAGTTAAATCCACTTTGAGGGCGCCATTTAAGTGTTTGCCTCTGCTCTTGGGGTTATTCATGGTTGGAATCCCCTAAGAGCAGCCTGAGTGTAAAATGAGTTATATTGCTTTCTGTCACAGTATTTGTTGTTCTCTTGATTCTCCTAACATATACCTGTTGTTAATGTTTATTACTTCCCATAGAGGTCTACAGTAAAGCTGATCTCTGTGTTTTATTATAAAGTGTGTGCTTTTCATTGGTCCTTGCACTTACACTATTGCCAGGTGTGCCAGTGTGGGCTGAGACAGTTCTTGGGGTTGAGAGGCAGAGTGGCGGAGTGAACAAACTTAAGCAGCCCCTTCGGGGGTACCGCTACATGTGGGGGCTCGTCCGGGATAATTTCCAATACTCTGCAATCAACTTTGAAAGACAACGGCAGCATGGACCCTGCAGCTGCAATTAAGTGGTGCGGCGAAGAAAACGGGCAGGTGGAGTTGTGTGTAGTGATCAGTGTCCCTGGCAGTGACTGGACCGAGGACCGAATCCGTCAAGCATGGGCTGCCTCAGGCATAAACCAAAGAATATCTGTGCTGGATGTGAAGGTAGACCTTAGCTCAAATCGCACCTATGCCCTAACTGAGTGGAAGAAGGGAGTTCCTGATGTTCTGCAGAAAGACAGTTTCCAACTGACCGCAGATGTCAATGCTATACTAATTTATCCGGATGAATCAAGCTCTGCTCCAGGGAACTCAGGAAATGCCATGTTGGACCCAGAAGTCAGCACCTCAAAGTCAGTGACATCTTCAGAAGAATCCTCTTCTTTGCTAGTTGCCGAGTTTGGGAAACTAGTTACAGGGCTTCTCAAGAACCCAGTAGGATCCACCAATTACGGGTATCGCAAACTACGATACTTCTCGGGGAAAGTTCCCACACCCTCAGGAGAAGATGACTTTGATACTTGGGTGGATCAAGCCATCCAAGCGGTGGAAGAGTGGGATGTAATTGACACAGTAAAGAGACAGAGGGTGGTAGAGAGCCTGCGGGCATCAGCTTCTGATGTAGTTCGAAACCTGAAACGGGATAAACCCAACTGCTCGGTTTCTGAGTGTCTAGAAGCGCTCCGTGAGATTTATGGGAGAGTTGAAGATTGCACAGAATTAATCTATCTCTTTCATCACACTTATCAAACGGAGGGTGAGAGGTTGATAAATTATGTCACGCGGCTGGATCAAACCCTTCAACAAGTCGTAATTAAAGGTGGGATGAAAGCTGAGGAGGCCAGTAAAGCCTTAATGCTACAAGTGCAAAAGGGAGCCCAGCCACTTGATCCCATTGTGCTACAACTTCGAGCCAGGGGTCCAAATGACCTCCTCACTTACTCCAAATTCATAAAGGCTATTAGAGAGGAGGAAGCTCTCATTGCAGCCAAGGTACAGAGGCCTGAGTCCGCCAAGGGTCTTAAACATGGTGCTACGGCTTACATCATACAGTCAGGGTCTGCATCGGAGACCAGCTCAGATGGAGGGTTCAGCACCTCTATTGACACTTTGACGCAAGCTATAGTTCAGTTGGCACAGGCGCAAACTACTCTACAGCAAACATTCTGTGGAATTCAGAAAACAGTAGGACAAGTGATGGAAGCCCATGCCGATATGCAACAATCACTCAAGGAAGTGAAGCAGACGGTGTCCACTCTAACTAAGGGAGGAAGGGGTGTTGTCTCCTCTACCGATAAGAAGTGTTATCGCTGTGGAGAGGTAGGACATTTCATCGCTCGATGCCCAAATGAAGAGAACTTGACAGACCTTACAACAGAGGTGGTGAGAATATTAAAGAAGTTGTCTCTTGGAAAGTCACCGGAAAACTCCAGAGGGCCCCGGTGAAGGAGCAAACTGGGTGCCCATCTGAGGTAGTGAGCTCCGAAAAAAACGACGCGAGGAGACAGCGGCGGAAGTCCAAACCTTTGCAGAGGGCTCCCGTTGCTCCCTCCGAGCGACCCAGTGCCCCGTTTACTTTGGCACATACAGCCCAGCAGCGGAAAATCAATGCACACCAGATGCCCAGCACTCAAAGGAGACTCAAACCAGGTCAGAATTTTCACAAGAAAGTAGTGCGGATTCAGGCCACCAAACAGACTCAGATCCCCACCACCCCCAAGCTTCCAGACAGGCTAGTGGGACCTGCTCCTGTTGTTTCCATCCAAGTAGAGGGAATCTACACTAAGGCCCTTTTGGATACTGGAGCTCAAGTGACCCTTCTCTACCGAGACTTCTATGACAAGCACCTCAAGCACCTGCCCTTGCAGAAGTTGGAAGAGCTGGAGATATGGGGCATTGGCACTCAAAACTTCCCCTATGACGGTTATTTACCAGTAAGGCTGACTTTTGATCCCTCGGTGGCTGGGAAAACTGAGACTTTTGACACTTTAGCAGTGGTCTGTCCTCGCCCAGTAGGGGTCAGTAAGGGTTCCCTCATCATAGGAACCAATACTGATCTGGTCAGAAGACTGTTGACGCCTGTTGTTCTGGAGTCAGACACTTCAACTACAAGTGTGCACCCCATGTTGAGACAGGCCTATCAGCGCCTGGTGCAAGAACAGAAGGCTCCAGCTGAAGGAGTGGGGAAGATCCGGCGTTTGCACTGAAGGGAGAAGGTGTTACAGCCTGGTGAAGTGGCTTGTTTACAAGCGTCCGTCAAGTTGAACTGGAAGCAACCAGGCCCTTTCATTGTCGTCGAGGCAGACGGCCAGAGGAAAGGTTCAGGAGTAGAGATAATTCCTGAAGTTGTTTCAACTAAAGCGTTACAAAGAAGTCATGGAAAAATCTCAGTTAGTGTCTGCAACATAACGGCCTTACCTGTGAAGATGCCAGCACGGATGTTGTTGGGACAAGTTAACCCAGCCACCCCAGTCTCACTATCTGATTTGGTGGGGGAAGAGAAAGATGGGATCCCTGCCAAGGAATTTTATCTGGAAAATTCTCCCCTTCCACCTGAATGGAAGGAAAGGGCCAAGGCTCAGCTTCAGGGATGGAAGGTTGCATTCTCCAAGAGTGAATTTGATGTGGGATGTGCAAAAAGTGCCAAACACCGAATACGTCTTAAAGAGGATAAGCCATTCAGGGAGAGAGTTCGACGGATTCCTTTAGGGGACTTGGAAGACCTGCGTGAGCAACTGGCAGAGTTGAAAGGGGCAGGTATAATCCGAGAGTCCCGGAGTCCATATGCTTCTCCAATAGTGGTGGTACGGAAGAAGAATGGTGCATTGAGGCTGTGTATTGATTATCGGACGCTGAACAGGAGGACCATTCCTGACCAATACACCACCCCAAGAATAGAAGACGCTTTGCAGAGTCTATCAGGGGCCAAGTGGTTTAGCGTGTTGGATTTGAAGAGCGGATACTATCAAATTCCCATGCACCCTGAAGACCGAGAGAAGACCGCTTTTATTACCCCGGTGGGGTTCTTTGAATTCGACCGCTTGCCACAAGGCCTGTCCGGTGCCCCAGCCACTTTCCAGAGGTTAATGGAGAAGACGGTTGGAGACATGAACCTGATAGAGGTATTGGTGTACCTAGATGATATCAGTGTCTTTGGCAAGACTCTGGAGGAGCACGAAGAGCGTCTAGAGAAGGTACTGAAGAGACTCCATGATGAGGGGTTGAAGTTATCCCTGGAGAAGTGCCAGTTCTATCAACCCTCGGTTAACTATCTTGGCCACATTGTGTCTGCTGATGGAGTGGCCACCGACCCCCAGAAGCTAGAGGCCGTCACTTCCTGGCCAAGGCCTACTAATGTGACCGAACTTAGGTCATTTCTAGGATTCTGTTCCTACTACAGAAGATTTGTTGAGGGATTCGCTAAAACAGCTCGCCCACTCAACGAACTACTGAAGAGTGGAGAGGAAGACGATGACCCAGATCTGCCAAAACCTGTACGATCAGCTGGAGGTCCTAGGAAACCCAGAGAGTCCATTCAAGAACAGTGGACTGCTCAGTGTGAAGAGGCTTTCAGACAGCTGAAGTGGAATCTAACCACTGCTCCAGTTCTAGCCTATGCAGACCCAACCAAGCCATACGAGCTGCATGTTGATGCTAGCAGAGATGGGTTGGGCGGGGTGCTGTATCAAGAGCATGACGGGCACCTTCGGCCTGTTGCCTATGTGAGTCGGAGCTTGGCACCCACTGAGAAGAACTATCCCACACACAAGCTCGAATTTCTGGCTCTAAAGTGGGCAGTAGTGGATAAGCTGAGAGATTACTTGTACGGTGCTGAATTCATGATCAAGACCGACAATAACCCTCTCACCTATATCCTCACTACGGCGCAGTTAGATGCCACAGGTCACAGATGGCTGGCTGCCTTATCTGAATTCACTTTCAGTCTGAAATATCGACCAGGAGTTGGAAACAAAGATGCGGATGCATTGTCAAGAAGGCCTCATTGTTCCAGGGACTATACTGAAGAATGGACTCAGCTGACTCCCGAAGGGGTACAAGCCTTATGTCAAGGAGCAGAACACCAAGCTGGAGGAGGATCCAGGGCCAAAGACCTTGGAGTGTCAGCCGCTGGTGTTCCCAGATGTTACTGCAACGTCACCTAAGTCGGGGATGAAGGCATGCCAAAACTCTCCAAGAAAGACTTGCGAAGGGATCAGTTGGAAGACCCTCTCTGTAGCTTGGCATTGAAAGCCTTGGAGAGCCAATGCCCTGATTTGCTCCTCACTGACTCCCTTAAGGAAGCCCGTCTACTACACCGAGATCGTTTGCAGTTGCACCAAGGGGTGGTCTACCGAAGGGGCCCCTCTGGAGATCCTGGAGAAAGATGGCAGTTGTTCCTGCCAGAAAAACACAGAGAGACAGTATTAACTGCTTTGCACGATAGTCATGGTCACTTAGGACCCGACAGGACCTTCCACCTGGTGAGGGACAGATTCTACTGGCCCTGCATGCGAGCTGAAGTTGAGGGTTACTGTCACTCCTGCATTAGGTGCATCCAAAGGAAGACTTTGCCTCACCGAGCTGCCCCAATGGGCCACCTTCAGAGTCAGGGACCCATTGAGCTGGTGTGCATTGATTTTCTAAGCTTGGAGCCTGATTTGAGTGGACAGGGAAATATCCTAGTAGTAACTGATCACTTCACTAGGTATGCCCAGGCTTTTCCCACGAGAGACCAACAAGCACCCACGGTGGCCAAGATCTTGGTGGAAAAATTCTTTGTGCACTATGGTCTACCTCAACGCATCCATTCTGATCAAGGGCGAGACTTTGAAAGCAGTCTCATCAAGAAACTGTTAGATCTTTTGGGCATCAGGAAGTCTAGAACCACCCCATACCATCCTCAGGGAGATCCCCAACCAGAGAGATTCAACAGAACCCTCTTGGATATGCTTGGGACTCTGACTTCTGAGAAAAAGCAGCACTGGAGCAAGCACATAGCAGCTATCGTGCATGCTTATAATAGCACCACAAACGATGCCACAGGATACTCTCCCTATCGTCTGATGTTCGGGCGCGAGGCCCGGCTGCCAGTAGATTTGGCTTTTGGCACGTCCATAGACCGTACCTCTGCAACCTCACACAGAGGATATGTGGACCGCCTGCGGAAAAGTCTGAAGGCTGCCTATGACAAGGCCCAAGCTGCCTCAGATGCCCGAGGACAGAGAAATAAAAGAAACTTTGACCTCCGGGTGCGAGTGCAGGACTTACAGCCGGGTGACAAGGTGCTGCTGAGAAACCTGGGTGTCCCGGGAAGACACAAATTGGCTGACCGGTGGAAATCGCAGCCCTATGTCATCTGCAAACAGCTGCCAGGGCTCCCAGTGTACCAGATCCGGCCAGAGGGAAGCACAGGCCCGCTGAAAACTTGGCATCGTAATCATTTGTTGCCTCTATCTGAAGCAGTTCGTGTTCCACTACAGCCAGATCCACAGTCATCATCCAGGGCCCCACAGAGATCTCGGCCAGTGACTCGGTTTCAGTCTTTGCTTCAGCCTGCAGAAGATGGAGACAGCGAAGATGAAGAGATGGGAATGGATTGGCTGTGGTTGTCTCAGATGCCTGAATCTGCTATCCCTCCTTCTCCTTCTACAGTGATCGACACCGGGATACTCAGGCCCGATGCTCCTGTGTTTGTGCCTCGGAGTCCACTAATGGAAGAGCTGAAAGACTCTCAATCCTCTTTGATGACAGCAGAACCTGCAGACTTTCCATCCTTTATTGAAGAAGTTAGAGATGAAGCTAAAATGCAGGAAGAGGAGAAGGTTGATGATGAAGAAGAGACCCGTGTGCTTGCAACCCCAGAGCCTAAAGAACAGCGAGAGCGTAGGGTTATTCACCCACCAAAGAGACTAACATATGATACTTTGGGTGAGAGCTCTGAAGGGGTCATTCTCACTGCAAAAAGGACTCTTGAAGCACCTGATCCTTCCACCGCAGATTTGGTGGTTGACAATACTGACTCACCCCCTGACACATCTGGCTGGGCCATTCCAATTAAGGTGGCTTGTAGGCGGGACAACCTTCCATCCTATGTTAACTGGTGGGAGGTTCCTCTGCCAAGATTTTATGAGAATGTAAATTGTTTGGTTTCCTGTGTGTACTAATTTGTTTTCTCCGTGTGTATATATCAAGCATGTACCAGGTCAAGGATTGTTACTGCCTTTGGAGGACCAAAGGTTCTTTGGTGGGGGGAGTGTGTAGCAGGAGATATTAATCCTGTCTCATGGCTGTGATCTTCTGACTGGCCTCTCCTGTGTAACCTGACACTTGCCCTGACACAGACAAAGCAGTGAGGGATTTCAGCCCCCCTTTCTCCTCTCAGACTGTAAGAGAGAGAGAGAGCCAATTATGAGAGCCATTAAAGGAGCCAATGACAAGGACTCTTTCAAGCAGGAGGTGCAGCTGCAAAGCATTGTGGACGATGGAGTTTTGAACAGAAACGGCCTTATAGGCTGATATGGAGATAGAATAAAAATAAAGAACTACGAAAGCCATCATGCTTAGGGAGAGGAGAATGAAGGGATCCATCTTGGGTTTCTCCTGAAGGAGAGGGAGATTGCATGTGGCAGGAGAGAGATTGGACCTGGAAAAGAAGTGCTTTTGGGCAGTGCACTGGATGCTTGGTGATCTGGATCAGACAAAGGAACATCCAAACTGAAAGAAGTGGTCTACAGTACAGTGCCTACACTGACAGTGTGAAGTGCTCATCGTGAGGTGACCAGAGGAACCTGTCATTTCCAGGACGATCGTTTGGGCCTTTGTCACAGGATCTGGTGAGAGGGATTTCTCCCACTGTCAGATGACAGGAACATTGCACACATACAGAGACATCATACCTTGCTCATATTCACCAGGCACTGGGTTGTGTAGATGGCCCTGCTGAACAGACACCACGTTCACTTTACTATACAAATACTGCCACAGGATTACAATTACACTTTAAGTGTTTAAGGAGTTTAAGTGCACCAACGAAAGTGGCTAGCTGAAGATCCCAAGATTCATCCAGTTACAAAGAGACTAAAGTTACTGGTGCCATACGAGAACGCGCATGCGTAGTCAGGCCTCTATATTGCATGGTGTGCGAGGGAATAGCTTTACCTTGAAAGTAGCTATTAAACATCAGTTGGGTACAGTGTTTTCCTATTGGGGTCATGGTGTCGGGGGTTAGAAGGGAGAAGTCTGACATAACAGAGAGTCATTCTTCTGCTCTCCTTCTGCTTGGACATCATGGGGCCCATTTTATGAAGAGGAGTTAAATCCACTTTGAGGGCGCCATTTAAGTGTTTGCCTCTGCTCTTGGGGTTATTCATGGTTGGAATCCCCTAAGAGCAGCCTGAGTGTAAAAGTGAGTTATATTGCTTTCTGTCACAGTATTTGTTGTTCTCTTGATTCTCCTAACATATACCTGTTGTTAATGTTTATTACTTCCCATAGAGGTCTACAGTAAAGCTGATCTCTGTGTTTTATTATAAAGTGTGTGCTTTTCATTGGTCCTTGCACTTACACTATTGCCAGGTGTGCCAGTGTGGGCTGAGACAGTTCTTGGGGTTGAGAGGCAGAGTGGCGGAGTGAACAAACTTAAGCAGCCCCTTCGGGGGTACCGCTACATTTTAAAATCGGAGCTAAACGAATCAAGACTGCACTTTTTACTTCTGTTTTCATATCCGTAGACATCCATTTTTCATCAGTTTACATCTGTTTTTCTCCATTTTTGATCCAATTACATTTTTGAGCCGTTTGTGGTCCATTTACATCCATTTTTCATCCGTTTTTTCATGAGTCATGGAAATTTCCCAAGAATATGTCTTTGGAAAAATGTTATAATCCAAATATGTCTTTTTAACCCCGCCCCAAACAAAAAAGATTTTAATATATGTTGTGCCAGCATGTTTGCTCTTAGCTATGTGGGTTTACCCAGAAACTGCATATCCAGTCAATGCAATTTGAATGTCCTTCTTTTTTGTGGGGGAGAGGGTGGAGGGGCATTGTGTAGTGATAGCATGGTAGCAAAGTAGGGCCTGGTTTGGAATGTTCTATATCATGTGAACGTATATTATTTTGTTAAGACATTCCTAACATCCTGCTTATTACTCCTCCTAGGTTTCTTTCATCGGGTCAGACAATCACATCTTTAAATCACTGCTTCCTACTTGGTATATCAACCATTGTCCATGACACTTGCCAGGCAATAAGGGAGGAGCTACATCCAACTATGATGCAAGTTCCTGATGCTCATATGTGGAAGGAAATCTCAAATGGATTTATGCAGAAGACCCAGTTCCCAAACTATGTTGGAGCCCTGGATGGCAAACATGTGTGCATTCAAATGCCTCCTGGATCAGGCATTAGGTATTTTAATTACAAGAAATATTTTTTGTTGGTCCTCATGGCAATCTGCGACAGTAATTACAAATTTGTTGCAGTGAACATCAGGGCATACAACAGCACAGCTGACTCCCGAGTGCCTATGGCATCCAGAATGGGGAGAAGACTTCTAGAGGGCCAACTGAATCTACCTGCGGACAAATCCCTGCCTGGAACTGATGGACCTGATATGTCTCATGTCCTCGTGGCTGATGAGGCTTTTTCACTGTCAAGGCATTTTCTCAGGCTATGTGCCAGGCACAATCTGAATGGCAAGAAGAGAGTCTTCAACTATTGACTCAGTAGAACTAGGTGGCTAATAGAATGCACATTTGGCATCTTGACCAGCAAATGATGCATTTTCCACAGTGCCATACAACTTAGTCTGGAGAAAGCTGAATGAGTGATCCAAGCATGCTGTGTACTACACAACATGACCTGTGATCAGGAAGATGAGACACATTTGCCCTCTGTCTGTTATTCTAGACCAAACAGCACTGATCTTGCCATACATGACACTTTTGCAGACTATTTCATGTCCCCTGATGGAGAAGTTCCATGGCAGTATGCGCATATGTAAGTAGTCTCAACATTTCCAATTACTGACCTGATCACCATCACATCCTTCTGTTGAAAATGTTATTTCTGTACTATAGATTTACAAAAATAAATGAAATTATTGCACATTTGCAGGTGATCAACCTCTTTTATTATTGTCAATATAATTGACCACAACATGTTATATTTTCAAAAAGTGTATGTGCTTCACAAATCATGCAATTAAAACAAATGCAGGAAAATATTAAACAGGTACAACGCGCCGGAGGCATTGTCACATCAAGGAGTATAAGCTGATACCCGAGAAGAGAATACTGCAGATAACGAGGTACAACATGCCGGAGGCATTGTCACATCCACGAGTATTAGCTGATAACCAAGAAGAGAACTACAGATAAACAGGTACAATGTGCAGAAGACTGTCTCATCTGTGTTTTTCACCTCAGTACTGTCACTATAAGGTATAGACTGAAGATGGATCTGAACACCTGTCAGCTTTTTATTGCAGTCTGCATCCCTGAGCCTCTGTAGTTGTCATGTTTCCCATAATCATTGACAGTCTTGATTTGGAAGCTAGTTTTGGTGACATGGGGGTCCCCACGGAAGTCCCTTCAATTGCTGTGATTTTATATCACTTGCTTTTTGGCTATGGGACATGAAGTGAAGATACATCTCCTACATGGGACACAGACAGCAAAAAAGTGACAGGGGTTATAAACCTTCATTACTCTATCCCAGTGGTGGGCAACCTTTTTTTTCAACTGAGCCAAATCTTGCCAAAACCACGATTGAAATTTATTTTGAGAGCCACATTTTTAAAACTGAAAATACATCCCCCATATAGTAATTCATCCCCCATAGTAATTCATCCCCCATATAGTAATTCATCCCCCATAGTAATTCATCCCCCATATAGTAATTCATTCCCCATAGTAATTCATCCCCCATATAGAAATTCATCCCCCATAGTAATTCATCCCCCATATAGTAATTCATCCCCCATAGTAATTCATCCCCCATATAGTAATTCATCCCCCATATAGTAATTCACCCCCCATATAGTAATTCATCCCCCATATAGTAAGTCATCCCCCATAGTAATTAATCCCCCATATAGTAATTCATCCCCCATAGTAATTCATCCCCCATATAGTAATTCATCCCCAATAGTAATTCATCTCCCATATAGTAATTCATCCCCAATAGTAATTCATCCCCCATATAGTAATTCATCCCCCATAGTAATTAATCCCCCATATAGTAATTCATCCCCCATATAGTAATTCATCCCCCATAGTAATTCATCCCCCATATAGTAATTCATCCCCCCTATAGTAATTCATTCCCCATATTGTGTCAATTCACTTACCTTTGCTCCGCGTGTTCCTCCCGCCGTGTTCCCGCGCCGTTCCGGTCTTCAGGGCGGACTGTGAGAGGAGAGGAGTTCATCACGCTGCCCCGCCTACATCCTGACAGCCAATGTTTGCCACGCTCCGCGGGATTAAAAGGTCCGCCGGGCCGTAGTTTGCCCATTGCTGGGCTAGCTGCAGAGTCCTGACTTTTGGGGCGGCCGCCCGAGAGGAGGGAGGGGAGCGGGCGCCCGGCACACAGAAGAGCTGCATTGAAGTGTGTAAAGAGCCGCATGTGGCTCGCGAGCCGCGGCTTGCCGACCACTGCTCTATCCAAAAATAACTTTAAATATACACACATTTCTTACTATAGATCCTGATAATAAGGACTGGGAGAATGTGAATACTGGATAGTTGTTTGTGAGGAACTACCATAGGAGTGTGATTGATTGAGAACTTGCGGCTTCATATGAGTTGGAGGTGTTATTATTTTGAGTAAACAGAGACACTTGTGGTGGCGGTAATATATTTTGGGAAGTGCAGGTTGGTGTGTGTTGGTGTTGCTGCATGGGATTGTGACAGGGGTACTGCTGCTGATCATATACCTGCTGAGGATATATGTTATGTGGTGGTACATCTGATGGATAACCTTGCTATGGCCACTGCTGATAACTTACATAATGAGTTGATATTGGATCTCCAGCCATTGCAACTTTAACAAATAATTCTGCAAAGCTAAAATAGCTGTTTGAACCTCCATTTTTTTTGAGAGGGAGTTTTAGTAAGATGATGGTACATGTTACGAAGAAATGTAGCATCTTGATTGGCTGGACCACTAAATGGATCCATAGAGTCATACATCCTCATTGCCCTCATGTCCTCCATGAAGGACAGCATTGCCGCTTCCATGTCAGGCTTGGGTTGCCCTCTAGGACATCAGATACTTCTGGAACTGGTGCTTCTAGGATGATTCTGTAGGGTATGAAAATCTTATTTAGAACACTTGCATTTTTTAACATTGTTGAATGGGGCCTTTGTTGTGGAATATTTACCGGCACATGTCTGTCTTGACTGGTTGCTCTTTCCTGCTGTGGGGATGGTTGGGAAGATGTAGTTTGATCTGTTCTCTGCTCAGGTGCTACATGTTTCATTTCTGCCTGTGGCTCGGCATCAGTGTCCTCCGAGGACATTTCTCCCCCCTCCTCCTCCTCATAAGAAATGTTGGAGCTGGTACTGCAATAATAGGAGTGGATAAGTACATATAGTTTAGTCATAAAATATTGGGAACATCAAACTATTACAGACAGTTTGTTACTCAGGGTCTCAAGTCCATCACATTTCTTAAGAAGTCCAACATCTTAAAAATAGGGCTTTTCTTTTTTTTGCTGGTTCCTGCACCACTCCAGCTTTTCTCAGCTTCTTCTTTGAGTTCTCGTCTATAGCGGTCCTTCTGAGATCTCCAATGTGTCTATGACCTATATGAACAAAAAACAGTGGACACATTGACCAAATAGAAAGTCAAGCAAAGGTGCGTAAGAACAAAGAAGACATAAGTATACTACAAGTCACAACATTCAAAGAATGACAAATGGGTGGAGTACAAGTCAGCGCATGCAGACAATGAGTGTACTACAAGTCTCAGTATGCAAACAGTGAGAAATAGGTGGGCTACAAGTCACAGCATGCCAAGCGTTGGAAATGGGAGGACTGCAAATCACAACAATCCAAGAATGACAAATGGGTGGAGTGCAAGTCTGCACATGCAGAGAATAGGTGTACTACAAGTCAGTAAAGAAAAAAAGAAAAAAAATGTTCATAAATCAACTCACGAGCCAGCTTGCCAACAACCAAATTAACCTGTCTAACAGTATGCGTTAAAAGCAGGGGTTTAGTTAGCACACATACATACGTAAGCCACAGAGCCACATCAAGGCACCCCGGTAATCTGTGGTTCCTAACGCAACAAATTTGAGTCCCGATAGTAGAGGCACATGCATTTAATGGATAGACCTGGGGCAGGTGCACATTAGGGAGCCCACCCCTCTTAAAGGCACAGGAGCGAAAAGAACACCCAGCATGTAGCACAATGGCAGCCAGGGTGCTCAGTGCACCCACGGGCCTAAAAACTAATGGTGAAGGAAAACATGGCACCTGCCCCGGTCTATGACTGGCTATAATGCAAGGATTACGTGAACTGGGCAACTCATGTCAGTAAAGAAAAAAATTTAAAAAAGGCCATAAATCAACTCGCGAGCCAGTTTGCCAACAACCAAATTAACCTAACAGTATGCGTTAAAAGCAGGGGTTTAGTTAGCACACATTTGCAAATACATACGTAAGCCACAGAGTCACATCAAGGCACCCCGGTTATCTGTGGGCTACAAGTCACAGCATGCCAAGCGTTGGAAATGGGAGGACTACAAGTCACAACAATCCAAGAATGACAAATGGGTGGAGTGCAAGTCTGCACATGCAGAGAATAAGTGTACTACAAATCTCAGCATGCTAACAGTGAGAAATAGGTGGACTACAAGTCCCAGCATGCTCTCCTGCTAAGGCAACCACCAAGTTTTTCACGCTGCTTTGCTTTGAGTGATGATCAGTTAGGTGTGACTTCAAGAAATATTTTTTCTCAGAGTCTTTTCTTTGTGACCCTATCACTGTAGTCACAATAGGCACTGTCCCATAATCCTGGCCTGGCATGGACAAGGTTAATGAAACTCTCATGGGACACATCTTTGGCCATGTCTCCATCAAAGATGATCTCAAAGGCATGTCACTTCCTTCTGGGACCACTACCTGGGTCATAGGTTTTTTTTAATTGAAAATTAAAAACAAATATGCAAATTTGCAGAAAAACAGATGTTAGCGGATTGGGTTTAAGTGGATGTCATCCGTTAACATATGTTTTTTCCTCTTTTCTGGGTTTTTTATGGAAGAAAAATAAGGATTTCTTCCATTCAAAAACACAGATGTTAATGGATGCGGACATTAACGGATGTAAAAAGATCCATTTACATCTGCAAGTCCATAGAAATACATAGGTGTCTGTTTTTCATCCGTAAATGGACAGATGAAAAATGGTCATATGGAATGCCCATGTAAAAGAGGCCTTAGTGTCTTTTTTGGACAACATTGATAGAATTGACGTAAAGGCTTACACCACAGCTAGAAGTCTTTTTGAACATGCCAGACATCACTTCCTATTTCATTACTTCCTGTTCTTGCATGTGCTCCATCGATCCAATTAAAATGAATAGAGCAGGAAAGAAAAGAAAAGAAAAAAAAAAGAATAGAATAGAAAATAAAGGAATATAATCTAAAAGAATAGAAAATAAAATAATAAAACAGAAAAGAAAATAATAGAAAAAAATAGAATAGATTAAAGTAGATTTGAACAGTACAGAATAAAATAGAAAAAAAGGAACAGAATTTAATAGTATAGAATATAACAGAATAGTATGAGTATAGCCATCTTTCGAAATTCGAATTTAAAAAAAAATTATAATAAATACAATAGAAAAGAATAGAGTAAAAGAGAATAGAATAGAAAATAAAATAATAGAATAAAAAATTAAAGGGGATATACCCCTGAGGAAGCCATATTACCTTGTGGCGCAACGCGTAGAAGAGTAGAAGAGGGGCTTGGTGATGCCACGATACTCACAGAGTTCAGTGGATTGGCAACATGAGAATGCTGGCGGTCATATACAGTGCATACTGTTGATTATTTTCACCACTAATATGTGAGTGGCTCATTGTCAGTTTTTATGTATAGGAATAAAGTCTTATCTAGGGTTAAATAATTGTCTACTTTTTATTCTGAGAGGTGGAGTGAGAAGGAGGAGGTTGTATATGGATGATGCAATCTGCCTATAAGAGAGAATTCCAATCCAGGAGACACCATTACAATGTCCAATATCCATTATATGTGAGGTCAAAAGCTCCAGGTGAGGTCACATCTGGTGTGTTGGTGGAGGTACACAAACAGTGAGAAGATTTAAAGTGTTTTAACATTGAATATTTATCTGTTGGTGGTTCATCATACATATTGGAGGAACACAAAGAAGAACTGCACTGTTTTTTGTGGGACTTTCTTTATTTGATGCAATGTTTATTTTAATTGTATAGTTTTTTTTATTTAGAAGGCTTTGAGGCCAGAATGAACACAGTTATCTGTATATGATGATATACACAGATTTCTGTACTTCATGATATAGTCACAAGAGGAAAGTGTGGCACTAATTTTTGATTTTTTTTTTTTTTTACAGGAATCACTGTACTACTGGACTGGGGATTTGTGCCAGACAAGACACTTTCACTGCTGGAGAATGGACAGCAGGTTGGTGCAGTTAAATAGAGAAAAATCCTCCTGCGCTTCAATGGATAATCCCTAACCTAAGCTGCTCACACCCACTCTTTATACCAAAAAGTGAACACAGATAAATAACTAAATGGTGTAGCACTAATAAATAACTACATACTAGTGCATAACACAAACATACAAATTCTGATAAGTAAATAAAATAATAAATCACACGTGACACACAAAACAAGTGAATAATGCCACAAAAGTGAATACACGGGCAAAACCCCCCTTATCCCCAACTGGGGGATAAAATCACAAATATGATGTCAGTGAATAAAGTGACTCCCTTCTCTGGGGAACGCAATACACATATAAGTTAAAGGTGCACCCCTATTGGGGAAACAATTAGTACAAAGTGATGTGTGTTACAAAACACTTAATCACAGCAAAACAAACAATAGTTGATACATAAATATTGTTCAGTACATAAAAAAGTCCACTCTGACAAACTCTTGTGAACACGAATGAAACAGCAAATCGTGAAAGTGAAACTTGTGCCAACAATCGTGATGATAATCCTTAAGTGGCCTGAGTGCCCCCTCACCTCCTTACAGTGACCACACGGGCCAGCTCGCTTAATGGATCAACCACGTTCCGCACAGGAAATACCACGTCATTAGAAAGATGACCGCACTGGATAACCTCAGTAGAGCAAATATTCCTCCTGAACTCCAACCACTGGATAATCTTGCAATGCCGCTCACATCAAAGGATCATAATAGAAACAAAAAAGATCCTCCATAGTGTAAATCAGTAATTTATTAAAGCAAAAAACACCAGAGAATGCCCACACACATAATAATGGATTCCAATCATCCTTTCACCTCATATAATGTACTGCATGATTGACTGGTGTCCCAATATGGCGCCCGCACCGGAAGTGATGTCACCGCGCACCGGAAGTCCTGTCACGGCGTACCTGTCCTGTCTGTATAGTTGACGTTCATGTAATCAAGACTTATAAAATGTATGTTAACTATGGTGAGGTAATGATTTTTATTTATTTTATTATAGGTACTTATATAGCACCGTCAATTTATGCAACACTTTAAATATATATTCTACATTAACATCAGTCCCTAACCCTCAAGGGGCATACAATCTAAGGTTCCTAACTTTCATTCATACTAGAGCCAATTTAGGATCTACCTGCATGTCTTTGGAGTGTGGGAGGAAACTGGACTAAATGGAGGAAACCCATGCAAACTCCAGGAAGCTGGTGTCGTGGTTGGGATTCAAATCAATGACCTTAGTACTGCCAGGTGGAAGTGCTAACCATTTAGTGTGATTATTGAAGAAAGCAGAGAGGATGATTAAGCTTCCATTAGCATCATCTTCAAGGTTATGGAGTTGAAATGAGATTGAAGCTTTCACAGCAATAATCACATTTTTTTGGGGTATCCACATTAGTAAAAATGGTCAAATTTGGAATGAGTGCACCTAGGGGCCTTACATTTTAGGAAGTGGGTCTCCTGGATACAGGTCACATTGCATTTTAGGGAAAGTGAACAGCAACAACCAAGGTCAGTACAGCACAACGTTTTTTGGTAAGAGAAATATTAACATCAATATCAAACTTTACAGTTCTCTGCACTCCTTTCTGCTTACTATTTTGTGTATCCTGTGTCTGTCTACCCATGTACTGATCTGGGCTTTGTCTACAGCCTATGCTTGCCTGCCTCCCTCCCGCCCTGGCCTTGGCTTGTTTTCTGGTTTTCCTTCAGTCTCTTGCCATTTCACTCTGCACACACTAGTGGTCTCAGCATTCTCAGCTGGTCATACCTGGGGGTCGCTACCTGGTTCCAAGTCTATAGCCACCATCAGGGGCTCTAGTGAAGAAGTAGGCTTAGGCTTAGACTCCATGCTCTGGAGAACACAGAGTTGGTGAACTACAAGGGCTCACTATCACAGACTCCTGACAATATGTTGTAGATTGTCGGAGTGATTCTGGTGAGTGACCACAAGCGTTTAATAGGCTGTGGTAAAGCTCAGTTGCTGCTCCACATGGTCTGCGTAGTCAACCAGATGCTCTATTTGGGATTGAATCTGCATAATAGACTTAAACAAATCCCTCTGTAGGTATCTTTGGAGAGAGTATGTGCTTTAAGGTACTTTCAGAGACCAGGTTGTCAGTGGTAGGGAGGGCAGCTAGAGAGCCACTGTAAACAAAAGTATCCACATTATGAGCACTTTGTTCTATCTCTGGGTGGCAAACCGTCTGAGGGAGACTCCACCATGTCAGGTGGGATGCCGGTATTATCAGGTTGCTGGAGATTTGGGAGCACCGCTCTGTGTCGAATGGCGGCACCATCTTGGGTCTCCTAGTGCTGAGACTACAGGAAGAAATTGGTTAGCTGTTGGGCCACCTTGCTTTTCCTGCAAGACACAGTGCAGTTTCTGTGGGTCTGTGGTATGTGGTCTACTGTCAGGCCATAGGGAATGGTGACTTCTGCAGCTGTATATAGCTGTATTACTCCCTCTGTGATTAGAGCACATCCCTTAAGCTGCCATCTCAGACTTCAGCCAGGCTATGCTCCCCCACATATCAAAAATTAATTGCAAAGTATCAGTAGCAAATATACTGCAATGAATATAGTACTGTATACAGCAATGAATACTGTATAAAGCACAAAGCAGTAGTAGCACACTACGCTACACTAACCATCTCTCATCAGTTGTCTCTCACTAAACCTCTAATACACTGTTACAGTGTTACTTATTACTGTATAGTGTGTGGGATGCAACCTAAAGTGGTTCTAAAGGCTGAAGGTTTTTTATTGTCATTCATTCTATGTATGAAGGTAAAAAACCTTCAGTGTTTAGCTCCCCTCATCCCCCTCAATACTTACTTGAGCCCAGTCTTGATCCAGGGATGTACACAAGAGCAGCAGATTTCCTGGGTCTCTCCCTTCCCATTGGCTCAAATACAGCAGCTGGAGCCATTGGCGTCTGTCAATCACAACCAGTGAGGAGGGGCAGAGTTGAGCCTCACTTTGTGTGTCTTAAACAGAGGTGGTGCAGGAGCAAACACACGAGTGCCTCCAGTGTAAGCAGCTTGCAGGGAGGAGGAACATCAGTGAGGGACCCAAGAAGAGGAGGATTGGACTGCTCTGTGCAAAACCATTGCACAGATCAGGTAAGTATGCTATGTTTTTAAAACAAAAAGTCTGAACCTTTAGTATCACTTTAACTCAAAACCATAATTGGTCAAACCTTTGCACCTGAGCAGAGATCAAGTGCAAGACTTTGGCAATGATGGCTCTAGCAATGCCTTAGGAGATGTTTTCAAAAGTTTGGGATTCAGCCAAAGGTCCAACCAGCAAATTCCCCTATCAAGGTGTTAATGCTACCAATCTTTTAAAATGGACAAAAATGATCCCACTGTCATGCATGATTGACAAACAGCCAACCTTTTTAAGTGCGAGGCTTGGGTGGTATGCTGGTAAATCTTATAGGATGCAGTGTTGTTATGGTGATAAGAAAAAGAGAACAGAGAGGATTCATCCATAGCTAAAAGGCACATATGATACCTGGGCAGTTGTTTTAATAGTCTATAGCTATGCTTCCTATCTAACCATGGTTCAGATATATGGTTTAGCACAGTAACTTCATTCATGCAGTTTTACAGTGGTTGAGGTGCTGTGTCGCAGCAATAAGAGAGCTGAAAGTCAAAGAAGTGGATAGGACATTGTTTAGTGGGAAGGCTGGCAAAATGGGCATTGAGAAAAAGAAACTATTTTTCCCAGCAGACACAATTAAAGATTTGGTTGATTGCGTACACATTTATTACAATGATAAAAAAGGCAGGATGATAGTGGGAAGAGGTGGTGGACACAATTAAAGTGGACACAGGGCAGAAAATGTGGCTGCTACTGATGGGCATATGTTGAGAGATATAGCAGCTAGTTGTGTGCTGTAGGTACAAAAGATGAAGCAGCTGGTCATGGAAAGAGAAAAGGCACTGTGGAAGTTACATAGGTACATAAGGCTGGAGATTATAATCAATCCAATGGACACATGAATGGGTGGTGCATGTAACAAGGAAACAAATGCTATTTGATAACTATGGACAAAAAATGCATTTTGTATGGTTGTGTTTTGATAGTAAAGGGGCTTCCAAAGGAAAAAAACATGACCACATTCACCTTCCCTCTTTATCTTCATCAACACTATGACTGGTAAAAGGCCTAATCAGCTTGTCATTGTGTTTAGGCTTGAAATCAGTGGGTTTTTGAAGATGGAGGTTTCTCAAAGCAGCAGGAGAGGAACAATTTAGGTTTATCCTATCATTTAACCTCAAAGTTATTCGTTATGTGGAACCGATTCATTTTCGGGGTTTGTTTCATTATATTTGGCATTTGTTTCATATGTTCATTGGTCCAGGGGGATTTGAAAAATTGCTATATATTTCGGGTGGACTCAATATCCATATATTGAAACTATTTGGAAGAATTCAATATTTTCAAACACAGTTAAATAATGCAAAATTTGGCAGCCCCAACATTTTTCAAAATTAAGTATTGCATTAGACTTTGTACTGAACTGACTGACTGTGAAAATTACAAATTCAATTTAAATCACAAATTTAATCAAATTTGGATTATCAAACAAATTGAAAAATTTAATAAATTTCCCCATGGGCCCAAACGACTATTGAATCATCTGGCATCATCCGAATTAAAGAAATTAAACAAATGCATTCATTATTTTGTTATAACTTTTTTAAGGATTTGTTTACATTGATTACTATGTCTATTCAGAGATATGTACACATCTGAATCTCTGCAAATTATATTTTCACACAAAAGTTGATTTGTTATGAAACGAAACACAAAGTTTAGTGATGGCATGTAGTGGAAGCTAGGGATTCTTTGACTGTAACTTTAGCTGGTTTACTCTCTATTTTAGCAGTCACATAATCTGTAACAATCAACAGTTCACAAGTACATATAGTATTAGCAGCAATCCTTTTATGCTAAAACTACTCATTTTCCTTTTGAATATTCCAAGCAGATGCTTTTTTCTCCAACTGCTTTACTTTAATGGACAACTATTCTAACATTTGCTGTGAGGTCTCAAATCTTGTTTTTTATGCTGAAGTGTTATCTAGTGCAGTTTACATCAAGATGTTTCAGTTCTATTCTCCAAAGTGTTTAACAGCTGAAAGATTATCTGCAACAAGACAGTGTTTTCTTTCTCAAGCATGTCAGTTATTATCCTGCTGACTTTACCACAGGCAGAGCAGATGGAGAATTGCTGGTAAAATGGCCATGAAACTACCACTTCTTTCATCTCTCTACTGTGTTGTTTCCATCCAGCACACAAATGAGGTTAATAAAGCAATTTATGAGATGGATCCAGCCAAAGTTTATAGTTTTAAAATGCTCTGTTAGCTTTCCTTTATACTTTAGCATCTTTCCTATTGGATGAAGGATACTTAATGTTTTAATTTTAAAATTTTCTTATTGTTTGTAAAATGGGTCACTACTATTTAAAATTCACTCATTCTGATATGTTTTAACCCCAATCTTAATGTATGATATAAGTATGACATTAGATTAAATAAAAATATGCAAAATATTAACCTGGTCATAAAGGCCAATAAAGGCGTAATAAATAAATAAATAAATAAATAAAGGGTCTTCCTTGCATGTCCTGCCATGATTATAAAATTCACAAATCAATCTTTCTTACACTAACAGAAAAATGTCTATTATGCTTTCAACTGGAAATTAAGCCAGCCTAGACTGTATAGTTACAGTGCAGTGAATGTGAAATTCACCAAAAATTCAGTGCCTATTTACATTTGAGTGCTGCTTTAACATGTGCAAGATAAAGCTTGTTAACATGTGTTCAATTAAAGTGTTACTAAAATAAGTCTGTATATGCAGTAAAGCATGCTTGTTATACTCAATGTGGAACCTAAGGGGTTAATCCTCTGCACTGTGTAAAAGGGCAATTTGATCCTGTTTTCTCTGCCCCTCCTCTTGCTAAAATGCCCACCTGATAAGACAGACTGAACCTGTAGCCACATGCACATGCTCAATTTAGTGTGTATTGCTAGAGAGTTTTTTTTTTTCTTGGGAGCGTGCATGTGATCAGCACAGGTGCAATCAGCACTATCCAGACTGAGGTCAGGGGTTTTGCATCCTCCTAGAGCAGAAAGAAAACTCCTCCTACAAGCTTTAACCAGTGCTCTGCTGAAGTCACAAAACTGCTCTAACTGCTGATGAGAAAGGTATTTAGCAGTTTATATTTACTAACATAATTGCACTTCCATGTTCTGTGTACTGTGGGAGACCAGATATAATGAATGCAGTGTCCTGGGTCTAGTAAAACTTTAAGGCAGCCCATTCATTTTGAATGGTTTTCAATGCATCACAGTGTGTCTAAAATTTGACATGACCCTTTTTCTATGAGGAAACATTGTGGTGCCTTACAATGCAAGTGTGTTGGGCTGACAATAAAATAGAATGGCACCATTGCTCATTGCCACAATGCAAAAGTGTAGCTCAGCCGTCATTGCTGGTGTAATGTCTCGATGCATACAGTTGCAAGAAAAAGTATGTGAACCCCTTGGGATTACGTGGAGTTTCGCATGAATTGGGCATAAAATGTGCTCTGAACGTCATCTAAGTCACAACAATAGAAGAACACAGTCTGCTGAACATAATACTAACAAACATTAGACGTTGCCATGGTTTAATTACACATAACATGTAAACATTCACAGTGCAGGGAGGAAAAAGTATGTGAACCTTTGGACTTAATAACTGGTTGACCCTCCTTTGGCAGCAATAACCTCAACCAAACATTTCCTGTAGTTGCAGATCAGACCTGCACAACGATCTGGAGTAATTTTGGACCACTCCTCTTCACAAAACTGTTTCAGTGTAGCAATATTCTTGGGATGTCTGGTGTGAATCGCTCTCTTAAGGTCATGCCACAGCATTTCAATCGGGTTGAGGTCAGGTCTCTGACTGGGCCACTCCAGAAGGCGTATTCTGTGCTGTTGCAGCCATTATTTTGTTGAATTACTTGTATTCTTTGGGTCATTGTCCTGTTGCATCACCCATCCTCTGCGGAGCCTCAATTGGCGGACAGATGGTCGTACATTTTCCTGCAAAATGTTTTGATAAACTCTGGAATTCATTTTCCCATCAATGACAACAATCCGTCCAGGCCCTAAAGCAGCAAAGCAGCCCCAAACCATGATGCTCCCTCCGCCATGTTTTACAGTGGGGATGAGGTTTTGATGTTGGTGTGCTGTGCCTTTTTTTCTCCACACATAGTGTTGTGTGTTTCTCCCAAAAAACTCAATCTTGGTTTCATCTGTCCACAGTATATTTTGCCAGTAGTGCTGTGGAACATCCAGGTGCTCTTTTGCAAACTTCAAACGTGCTGCAATATTCTTTTTGGACAGCAATGGGTTCCTCCGTGGTGTCCTCCCATGTACTCCATTCTTGTTTAATGTTTTCCTTATTGTAGATGTGTCAACAAAAATGTTAGCATGTGCCAGAGATTTCTGTAGGTCTTTAGCTGACACTCTGGGATTCTTCTTTACCTCATGCAGCATTCTGCGCTGTGCTCTTGCAGTCATTTTTACAGGATGACCACGCCTAGGGAGAGTAGCAACAGTACTAAACTTTCTCCATTTGTAGACAGTCTGTCTTACCGTGGACACATGAAAATCAAGGCTTTTGGAGATACTTTTGTAACCCTTTCCAGCTTCATGCAAGTCAACAATTCTTGATCGTAGGTCTTCTGAGAGCTCTTTTCTGCGAGGCATGGTTCACATCAGACAGTGCATCTTGAAACCAGTAAACCCAAAACAGGTGTGTGTTTTTTAAGGGCAGGACAGCTGTCAGCAAAACATCCAATATCATCACACTGATTGGAGTCAAGGTTGGCTCACTCCTGGCTCCAATTAGCTCTGGGAGAAGTCATTAAGCTAGGGCCTCACATACTTTTTCCTCCCTGCACTGTGAATGTTTACATGTTATGTGTAATTAAACCATGGCAACATCTAATGTTTGTGTAGTATTATGTTCAGCAGACTGTGTTCTTCTATTGTTGTGACTTAGATGACGTTCAGAGCACATTTTATGCCCAATTCATGCAAAACTCTACGTAATCCCAAGGGGTTCACATACTTTTTCTTGCAACTGTATGTTTGAACTCACAGTAATTGATTCACACGCATTGAAGGTTTAGTTAATGTCACATTCACTGCTTTATAAATATACCGTAGTGTATTAACTAACAACTATTTTTATATACTGTTATTAGGATAATATAGTTTTGGTTTTTTTATTAAACTGTATATTGAACAATTAGTACATGCACAATGCAGTGATTTAAAAATGCTGAACTTTAATTTTTAACTTAAATTGCATTTAAGTCAATCCAAGAATATTTTTTTTTTCAATTGAATTTTTATTGAGAAAGACATGCTAAAAAAAACTCTTGAAAATAATACATTGTCATTAATGTTCATGCATATTGTACAAGTACAGGTTTGCATACAATCTTCAATAAGGCATGGTATTAATTAACATGAATATAAGACTGCTTGTATTCTAAATTACGAACATGTCTTAATAAACCAATTTCCAGTTACAGAAAAAAAGAGAAACATGAAATAAAAGAGAGTAGAGTTGTCACCTAGTTAAATATATAATGTTTTAGATGTCATAAATGGCACGACTGGATTAATGAACAGAGATAGTACATAGTTTGTGATCTCTCGTACAATTCAGCTTGTACTAAATTAAGCATAAGAAGTCAAGTATTTGAAGAGGTACCATGGTCTTGATAATTTATTATATTTTCCTGTGCACTCAGCCACAATCGCTACTGTTTCCTCCATCTCACTGATGTGATCTACCGAGCGTAACCAGTCTGGGATTGTGGGCATGTATGTGGTCTTCCAAAATCTGGGTATAATAGCTTTAGCAGCAGTCAGTAAATGTCTCACTAGAGATTTCTTGTATTTACTAAGTGAGTAATTGGAAATGTGTAATAAACCACATTCTGGCGTAAGGTTTAATTTGGTTTCCGTGATTTGTGTGATCAGATCTGCTTTCAGAAAGTTTCCAGCAATGGACAATCTCACCATATGTGCAATAAAGTGCCCTTGTCTCGACTGCACCGCCAGCAAAGGCCAGAGGTGGCGGGGAACCATGCATGCAATCTGGCTGGAGAAGCATACCAATTAGTTAAAAGTTTGTTTGAAGTTTCTTGTAAGCTAGTTCCAATAGAGCATGTATGAGCCAGAATGCATGCATTAAGCCATTATTCATCAGTAAATGTCATCTTAAGAGCCGATTCCCACAGCTTGTGAGAGCCCATACCTGCTTCCAATATGGAGGATTGTAGCCAGTTATACATCAATGATGTTGTTTTTTTGGTTTCTACGCCTTAAAGCATATGTTCTCAAAAGATGTCATAGGTCTAGTGAAATGTCTATGTCTACCAGGGGAAGAGACATAACTGTGAAGTTGTAGATAATGCCACGTGGAAAAATGTGCTGCAGGCATCTCCTCTTGTAGTTGCTTATAGGATTTTAACATACCCGTTGTAATGCAATGGGAAACCGCTAATGGGGTAAGATCTTTTGTTTGCGGTAGTTTTGCTTCCATGAGTTCTGGTATAAAGTCTGGGTTCCTAGGTAAGGGGTTAGCGATCCTAGCGAGGATTGATATTTTTGTTTCTTGGACACAGTATGGCAATTAAAGGGTGTGTATTGAGGGATCTAGAACAGACTTCACAGGGGATCTATGGTGCAAAATGTAAGGGAGTCGGAAAGTAACATCTTTCTAACAGCACCCAGTCCTTATTGTGAGCATTACAATTCCAGTCTATTATTCTTGCCAGATGCGTGGCATCGTAGTAATGTAGGAAATTAGGCAAGTTAATGCCACCAGCAGTTTTTGTTTTAGTAAGGATTTGAAGGCTTTCATAGGGTCTTTTACCTGACCAAATGAAAGAGCGTACCATGGCGGTCAGCTGGTCAAAGAACTTTTTAGATAAAGCAATGGGAAGGGTATGAAAAAGATATAAAATATGTGGCAAGACATTTATCTTAACCGTGGCAGCCCTTCCAAACTACAAAAGAGGTTTAGATGTCCAGTTTTTAAGATCATGAGTCAGTTTTTGTAGAAAAGGTTTAAAATGATGATTTTATAAGTCAGTCAGGTTTGAAGTAAGGTATAAACCTAAGTATTTAAGAGACCCTGTTACCATTTAAATGGCTAATTGTGCTGGGTGTTTAGTAATGCTTTGGGATTTAATGAGATATTAAGGGCTTCTGATTTGCTGAAGTTAATTTTAAAATTTGAGAGATATCCATATGTGGCAAATTCTTGTAAGAGATTTGGGATGGAAATATGTGGTTTTGTGAGGAAGAATAGGAGATCGTCTACGTAAGCAACTAGTTCATATTGTGTAAGACCCATGTCTATGCCACTAATAGACTTTTTTTATAGTGTGGATAAATGGCTCCAGGAGGAGAATGAATAAAATGGGTGTAAGTGGGCAACCCTGTATTGTGCCATTTCTAATCTGCACTGAACTAGATAGGGTGCCATTAATTTTTAATTTAGCTGTAGAGTTTTGGTAGAATGCTGAGATCCAGCTAAGCATATTAGATGGTAAGCCAATGTAAGAGCATACTGAAAACATGAAATCCCATGCCACGCTATCGTAAGCCTTCTCTGCATTCGTAGATAGGAGGAGGCCCTCAGTTGTGCTCCCGCAAAGGGAGTGTATTACATTCAAGGCTTTGACTGTGTTGTCCCTTTCCTCCCTGCATAAATCCTTCTTATTCTGGACCAATAAGCTTGAGTAAGAAATCTTGTACCCTGTTTGACAATATTTTTACCAGATTTTTTAAGTCTAGGTTAAGTAGGGAAATGGGCCTGTAGTTCATACATTCTATAGGATCCTTTCCCAGTTTGGGAAGCACAGTTATATGGGCCTTGTGGAAAGAGGGTGGGATTTGTTGTGGATCTTTTAATGAGTTCAATGCATTCAACAATAGTTCCTTAAGTATTACTATAAATTCTTTATAGCATACAGCGGAAAAGCCATCTGGGTCTGGACTTTTACCCGACTTTAGGGATTTAAATGCCTGTAAGAGTTCTGTCATTTGGATTGGCTTGTCAAGTTTGCTAACTAAAGTCCAATCTGGGTAAACCACTCTTATTCAAATAGTCTTGAATCGATTGCTAGCTGGGGCCTATTGCATTGGGTGGTTTATGTGTTGGAGGAAGGTTGTATAGCTTAGAGTAATAATGTTGAAATTCAGAAGCGATTTGCTCTGTCACTTGTGTTAATTTGTTATCCGAGGATCTGATATTGTTGATGTGTAGAGTTTCTAATGTCACGCAAGGCCCTGGCCAGAAACTTGCCACTTTTGTTACAATGCTCGTAAAAAAAAACTCTCTTTAAGAATAGGATGTATTTAGCTTGGAGATCTAATATTAACTGGAGTTCACTACGGGCTGCTAGTAATTCACGGGATGTCTGTATTACCGCCGACTGTTTGTGTTGGTTTTCCAATTTAGTAATTTGGTGTATAAGGGCTATTATTTTCTGTTCGGATTCTTTTTTAAATCGCGAGGCTAAGCTAATCAGTTTTCCTCTTCCAATGCATTTATGTGCTTCCCATAAAATTAATGGTGAAATATCTGTCGTGGAGTTTTCTCTAAAGTAAGCCATGATCGCTTTGGACATGTGAGACGCACGTAAGGGGTCTGTCAATAATGTAGGATTTAGCTGCCAATTGAAAGGTTTCATGGGGTTAGGGGATTTTAGGGTAACTGATGTTGGTGTAAGATCTGAGAGTGTCTATATCCGTATATGTGCCTCTAATAAAGAGGTTATCTCTTTGAGTGATAAATATATAATCTATGCATGAGTATTTACGGTGTGCTGGAGAATAGTATGTAACCCTATGGCTTGACCAGACACCAAGAATCGATCAATGTCAGGGAGTCCAGCATGGTTTTATGCAATTTGAGTATTCAATATGTTATGACAGATCTACCATTGGAAGTATCCTGTAGAGGGTCTAACGGAATATTAAAGTCACCTCCTAGTATAATACAACCAGAGACATGTGCAGTGATGGGGAAATAAATATTTGCCAACTTAACTGTGAGATGTCCACACGTCACTTTGAGAAAAAGTTATTTTTCATCAGGATCCACCAATTGCTGTGTCAGTTCAAAACCCGATTCTTTCCCTATTAAAATATAAACTCCCTTTGTTTAGGCAGCAGAGTCAGTGGCATGGTATGCCTGAGTGAAGTAATTGTTTGTCAATTTGGGAATAGAATGGGACACAAAATGCGTTTCCTGAAGGAATACATAAGCAGGTTCCGCCTTCTTAAGTTCACGTAAAAGCTGTACTCTTTTTTCAGGGATATTTAACCATTTTATATTATGAGAGATTATAGTGGGGCTATTGCCCAGAGAAGAATATGGCATCAGTGCTAATATGGATATTTGTAACCAGTACAGAGTAAATAAAAAAAAAAAAAAAAGATCCCAAAGCAATCAGATTGTTAGTATGAGATGAAAAACAAGGAGGAAAGGACAAGCCCTCATCAGAGGTGAGATGGAAAAATGGTAGTTTGTCTCCTCAGGTGTATGACCCCTGGGGATGTAAAACAATTTGGATCTATGTATCTAAATAATGCAATATATGCCCTTGAAAGTCAGAACATAGGGCAAAGTAGAAAAAAATACATACGATAGCAGAAGTGGGAGGAACGAGCAAAGCTCAGTCACTACTGAGTGCAATACAATTGTCGTTTGTATCTTTAAAAGAGCTTTGCTCTTTACCCCACCCCCGGCTCATTCATAAATCAAGTTAGTCAAAATCATATAAAAAGCGACAGTTATTGGAACTATTCGGTAGCATCAATCATCAATTTCTGATTGCCATAAAAAAGGAGAATAGTATATCGATTGAAATGATACATATAAACCTGATAGGGCAGGCAACGTTAAGTCATATTAACAAGATACCATCCTTTTCATCCCTTCAGGTACTCCCAACATAATTCTGAGAGACTGGGTGTTTCATAATCACCCTACATGGGTAAGAGTATGACTTCTCTATTGTGACAAGGCTATATAGAAGATGGTCTTGAAGCAGGAGCTTTGGAGTGTTCTTCCAAGTGTAGTCCTTAATAAGGGGAAGTCTCCCTTCGGGCTCCTGGTATGAGGTAGCTTCCGGTGGATTCATCAGAGGGATCTGGTAATGTACATTCATATAGTTAGATAAGACTTGTATCCAAAAGGAAAGGTGAAAAGGTAAATAAATTTGTCCAACCAGGACAACTTAGCAGGATACTGTAAATGGGTTGCGCCCCCAAACAGTGGTATAATATAGCATCAGAAATACAGCTCAATCATTAGCAAGTGCTCTAGCTGATTTGGGGTATGCCAGAGAGCATTGAGTGTTGGGTTGTTTATTAAATTTTCCCTTCTTTGATGGAGGTTTAGTAGGTGTAGACTGGGATGTGGTTGGTGTGCTAAGAGCCTGGTAAGGGGTGTGAAACTCCCTATACCATTTGGGTAACTCTATTTTTGGCAGCTGTAATTCTTCACAGAATGTTTGCAGCTCATCGGGTGTTCATAAATACTGTTGTTTCTCATGGCGGTTGACATTTAGGGGGAAAGGGAATCAGCATTTGTAAGGGATATTTTTACTGCCAAGTATGTCCAGCAGGGGTCACAGAGCTCGTTTGTTATTCAAAGTTATTGGTGAAAGGTCCTGGAATAGATGTACCTCATGCTCTTTGAATGTATTAAGTTAATTTTGATGGGCTTTCACCATAATGTACGCTTTTAGAATAAAATTGTGAAGACAACAAATAATGTCTCGGTGGTACAGATTCCACTGAAACTCGATCGTTGTTTCTATTGGGCATTCTAGCAATATATTAAAGATGGTCTGCAGAGCTAAGGTAATATGTTCCGGCTCAACAGACTCTGGAACCCCTCTAACTCTGATAATGTGGCGATGTCCCCTGTTATCTAAGTCCTCCATGGGGCAGTTAATAGCAATCAAATGAGCAGAATGGGACTCAGTAACTTTCTCCAAGCGGGCATTGGCCCTGTCTCGTCTAGTACCGGCTTTCCCTACTCCTCCTATTTTCTCTGTCAGAGCCAAAATGTCAGCCTCTAGTTCTGTGATTGCAGAGGAGAAAGCACCTTTTATGTCCATTGCTATTTTTGGCATATCAGAAAAAGTTAGTAGGTGATCAAGGGTGGCAGCACTCCTTACCACATCCTTGGAGGCTGATTGAGAGTCCTCACTAAAGTTACTAAGAGCCTCTTCTCTGTGGTGCTGTGCCTTCTTGTCCAGCTCGTCACCTTCACACCACTGAACTTGTGTCTGGAAGATAACCGGAATGCTATGGGAGCAGAAGACCGACATTGAGTGGCTGGACCATGTGTTCGGTATATGGTGGGTAAGTTTGCCCATTCTGTAGCATTAGTGATGTCACAGAATGCTATAGACCCAGGGGTTGTGAGGAGCTCACTTTGCTGCCATCTTTGCTGTGCCAAGCCACTCCCACCAAGAATATTTTTATGCTCCTCTTTGCAATTTGGATGCATTAAAGAAAAACAACCACAGTTCACTACCTCTTACATATTTCAAGATACCATTTACATACTCTTTTCCCTTCCATTTTCTAAATCACCTCAAGTAACAGCACTCTACATCCAAAACAAGAAAGAAGACACTTTTTGTTATAAAAACCTTCCCAGCAGCCTTCCACAGGGCCAAAAGTGATGTTAACTACTTCTCGTCTGCTCTATAGCATCTCTAAGGGGGGGGGGAGAACTGTTTGTAAACAAAACAGTTCTCTCCTCTGTCAGCTCCTGCACACTGCTTTGCATGGTTGTGCATAACACAACCGTGCAAAGCAGTGTGCTTACAGTGAAGCACAAACACAAAGCCCCACAGTAAAATATACAAAGCACATGGTTAACCCTTTGTTCGCCCCAGATGTTAACCCCTTCCTGCCCAGTGCCATTAGTACAGTGTCAGTGCTTTTTTTTAGCAGTGATCACTATATTGGTGTCACTGGTGATGTCAGTGACACCAGGTCAGTTCCCTCCAGTGTCAGAATGCCCGCCGCAATCCTGCAGTCACTCTATAAGTCACTGATTGCCGCCATTACTAGTAAAAAATATATATACCACCATTTTTAAAAACTATAAATTTCATGTAAAGAAATTAATTTACACATATTGGGATTTATTTTTAGCAAAGACATGTAGCAGAATACATTTTATTTATGAATCTAAATTTATGACAAAATTTGATTTTTTAAATTTTTTTACTGGACATGTTTAATATCAAAAAGTCAAAAATATTGTTTTTTTTCTCAAAATTGTCGGTCTCTTTTTTTTATAGCGCAAAAAATAAAAATGCACAGACAATCAAATACCACCAAACGAAAGCTATATTCATGGGAAAAAAGGATGTAAATTTAATTTGGGTGCAGCATTGCATGACCGCTTGATTGTCAGTTAAAGTAACGTAGCGTCAACGCTATTCCCATGTGCCCTCATTTTAGCTATATTATAGAAATTCCAACCAATCACTTAGTCTGTTTATCCCTTAAGCATCTACAGTAATTCCTACATCTGGTGGTTTCTTACTTGTCCTACAACTTCAACACACTGCAATTCCTTCTAGTCTTTTTCTCATGTCATTAAACAACAAAGTCGACCAAAGCTGCATAATTTCAGCCAATTACAGTGCTTTTATGCAATCCAGGATAAGGCTGAAATGGAGTAGTATTGTGTAGGACTAAGTTTGACAGTGGAAGACAGCACCAGGGCAAGTAAGTGACCACAAGGCATGGAGTGACCATTACATGGACAGAATTAGCAAATTCTACAATGGCATTACAATTTTCATGTATTTACTTAAAATAGGCAGATGAATTCACAGAAGATATGATTTTTTCAAGTTTACCACCCTAATCACACTTTTTTATTCTGGCACTGTTGACAAACTTTGAATCAATTTAATCATAATAAAATGTTCCATACACATTAGGCCACAGTGTAGAAAATATTTTTTTCAACCTCAGTTTAAAATATCAATGTAAAAATATATTTTATTTTGAACCATGTTTGTTATTTTATGTCACTGTAATTTTCTCCTCACACTATATATACATACGACATGGCATGTATTACATTTTTCTAAAATACCAAGCAATTAATCATTGAAATCAGTTTTATGAATTCTGAACAATTTAATACTGAATAAATATATTTTTTCACCATGAAATGGTATTTCTTCTTGACATGTTAATTTTTTTCCACGCTGAATTGCTTAATTTTCAAACTAAAATACTCATCACAAATAACATCATCAAGCAGAGGGACAGCTATATAGGTCAGAGTTGCAGGACAGATCTTGTCCCATGGCCCCCCATATTGCACCCCACAGCCTGCAGTATAAATACCCTTACTATTATGCAGATTGTTTGAACAGAGAACTGCATACTAAGTAGGCAGAACAGAAGGTAATGACGCTTTTACATGTATAGGGAATACATGTTCTTGTGCATTTAGCATATTTTACAGAAATGTCCTCCTAAAAGAAGCTAAGTTTTGTTTTATTTTTTTTCCTATAAGGCTGTGTTGCTAAAAAAAAAGGTATTATTTTTGCAGTATCTCACTCACACTTAATTTTTCACAGACATATTTTTGTCTATTCATTTTCTTTTAATTATACATTTATAATTACTATACTGTTTTTGGGTAACAGGTTTTGTCCATGTTTGTTACAACCATAAATCACTTTTTAAATGGAGCAGTGGATCAGGAGGAAAGTTTGTGCAAAATATTGCTGGAGAAGCTTTCATGCTGCTTCCACTATTTCATAGATTCATATTTGACTTTCAAGCATTAAACTAAGAAAAAAAGATACTTTCAAAGAAACTCCTTTGAGAATTCTTGTGATGTTTTAAACCAAGACCTCTACACATATGTCCTGCATCTTGCTTATATTGAAAAAAAAGTTAGAGCCACAAAAAAAGCATAACATCGGTTTATATAAGTGAGACATTTCCACACATTTTCTAAAATAGACTTCTAGAGAGTATAAGGACTGTTGTTGAAATCGCATAGGTAGATTACAGTGCAAATGATTGCAGAGTTTTCATGACTACAGCACAGGCTCGTATAAATGCAAAACAGGTGTGATAAACTGCACAACTGCTCCTTCAATCTAATTCCCATTAACTAGCTGACACAATATTGGCATATCATCATTATGAAAAGTAAACAGGACTTCTGGCAGCCCAGGGAAAGGGATGACCAAAACATACATCTATTCAGTAAGGTAAAAGTAAGAAAAAATATTGTCAACTATCTGAAGAAAAATACTACATCTTTATCATGCATCCTGAATGAATTGACATCCCAAAACACATATAAATCCAAAATCAATCTTAATAAAAAATTTGTACATGAGACAGTACACATGGATTTAGATGAACAATTATAAATGAAACCAAACAGTAATGACTTGCTAATGCATGTATTGATTCATACAGAAATATGTGGTCACTATTTTTTATCTGTAGTAACCAACAGCATTAGCTTTCAGGGAAACTGTGGTTTCACAGTTACTCATTCAGCGCTATGGCAACCACATCTTAAATTGTGCCTCTGGATAGGTGTAGATATTTATATAATTATGTTGATCACTAGCTCATTAAACTTGTGTTTAAAAATCCTAATCAGAATACAGTGTATAGATGACATCATTATACAAAGTGAATGATTTCCCTGTTCCTGGCATTGGATCTGGCTAAAGTTTAGGTGTCATGCAAAAAAATAAAGTAAATATAATGAATAAATAATAGTACGGTACTATGAATAATCAAAAACACGCGCAATGGTGGTATAAAACTTTTTCCCATGCAATCTGAAACTCAGTTAGAGGTTTGTGTGATTTAAAGGTATAATAAAATCACAAGTCTGCTTGCATAGATTTGAAAACAAATATAAAAATCAAGTCATGCGATTTTTCATGATGATTCTGCAAGCATGAGACTACTCTAAAGCCAAGAAATACCAACATTAGAATACACGGGTGTTGATAGCACTGGGAACTGAGGTCACGTGATCTGAGTATCCTCCTCTGTGGACATCTGTCACTTTGTAGGGACCTAAGCTACAATGCAGAACTGAGAGAACCTCTAGGCCACTGGTGTCAAACTGTTGGTCCACCAGCTTTTGCCAAACTACAAGTCCCATGAGACCAGGGGTGTACTGACCATTTGGAAACTCAGGCATTGCCCGAGGGCCTGGGGTCAGTAGGGGGACCCCATTAGATGGCCCTGGTACCTTTTTCATATGCTTTTTTGAGTTTGGGCAAGGACACAGGGGCCCCATGATCCCCTATTGCCCGGGGGCCCCATGAGTTGTCAGTCTGCTCCTGCATGAGACATTGCAGGATTGACAGTTACAAGCACGAATCCTTAAGGCAGAGGCATGATGGGACTTTTAGTTATGCAACAGCTGGAGGGCCACCAGTTTGACACCCCTGGTCTAGGCTCCTCCTCAGTTGACATCTGAAACAACCAAAGGGAACATTTCCTTACTATGCACTGGCTCTGCTGTGCATGCAATCTGTAGAGTGCTTTGTGGGGGTATGCAGGATAGATGAGGATTGTTGTTCTTCTGTGCTGGGGAGGGGGGTTTATGTGCGGGGGAGTGGTATTTTAGTGCAGGGATATGTGAATTGATTTGCTGCAGTTAGGGATCTTTGTTTGGAGAGGGGAGATTTTTGTCTGGCAGAGATATTTTTCCTAGGACTTTTTAATGCTGCAGAGGAGATTTTTTTGGGGGACAGGAGTATTTTTACAGACTGGGGTGAGGAGGGGTTTTCTAAGGGTATGGGGGATTTTTTCTGTGAAAATATAGAGGGGTTTTATTGTTGGTGGGGGATTTCGGCAGATGTGTGTGAAAGGGTTCTTGGAGAAAAGGAGTTTGCTTGATGGGGGAAGATTTGTGCTGTGAGTAGAAATTTTTGCTAGGCATTGAAAGTAGAGATCATGTTAGGAGATGGGGGATTTGTGCTTAGTGGGTGGGAAACATACTTTTGGCCTTGGCAATCATATTATGAAATAATTTTGAAAAACACCCCCTAGTATTTTTACTGCAGTCATCTTGAGCAAGGGCAGATGGCTCATGTCACATTTACTTCCTGGAATCTATCTGCCCTTAGCTCAGGCATGCAGGCAGGAGTTCATGCTTAGCTAAGAAAGTCCCTCCTCTTCCACGGTGCAGATGAAAGAAAAAACTACCCATGAAGACTCCTGGGAAGTATGATATCATTTTAACTTAGACCAAAAAACAACTAAACAAATTAAAAAAGTTTAAAACAAGTAAATATAATATATGTTCCTATATATTTACTAAGGTTAGCAGCATAAGGATTAAAAACAGTAATGTTGATTGAGCGAATAAAGTTCCCTTTTAACTCAAAGTGGTATCATCCAACTGTCTGTACTGTGTTGGAACGTGTATATATATATATATATATATATATATATATATATATATACATACATATACACACATATACATACACATATACATACACACACACTATGTTGCCGCAGGTGTATAACATCAAGCACCTAGGCATGCAGGCTGCTAATACAAACATTTGTGAAAGAATGGGTCACTCTCAGGAGCTCAGTGAATTCAGGCGTGGTACCGTGATATGTTGCCAACTGTGCAATAATTCCATCCAGGAAATTTCCTTGCTGCTAAATATTCCATGGTAAACTATTAGTGGAAGCAACTGGGAACAACAGAAACTCAGCCACAAAGTAGTAGGCCACATAAAATGACAGAGCGAGGTCAGCGCATGCTGAACGGCACAGTGTGCAGAAGTTCCCAACTGTCTGTAGAGTCAATAGCTAAAGACCTCCAAAGTTCATGTGGCCTTCAGATTAGCACAACAACAGTGCATAGAGAGCTTAATGGAATGGGTTTCCATGTCCGAGCAGCTGCATCCAAGCCTCACATCACCAAGTGCAATGCAAAGCATCAGATGCAGTAGTGTAAAGCACGCTGCCACTAGACTCTAGAGCAGTGAAGCTGAGTTCTCTGGTGTGATAAATCAAGCTTCTCTGTCTGGCAATCTGATGAATGTGTCAGGGTTTGGTGGTTGCCAGGAGAATGGCATTTGCCTGACTGCATTGTGCCAAGTGTAAAGTTTGGTGGAGGGGAGATTATAGTGTGGGGTTGCTTTTCAGGGGTTGGGCTTGGCCCTTAGTTCCAACGAAGGGAACTCTTAAGGCATCAGCATACCAAGACATTTTGGACAATTTCAAGCTCCAACTTTGTGGGAACAGTTTGGAGATGGCCCTTCCTGTTCCAACATGACTGCAAAGCAAGGTCCATAAAGACATGGATGAGTGAGTTTGGGGTGAAGGAACTTGACTGGCCTGCACAGAGTCCTGACCTCAGCCCGATAGAACACCTTTGGGATAAATTAGAGCAGAGACATTCCCACAGACACACTCCTAAACTTTGTGGACAGACTTCCCAGAAGAATTGAAGCTGTTATAGCTGCAAAGCGTGGGCCAACTCAATAATGAACCCTACGGACTAAGACTGGGATGCCATTAAAGTTCATGTGTGTGTAAAGCTAGGCGTCTCAGTGCTTTTGTCAATATAGTGTGTGTGTATATATATATATATATATATATATATACACACACACACCCTGTTCCAAATTATTATGCAAATTATATTTTTCTCATTTACCTAAATAATTGATGTAAATAACTAGAGATGAGCGAATTATTCAAAAATTCGATTCGACTGATTCGGCGAATTCGTGAAAAAATTTTGATTCGAGTCGAATATATTCGCTGCGAATTTAACTTATAAAAGGGTGTTTCTAGGCTTCAGAGAGCCTTTATATTAGTGCAGAACACTGTACCTTTAATTTAAATGCCCTTGGAGTCTGCTGGGGAAGAGAAATAATACTGACAGTCAGTATGACATGCAGATGAGTGCCGTCGATCTTAGAATCACCGCACACTTCACTCATTTGGGCAGTCACGGGGCCAAAACCAGAGTGTGGAGCCACAGTGTGGCGGTGGAGGCAGCAGCAATGGGAGGCCATACAGCACCCTATGACAAAAATGGAAACCACCAGCAGTGTGAGGAGACCTGAAAGTGGCACATGGCAGAGTGTGGCGATGGAGACAGCAGCAATGGGAGGCCGTACAGGGACCCATGACACACTCTGGACCTGGCAGCAGCATGAGGAGGCGGTACAGGGGCCCATGACAGATTACGGGCCTGGCAGCAGCATGAGGAGTTGGTACGGGGCCCATGGCAGATTACGGGCCTGGCAGCAGCAATGGGAGGCCGTACAGGGACCCATGACACACTCTGGACCTGGCAGCAGCATGAGGAGGTGGAACAGGGGCCCATGACAGATTACGGGCCTGGCAGCAGCATGAGGAGTCGGTACGGGGGCCCATGACACACTCTGGACCTGGCAGCAGCATGAGGAGGCGGTACAGGGGCGCATGACAGATTACGAGCCTGGCAGCAGCAACTTGGACAGGAGGATGTTCAGCTTCTGCACCGTCGGGTGCGTGCTCGCAAACTGTTGTCTCTTGGAAACGGATTCCAAGAAAGACTGCTGACGGAATCCGTGAAGAGGAGTAGCAGGAGAAGGAGCATCTGAACGAGCGGAATATGCCAACAAGCGACAACAGGGGCCCATGACAGATTACGGGCCTGGCAACAGCATGAGGAGTCGGTACGGGGGCCCATGGCAGATTAGGGGCCTGGCAGCAGCAATGGGAGGCCCGTAATCTGCCAGCACCCTATTACAAAAAATGGAACACACCAGCAGTGTGAGGAGACCTGAAAGTGGCACATGGCAGAGTGTGGCGATGGAGACAGCAGCAATGGGAGGCGGTTCAGGGACCCATGAGACACTGTGGACCTGGCAGCAGCATGAGGAGGCGATACAGGGGCCCATGGCAGATTAAGGCCTGGCAGCAGCAATGGGAGGCCCGTAATCTGCCATCACCCTATGACAAAATGGAACCCTGGGCTGGGGCAGGCAGAACCGCCGTATCTTTATCACGGTTTTCCCAGGCCACCGAATGGCGACGCTGCATATGCTGACGCAACGCTGTAGTCCCAACATGGGCCACCTGGCCACGCTTGACTTTCTGGCCACATAGTCGACATACGGCTACGTTTACTTCCTCGGGCGGCTTGACGAAAAATTGCCACACCGCCGAGTAGGAAACTTTACCCCGGTACTCCTCACTGGCTGACTGCTACTTCCTCCGTGCACACCGGCACCACTACTGGCCGTGGTGGTAGGCTGCAGTGGAGCTGGTGCTCTACTCCGTGGCCGTTTGCCTCCACTGACACTGCTGCGACCCTGCTGCCTCCTGGCAGCAGCAATGGGAGGCCGTACAGGGACCCATGACACACTCTGGACCTGGCAGCAGCATGAAGAGGTGGTACAGGGGCCCATGGCAGATTAGGGGCCTGGCAGCAGCAATGGGAGGCCCGTAATCTGCCAGCACCCTATGACAAAAAATGTAACACACCAGCAGTGTGAGGAGACCTGAAAGTGGCACATGGCATGAGACACTGTGGACCTGGCAGCAGCATGAGGAGGCGGTACAGGGGCCCATGGCAGATTACGGGCCTGGCAGCAGCAATGGGAGGCCCGTAATCTGCCAGCACCCTATGACAAAAAATGGAACACACCAGCAGTGTGAGGAGACCTGAAAGTGGCACATGGCATGAGACACTGTGGACCTGCCAGCAGCATGAGGAGGCGGTACAGGGGCCCATGGCAGATTAGGGGCCTGGAAGCAGCTATGGGAGGCCCATAATCTGCCAGCACCCTATGACAAAAAATGGAACACACCAGCAGTGTGAGGAGACCTGAAAGCGGCACATGGCATGAGACACTGTGGACCTGGCAGCAGCATGAGGAGGCGGTACAGGGGCCCGTGGCAGATTAGGGGCCTGGCAGCAGCTATGGGAGGCCCGTAATCTGCCAGCACCCTATGACAAAAAATGGAACACACCAGCAGTGTGTGAGGAGACCTGAAAGTGGCACATGGCAGAGTGTGGCGATGGAGACAGCAGCAATGGGAGGCCGTACAGGGACCCATGAGAGACTCTGGACCTGGCAGCAGCATGAGGAGGCAGTACAGGGGCCCATGGCAGATTAGGGGCCTGGCAGCAGCAATGGGAGGCCCGTAATCTGCCAGCACCCTATGACAAAAAATGGAACACAACAGCAGTGTGAGGAGACCTGAAAGTGGCACATGGCATGAGACACTGTGGACCTGGCAGCAGCATGAGGAGGCGGTACAGGGGCCCATGGCAGATTAGGGGCCTGGCAGCAGCTATGGGAGGCCCGTAATCTGCCAGCACCCTATGACAAAAAATGGAACACACCAGCAGTGTGAGGAGACCTGAAAGTGGCACATGGCATGAGACAGTGTGGACCTGGCAGCAGCATGAGGAGGCGGTACAGGGGCCCATGGCAGATTAGGGGCCTGGCAGCAGCTATGGGAGGCCCGTAATCTGCCAGCACCCTATGACAAAAAATGGAACACACCAGCAGTGTGTGAGGAGACCTGAAAGTGGCACATGGCAGAGTGTGGCGATGGAGACAGCAGCAATGGGAGGCCGTACAGGGACCCATGACACACTCTGGACCTGGCAGCAGCATGAGGAGGCGGTACAGGGGCCCATGGCAGATTACGGGCCTGTCAGCAGCAATGGGAGGCCCGTAATCTGCCAGCACCCTATGACAAAAAATGGAACACACCAGCAGTGTGAGGAGACCTGAAAGTGGCACATGGCATGAGACACTGTGGACCTGCCAGCAGCATGAGGAGGCAGTACAGGGGCCCATGGCAAATTAGGGGCCTGGCAGCAGCAATGGGAGGCCCGTAATCTGCCAGCACCCTATGACAAAAAATGGAACACACCAGCAGTGTGAGGAGACCTGAAAGTGGCACATGGCATGAGACACTGTGGACCTGGCAGCAGCATGAGGAGGCAGTACAGGGGCCCATGGCAGATTAGGGGCCTGGCAGCAGCAATGGGAGGCCCGTAATCTGCCAGCACCCTATGACAAAAAATGGAACACACCAGCAGTGTGTGAGGAGAAATGAAAGTGGCACATGGCAGAGTGTGGCGATGGAGACAGCAGCAATGGGAGGCCGTACAGGGACCCATGAGAGACTCTGGACCTGGCAGCAGCATGAGGAGGTGGTACAGGGGCCCATGGCAGATTACGGGCCTGGCAGCAGCAATGGGAGGCCCGTAATCTGCCAGCACCCTATGACAAAAAATGGAACACAACAGCAGTGTGAGGAGACCTGAAAGTGGCACATGGCATGAGACACTGTGGACCTGGCAGCAGCATGAGGAGGCGGTACAGGGGCCCATGGCAGATTAGGGGCCTGGCAGCAGCTATGGGAGGCCCTTAATCTGTCAGCACCCTATGACAAAAAATGGAACACACCAGCAGTGTGAGGAGACCTGAAAGTGGCACATGTTTGGGGCATGATTCATGGCGGATTTAGTCAGTTGTGTCAGGAACTGGTGGTTTGAAATCCAGACTAATCCACGCCTGATTCATTTTCACAAACGTGAGTCTCTCCACACTTTGGGTGGACAGTCGTGTCCTCCGCGGAGTTACAATACCTCCTGCCGCACTAAACACGCGCTCCGATGCCACGCTACTGGCCGGGCATGACAGCCTTTCAAGGGAAAATTCAGCTAGTTGGGGCCAAAGGTCAAGTTTCGTTGCCCAGTAGTCAAGGGGATTGTCTACCTCGGTTGGCAGGGTGCTGTCCAAGTAGGCCTAAGCCTGTTGTTTGAGGTCCTGCTCCAGGTCCACCTGATGCTGCTGCTGCTGCGGCTGGTTAGTAGTTTCCTCACTGCGCTGGTGAAGAAAGCTACTCATCATCGACTGCAGACTGAGGCAGCTGCTGCTGGTGGAGCTGCCACTGCTCCTACCACCCCACCCCTCCCCTGCTGCCATGGCAGCGGAACGCGAGCGCACAGGGCCCACAGTGTCTGAGGATGGACATTGGCGCAGAAAGGCAGAGACCAGCTGACTACATAGGTGGTTTTTATAGTACGTTATTTTGGCCTCCCTCTCAGCAGGTGTGAAAAAGGCCACCATTTTTGAACGGTAGCGAGGGTCCAACAAGGTGGACAGCCAAAAGTCATCCCTCTGTCTGATGGTTATTATTCGGCTGTCGCTACGCAAGCAAGCGAGCATGCTATGGGCCATTTGTGCCAAGGAATGTGAGGGACTCCCTGCCTCCATCTCCACAGCATACTGCCACGGTGCGTCTGGGTCCTCTGTCTCCTCCTCCTCCTCCTCTACCAGATGCTCCTGCTCCTCCACTCCTGTCCGCTGAGTGGAAAAACCACCCATTTCACTCAATAATTCCTGAGCACCAATGTCCTCCTCCACCTCCTCCTCTTCTTCCTGTCCTGCCCCCACAGGGGTCATGTGGCGTTGAGATCTGTGCGCCACGTCTACCGCACCCTGACCAGCCATTGTTAACAGCATTTGTTCCAGGACGTGCAACAGAGGAATGACGTCGTTCATCCCATAGTCCTGCCGACTCACGAATAGCGTGGCCTCCTCAAAGGGCCTGAGCAAGCGCAGGTGTCACGCATGAGCTGCCAATGGCTGACATCTAAGTTACACAGGGAGTACCTTTATCCGCTTGTAACATCAGGAAATCTGTGATGGCCTTTCGCTGTTCGTAAAGGCGGTCTAACATATGTAGGGTTGAATTCCACCTTGTTGCAACGTCACAGCATGAGGAGTCGGTACGGGGGCCCATGGCAGATTACGGGCCTGGCAGCAGCAATGGGAGGCCCGTAATCTGCCAGCACCCTATGACAAAAAATGTAACACACCAGCAGTGTGAGGAGATCTGAAAGTGGCACATGGCAGAGTGTGGCGATGGAGACAGCAGCAATGGGAGGCCGTACAGGGACCCATGAGAGACTCTGGACCTGGCAGCAGCATGAGGAGGCGGTATAGGGGCCCATGGCAGATTAGGGGCCTGGCAGCAGCTATGGGAGGCCCGTAATCTGCCAGCACCCTATGACAAAAAATGGAACACACCAGCAGTGTGAGGAGACCTGAAAGTGGCACATGGCAGAGTGTGGCGATGGAGACAGCAGCAATGGGAGGCCGTACAGGGACCCATGAGAGACTCTGGACCTGGCAGCAGCATGAGGAGGCGGTATAGGGGCCCATGGCAGATTAGGGGCCTGGCAGCAGCTATGGGAGGCCCGTAATCTGCCAGCACCCTATGACAAAAAATGGAACACACCAGCAGTGTGAGGAGACCTTAAAGTGGCACATGGCATGAGACACTGTGGACCTGGCAGCAGCATGAGGAGGCGGTACAGGGGCCCATGGCAGATTACGGGCCTAGCAGCAGCAATGGGAGGTCCGTAATCTGCCAGCACCCTATGACAAAAAATGTAACACTCCAGCAGTGTGAGGAGATCTGAAAGTGGCACATGGCAGAGTGTGGCGATGGAGACAGCAGCAATGGGAGGCCGTAAAGGGACCCATGAGAGACTCTGGACCTGGCAGCAGCATGAGGAGGCGGTATAGGGGCCCATGGCAGATTAGAGGCCTGGCAGCAGCTATGGGAGGCCCGCAATCTGCCAGCACCCTATGACAAAAAATGTAACACACCAGCAGTGTGAGGAGACCTGAAAGTGGCACATGTTTGGGGCATGATTCATGGCGGATTTAGTCAGTTGTGTTAGGAACTGGTGGTTTGAAATCCAGACTAATCCACGCCTGATTCATTTTCACAAACGTCAGTCTCTCCACACTTTGGGTGGACAGTCGTGTCCTCCGCGGAGTTACAATACCTCCTGCCGCACTAAACACGCGCTCCGATGCCACGCTACTGGCCGGGCATGACAGCCTTTCATGGGAAAATTAAGCTAGTTGGGGCCAAAGGTCAAGTTTCGTTGCCCAGTAGTCAAGGGGATTGTCTACCTCGGTTGGCAGGGTGCTGTCCAAGTAGGCCCAAGCCTGTTGTTTGAGGTCCTGCTCCAGGTCCACCTGATGCTGCTGCTGCTGCTGCTGCTGCGGCTGGTTAGTAGTTTCCTCACTGCGCTGGTGAAGAAAGCTACTCATCATCGACTGCAGACTGAGGCAGCCGCTGCTGGTGGAGCTGCCACTGCTCCTACCACCCCACCCCTCCCCTGCTGCCATGGCAGCGGAACGCGAGAGCACAGGGCCCACAGTGTCTGAGGATGGACGTTGGCGCAGAAAGGCAGAGACCAACTGACTACATAGGTGGTTTTTATAGTACGTTATTTTGGCCTCCCTCTCAGCAGGTGTGAAAAAGGCCACCATTTTTGAATGGTAGCGAGGGTCCAACAAGGTGGACAGCCAAAAGTCATCCCTCTGTCTGATGGTTATTATTCGGCTGTCGCTACACAAGCAAGCGAGCATGCTATAGGCCATTTGTGCCAAGGAATGCGAGGGACTCCCTGCCTCCATCTCCACAGCATACTGCCACGGTGCGTCTGGGTCCTCTGTCTCCTCCTCCTCCTCCTCCTCTACCAGATGCTCCTGCTCCTCCACTCCTGTCCGCTGAGTGGAAAAACCACCCATTTCACTCAATAATTCCTGAGCACCAATGTCCTCCTCTACCTCCTCCTCTTCTTCCTGTCCTGCCCCCACAGGGGTCATGTGGCGTTGAGATCTGTGCGCCACGTCTACCGCACCCTGACCAGCCATTGTTAACAGCATTTGTTCCAGGACGTGCAACAGAGGAATGACGTCATTCATCCCATAGTCCTGCCGACTCACGAATAGCGTGGCCTCCTCAAAGGGCCTGAGCAAGCGGCAGGTGTCACGCATGAGCTGCCAATGGCTGACATCGAAGTTACACAGGGGAGTACCTTTATCCGCTTGTAACATCAGGAAATCGGTGATGGCCTTTCGCTGTTCGTAAAGGCGGTCTAACATGTGTGGGGTTGAATTCCACCTTGTTGCAACGTCGCAGATCAGGCGATGCTGTGGAATTCCGTTCTGCCGCTGCAGCTCAAGGAGGGTGTGCTTTGCTGTGTAGGAATGGCTGAAATGCATGCAAAGTTTACGTGACATTTTAAGGATGTCTTGCAGTGGGATGGTGGACTTTAGGAACCGCTTGACAACCAGATTGATCACGTGAGCCATGCATGGCGCATGGCACAACCTTCCTTGAAGCAGAGCAGACACCATGTTCTTTCCGTAGTCGGTCAACATGGTTCCGATTTTCAGTTTGCGCGGAGACAGCCATCTGTCGCTTTCTCTGTTCATTACACTGAGAAGTTCCTCCCCTGTGTGACTACGTTCGCCAAGGCATACCAGGTGCAGCACAGCGTGACACCGTTGCGCCCTGCACATGTGATATGCCGGTCGGGTAATGGGACTTGGCACGGGGGTGGCTGCTGAGGACACGGCGGAAGAAGAGGTGGTAGAGGCGGACATCTTTGCCGGACCAAGGACGTGCAAACGTGGAGGCAAAAGCGGCGTGACCTGTCCAAGTTGCTGGTGCGGCTGTGACGGCACCACGTTCACCCAGTGGGCCGTAAATGACATGTACTGTCCCTGACCGTAGTTACAGCTCCATACGTCGGCGCTGCCGTGCACTTTGGCAGAGACCGACATGCTCAAAGACTGGCCCACCATCTCTTCTACATGTGAATGCAGGGCTGGCACTGCCTTTTTGGCGAAGAAATGACGGCTTGGCACTCTCCACCGCGGCGCGGCACAAGCCATCATTTCTCGGAAAGGTGCTGAGTCCACCATTTGGAAAGGGAGGGACTGCAGCACCAGCAACTTGGACAGGAGGACGTTCAGCTTTTGCACCGTCGGGTGCGTGCTCGCAAACTGTTGTCTCTTAGAAACGGATTCCAAGAAAGACTGCTGACGGAATCCGTGAAGAGGAGTAGCAGGAGAAGGAGCATCAGAACAAGCAGAAGATGCCAACGAGCGACAACTCCCCTCAGCAGAGGTGTTGGAGCCTTGACTGGCTGATAGAGGGCGATTGACGTCGGGTGACGGAGCAAGTAATGGAGCGGGTGATGGAGCGGGGGCTGGGGCGGTCAGAACCGCCGTATCTTTATCACGGTTTTCCCAGGCCACCAAATGGCGACGCTGCATATGCTGCCGCAACGCTGTAGTCCCAACATGGGCCCCCTGGCCACGCTTGACTTTCTGGCCACATAGTCGACATACGGCTACGTTTACTTCCTCGGGCGGCTTGACAAAAAATTGCCACACCCCCGAGTAGGAAACTTTGCCCCCGATACTCCTCACTGGCTGACTGCTGCTTCCTCCGTGCACACCGGCACCACTACTGGCCGTGGTGGTAGGCTGCAGTGGAGCTGGTGCTCTACTCCGTGGCCGTTTGCCTCCACTGACACTGCTGCGACCCTGCTGCCTCCTGGGCAACCCACCGACTGTTTTGCTCGCTGGCAAGCTGCCACCCTCTTCTCCTGATGATGCGGAAGCAATAGCCTGATGACGACGAGGCTGCCAAGTGCGATCAGCCTCATCATCATCAATTAGGGTCTCCACCTCACTACTAGCCCCCTCGGCTGCGTGTGGGTCAGGAGACAGACCTGTCTCTAGACCGGCTACCGAGCCACTCTCCTCGCCACTACTTCTTCACCTGGCTGCTGAAGAGGCGGATGTCTCCCCCCGTTCCTGACCGCCCTCTGTTAGCTCTTCCTCACTGTACAGTGGGGCTGAGCCCACAGCATACGATACTTCGCTTGGTGACGGAACACCAAAGGACAGGGGCAGGTCGAGGACACGTGATTTCAGTGGGCTTGCTCCCGGGCCATGCTAACTAACGTTTGTGTCTGACGTACCCACCGACCGTTGGCTGTAGGTGTCAGAGGTGACCTGGGAAGAGGAAGACGACCGAGCCAACCAATCGATGACGGCAGGGTTGTCGGTGGAGACACGACCGCTGGATGACACCGGGAGCACTGGCCTCTGGCTGGAACTAGTGCTGCCTCGACCCCTTCCTCTGCTGCCACGTCTGCTCGCTCCTAAAACATTGCCTCCTCTGCCACTCCTATGCATGTTGTCTGACATACTCTTTAATTAAACGATTCTGTGTCCCTGAGTAACAATTCTGTGTCTGTCCCTGAGTAACAATTCTGTGTCCCTCAGTAACAATTCTGTGTCCCTCAGTAACAATTCTGTGTCTGTCCCTGAGTAACAATTCTGTGTCTGTCGCTGAGTAACAATTCTGTGTCCCTCAGTAACAATTCTGTGTCTGTCCCTGAGTAACAATTCTGTGTCTGTCCCTGAGTAACAATTCTGTGGCCCTCAGTAAGAATTCTGTGTCCCTCAGTAACAATTCTGTGTCTGTCCCTGAGTAACAATTCTGTGTCTGTCCCTGAGTAACAATTCTGTGTCCCTCAGTAACAATTCTGTGTCTGTCCCTGAGTAACAATTCTGTGTCTGTCCCTGAGTAACAATTCTGTGTCTGTCCCTCAGTAACAATTCTGTGTCCCTCAGTAACAATTCTGTGTCCCTCAGTAACAATTCTGTGGCCCTAAGTAACGATTCTGTGGCCCTAAGTAACGTTTCTGTAGCCCTAAGTAACGTTTCTGTAGCCCTAAGTAACGTTTCTGTGGCCCTAAGTAACAGTTCTGTGGCCCTCAGTAACAATTCTGTGTCCCTCAGTAACAATTCTGTGTCTGTCCCTGAGTAACAATTCTGTGTCCCTAAGTAACGTTTCTGTGGCCCTAAGTAACGATTCTGTGTCCCTCAGTAACAATTCTGTGTCTGTCCCTAAGTAACAATTCTGTGTCTGTCCCTGAGTAACAATTCTGTGTCCCTAAGTAAAGTTTCTGTGGCCCTAAGTAACAGTTCTGTGGCCCTCAGTAACAATTCTGTGTCCCTCAGTAACAATTCTGTGTCCCTCAGTAACAATTCTGTGTCTGTCCCTAAGTAACAATTCTGTGGCCCTAAGTAACGTTTCTGTGGCCCTAAGTAACAGTTCTGTGGCCCTCAGTAACAATTCTGTGTCTGTCCCTAAGTAACAATTCTGTGTCTGTCCCTGAGTAACAATTCTGTGTCCCTAAGTAAAGTTACTGTGGCCCTAAGTAACAGTTCTGTGGCCCTCAGTAACAATTCTGTGTCCCTCAGTAACAATTCTGTGTCTGTCCCTAAGTAACAATTCTGTGGCCCTAAGTAACGTTTCTGTGGCCCTAAGTAACAGTTCTGTGGCCCTCAATAACAATTCTGTGTCCCTCAGTAACAATTCTGTGTCTGTCCCTAAGTAACATTTCTGTGTCTGTCCCTGAGTAACAATTCTGTGTCCCTAAGTAACGTTTCTGTGGCCCTAAGTAACAGTTCTGTGGCCCTCAGTAACAATTCTGTGTCCCTCAGTAACAATTCTGTGTCTGTCCCTAAGTAACAATTCTCTGGCCCTAAGTAACGTTTCTGTGGCCCTAAGTAACAGTTCTGTGGCCCTAAGTAACAGTTCTGTGGCCCTCAGTAACAATTCTGTGTCCCTCAGTAACAATTCTGTGTCTGTCCCTAAGTAACAATTCTGTGGCCCTAAGTAACGTTTCTGTGGCCCTAAGTAACAGTTCTGTGGCCCTCAGTAACAATTCTGTGTCCCTCAGTAACAATTCTGTGTCTGTCCCTAAGTAACAATTCTGTGTCTGTCCCTGAGTAACAATTCTGTGTCCCTAAGTAAAGTTTCTGTGGCCCTAAGTAACAGTTCTGTGGCCCTCAGTAACAATTCTGTGTCCCTCAGTAACAATTCTGTGTCTGTCCCTAAGTAACAATTCTGTGGCCCTAAGTAACGTTTCTGTGGCCCTAAGTAACAGTTCTGTGGCCCTCAGTAACAATTCTGTGTCCCTCAGTAACAATTCTGTGTCTGTCCCTAAGTAACAATTCTGTGGCCCTAAGTAACGTTTCTGTGGCCCTAAGTAACAGTTCTGTGGCCCTCAGTAACAATTCTGTGTCCCTCAGTAACAATTCTGTGTCTGTCCCTAAGTAACAATTCTGTGGCCCTAAGTAACGTTTCTGTGGCCCTAAGTAACGATTCTGTGGCCCTAAGTAACGATTCTGTGGCCGTAAGTAACGTTTATGTGGCCCTAAGTAACGTTTCTGTGTCCCTAAGTAACGTTTCTGTGTCCCTAAGTAAAGTTTCTGTGTCCCTAAGTAACGTTTCTGTGGCCCTAAGTAACGTTTCTGTGTCCCTAACTAACGTTTCTATGTCCCTAAGTAACGTTTCTGTGTCCCTAACTCTCTCCCTGAATACAGCCAGGTCTTCCTCTGTTGAATGACTGGAGGCAAATGGAGAATTCTAAAATGGCCGCCATTTATAGCTCCACCATTACACAGTGCTGGCTGGCTGGCTGCTGATTGGCTAATGCGATCACATGTCATGAATGAATGCATTATGGGTCAGCGCGCCTTGTCTGCGCGCCTTCCCAGACATCCCCGCTCCGTCGCCGCACATGTCGCCTCCATTTTAGGAAAAATTTTGATTCGCGCATCCGAAGTCTGCTTATTTTCGGATTTGGCGCGAATCGAAATTTTTCTAATATTCGAAGCGAATTCCACTTCGCCTACTTCGATTCGCTCATCTCTATAAATAACAGTCAGCATAATTCTCATGTTATCAACTATTAAGAGTACAATTCAAATTTTATTGAACAAACCTCTTAATGATAACAGGATTTGTTTTAAACATAAAAAACTTACAATTCACTGTTCCAAATTTTTACGCACAGTAAGTTTCAAAACACTTTATAGGTTGTAAAGAACTGAAAATTGTCATTTGTTGTGTTTGCAGCATATTTACTGAAATCAAAAGCTATTTCAATCAAACTTTTAACAACATTTTAACTTTTTAAACATTTTAACAGGTCACATTACATTTTAACATAGAAATTCTGAAGGACCTTGTAGCTCTCCCCATTGTGTCTTTTCCCCTTTGCTAGCATTGGGTCCACAGTAGCATTTGCGTAGGCAGGGCAGAGTAGGACTGGCCATAGAGGGATTACTTTGACGCAGTTGGCCAGTTTAAGCATGTATTGCAATATGTGTGAACTAAATATCCTTATTTATTGCATAGTCTGCTTGAAAGGGTATATACCAGTGTGCAGAGGGTCCTTCAGAATTTCTAGTGTTAATATGTGGTTACACCCCTTTAACACCTGATGGATAAATGAATGCACTAGTTGTTGGGATTTGAGCCCAGGTATCTCTTGTTTGTTATATTTTAACATAAGACCCCTTATTTGATAGCAGCTTCACAAGTCTTGCATCCATTGAACTTGTGAGTTTTTGGACAGTTTCTGCTTGAATTTGTTTGCAAGATGTCAGAATAGCCTCCCAGAGCTGCTGTTTGGATGTAAACTGCCTCCCACCTTCATAGATCTTTTGCTTGAGGATGCTCCAAAGGTTCTCAATAGGATTGAGGTCAGGGGAGGATGGAGGCCACACCATGACTTTCTCTCCTTTTATCCCCATAGCAGCCATTGATGCAGAGGTATTCTTTGCAGCATGAGATGGTGCATTGTCATGCATGAAGATGATTTTATTACAGAAAGCATAGTTCTTCCTTCTGTACCAGGGAAGAAAGTGGTCAGTCATAAACTCCACATGCAGAGGTCATCTTTACACCTTTGGGGACCCTAAAGGGGCCGACCAGCTCTGTTCCCATGATTCTGGCCCAAAACATGACTCCACCACTGCCTTGCTGACGTTGCAGCCTTATTGGAACAGGGTGGCCGTCCACCAACCATCCACTACTCCATCCATCTGAACCATCCAGGGTTGCACGGCACTCATCAGTGAACAGGACTGTTTGAAAATTAGTCTTCATGTATTTTTCTGCCCAATGCAGCCATTTCTGCTCATGAGCATTGGTTAGTGGTGGCCAAATAGAAGGTTTATGCACAGTTGCAAGACTCTGGAGGACTCTACATCTTGATGTCCGTGGGACTCCAGAGGCACCAGCAGCTTCAAATATCAGTTTGCTGCTATGTAATGGTATTTTATCAGCTGCTCTCTTGATCCAATGCATGGATCTGGCAGAAATCTTCCTCAATGTGCCTTTATCTGCACAAACCTGGCTGTGCTCTGTATCAGCCACAAATCTCTTAATAGTGCGATGATCACGCTTACGTTTTCATAAAATATCTAATGTTTTCATAGCTCGTCCAAAGCATTGAACTATTTTACTCTTTTCGGCAGCAGAGAGATCCTTTTTCTTCCCCATATTGCTGGAAAATGGTGCTCTGCTTAATAATGTGGAACACCCTCCTTTAGTAGTTTTTCTTTAAATTGGGCTCACCAGCCAATCTAATTATCACAGGTGTCCAAGATTGTTTTCAGTGATCAAAAGAGCCCTGAGACACAATGCCATCCATGAGTTAAACCAAAACAAAATATTTAATCTTTGTGACACTTAAATAGAATTTGCATAATAATTTGGAACACGGTGTACATACACACACACACACACTGCTCAAAACAATTAAAGGACCACTTTGAAAACAGATCAGATCTTGATGAGGAAAAATATCATGCTGTATATCTATACTGATATGGACTGGGCAATGTATTAGGAACTAAGGATGCACCATCATTTGATTTTCGGTGTGTCTTTGAATTCAGTCCTCTGTAGGTGGATAATTTTAATTTCCTTTCCATCAAAGTGAAAAAATAATGCAGGCTGTCCATTTTGCTGAAATTTAATTGCAACAACTCAAATGGTACTCAGTAATTTGTATAGCCCCCGTGTGCTTGTATGTATGCCTGACAACGTTGACGCATGCTCCTAATGAGACAATGGATGGTACCCTGGGGTATTTCTTCACAGATCTTGACCAGGGAATCACTGGGCTCCTGGACAGTCTGAGGTGCAACCTGGTGATGTCAGACAAACTGAAACATGAAATCTCAGAGGTGTTCTATTGGATTTAGGTCAGGCGAGCATGGGGGCCATTCAAGGGTATCCATTGCTTCATCCTCCAGGAATTGCCTGCATACTCTCGCCACATGAGGCAAGGTATTGTTGTGCACCAGGAGGAACCCAGGACCCACTGCACTAGCATAGGGTCTGACAATGGGTCTAAGGAGTGCCATTGTCAAGCCTGTAGAGGTCTGTGCGTCCCTCCATGGATATGCCTCCCCACACCCTTTCATGTCTGTCACATGTGCTCAGGGTGAAAATGCTCTCATCTGTGAAAAGCACAGGGTGCCAGTGGCGGACCTGCCAATTCTGGTGTTCAATAGCAAATGTAATCAAGCTCTATGGTGCCAGGCACTAAGCACAGGGCCCACTAGAGGACATTGGGCCCTCAGGCCACCCTCATGAAGTATTTTTCTGATTGTTTGGTCAGAGACATTCACACCAGTGGCCTGCTGGAGGTCATATTGTAGGTCTCTGGCAGTCCTCATCCTGTTCCTCCTTGCACAAAGGAGCAGATATTAGTCCTGCTGATGGGTTAAGGACCTTCTACGGCCCTGCCCAGCTCTCCAACTGCTTGTCTCCTGGAATCTCCTCCATACTCTTGAGACTGTGCTGGGAGACCTAGCAAATCTTTTGGCAATGTCATGTATTGATGTACCTTGCTAGAGGAGTTGAACTGCCTGTGCAACCTCTGTAGGGTCCAGGTATCATGTCATGCTACAAGTAGTGACACTTCCCCTAGCCAAATGCAAAACTAGTGAAAAACAGTCAGAAATGATGAGTAGGGAAAAAACTGTCAGTGGCCTCCACCTGTAAAACCATTCCTGTTTTGGGGGTTGTCTCATTGTTGCCCATCTAGTGCACCTGTTGTTAATAACATTAACAACAAAGCAGCTGAAACTGATTAACAACCCCCTCTGCTACTTAACTGACTGATCAATATTCCATGGGGGTTAATTGACTTGATGCTATACTTTCATTAAAAAGTGTTTCTTTAATTTTTTTGAGCAGTATATATATTAGGAATGGGTAGAAGCAGATGGGATGTTTATTTCCACCAGAGATGGGCTTTGACTTCTGTCCCAATAGAATGTACGTTAACCATTGCCTAAAGGGGTACTTTTTCTGTAGCACATATGTTAAAATCTGCAATTATTTTTTTTGCTAGAAGTTACTGTAAAGCAGACACCATGAAGAATAGACGTGTGATTTGTTTTGTTATTGATAAAAAGTCAGACTAAATTCTTGTTATTTAGAGATTCAGATGTATCCGATTCTCCAAATCACAATAGTAATGAATTTTAATGAATCCAACAGAACCTGTGAAAACATCATTTGTTTCATTCAATTTGCAAATTCAGAGGGTTTTGTTAAATAATATGAGTCACACTCTGTATTGTTATGATTGGCCAAAGTTGCAAAACATCAGAATTGCAAGCAAGTCACATTGAAATTGCAGGCAAATGCAAGGCATCCAAGTCATATCGAAGTTGCAAGCAAGTCACAAACAAGTTGCACTGAAGTCACAAGCAAGTCGCAATGCAAAGTTGCACTGGAAACTTACCAAATTAATCTGAATCTTTCATAATAACTTCCAAAAATACAAATTAATTCAGAACAATAAATATATGAAAAGAATCCAAATATACAAAAAGAATAAATTCGGAAAAATAATACTGAATATGATGAAATGAAATGATTAGCTTAACAAATTAATCTGGAGCAAAATTAAAGCAGAGCTCCACCCAAAAGGGGAAGTTCCGCTTTAAGCCTTTGTCCCCTGCTCCCCATTAAGGACTGGCACCTTTAGAGAGCAGATACTCGCATTTGACAGGTACCTGCTCCCACTTCTGCTGCGATTGCCTAGACAATCGGAAGCGGACGTTGTCCTCCCCCCTCCCTCCCTGTAATCTTCTGGGTATACCAAACATGTAAAGTCTTAAAATTGTACACACGGTGAAATCTTAAAACACGCCGGTGGAATCACACACAAAAACAGTACCCCAAATTCTCCGTAGGCAATGCTCTAAAATCCTTAACAGGTTATCAGTTAACCATGAACTATGGCCCCATGAGTGCTGCTGGCAGGTTGTTCCTCTTGGAGAGCCCTATAAATGTGATTGGACAACTCTAGAGATCACTTATATTGGAAAGACCTTCACCAGCTCTGAAAGCCAGTACCAAGCTCACAGCTGCAGCAGCAGCTGTGAGCTTGATTTAACCACTTGTCTACTATGACATTTATAAAGGTACCTTGGTACACAAGTGGTTGAAGTTGAACTCTGGGATAAGCAATTATTTTCTAAATATGTACGCACAGTAGGCATGCATATTCTTACTTGAATCTTGGTGTGTTTTGGGTATTCCTACCTCTCACATCCCTTGATATACCATCATCCTTATCACTAGAGAATGCTGAGAGGAAAAAGGTGTATATTAATGGTAGAGGTGGAAAGTAAAGGAGCTGGAATGAGAAGGAAGTGTGTGGCCCTTCTCCTGATGACTAGCATTCTGGTGCTGTTCCTGATAAGCTCTCAATGTCTCGTCGTGCCTCTCATGTGGTGCCCAAATGGCAGATGGTCTTGAAATTCTTATTATGCTATAGACAGAGATTGTACATAACAACAGTGTGGTCTGCTGCAAATGTAATGAAAAGGCCCACATGGGTGAGTGCATGAGAGGGCAGCAATGCTCTGCACCTGTGGAGCTTTGCCATCCGATGGAACTGGGATGCTGCTCTCTTCACATTTTTGCCACCTGCCCCTGGATGACATCCTGCTTTGCTGGGGTTACGCCTTTCCCTCAGTGCCCTCCTCTCTCCTATAGGGCACCCAGGCATAGTGAGATACCTCATAGTCACCCCTTCCCTCTTCTTTTCTTGAGCCAACTCAGTAATATGTTGCAGTTGTGGGAACATAACTACCAATTGGTTTTCCATTCCTGGAGTCCCCTCTCTCTATGCTGCCATTACCCTCCTCTTCAGACTTGAATCCCATTCATTCCTGTGCATCTTCTTGCAGCAAGTAGCTAATGTGGTTCTCAAGTAATTTAGCAGACACCTCCATGACAATTAGAGGGCCAACAACAAGAGTAGCTGTGTAATGAGAAGGTGGAATAGGGTGCTTTGGCATAGGAGCTATAACATTAACAGCACAAGGAAGAGTTAATGGGATGCAATTGGGTTTAAAACAGTTCTATGTGTAAACAATAGTTCTCTTTGGCAATTCACCCGTATGAGTTAAAGGATAAGTTCACTTTGCAGGTAAAAAAAATGTGCATTTACTTTTTTTTTTTTTTAGGAGCCTGGAAAGCACTGTGCCAGCGAATAGCAGATCACTGGTGCCATGCAGGACTACTGCAGACTGTCAGTGTGAGCTGTATGGGAGTTTCCCACTAAGAGGAAGAATCAAGTTTCCCACTGAGAGGAAGAATCAATGAACTACCACAGCGCTCAACAGCACCATGGTAGCTCATTGAAAACTACAAGCCAACAGCTGCAAAGGCTGTCAGCACTTGTAATTTTCCATTCATCGAACTTTTATTTTTAAACTGACAGGTAGCAGGGAGAGAAGATCCATTGCTTGCTGTCACAATGAGTGACAGAGTCCTTTTGAATGTGCTAAAGTCTATTGTCATGAAAAAACTTAGAAAGGAAGATTGGGTCAATATAGCCAATGTATTCTGGGAGCGATGTAACTTCCCTAGTTGTGTTGGAGCAATAGATGGAAAGCATATACAAATCATCAAACCCATCGGCAGTGGAAGCAGATTTTTTAATTATAAAAAATTTTTTCATTTGTGTTGTTAGCAGTCGCTGACGCCAACTATTATTTGACCTACTGTACATACACATTGGAGCATACGGAAGCTGCTCTGATTCACGTAATTTCAGTTGCTGTTCCTTTGTTCAAAAGTTACAAGACAATGGACTTGACTTTCCCTCAACTGTGCCCTATCAGGAACTGAGGAATCTCCTTTACCCTATGTTTTCATAGCAGATGAAGCTTTTGCATTGCAGATCCTTAACCCTAATCCCCAAACCTAACCCTAATATATAACCCTGACCTCTAACCCTAATCCCTAACACTGTCCCCTAATCCCAATCCCTAACCCTAATCCTGACTCCTAATCCTGACCCCTAACCCTAATCCAAATCCTTAACCATAATCTAAATCCTTAACCCTAATCCTAATCCCCATCCCTAATCCCAATTCCAATCACTAAACCTAACCCAGACTGCTAATCCCTAATGCAAATCCCTATTCCCAATCTTTAAACCTAACCCAGACTCCTAAACCCTAACCCTAATCCCAATCCCTAATGCCAATCCCTAATCCCAATCTCTAAACCTAACCCAGACTCCTAATCCCTAACCCTAATCAAAATCCCTAATGCCAGTCCCTAATCCCAATCTTTAAACCTAACCCAGACTCCTAATCCCTAACCCTAATCAAAATCCCTAATGCCAGTCCCTAATCCCAATCTTTAAACCTAACCCAGACTCCTAATCCCTAACCCTAATCACAATCCCTAATGCCAATCCCGAACCCAGAATCCTAATCGTAATCCAGACCCCTAACCCTATTCATATAAAAGGTGAGTACTTACTTTTTTGGGATTGAACACCCGCTGGCAGACTGCTCCAGTGTTTATAATACAGTTCTACCACTTAAAGCCAGGCTGCATGTTTTTGGTAACGGTCCTTATAACTGAGATGCTTGGAGTTGAAGATAGCTAGCCTCTCCTTGACCAGCCTAAGAAGTTCCTCATTACAAAGGACTGATCTTTTTTTGGGAGCTATTTTGTGGTCACCTCTCTCTCCTCACACAACTCTGGATCATGTGAAATGTTACTATGCAGAGGGGATGTGGTGAGGGGCTGTACTTGTGACAGGGGGGAACAATGTGAGGCTCAAGCTTGCACAGGCAGAGACAGTAGGAAAAAACTAATACAAAATATCACACATGGCACATATTTAGACAAAGTTGCGATTTACAGTGCGATTTCTATTGTAGTCTATGTATGTGAAATTGCAACTGACTGCAGAAAAAAGAATGCAAGAACTACTTTAGAAATCGCACTACAGCAAATTGCAATGGTTAAAACACTCACATTCACATTCATTAGATGTGATTTCAGGTGCAATTTCAATTCCCAAATCACACCTGAAATCGCAGCGGTGTGACCGGGGTGATATTTGATCTGCAGATGAATATGCTCAGCATAGAAGTAACAATGTTACTTTGTGTCTCTTGATCTTATTTCTGAACCATATTTATAAATACGGTGTCAAATTATGTTTGTTTGTTTTTATATCAGCAGATATTACAGCTGCTGTATTTACAAAGCAACTCCTGACTGTCAATCTGACAGCTGGATATTTCCAGCAAGTGTGAGTGGGTGGGCATGGCAGAGGAGCAGAAGGACAAAACATATTATACACACCCTGTGACCATTGATGAAAAAAGCCTACAATAATAATAACAAAAAAGTAACAAAATTGTTGATTGCCCAAAATGCTTTGCAGTTCGGCAGGTTTTGCTATTCTTTTGCAGCAACTTCCAGTAAACTAACTCTAAGGCTGCTTTGTGCATCTTCTTTTATAGTGAGGGAACTGGCTTATCCAAAGACCCTTCTAAGCCTACTAGTCATAGTTAAAAAGCCATGCAGTGCATTGTGGTTTAAAAAAAATTAACTGGGTGAATCTGCACTAAATTGCCCACAGGATTCATCACAAATTCTGGGTAGTGGTGAACCCTATTCTCCTCCTTAATCATAATACAACTGCTTGGCATATTTTGACAGTAGGGAAAAAGGAACAGGAGAGTAACAGTCATCTCAGAAACCTCTGCAGTTTCTGTAAGGTTGGTGACCGAAAAAATGGAAAATGGAGTGGGATATATCCATTCATAAATGATAAGATTGCTTAGTAGGGGTGTGTAAAACTGAGTTTTATTTTCCCTTACATTCTGAAAATTTGGTGAAATTTCACCCATCAAAGTGCATTGGAGTGGGAGGCAATGTTTTGTGATTATAGGGTTCCTGTGGGATTTAAATTATTCCTAAGGGTTGCAGAAGCTGCTTTCAAATATTCTGGACCTGTTTTCGTGCCATGTAAAAAATGAAACAACAGCTAGCAAAAAATAATATAATAATGATAATAAAATGTTTAAAGGAAGAGTAAACAAATATATCTTGCAAAAGTAATGAAAAATACCCATAATGTTTGCATTGTGTATGTAATGTTAGTATCTTTTTGTTGCCTTTTGTTGGGCAAATGTAACACTGCCTTATCCTTCAATACGAAATGGAAAGAGCCATTAAGAACATTTGATTATACGAGTTCAAGAACATTCACTAATAGAGAAAACAGCTTAACAGTATAGGCCACATGCAGCTAGAATGGGAAACAATGTGAGGCCACTGCACTGTAGTTATAGAAAACAAAACAAAAAATCAAGGGTTCTCTCCCTTAAATCCATAGCAGACTCTTATTCAAGCATGCAGCCTATCTGGCTAGGAAAGAGGGAGGCAAACTTGCAGTCCCCATTTCCTGAACCATATCAAGCCACATGCTCTCAACTTTGCGGGGATTATGCCATGGAGCCCCTTGGCAAAGCACCTTGTCCCCATATTTGTGAGGGCAAGGGCCTCTTTCCCACAACCCTGGCCCAGGGGTTGTGATTGTCTGTGGGTGGGGGTTTATCAGAATCTGTAAGCTTCCTTTGACAATAAACCAGATACCGCCCTTCTACATAGTACCTCTACTCATTTACAAAAAAATCAAAAATAAATAAACAAATTCTTTATTTAAAAAAAGTCCCATGATGTAAATCACATCTTTCAGCAATATAGATCCACGTCAGTCATGAAGCATGATGAACACCAACCCATTGAAAACAAAAATGGCCTCCCTCCAACAGATCCAAACATCTCGCTTGACTGATGCTGAATTACACCTCCCTGTCCCCACTGCTAGAGTGGCTATTGGTAAAGTTCATATTTGGTCAGTGATGTCATCCAGGAGATGCTGCCCATTAGTTTGCTTTAATCGCAGGATCTCCAAGATGTAAATTGGCAGTTGTCAAACAAAGGGTTCGGACATTTCGCTGGGCAGTAGGGTTTTTTCTTTCACCGGTCATTGAGCATCATGACTGAAATAAATCATTATCACTGGATGATTTAACAGCAACTTTTTTCATGAATGACTAGAAGCACTATATATTCTGTACTCATTCCCGGGGGGGGGGGGCAGTATATGGGGCCTCCTTTATTGTTACAGAAGGCTTACAGATATCTGATAAGCCTCCACTCCACAGACCCCCACAATCACCCAGCCGGGTTTGTGTGCAAGAGGCCCTTATCCTCATCAACATTGGCTCTAAGGGTCTGGTATGGCATATGGGAGGAATCCATGTCATTTTGTTTTTAATTTCATAGGGTTCCCTCTAAAATCAAAACCAGACTTCCAGGGTCTGGTATTAATTTTATGGGGGGCATGCTATCTTTTTTTCGCACTGACCCTACCCCATTATTTACATTCACTTGTCATTCAAGAACCTTTTAGCCAGCATCCTAACAACCAGGATCTTGGAACAGGAAATGTTCAGTAGTAATACTGCTACTAAATGTCTCAGTTCCTTTTGCAGCTAGAGGTTCAGCTCAGCCAAACACCCATTCGATCCTCCCAAACAATGAATTAACCTAGGAGTTTATAAACATTGTACGCAGTGCAGAGATCTCATATTATTTGCCCTTCTGGTTAAATGTTCTTAGCCTATTGTGTTAAATTAAGGAGGGTCCTCCCCTGTGTGCTATTGTATTCTGACAGTGGGACACCACCCAAACAAGTATTTTCCAACATTTTCATTTGGGAGAAGCTGATTGTTAGATTGATTTCTTTATAGCTGGAAAGGCCATAGATGGATCAAAATTTAGCCAGTCCCTGCAGAACTGGCTGAATTTCCATCCATGACCAGTTTTAGGCTGTTTTCTCTATTGGATGACTGTTTAAAGCTTATAGTTGAATGTTTTTAAGGATTTTTTTTCTCTTAGGATGAAATGTTAATCAAGTTTCATCCATAGGCACTAAAAACTGACATTTCACACATATTACAAATGTCATGGGTATTATCCATGACTTTCGTGTGATTGCTGAGACATTCACAAAGCAAAGCTCTTGTACATAGACCCCACCATCTCTAAATAAATAGATTTAAATTAATTAAAAAAAAATAGCTCTTTTCTTTACAAACTAATTTCACCTAATCAGCTCAGTAAGCAAAATTTAAAAATGTACAGTGATTAGTACAGTGCTACATAATAAATAGTGCCTAAATTATATATAAATTACAAACATTTGTGAGCAAGTCCATAAATATACATTATATTGCTTCCATCCTTCTTTCCTTAAACAAAAACCAAATGCTCCAAACCATACAACCAGATGTCTGCTCAGCTTCAGCAGTGTGACCTTACATAATATCATGTTTGGTCTAAATGTGCTTTTTGTCCCAGTGCGGACACTGAAGTTCACTTTGATGAACCCCAAAAGACTTTCACAGCTTCATAGGTAACATTATCCATCCATCATATCACCTGTATTGACTGTATATCAAAGATAAAATGTGCACTAACATGTGGTCAGCATAAGCTCCTGTGCCCAGGATCTGCAGTCCTACGCAAATAATTTTTCCATGTCCTGCCCATGTGGCTATCAATATGTAGGATGGACCAAAAGAACATTAAAAGAACGGGTGAAGGAATATATTTATATTATAGGTAGAGATGAGCGAATCGAACCAGGCGAAGTGGAATTCGTTTCGAATTTCAGGAAAAATTCAATTCGCGTCGAATCCGAATATTTGCATACTTCGGGTGCGCGAATCGGATTTTTCCCGATCAGCCGGCAAAAGTGTCCCTGCAGAGAGCTCCGCTATTTCTGACAGTTCTCTGACAGTTCCTTCACATGTACAGCGGTTGAAACATTGTATCTATTTGTTTCCATTTAGGATACAGATGTTTTTATTCGGAAATAAATAGATACAATGTTTCAACCGCTGTAAATGTGAAGGAACTGTCAGAGAACTGTCAGAAATAGCGGAGCTCTCTGCAGATACACTTTTTGCTGTACTGGAATACTTCTTCTTTTCATTCTTCTCATTCTTCTTTTCATTCTTCTTCTCATTCTTCTTTTCATTCTTCTTCTTTTCATTCTACTTTTCATTCTTCTTTTCTTCTTCATGAAAAGAAGAATGAGAAGAATGAAAAGAAGAATGAAAAGAAGAATGAAAAGAAGAAGAAGAATGAAAAGAAGAATGAGAAGAAGAATGAGAAGAATGAAAAGAAGAATGAGAAGAATGAAAAGAAGAATGAAAAGAAGAAGAAGAAGAATGAAAAGAAGAAGAAGAATGAAAAGAAGAATGAAAAGAAGAAGAAGAAGAATCTTTTCATTCTTCTCATTCTTCTTTTCATTCTTCTTCTTCTTCTTTTCATTCTTCTTCTTCTTCTTTTCATTCTTCTTCTTCTTCTTCTTTTCATTCTTCTTCTTCTTTTCATTCTTTTCATTCTTCTTCTTTTCATTCTTCTTCTTCTTTTCATTCTTCTTCTTCTTCTTTTCATTCTTCTCATTCTTCTTCTTCTTCTCATTCTTCTTCTTTCCATTCTTCTTTTCATTCTTCTTCTTCTTTTTTTTCTTCTTCTTCTTCTTTTCATTCTTCTTTTCATTCTTCTTTTCATTCTTCTTCTCATTCTTCTTCTTTTCATTCTTCTCATTCTTCTTTTCTTCTTCATAAAAAGAAGAATGAGAAGAAGAATGAAAAGAAGAATGAAAAGAAGAAGAAGAATGAAAAGAAGAATGAAAAGAAGAATGAGAAGAATGAAAAGAAGAATGAAAAGAAGAAGAAGAATGAAAAGAAGAAGAAGAAGAGAATGAAAAGAAGAAGAAGAATGAAAAGAAGAATGAAAAGAAGAAGAAGAAGAATCTTTTCATTCTTCTTCTTTTCATTCTTCTTTTCATTCTTCTTCTCATTCTTCTTTTTATGAAGAAGAAAAGAAGAATGAGAAGAATGAAAAGAAGAAGAATGAGAAGAAGAATGAAAAGAAGAATGAAAAGAAGAAGAAGAATGAAAAGAAGAATGAAAAGAAGAAGAAGAATGAAAAGAAGAATGAAAAGAAGAATGAGAAGAATGAAAAGAAGAAGAAGAAGAATGAAAAGAAGAAGAAGAAGAAGAATGAAAAGAAGAAGAAGAATAAAAAGAAGAAGAAGAATGAAAAGAAGAATGAAAAGAAGAAGAAGAATCTTTTCATTCTTCTTCTTCTTTTCATTCTTCTTCTTCTTTTCCTTCTTCTTTTCATTCTTCTTTTCCTTCTTCTTTTCATTCTTCTTTTCATTCTTCTTTTCATTCTTCTTCTTCTTCTTTTCATTCTTCTTCTTCTTTTCATTCTTTTCATTCTTCTTCTTTTCATTCTTCTTCTTCTTTTCATTTTTCTTCTTCTTCTTTTCATTCTTCTCATTCTTCTTCTTCTTCTCATTCTTCTTCTTTCCATTCTTCTTTTCATTCTTCTTCTTCTTTTTTTTCTTCTTCTTCTTCTTTTCATTCTTCTTTTCATTCTTCTTTTCATTCTTCTTTTCATTCTTCTTTTCGTTCTTCTTCTCATTCTTCTTCTTTTCATTCTTCTCATTCTTCTTTTCTTCTTCATAAAAAGAAGAATGAGAAGAAGAATGAAAAGAAGAATGAAAAGAAGAAGAAGAATGAAAAGAAGAATGAAAAGAAGAATGAGAAGAATGAAAAGAAGAATGAGAAGAATGAAAAGAAGAATGAAAAGAAGAAGAAGAATGAAAAGAAGAAGAAGAATGAAAAGAAGAATGAAAAGAAGAAGAAGAAGAATCTTTTCATTCTTCTTCTTTTCATTCTTCTTTTCATTCTTCTTCTCATTCTTCTTTTTATGAAGAAGAAAAGAAGAATGAGAAGAATGAAAAGAAGAAGAATGAGAAGAAGAATGAAAAGAAGAATGAAAAGAAGAAGAAGAATGAAAAGAAGAATGAAAAGAAGAATGAAAAGAAGAATGAGAAGAATGAAAAGAAGAATGAGAAGAATGAAAAGAAGAATGAAAAGAAGAAGAAGAAGAATGAAAAGAAGAAGAAGAAGAAGAAGAAGAATGAAAAGAAGAAGAAGAATGAAAAGAAGAATGAAAAGAAGAAGAAGAATCTTTTCATTCTTCTTCTTCTTTTCATTCTTCTTCTTCTTTTCCTTCTTCTTTTCATTCTTCTTTTCCTGCTTCTTTTCATTCTTCTTTTCATTCTTCTTTTCATTCTTCTTCTTCTTCTTTTCATTCTTCTTCTTCTTCTTTTCATTCTTCTTCTTCTTCTTTTCATTCTTCTTTTCATTCTTTTCATTCTTCTTTTCATTCTTCTCATTCTTCTTTTCATTCTTCCTTTCATTCTTCTTCTCATTCTTCTTCTTTTCATTCTTCTTCTTTTCATTCTTCTTTTCATTCTTCTCATTCTTCTTTTCTTCTTCATGAAAAGAAGAATGAGAAGAAGAATGAAAAGAAGAATGAAAAGAAGAAGAAGAATGAAAAGAAGAATGAGAAGAAGAATGAAAAGAAGAATGAAAAGAAGAATGAGAAGAATGAAAAGAAGAATGAAAAGAAGAAGAAGAATGAAAAGAAGAATGAGAAGAAGAATGAAAAGAAGAATGAGAAGAAGAATGAAAAGAAGAATGAGAAGAAGAATGAAAAGAAGAATGAAAAGAAGAAGAAGAATGAAAAGAAGAAGAAGAATGAAAAGAAGAATGAAAAGAAGAAGAAGAATGAAAAGAAGAATGAAAAGAAGAAGAAGAAGAATCTTTTCATTCTTCTCATTCTTCTTTTCATTCTTCTTCTTCTTTTCATTCTTCCTCTTCTTTTCATTCTTCTTTTCATTCTTCTTCTTCTTCTTTTCATTCTTCTTCTTCTTCTGAGGATGAGGATGAAGAAGAAGAAGAAGAAGAAGTAGGATGAAAATAAGAAGAATTCCAAGCCGGCAAAAAGTGTATCTGCAGAGCTCCGCTAAGTGTATCTGCAGAGCTCAGCGGTTGAAACATTGTATCTATTTGTTTCCATTTATGGAAACAAATAGATACAATGTTTCAACTGCTGTAAATGTGAATGTCAGAGAACTGTCAGAAATAGAGGAGCTCTGCAGATACACTTAGCGGAGCTCTGCAGATACACTTTTTGCCGGTTTGGAATTCTTCTTATTTTCATCCTACTTCTTCTTCTTCTTCTTCATCCTCATCCTCATCCTCAGAAGAAGAGGATGAGGATGAGGATGAAGAAGAAGAAGAAGTAGGATGAAAATAAGAAGAATTCCAAGCCGGCAAAAAGTGTATCTGCAGAGCTCCTCTATTTCTGACAGTTCTCTGACATAGAACTGTCAGAAATAGAGGAGCTCTGCAGATACACTTTTTGCCGGCTTGGAATTCTTCTTATTTTCATCCTACTTCTTCTTCTTCTTCTTCATCCTCATCCTCATCCTCTTCTTCTTCTGAGGATGAGGATGAAGAAGAAGAAGAAGAAGTAGGATGAAAATAAGAAGAATTCCAAGCCGGCAAAAAGTGTATCTGCAGAGCTCCGCTAAGTGTATCTGCAGAGCTCCGCTATTTCTGACAGTTCTCTGACATTCACTCCATACAGCGGTTGAAACATTGTATCTATTTGTTTCCATTTATGGAAACAAATAGATACAATGTTTCAACCGCTGTATGGAGTGAATGTCAGAGAACTGTCAGAAATAGCGGAGCTCTGCAGATACACTTTTTGCCAGCTTGGAATTCTTCTTATTTTCATCCTACTTCTTCTTCTTCTTCCTCTTCATCCTCATCCTCATCCTCTTCTTCTTCTGAGGATGAGGATGAGGATGAAGAGGAAGAAGAAGAAGAAGAAGAAGAAGAAGAAGAAGTAGGATGAAAATAAGAAGAATTCCAAGCCGGCAAAAAGTGTATCTGCAGAGCTCCTCTAAGTGTATCTGCAGAATAGAGGAGCTCTGCAGATACACTTTTTGACGGCTTGGAATTCTTCTTATTTTCATCCTACTTCTTCTTCTTCTTCCTCTTCATCCTCATCCTCATCCTCTTCTTCTTCTTCTGAGGATGAGGATGAGGATGAAGAAGAAGAAGAAGAAGAAGTAGGATGAAAATAAGAAGAATTCCAAGCCGGCAAAAAGTGTATCTGCAGAGCTCCGCTAAGTGTATCTGCAGAGCTCCACTAAGTGTATCTGCAGAGCTCAGCGGTTGAAACTTTGTATCTATTTGTTTCCATTTATGGAAACAAATAGATACAATGTTTCAACCGCTGTAAATGTGAATGTCAGAGAACTGTCAGAAATATAGGAGCTCTGCAGATACACTTAGCGGAGCTCTGCAGATACACTTTTTGCCGGTTTGGAATTCTTCTTATTTTCATCCTACTTCTTCTTATTCTTCTTCTTCATCCTCATCCTCAGAAGAAGAAGAAGAGGATGAGGATGAAGAAGAGGAAGAAGAAGAAGAAGTAGGATGAAAATAAGAAGAATTCCAAGCCGGCAAAAAGTGTATCTGCAGAGCTCCACTAAGTGTATCTGCAGAGCTCCGCTAAGAAATAGCGGAGCTCTGCAGATACACTTTTTGCCGGCTTGGAATTCTCCTTCTCATCCTTCTTCTTCTCATCCTTCTTCTTCTCATCCTTCTTCTTCTTCTCATCCTTCTTCTTCTCATCCTTCTTCTTCTTCTCATCCTTCTCCTTCTTCTCATCCTTCTTCTGCTTCTCATCCTTCTTCTTCTTCTCATCCTTCTTCTTCTTCTCATCCTTCTCCTTCTTCTCATCCTTCTTCTTCTCATCCTTCTCCTTCTTCTCATCCTTCTTCTCATCCTTCTCCTTCTTCTCATCCTTCTCCTTCTTCTCATCCTTCTCCTTCTTCTTCTCATCCTTCTCCTTCTTCTTCTCATCCTTCTCCTTCTTCTCATCCTTCTCCTTCTTCTCATCCTTCTCCTTCTCCTTCTCCTTCTTCTCATCCTTCTCCTTCTTCTCATCCTTCTCCTTCTTCTCATCCTTCTCCTTCTTCTCATCCTTCTCCTTCTCCTTCTTCTCATCCTTCTCCTTCTCCTTCCTCATCTCCAAGGGCATTTAAATTAAAGGTACAGTGTTCTGCACTAATTTAAAGGCTCTCTGAAGCCTAGAAACCCTTTTTATAAGTTAAATTCGTAGCGAATAAATTTGCATCGAATTGAATTTCTTCCTCAAATTCGGCGAATCAGCCGAATCAAATTTTTGAATAATTCGCTCATCTCTAATTATAGGTGTGGGAAATCCTAAACATTTCTTGTTGAAACATTTTTTAGATGTACATAATAAGTATTTTTCAGGTTTGCAATTTTGGGGGATAGAATCCTATAAAAGAAATTGGAGGGGTGATAATAAGATTCGGCAGTTAAGTGAGAGGGAGTCCTTCTGGATTCATGAGCTAGAACTTTGGCCCCCAGGGGATTAAATAGGGACTTTGACTTATTGTAAACAAACCATGTGAGAGGAGATTGAGAGAAAAGAGAAAAAAAAAAAGGTTGAGAAGATACAGAGAGGGCCAAGGGGTCAAGAACCCCAGACCCCCCCAATCCAGAAAAGACAGAAAAAACAAAAAAGGAGGAAGAGAACAGAAAGAAGAAAGAGACAGACCAGCAAAGAAAAGAAGTTCACCTAAGGGGAGAGCCAAGAGACATGATCCCCACATAGAGGGATTGAAGAGGCAAATCCCAACACATCAAAGATTAGTGAGCTGTCAAGGTCCTACCTTTCCTCAGAGCTTGTGCTGCTCCATGTGCTGGCATCCATCTTAGGTTTCTGCAAAGCATTGTGGGTTCCTTTATGCTCTCAAGCCTCTGTGGCTCCTCCTCCAGGAGGTGGTGGCTTAGCACATTTAAGCCTGCTGTCTGCAGCTGCTCTTTGCATTTGTGTCCTGTCTCTTGCACAGCAACAAGCTCCTGTTTAGCTACTCATTGCTTTCCTGGATACTGACTCGGCTTTGGCTAAGACTCCTCCTGGCTTCTGACCCCAGCTCTGGTGACCATTCTTCCTGGCTCCTGATCCCGGCTCTGGTGACGATTCTTCCTGGCTCCTGATCCCGGCTCTGGTGACGATTCTTCCTGGCTCCTGATCCCGGCTCTGGCGACAATTCTTCCTGGCTCTTGATTCCGGCTTTGGCTACGATTTCTGCTGTTGGACTTGCATAGACTCTTGTCTTATATTTATATTAATAAACCTACCTTTAATTGCACCTCCTTGTGTGTCTGGCTCCTCACTCCCTGACATGAGCTTTGTGGTAAAATGAGAAACTGGATGGTAGTCCACCCAAGGTTGCCAAATTAAAAGAAACTTATTGTGATTATCCTCCAACACCGCCGTCAATTTTTTAATGATAAAGAAGCCTTGGATCCTGGACCTGACCTCCTCAAATTGTAAAGTTGGGGACTTCCAAGAGCTGGCAATAGTCTGCTTAGTAGCCATAAAAAAAAATGACCAGTGAGCGGGGTCTGTGAGATAGGCCACAAATTGGCCTAAAAAGTAAGGCTTCAATAGGGTCTTTTTTAAGGTTAATGGACGTAACTGAATAAATAAGATTATAAACCCTAGTCCACAAGTGGCGGGCCACTGGACAGGTCCACCAAATGTGGAGCATTGTACCCTCTAGAGAGCAGCCACGAAAACACCGAAAGTCATAATCTGGTATAAATTTAGCTAATCAAGATGGGGTAAATACCATCTCGAAATTACTCTATAGGAGTTCTCTAATGCGGTATGTTACGAGAGCATTGAGAAACTGCTACATAGGCCCCCAATCCTCAGCAGAAATTTCCATCTGAAGCTTCACACTCCCTTGCACACATTAAGCAGATAGAGGTTCAGCCATATGATTCTGGATTGATAAATAAACATGAGAGGGCACCTTTAGTGGAAGCTGACGACTTACAAAGTGATTCAAAACCAGAGAAGGTGCGGGAGGAATCTCATCTACAAATCAATGGTGCAACAAAATGACATAATTGCAAATAACAAAATAACTCTGAGGGAGGAATAGCATGACTCTCTCGAAGCTGCGTGAATGTACGCTTACCCCAACCCGCGATTAATGAGTGAAGAGTCATAAAACCATGGGTTATCCACCAATGAAAGGCCATCTTATCAGAGTCCCCTGGGGGAAAAAGCGGACAGTTGAATAATTGTAAAAGAGGTAAATGTGGGGAGAGTAGACCCACCGAGTACTTACATGAGTCCCAAATTTTCAAAGAATGAGCCAGGAAAGGATTCAACAGTTTAGGCCACAAGGAAGACAGGGCAAGGCAGAAGGTAAAAAGGGGATGTGTGTCCAAAGTGTCTATCAAAGCCCACAAGGGCAAGTCTCTGACAGAGAATATCTGAATAAAAGGAGTAACTTGGGCCGCAATATAGTAGTGATGGACGTTTGGGAGACCAAGACCACCCCAAATACGTGGGCGGTAAAGCAACTGTTTAGACCAGTGGTCGGCAAGCCGCGGCTCGCGAGCCACATGCGGCTCTTTACAAGCTTAAATGCGGCTCTTCTGTGTGCCGGGCGCCCGCTCCCCTCCCTCCCCTCCCTCCCCTCCCTCCTCTCGGACGGGCGTGTGCCGGGCGGCCGCCCCCTCACCTCCCCTCCCTCCTCTCGGACGGCCGCCCGCTCCCCTCCCTCCTCTCGGGCGGCCGCCCCAAAAGTCAGGACTCTGCAGCTGTCAGGATGTAGGCGGGGCAGCCAGGATGTAGGTGGGGCAGCGTGACGAACTCCTCTCCTCTCACAGTCCACCCTGAAGACCAGAACGGCGCGGGAAGCACGGCGAGAGGAACGCGCGGAGCAAAGGTAAGTGAATTGACACAGGGGGGACTTACTATATGGGGGATGAATTACTATATGGGGGACTTACTATATGGGGGGGACTTACTATATGGGGGGGGGACTTACTATATGGGGGATGAATTACTATATGGGGGACTTACTATATGGGGGGGGACTTACTATATGGGGGGGGACTTACTATATGGGGGGGGACTTACTATATGGGGGACTTACTATATGGGGGGGGACTTACTATATGGGGGATGAATTACTATATGGGGGACTTACTATATGGGGGGGGACTTACTATATGGGGGGGGACTTACTATATGGGGGGGGGACTTACTATATGGGGGACTTACTATATGGGGGACTTACTATATGCGGGATGAATTACTATATGGGAGATGAATTACTATATGGGAGATGAATTACTATATGGGGGATGAATTACTATATGGGGGATGAATTACTATATGGGGGATGAATTACTATATGGGGGATGAATTACTATGGGGGATGAATTACTATGGGGGATGAATTACTATGGGGGGGATGAATTACTATGGGGGGGATTAATTACTATATGGGGGATGAATTACTATGGCGTATGAATTACTATGGGGGGATGAATTACTATGGGGGATGAATTACTATATGGGGGATGAATTACTATGGGGGATGAATTACTATGGGGGATGAATTACTATGGGGGATGAATTACTATATGGGGAATGAATTACTATATGGGGGATGAATTACTATGGGGGATGAATTACTATATGGGGGATGAATTGCTATGGGGGATGAATTGCTATATGGGGGATGAATTGCTATATGGGGGATGAATTACTATGGGGGATGAATTACTATATGGGGGATGAATTACTCTATGGGGGATGAATTACTATGGGGGATGAATTACTATATGGGAGATGTATTTTCAGTTTTAAAAATGTGGCTCTCAAAATAAATTTCAATCGTGGTTTTGGCGAGATTTGGCTCAGTTGAAAAAAAAGGTTGCCCACCACTGGTTTAGACAAACTGGGACATCCCGAAGACCATACAAACCTCAAAACTTTACGTTGTAAAATGCGGAGTATATGAGGTGGAATCCCAACAGGGAGCACTCGAAAAGGATAAAGTAGTTTGGTAAGGCAGGTCATTTTAATCACTTGAGCCCTACCAAACCAGGATAAGATCATGGATTACCAAGAAGAGATCAACTGGGTTAGCTGAGAAAGCAGAGGAGGAATGTTTGCCCGATGCAAAAAATCATAGGAAGGTGTAAGCTTAACTCCCAAATAAGGAAAAGAGGAGGTCCATTGAAATGGAAATTGGGATCGAAGGTGTGTCACAAGAGATTATGAAAGGGTGATATTCATAGGTACTGACTTAGTAGGATTCACATGCAAACCCGAGAGATGAGCAAAATCAGTCAGACGTGACAGGAGATTAGGGAGAGAAACAAATAGAGAGATACATTAGGATATAGTCTGCAAAAAGGGCAATCTTATGATGCAATCCCACCAACTCGAGACCTGAAATGTCTGGATGAAGTCAAATACGAACAGCGAGTTGTTCTAGGGCCATGATGAAGAGAAGAGAAGACATGGGGCAACCCTGATGCATACCACCCGAAATTGGAGTCCAAGAGGATTCAACCCCATGATAGCGGACCGTAGCAGACAGAATACTATAAAGTCTATAAATCCACTGAAGAAAATCATCTCTTACACCCCATCTCTGCAAGGCCCTCTACAAATAAGTCCAGAAAGATTATCAAAGGCTTTAGTCATATCCAAAGACAAAAACATAAGATCATGGGACCCCATTTGAGCAAAATGACTGATTAAAATTGAGCTTCGGATATTGTGAGCCGCCTGGCATCGAGGCACAAAATCTACTTGATCTTTATTGATTAAGGTAGGGATTAACACGTTCAGTCTATTGGCCAGAGTTTTAGTCAGAATCTTCACATCACATTTAACAGAGAAATAGGGCGGTAGTTTGACCATGATTGCTGATCTTTCCCCGGCTTAGGAATCATCACTATCTGAGCCTTCAGCATTTCTGAAGTCAGCTGACCATCTCGCTTAAGCTGATTGAATACCTAGGGCAAAACAGGGACTACAACATCACTAAATTTTTTTATAAAAAAGAGCCGTGAAACCATATGGGCTGACATGTTTATACACCTTCAAAGAATTATTTGTTTGCCGAAGTTCGTCCTGCGTAATATCTGCACCCCATATGTCCCTGTGAACGTCTGTTATATGAGGTAAAGGAGTCTCCCAAAGGAACATATCAATGACATCTGACAGGGCATCCCCCAAGCCGGCATAAAGTTTCAAAAGATGGTGAAAAAACTCATCCACTATATGCCTAGGATTAGAGGTTCTCAAACATTTCCTTGTTTTCAGGGTATAATGATGTTGTCGAGGAGCGAACAAAATTAACTTATTAGCTAACATAGTCCCTATTTTGTTGCCATTCACATTAAATTTCTGACGAGACCAGCGCAAATGGTGCTCAGCCTCATCAGTCAAACAAAGGTTTAGATCTGTACGAAGACGATCCACCTTTCGTCGGACCTCAGCCGTTGGGGACCACTTAAACAACACCCGCTCAAGCTCACGTTCCAAAACCTGCCAATGATGATCCCGTTCCCTACACCGCCTGGAAGCCAATTGTCTTATATGACCTCTAATAAGCGCTTTATAAGCTTCCCAAAGAGTAACAGACGAGGAAACCGTACTCAATTAATTATGAAAGTAATCCAAGGAATAAATCTGAACATCCTCAACTACAGAGGAAAAAGAGAGAAGGGAATCATTAAGATACCAGGTGGGAGCCTGTGGACACTGAGAGGGAACTGAACACTGTAAAACGATAGGATCATGGTCAGACCAAGGCACCGTAGGAATCCTAACCAAGAATAAATGTGGAAGGAAAGAAGGGGCCACAAAGACGTGATGAATACGAGAATGGCTAGAATGAGTTTTTGGGAAAGAGGTATAATCTCTAGAAGTGGGATGAAATTCCCGACAGGCATTGATCAGATTATGGAACCTGAGAATATGCCCAAACTCCACAGAGAGTGGAGAAGAGTCTGCTGAGCCTGCAGAAGATTTATCTAGTTTAGGACTGAGGACTAAATTAGAGTCGCCTGAAAGCATAAGATGGCCTTTTTGATGAGCCTGAAGAACAGACAAAAGATTAGCAAAAAAAAACAGGTTTGTCTCTGATTGGGCGCATAGTACGTACAGATTGTAACCTCCACATCCTGTAGAGTCCCTACAACTAATGGGGGTTCGCAACTACTTTGTGCTCTTGAAAAGGCAAGGAGTTGTCAACCACCAAGAGGACCCCCCCTCTTCTTGAATGGAGCCTAGGCAACAAAGACCCGGGTATAGCGACCATCTAAAAAGCGCGGGGCAAAAGAGGAAGTCAAAAGTTCTGACCGCGGCCAGGAGAAGCATTCCTATGTGTTGGTTATCTTCTACTCCCCCTTCATTGCCGATTTTGTACAAACTTATTGCTGATGTAAGACAGATGGAATATTTGACTGCATTACATAGTTGTTTGTTTGCTGTGTTTGAGATGATTTGGCTCCCATGGGATACCTTCATTTCCTCTATGCCGGCCCAAATTGTAAGGCCCTGATAACTTCCACACTGTTATTATATGATTCCGCTGGTCCTGATCCTATGTAGTTTTGCCATCGATGTACCTTTCTGTTATGCTTATTTTCTTTCCTTATCCTTTTTTAAACATACTGTTTGTACTTGCATGAAAACCAATAAAAATTGTTAATACAAAAAAAAAAAAGAGGAAGTCAAGTGAGTCTCCTGCAGGCAAGCTATATCAACTTTGGAGGAACAAAGATATTTAAAAAGTTTAGTCCGTTTCTGCGGTGAGTTCAAACCTTGAACATTAAGTAAGTGACAACCAAGTGAGAGTCATGGCAACACACAAAAATCACTCGACCACAGGGGCGCCCCAAAAGCGCATCCCCCACTCCCCCCGAGGTGAACAGAAAAGAGAAAAAAAAAAAGAAAGCAAGGAAAAAGGCTACCATCAAGATGAAAGGAACCATAAAAGGAGAGAGAACTTCATACACAAATGGGAATGCCGCAAAGATGATGCATCTAATGGAACCCACGGAGCACGAAAAACTGTACTCCACATCAGGGAACAAGAGAGGGTGGCATGCATCACCCTGGGCACAACCCCCCCTCCCCCCGCTCATATCAAGCAATATACAGAATCCTCAAAGGAAGAGGAAGACAACCACATACAGAGAATCAAGGTACATGAGGATAAAATAAAAGTGCACAATGACATAATAGTAATGGTAACATCCTTTCAAGGGGGGACATGAAGTTAACAGGGGATTAGACAAAATCACCCAGGCACAGACGCACATGGCAAACAGTGTGCAAATGAATGGGTAGAGCAAAACTCTAACTCAGCAATGGTCAGGACACAAGGCCAAAAGTCGACTGACAGCATACCCAACTGGGTTCAATGCGATCACCAACTCTGGGGCCCCCAAGCAAATTAAACTAGTATAACATCACACCAAACCAACCTAATTGAGAGCTTAGACCTGAGTAGGGAGAGAGAAAAGGGAAAAAAAAAAAAAACACTGAGCAGGGGAGAGGAGCCAGGAGTGCCTGAGGAGGACGTGAGAAGATGAGGATTGGGGCTGCTCTGTGCAAAACCATTGCGCAGAGCAGGTCAGGATAACAGGTTTGTTGGTTTTAAAAAATAAGCCTTTAGTATCACTTTAAGTTAATTTTAGTTATATAAGGTTTTGATAATCTCATAGGATTCTATGTTCAGTTTTCCTAGTGGTGAAAATTTTTCTAGCTGAATGTGGAAAACCTACTGCACTCAGGTGTTGAAATAATGTTCTCAAATTCTCAGGGGACAACAGTAATGTTGCTCTTTAATTCGAAAGTGTTATTAATGGTTATTCCAATGTATAAGCGGAACTATTTCCTAAAGTAGCAGACTCCTGGTTTCATTTTTTAATTGTAGGTTGGAAGATGAAGCCAGCTGGCTGCTATGAACACAAATTCAGTTTTTGTTTTACTTCAGTTATTAGAAATCCACCCTTTTAAATTAGTAAAGCAGGCACATTTTAAATCTTTTTAAATTCCCAGTTTATGAATGCATATGTAGGCATTTAATAAGTTTTACTGCACATTGCCAATGTAATTCATTCTCAGTGTGGAATGTATGTGGTAACACTGCCAAATAAAGCATAATTTTTCTAATCAAATAACTTAATGAATTTGATATGCTAGGCTACAGTTCAAATGCTGTTGCTTTATAATTTATACACTACTGTGTTCCAGCAAGTGATATTAAAAACTACAGTTGTAATTTTGATAATATTAGAAATAAAATGTTAAAGACAAATTTTATTTCTTATTCTATTTTTGTTTGGCCATACAATTCTGTTGTTCTACTGCATAAACCCCTAAACACACACACACCACCATCCAAATAAAAAATCTTCCTTTACGGTTTGCCCTTGGCAATATTATTATACTGTCTAGGCACCTCACCTCATAGAGAAAAAAATAATAATTTGTGTCTTTCATCAGCCTGTATGGTTATCAATAGGATAATGCTGGGACTGTGTCAGCAACTGTGCTCTCATCTGCTTTGTTACCCACAACTGAAATGTGTAAAGAGAACAAACACAAACCCCTCTACTAAAATTATTCTTAATGAAACCTGTTCAGTTATGATTTTGCAACTCTCATGTATGGCTAGTTTGTGCTTCAGAAATGAGGCTGAAACATGTTTTCCCACTTCTAAGTGCCTTCATATTTCTTCCTTCATCACAGTGGATGTGCAGAAGCAGGCTGTCAGTTATTACCTCCCCCTGCCCCCAGGCCATGCACATGCCCTAGAATTAATTCCCAATGCTAACAGACAGAAATAAATATCCTTGTTTTCAAAAAGTGAATGTTATTTTCAGGGCAAAAATATAAATTGAAGTGCCACGTCACTGCTAAATGGTCCAGATAATAAAGGTCGGGGGGACATTAGTAAGAGTATCCAAAGCAATTTAGGGGTCCATCAGGGATTCAGATTGAAAACAATGAAAATAAACTAGAAGTGCCCTGGAACCAGATCACCAATAAGATAGGTCAAGCTTGACCTTATGGGTCAAGCTCTATTTTTCCACTTTCCTAAGCTTAGGATTTTCAGGATTCCAGTGAGACTTGAAAATTATGGTCGTCTGGCAAAATAAAGATCCTTCTCTTTGTGTTAGAGCTTTGTGAATTAAGCCCCCCTTAGTAAAACTGAATCTAGCTTTTTTGGCATTAGGTTTAGCAATCGTGATTATTCTCCTGTATTTAATTCACACTTGGGATTTTAAGGCAGATATAGTACAGTATACCCATGACACGCTTCTATTATTTAGCAGTTTCCATGTATAGTCACTGTGGGGCTTATTTACTAAAGTAATTAATCAACAGCAGGGATAAATCATTACTGAATGCTTACACTGAGGATCCACATGTCTGTGTGCAGATATACACAAATAGCAATTGCGATCCTTGAACCAAGCTAGATGATTGTAAACTGGTGTTCAATCTATATGGTGTTAATTTGCTGTGCACATTGATCATCTAAATAATTCTGCTTCTGTGCCTTCTGTTTCTTTACATGTTATGTCAACATTTTACTAATTTAAACAAAACACATTTGTTTAAAAAAGTAATGTAACTGACTTTCTATGAAATGCACCAAGTTAAGCGGCATAAAAAAAAAAATATCTGCTGTGCCATCCATATATATATGGATTTTTCTTCAGTTTCTTAAAAAAACAGTCATGCATAGTTGATGCGGTTTTATAGTTACACGGTATATGTCTTTAAATATGCTTACAGCAGTTAGACATAACTAACATATTAAACAAAATCATGTTTTATTTTAGAGATGCCAAAAATTGGCAATTTGCAAATTCCGTATAAACCACACTTGTTAGTAAATTCAATATACTATATAGTATACACGTGTAGCCTGTTCACCTGTGTGTTCACATTGCAGGTGCTAAACTAGCATCAATGGGCTGGTGTTTACACATTAGCTTTAGTAAATCAGGCCTGTGTGTCTCAGGAGAATTCAGCTAGCTGTGTATTGGCAGTGACTTGTGCCATACATCAAAGGACAAGAGGATGGAGAGTAAAACAGATGTGATATCTTAGGCTATATACCTCAAATGCACAAGCATTTTGCAAGTGAGTAACTAATGTCACCTCTAAATGTATATATTATTAATTTGCCACACAGCTTCAGTACAGATACACTTTAAACAGGGCTTTGACAAAGCACTAGCTTGCTCATTTATGCATTATGCTGTAAAGGTTCATATTTGTTGATGCCTGAAGACTGCATGAATGTTGTTTGGTTCTATTTAAATAAAAGATAAGACATTTTAATTGGAACCAACCCCCTATTGTGCTCACATCCTTACTTTTAGACTGAGATTCTATAAACTCAGTACATATCAAGACAACTAAACAAAAGTCTTTGGAAATCTATTATGTTCAGAAAAAACACATAATAACATTATTAGTTCTGTTAAGTATAATGCAACATAATTTTTTAACACTACATGCACTTTGGATTCTGTGAAATTAACTTTTATGAGCTTAGGCTTAATCAGATGTGAAAATCACTCTATAGTTTTCAAGGTGTCCCTTTAAACCAACAGCTTTATGTCAACAAAGTCCCTGCACAGCGACTTTGAAACCCTGGAACATTTCTACAAAAGAGATTTTCAGGGCTCTTTAGAGAAATCAAATTTCCTTTTAAGTCATGCTGTCTTATTCCTATTTTTTCTGAGTCTGTCATACTGCTTAATGCATACTTGCCTTGGAATAATAAATCAGAATGGAAAGAGAACAGTACTACATATGGCTGAACAACTTTTCAATATATAACTTGATAACTGAAGGATATTGAATAAGGTTTACAAAAAGAAGACTTGTATTTTTGGACCCTCAAAACTGTGTTTCTCTAAAACTTATGCTCTCAAGAACTAGAGATAATACCTTATCACCCAAGTTAATATCCCTGTTTATTTTTTTGTGGCCAATAAATTAAACCGTACTTGCTTTATTGGATTTGCCATGTTGCAAAACCATTACGACATATATTACTTCCTTATTATGATTTAGTGATGTCCAAATGTGGGCAGTTATGTAATAATAACCCCATAATACCATTGACACCATAATACATTGCCACTCATAACAAGTATACAATTTTGATTGATCACAGCTATTTCCTGAAAGAAGGAGCCCTTTGCTTGTTCACATAAAGTGTACAGTGTGTAGTTGTAACTTTTATTTTTATTTTGGATAATGGAGGGAGAAAAAAAAATTCTTGTCACAGAGATATAACCAGTAGAAAATTTCTATAAAATTAAAGTATAACTCAAGGTAAAACTTTTTTTTCTTTTCAGACAGAGTGGAGATGGGTTAGAACACCTGTTAGGTCTGTGCCCCCTTTAGTTAGATTAACTTCTCTGTTTGCCCTGTTCACCATTATGATGAAAGTGAAAGTAAAAGAAACCCCAAATTTTGGGGTGTCCCCAGAAAGGTAATAGAGAGGGAATTTTCCAATGGAGACACTAGTTCTGGTGACTTGCAGGTCCCCAGGGAATTCACCTAATTTTCAGAGATTTTCTCACTTCCTATTTTGTCTATGGGAAAAGACGTGAAGGTAAAACCCCCTAATGGGACACAGATGGCAAAACATTAACAGGGGTTATAACCTTCCTTACTCTATCCAAAATAATAAAAAAAAAGTTTTGCCTATAGTTCTACTTTAACAGCAAATACTGGCTTTCAAAATGATAGCTGGGAAGTGTTATGTACTATATAGCAGAAGCAGCTGTCAAAATGCAACCGCTCTTGTGTAAAATGAAACTCGCATATACTGTAGTCTGCAGATATAACTGACTAGAACAGTGTATTGTTACATTGTATGAACTATTTTATTCATATGTAGTTCAAAGGTGTGACCTTTGATTTGCATGTGATGTTTATAAAAGAAATCTTACTCCAATCAGCCCTATTTAAACACTTTGCTTCTAATAGCTATTATTTTTCTGCTAATTTGTTTATCATCAATTTTCCCTTTTTTTTTTACATTTTCCTTTGTGTGTTATGTGTTATGTACCAGTAACATAGTTTTGGTGTCATTTCAAATAGGGTAGATCATAATCATATGTTTTATTTTGTTGTAGAAAGAGGCTGTCAGAGCTCCGGGTATGACCAGAGGTGTGTGTACTGACACAGGGAAACGCAGACTTCAGATATGGTATAAATAAGACAATTTATTAAGACTAACAATACAAATATAAACGCAGTGCACCAAACCCCAAGCTAACACAAATACATACAACAAGGTGAAACAAACCCAAACCTAAACTGATATAGATACACAGGTACATACACATATAGAGCACAATGTAGTCAGGCAGGCCGGGTCGATAACTATCGGGCAGGTAGGTACAGGAGGAGCAGGCTGAGAGTAGTCAGGTCACGAGCCGGGTACAGCAACTAACGGACAGGTAGGTACAGGGGGTCAGGCAGAGAATGGTCAGGGTCACAAGCCAGGGATCAAACAGGAGAACTCAGCAGAGGTCAGGATCAGGCAGGGTCGGCAACAAGTCAAGCAGAAACAGGAACAGGAATGCAGATACAGGGGCCCATGGAAAAACACACACCAAGGCACAGACTGCAGGTCTGGCCATCCCTTAAATACACCTGCAATCAACCCCAGGTGATGGCTAATTGCCGAAGCGAACCTCTGGTTGTTGAGAGCACCCACTGGCCAGCCCTGGTACTGCAGCCCACAAGGCAGGCGAGTCCCACCACTATTGGCAAGTCCATTCCTGACAGAGGCACAAATACATTGTACAGATAGATGCCCAAAAGCTGAGCAACCAGCATATCAAAACAATATTGGTCATATCAAGGTAATACAAACAACAAGGTATCATCAGTAACATAGGTTCAGAAGTGAAAAACAGATCAGAAAAACGGTGGCTATGAGGCCAGTATGGCAAAATGGCCTTGTTGTCTAGCATCAATCCACCATTGCAGAACTGACTCCCAAGAAGAATAGAGATAAGAGAAAAAGACAGAGAGAGAAGAGAGACAAGGTAAAAGATCTCCCCCCCCCAAGGAAGAAGGGGGGGTAGGGGGGAAGTGGAAGGGTTGGAAGGAGGTAAGGGAAAGGATGGGAGGGCGGTAAGGGAAAGAAGAATGGGGTGTGAGCAGTGGGTACCCAGTTCACTAGAAGGCCTCTTACAGAGCTGCCAAGCTCGCCAAGGAAATAAATGGGTGTCTGTATGTGAGCCATGCACGCCATATTTTTAGGGGGTTGACAAGAGTATTAGTAAGAATACTAGTAGTCAGTTGTTTGTTAATAAAAATGACATCTAGGCAAGATTCAGCTTCTGAGAAATGGGTAAATCGCCTCTTGCATGCTTTAACAATTGTGAGCTTAGTGGCTAGCAGGACAAAACGACCAATTTAAACTGGCATTTAGTTATGTCTGGGGGTTTGAAATGCAGGAGGGCCAGCCAAGGGTCCTTAGTGAGTGGCATTCCTAGTAGCGCACGCAATAGTTAAAAGACTCTGGACCAAAAAATGGCCCAGCATAGGGCAGGTCCGCCATATATGTAGAACAACACCAGTGGAACAAGCTGGAATGGCCAGGGAAATAATGTGCTGATCTGGAAGGGACCATGTACCATCTAGTCATCACTTTATATACAGATTTGTGCATGGTGACATTATTGGAGCACGAGGTGGTGAAGGACAAAACAACCTGCCAATGTGGACTTGTGAGCCTTCAAAACTTCCTCCCACTGAGTCACATAGGCATGGGTTGTCGATGTGGGTAGTTAAGTTGATAATATACCAATGAGATAAGCTTATAAGCCAATGGGGTGCACTGAGAAGTATGTTCAAAGATAGTGAGCGGAGAGATCCTTATCCCACATAAGACCAGAAATTTAGCGTTTAATCTGAGTGTGTAGAAAGCTTTGACGCTGGAGCTTTAAATCATTCTCGAATGGTTTGCCAGGAGACGGTGGAGCCCTTCTCCAAAAAGGAGAGCACAGTATTGAAACTGTGTGTGGTCCACCAACAGAATGTGGATCCAAGACTTGGGTGAAGAGAGGATTGCCCATGAGAGGGAGTAAAGAGAGATAAGGGGAAAGAAAATTGTTTGAGTATGTAACACCATCCCAAACATTTAGTGTTTGTTCCATGAGAGGGCTCAATGCAGAAGTGCGCAAGAGAAGTGGCATCCATGGTAAGGATTGTAGATTCACAGGACCACACAAATTAGCCTCTAAGTGTACCCACTGGGGGGCCTCTCACATATAAGGCCATGAGGAGAGTAATCTGAGACGCTTGACACTATTTTACCAGGTTCAGGATGCCCAAGCCTCCCTGGCATTGGTGGATATACATGGTGCCATATGAAAGATTTGATATGGTTTTGAAAAGATGGCAAATAAATGGCAAAAGAGGGGATTGGGATAGGGAGGGTGCAGAATAAATACACATTTTTTGAAAGAATGGTCATTTTGACAGCATTGATCCTTCCCATCCATGAGGTGGGGTAAGTGGACCAGATGGCGATTAGGTGTGGGTTAACGTCCTGATCACCACCATATCCCATACCAGCATCCTGATCACCCCATACCAGTGTCATGATTACTGCCATACCTCATGCTAATGTTCTGATTACCGCCATACCCCATAACCCATACCAGCATCCTTATCACTGCCATATGTCATACCAGCATCTGGCATTTTAGGATCTCATCTGATCAATTTTCGAATATATATCCCATAGCTTTCACACAGACTAAATATAATACACAGTTTTGGGTTATTTTTAACACCAAAAATGTAGCAGAATACATTGTGCCCTAAATTTATGAAGAAAATGATGTATTTGCAAACTTGTATAACAAAAACTAAGCAAAATATGATTTTCTTTATTTTTCATTTATATAGCAAAAAATAACAAATCCAGAGGTAATCAAATACCACCAAAAGAAAGCTCTATATGTCTAAAAAAAAGATACAAATTTCATATGGGTAGAGTGTTGCATGACTGAGCAATTGTCAAAGTGTGATACTGCTGAACTGGAAGGGGGTGAAAGTGTCCAGACTTGAAGTGGTAAGGGAAGGAGGTAGTTGGCTTGATATATGTCTGAATAAGATGGGGTGAGGGGGATACCTAAGTAATTAAGCTGTTTAGTGGCCCAAGTAAATTTATATGATGCTTCAAAGCTATTTTGTTTAAACTAGCTCTGGTCACAATAGAAAAAAAAGTATTTTGTAATTTTTATGTTTTTTTTCTATAGAATATATTAAAAAAAATTAAATTGTCAAAAAAGCATAGCTTGTCCAAACAAAAGACTATGTATTATTTTTTTATCCTTACACATGCCATTTTAAAAACACTGATACAGCTCCGTTCAGCCTTTCCATGCAGCAATAGATTTCTGATGGTAGCCAGCAATAGAGTGCAATTAGAAGTTAGCTGTTGTTGCAAAGCTGCATGTGGTCTGGATCTGGTTTCCACCAATCAGATCCAGACCTTTCATGTTTCACAAAAGATTTATTGGGTTTTTCCAAAAATATTACAAGAAAACTGTAAAACGTTAGTTGTAGTACAGTATATCAGTACACATGAAGGACCGAAGTAAGACTTGTAAAATGTAAATTGCAGTACACTAGGAAAGGACACCAGCTAGGATGAATTATATAAAGCAGCAGAGTAGTTGTATGATGAGTAGTAGGATGAGCAACATATAAAAGTTTAGTTCAGTATACTAACCCAAAACAAGAATACTCTTTGCTAGCAATAAGGGGTGCCTTGTGAAAAGATAAAAAGAAAAAGTCCACCAGCTCTTGCAATCACCAAAGAAAAAGAGGCGGGTTTGGATAAGGAGAGATAGGTGTGCCTATCTCTGTGTGAAGGTCTATGGAAGAGTTAGAAACAGAGAAAAGTAGGCAAACTTGCCTGGGAGAAGAGGGAGGGAAGAGAGGAAGTGAGAGGGGATCCTCATGGTTCAACCAGGGGGGTCATTACTCATAATCAAAAGGGTATGCAAAGAGAGCAGGTTACAATCTATATTCATCTGAGCATTGTAATCAATCCAAGGATTCCAGACCTTGAGGTACTGGGAGTGTGTCCTCTAGCATAGATGTAAGCTTCTCATGTACCATAATGCCCATGAGTCTCTGTTTTACATCAGCAATATTAAGGAAAGACTGTTTCCAACAGCCTCCTCTGGTTCCTTTTCTGGTTCCTTTACAATATTGGCTCATGTAGCAGGGCCTCCCAGGGGTTACGAGCCAAAGAGACATCAGAAATAGACAGTATCATGGCATAGACTCACATCCAGAATAGAATCACCTTAGGGCAGGTGCACCAGATGTGAAGGAGAGTGCTCCATTCCCTGAAACCCCAAAAAACACATTGGGGATACTGAGGGGGTAAATTTGGAGATACGGTTAGGGGTCATATATCAGTGGGAAAGTAACTTGTAGACATTATCTTGGGAAAAGATATTCCAAGAATATTTAAAGGAGGAGAGCCAAATCTTTGCTCCAGTTGTGTGACCAGGGTTTCTGTTGAGGTACACAGCCCATTTGGCTGTATAAGGAAGAGAACGTGAGTTAATTGAGTCAGTGAGGGAGGTGTATAGATTGGAGACTAAGCCTCTTAGATGCAGTTTCCTTCCATCATCAGTTCTCAAAGGAAGTTAGGCATTTAGGCATGATGCCTAAGAAAACTATGGACATGATAGTGAATTTGGATATACCAAAAAACTCGACCACTGGCAGGATTCTACACCATCAAGGGCAAGGAGTTCATAAACATATTTAACATGTCTTGTACATCACAATCCAAAAGCCAATGGGTTATTATAGGCAGGAACAAATTTGGGGGTGTCTAAGATAGCAGAGAGAGGCAGGTGGGAGGAAATAAATCCACTGGAATATTTGCTAAATTCCACAGAGGTAGAGAATGCAGCATATATAATTTGCATAGTTTGTGCCAAAAGCTGGGTGGGGTCCAGAGAAGATTATAGACCGGTAATGGGGAACAGTCAATGATTGTACAGTGAACCCAAAAAGGCATTTTGGAGGTAGCATGAAATGAAACAAGAGGAGCAATTTGAGCAGCAGTGTAATAGTATTTAAGATACTGTACTGCCAAACCACCAACCAACCTGTATTGGTATCAGAGATGAACATACAGGGGTCATGGGGTCACAATTGTGACCCGACCCCATGCTCCAGAGAGCCTGTGTGGCCCCCTGTACACCTGGATATGAGGGGCGGTGGGGGGCAGCACATAGAGGGACTGATCCCCTCAATTTTCCTCTCGAAGACTTTCAGCAGCTGCAGGAGGAAAATGCAGGGGATTGGTTCCTCTACATGGAGCCCCACTGCCCCTCCTATCCACCTCCTTCTGCCTTTGGGCTTCTGTGTGGTCCCACAGTCCTCCTGGTCCTGAAAACAGGATGAGCTTTAACACTTATCACTTCTGGTACCAACATTCACATAGTAAATGTTGTTCTAGGCTGGTAGCAAAATGTTTCTCTAGGTCATGAAAGACTATATCTAGTAGAGTTCCCAACTTGACCTTTGTACTCAACCACATCCTTCGTGCAATCCAAACTTGCATCATTAGCTTGCAGGTTATTGTGCCAACTGATATGCCATAGTACCCCTTGATTATTTAAAATTAGTTGTGCAGCACCCCTCCTCTCTGGTCTCTAGTGAAATGACAGTTCCTCTTTGTCTTCTACAGATGCTTGTGGAGTAACATTGACTACATATGTACTGTGTCTTCCACTACTGCCTCCTGGTAAACAACTTTTCCTCCCACAGAACCACCTGGTTCATAATGGATACTGAATGCAAAGCACCAGTCAATCTTTACCTTAAGTCCTGATCCTTTTCCCTCACACTGCATAGTGCAGGTGAGTGTAGGATATGCACATGTATTTTTTCAGAACTATATTGGTTTCATTGTCTTTATTCACGTCTCTGTGCCAGGGACTCATCTGCCAATAGTTATTGCAAAGAACATGCTCCATCATCTCCACCTAATCATAAACAATCCCACACTGTCCAGCCACTGGATTTACTGCCAGCACAGAGTCTTACAGGCTTATCTAACTTCAGCCTGTGGGAAGCTAAGGGAAATGAGAAGGCTTAGATGTTGAGTACTTCTCTGAGAATTATCTTGTGATTCTGTGTGATGTGAAGAAAACATTAAAACATTCCCTGCCAACGTAACAAAGATACAAAGGACACGTGTATGAAAATTCTGTTTACCATTATTGTGTTATAATATTTAAACATTTTGTTTATCCATATTTCCCAATTCTGTGTTGAGTGTAAGTACAAATCAGCCTGATACACATATCCATCCATTTTACTGTTAGACAAGGTTGTCACATTGTAAATGTATTTCAGACTAAGTTGGCAAAATATTTCCTAACACTAAGAAATTTGCACAGGTCTGTCATTAAAAAATATGCAGCAATAATATTTTCTCTTGTATAAAGGTCACTAAAATTAACAAAATTACACTCATGTGAAAAATAAATTTTGCATAGAATTGCATTCACTAATGAACTGTAATCCCATACACCTTTTTTTGTATTGAATTCCGAAATGATTTTGTGAGAATATAAAGCACACACTGACATATTTGCTAAACCCCAACAAAAAAATTAACTTGTTGGTCAGGATGGTAAACTCAGTACATGGGTCTCCACATGTTTGGTAAACCCTAACAAAAAAACATTAACCTGTTGGTCGGGATTAAAAGCTCAGCACATGACCCTACATGTTTGCTAAACCCTAACAAAAAAGATGAACCTGTTGGTTGGCATAGTGGCTCTCCACAAGATATCAACAAACAACAGGAAGATAAATAATGATTTTCCAGCACTCATAATGTGCCATGAGTCTCCTAAAACTACATTAACATTTATTTGCAGTGATTGATCCTGTTAGTGACAAACTTCATGTACTAGGGAAATACTCCTTCACTGTACTTTGCTTATGAAGCAGCAGCATAGTTACCCTAAGACAGGAACTGTGTTGGTACTACAAAACAATTCCCCCTCCCTCTTCTCCATAATATAGATGGTGTTAACTAGTTCTAACATGTTTCCTGCTAAAATTGTCTAAGATATGACTGCAAAGTGCGCAAAGCACCCCCTGGTTGACTAAAAATCACTGCATGTGTAAAATACGTTTAACTGTGGATTACTATCAGTAAATATACACACATCCGTTTAGTGGTAAATGCTCCTAATCTATTAGTACGAGTTACAATTACAATTTAATATAAATGGGCACACAGCTGGTAGATTACAACACAGTCTGCTAGACTAAGCAATAATTATGTTAAATCGGCAAAAATCTGATTTTATACTCCTAACTAAAATCAGGAGGTTAACCCCTTCACACCTAAGGGTAAAACAAATCTTAAAAGCTAAGCACAATCTTGCAACTTTGACGTGTTTAAAACCCTACATATAATCACAACTATTTTGTACATCCAGGTTAATTATATCTTGTTGTTTCAGGACACATTGGGCTTTCATTTGGTGGTAAATGGTAATGGATATCTCCTGATTTCATTTTATTATTGAAGAAAACTGGGCCAATATAGTAAAAAATATATATTTTGTAAATTTAGCTGTGTGTTTCTTTTTACAAACATAACCTACCACCAAAGAACAACCCAACATAAATTTTTCAGCTCTTGATGATCGCAGCGATATCATATATGTGTATGTTATTTGTACCCACAGTACAGCCCAGAAACAAAAGTGCACATTTTGTTTTTCACCTAAAACACACTGACACTAGGGGGTTTATTTACTAAAGCTGGAGAGTCCAAAATCAGACTCCCTTCTGCATAGAAACCAATCAGCTTCCAGGTTTCATTGCCAAAGCTTCATTGAACAAGCTGAGGTTAGAAGCTGATTGGTTTCTATGCAGAAGGGAGTCTGATTTTGGACTCTCCAGCTTTAGTAAATAAACCCCTAGGTGACACTGATACCAATTAAAAAAAAAACCCTGACCTTTGACCCAAACACTTACCCTGGCACTGAACTAGATCAAAACTTGATTTAGGTATTTTTTCTTTATTTTTTACTCTATTTTATAATATTTATTTATCTTGTTTTTTCCTCTATGCAAAGAGAGAGAAAGAGATACAATGTATCTTTCTCCTACATTCATAGAGAAAAAAAAAACAAGGCGGGCAGGCTGTACAGTGACTGATCACTGTGATAGCCAATCAGAGGCTATCACAGAGATCATGTGACCCGGAATCGGAAGTCACAGGTCCCGATCGTTAGAACGGGACCCGAGGCTCTCAGTAAGACCCCTGTCTTTGTGCAAATATTCGGCCCCACGGAAAAAAGCCCAGTTCTGTGAACCCGCATATTTGTGTTACGTTGGCGTCAAGGGGTTACGTTAGTAGATCAGCAATAAATATTTGTAAACATCAAAGTGGTTGGGATATAGAGTCTCTTAAAAGGTACCTCATACTAAAAATAAATACATTTAAAAAAGTCTCAGAGCAGTAACTGTTCGGGGCAGTCTTTAGACACGACTCTTTAGCTGGCTAAACCGCTGGCAGTCAATAAGGCCTGCAGGGAGTATTAGGGCTGGTAGGTAATTGCTAATGGCTCAGTCACTAATGGTGGTAACAAGTAGCACCCACAAAGCCCTCTCACCAGACCCAGCAACACAGCAGCAGTGTCCTCTCCAATCAGGGATCTGCTCACTCGGGGTTGCCTGTGATGACTCTGGTTGGTAGCTTCATCCCTCAGTACTCGGGTCACGATCTGTATCTTCTGGCTGTCCCTCATATGGCAGTGGGGTTTGCTGACCAGGTTCTTTCTTAGGCGGAGTTTCCTTGACAATATCCTGTCACACTCAGCTTCTGTCACACTCTGAGGATAATACATTTTCTCTTCTCCTTACTGCTGATTGGTAGGTATTGCTGTTGCTAGGGGAGAGGAGAAAGAGAGTCCACACACACAGTCCTCTCTTGTTGCCAAACTCTGTACTGCTGAGAGGATGAGGGGGAACAGCGGGGAGTTACACAGACAAACTGCAGCTTACCTCTCCCTTGTCACAGTTCAGCTGGCTGTGTACACAGTAAACAGGTAGAGAGGGCAGGCAGATGAGCCATCTCATCAGAAAGTCACAACCAGATCCCAGATTTCAAGATGGTGGCACTGAGGACCTGCAGTGGTGAAAAGTATAACCTTTTGAAGACAGTGCTGGACTCCATGGACTGATAAGTACCTGATTTGTAAAGGTCATCAGCTACAGTATTTGTATCTGCAGATTTTTTTTTTTTAATAAATGGATGAACTTGCATTCCCTGCATTAAAGTTAGAAATATGTTAGTACTTGCTGTGCACCCTCCCCCCCGACACTTATCTGAGTCCTTTATCTATCTGTCCAGCTGTATCCTGCTGCATCTCTTGTCTCTTCACTCCCTGCTCCCACAAGAGACTCTGAGAGCATCAGGGGCCATTGTTTCCAACTGCTGTCAGTCAATTACTGTGAGGAGGAAGAGGGGGGCAGGCAAAGCTACACTATGTGTGTCTATGAACACACAGAAGAGGAAGAGGAGAAGTGGGGAGTACTGTCAGGGTGCCCCAGACAAGGGGATAAGGGACCATGTTGTGCAATAACATTGCACAAAGCAGGCATGTATAACATGATTTTTTTTAAAGAAAAAAATGCCTTTACAACCGCTTTATGTGAAAAGATCTGTATTGGGAAAAAGGACCAGGGATAAACAGTAACTTACCTATAATGAAGTAAGTCCGAGAAATCTTGCAGACTGATGATTCATGTAGAAATCCTCCCTTTACTGATGCTGGTCCTCTTCACAGTGGTGAACTGCCATCTTGGCTGCCTGTGTGATCCTATCCAGATACTCTGACTATGCCTTTACCTACTACCCCCTCCACTTATAGAACTCTTTGCAATATTTTCAAAGAATTCAAAACTTTCTGTGAGTGGAGGAGTGGCAGATGAATGACAGGATCCCACGCCTTCACCCAAAGTATGTTTTGCAGTCTTTGAAAAGAATGCAATGTGGTGGTTTATGTAAGGATATATATTATTTATAAAGGGCGTGTCCCTTTCCCTTAGATGAAATATTACAGTGCCTCCAGCCGTTAAAATACGGCAAATATTTAGTAAACCAATAATTTGGACACCTTGATAATTTGATCACCACTTATTATTATACCTTGAATTCTTTTAGCCAATATGATTTCGTACCATACACACAAAATTTGCCTTGTAATAGATAAATATAAGAATTTATTTATGTACAAAAATTATATATATATTAACACAAAACGTAAAAGACTGGTGATAAATGAACATTGGTACACACAATCAAAAATATATCCTACCAATGTAAGACACAATAATAAGGTTTCTAACTAATTACATCAATATCACAATTTTTAAATGATATGATTATTTATTAAATTTATTAATAATTAATAATTTCGAATATCTCAAAGGTTATATTCTCACAAGCCGTGGCCATAGGATTGCAAGAAGCAAGCCCTTGATATATGATACTCTGGTTATTAATATTCAATAAATTATGAAATATGAAAAAAATTATAATATGGCAATAAACAATTTTTAACAGTAAAACAGGATCTCTCTACATATATCTAACTACCCAATATTGTTGTGATACACTAAGATAATTTTATGATTCCACACAACGGAAAAAAAAGGTAATACAAAATCAAATAAACATCTCACCACACCCGGAATTCAGACTAGGCAACTCTCCCGTGGATTTAGCTGGCAGTGGAACGCCTTTAGACTGATATTATAGGGCAAGTGATAGATATTCAGTAGGGGAGAATGTAGGAAGTTATAAGGTTAGAGGTTTAGAAATTTAGTTAAAGTTTTAGGAAGTTTGAAAGTATGAAAGAGTAGTTATTCAGCAGAGATCTTCTTCAGATGTCAGGGTCTTCTTGTGATGAGGTCTCTTCTTGAGCTTTTTCTTGATGAGCTTTTTTTGTTAAAGGTACAAAGGCTTTTATATCCACTAATCCATTGTTCTAAGATACCTTCCCACCAGGCTTCCTGATTGGCTAGTTGAGAAATGTGTGTACATAAGCTATTTCTCACCTGCCCGCCAGGTGGCGGTCATGTATCATAGAACAATTTGAGTATTTGAGATGACTCATACCTTGGGTGGAATCTTAAGGTAATTTCAGGAATCAAATATACGTCTTTTTCCAGATATAAGTGATCATACCTATGATATTCTAAATAGGGACCATGGAATATAGGTGTATATTCAGTTATTCCTTCTTGAAATACCATCCTGTTTGTTTCCTGATAAGACATGTAACTAATGCTAGTTTATAATACATCTTACTTCCCATCATCTCAATACTCAAGTTAGTGATATATAGTTCCCATTTCTGAATATTTAGTGGTGTGTAAAATCCATAACATCTCATTTATAATATGTTTTTGTAATATATTTTTGTAATTATATACAGTCAACTTTTAGACTTTATATACAGTCAACTTTTAGACTTAAATGTCCTAAATTTCACCCCTTTGTTTTAGAATCAACATTTTCTCTGTGTAGAAAAAAAAACTTTCTGTTTGCCTGGCCCTTGTGTTGGACTCATGGTAAACAACTGTTAATGCTTTCACCCTTGGTGAACAATAGCATATTTCAGAGGTCTGTTGGTTCATCACACTCTGCACGTTTTGGTTAAGCTTTCAACCAGTTGAGTTCCCGTCTCATTATTGTTAAAATGTTTGAAAGTCGAAGTCCTATCTGGCTATTTGTTTGACTTTCTGTATCTGCATTCTTCTCAACCTCAATATACAAATAGTCCTTGATGACAGTTCAAACAGTCTTATTGTCTTGGAAAAGTCTCACTTCCCCCCTTCTCCATTTCTTAACTAGAATCCTTGATGGTTCAACCAAGACAAAATTAACTCTTAGCATCCGGCTATACTGAGCTGTTTGCCATATAATATTATGTCTTGATAAAGTCATATTTTTGAGACATAATTCAAAAGGTCCACAACAAATCCCCCTATTTTTTGGGGTACAGGCACGTGTAGAGGGGTGTCTGTATCGAAAAACATGAGTGGGACTTTTGGCTAGAGTGATCGTTCGTCTTCTCCGGTGAAGTGAATGAAATAATAAAAAAAAATAACTTTTTTTTTTTTTTTTTTTTTTTATAATAAAATGGCAGCGGTGATGCTGGTTGGTCCTCAACTTGACTCGGCGTCTTTAGATGGACACTTCCGATGACGATCCTGGTCTTGTGATGAGGCCGGCCTGGCCTGGCACATCCACCTTGGGGTCCATGGGTCCTCCGCACGACAGGTCTCTTAGACGGTCTCCTAGGCGGGTCTTTTCCTCTGGACTGGCCCTTGGTGGCCTGGGACGTCAGGTTATCGTCTCCGGATCGATCTCTGGCATCTGGTCTTTCCCACAGGACATTATAGCTTCCTTCTAGGGTCCGGTCGTTGACACCTCCGATCGCCGGTCTGGTCATAGTCTGGGCCTTCCTTTCTAAATTATTAAAATGAACAGTTTAAGTATTGGATATACATAAAATTATATTACTGGATCCTGTAAGGCAAAAGATGGATTATATGTTCAAAGGAAATTTAATAATGATCTCAATATCTCCAGATAGGAACTGGTGGGTTAGTCTTCCAACAACTGCAATTGAGACTTTGGATGGCAAGCACGTAATTGATTGATGTGCACCCATCTATCACTGATTTCACCATACCGGGTAACCTGCAATTTATATGCGACCGGAGAGATTTTATCAATGATAGAGAACGGACCTTTCCAAGATGGAAGGAATTTCCGTTCCTTGATCTGGTCTCTTGCAAAGTTGTATAGATAGACTTTGTCACCAATCTCATATTCCTTCTTGGAGGTTTTGAGATCATAGTATGTCTTAGCACTAGTTGCAGCTCTTTCCAAATTTCGCTGGGCAAAGGCAAAAGCATATTGCAGATGTTTACGTAAATCCTCTTTGTACTGGTGTGTGGTGGTAGCATTGATCAAATTTTGATCTGTAGTGCGATACAATAAGTGCTGGGGCAGTACCATCCGTCTACCTGTCATCAGTTCAAAAGATGACATTTTTGTAACTGTATTCGGAGTAGCCCTCAACGCCATCAGGACCAGCGGGAGTTTGACATCCCAATCTTTGCCTGTTTCCTTACCAAATTTCTTAAGGACGTTAACGATGGTCTGATTGTATCGTTCTACACCACCACTAGAGGCTGGCTGATAGGCGATATGCAATTTCCTTTTTACCCCCAAAATTTTCCACAATTTGGCCATCACTTCGCTAGTGAAGTGCGATCCTCTATCAGACTCTATCCTCTGTGGGAGACCAAAACGAGAAAATACATGATTTATTAGCAATGCAGCACATGTCTCGGAGCTATTATTTGGTGCTGGTATACATTCGACATACTTGGTGAATAAACATGTAACTGTTAACATATACCGATTTCCTCGTGAAGATTTTGTTACGGGCCCAATAAAATCCATTTGAAGGTCTGACCAAGGCATACATATCCCCCTCTTCTGGAGAGGTGCTCTGTGAGTTGGCTTGGTAGGTTGAAATTGGGGACATATTAGGCAACCTTGGCAGTACTCCTTCACATCACGTAACATATGAGGCCAGTAGGCATAATCCCGCAGGATCTCATACGTGATCTTTTCTCCACGATGACCGGAAGTGGGAGCATCATGGGCATGCTGTAGCATCAAACCTCTAAATTTAAGTGGGACGACCCATTGTTGTACGCCACCCTTTGAGGTTCGTATCAACAATCCCTGGTATAAAGAGAATTGGGATTTGGATTTCATTAAGATACGTAAATCCTCCTTCCCACTATATACTTCCTTATTTATGGGATTTTGGTTGGGATCTTCTATATGACTATAAAACAAGCCAATTATTGGGTCTTCTTTTTGGGCAGTAATTAAATCCTCACTAGGAGAATCGTGACTCCACTGTAATGCATTCGGATCACCAGTTGTTCTGGCCTGTTGCCTGGTGGCAGCTTCAACCTGTACGGTACCTAAAAATTGGTCAATGTCTAACAGTTCACCGGTGATTGCCCCTTCCTTGGCTAGAGAATCGGCCAGATCGTTCCCTTCTTTCTCGGCACCTAGAACCTTGGAGTGGCCTTTGGTCTTCTTGAAGTGCAGGGTGAGATCATTTGACCTTACCAGTTCATCGATGTGACAAAAGAGCTTACCATGTTTCACGGGTTTGTGATTACTCTTGTTCATGTTGTTTCGCTTCCACCTAGGGAAATACTCCACAAAACTATTCCTGACATAATTGGAATCGGTTATGATGGCACACTCTTTGATGTTGAACTCTATAGCCATCTCAACTGCTCTAAGAATTGCAGTAAGTTCAGCAACCTGACTGCTTTTTGGTCCAAGTTTGTATCCCACAGAAATTGGGGTGACACCTTGGGTCCAAACGATTCCAATACCTGCCACTAGTTGGAGCTGTTCCCCATCCTTGTGATGAAAAGCACAACCATCCACTTATACACACGGCAGCTGTTTACAGTATTCTTCATCGTAAACCTTGTAGGGAGAGAACAGTTGTTCTTCCAGAAAGTCAGTGTCCGGGCCCTCCATAGCAGGCGTAGTTGCGGAACAATCATGGAGCTCGGCTAGGCCCTGGGCTACTGGACTTTCCTTGTTCTGTTTGTACCGAATTTCAAGAGGCCACCCTTGCAAAGACAAAGTCCAAGCAGTGATGCGGCTATTAGACACATTTCCTCCCTTGATACGTTCACTCTTTAAATACTGTAAAGGCTGGTGTGCCGTTTCAACAATGATTCTCTCTCCCTGAATGTAACTGCGGAAATTCTGTAATGCCCACACGGTGGACAATAGAGCTTTTTCACAGTCACTGAACTTTACTTCAACCGGGGACAAAGTTTTACTGGCATAGGCAATCACCTTACTGACATCATCACGTTTCTGGTAAAGAACAGAACTCATACTTACCTGCGTAAACCCTGTCTCTAGATAGAAATTTTTACCCCCTTCGGGATATCCGAGACACGGGGCTTGTGTGAGACGTTCCTTTAATTCCTTCATGGCGTCCTCCTGTTTCTTACCCCACGACCATTCGACATCCTTCTTCAGTAGGTGAAGCAGTGGCTTGCTTATCTCGGCGTAATTATCAATAAACTTACGCGAGTAGTTTACCATACCTAGGAATGATCTCAATTCTTTAAGGTTAGTAGGGACTTTACAGTTCATAACCGCCTCAACTTTCTTCTTTTGTGGGTTCAAACCTTCAGCAGTAACTTCATGGCCTAGGAAGTTTACCTTCGTGCGACACCACTGGGCTTTTTGTAAGGACAGTTTAACTCCTGCTGCTTTTAATTGGCCCAGGACATGCCGAAGTTCTGTAATGTGTTTGGCCATATCTGTACTTTTGATCAGGATATCATCCACATATGCCAACGTCCCCCTTTCGAAGGCGTCTGGCATGGCCTTGTGCATGAACACAGCAAATTCATGTCCAGAATTTGTGAATCCGAAAGGCATTCGCACCCAACAATATTGTCGATTCCCAAAACTGAAGGCCAGTTTGTATTGGTCTTCCTCACTCACCTTTATGGTCCAATACCCCTGTGCACAATCCAAGGCTGTAAAAACCTGGGATCCTTGGAGCTGGGCTAGACACTGGTCTATGTATGGGACAGGCCATCCTGACATGTACACACGTTTGTTCAGCTGACGGAGGTCAGCGCACAAACGCCATTGTCCATTGGGTTTTAAAATACCCAGGATCGGGTGGTTGTAGGAGCTGTGGATGGGCCTAATTATACCCCTTTCATGTAACTTCCTGATAATCTCAGCTAGAGATTCATAGGAAGCTAATGGTAACCTATACTGTCTTACAAATACTGGTGGGGCATCTGGATCTGTTTGGATCCTGGCGATGTGTAGGTCAGTAGTCCCACAATCGTAAGAATCCTTGGCAAAGATTTCTTGGAATTCAAGGAGAAGCTCTCGGAGCAATTGTCGGTCGAGATCATTGGAACACGCATCGGCGAGGGCCACCATCTCTTCCACTAACTCCTTGAATCCAGGAAAGCTTTCCGGCTGACCTATCTCATATGCCTCTTCAAGTTTTGCGGTGAGGTCATTGGGTATGTGATGTGTGTGTGTGTTCTCCTGCCATCCAGGTTCTTTGGGGTACTCTTGTTCTTTGATTGGGTGATCAAAGACAATTGATGTCTCTTCGATTCGACAGGTGCCATCTTTAGAATCGAATGGATAAATGGACTCTATGGTGAAAATACCCTCTGGTAATGAATGGAATGTTTGTTCAATTAATTGTTCCTCCGACAAATATTCATCGGGGATGAGTCCAATCACCTGGTTAGTGACCCCAAAGGTGTAATATTCAGTCTCTACCGCTAGACCAATAAGGGTCCCTTTGGGTAAGACGATGTCCTGATTGGACAGATTATGTATGTAAATGTACATCGGGGATTGATGTGTGTTGACTAGGGGCGTGTGTGTAATGTTCAGTCCCTCCCCCTGCATTTTATGGGAGAGGCATACCAATGCATCTGACCCCTTCAGTCTATGTCCCTTTTTGACTTGGATGGGGAGTATGAAATTATTTATGCCCTTAGGAATTGTAATCTTTTGGGCTACCTGGACTTCAACAGCATAAGGCATCTGTTGCTGGGATTTTAAAGCTAAGTCCAGATTTTGGTATTTTTCGGGGTCCCCCTTTAGTCGACTCCATAAACAGTCATTAATTAGGTCGACTTGCATTGCAAAGCGATGTAATATATCGTTGCCAAAATAAATTTTAGTTTGGGGATTATCCAAGACTAGGAACACATGGGTGGCTGTTTTGTTTCCTACAGTGACGTTTAAGAGACACCTAGCCATTGAATTGTGATCATCAGAGTCATCAAGGGAGTCTGAAATCCAATGACGCTGAGGTGTGGAGAAACGGATCATTTCCATTTCGGTCAGGTGTTTTATCAGCCCATGGCTTACAAAGCTGTGTTCCTGTCTCAAATCTAGTTTGGCATATTTTGACCTATTAAGACCATTTATCCGGATGGGGATAAACAAGTCGCTGTTAACCCTTTCAATACCTGTCAAGAATTGGGTATGATCTCCCCCTTTTCTTGGTTTATCCTCCTGATGAAAAGATATCGTAAGGATGTCATCTTGGAGGGAAATATCTTTTATTTTCTCTTGGGGAATTCTAAAAATGTGTTCCTCATCTCTTCTGATAGGGTTATGGTCATCAGGTTTGATAACCGTTACATCAGGAAGTTGGCTGTTCCTGAAATGGATTTCTAATGATCCAGGCCTTTCTTCCACCAGGTGGCAGTGTTGTCGGGAATGGGGAGTTTTAAGTTTCCCATATTTAATCGGGGTATTTACCTGTGACCACAGTACTTGGTTCACACAGTCAACTATCGTGTTCAGCCTTTTTAGGAAGTCCATCCCAATTATCATGTGGTGCCGGGAGATGCTGGCAATGATGATGGGGTGTCTCAGTTCCTTATTACCCAGTTTCAGTTTAAGCCAGGCGGTACCCATGACTTGTAACGGGTCTCCACCTACACCAATCAATGAGCTGTCAAAGCTTTTAAGTCTCGGCTTGGTGGGCATGACATTCGCCACTTTATCAAAATGTTCCTGTGACATGATGGTTGCTTGGGATCCAGTGTCTATTAAACCGACAATCGAAAGATCACTGGCATCCTACACCTGTACTGTGGCATAATATCTCCCATCAGATTCAGTCAGCTCACACATGAAATTAGTGTGGTTGAAGATCTGTGGGCCCTTCAATAACATATGACTAGCTCTTATCTCACCGCATGTGGTGGACACATTACCCTTATCCTCCCTGGTGGGATTCTTGGACTGTCTCAAGACAGAAGCACAACTAGAAGTTGGTGCTCCGTCTGGCTTGTCAATCCCGACGACTTCCGATGCCGCGACTATATTAGGGGCAATAGATGGACACTGAAAAACAGGAGAATCGTTAATACCCAACAACTGGTCCCCCTTTGCCTGAGAACTAGCTTCTCCATTAGTAGGCGTGTCAGGGACGGTACACACATCTCCTGTCATTCGACTCAGTGTTCTCCCCTGTTGGTTTAAGGCTTGGTTGCCTGTTAATTCTGTGACCCTTGGTTGGTCACAAGAGCTGCTCCTAAAAAAGGATTGGATGGAAATTGAGTGACAAGCCTGTCCATTTGTTCAGCCATTTTGCTGACCTGTGCCTCTATTTGTCCAATACGCTCAGAGGAGTCATTCTGTTGATTCTCCCTTTTCCTATACTTGCGCTTGTATTTTGGACGAGACTGGTAATGAGACTCAGAGTCAGAACTACTGCTCTGGTCCCGACGCCATTGTTCTTTCTGAGGTTTTGGGGTCTCCCTGTTATTAAAGGGAGCCTGGGGTACTGTATCCCCCCTTTTAGCCTGAGGGTGTTCTTGGCGTGGAGGAAATCTTTGGAAGTCGGAGTTCTTATTAAAATTGGGATTCTTATTGTGATTATGGTTCCTGTTGAAATTGGGGTTCCCATAAAAATTCCCATGTTGGTTTTGGCGAGGATAATAGAACCTCCGAGGATACCATTGACTCCTTTGATTCTCATCACTGTACTGACCCTTACCATACTTTTTATTCTTCTCACTTCCACTACCGTAGTTTCCTGGCTTTTGTCTATCCTTTCTCACCCACTGGTTTTGGGGTGCAAAGTTATGGACCTCCTTCACTTGCTGGGTTTGAGGTACAAATCTAGGGGAACCATTGGTTTTACCCCCACGGACTACTTCCGCATATGATTTCTTTTCTGCCTGCAAATTTGGATTTGGAGGGGAAACGGTAGTGGCTGCTACTATCTTGGGGCTATTTTTAGGTTCTCTTTTCATCCCGCCCTCACTGGACTGTTGGATCGAGAATAAATAGTCACTCTCTCTCACCAACCAATCAAGAGAGCATCCCTTTCTGTAATCCTTTGCAAGTCCCAATTTTATGTAAGCAGGTAATGCTTCATAGAATAGTGTCTTGAATTCTGGCTGGTTAGGATTGGGATCCTTTTCAGCCAGGAAATAGGCATTTCTGAGGACAGCCAGAAATTCTGCAGGGCTTTGGTGAGGACCACACTTTAAATTGTAGGCCGCAGCCTTGGCAGAGGTTACAGTTTTATAAGGCCCAAATTCCATGTGGCACTTATGTTTAACCTCTCTCCAGGACTGATTGGAATAGGCCCTCAAGGTCTCAAAGAATTGCCGGTATTTCTCTTCAAACACCCATGGCAGCAATTCTATTTTGGTGTGGTCATCTCTAATGCCCAGAATCTCTAACGTCTGTTCATATGTTTTCATGTGTTCGGTGATCTCAAGGGACCCTTTCTTAGAAAACATAGGAACAGTGTCCTTCAGGAACTTAATGACCTTTGGGGTGTCATATCTCCTGAATGACCCCTGGGATTTCCCTTCCTGCCTATATGAAACCTCATATTTTTCTTCAGAGCGCTCTGGAGTGTATCTTGAAAGTTTAGGAGGTGGCCTATATTCTGACCCTGACTCACTATCAGATACTTCGCTGTGATGCGGGTATCTCCGCTCATCAGCCTCTGGCTTGACTGGGTTGGTCCGTCTTTGGACCCCAGAATTTATTTGGGCCGTCAACCTTATAATCTGCTCCTCCAGAGTTTTCTGCTCAGATTTTATCAAGGTAAGTTCTGACTGGTCATGCTTATCCCCTGGGTGAACTTTAATTTTGACAGGAGATAACCTCTCTGATCTGAAGTACTCCACCTCATCTTTTAAGTCCTGATACTTCTCTTGAAGTTGTTTTAATTCCTGAAAGTTTCTCTCATACAGGTCCTGAGCACTTCGAAAGTCTCCGACCAATTTATCATAATATTTCTCGGATTCGTCTAAACGAATACCGGCATGACCAAGCTTCCCTTTCAAAGACTCAATGTCCTGATTTTTGCTTTCTAACAAGAGGCGGGCCTCTGACAACTCTTCCCTTAGAGTCATGGTCCGCTGGGCAGCTCCAGCGGTCATGAACCATAACATGGGCCAAGCTTCTAGGAGAAGTCTGTCACGGCTTCTATCACTTTCTGCTCCAGCAAATGCTATTAAAAACCCAACAACCTGGCCCTTTTGGTTGAACAGGTCCTCAAAGGTGCTCATGGCCTGCTTTTTCTCTTCATCCACAAATTCATTATTGCTATCCCCCAGACCTAATCTCTTGCGGAGATAATCTATTACTTCACATTCAACATACTTCTGCCAAGCACCGGCAGCTTTCCGGGCTGGCTTCATAGCTTCCTGCTCAATGCCTTGAGCCGCCATATTTTCCTCGTTATGCTTGGAAGAGGTGGATCCGTGATTACTGGATGCCATTTTGATATAAAATATATGTTTGACAAAGTGTACAAATATACAATCACCAGTGCGTTTTGTGTTATGGTACGATTTCTATGGATCTCAGCAGTGCCTCCAAATTTATCCTGTGGTGGTTTATGTAAGGATATATATTATTTATAAAGGGCGTGTCCCTTTCCCTTAGATGAAATATTACAGTGCCTCCAGCCGTTAAAATACGGCAAATATTTAGTAAACCAATAATTTGGACACCTTGATAATTTGATCACCACTTATTATTATACCTTGAATTCTTTTAGCCAATATGATTTCGTACCATACACACAAAATTTGCCTTGTAATAGATAAATATAAGAATTTATTTATGTACAAAAATTATATATATATTAACACAAAACGTAAAAGACTGGTGATAAATGAACATTGGTACACACAATCAAAAATATATCCTACCAATGTAAGACACAATAATAAGGTTTCTAACTAATTACATCAATATCACAATTTTTAAATGATATGATTATTTATTAAATTTATTAATAATTAATAATTTCGAATATCTCAAAGGTTATATTCTCACAAGCCGTGGCCATAGGATTGCAAGAAGCAAGCCCTTGATATATGATACTCTGGTTATTAATATTCAATAAATTATGAAATATGAAAAAAATTATAATATGGCAATAAACAATTTTTAACAGTAAAACAGGATCTCTCTACATATATCTAACTACCCAATATTGTTGTGATACACTAAGATAATTTTATGATTCCACACAACGGAAAAAAAAGGTAATACAAAATCAAATAAACATCTCACCACACCCGGAATTCAGACTAGGCAACTCTCCCGTGGATTTAGCTGGCAGTGGAACGCCTTTAGACTGATATTATAGGGCAAGTGATAGATATTCAGTAGGGGAGAATGTAGGAAGTTATAAGGTTAGAGGTTTAGAAATTTAGTTAAAGTTTTAGGAAGTTTGAAAGTATGAAAGAGTAGTTATTCAGCAGAGATCTTCTTCAGATGTCAGGGTCTTCTTGTGATGAGGTCTCTTCTTGAGCTTTTTCTTGATGAGCTTTTTTTGTTAAAGGTACAAAGGCTTTTATATCCACTAATCCATTGTTCTAAGATACCTTCCCACCAGGCTTCCTGATTGGCTAGTTGAGAAATGTGTGTACATAAGCTATTTCTCACCTGCCCGCCAGGTGGCGGTCATGTATCATAGAACAATTTGAGTATTTGAGATGACTCATACCTTGGGTGGAATCTTAAGGTAATTTCAGGAATCAAATATACGTCTTTTTCCAGATATAAGTGATCATACCTATGATATTCTAAATAGGGACCATGGAATATAGGTGTATATTCAGTTATTCCTTCTTGAAATACCATCCTGTTTGTTTCCTGATAAGACATGTAACTAATGCTAGTTTATAATACATCTTACTTCCCATCATCTCAATACTCAAGTTAGTGATATATAGTTCCCATTTCTGAATATTTAGTGGTGTGTAAAATCCATAACATCTCATTTATAATATGTTTTTGTAATATATTTTTGTAATTATATACAGTCAACTTTTAGACTTTATATACAGTCAACTTTTAGACTTAAATGTCCTAAATTTCACCCCTTTGTTTTAGAATCAACATTTTCTCTGTGTAGAAAAAAAAACTTTCTGTTTGCCTGGCCCTTGTGTTGGACTCATGGTAAACAACTGTTAATGCTTTCACCCTTGGTGAACAATAGCATATTTCAGAGGTCTGTTGGTTCATCACACTCTGCACGTTTTGGTTAAGCTTTCAACCAGTTGAGTTCCCGTCTCATTATTGTTAAAATGTTTGAAAGTCGAAGTCCTATCTGGCTATTTGTTTGACTTTCTGTATCTGCATTCTTCTCAACCTCAATATACAAATAGTCCTTGATGACAGTTCAAACAGTCTTATTGTCTTGGAAAAGTCTCACTTCCCCCCTTCTCCATTTCTTAACTAGAATCCTTGATGGTTCAACCAAGACAAAATTAACTCTTAGCATCCGGCTATACTGAGCTGTTTGCCATATAATATTATGTCTTGATAAAGTCATATTTTTGAGACATAATTCAAAAGGTCCACAACAAATCCCCCTATTTTTTGGGGTACAGGCACGTGTAGAGGGGTGTCTGTATCGAAAAACATGAGTGGGACTTTTGGCTAGAGTGATCGTTCGTCTTCTCCGGTGAAGTGAATGAAATAATAAAAAAAAATAACTTTTTTTTTTTTTTTTTTTTTTTATAATAAAATGGCAGCGGTGATGCTGGTTGGTCCTCAACTTGACTCGGCGTCTTTAGATGGACACTTCCGATGACGATCCTGGTCTTGTGATGAGGCCGGCCTGGCCTGGCACATCCACCTTGGGGTCCATGGGTCCTCCGCACGACAGGTCTCTTAGACGGTCTCCTAGGCGGGTCTTTTCCTCTGGACTGGCCCTTGGTGGCCTGGGACGTCAGGTTATCGTCTCCGGATCGATCTCTGGCATCTGGTCTTTCCCACAGGACATTATAGCTTCCTTCTAGGGTCCGGTCGTTGACACCTCCGATCGCCGGTCTGGTCATAGTCTGGGCCTTCCTTTCTAAATTATTAAAATGAACAGTTTAAGTATTGGATATACATAAAATTATATTACTGGATCCTGTAAGGCAAAAGATGGATTATATGTTCAAAGGAAATTTAATAATGATCTCAATATCTCCAGATAGGAACTGGTGGGTTAGTCTTCCAACAACTGCAATTGAGACTTTGGATGGCAAGCACGTAATTGATTGATGTGCACCCATCTATCACTGATTTCACCATACCGGGTAACCTGCAATTTATATGCGACCGGAGAGATTTTATCAATGATAGAGAACGGACCTTTCCAAGATGGAAGGAATTTCCGTTCCTTGATCTGGTCTCTTGCAAAGTTGTATAGATAGACTTTGTCACCAATCTCATATTCCTTCTTGGAGGTTTTGAGATCATAGTATGTCTTAGCACTAGTTGCAGCTCTTTCCAAATTTCGCTGGGCAAAGGCAAAAGCATATTGCAGATGTTTACGTAAATCCTCTTTGTACTGGTGTGTGGTGGTAGCATTGATCAAATTTTGATCTGTAGTGCGATACAATAAGTGCTGGGGCAGTACCATCCGTCTACCTGTCATCAGTTCAAAAGATGACATTTTTGTAACTGTATTCGGAGTAGCCCTCAACGCCATCAGGACCAGCGGGAGTTTGACATCCCAATCTTTGCCTGTTTCCTTACCAAATTTCTTAAGGACGTTAACGATGGTCTGATTGTATCGTTCTACACCACCACTAGAGGCTGGCTGATAGGCGATATGCAATTTCCTTTTTACCCCCAAAATTTTCCACAATTTGGCCATCACTTCGCTAGTGAAGTGCGATCCTCTATCAGACTCTATCCTCTGTGGGAGACCAAAACGAGAAAATACATGATTTATTAGCAATGCAGCACATGTCTCGGAGCTATTATTTGGTGCTGGTATACATTCGACATACTTGGTGAATAAACATGTAACTGTTAACATATACCGATTTCCTCGTGAAGATTTTGTTACGGGCCCAATAAAATCCATTTGAAGGTCTGACCAAGGCATACATATCCCCCTCTTCTGGAGAGGTGCTCTGTGAGTTGGCTTGGTAGGTTGAAATTGGGGACATATTAGGCAACCTTGGCAGTACTCCTTCACATCACGTAACATATGAGGCCAGTAGGCATAATCCCGCAGGATCTCATACGTGATCTTTTCTCCACGATGACCGGAAGTGGGAGCATCATGGGCATGCTGTAGCATCAAACCTCTAAATTTAAGTGGGACGACCCATTGTTGTACGCCACCCTTTGAGGTTCGTATCAACAATCCCTGGTATAAAGAGAATTGGGATTTGGATTTCATTAAGATACGTAAATCCTCCTTCCCACTATATACTTCCTTATTTATGGGATTTTGGTTGGGATCTTCTATATGACTATAAAACAAGCCAATTATTGGGTCTTCTTTTTGGGCAGTAATTAAATCCTCACTAGGAGAATCGTGACTCCACTGTAATGCATTCGGATCACCAGTTGTTCTGGCCTGTTGCCTGGTGGCAGCTTCAACCTGTACGGTACCTAAAAATTGGTCAATGTCTAACAGTTCACCGGTGATTGCCCCTTCCTTGGCTAGAGAATCGGCCAGATCGTTCCCTTCTTTCTCGGCACCTAGAACCTTGGAGTGGCCTTTGGTCTTCTTGAAGTGCAGGGTGAGATCATTTGACCTTACCAGTTCATCGATGTGACAAAAGAGCTTACCATGTTTCACGGGTTTGTGATTACTCTTGTTCATGTTGTTTCGCTTCCACCTAGGGAAATACTCCACAAAACTATTCCTGACATAATTGGAATCGGTTATGATGGCACACTCTTTGATGTTGAACTCTATAGCCATCTCAACTGCTCTAAGAATTGCAGTAAGTTCAGCAACCTGACTGCTTTTTGGTCCAAGTTTGTATCCCACAGAAATTGGGGTGACACCTTGGGTCCAAACGATTCCAATACCTGCCACTAGTTGGAGCTGTTCCCCATCCTTGTGATGAAAAGCACAACCATCCACTTATACACACGGCAGCTGTTTACAGTATTCTTCATCGTAAACCTTGTAGGGAGAGAACAGTTGTTCTTCCAGAAAGTCAGTGTCCGGGCCCTCCATAGCAGGCGTAGTTGCGGAACAATCATGGAGCTCGGCTAGGCCCTGGGCTACTGGACTTTCCTTGTTCTGTTTGTACCGAATTTCAAGAGGCCACCCTTGCAAAGACAAAGTCCAAGCAGTGATGCGGCTATTAGACACATTTCCTCCCTTGATACGTTCACTCTTTAAATACTGTAAAGGCTGGTGTGCCGTTTCAACAATGATTCTCTCTCCCTGAATGTAACTGCGGAAATTCTGTAATGCCCACACGGTGGACAATAGAGCTTTTTCACAGTCACTGAACTTTACTTCAACCGGGGACAAAGTTTTACTGGCATAGGCAATCACCTTACTGACATCATCACGTTTCTGGTAAAGAACAGAACTCATACTTACCTGCGTAAACCCTGTCTCTAGATAGAAATTTTTACCCCCTTCGGGATATCCGAGACACGGGGCTTGTGTGAGACGTTCCTTTAATTCCTTCATGGCGTCCTCCTGTTTCTTACCCCACGACCATTCGACATCCTTCTTCAGTAGGTGAAGCAGTGGCTTGCTTATCTCGGCGTAATTATCAATAAACTTACGCGAGTAGTTTACCATACCTAGGAATGATCTCAATTCTTTAAGGTTAGTAGGGACTTTACAGTTCATAACCGCCTCAACTTTCTTCTTTTGTGGGTTCAAACCTTCAGCAGTAACTTCATGGCCTAGGAAGTTTACCTTCGTGCGACACCACTGGGCTTTTTGTAAGGACAGTTTAACTCCTGCTGCTTTTAATTGGCCCAGGACATGCCGAAGTTCTGTAATGTGTTTGGCCATATCTGTACTTTTGATCAGGATATCATCCACATATGCCAACGTCCCCCTTTCGAAGGCGTCTGGCATGGCCTTGTGCATGAACACAGCAAATTCATGTCCAGAATTTGTGAATCCGAAAGGCATTCGCACCCAACAATATTGTCGATTCCCAAAACTGAAGGCCAGTTTGTATTGGTCTTCCTCACTCACCTTTATGGTCCAATACCCCTGTGCACAATCCAAGGCTGTAAAAACCTGGGATCCTTGGAGCTGGGCTAGACACTGGTCTATGTATGGGACAGGCCATCCTGACATGTACACACGTTTGTTCAGCTGACGGAGGTCAGCGCACAAACGCCATTGTCCATTGGGTTTTAAAATACCCAGGATCGGGTGGTTGTAGGAGCTGTGGATGGGCCTAATTATACCCCTTTCATGTAACTTCCTGATAATCTCAGCTAGAGATTCATAGGAAGCTAATGGTAACCTATACTGTCTTACAAATACTGGTGGGGCATCTGGATCTGTTTGGATCCTGGCGATGTGTAGGTCAGTAGTCCCACAATCGTAAGAATCCTTGGCAAAGATTTCTTGGAATTCAAGGAGAAGCTCTCGGAGCAATTGTCGGTCGAGATCATTGGAACACGCATCGGCGAGGGCCACCATCTCTTCCACTAACTCCTTGAATCCAGGAAAGCTTTCCGGCTGACCTATCTCATATGCCTCTTCAAGTTTTGCGGTGAGGTCATTGGGTATGTGATGTGTGTGTGTGTTCTCCTGCCATCCAGGTTCTTTGGGGTACTCTTGTTCTTTGATTGGGTGATCAAAGACAATTGATGTCTCTTCGATTCGACAGGTGCCATCTTTAGAATCGAATGGATAAATGGACTCTATGGTGAAAATACCCTCTGGTAATGAATGGAATGTTTGTTCAATTAATTGTTCCTCCGACAAATATTCATCGGGGATGAGTCCAATCACCTGGTTAGTGACCCCAAAGGTGTAATATTCAGTCTCTACCGCTAGACCAATAAGGGTCCCTTTGGGTAAGACGATGTCCTGATTGGACAGATTATGTATGTAAATGTACATCGGGGATTGATGTGTGTTGACTAGGGGCGTGTGTGTAATGTTCAGTCCCTCCCCCTGCATTTTATGGGAGAGGCATACCAATGCATCTGACCCCTTCAGTCTATGTCCCTTTTTGACTTGGATGGGGAGTATGAAATTATTTATGCCCTTAGGAATTGTAATCTTTTGGGCTACCTGGACTTCAACAGCATAAGGCATCTGTTGCTGGGATTTTAAAGCTAAGTCCAGATTTTGGTATTTTTCGGGGTCCCCCTTTAGTCGACTCCATAAACAGTCATTAATTAGGTCGACTTGCATTGCAAAGCGATGTAATATATCGTTGCCAAAATAAATTTTAGTTTGGGGATTATCCAAGACTAGGAACACATGGGTGGCTGTTTTGTTTCCTACAGTGACGTTTAAGAGACACCTAGCCATTGAATTGTGATCATCAGAGTCATCAAGGGAGTCTGAAATCCAATGACGCTGAGGTGTGGAGAAACGGATCATTTCCATTTCGGTCAGGTGTTTTATCAGCCCATGGCTTACAAAGCTGTGTTCCTGTCTCAAATCTAGTTTGGCATATTTTGACCTATTAAGACCATTTATCCGGATGGGGATAAACAAGTCGCTGTTAACCCTTTCAATACCTGTCAAGAATTGGGTATGATCTCCCCCTTTTCTTGGTTTATCCTCCTGATGAAAAGATATCGTAAGGATGTCATCTTGGAGGGAAATATCTTTTATTTTCTCTTGGGGAATTCTAAAAATGTGTTCCTCATCTCTTCTGATAGGGTTATGGTCATCAGGTTTGATAACCGTTACATCAGGAAGTTGGCTGTTCCTGAAATGGATTTCTAATGATCCAGGCCTTTCTTCCACCAGGTGGCAGTGTTGTCGGGAATGGGGAGTTTTAAGTTTCCCATATTTAATCGGGGTATTTACCTGTGACCACAGTACTTGGTTCACACAGTCAACTATCGTGTTCAGCCTTTTTAGGAAGTCCATCCCAATTATCATGTGGTGCCGGGAGATGCTGGCAATGATGATGGGGTGTCTCAGTTCCTTATTACCCAGTTTCAGTTTAAGCCAGGCGGTACCCATGACTTGTAACGGGTCTCCACCTACACCAATCAATGAGCTGTCAAAGCTTTTAAGTCTCGGCTTGGTGGGCATGACATTCGCCACTTTATCAAAATGTTCCTGTGACATGATGGTTGCTTGGGATCCAGTGTCTATTAAACCGACAATCGAAAGATCACTGGCATCCTACACCTGTACTGTGGCATAATATCTCCCATCAGATTCAGTCAGCTCACACATGAAATTAGTGTGGTTGAAGATCTGTGGGCCCTTCAATAACATATGACTAGCTCTTATCTCACCGCATGTGGTGGACACATTACCCTTATCCTCCCTGGTGGGATTCTTGGACTGTCTCAAGACAGAAGCACAACTAGAAGTTGGTGCTCCGTCTGGCTTGTCAATCCCGACGACTTCCGATGCCGCGACTATATTAGGGGCAATAGATGGACACTGAAAAACAGGAGAATCGTTAATACCCAACAACTGGTCCCCCTTTGCCTGAGAACTAGCTTCTCCATTAGTAGGCGTGTCAGGGACGGTACACACATCTCCTGTCATTCGACTCAGTGTTCTCCCCTGTTGGTTTAAGGCTTGGTTGCCTGTTAATTCTGTGACCCTTGGTTGGTCACAAGAGCTGCTCCTAAAAAAGGATTGGATGGAAATTGAGTGACAAGCCTGTCCATTTGTTCAGCCATTTTGCTGACCTGTGCCTCTATTTGTCCAATACGCTCAGAGGAGTCATTCTGTTGATTCTCCCTTTTCCTATACTTGCGCTTGTATTTTGGACGAGACTGGTAATGAGACTCAGAGTCAGAACTACTGCTCTGGTCCCGACGCCATTGTTCTTTCTGAGGTTTTGGGGTCTCCCTGTTATTAAAGGGAGCCTGGGGTACTGTATCCCCCCTTTTAGCCTGAGGGTGTTCTTGGCGTGGAGGAAATCTTTGGAAGTCGGAGTTCTTATTAAAATTGGGATTCTTATTGTGATTATGGTTCCTGTTGAAATTGGGGTTCCCATAAAAATTCCCATGTTGGTTTTGGCGAGGATAATAGAACCTCCGAGGATACCATTGACTCCTTTGATTCTCATCACTGTACTGACCCTTACCATACTTTTTATTCTTCTCACTTCCACTACCGTAGTTTCCTGGCTTTTGTCTATCCTTTCTCACCCACTGGTTTTGGGGTGCAAAGTTATGGACCTCCTTCACTTGCTGGGTTTGAGGTACAAATCTAGGGGAACCATTGGTTTTACCCCCACGGACTACTTCCGCATATGATTTCTTTTCTGCCTGCAAATTTGGATTTGGAGGGGAAACGGTAGTGGCTGCTACTATCTTGGGGCTATTTTTAGGTTCTCTTTTCATCCCGCCCTCACTGGACTGTTGGATCGAGAATAAATAGTCACTCTCTCTCACCAACCAATCAAGAGAGCATCCCTTTCTGTAATCCTTTGCAAGTCCCAATTTTATGTAAGCAGGTAATGCTTCATAGAATAGTGTCTTGAATTCTGGCTGGTTAGGATTGGGATCCTTTTCAGCCAGGAAATAGGCATTTCTGAGGACAGCCAGAAATTCTGCAGGGCTTTGGTGAGGACCACACTTTAAATTGTAGGCCGCAGCCTTGGCAGAGGTTACAGTTTTATAAGGCCCAAATTCCATGTGGCACTTATGTTTAACCTCTCTCCAGGACTGATTGGAATAGGCCCTCAAGGTCTCAAAGAATTGCCGGTATTTCTCTTCAAACACCCATGGCAGCAATTCTATTTTGGTGTGGTCATCTCTAATGCCCAGAATCTCTAACGTCTGTTCATATGTTTTCATGTGTTCGGTGATCTCAAGGGACCCTTTCTTAGAAAACATAGGAACAGTGTCCTTCAGGAACTTAATGACCTTTGGGGTGTCATATCTCCTGAATGACCCCTGGGATTTCCCTTCCTGCCTATATGAAACCTCATATTTTTCTTCAGAGCGCTCTGGAGTGTATCTTGAAAGTTTAGGAGGTGGCCTATATTCTGACCCTGACTCACTATCAGATACTTCGCTGTGATGCGGGTATCTCCGCTCATCAGCCTCTGGCTTGACTGGGTTGGTCCGTCTTTGGACCCCAGAATTTATTTGGGCCGTCAACCTTATAATCTGCTCCTCCAGAGTTTTCTGCTCAGATTTTATCAAGGTAAGTTCTGACTGGTCATGCTTATCCCCTGGGTGAACTTTAATTTTGACAGGAGATAACCTCTCTGATCTGAAGTACTCCACCTCATCTTTTAAGTCCTGATACTTCTCTTGAAGTTGTTTTAATTCCTGAAAGTTTCTCTCATACAGGTCCTGAGCACTTCGAAAGTCTCCGACCAATTTATCATAATATTTCTCGGATTCGTCTAAACGAATACCGGCATGACCAAGCTTCCCTTTCAAAGACTCAATGTCCTGATTTTTGCTTTCTAACAAGAGGCGGGCCTCTGACAACTCTTCCCTTAGAGTCATGGTCCGCTGGGCAGCTCCAGCGGTCATGAACCATAACATGGGCCAAGCTTCTAGGAGAAGTCTGTCACGGCTTCTATCACTTTCTGCTCCAGCAAATGCTATTAAAAACCCAACAACCTGGCCCTTTTGGTTGAACAGGTCCTCAAAGGTGCTCATGGCCTGCTTTTTCTCTTCATCCACAAATTCATTATTGCTATCCCCCAGACCTAATCTCTTGCGGAGATAATCTATTACTTCACATTCAACATACTTCTGCCAAGCACCGGCAGCTTTCCGGGCTGGCTTCATAGCTTCCTGCTCAATGCCTTGAGCCGCCATATTTTCCTCGTTATGCTTGGAAGAGGTGGATCCGTGATTACTGGATGCCATTTTGATATAAAATATATGTTTGACAAAGTGTACAAATATACAATCACCAGTGCGTTTTGTGTTATGGTACGATTTCTATGGATCTCAGCAGTGCCTCCAAATTTATCCTGTGGTGGTTTATGTAAGGATATATATTATTTATAAAGGGCGTGTCCCTTTCCCTTAGATGAAATATTACAGTGCCTCCAGCCGTTAAAATACGGCAAATATTTAGTAAACCAATAATTTGGACACCTTGATAATTTGATCACCACTTATTATTATACCTTGAATTCTTTTAGCCAATATGATTTCGTACCATACACACAAAATTTGCCTTGTAATAGATAAATATAAGAATTTATTTATGTACAAAAATTATATATATATTAACACAAAACGTAAAAGACTGGTGATAAATGAACATTGGTACACACAATCAAAAATATATCCTACCAATGTAAGACACAATAATAAGGTTTCTAACTAATTACATCAATATCACAATTTTTAAATGATATGATTATTTATTAAATTTATTAATAATTAATAATTTCGAATATCTCAAAGGTTATATTCTCACAAGCCGTGGCCATAGGATTGCAAGAAGCAAGCCCTTGATATATGATACTCTGGTTATTAATATTCAATAAATTATGAAATATGAAAAAAATTATAATATGGCAATAAACAATTTTTAACAGTAAAACAGGATCTCTCTACATATATCTAACTACCCAATATTGTTGTGATACACTAAGATAATTTTATGATTCCACACAACGGAAAAAAAAGGTAATACAAAATCAAATAAACATCTCACCACACCCGGAATTCAGACTAGGCAACTCTCCCGTGGATTTAGCTGGCAGTGGAACGCCTTTAGACTGATATTATAGGGCAAGTGATAGATATTCAGTAGGGGAGAATGTAGGAAGTTATAAGGTTAGAGGTTTAGAAATTTAGTTAAAGTTTTAGGAAGTTTGAAAGTATGAAAGAGTAGTTATTCAGCAGAGATCTTCTTCAGATGTCAGGGTCTTCTTGTGATGAGGTCTCTTCTTGAGCTTTTTCTTGATGAGCTTTTTTTGTTAAAGGTACAAAGGCTTTTATATCCACTAATCCATTGTTCTAAGATACCTTCCCACCAGGCTTCCTGATTGGCTAGTTGAGAAATGTGTGTACATAAGCTATTTCTCACCTGCCCGCCAGGTGGCGGTCATGTATCATAGAACAATTTGAGTATTTGAGATGACTCATACCTTGGGTGGAATCTTAAGGTAATTTCAGGAATCAAATATACGTCTTTTTCCAGATATAAGTGATCATACCTATGATATTCTAAATAGGGACCATGGAATATAGGTGTATATTCAGTTATTCCTTCTTGAAATACCATCCTGTTTGTTTCCTGATAAGACATGTAACTAATGCTAGTTTATAATACATCTTACTTCCCATCATCTCAATACTCAAGTTAGTGATATATAGTTCCCATTTCTGAATATTTAGTGGTGTGTAAAATCCATAACATCTCATTTATAATATGTTTTTGTAATATATTTTTGTAATTATATACAGTCAACTTTTAGACTTTATATACAGTCAACTTTTAGACTTAAATGTCCTAAATTTCACCCCTTTGTTTTAGAATCAACATTTTCTCTGTGTAGAAAAAAAAACTTTCTGTTTGCCTGGCCCTTGTGTTGGACTCATGGTAAACAACTGTTAATGCTTTCACCCTTGGTGAACAATAGCATATTTCAGAGGTCTGTTGGTTCATCACACTCTGCACGTTTTGGTTAAGCTTTCAACCAGTTGAGTTCCCGTCTCATTATTGTTAAAATGTTTGAAAGTCGAAGTCCTATCTGGCTATTTGTTTGACTTTCTGTATCTGCATTCTTCTCAACCTCAATATACAAATAGTCCTTGTTGACAGTTCAAACAGTCTTATTGTCTTGGAAAAGTCTCACTTCCCCCCTTCTCCATTTCTTAACTAGAATCCTTGATGGTTCAACCAAGACAAAATTAACTCTTAGCATCCGGCTATACTGAGCTGTTTGCCATATAATATTATGTCTTGATAAAGTCATATTTTTGAGACATAATTCAAAAGGTCCACAACAGCAAGTAACTCTGTGAGTGGAGGGAATTTCTACAGGAACCATTAGCCTTGAGGATGTGGGAAACACTTCATTTACATGTAAATTATATACCTAGTTCTTTTTCCCAAAAACATTTTTTTTATTAAACTTCAAATTTAATGCCCCTGAACAGATGAAATACTGATATCACTTTTATCAGATCATTTTGTAGTTCTAATACATCTCCCAGTGTCTTGTAGACATATTTTGTTCTATTATTAGTATCCATCTAGTTAATGCAAAACAATTAAAATTTACAGCTTATGTATATTTTATGTGTAGGAAAATAATTTTTAGCTGGTGTGTAAGAAAAATTTATATTTCACAAACTTTGTTTGCCACTTGTTATTGAAGATATTGTAAAGTCATTTTTATTAAATAATAAACATATTGTACTGACTTTATATCCATATCTACAATACAGCTCTTCTAGGTGTTTCTATTTCCCCATAAGTGTTTGTTGTAGACCTTTTTAATCCTCAGTCTTGATGTTAGGTGTACAGCACTTAATACCACACATGGTTTGTGTCATCTCTTACCTTAAGGCTTTCCATACTGAAAGCTTGCGCCTTTCAGCATGTCAACTAAGGAAGCCTATTATTTAACAACATGTGCCTAACAGTGTAACACTACAGTCCTTGACCCCAGCTCTATCCTTCCTGACACCAGATGGGCTGAAATTTTAATGACCCACAGCTGCATTAATAGAAATTAAAAAGAAATAAAGAATACATCAGCTGTGGGCTGTTGACCCAATTAATAACCAGGATAAAGAGTTAATTGCACCTTCTCTAGCTTTATTTTAATTAGACAAACAACATGTGACATCCTTTGGCTTGTTTTCTTTACAATAAACATAACATATTAAAACTTAAAGACCAACTAAATAGGAAATAAAACTCAACTAACGAAGGTAAGTTGATAAACAATAGCAGAAACAATTTTACTTTACCTGCTTTCCGACCACCCTATAGCAGAGTTACCGATGCAGGGTGGCAGGGTTCCTCAAAATTATGTATATATACATGATTTTGTAATTCCAGGTAGGGGTTGCGCTCACACCCCACCCTACTTGTGCTGCCTCTTTGCATACCCATAAGTGGTGTGGGATGCCTTTAAAGCCTACACCAGAGGCCTACACACCTCAGCTATCAAATCAGTGAGAGTGGAATTTTCCACACAAGTCACTAGGCTGGAACAGGAAGAGTCTGAGGCTGTTTTAGCTTTTGCACATTTTCCTACTGGAGATAAATACTGTCTACTGGCCCATGCCCTCAGAGAATTGGAACTCCATCTCACATCCCTCACTAACTGCCATACAAGCAGTAAGCTGTTTGGTAAATCATTAGCCAATCTTGTTGTAGACTCGAGACAGCTGACAGTTGTCTCTGAGCTGATCACAGAATCTGGGGAGCGTCTCACAACTACAGCTGCGATTCTTCCGAGGTCTCATTCCTGATGACTACTTTACAAAATCTCTCCTTGATGCCTTTATCTGCCACCAACGCCCTTGACCTTGACAAGGAAATCTCTGTTTTTGAAGTAGAAGTGGCCATCATATCATTTCCCTCAAGTAAAACACCAGGGTCAGATGGTTTGCTCAGGGATTGGTATAAATTGCATGCTGGGGATTTAGCACATAAGCTCCATACAGTGTTTCATGACAGTTATGAGGCCCAGTCTCTACCCCAGTCCATGTATCAAGCTCACATTGTGCTTCTGCCTAAATCAGGTAAGAACCCTAGACAATGTGCCTCATATAGGCCTATATCCCTCCTAAATTATAATTTAAAAATCTTGACTAAAGTGTTGTCCACTAGACTAATGAAATTCCTTCCCTCCTTGGTCAGCAGATTCAACGGATATTAATCTGCGCAGTGTTTTCACTCATCTTCAACTTTCTCAGATAAATCTGATTCTCGGGTCCTTGCATTGATGGATGTTGCAGACATTCAACTCTGTGGATTGGTTTTATATGTCAGCAGTTTTGGAAGTGATGGGATTTGGACCATATTTTTGTAAATGGATCACAATTCTCTGTAAGGTCCCAATGGCCCAGATAAAATTAGGGAGAGCCCTTTCAGAGCCTTTTTCCATCGGTAGGGGGACAAGACAGGGATGCCCCTCCCAGCTCAGTTTGTTCTAATGATGGAACCCATAGCCCAAGCTATATGCAGATCTGCCCTTATTAGGGGTATACAGGTGGGCCCCATAATAGAAAAAGTGTCATTATATGCTGATGATTAAGTCTTGTTGCTGAACAATCCTGATCTTTCTGTTCAGGCTGCACTGAATTTAATATCCTCTTTTTACCCCCTTTCCAGTTTGAAAGTCAACTGGGACAAATCCCAAATTTTACCTATTGATCAGTAAGCATGTGAGCAGGAGGATCCAGGACTAACTTTTGAAATGGACCTCATCTGCTAAATATTTACTATTGTTTGAACCTATTACCTTTATTCCTTACCTTCGCTTTACCACCTGCCCCCTTGACCCTGTCCCCACACAACTCCTACGATCACCCTCCTCCTCCATCCTATGCTCCCTCACTCACATCTTTAATCTCTCCCTCTCTACTGGCACATTTCCCTCCCCTCTGAAGCACGTGCACATCACTCCCATACTTAAAAAACCCTCCCTGGATCCCACCGACCTAAACAACCTTAGACCCATCTCCCTGCTGCCATTTTCATCCAAACTCCTTGAATGCTTAGCCTATAATCTCCTAAGCTCCCACCTCACCAACAACAACCTCCTTGATTCCCTACAATCTGGCTTCTGTCCCCTACATTCTACTGAAACCGCCCTACTCAAACTCACCAACGACCTGCTAACCGCCAAAGCCAATGGCCACTACTCAGTGCTACTACTCCTCGACCTCTCTGCGGCTTTTGACACGGTCGACCACCCCCCCTTCCTCAAAAAACTATACTCTTTTGGCCTCAGAGACTCCGCTCTCTCCTGGCTCTCTTCCTATCTATCTTAACGCTCCTTCAGCGTTACCTATAATGCTGTCACCTCCCCCTCACTCCCCCTCTCTGTTGGGGTCCCCCAAGGTTCTGTCCTCGGGCCCCTTCTCTTCTCCATCTACACCTCCTGCTTTGGTCAACTGATACACTCCCACGGCTTCAAACTACCATCTCTATGCCGATGACACTCAAATCTATCTCTCTACCCCTCGCCTCACTCCTTCAGTCTCTGCCCGAATAACTAGCCTTCTGAAAGACATATCAGACTGGATGTCACTCCACTTCCTCAAATTAAACCTTGCCAAAACTTAGCTCCTAGTTTTCCCCCCAACCCGCCCCCCCGACCTCTCCATCACGACCAACAACGCCACCATCAGCACTACCTCGCAAGCCAGAGTACTAGGTGTAATTCTAGACTCCAATCTGTCTTTTCAGCCCCAGATCCAATCGCTGACAAATTCATGCAGACTCCACCTCCGCAACATCTCCAAAATACGCACGTTCCTAACTCCAGAAACTACAAAGCAGCTCATTCACTCCCTTATATCACGACTTGACTACTGCAAATCCCTCCTCAGCGGCTTACCCCAACACAGGCTATCCCCACTTCAGTCTATCCTGAATTCTGCGGCCAGACTCATCCACCTTACCAACCACTCCGTATCTGCCACCCCCCTCTGCCAATCCCTCCACTGGCTTCCGATTGCCCAAAGCATAAGATTCAAAATATTAACATTGAAGCTGTTCATAGCACTGCCCCAAACTACATCACTGACCTGATATCCATTTAGCACCCAAAACCTACCCTCCGCTCCTCACAAGACCTTCTACTCTCCAGTTCCCTGGTCTCCTCCTCCCATGCCCATCTCAAGGACTTCTCCAGGGCTTCCCCCATCCTCTGGAACTCACTACCCCAATCCATCAGACTGTCACCTACCCTCCTCACCTTTAGGCGCACCCTGAAAACCCATCTCTTTAGAGAAGCCTACCCTGCCCTCACCTAATTGCTGAACTCCTCCGCTCTTCCCACCGCTCCATCCCCCACAGCTATTTCCTCCTGTACCACTCTCCCCTCCCTCCTAGATTGTAAGCTCCAAGGAGCAGGGCCCTCGAACCCCTCATGTATTGAATTGTATTGGTACTGTACTGTCTCCCATTATAATGTACAGCACTGAGCAAACTGTTGGCGCTATATAAATACTGTATAATAATAATTCCAACTGGCTAAAGAATGCATGCCTGCATGGGTACACCTCCCTCTTTCACTTATAGGTAAAATTAACCTCATAAAAATGAAATTGCTTCTCCTCCTTCTTATAAATTCTTAGACATGCCCCAGTATGGATCCCGAAGACATTTTACAGACAGTTTGACTCTGTGCTGACCTCCTTCTGGGGTTCTGGTTAGTCTAGATTTAAACTGGTTACCCTTCAGTGGCCCTGGATGCAGGTAGAGCTAGCATGTCCCAATTTACATGCTTATTAGCTAGCTGTTTTGCTCCCTCATGCTCATAATTGGTCGGTGGCAGCTGAAACAAATGCCACGGTGGTTCTGGAGACAGAACATTTAGGCTCTTAGGAAGCTCTCAAAAACTTACTGTATAGAGGGGTCTCACCTCCCTATCTCATCACAGAATCTATGAAAACATTAATTAAGGCATGGCAATTCCAATTCCAACATTCTGTTTCTGCTAAAGTGTGGTCTCCTCATATGCCTTTATGGTTAAACCCCTCGCCTCCCTGAGTTTGTCATAGCTTCTGATCCTAATATGGGGTCATCTAAGGGGATCAAATACCCCAATAAAATCTGCTCAGAGGGTACCCTTCAAACTTTTGACTCTTTAAAACTGAGATATGCCCTCCCCAATACATATCTGTTCTGGTACCTGCAACTATGTCATGCCTTTGACTTGTTTCGTAACCAACCAATCACACTTGCTGATTCTGGTATTGAATCCCTATTGCACTACGGCACTTTGACAAAACCTCCTTCCAATGTTTACAAATTTCTTCAGCCTACCATTCATGAAGGTTTTGACAAGTTGTTATGCTTCTGGTATGAGGAGGTACCTGAATTAGATTCTCAGGATTAGGAGGATATATGGGAATATCCCATACAACAACTAGACTCCACTCGAGACTGCTTAATTCAATTTTGGAATTAATTTCACTCCCACTCTTCTAAGTATGGGCATTGCACGGAGGATCCAACAATGTTCCTGCATGTCTTCTGGGAATATCCAGTGATAAAATCCTTCTGGATGTTGCTCAGTATATTCATTTTGTGACAACCATCACTATACCCTTATCTGTTGATGTTTGTATGTTGGGCTTAGTTCATCTCCTGGCTGTGTCCAGGGGCTTTTGCTTTTTTGCGCACATAAAATTATACTTCTCAAATGGAAATCCCCACATGCACCTATATCCAATTTTTGGAAACATATAGTTAATAATATTTGGGTATGCATATATGTGGCTTCTCTGTGTCAAGGCCCACCCTCTGAGAGGCCGCATATATGCACGCTTTCTGCACAAATAGGTTAAGGTATATGCTACAAAAATAAAAATATCTACTACTTAGGCAATCCTATAGAAACTCACTTAGTAATTGTTGTCCATGTCTGAATCCCTTGTTGAAGGATTGCACCACCATCCCTAATATTTAAGTTAGTTGCATATATTCACTGTGTATTCATTTAAGCACACCCTTACTACATTTGTTGATAAATCTAAAGGAAATTGTATAATTTATGTGCAATATGTATGACCCACATTACAATCTACTTTAGTTCTAAGATTTGCAGTCAATGTTTCATACAATTTAACCTCTTCACGCCGGCCGAACGCAATTGTGCGGCCTCCCGGCGTCTGGGCCTAGACGCTGAGCGGCCACACATTTGCGTTCTATTAAAAAAGGGCATATGTGCCGAGAGCACGCGTCCTGCGCGCTCCCAGCACACATGTCCAGTACTCACGGAAAGGTCCCGATCTCCTCTTTCGATCGGGACCTTTCCCGGGCATGTGACCGCCGTGATGTCGCGTCACAGCGGTCACATGACTGTAAACCCCGGCCAATTTAACATTGGTAAAGCATCTGATCACACCGATCTTGGTGTGATCAGATGTTTTAGGGGCAGAGGAGATACCTAGAGTCTAATAGACCCCAGATTTCTCAGAAAAGAGTACCTGTCACTGCCTATTGCTATCACAGGGGATATTTACATTCCCTGCGATAACCATAAAAGTGCATAAAAAAATAAAGGGACAGTGTAAAAATAAAAAAGCAAAATAATTATTTAAAAAACATTACTCCCATCCCCCCCTTTGCTCATGCGCAAAGGCGAATGTAAGTGTCAATCCAGTGTCAGTATGTAAACAGAGATTTCACCATGCATGTGAGTTATCACCGCAAACCTCACATTGAGGGCAGTAATTCTAGCACTAGACCTCCTGTGTAAATCTAAAGTGGTAACCTGTAAGGTTTTTAAAGCATTGCCTATGGATATTACAAATTTACAAAGTTTGCCACTGTTGTGCGGCAATTTTAAAGCATGTCATGTTTGGTATCTATTTACTCGGCATAACATCCTCTTTTATATATTTTCACACAATTGGGCAATATATTGGGGTTTTGTTCATTAAAATTCAAATAAGTGTTTTTCAAAAAAAATGTGTTTGAAAAATTGCTGTGCAAATACTGTGTAACATAAAAAATTATAACATCACCCATTTTATTCTATAGGGCCTCTGCTTTAAAAGGTATATAATGTTTGGGGGTTCAAAGTAATTTTCTAGCATAAAAAAGGTCAGAAAAAAAAGTTTGGTATTCAAGTGGTTAGAAGAGTGGGTAATGTGTGGCATAAGCTTCTAATATTGGGCATAAAATTCCAGGATAGTAGAAGCACCCTCCCAAATGACCCCTTTTTGGAAAGTAGAAACTCCAAGGTATTGGCTAATGGGCAGGGTGAGTATTTTGCAGATCTAATTTATTTCCACAGGTTTTTGGAAAATGAAGAAAAAAATTAAAATGTATGTTTTCTTTTCTTATTTTACAAAAATCTGTGACAAAAAATGATATCTGAAAAATACTCACCATGCCTCTTTTCAAATTCTTTGGGGTTTCTACTTTCCAAAAAGGGGTCATTTTGGGGTGTTTGTACTATCCTGGTATTTTAGTGCCTTTTGAAACTGATAGGTATTGAGAAAGTGATATGAGAACATATACCCTTTGAAATCCTGAAGGTGGTCATTGGATTTGGGGGCCTGTATGTGGCTAGGCTACAAAAATTCTCACATGTGGTATCCTCATACTCGGGAGAAATAGCAGAATCTGTTTTGTGGTGTTATTTCACATATACCCATGGCATGTGTGAGCAATAATTCATTTAAGTGACAACTTTGTGTAAAAAAAAAATTGTTTTGCCATTTTCCAAAAATATTTGGCAATACATAAAGTCTTCCATGGATTCAACATGCCTCAGCAAATTCCTTGGGGTCAAAATTATAACAAAATTGGTGCTGTGCCCCCACACTTGTACTTATATAAATAAATAAATCAAAAAGAGGTTTCAATTGCACCCCTAGTGAATCCTCCTGTGTATAATTATCACAAACTCAATTCTTCATATTAATATAGAATCTTATACAGTGATGTTTGATAAACCATATAAAATAAAATATAAATGTGCAAAACACATAAAAACACAAAACATAAACCCACTTGCGTCCCTAAACAGGGTGAAATCAGAAACATGTACTAAACCACACGTGATAAAACACTTGGCATAAATGAATGCCCAGAGGTGCAGTGGAAATAAACTGACAAATGGCACTATTGTGCCTATAGAAACAAACAATAGGACGGTTAGAATAAATTAATCCTGACTATAAGACAATCTACAAGGACTATAATAAATCCTTCAACATAAATGTGCAGCCACCACTAAACAAATGGCCACATGTACCAAAATGTAAATTGCCGTGCTCGAATCCCCAAACTTGGGACTATACTGCTATATAAATAGAAAAAAAAATTAAATCAAATATTAAGTGAATCCACAAATGAAAATCCAGTGACACTCTATGATAAACACATATAAAACATATGCTGGAAGGATGTGTGGGAGCACAGTACCAATTTTGTTTTACTTTTGATCCCATTCTATCCAGTTGTATAGCCAGGTGTCAGCGGCAACCCATTCCTAGAACAGTAGTTTATTCAGGGTAGCGCAGGTGGTTCTCCATTGTTTTTTTATCAAATTCCTTGGGGTGTCCACTTTCCAAAAAGGAATCATTTGGGGGGGAAGGTTTGTACTACCCTTGCATTTTAGCACCTCAAGAAATGTGTTCTCCAACAGGTCTACACTGAAATTTATAGGGCAGTCTAAAATTAGTATATCAATAACTTTCCTAATTCATTTATAACTTTGCTAATAGCACTTGTTTTCCACTTTTACTATAGGGAATGTCATCAGTTAACTTTTACTTGCAAAGTGATTGACTGCTAACTACTAGTAATAGTGACCGACCACTAACCTTACAAAGTATGCTTTGTAATGGTTTTTTGCTATCTGGATGCACATGGCATTATGTCTCACATTCAGATTTGGTTCACACCAACTGCTGCATTGTAGCACAGCTGCTGGTGCGCAGTGCAATCCTGCTGAGCGAGTTTCCTTTTTTTTTTTTAAAACAAACTTTACTGAGATGTCACAAAGACACCCAACACAGTCCCACTGCATCTGGTGTGAATCAACAATAAGGCCACAATTCTTATCCTGGTCCAACCAGGAAAAATGTGCGTCTGAATGTGTTAGGTTATTTCCAATAACTCTGAAATATGTTTAAAAAATTGTTAAAAATGAAGGTTATAACATCTCCCCATCACCCGCATTGCCAATCCACTTGACCTCCTTCATCCCTGTGTTAGCTGAAGCAGCACCCTAGTTGTCTTATCTGTTCAAAAGCTGAGGCAGCATAGTAAAAAAGCTGCAGCTGATATGTTAATATCACATTTTCCTGGTAAAATGATTCCCCGGAACATTTCCTGTTTTATTATCATTCCTCCCATCAGGATGTTATACTGGGATGGCCCAGTCTCACAAGTGATAAATACAGCAATTAAATCTTTGTTAATGGCAAATCACGCCTTTAAATAATAGCAAAGGAGAAGCGTCTGCACATTTTTGTTCTGCAGACTTTGAAAAATCTTTGACCTTATTCACTTATTAAAAAAATAATCTTACAAATTTTGCAACCAAGGGTAAAAAAGCAGACTGAATTAACCATCTATTCAGAGATAAGACAGTACTATGAATTAAATCCTTGCTCTGTAGAGTACTACAAAGCTTTATTTTATCCACAGCTGTATTTTATATTATGCAACATTAAAACAAATACTGTTTAAATGTTTAGAATTCAGTTTACGTGACCTCTAATCTTTTATCAGCAATGAAACAGTGATGTAGCTGGTGGCAGCATCCTGTATAATGCTTTCCCTATGGGTAATCCATGATTTCAGAAAAGTAGAAATAAGGATTAGAATTAATCCCAAAATTCAGATGAAGTTAGATTTGGACTAGATATTAAGAATTCTGAGGTTAAATCCAAATTGCAGTCTTATTTTTGGCATTTTGGATTCTCAAAAGGCATCTAGGAGAATGGAACCGAAAGCTGCTCCAAAGGCCATTTCTGCCTTATATCTGCTTCTGTTGTTGTTTGGGCATGCTTAGCTTGACTGCAACCCACCTATCTTCTTGCCTGTAGCAGACTAAGTGCTAACACATTGTGGTGCCATTTATTTTGAATTGTACCCAAATTTATTAAGGCAGTGCCCCACATTACACAGTAATGCAATAGCAATATGTTGTGGTGCACTGTGCTGAAAGAACTGATGCATATCAATTTTGTCTTTTCTGGTACATTGCCCATTCATTAGAATAAACTGTCCTAAAGCAACACACATTGACACGTAACACAATATGTGTTAATGCTTTTGTATTAATGGAATGAACCAGAATAGAAATGTCAGAAAGGGCCCTGAAGAAAGGGGCTCAGGCTGATTTTTGGCCACATCATCAAGGTTGTTTGGAGCTTCCTAAAACATTCTGCACAATTTTGCATCATTTGATGTTCAGTAATACACCTTTTTTATTACAGCATATTTCGGATTTGTTGACTTTCAGCTCAGAAATCTTTGCAATTTTTTGCTTTGCAAATTTTTTAAAAGTTTGGCCAGATGACAACTAAATAAACTTTTGAGAAGTAGTCCCATCTCTGAAAAGGACCTTGTGCCCCGACTTTTTCAACTATACAGTTCTCTGGTTCCTAGCTAACATAAAAGTTCCTATGTACAGTATTTTCTGTTTTTGAATTGTGTACCTAAAACATAAAAATAGACTGTCCGCCACATTCAAATAACAATAATGTTGATGTACAGTAGCTTACAGCAGCCAGTCAAAAATCATCTATCATTCATTTACTCATTCTAAGCTCCGGAAGCCAAATTCTGATTAGTTGCCATGTATTACTGTGCATTGTGTAAGAGTTTGCATTTCATTATTAACTAAGCTCACATATTTCAAATCCAGTAACTGAAATAATAATGTGTTGCCAAGTAGCTGAGATGCTTATAAAATCATTTGCAGAAAAAGTAATTGTCCAAAAGTAAAACCTGTAAACTTTCACAGCTGGCATATACAACACAAGTCTGCCTGATGGGTGTAAGGTCAATAGGCTCACCCGAAATGACCCCTCTAGTAAAGCAGAAGTTTTTTTTCTTGTTTTTTGGGGATTTGGTTAGAATAGGATGCAGATAAAAATGATTTCAGCTTTTTATTGCTGTCTGTGTTTCCACTGGAAAGATTCACCTTAACTATTGTCACTAGTACAGAACGTCATAGGAAATCCAAAACGTTATGGTTGCCATAGGAACAGAGGGTGTGACAACTTTATTTAGTGGGGAACATGGGAGATAGCTAGTGACAACTGTCAGTCTAAGGAAAAAAATATTATAGATATGCTATGGGGGAGATTTACTAGAACTGGAGCTCTAGTGAAGCTCTGCATAGAACCCAGTAAGCTTCCAGGTTTTATTGTCACAGGTTAATTGAACAAGCAGAAGTTAACAGATGGCTACCATGCACAGCTGCACCAGATCTCCCTCTATATGAAACAACACAACTTTCTAGATGCAAGTCTCTGCACATGTTGCTTTCAAATACGCAGCGCGCTAACATGTACTGCACATAAAATGCATTCACATTATAAATATTGAAGTAAGTCTGAAAAAGAAATATTTGCATCCTTGATTTTCCTTTTATATCTTTGTATTTCAAGTGTGTAGGTTCCCTTGACTTCACATCCGGCCTATTGAAAGCGAGGCTTGGAGCGCACGCTGGCCATACTATTGGAAGTTATACATTACAGGCTGCATAAGCTGGTGCAGGTTCTTTGGGCACCACTACATATGAGTGTATTGATATACATTTATTTGTCATGCCATTTTTCAATAAATCCTACACTTAGAGCATATCTAATATATGTGGTTTATTTGAGCTGCTTGGAGCATCACCTTTATTTTGAGGAGAGCCTAGGTTTATGAATCCATCTACTGTTGGTATACTCAGAGTCTTGTGACCATCCAACTGGGGGCAGTTACTGTATCTCTGATTCCTTGGATCCATCTCTCATATTGGGAGACTGGGAGGTCTGATCCAGGAGAGCTTGTTGATGGTCGTCAACATTTATGATAAGAAAACATTATTTGACCACCTTAACATGGGTCAATTTTTTCTGGTGAGTGAGAAATTCACCTATTTTCTGCATGTGGTGAAAGAGCATATTTTTTTTGGTCTACAGGACTACATCTTCATTGGACTGTCAGTTTAATACAATATGTTCTCTATATATTTTTTGTGTAGGAACATCATTTGTTAGATGATGTTGAGAGTCCACTGTATTATTTAATTGTTTACATTTTTGATACACAATTATTGTAGCGTCTATCTATTCACATATTTATTTGTTCAAGTGTATTTTACTTTTTAGGAGCAGCTGCTAACCCTTTTTTGGCTGGTTCAATACGGGCAACATTTGTTATTGTTTGGTTAATTAGTGATTTAGGAGCCTCAATATTTCAATTATCTATACTCAAAAAATAACCTTATACCAAAAACAATTTAAAAGTAAACACCCCACAGAGCACTTGAATCAATAAGTAGTCGTAGTGACAGATAAATAATCACATAAACATAATAAACCTGTATTGATGAAATACAACCGATAAAATGTGTATAAAGTGACTGACCAATAAATAGTCAAAAATTGATTTGCATAATAAATAAATAAGCAACTCATTGAAATTATCAAACAGACTGCAAAGTGCTTCATAATGACAAATTGCTTAAATGTGCCATAAAATTCAATGAAACCTCAAAGTGAAATCATATAACTGGTGTAAAGTCCCAATATGTGCAATAACAGAATCTTCAATAATCTGTGAATCCACCAGTGAACATCGCTTGTGCTCCTCCACCAGCTAGCATGCACGCTCACCATCAACTCTGACCCATAAAGGGTCATAAACACTTTAAATGAATGTACTCAGAGGTGTTATCCTCGAATGTCCCCTCCGTGATGTATCAAAGAAATCGTCTTATATGTACCATACATGAGTAGAACTGTAGGTAGAGCAGGTTCGCTGGTACTTGTGGTACACCTCTGTAGATGTAGGTAGAGCAGCAATGAGACTGGTGCTTAGCAGGAGCCGGTTAGGACGGCCAGGTTGCAATGGTGAGTCTGGAAACAGTAGGGTCAAGTAGAAGCATAGTCTAGACAAGCTAGGTCACATGTGTGTAGATCAAATACAAACTGTACAAAATCAGCAGCAAGGAAACAGCAGGGTCATAACAAGCTGGGTTATACATGGTATACACAGAGCAGATAAAAGTTGGGTCAAGGCTATTTATTATGCAAATTTTTTTTTACTATTTAATGGTCAGTCACTTTATAGACATTTTATTTGTTGTATTGATTTTATCAATACAAGTTTATTATGTTTATGTGATTATTTATCTGTCGCTAGGACTACTTATTGATTCAAGTGCTCTGTGGGGTGTTTACTCTTAAGTTGTGTTTGGTATAAGGTTATTTTTTTGAGTAGCGCAGCATCATATTATATTTTAAATTAATAGATGATGCATTCATTGGTTTCTGTTTCTTACAACTGGGGAATGGGAGGACTTACAAATGGAAACATACACAGTTTACATCATGTGATCACTGTGAATGCTATGATCACTGAAGATGTCTTACTTCACAGATATCAACTGTGCAACAGCAATCTGATGGTGTTTTCTTTTCTTAATGTTACATAGTTACAGCATGAAGACCTATTGTAACTCATTTCACTCAGTTTCATGCAAAATATAACTGAAACTATAAAAAATACAATGCTCTATTTATTTAGGAATGACATTCAAGGAAATATTGGCTTTTAGACTTCAACACCTTCTCCCCATGACAGCTTTAGGGTGGGTTGGGTTCTTATGCCACTTCCAACCATTGCATGGTATTTTGGTAGATTAGTCAAGCCCTTGAGTGAGAAGTGGATGGACAGGTTACACTGCTTACTCTGCTTTACCTATAACCAGGACTTTTTTTAAGCATGAACGTGGGGGAATGCAGTTCCAGCACTGAATGTATGTAAAGGCAAGGGGTGCTTTGGTGTACCAGAGGGTCTATTGATGCTGGATGGGATCTATTTTTGCATGGTGGTCTATTGTTGCTAAGGGGTTCTATTGCTGATGGTGGGGGATCTATTTCTGCTAGGGTGGTCTTATGGCTCTGGGTCATTTGTTGCTGAGAGGGATCTCTGGGGGGTCTATTGTTGCTGATTGCTGGAGGGTTTATTGATGGTGATTGATGGGAGATCTGTTGTTGCTGCGGGGGTATTGTTGTTGGAGTGAATCTATTGTTGCTGGGGAACACTATTGTTGCCTGGGGGGTCTATTGTTGTTGGCTGCAGGGGATCAATTTTACTGCTTTTTTTGTTATCACTAACACATTCCATACAAATTACTTAGCTTCATAAAATTATACTTAGGTCTGTATTCTTTAAAAGGTGCAGTACTGTAAGGTGGGTAGGGGGTGGAATCAAGGGACAGTACTCAGAGGTGTGTAGGGGGTGGAGACAAGAGTGACTCAGGAGGGAGTTCCTGCACATATTCTTTGAGAAAAATAGCCCTGCCTATGACTAAGCAAAAAAGCCAATACAGCATCCAAGTATGGGAGTTAGCCCAACTGACCAGAAAATAGCAGCTTGTGGCTTTAGAGGTGCACTCCCCACAAACATTTCCCTGTTTCAAATTACACAAGACCTCTCATCAGAATCATGATAAGTAAAACAAACAAGATGCATTCTATATCCTGAAATTATTTCTATATTCTTCATGTTACAATTTACATGATTTGCATTTGAATATAATAATAACAACAGTAATTATAAGTGCAATAAAATCCCATAATTGAAGTTCTACCTTTTCATTTATTCATCATCATATGTTCAGCATTTTCAGCATTTTCTCATTTCTGGTCCATTATTTCTTTAATGGTTGTGTATTCTGTTAATTCCAATTCCAAGATTTTTTATTCTGTATTTGCTTACTGTTTAATCCTAAGGAGGTGTAAGAATGTAGTATGAGTATTTTTGTGACTCTGTAAGGAGCATCGGGTTGTATTCAACCTATTTGTATCTCAGCAGGAGTGATCTCTAAGTGTAGAGTATATTTTCTCTGTCACTTACTGTTTGAGCTAGCTTGGTGTGATAGAGATATATCTGTGTAATAAATGTTTAATGACCCTGACAATCAGCATGTTTGGGGGGCCTAGTAATGCATGCTAGAACCGTAAAATATTTGGCACACTTCCTGTTCTGCCCCTGATCAAAAGGGCATTTCTGAACTCCTGAAAAGCATTGAATACTCTTTGAATGACTTTTATTGAAATAGAGATGAATCTGACTTCTTAGCAGTAGTGTGGTGCTTCAGTTTCCATTTTCATTTCATTACACTATAAACGAAAGAGACCATTGAGATCCTGATGGGGTGCAGAATCTGCCTGTCCGATAACATTATTTACATGAACAGCAATACTTTAAGCTAACAATACCAAGATGACAACTCTTATGAGTTTAGCACTATTTTTCGATTTTCCTCTGGAATCTTATTAGTGTCTGGCCTAGAGGAAACAAGTTGTGACTGTCCCCCAAAAATGAGAGGTGGTAAGTGGCTGATTGAGTGGGATGTATACAAAGAAACCTTTCTTTGTTGTTCTGCCTTGGAACCCACAGGTTAGTATACCACTTGAACCTCAATTGCCAAGGAGCCAAAGCACTGTAAAGAAAGCCATAGATTTTGCAATTTTCTTTCCTTCAACCCATGGTTGTTGTTCAATTCCCCCGTCAACAAAGTCAGTATTAATAAAGTTGTATCTGACTTCTTAGCAGTGCTTCAATTTCCATTTTCATTACATTACACTATAAGCGAAGGAGACCATTGAGATCCTGATGGGGTGCAGAATCTGCCTGTCCGATAACAACATTATTTACATCAACAGCAATACTTTAAGCTAGCAATACCAATAAGACAGCTCTTATGAGTTTAGCACTATTTTTCCATTTTCCTTTGGCCTAGAGGAAACAAGTTGTGACTATCCCCTACAAATGAGAGGTGGTAAGTGGCTGACTGAGTGGGATGTATACAAAGAAACCTTTCTTTGTTGTCCTGCCTTGGAACCCATAGGTTAGGATACCCTTGCTGGTGGCTATAGCTGCTGGCAGTGACTGAAAAAAAAAATGGAAATCCGACAGGCTGGTCATACTAAGTAATTCAATAAATCAACTTCGATACAACCATCCAGCCCATTGATGGATCTGGTTTATGACCAGCCTTAGTATCTAGCCAGCATAGTCTATATTCAGAATGTATACAGAGAGACTTAATCAGAGATTAAATATTAAAAGGAGATTAGAGCTTAGTCTGGTGCTTGATACCATCTATGTTTTGGGGCTATCCTAATTTGAACCTCACCCTCCTTCCCATATTGCTATGTGCAATAAACTAGTTCTTGCTTTGAACTTACTAAAGTGAGTGGCACCAATCCTTTTTACACTCTGGGAAAAGAACCATGGCTGTGATTGAATGTGCCTGGGTTCTTATTGCCATGTAAGAGTGTTTAAGACATTTGCAATATAGCTGTTAGTTATCTAGAAACCAATATTTTTGGAGATCAGTGCCAACGGTCTTTTAAAGGCTACTTATTAAATCTAGGTAATTTTAAAACAGAAATATGTATATAACTCGTCAAAACTAGAGTCATGAGTTTAAAAAAAGTAACAGGATTAGTATTAGTTTCTTCTTTTACAAGGAAATATTAGGTGCATGATATTACCATCAAACAGTTGGTTCAGCAGAATTAAACAGAAGCTCAAATGTGGGCTAAAGTACCATACTGAGAAAAAAGACATTATGGTTGGCTGATAAATCCCTAATCTGACACCAGTATGTCTAAAGTGTAATAATTTCAGAAAGACAGAAAGCTTGGGATGTCTCTGTGCTGTACTTGTCACTGTTAGGATTATAATGAGAACATATTCTATCCAAAGTTAGGCCAAGTGGAAAATTCAATTAAATGAACAAGTGTGCAGTGTTTTTGCAATTAACAAATGAGGCAGTTTTCAGGAATCCTGCAGACCCAGGTTCATAGATATTACCAAGCAACAGGCTTTTTCTGAAACAAGATTCTTAACATCCTTTAAAAGCATGTGTAAAAAGAGCTGCAACAATATGCATATCTTCAATTTACAACAGATTTCAAAAGCAGGATATTGTAAGTAAAGAGCTGTTAAAATCACTAACGGTAACTGTAACAGCTTCCTTGAAATAAAAGAGCTGTTATTTACAGAGAACATGATTAACCACTTGCTTACTGGGCACTTATACCCCCTTTGTGCCCAGGCCAATTGTCAGCTTTCAGCACTGTAACACTTTGAATGCCAATTGCGCAGTCATGCAACATTGTACCCATATGAAATTTGTATAATTGTTTTTCACACAAATAGAGCTTTCTTTGGGTGGTATTTATTTGCCACTGGGTGTTTTATTTTTTGCACTATAAACAAGAAAAGAACAAAAAATTTGAAAAAAAAAGTTTTTTCTTTGTTTCTGTTATAACATTTTGCAAAGAGGTAATTTTTCTCCTTCACTGATGTGCGTTGATGAGGCTGCACTGATGATCACTGATAGGCAGCAGATGGGCACTGATTAGGTGGCACTGATAGAAAGCACTGATGGACACTGATAGGCTGCACTGATAAGGTGGCACTGATGAGGTGGCACTGGTAGGCATTGATGAGGAGGCACTTATGATGCTGCACTGATATGTAGCAATGATGGTCACTGATAGGTGGCACTGATGGGTGACACTGACGGGCGGTGCTGACTGACAACACGGACTGACAGTCCTGACTGGTAGCACTGCCTGATGGCACTGACTGGCGGCACTGATGGGTGGCATTGTTGGGCACTGATGGTTGGCACTGGTGGGAGGCACTGCTGGGCACTGATCATCAGTACCGATCTCCTCTGTGACAGCTGCCGGTAATGAGCAGTACTTTCCTCATGCTGTGACCGCATGGGAAACTGCTGCCGATAACCGGCAACTGTGTTTACTCCACGATCTGCTGTGTCATTGAACATAGCTGATCACGTGGTAAAAGGCTGCTGTGATTGGTCTTTTACCTCATCACGTGATAAGCTGCGTCCGTAGGACACAGCGATCACAGAGATCGCCGGGTGCGTGCCCCTGGGGGCGCACGGGAGAACGTTCTGGTTGGACATCAAAATTGTGAACTTAAATCTACAAATAGCAAATTAAAAAAAAATATATATATACACATATATATATATATATATATACCGTGTACAATTGCAACACAAGTCATATTGTAACTGAATATTAAAAATTACCTTTCCTTTTCAATCTGCAGCACTATAATTTTCTGTAAAATTACAACCTGGAGGCATTCTGTACACAGTTCTGTACACATACAGAACAACCCCAAAAATATAATTTCTTGCTTGTGTGATTGGTTTACTTATTTTCCCAGAAGTCTGCATTAAGTCAGAGTTTGAGCATCCCCTGCAACACAAACAAACTTCTATTTGTTCACAATAACAGAAGGTAGGAATTTGTAACAAAGTTTGGTCAAATCCCTGCAATGTACATAGATCACTCGGAGGGGTAGGGGTGCCCTAAGTACAAAGAAGAAAGGACACATGGCAGGGTGGGTGAGAAGGCAAGAGAAGGGTTAAGAATGGGCGTGGACTGGTTGAAGGATATGATGTAGGGAGCAGGGAGCATGTAGTCATAGCTTAAGGAAATATCAAGGAAGAACAGACAGTGTGCTGAACAAATTAGGCCCACCCGCTCGCTTGGTAAATGTGTGGATATGGCTATGATTGAAAGTGTACAGGTTTGGGGAACTGAGGTATGCAAAGAGGATGGAAGAAAGATTTGGGGCATGTACTTTTGTCACAGCATTTTTAGATCCTTGATAGAGTCTTAAAAGTATGATTGTTAGTAATGTTTGGAAAAGTGGTTTGACCTTTATGGTCAAGAAGGAAGTATTTACTGAGATTTATTCCAGGTGAATAATGATGTTAAAATTACTGGTATGTACCCAGTGAGCTGATTGTAGATGGCTGGTGTCTGGTATGGCTTTACAACGGAATATGTTATTGGGTAGCACTGTCAGGGACCTAGCTTTAAAGGTTGTATCAGAATTCATGTATGATTTTGAAGAATTGGTGTTATAGTTAAATCATGTTATTGTTATTATTTAACCACTTCCAGTCCGGACACTTTTACCCCCTTCCTGTCCAGGCCAATTTTCAGCTTTCAGTGCCATCACACTTTGAATGACAATTGCGCGGTCATGCAACACTGTACCCATATTAATTTTTTAGCATTTTTTGAGACAGATAAAGCTTTATTTTGGTGGTATTTATTCACCAGTGAGATTTTTATTTTTTTGGCCATGTAAATGAAAAAGTCCAAAAATTTTGAAAAAAAGTGTTTTTCTTATACAATTTTGCAAATAAATAGTATTTCACCATAAATCTTGGCCAAAATTTATTCCGTTATCTTTTTAGTAAAAAAAAAATAACCCAAATTAGTTTACAACCAACATTTAAATTTTTAAACATTTTTTTTTACTTTTTTTATATTATTATTTATGTTTTTTTACATACTGTCACCCTAGCAGTACAGTGCCACCATTTTGGGGGGTGATGATGACTTTTTTTTTTTTCTTGCATTCTTGCAGCCATTGAGAACTACTGTGTGAGCTGTGATTGGTCACAGCTTGTTGCATGGTACAAGGCTGTTATGAATAGCCTTGTACCATGTGACCTCTGTGATCATTCACAGATTTCACACATAGTAAGCAATGATGTCACAAGATACATCTTGCTTAGTACTCTGCATGTAATCATTGATTGGCCAATCAGTGATCACATGATCGGGACCTCGCACAGAGGTCCCGTCCGACAATCGGTGTTTCACTGTGTCCGGAGGACACAGCGCGCACCGGATCACAGTGCTGCGCGCTCCCAGGGAGCGCACACAAGCAGGGTGTGGGGAGGCCATTTGTAAACGGCCACCCGACCCTGCACTGCCACCGTCCGGCCCTTTATATACAATGGTCGGATGGGAGGTGGTTAAGTGTTTGATTTTAATGTTCAAAATCTTTTAATATTCAGTATAACACTTCCCCCTCAGCCCTAAACGGGTCATTTTTTTTTTTCTCAACAAAAGTGGGGTTACTTTTTAAATACAGTTAGTTTAGGCTGCAGAACCTGATTCCTTATACAGTGAGAATAGGCTTGAACTGAACAATGAAAGTATCAACCACAACAGATCTAAAAACAATAGGAACGTTTACTCTAGCTAGAGCCTTTAATTTTGTAGAAAATAGCCAGTTGTAGAAGTATAGTTTTGCAGCTTTTTTTTCACAGTAGTGCACTGCATTGTCTAAAAATGTAATAAATTACCAAAAGAAAAGTGCACAAAAAAAACCTCAGAACCATAGCCCTATCCACATGTAAAAAAAGAAAAGGCTCAATGGCGCAAAAGAGAAATAGATGATAATGTTAGAGTCCCAAGGTAAAACAGATCCAAAATTGGAAGCATCATTTGTTCAATGGTTGATGCTCTTCCAGCAGAGTATTGGATGATCTCTTGCACATGGGGCAGCACAGTGGCTAAATGGTTAGCACTAGGCGCACCTGGCGGTACTAGGGTCATTGGTTCAAATCCCAACCGGAATTTGCATGTTCTCCCTGTGCCTATGTGGGTTTCCTACAGGTACTCCGGTTTTCTCCCACACTCCAAAGACATGATAGGTTAATTGGTTCCTGTCTAAGTTGGCCCTAGTATGTATGAATGTGAGTTAGGGACCTCAGATTGTACACTCCTTGATGGTTAGGGACTGATGTGAATGTTATATGTACAGTGAGGAACAGTATTTGAACACCCTGCAATTTTCCCACTTAGAAATCATGGAGAGGTCTGAAGTTCACATTGTAAGTGCATTCCCACTCTGAGAGACAGAATTTAAAAAAAAATTCAGGAAATCACATTGTATGATTTTTAAAGAATTTATTTGACTTGCACTGCTGAACATAAGCATTTGAACACCTAAGAAACAGCAAGAATTCTGGCACTCAAAGACCTGTTACTGTGCCTTTAAAAAGTCCACCTCTACTCCACTCATTAATCTAACTTAGTAGCACCTGTCTGAGCTCTTTAAAGACACCTGTCCAACCCACAGTCAGTCAGACACCAACTACTACCATGGGCAAGACCAAAGAGCTGTCAGAGACACCAGAGACAAAATTGTGGACCTCCACAAGGCTGGAAAGGGCTACGGGGCAATTGCCAAGCGGCTTGGTGAAAATAGATCAACTGTTGGAGCAATTGTTAGAAAATGGAAGAGGCTAAAGACGACTGTCAGTCTCCCTCGGACTGGGGCTCCATGCAAGATCTCACCTCGTGGGGTATCACTGATGATAAGAAATATGAGGAATCAGCCCAGAACTACAAGGGAGGAGCTGGTCAATGACATGAAGAGAGCTGGGACCACAGTTTCAAAGGTCACTGTCTGTAGAACACTACGCCGTCATGGTTTCAAATCATGCATTGCACAGAGGGTTCCCCTGCTCAAGTCATCACCTGTCCAGGCCTGGCTGAAGTTTGCCAGTGACCATATGGATGATCCAGAGGAGGCATGGGAGAAAGTCATGTGGTCAGATGAGACCAAAGTAGAACTTTTTGGTCTAAACTTCACTTGTTGTGTTTGGAGGAAAAAGAAGGATGAGTTGCATCCCAAGAACACCATCCCTACTGTGAAGCATGGGGGTGGTAACATCATGCTTTTGGGGTGCTTTTCTGCGAAGGGGACAGGACGACTGCACTGTATTAAGGAGAGGATGAATGGGACCATTTATTGTGAGATTTTGAGCAACAACCTACTTCTCTCAGTCAGAGCACTGAAGATGGGTCATGGCTGGGTCTTCCAACATGACAACGACCCGAAGCACACAGCCAAAATAACCAAGAAGTGGCTCCGTAAGAAGCATAGGTTCGGGAGTGGTCTAGCCAGTCTCCAGACCTAAATCCAATAGAACATCTTTGGAGGGAGCTGAAACTCTGTGTTGCTCAGCGACAGCCCCGAAACCTGACAGATCTAGAGGAGATCTGTGTGGAGAATTGGGCCAAAATCCCTGTTGCAGTGTGTGCAAACCTGGTCAAGAACTACAGGAAACGTTTGACCTATGTAATGCAAACAAAGGATTATGTACCAAATATTAACACTGATTTTCTCAGGTGTTCAAATACTTATGTTCAGCAGTGCAAGACAAATAAATTCTTTAAAAATCATACAATGTGATTTCCTGAATTGTTTTTTAAATTCTGTCTCTGAGTGGGAATGCAGGGTGTTCAAATACTTCTGTTCCTCACTGTATATATATATATTTTTCAGAAAACCTTTACTTTCCTTTCAGAATCAACATTTTCTATGGGACACTATATTACAAAATACTCCCACAAATGCGGGTCACACAAAAAAGTATTTTTCCTTCATAATAATTTATTTATACAAGAAAGGTGAAGGCTACAGGAAGCTCAACAAAGCATTAATTTATCAGTCAAAATACTGTAGTAAAAGTGACACAAAAATTTAACAAAGATGGAACTGCAACCATTTCACTTACAGGCCATCCATGGAAATTAACACCTCGACAGAAGCATCTTCTGCTGACTAGGATTGAAGAAAATCACCATACAAGTTCACTGCAGTTAGCTAAAGAAGTAGAAAGCCAAACTGGGGCGATTGTTTCCCATGACACAATATGGCGTACACTGCAGAGGAATGGCATGCATGAGTATCATCCACAAAGGAAGTCTCTTCTAAAGCCCATGCACAAAACAGCCCGCCTAGAATTTTCCAGGGCCCAGGCTGAAAAAGAAGAAGACTACTGGGACTCTGTACTCTGGAGTAATGAGACCAAGATAAATGTTTTTGGAACTGATGGCTTCAAAACTGTATGGCATCGTAAAGGTGAGGAGTACAAAGAAAAATGCATGCTGCCTACAGTGAAACATGGTAGTGACAGTGTCCTTCTGTGGGGCTGCATGAGTGCTGCTGGTGTCTTTCATTAATAGTATCATGAATTAAAAGATGTACTGCTCTATATTGAAAGAGAAGATGCTACCATCATTCCATGCCCTTGGTCTTCGTGCACTTTTCCAGCATGACAATGATCCAAAACACACATCTAAGGCCACTGTTGCATTTCTAAAGAACAGGGTGAAAGTGATTATATATATATATATATATATATATATATATATACATATATATATATATACACACACACACACAGTATATATATATATATATATATATACACACACACACAGTATATATATATATATATATATATATATATATATATATATATATATATATATATATACATATATACACACGCACAGTATATATATATATATATATATATATATATATATATATACATACATACACACACACACACAGTATATATATATATATATATATATATATATATATATACACACACACACACACACACACACAGAGGTGAAACTCAAAAAATAAGAATATCGTGCAAAAGTTCATTTATTTCAGTAATGCAACTTAAAAGGTGAAACTACTATATGAGATAGACTCATTACATGCAAAGCAAAATAGTTCAAGCTGTAATTTGTCATAATTGTGATGATTATGGCTTATAGCTCATGAAAACCCCAAATCCACAATCTCAGAAAATTAGAATATTATGAAAAGGTGCAATATTCTAGGCTCAAAGGGTCCCACTCTAATCAGCTAATTAAGCCATAACACCTGCAAAGGGTTCCTGAACCTTTAAATGGTCTCTCAGTCTGGTTCAGTAGGAATCACAATCATGGGAAAGACTGCTGACCTGACAGTTGTGCAGAAAATCATCATTGACACCCTCCATAAGGAGGGAAAGCCTCAAAAGGTCATTGCAAAAGAAGTTGGATGTTCCCAAAGTGCTGTATCAAAGCACATTAATAGAAAGTTATATAGAATGGAAAAGTGTGGAAGAAAAAGGTGCACAAGCAGCAGGGATGACCGCAGCCTGGAGAGGATTGTCAGGAAAAGGCCATTCAAAAGTGTTGGGGACTTTCACAAGGAGTGGACTGAGGCTGGAGTCAGTGCATCAAGAGCCATCACACACAGACGGATTCTGGACATGGTCTTCAAATGTCGTATTCCTCTTGTCAAGCTGCTCCTGAAGAACAAACAAGGTCAGAAGCGTCTTATCTGGGCTAAAGAAAAACGCACACTGCAAGATGCTTGAAGTCCAATGTGAAGTTTCCACAGTCTGTGTTGATTTGGGGAGCCATGTCATCTGCTGGTGTTGGTCCACTGTGCTTCATTAAGTCCAGGGTCAACGCAGCCATCTACCAGGAGAATTTGGAGCACTTCATGCTTCCTTCCACAGACGAGCTTTATGGGGATGCTGACTTAATTTTCCAGCAGGACTTGGCACCTGCCCACACTGCCAAAAGCATCAAAACATATAAAAGGGTAGTGGTGTTATGGCGTCCTATTGAATCCCCCTGAGGAAGCCACGTGACCCTGTGGCGTAACGCGTAGGGGAGGGGCTCTGACATCACAACGCCACTTTCAGCAGAACGGCGAGTACTGTCATTGTGCATAGGCACGCATTGGAAAAACGCTCTGTATTGATTTTTGAAATGTGAGTTCGCATTTGACCGGAGACAAATTAAAACCTTATGAAAAGGATAAAACACTATGTGGGAACCTTTCTTTTTTATGGCCTAAAATTGGAGGAGCAAAAGGGAAGAAGAGGAGATAGGAGATAGAACCCCACAGGACGAGGGGAGATATCCATATCTATCTATCCAGCCCTCATAACCCAGAAGAAATTGGAAGGCCATCTAGTGGAAGGAAAGTAATACTACAGTTTACTTCAACAGCAATATATTTTCCATATATCTCTATATACAAATTGGGACGTTTATATTTCATCTTAGCTAAGGACAATTAGTATATAGTTTTAATCACCATCTTAGGTTGTATAAGTGAGGTGAGCATATCATATCATCTGTATAGTAAGAGGTTTCTTTTTTATTGTTATTTATTATCTCTTATTATTTTAAGAAAAATCTTATATTAATTTGTTTATCATTTATTTATTTTTTTTTATTTTTTTTTTATTTATTTTCTCATTTTTATAGAATTGTCTTTTGTATTTTGCAATTTGGCACATATACGTTTTGCACATATATATTATTAAGCATTTTGGAAGTTTGCACATATACGTTTTGCACATATATATTACTAAGTATGGAGGTTCTCTATATATTGGATTTGATTTATTTCAACATCATGCACATGGAATTTGAATAATTTTACAGTTTTTAAATTATCAATTTTATTAATTTAGTAGAATCGTACCACAATTAATTTCAACACAAGGGGTGTTTTAATTTTAATTTTAAATGATACTATTATGGATTAATATTTATTTAGATTTATTTATTTATTTCTATTTACTTTATATATTAATAACTAGTATAAAGGTCCATATTTTGCACGTTTGAAGAGGAGAGTATTGATAATACAGTTTTTTGAGTAGTGGAGCGCGACACATTTGATATTTTATTTGGTTTATTTGCAAACAGTATTATGAGTATGTGTTTTTTGTGTTGATGCACCATCACATTTTTTAAACAGTTAAGTATTTATAAGTATTATTTCATACCACTATAGTAGCTCACAAGTACACATTATTATAAAATTCTTACTGTATAAACTCATTCACTTGTTCAGAGAAACTATGGAGGTATTCTCATATTTGGAAAACAAAAATATAAATATGGAAAATATCTTTAAAGGAGAAGAAAATCCCGATAATAATATTAATATGTTATTTAGAAAGATTGGACACATAATGGATAAAAAAGTGAACACATGGTGGGACATTATAACCATGCAAAAATATATCCAACAGAAAATGATCCCTAGAAAATTAAGGTGGGAATTACTGATAGCTGATGGACTAACAGAAGAAGATGACATTAAGGAGTGGTATGATTTCTTTAATGAGAAGGGGATGGAAGTCGTACACTTTCTCATTAAAAGAAAGCAGAGGAAAATTAGAAAGATTGAAACAACAATTCAGGAGTATAAAGATAAGATTGAAATGCTCAAAGGGAATCCAAATTTTGATAAACATATGAATGAATTAAATAAAAATGTTCAGAAAAAAGATTTGGAGAACCAAACAAAAAAAGGGAAGAAATTCCAAAAGGTATACCAAGATTACCAACAGAAGAAAGTTTTTAAATGGCAAACGATGCTAATTCAAAATGAAGTAAGATCAACAGAAACTACACCAGAGAAATCAGTAGATTTACCTCTTAAAAAGAAAAAAGAATTGGAATTTAAAACACCAGTAAAAAATACCCCTAAAGGAGAGCAAAGGGAACCCAAACAACAGAACCACTATAATTATATACCACAACAATACAGGAGGCCCAACAACTATTGGAAACAGAATTATAACCAATATAGAGGACCACCCCAATATCCACCACAAGGGGGTAGACCCTATTACAATCATAATTACAATAGGGGTTACCAACCAAGAGGACCCTATAATAATTATAGACAAGGAGATTATAATACAGTGAATCATGGGAATCATGCATATGAACAATACCCGCCTAAACCACAAAGACCTCAATATTATAACAGACCAGAGCATAAACCTTTCATTCCATCCCAACATAACAGTTATTCACCATTGGCGTCACCGGCTCCAGATATGTCTGCACCTAATCCTTTTTTAGGATGGAGCCAATACCCCCAAATGGAACGAGGGGAAACAAAAGGACGACCAACAGGAGAGGGTGCAGAGGAGGAAGAAGGAATAAACAAAAAAAGAAGGAGAGATTGAAGGGAGAAGGAATTTTTAACCTTAGTGGTATCCCCCTAGAGAAGGAAGAAATTCACACACTAGATAAATGTCTCAAATTTGCACCCACTCGAGGCCTTAATAAATTCGACACATACGTGAGCATACACAAACTGGTAAGGAATTTGAACCTCAAAAAATATTACGCCCAAAATCCTATTATTAAGAATCATTTTGAAGTATTGGAAACTACACATCACACTACCCTTAGGAATAAATCGGTTTTTAACCCTAAAATCACTGATAATAAATACATAGATGTTTTTAAAAAAACTAGTAGTTGAAGATTTGGAAGCTCTACAAATTAAAAAATATAAAGAGGATAAGGTCTTATAAATAGGTATCAATAGTTTGGAGAGAAAGAAAAATGTAGTAATTAGACCTGCAGATAAGGGAGGAGGAATAGTGGTCATGTCTAAGGATCAATATGAAAACACCATGATAGACATATTAAGTGATACATCAACATATAAAAAACTTCGCAGTGACCCAACAAAGGCATATAAGAAAGAATTGGTTAAGCTAATACAATATGGAAGTATGAAGGGAATACTGAATAAAAAAGAAGAGAAATATTTGATACCATCAGTATGTAAATTACCCATTATATATGCAGTACCAAAAATACATAAAGATAGTAAAAACCCTCCAGGACGACCAATTATTAATGGTATAGATTCAATGACATCTAGGTTAGGGGAATACATTGATATTCACTTACAGCCATTAGTTGAAAAGACTACAGCATACCTTAAGGATACAAGACACATTATTCAGTTGACTCAAAATATAAGGGCAAATAAAAATACACTATTAAGCACAGCAGACGTTTCATCCTTATATACCAACATAAACCATGAAGATGCAATAGAGGCAGCTAAATGGGCGCTAAAAGATGATTCTGCAACTTCCAATAAGCACAAAAGATTCATTATCAAGTGCTTAAAGTTCTGTTTATATCACAATTATTTCTGGTATAGTGGAGAATATTTTTTACAAATAAGAGGAGTTGCTATGGGCGCTAAGTTCGCCCCTAGCATTGCTAATCTATACATGTCAAAATGGGAGGAGGAATATATCTACAGAAATCAGAAAAAAGAAATACAAATATATAGCAGGTATATTGATGATATTGTCCTTATATGGGATGGCAACAAGGAAGACTTAGAGGATTTTTATAAAAAACTAAATAGGAATGAGAATAACATAACCTTGAGCTGGAATATAAGTGAAGAGGCTGTAAATTTTCTAGATATACTCATGGTAAAAGAAGGTAACACGATATATACAAAAAATTCCTTTAAACAGACAGATCGTAATGCATATATACCAACCACAAGCTGTCATTATCGTCCTTGGATCAACAATATACCCAAGGGTCAATTTATAAGGCTAAAAAGAAACTGTACCAAAGAAATTGACTATAGAGCACAAAGCGAAGTATTAAAACAAAGATTCATAGATAAAGGATATGCACCAGATAAAATTGAGAATGAAAGAAACATAGTAGGCCATATGGATAGAGACATGATGCTGATTGATAAACCTAAAAAAAATTACAAAAAGTATCGAGGTGCCAGTAGTTTTGCATTATAATAAACAATATAAAGCGGTACAAAAAATAATCTCCAAACATTGGAAGGTTCTAAAGTTAGACAAACATTTAAAAGATATAATACCTGATAAACCTAAATATATATATATAAGAAAGCACCAAATCTGAGAGACAGATTGGTAAAAAACATTTTGGAACCCCCTCAATCTAAGAATATCAGCTTTTTTAGAATGTAGGTTTTTACGCATGTGGACGCTGCTACAGTTGTAGCAGGGTTCAGAGTAACCCTAGACGTAGACACATTTTTGTTAACACTCACAATAATAAAGAATATAAGATTAAACAATTCATCTCGTGTGACACGAGAGGAGTCATTTATGCTTTAAAATGTCCCTGTAACCTCATATACATAGGTAGAACCAAAAGAGCTTTAAAAGAAAGGATCAAAGAACGTGTATAACATAAATAGAGGTTACAAGTATCATCATGTATCACAACACTTTCGACAATTTCACAATTCAGATGCTTCCCACTTACAGTTTTGGGGAATAGAGAGACACACTAAGCATTGGAGAGGGGATAACATGATCAGAGAAATTAGCAAGAAGGAGTCAAAATGGATACACGAAATGAGTTGTTTAGCCCCTAAAGGCCTAAATAAGGAATTTGATTTATCGTGTTTCATTAGCAATTATTAGTGCAGGGTACATCATTTTATATTATTTTATAAGATTTAAAAATTTTTTTTTTAAATATAGCATGCTACGGGTAGTGCACACTCATGTGCGTTTATAGACATATGGACATAGGGTGTATGTAGGTATGCACATAGGTGTAGGTTGTGATTGTAGAATGATTCTATTTAAGGGTATGGATTGATGTAGAAAATTTTTTTAAATTTTTTTATACATATTATTATTCTATAAATATTAAATATAAATTTAAAAAAAACTAAGTTTTTTAACATTTCACACAATTTTTAAATATAGATTTCAATACAATAAAATAATATAGGGATATGCAATAAGCATAATACTGATTTGTGTATGACTATAGGATTAAATAACTAGATAGTAAGGGGATCAAGTTAATAATTTTAAATAATCATTAAAAGTATACTCATTTTTTTAATTTAATTTCACATTTTTTTTTTTCTATTAGATTATTTTTATTTTTACATTTTTTATTTATTTTTATTTTTATATTTATTTTTATTTATTTTTCCCTGTAATAATAATAAAATATTTTTCTATTTTTTGCCTTTTCCTTCATAAAACTTTATCCAATATATTTTAGATGAATTTATTAAAAGATTTTTATATTGCATATTATGGGATAATAAGTATGAAGATTATCAATATGTTTTCTGTGTTCAATTTATGTATTTGATGGTGCCTAGCTCGATTACAGTACTAGTGATATAGAGTCAGAGTAAAAAAGGGTGTTCTTTAATAAACCTTGCAAATATAATACAAGTAATGTGTTTCACATATGCACGCATTGCAGGTGTATAAACAATAATATCTGGCCCCATTGAGATGTCCGCCCTCGTGCGGACTCCGAGAAAATGGCGCAGGAACGGCCTATAAAAGGGTAGTGGTGTTATGGCGTCCTATTGAATCCCCCTGAGGAAGCCACGTGACCCTGTGGCGTAACGCGTAGGGGAGGGGCTCTGACGTCACGACGCCACTTTCAGCAGAACGGCGAGTACTGTCATTGTGCATAGGCACGCATTGGAAAAACGCTCTGTATTGATTTTTGAAATGTGAGTTCGCATTTGACCGGAGACAAATTAAAACCTTATGAAAAGGATAAAACACTATGTGGGAACCTTTCTTTTTTATGGCCTAAAATTGGAGGAGCAAAAGGGAAGAAGAGGAGATAGGAGATAGAACCCCACAGGACGAGGGGAGATATCCATATCTATCTATCCAGCCCTCATAACCCAGAAGAAATTGGAAGGCCATCTAGTGGAAGGAAAGTAATACTACAGTTTACTTCAACAGCAATATATTTTCCATATATCTCTATATACAAATTGGGACGTTTATATTTCATCTTAGCTAAGGACAATTAGTATATAGTTTTAATCACCATCTTAGGTTGTATAAGTGAGGTGAGCATATCATATCATCTGTATAGTAAGAGGTTTCTTTTTTATTGTTATTTATTATCTCTTATTATTTTAAGAAAAATCTTATATTAATTTGTTTATCATTTATTATTTATTTTTTATTTTTTTTTATTTTCTCATTTTTTATAGAATTGTCTTTTGTATTTTGCAATTTGGCACATACAGTATACGTTTTGCACATATATATTATTAAGCATTTTGGAAGTTTGCACATATACGTTTTGCACATATATATTACTAAGTATGGAGGTTCTCTATATATTGGATTTGATTTATTTCAACATCATGCACATGGAATTTGAATAATTTTACAGTTTTTATATTATCAATTTTATTAATTTAGTAGAATCGTACCACAATTAATTTCAACACAAGGGGTGTTTTAATTTAAATTTTAAATTATACTATTATGGATTAATATTTATTTAGATTTATTTATTTATTTCTATTTACTTTATATATTAATAACTAGTAAAAAGGTCCATATTTTGCACGTTTGAAGAGGAGAGTATTGATAATACAGTTTTTTGAGTAGTGGACACTATTCTATCCTCCTGCTCCTCGACCTCTCCGCGGCCTTCGACACTGTTGACCACCCTCTCCTCCTTGCCAAACTGCACTCGCTTGGCATCAGGGACGCTGCTCTCTCCTGGTTCTCCTCCTACCTTTCCCAACGCTCCTTTAGCGTCACCTACAACACTGCCACCTCCCCCTTCTCCCTCTTTCTGTCGGGGTCCCCCAAGGCTCTGTCCTTGGGCCCCTCCTCTTCTCCATCTATACCTCCTCCCTTGGCAAACTTATTCACTCCCACGGCTTCAATTACCACCTCTATGCCGACGACACCCAAATTTACCTCTCCACCCCCCACCTCACCCCCTCACTCTCTGCCCGCATCGCCCACCTCCTAAACGACATATCAGACTGGATGTTGCTCCATTTCCTCAAACTTAACCTATCCAAAACCGAGCTTCTGGTCTCCCCCCCCCGCCCCCCCCATCCTCTCCATCACTACTAACAATGCCACCGTCTCTCCCACCCCACATGCCAAAGTCCTGGGTGTCACCCTGGACTCCCACCTCTCCTTCCTACCCCACATCCAACTGCTATCTATATCTTGCAGGCTCCACCTCCGCAACATCTCCAAGATACGCACATTCCTCACCCTAGACGCCACCAAACAACTCATACACTCCCTCATCATCTCACACCTGGACTATTGCAATTCCCTTCTCACTGGCCTACCCAAACGAACGCTATCCCCACTCCAGTCAATCCTAAACTCAGCGGCTAGACTGATCCACCTCACCAACCACTCCACATCTGCCTCCCCCCTCTGCCAATCCCTTCATTGGCTCCCGATTGCCCAACGCATCAAATTCAAACTTCTAACTCTGACCTACAAAGCCATTCACAACACTGCCCCAAACTACATAACTGACCTGATACCCAAATACTACCCTACCCGTGCCCTCTGCTCCTCACAGGAACTCCTACTCTCTAGCTCCCTGGTCTCCTCCTCCCACGCCCGATTGCAGGACTTCTCTAGGACTTCCTCCATCCTCTGGAACTCCCTACCCCAATCCATCAGACTGTCACCTACCCTCCTCACCTTCAGGTGCACCCTGAAAACCCCCCTCTTCAGGGAAGCCTACACCAACCTCACCTAACCTCACCCAACAACTAACCTCCTCCACTCCTCCCACCACTCCATCCCCCACAGCCATTTCCTCCTGTACCAACTTCCCCTCCCTCCTAGATTGTAAGCTCAAAAGAGCAGGGCCCTCGAACCTCTTGTGTATTGTATTGTTACTGTCTTGTCTCATGTTCTGTCCCCCTTGCTACTGTAAAGCGCTGAGCATACCCTTTGGCGCTATATAAATACTGCATAATAATAATAATAAAAATAAAAGACAAAGAAAATCTTAAAAATTCTACAAACACTGTCAGACTCCAAGTCTCCAACACATACTGACTGTATATAGCAATGTATATAGCACTGTATAGCGGCTCTGTATAGAAAAGAAGCAACTAGCTCTCCCAGCAAGCACTCTCTCAGCTCTCCCACTCCAAGCCTTAAAACAGTGACAAAAGACTTCAGGGAACCCTGTTGTTTATAGAGAGGCATGTGGCACATAACAAAACTCCCATTTTTGACCTTCCTAAGCCACCTTACCAGAGCTGAAAGGCCAGAAAATGCATGATTAGTAATTCAATGCTATAGCAGCTAATGGCCACATTAGTTCACTATATTCCCAAACTGCAAATTACTTAGGAACATGAGTTCACCCAGAACCCAAAGCTCATCCCTAAACCCAGGAACTAATTTGTATATTGCTACTTATCAGCCCTTATATGTAGCAGCTGTATTTATTTTTTGTTTGCAAGTAAAAATAAATCCTGAACCCAGTATCCTTGTAAATGTCTGTGTATAGAAGAACTAATATATCAAAAAATGTTATCAGCTTTCCCAGCTACCCTCTGTAAACTAAACAACCCCACCTTCCTATATAATGGAGATGAGATGTTTGTTGTCCAAATCAGGAAAGCAGCAGGGTGACAATAATTTTTCATGGATATAGTATGGTGAGTGAGCTATGAAAGTATGATGAGTGACCATTGACAGTGCGAACAGTGTCATCTTAGGACAGAAGTTACTGGAAGGCTTACAGGGTAACAGTATAGGAAAAAAAACATGAATAACCACTTTCCGACTGCCAGACGGCTTGTACAGGATCAATCATACCTGTACGTCAGGCCCCTGCTTCCAGGTTCAGGGCATGTGCGCACGACCGCCACCCCCTCCCCAGCCGACTCTTGCTTTGATTGGACACAGTAGGATTTTGTCAAGGGGTTTCAGCCAATGATTTATGACTGAGACATGCTGATCTGCTGTGTCCAATTACAGCCCAGAGCCCTGTGTTTACAAACACACAGGGCTCTGTACAGAGGAAACAAACAGATATTTAGTAAAAAAAGCAACACATATTACACATCATTAGACACACAGTTAACATTTTGATCACCCCTAGATGTTCACCCCTTCCCAGCCAGCATCATTAGTACCGTGAATAGCATTATCACTGATCACAGTATTAGTGTCACTGGTGATGTCATTGTCAATCAGTGTACCTCCCAGACAGCATCAGTTAGTGTCAGATTGCTTTCCACACTGTCAAAGTCCAACTATAAATTAATGATCACCCCTATTACTAGTATAACAATAAATAAATATACTATAGTCTTTAAACACTATGACTTTCACACAAACCAATCAATTAACACTTATTGGCAATTTTTTTTTACCAAAAGGTAGAATACATTTTGGCCTAAATATATGAAGAAATTAGATTTTTTAAAATCTTTTCATTGGGTATGTTTTATAAAATAAAGTAAAAAAAAAAGCTTCTTTTCAAAATATTTGGTGTATTTTATTTATATAATAAAATATAAAAAGCCCAGTGGTGATAAAATACCACCAAAAGAAAGCTCTATTTGTGTGAAAAAAAAGGATATAAATGTAATCTGGGTACAGCGGTGCATGAACATGCAATTACTAACTAAAGCAGCACAGCGTTAAATATCAAAAAATGGCTTGATCATGAAGGGGGTAAAACCTTCCAGAGCTCAAATTAATAAAAAAAAAACAATGCAGCCACCACATCTAAGGACTGGCAAGCAATTTTTTTGCCGTCTAGCTGGGATTCATTAACACATTTATTGTAACAAAGCAACCTTTAAAATATGTGGTTCATATTTTTTGGAACCCCTTCTGCACGTATGACAGTGCATAGGTCTGTTCTTCCTGCCTCACTGGTTCCTGTCAGGAGTTATATATAATTTGGCACTACTCCTGCTGTTGATTACTACATTAACCTCTTCACGCTGGCCGCACGCAAATGTGCGGCCTCCCGGCGTCTGGGACTAGACGCTGAGCGGCCAACACATTTGCGTGCAGTTAAGAAAAATGTATGCGTTGACAGTGCGCACATATCTGGTACTCATGGAAAGGTCCCAATCTCCTCTTTCGATCAGGACCTTTCCCGATCATGTGACTACCGTGACGGCAAATCACAAAGGTCACATGACCTTAAAACCCCGCCTCCCGAAACCCTTAAAGAGCTGGGAGGCGCCAAGGGGTTAAACTGATAGAGTTACAGTCTAGGAGCAGGAAAAGCTGCCCAGTAATAGCTTGTACCTTCACCAATATGACAGTCTTCTTGAAGACATACTGTGATGGGAAATGGATGACAAAATGAGCCTAAACAAAAAGGGCAGTCACAGATGCTGTCGTAACTGATGTATCATTTATAAGTGACCCGGTTTTCATTGTGTGATGGATAAGGTTACCTGAGTCTAGATCATCTTTAAAATTAGGGGCCAACCCCCCTGACAAAATCATAAATATGGCTATAGAATTTACACGTAGGGCAGACAAGTAGAAAGTGGCTGCACTGACAATTTTCTCACTTGTTTATACTTTCAAAAATGTTGTTGCATTTAAAAAAAAAAATTTCCATCTTCATTCATCAATACTATAACCCATATGAGACATTCATTGCTGCTCACCCATTCTGCAATGGAAACAACCAGGTCTAAAGAACATTTGTGATGTTATAATATGGCCAGTGTTATATTCGGCAACACCAACTACTCATTAATATTCACGATTTTTAAAAGAGTATATGATTTTTTTTCAGTAATTCATCACTTATCCCCTATGGAGGCCTGCCATGCATGAAGCTGCTCAATCTTCTAAGCCCGTATGTGCCAAAAATTCACTGTGCCGCAAATGAGGATTCTAGCTTAAAACTCTATTTTAAAATTCTGTGTCCATGTGAACTTCCTATAGATTAAAGTAGACATATTCTATGGCAAAAAAATTAATTTGCCATTTCTGGTGAAATAAAATGGCACATTCAAAAGTCTATACAAACTTAAAGTGGAAGTTTAGTCACAAAAAAAGTCCTAAAAGAGCACTTCAGGCTGACCCCTTTTGGAGGTATAGTTATATAAAACTTTAAAAATAAGTTTCCACACTGTTTAAAACCCAGTCATGCACTGTTCAGAAGTAGGTAAACCAAGGAAAATACGCAGCTCAAGCTGGCCCGATATAGGCACGGTGTATGGCCTCAGCTGGCGCTGCTCTGGCTCATGACAACAGTCAGTTATGCACTGTCTGACACTGCACTGTGCCTAAAATCAGAGCCATTTGAGGCCAATCTGCTGACAGATTTAAGATTTACTGTTGCTGAAGAGGGAAGAAAGCAAAGGGAATTAAACAAACTGTGCATAGGGAACACAGATTAGGGAGGGAGAAAAGAAAGGCAGGAGGTGTGACATGACAAACTCTGCTGCAAGGGAGTCACAAAAGAGTTAAAATTACAAGGATAGTGTCTTATCTCCCTATTTTCTCCTTCCTCCCTCAAGGGCACCCTGTGAACTTCAGCTCTGTAAACCTTCTGTCAGTCTTCCTATTTAACTGAGTGAAGACATACAATCAAAGCTGGAAATGTACATTTTTTTTCTTCCAAACAAATTTTATTGGAAAATAAACAACAGATACAAGTAAAGTACTTCAGCATACAATTAAGGTATACATCAGGGGTTTTTGCGAAATAACTGGTAATCAAAACTTCAGAGTAGGGTACAAGTCATTCTTTCAATAGCAAATCAAACTTCTGAAAGTCACAAAGAAACGTGGACAACATTTGCCATTGATATCGTTACAGAAGATTCTAGATTTTGGAGACTGCAATTTCCATCTTCCAGCTAGTGGAGGTATCAACTGCAATATGGCAATAACAAGTTCAACTATTTGCACTGTGCCCAATGCTGTCCTCCAATTACTTAGCTAGTCCAATGATCAGGGGACTCCAGAAAAGAGATAGAGAGAAGAAGGGGGGAAAGGAGGGAGGGAAGAATAGGGAGAGGGGAAAGGAGTAGGGGTGCAGAAAAATTGCTTTAGGAGGGGATGGCGAGATGTGCCAGAGGGGTGGACCGGGGCTGTTACTGAGCTTTATGAGGGGTAAGAGGAGAGGTGTGAACTGCCGTTTCATTGTGTAGATTCTGCATGTGGTATACTCTGCTAATATCAGTTGGTTAGGGGTGTTGTTGATTGAGGTTAGAGGTAGCTGTCATTATTTGGTCAAAATCCTTAGTTGTTTGAAGATGGAGCCAGCAGGCCCAGGTTTTTGTGAATTTAGGGGAGTCTTCGGTAATATGTAATAATTCCTTAATTTCAGACACTTTTGAGGCTTGTGTAATCCATTCTACCAGGGTAGGCATTTTGGGAGAGCCCCAGTGTGTTGGTATGCATGCTTTGGCTGCATTGATTAAAGCATCGCATTTGAATTTTTATAAACCTTCAGAGGAAGTGCTATAAGGTGTAGCAAGTACTGTGCTGGAGAGTAGGTTAAGGCTTCAGTTGTCACCTTAAGAATGATAGAGTTCACAATAGACCTGAAGGATTGAATCAATGGACATTCCCACCACACATGTAGAAGAGTACCAACTGCCTGGTGGCATCTCCAACTTTGATTGGAGTTAGAAGAATTACATTTATAAAGTAAAGTCGGGGTCCTGTACCATCTGGGCAAAAGCTTAAATTTAGTCTCTTGGATCGAGACATTGATCCTTTGTGAGCAATATGAAAAATTTGCTCCCACTCTTCGAGGGATATATCCCGATGGAGATCTTTGGACCAGGTGGCACAGGCTTTTCACGTACCTGGTGGAATACTCTGTCGTAAGAGGTTGTGAATTGTTGAAACAACATGTTGCTGTGGTTGTGCCCTCAGGCATACGTTTTTGAGGCTGTGAGTGCCCTTAACAGAATAGCTGTAGAATGGGAAGACTTCAGAAAATGACTAAGCTGTAGGTATATCCAGTGGGTATAACCGGTTTCAGGCTATCGCAATATCAGCTGGTCTCTTTTCAGAAGTGTGCTGTCAATTAAAAATTGGTGAGCCCGTGGGACCTCGTTTGGTTCAAGCCCAGATAGGAAATGAGGGGATATACCTGGTGCAAAGTCAGGGTTCCCCTGGATATGTGTCATAGGGCCTGGAAGTGAAGATATCCCTGTTTTTTTACATGTCTGATAAAAACAACACATGGTCAGTCCAATAAGTGGATGGTTCTGTAGCACAGTGGGCAATCGTTTTCTTTTAAGCTAAGGAAGGGCTTTTAGGGGGTGGTCAAAAAGAAAGCCTCAAGGTGAATCCATTCTTTAGTCCCACCTTGTGCATGCCAGTTCACAATTCTGGATAGATGGCAAGCCCAATAGTAGTATTGTAGGTCTGTGAGACCTATGCCCCCTTTTGGTTTTGGAGGGGTAAGTTGGCTATAGCTGACGCGTGGACGTTTGTGGTGCCATAGAATCTTAGTGCAAAATTGTTAATATGAGCGTATGAATAACGGAGGTAGTGAGATCGGTACTGCTTGTAAGACATACAGTTGGGCAAAAAAGTATTTAGTCAGCCACCAATTGTGCAAGTTCTCCCACTTAAAAAGATGAGAGAGGCCTGTAATTGGCATCATAGGTAGACCTCAACTATGAGAGACAAAACAAGAAAAAAAATCCAGACAATCACATTGGCTGATTTGGAAAGAATTTATTTGCAAATTATGGTGGAAAATAAGTATTTGGTCACCTACAAACAAGCAAGATTTCTGGCTCTCACAGACCTGTACCTTCTTCTTTAAGAGGCTCCTCTGTCCTGCACTCATTACCTGTATCAATGGCAACTGTTTGAACTTGTTATCAGTATAAAAGACACCTGTCCACAACCTCAAACAGTCACACTCCAAACTCCACTATGGTGAAGACCAAAGAGCTGTCGAAGGACACCAGAAACAAAATTGTAGACCTGCACCAGGCTGGGAAGACTGAATCTGCAATAGGCAAGCAGCTTGGTGCGAACAAATCAACTGTGGAAGCAATGATTAGAAAATGGAAGACATACAAGACCACTGATAATCTTCCTCGATCTGGGGCTCCACGCAAGATCTCACCCCGTGGGGTCAAAATGATCACAAGAACGGTGAGCAAAAATCCCAGGACCACATGGGGGGACCTAGTGGATGACCTGCAGAGAGCTGGGACCAACGTAACAAAGGCTACCATCAGTAACACACTACGCCGCCAGGGACTCAGATCCTGCAGTGCCAGACATGTCCCCCTGCTTAAGCCAGTACATGTCCGGGCCCGTCTGAAGTTTGCTAGAGAGCATTTGGATGATCCAGAAGAGGATTGGGAGAATGTCATATGGTCAGATGAAACCAAAATAGAATTGTTTGGTAGAAACACAACTCGTCGTATTTGAGAATGCTGAGTTGCATCCAAAGAACACCATACCTACTGTGAAGCATGGGGGTGGCAACATCATGCTTTGGAGCTGTTTCTCCGCAAAGGGACCAGGACGACTGATCCATGTATAGGACAGAATGAATGGGGCAATGTATAGTGGGAGTTTGAGTGCAAACCTCCTTCGTTTGACCTCTGTCATTGCCAACAAAGGATATATAACAAAGTATTGAGATGAACTTTTGATATTGACCAAATACTTATTTTCCACCATAATTTTCAAATTAATTCTTTTCAAATCAGCCAATGTACGTAATTGTCTGCATTTTTTTTCTCATTTTGTCTCCCTGAGGGGAACAAATATGGTGGATAGTAGATGCTGCTTTCATGGCTTGCACGGCTTTGGCACAAAGTTTTTATTGCCCTGTTCGTAGAAAAGTTTTTGTGTTACATAAACTTACGTTTGGTTTTGCGGCCAAGCTCATCTAACAGCCTAGCACGTGTATGGAGCAATTCCGAGTAGGCTTGTTGGGCTTGTGTGCATTTATGGGGCTCTTCAAGTTGCTATACTGTTTGTAGCAAGGAATTTTGTAAAGCCTGTGCAGCTTTTTTACGTGTTGCGGACATTACAAGGAGAAGCCCACGTAGCACACATTTGTCCATTTCCCACTGCACAAACGGGGTTGTGTCTGGAGTGTCATTTTCCTTGAAAAAGTGTTGTAAACTTTCAAGAATTTTAGAGGAATTTACACTGTCTGTGAGGAGGGAAGAATCAAGTCTTCATGATTTGGTATGTTGAAGTGTGGTAGGGAATTGGAGAGTCATTGAAATCGGATGATGATCCGAAACTATCATTGCTTCGATCGTGGAATTAGTCAGTAGCGGGAGGTCTTTTTGTGATAAGAAGAAAAAGTCTATTCTAGAATAGTGCCGGTGAGGAGTAAAACGTATAATCTCTTGTGTCCAGGTGAAGTGTTCTCCACGAGTCATGTAGTGAGAGGTAGCTGTAACTTAATTTGTTTAAGTGCACGGAAGGTTATTGAAGAGGAGCCACAGTCTTCTAGTGGATTGAGTGCCAGGTTAAAGTCACCTCCTAGTAGGAGTATACCCGATTGGAAGGCAGTAAGAGTCTGGCAGATGTTCCAAAAGAATCCAACCTGAGCTGAATTGGGACTTGAAATATTCACCAGAGTGATTGCTCTGTTCCAAAGGGTGCCTTTAACGAATAAGAATCTGCCTTCCTACCAACAACGAGTCTTCAAAGTGCAACGGTAAGTGCTTAGAGATCAGGACAGACACCTCCTTGGTTTTGGCAAGTTTATTTGTTGCGTGTAATACTATAGGATATTTCTGGTTTATTAATTTTGGAATACAGTCTGCCTGGAAGTGTGTTTCTTGTATGAAGAGTATATCTGCCCAGAAGTTATGCAAGTGAGATAGGAGCTGTGAAAAAGTTTCAGGTAAATTAAGGCCCTTCGCATTACTGGAGATGACTGTAAGCTTGGCAGCATCGATGGCAGGTGTGGGAGAGGGCATGATAAAGAATATGGTGTAATTAATAATATCGTCAAGGCAGTCCACTAGAATAAAGTGGGGGCAAAGCAATTGGGTGGGTAGTATAGGGTCTATGGGGGGGGGGGGGGTGTCTGAAGGTAAAGAGTGTCTGGCAGAGTATGCGACTAGAGAGAGGGAAAAAAAGTGCGGGAATGGGGGGTAAGAGAAAAAATAAAGGGGGGAATGGGGGGGGGAAGAGAAAGGTTAAATAGTACTCCCTAGGTGGTATAAACCAGCTATCCCACCTTTAATGCCTTGTTTGGAGGGGGTTGACATGATTCAAAGGAATCTGTCAAGTGGTGATGTGTCAATGCGCTGTGATGGGTGCCTGAAAAGGTGTTAGAGTATTGATGTGAAAAGTGTTCTAGTACTCATGTGTCACATGTGAGGTATATCGCTGATGAAAGAAGGAAATAAAGGGGGCTTATTTTGCAAGTGTCGTTAAAGAGGAGATGAATGGAGCATAGATGAGAGAGGAGGCACTATGTACGTGACCACTTTTCAAGTTACTTTTACAATTGAGGTAGCCCTATTTCAAATTGCAGGTTTCATCTCTGAGGGTTAGTGTCCAGGATGGAGAAGCCGTTGTATGCAAGCCATCAAACATGGTAGAGAGTGAACCATGGCAGTATTGAGTGGGTGCCAGCATTCTATTAACTATTAGTAAGGCATACATAATAAACATATTCAAAACTTTAACTATGGTACATTGCGTGAGGTCCAACGTATCATGGAGCTGGACGTTCGCTCCAGCTAGATTGGGGAAGACATTAGGCATTTCTGGAGTTGTAGTTGAGCTCTTAAGTAAATAGATTTATTTCTCATATGAGCCTGTAAGTGGCCTTTAAATACCTATATGGGAGCCTATTTCAAAATTCACTGTGTACCCGGCAGATAGATTTGACTTTCCTATACACTGTGAGCTGATAACCCTTCTGTCGGGCATGCCTTAAAGTGACATCTGAAAAAGGCTAATAACCAGTGATCATTTAGTACAGCCAAAATATATTACATTACTTTAGTGGTAATACAGAGATCATCCATATCCAGTCATAACCAAGGAGGGGAAGGGCGAAGGGGGAGGTACGGCTATAGAGAAGGGGTTAGGAGGGTGTGGAAGAAGACTTGGTTATGTTCAGCATATAACCCACTAATTTTGCTAGCAAAGTAAGCATGACATGGATGGAGCATCTAAAAGGAGAGTGCTGGCACATTAGTGAAGTGATCAACAACAATATCTAGTCAGGTGTGATAATTCAATTTGCAGGTCTAAGTAGTCTTGATATCAGGGGTTTTTATCTTTTTGGGGGGAGGAGAGGTAAGCTCTGCTGAGTGGACCTGAAAATGATCTCCCTGCATGCAATAGTGGAACTGGGGATGTAATCATAGCTTAACAACCTTATAATAAGAGCAAGGACAAAAGAAGTATCTTAATGCTTCGGTATTAGGTGAGGAAGAGTTCCATACTGGATGTATACATATGTATACGCACATCAGGACGGGTGTAAAGGTAGCGCAGGTAAGGTCGTAGTCTATAAAATCATGTAGGCAGGTAACTGGGGATTAGCAAATCCTCTGGAGGGCTCCGTAAGATCTGCCAAAATAGTTGGGGTGAGAAAGCAGACATACCTTGAGTACCTTCTGAGTCGAGGGTCATAAAGTGGAGCAGAGAGGTGGATCTGCGTTCTCCTTACGGTAGGTAACCTGTGTGTTCTTCAATCTCATCGTGCTTTGTGATGAGGGTAGACTATCTCCGTGTGGCGAGTGATGATTGGCTGGCGCTGGGGAAGCATGACGGGGAGATCTTGGACGTCTCGCTGTGGGAGATCTCCCTGGTTGGTGAAAATCCATAGTGTCAGAGGAAAAGATGAGGAAGCCAGGGCAAATGCTCAAATGCGCAATATGGCCACGCCAATTCGCGCAAAGAAGTGCGCATGCGCATAGGCGGGCGACACATAATAAAGCATTCCTGTGCATGAAAACACACCAGTACACGCAGGGTGCACTAATTGCTGACACTCAGTGGCCTTTATAAGGACTGCAGCTCTGCTCAGTGATTTCTGGATTATTGTCAGCCCCTCCTGTTCCTGAGTTTAATGCTGATTACCCATTACCGACCCGGCTTGATCCTGACCTTGTTCCTGTCTGCTGCTCTGTGTATAACCCCGGCTTGATCCTAACCTTGCGCCTGTCTGCTACTACTCTGTGTATGACCCCGGCTTGATCCTGACCTTGCTCCTGTCTGCTGCTACTCTGTGTATGACCCCTGCTTGATCCAAACGTTGCTCTTGTCTGCGGTTCCATATTGATCCTGGCTCTGGCTACTGACTACTCTACCCATCCTCCGGGATCCACGTGTTCTCTGGAGAAACACATCCTGCAACTGGAGCACCCACGGGTTCCATCTCATCAGGCATTTCCAACACCACTGGCAACCCGTGCTTTTTTGGGTACTGCACCTCCTGTTTCCACCTCCAGGGGCGCACTGCACTTATCCGTAAGGGGAGCCCTCTCACTATTGCAGCCTCCGGTCAAGTACGTGACACAGACTCCCCTTTGGGTAGAGTGGACAGGTGTAGGCCAGTGAACCAGTCTGGATGCTCTATCAGAGGTAGCTCTAGACTGTTGCAAAAAGCTCACAGGTCTTCTGATCTCCTCAAGGTAGCTGTACGGCCCATTGCTGTGGATGAAAGGCCAAAAGGGAACTTCCAGTGATATGGTATGACTCGAGTACAGAGGAGATCCAGTAATGGGTGCAGATCCTTCCTGTGCTGTAGTGTAATATGTGAGAGGTCTTGATAGAGTTTGACCTTTGCCCCATGATATAGAATCTGACTTCTGTTTCTTGCCCTCCTCAGGATCTCTTCTTTGGTCTGAAAATTAACAATGCAACAGATCACATCAATGAGGGGATCTGTATCTCTTCCCCTGGGGCAGATTGCCCTGTGCATGTGGTCCATTTCGATCGGAGCTTCAGGGGGCCTGTCAAGCAGGTCATTAAAGATAGCTAGCACTGCCTGGGGTAGACTGCTAAGACCTCTGGTCTCAGGAATTCCTCTGATTCAGAGATTATGGTGTCTACCTCTGTTGTCCAGGTCTTCTAAGTGACGATGTAGCTTGCGGAGGTGTACAGTGTGTGCCTCCGTGACCTTCCAGACATCTTGTATGGCAGTGTCATGGTGAATGGTCACTTCCTCTATTTCCTCTAGCCTCATAGCCACCGCTTGTACATCTATTTTCAGATCCGAGATAGCGGCCGGTTGGGTCTCTTTTATAACTGTGGCAACCGCCTTTAGGTCTTCTAGGTTAAGTACCTTGTTGGCCTGTGAAATGGCGTTGTTCGGCCGGGTCTGGTGTGGTCTCACAGGGCTACGGCTACTCGAGTGGGTCCCTTGCTCTGCTTGCTGTGAGGGTGCCACCTCCTCTTTGGATTGAGTCTGGAAAAGCTCTGGGATGCCACAGCTGGATTGTGTTTCTGTCCCCCCTGGGGGGACCGGGAACACAATGAAGCTGCTTTCCCATGCTGCCGCCGACTCTTCTCTTCAGCAGGGTAATAAGCAATCCTCAATGTGCCGGAGAAGGGCACTTAAGCAGCCATCTTCATCAGCATCCAAGCCACGCCCGTACATATTTTAATTATTTTTTCTTATTATTATTACTATTATACAGGATTTATATAGTGCCAACAGTGTGTGCAGTGCTTTACAAAATGAAGGTAGACATTACAGTTACAATATATTTTGGCACAAGAGGAAACAGAGGGCCCTGTTCGCTAGATCTTACAATCTAGGAGGAAGGATTGAGTGATACAAAAGGGGCATTAGAGCGGTATTTTTTTATGTTTGACCAATTTATAAGACAGATATTTGATTATAAAACATAGTGATATGGATTTAAATCATGTAATTATTACAGAAAATTAAATATAAATTGGTTATTTTTGGTTTTAATCTTGTTAACCAGTATTATTAACATCATTTTAGAAATTGTATATCTATGATATGGCAATCAAACACCAATGATATTCTGTAGTTATTCTCCATAATTGAACATGAAAATGCATGCAGAGAATACAGCTATGAAGTATATTTTGATTTTATCTTGACCATGTCTGGGTGTATAACACTACTCATATACTTGAAAGAACCTAAATAGTGATTCAAAAATCAAAATTTCACTTTGGTGATGATCCAGGGAAGCAAGATATAGTATTTGTTCTATTCAAGTGGTAGAGTGAATGTCCTTAGATTTGTTCAGCAGTAGCAGAACACTATAAGAAGAAGTGGCAAAAATGACCAATTACCCGTTCACTTTCAAGAAGCAGAGTGGTAGCAAAAGTACCTCAAAATTTTAAGGCTACAAGGAAAAGTAAGCCAAATGCCTGTAATCTGCTCAAGGAAGTAATGCCATGATAATGACAATGGTAATCACATATGTCCTAATGCCTGATAAATGCTTGTAAGTGCTTTTTACTTTTTAATGAATTAGGAATTAGAGTAAAAAAATACAGTGTACACCTTGGCACAGTTCCTAACCCTTTCTGCATTTTTTGAAAGATAAATTACAAAATATAGTTTGTGATTTATATACCACTTTACATTAATCAGCAAATTAAATTATAAAAAAAAATGCAATACATAAGAAGATAGGAAAAAAACCTAGTGGGGTAAGTTATTAAATTATTGGTGAATAAATGTGTGCCCTAATCGTCTAAACAAATATACATAAATACAAAGGCATTCAAATGGACACAAACTATACTATCAGTGATAGCACAACACTGCTTGATACCCAGAAACTCAAAGTACACAGCGAGTTGAACAGCTCATTGCATACAATGGTTTTGAAAAATATTTTGTTTGCTTTGTGGAAAAAGGAAGGACTTTGAAGTGCCTAGCCTTAAAGAATAATTGCATAATTATACATAATTGTTACCACTGCTATTTCAGTGATCTCCACTTGGTTCTGAGTCCCATGCTGAGCGAGGTGGAGAGGTGAGGCAGTGACATTATTAAAGAATAATATGCTCTCCATTCTGTCCAATTTGTGAATGCTTTGCATTCATTAAAAAAACACAAAGCATTTTATAAATGGTGCCCGTGCTGAGTGGTCAACCTCCTGTGTTCACAATGCATCAGGCTGGCCACTCACCACAGGACTCCAGAAACAAGTGGAGATCACTGGAGAAGTGATGTTTTCTTGAGTGATTTCCAGATTCTTCTGAAGGTGCTCATTGGTTTTAGGCCCCCGTATGTGGCTATGCTCCGAAAAAGTCTCATATATGTGGTATCCCCATACACTCATGCAGTAGCAGAATGTGTTTTTGGTGTAAGGCCATGTATACCCATGACGTGTGCGAGAAATAGCTCAGTAAATTGACAACTTTGTGTAAAAAAAAATTAAAAAATTATAATTTCCTGACAATAGCAACAGGTTGTATAGCAACTAAGGGGAAAAAAGGTGGAGAATAAAAATCTTTCCAATGGCGTATTAAAATGTCTAACCCTAAAAACCAAGATGTTCTATATTTCAGCTTACCAGTATTTCGATTAACCACTTTTTTATTTTTCAAAAACCTGTGGCAAAAAATAAGATCTTCCAAAGACATAACATGCGACAGCAAATACCTTGGGATGTCTACTTTCCAAAAAGGGGTCATTTTTGTGGTGTTTAAACTATCCTGGCTCTTCAGGGCCTCCAAAACTAGGTAGTCAGGAAATCAAATGAGGCCTTTTGAATTTGGATTTTGAGCCCCTGTACATGGCTAGGCTGCCAAAAAGTCTCTTGTATGTGTTATCCCCATACTTAAGAATAGTAACATAATGTATGTCGGGGTGTATTTCCATGTATACCCATAACATGTATGCAAACTATCTAGCTAAAGTAATAAAAAATGTCCTTTTAAAAAAACTTGTGGCAGAAAATAATATCTTCCATGGACTCTACATGCCTCTCAGCAAATACCTTGGGGTGTTACTTTCCAAAAAGACATCATTTGGTGATGTTTGAACTGTCCTGGCATTTTTGTTTTTGTTTGTTGTTGCTTTTCATGCAGCCCATAGGAACCTAATAGATTTTTCCATTCACATTAATCAATGTGAATGGAGAAATCTCAGCCAGAAAAAAAAGTGAAACAAGTATTTGCTGAAGCGTAATGGCTATCGTCCGCTTATTATCCCACATTCCTAATACTGGGCATTAAAAAAGAAAAAGAACCTAACAGATTCCTTCATTCACATCGATCATTGTTACATAGTTAGTGAGGTTGAAAAAAAAGACACTAGTCCATCTAGTTCTACCAACAAGAGAAAGTTTTTGAAAACCCCCATATACACAATCCTATGCCCACAGTTGATTCTAAAGCATGATACAATTTGCTCCAGTGGGGGAGAAAAAAAATCTTTCTGATCACCGGGAGACAATCAGATATTCCCTAGATCAACTACCCATGGTGTGATGTGGATGAAAAAATCTCTGCCAGAAAAAAGTATATGCTGCAGCATAGGAACTACTGCCCGATGACCACCCAATGCTCCTAATGCTTAGGCATACACATTTTTTTTTAAACTGTGGGTGGAGAAATCTCCCCCTGCAGCACTAGAAGCACTGATGAAGAAAACACAGATCTGTGCTGCAGCTGACTGGCATTCCTGCAAAGTAAAAAACAACAGTGAACAATAACACACAGTAACAATATAACATTACCTCAATAAAAGAACAACTTTTTTACAAAAATATATTTTTACTTTTTTGCGACTTTAACTTTTTACAACAATAACCTTTTCAGCCTGTTAGGGTCTCTATAATGCGATAGACAGTTTTATGACTAGCTAATATCTTTACAGACCCTTCTTGTGCAGAATTATGTGCCCTTTACTGTGCCATGCTGTACCCTAATCTAAAAGTCCACCAGACTGTGGTAGCAATGGAAGCAGTCCTTGATGCAGAGGACAGGTTGGCTAGGACAGGTGGGATATAAAAAAAAAACAAAAAACAAAAAAAAAAACAGGTGTCAAGCCATATTTCGCATCTCCCAGAAACACATCTTTTTTGGAGGTTTCCTTAGTGGAAAATGCCTCTAATGCAGACAGCTAACTACATCTGTATTTGTGCCTTGGGTCACAGCACTTTCTGGATACAATAGGGCTGAGATGATTACTTCCTGAAATTTTAGGAAGGATCCAATTCTTCCAGTAGCTTTGTAAATAAGCAGTGCAGAGTGCCAATTGAAAAAAATATACAGACACTTTTTTGTACCAGTGTCTAGCCCTACAAGTAGCTACATACGACGTCATCATTTGGTCGTGGAAGTCTACGCCTTCCATATTTAGTACACACAGACTTGTAGTAAATTACAATATCAGAGCTCAAAATAGACAGTGGAATCAGTAAGCAAAAATCCATATATGTATATTTCTGGATTCAGGGATCAGTGAAGACATGACCATCTATGACACACAGACTCCAGCAGCTCCTCACCAAGGATCAGATAAATCTCTCACAGGCATGTAAAGAAAGAAAAGCAGGATGCTAGGTCAGTGTAGATAAAAACAATCACAATGCTTTATTCAGCTCACTCACATAAAGGAAACCTGTAGACTGTTCCACTGGCCAGGATGGTGTAAAGTGACGGCTAGCTCCATACAGTGAGACCGACAGCAGCTGGAGGGCAAGATGGGGACCCGCTCTTAGATGGAACTCGGAGGCATCTCTGTCTTTCATCCGCCAACTGACAGGGGATCTGACAGGTACCATGGGCAGACAGATGGATGGGCCACATCGCATTTCTGAGGCCGCACCTCTTTTGTAAAGATGGCCTGCCCCAGGAAAGGTGGTGTATTTAAAAGCTGTCAGATGGCCGGTGGGGACCAAACAAGAAAGGACAAAGGCAGAGCCAAGCTGCACAGCAGAAAATGCCATTAGGAAGAACAGAACAAGACAATGGAAAAGGCAGATCGTCAGCAGAATGATCTAACCAAGTATGGAAAAAAAAACTATTTAAAAAATGTAGTTAACTGGGGGCCGCAGCCAAGATCCTCATGTGCGCAAACGTGTCTCACTTCACTCCTGCTCATTATCCTTCAGTGAATCTTCCCTCTACGACCCTCTTTGAATCCACGGGCACTGATCTACTCCTCTTGGTCTCAGGATGACCAGAAAGGGCCGGGAAGAAGTGGCAGCCTCTGAACACCATGATGGCACCTGCCCACCACTGTGTCAGCGTGCACCATGTGGCCTCAATAAATCCAAGGACACCATGAGTAAAACACCTAAACCCCCTAAAATACAACAGAAAGAGGCTCTTCTAGGATATGATCTACTATGCCGAAAAACTGACAGGTCAATTAGATCTGCTATACATGGACGGACATTCTACTGCCCGAGAACCCTCACCGGCGCCTGAGACAGACGCCCTGCTTGATTCTGGGCAGGCAATACCCATCACCTTATTTGAATTGGGGGATGAGGAACAAGACAAGGGTGACATGGAAAAACCCATGATCAGTGAGATTCTGAAAGCGGTTACCAAATGTGCTGCCTCAGTGGAAATGTTCTGAGAGCAGTTTGGTGGCCTGCAGGTGGAAGTCTCCTTTATTCATTAAAACATATAGAAGATCAGGGAGCTCACTACAGCAGCGGAAGGGTGCATCAGTGATATTGAGGATAATGTCTCTGTCCTCACCAGAGACCTCTGCTACTTTTCCCAAATGGCGATGGCTAATACCACAAAGGCAGATGACATAGAGAACTGGTTCCACCACAATAACATCCATATAGTGGGCCTCCTGGAGCGCACTGAAGGCAGGGACCCCACCAACTTTGTAGAGTATTGGTTGCTGGAAATGTTCGGTAAAGAATTCCTCACTCCCTTGTTTGTTGTGGAAAGGGCCCATCGAGTTCCACCATGGCCTCTACCACCTGGCTCACCCCCACGGCCTATCCTAGCCCGACTCCTGCACTATAGGGATCATGAGGTCAACTTTTGCCTGGTCCACACCAAATCTAACATCCTTTATAATGGGGTGAAAGTCTCCTTCTTTCCTGGTTTTTCTACAGACGTTCAAAAGAAACATGCAAAATTTGCAGAGGTGAAGAAACATTTACAATACCTTCAATTGACCTACGCTATGCTACACCCGGCCATCTTCGGGTGACCAGGAATGGGCAGGCCCACTTTTTGATATGGCCCTGGATGCTTCCGAGTGGCTGGACTTTAGTGAACACAATCTCTGATGCAGAGCAGCGGCTGGTGAGGATGATTAAGCTGCCTAACTTTGTACATGCTTTCTCCCTTTTCTTCTCCTGCACCGCTTCTTTCATCGAGACCAGTGATGTAACCAGATAACCCTGATGTGCCCTTTTTGTAATAAGCTGCTTCAGAGGGCTGTTACCTTTGAAACACCCCAGCAAGAGGATGCTCTATTATCAATGGAACAAGCTACCATCACTACCGTGGTATTGCAATTATTTCTCACATACCCTATAACATTGCCTAGATACATTGTTACAGACTGACTGTTGTAACTGTGTTAGCTTGTGCATATATATTCCTCCCCTTTTTCTAGAGTGGTTCTACACATCCTATTGTTGTACCTTATTGACAAACCTGACATCCCCCTTCTGATTTAGGGGATTTTAACAGCTATCTTGACCCTACCCTGGATAGACATCCCCCAATGGCGCCTACCATACATCAGCAGGGCAAGACCTTGGCGTGCTTCTTAGGCAAAGTGGGATTGCAAAATCTTTGGAGACTTAGATACTTTGACTAAACAGCTTTCCTGTTTTTTCAAAACCAATTCCTCCCTTTCCCAGATCAATCCTTGTGTTGGTACCATATCCATGGTAAACTTACGGGTATTTTTATATCAGAAATTAATGGGATTAAGAAATCTACTTCAGACTTAGAAGATTTGATGGAAAATCAGGTATGACAATTTTAACTAGAATATGTGATGAATGCCTCGGATGCCACATTTAAGGCGTGGATGTTGGCCCAAGCTGCCCTTGATCGCTTGACAACATCGACGGCTGAACGAAAATGTTTCTTTACAAAACTAGCGTTTTTTTTAAAGAAGGGGAGAAAACGGGATGACTATTAGCTAAATTGGTACATTCTCATCAGCATTCTCCTAGTATAGGTGCCATCAGAACTAAATGGGCTCTGTTGTTAATACTCCCGAATTAGTCCTTGCAGAGCTTGCGCAATTCTATGAGGGCCTGTTTGGTTTGCATTCAACCCGCTCCGATGCTGACTTGGTCAGCTATCTATAGCAGGTTCCCCTCCCTACTCTTTCTGCCAAGCAACGAGGTCTCCTAGAGGCACCCCACACCATTTAGAAACTCCAGAGTGCTCCTTCCTTTCTTCTAAAGTCCCTGGGGACGATGATATACCCATGGAAGTATATGCCGAATATGGTGAACAACCCGATTGTTGGAATTATTTAAAAAGGCCAGCGATTCCCAGTGTCTTCTGCCATCTATGTCCAGGACTCAAATTATTCTTCTGTTAAAGCCTGGCAAGGACCCTCTAGACCCAAGTTCCCACAGACCCATATCACTGCTACAGTCTAACATTAAAATTTTAGCAAAGGCTTTAGCCCTCTGATTAAATAAGGTTATATCATCTATAATTAATTCTGACCAAGCAGGTTTTACTCCCCATAAATCCACAGTGATTAATCTTTGCCGATTATATATGAATATGCAAACCCCAGCAGATAACTGTGCGAAATTGGCACTGCTGCTGGATGGTAACGGGATCCAGCCCATGAATCCGTCTTGCCTTATGCCATTAACTACCCAGTTTAATTATCTAGGGGTTACCATTTCCCCAGTCATTCCAGATTTTTGCTCTCTTAACATACACCCCTCCACTCTAGATTTAGGGACAAAATTAGGATTTGGACAAAACTAAAGCTGCCTGTAGTAGGTAGTTAATCAATTTAATTAAAATTATCCTTATGCCCCAACTTCTATACCTCCTGCATAACTCACGGTTGTGCTTCCTCTTGCAGTATTTCACCGCGTTAACTCTCTTTCGCTCCCTGATCTGGAATAACCATCCTCCCAGGCTCCGTTTGGACCAGCTCCAGCATCCTAAGGATGATGGAGGTCTCGCTCTTCCCAACCCCTGGCTATACTACTTAGCGGCACAGTCCCAACACCTCATGGGCTCCATGTCTCCTATCAAGACCCCAACTCCGGTGACTATGAGCCCCTCTTCCCAAATTGCTCTTATATACACACAAAATACCTCTATCCCTGAGGCACTTGAATCACAGGCGTTTAGCAAAATCAATAGACGCTTCCCTAGGTATAACTGGTATTACTGCAGAAAGTTTGGAATAAAACTAGGTACCTGCAGGGAATACAAGGCTTCCCCAAATACAGTGTGGTTTGGTGCAATGCCTCATATGTTGAGCTGGTTAAACTGCAACAGGGCCCATGATGAAAGAGCTATGGAATTACTCACCTCTTCCAAATTTTTAAGGATGGTGCTTTGGTACCCTTCCTCGATTTACAAAAACAATTTGCCCTGCTTTCATCTATGCACTACTATCTACAACTCCAACATGCCATTAAAGCCCAGGACCCCTCTTGTGACTGGCATCTATCCCCTTTCCCGTTCTTTAACCTAATTGCTTCTGTCGAAATCTCTAAAGGGTTTATATCACAGGGATACTCTATGCTACTAACTAGATTCCTTTAGGCAATACCCCATGTGAGTCCTTTCACATTGGAAGAAGGATTTAGGCCTGATCTCAAGCGACCAATGGGAGGAAGCATTTGCAGCTATTACAACTTGCTCACTCAATATGGTGCAGAGCCTTTCCCAATTGTATATTTTGCATCGGGTTCATTATACACTGCAGAGACTGCATAAAATGGGTATCCAGCCAGACCCCTGCTCTATTAAGTGTTTACATAACTGTGGGATCTTCTCCACCTACTCTAGAGATGCCCCAAGCTTCGCCTGTATTAGAAAGGGGTGCTTAACATCATTTATTTGGTTTTTCAATCCTCTGTCCCTTTAGAACCCATATGTTGGCAGCTTAATGTTTTTGGTGAAGTCATTACATGTGATTTCACTCGAGAAGCTATTTTCAGGGCCTTATTTGTGGCCTGCAAGTTAATTTTAACCCATTGAAAGTCAGTCTCGCCTCATCGCTGGAGTTGGTCCAGATGCACATTTGCGAGGCCCTTTGAGTTAATGTATAACTCCGCCCAAGCTACTTTCATAAAATGAATGGTCTGTTTGCTACCCCACATGCGGAGACTTATGAATAGGCATTGCTAACGCCTTTAACCTTGTAACACTGTAGAGATGTAAGAGAAGTGTCCGTAATTGTATTCATCATTTTCTTCCTCATTCAATTGCTGTACAATTTGTCTGCTGTACCCATCGGAGACTATTTTCAATAAAACTCTTCTGATTTAAAAAAAATATATATTTATTTAACCAAAAGGGAAGAGGGACAGAAGGGCAGGGGATAAAGAGCACTAATTAAAGAGAAGAGGAAAAAGGAAAAAGCCATGAAGCTTGCTATTTGGTTTCACCTAATACAAAGCGAACAGGCATATTACTATAGAGTATGAAACTAAGGCCAAACTGGACTAGTACAATCAAAAGATTACATAATGGAATGGCAACAATAAAAATATTTCTAAAATGAAATAACAATAAAATTAATAACTATAAAATGTGCTAAAACAATAGAACTAAGGCAATAAATATTGACTTCTAACAATATATAATATAGAGTGACTAACATAAACGGTATTATTGTAACTCTGTATGTGATACTACAGTATCATAACAGAAAACAATTCACAATAAGGAATAGGGGGGAACCAAAAGAACCTAATGAAAGGTTAGATGATGGTATTAACTTCTAACTCCTTGTTCATACCCTTTGGTGCCAAATGTTAAAGGTAAATATCCAAAAGGTCTTGTGGCTGCAAAGTTTTTGGAACCTTAATGCACTGAGTCAAAAGGTGGGATGGATTCAACCACCCAAACTCCCTCCGTGGACTTGTCATGCTGGATTAGAAAGTGTCTAGGAACACTGTGGCTCTCACTGACGTCCTTAATAAACCTCCTATGTTTCCCAAAATGGGCCATTACAGTGGGAATCCTGCGGCCTATGTAAGGGAGGCCACTGGGGCAGGACAGACAGTAGATCACATATTCCTTAGAGCAGGTAAAAAAGTTTTTTATGACATAAGTTTTACCATGGGAATCTCTGAAACTTTTTTTGCCGATGTGATACAAAGGGACATATTTTGCACTTAGATAAAAGTCGCTTTTCATCAATACCAGATGCTGTGTAATTTAGATCATTGCATCTGGGTGAATATAAGACAGGATGAATACATCCCGTTTGTCCCTCCACTTCACTGCGAGTAGTTCTTCATTGCGCAAGCAGGCTTTCTTCCCCTAAGTGGAGCATTAACAAACCGATGGGGGAAGCCCCTGCGATTGGATTACATAATACCACAGCAGTCAATTTCATTAATGAACAAATGTCTAAAATGTGGCACACTTGCATAAAAGTTGTCTGCATACAAATGGTATTCCATACAGAACAAGAGTGACAAGTCCAACACTATCTTACCACTGCTCCCCATGTAGTCTGAGCATCCAGGGGGCTCTACTTGACTCCACTAAAACAATATGTATAGCCTGTTGCCCTCTCACAGAGCTTATACAGTTTGACCCCATATCTGATACACTTGCTGGGTAGATATTGCTAACTCACAAGTCTGCTAGTAAAATGTACAAGGGACTAGTCTATGCAGATGTTTTGTTGGAGCGTACACACACTTGCAAATTTCTGGGACAGGTAATTTACGAGGGGCCGAATTTTGTGAAATCGATCATAGTCAGGGTCACCCCAGGGATGACAGAGGGTATTGTCATTGACATGCATAAAATGCATTATTGTCTCATATCTATGTCTGGCCATTGCAGCAGAGAACACAGGCATATGATGAATTGGGTCTGTGGATCAATATGACAGCAATTCATAAGTGCCCATGTTAAGGGTTAGCTCCCCCCCGTCCCCAAATTTTTAATTTAGAAACCGTGATAGGGTTCCACTCGAATGGTCTGACAAGGTATGAATTTGAGTTGCCGGCAATGTACTGTTGGGCATAAACATTACTATTGTTCACAATCATATTTTAGAGATCTTTGGTGAAAAACAGCTCAAAAAAGTCAAGGGGGGTTGTTAAGTAGACTGTTTCCACTTGATCCCTGGGCTGGGTTGTAAATGGGGGGGGGGGGGTAAAATGTGCTGCTGAATCTGGGGGAAGCCATTTAGAGTTTGCAAACACTTCTGGAAGGCTACTATAGCCTCTATGGGCCTGTGCTTGAATTCTTGGTGGCTGTGGTTGCATTACACTACTAGAGTTAGCCACCTCACCAGCTTGTACTGCACTTCTGGTGCTCGCCACTTCACAATGACACTATACCATTGGGGACAATAGTACAGTTCTGATCATCATCAAAATATTGATCCGTTCAAATACTATACTAGTATTGGCGTTTAGTGTGACATGTTATAGCATGTTGCAGGCAATCTGGCACTAGCTGACCCTGGCTGAAAGACAAACAAAAAGGTCTCAGGGAGAGAACTGTCCAGAACCTGTGTCTGTGTTTATAAGCAAGACATAGAGCTGTGTTGCGATTGGCTACAGCTGATCAGCAGGTCCATGGCTAAAATCATTGGCTGGGACCTGACAAACTTGTGCTGTAGCCAATGAGAACACAGATTCAACAGGGGGTGTGTACATGGAAGACAGGCGGCGATGTACAGATACATTGTCTGGCTTGCCTGTGCTGCCCTTCCCCTACAGTAAATCTACTGTGGGTGGTGGCAAGTGGTTAAGGTGGCTGTACTTTAATGTTTATTACACTTTCAGAAAGTAAAGAACACTTCCTGTGAGCTAAACTGGATGCATAAAACAATGTCATCTTCCTTCTCTACAAGAATTAGCTTGAATTCAGTCCAAACCTATGTTTATCTTAACCCCAAAGGAAGCGGTCATTGCCAGCCCAATCTTCAGCAGATGGGGCATTACTCGCAAAAGGTCAGGATGCTTCTGATATTGTTGACCTTATATTGCTACATGGCCATATTGGGTCAATTTATTTGCCCTAATATGGCCATGTGGCCATATTAGTTTGATGGTATCACATACATCCCTGCCTGTTTGTGTATGTGGAACTGATTGAGTCGGCACAGTCAGTTTCCTTCGGGTTTTAAACCAAACCCAAGCTCACCCTTACTTCTGTAAACTACCAATCTGAATCCTTGAACAAAGGCAGAGATGTTTCAAGTGTATACTGGGTGGAAACCATGGCTCCCTCCATAATTAAAGCGGAGACGAAACGGGAAATGTGTTATTCACACATTCACCAGGTGAAAATAAATGGTCAAAAAATAAATAAAACAGGCACTTCATCTCAGGACTGACAACCTCCAAATCACATTTTTTGTTTTGGATTTAGATATACTTTAAGTATAAGGAGGTTTTTATTTCATCATTAGCATTTTCTCACTTTGCTTCACTTTCAACCCCAGATGCCATCAACATTCTTCTCTTCTCACGTTCTCCACTTTCCATCTTAACATCTAACATGAAGTGCACTTATGAAATGGTATAATTGTCAATTATATACAGTACATTACATAAACTTTCAGAAAAAAACTTCAGATGTGTTGTTTTGTTTATAATATATTTTTGTGCAATAATGCAATATGCTGTAAATAAAGTATGTCCTTTCACATCCGTTAATTTGTTCTGACAATATTAGACACTCATTCATACTATTAACAACCACAAATTAATAGTTTTTAGTGTGCATTGAAATTCATTAATACTTTCAGTGCTCAGAGGTTCTTAAAAATGAATGATACATGATGCGTATATTCAGATCATGTATGTTTTGAAGATGTTCATGACCTCAGTATAACGAGAATAGAGTGGAATTTGACTATGTGCCACCTCTTTCTCTTAAAACATTGAGAATTACAAAATAAATGAAAGAACGGAGCTGCCACTTGTCCTCCCAGCTGAGCCCTATTTCAGTTTTGGCTCTGAACAGATCCATTCCCAGTGAATCTATAATGTGTCGGGAACCAGGCAGTTTAATTAGAAGATATTGATCGAGTAGAAAACTTTGGACTAAACCAAAACAGACAACACAGCAAAACTTTTTCTTTTAACCATTCATTGGCAAATTTATGAGTGGTACTACTTTTTCCAACAGCCATGCTATGTCATATTACAAAGAAGACTGGGGTCTGCTAAAATATTAAAATAAAATAAATCATAATATTTACATATTGTTCCAGAATTCTATCATGATTTTTGATTAAATCATTTTGGAAAGGGTTCCCAAGTTATCCTGTTACCAAACTGCTGTAAAGACTGCTATCATGCGTCATCAAACAATAGTTTGGCTGTGTATTCCATTTATTAAACTTTTATTATTTTTCTATGAGTGTCTATAACTTTCTGTTTTTATTTATAAGCTTCAAAATTAATGTGGTGAGCTGCAATATCCTGTAAGATGCCATGTTATTATGACAAAAATTCTAAAACACCACAGGAGTAGTCCACTAGGGAAGGAAGATACAGGATATACGTAGGTGGTACTGTAAAGGAAAGTTCTTCTTTACAGGTCCTTTTAACCAACAGGATATGAGTATCTTCCTGAGTGCAGGAATCTGACCAAAGCCAACCAGCTTAAGGGCTCCTATGAGCAAAACCTGGAACGCACAAGAGTGCAAAAAATTAAATACGTGGAAGCTGGTGTCAGTGTTTGACATAATAAAGCCATCTTCTGTGTTGGGTGTGCAAGCATTATTAGAGAAATGAGTTGGTGCTTGTTTTGGTATAGTCAGGAATTGGTGCCACAGATGTCACACAATGGAATCAGCCACGGGCTCTACTTACCACTATTAGATTGCATGAGCTTTTGTGAGCAAAGCATTTATTATGTTCAGACACCCTGATGTTAACTTTGTCAGCAGTCTCACAGGAGTTAAGTAAATGTAGTTTCATCGAGATAAGCTTAGTAGAGAGAATCACTACTCACAGTGTTTAATGGACTGCAAAAGTTTGTGCTGCATGTGATCATGAACAGTGTCATATATAACTCTGCCAAACCCAAGAGTAGGTGGTAGTAAGTAGGGATGAGCTGAACATACCTGGGTTCAGTTTAAGACAGGTTTGGAAAACTGTGCTGAAATTATAATTAATACTAGCCCCATTGAAGTCAAGAAGAGCTGAATATTTAATATCAGCCCTAGTTCTTTTCTAAGTTAATAGGCAAGGGATTATCAAACAGAGGGTGTGGAGGGCTAGGCACTGCCCTGGGGAACATGTCCTAATAAAAAAAAATTGTTTGTTGGGAGCAGTGATTTTAATAATGCTTAAATGTGAAACATTAAAAATTTAAAATTCCCTTAACCACTTGCCGTCCCACCTACAGTAGTTCTACTGCAGGCAGGTGGCACAGCCAGGCACAATCAAGTACATGTACGTCGCTGGCCAGTGGGAGTACTGAATTCCACTTCTACGGCCATTGTGCCACAGCAGACTGCCGTTACCGGTACCTGGGCCTTCGGGATATGTACTAGAAAAAAAAAAAAGCATTCCATTTGTCAAGGAGAAGCAATTTTAATAATGTTTTAAGGTCAATATAAAAAAATGCCAATTTCCTTTAATTAACAATATAGTGTGATTTAGGGAGCATCTACAGTACAAATCACATGTGGTTCAGCTTAGATTACAATGCATTTTTTCATGCGATTTTCATACAGCTACAATTTAGGGTTATGGCCTGGTGTCTCTCCCTCTCTCCCTCTCCCAAGGTCAAAAACACAGCAGACACTTTTCAAAAACACACTAGAATTGCCTTGCTCTTGAGTATGCGGTTTACATTCAGCTCTATGGACCTCTAAATCACATCACTCCAAACACACACAGGACCCTTTTTTAAAACCGCATTGTGTTTAGACTGCACATATGTGACTGGCCTCCATAGAAAACCATGGTATTTACCATGTCATGAGATTCCATAACATCAGGAAAGCATCTAAAAATTCATCAGTGTGAACCAGGGTTAAAATTAACCAAAAAAAGAGTTCTGCAAGAAATGTATTTATTTATATTATGTATTTGTATTGTATTGTATGTTAAAAAAACTATATCAGGAGGAGAAGTCTTCAGGAAATGAACTGTGTTTTGTAAATTAATTAAGAAGCATGCACTTAAAGTGTATCTATGATACAGACTGGGAACTAGTAAAGATTCCTGTGATTATTCAAAAAAGTATACATTAAATAAACTTACCCCTGCTACATTTATGATAATTGGGAAGATAGATGTGAAGAGTACTTTACAAATACTGGGATGTATGAAAGTACAATGGATGATGACAAATTCAGAACTGTGAAATAAGGTTATGTTATGAGTTATTACAATATAATTGCATTCTAGATACATATATAGATACAGATATAGCTAAAATTGCTGAACTACTAAAGAGTTGAAATATAGATAGGTAGGCACATAGGTGAAAAAAATACACTAAATTTACTAAATGAGCTATTCTCTTGCTTGTTTGCCTTTCTGTTTCCATTTCTTGGAGGCAGCTAATATCTCAGCTCTTTTTGGTGGAGAGTCATTTTCAAATCTAAGATTCAGTTGCTTTCTTTTAAAAGATGAATTTTTAGTAAAGAAGAGAACAAACCTTTTGAACCATTAACACAAATGTATATATACTGGCACAAAATACAAAAAAGTCACTTTTGAACTACAGAACACCTAAACACTTGCTGCCAATTTATTGTGAACCATGTAGGATAACTGACACGGTAAGAATCATTCCAGCCTTAAGATAGCCATTGATGATACAATTTTCTTGTCTGCAGCCACTGACACTGTCAGTGTTGATGAGTGAAATCCCTTCTGCATAGCTATTGTGTTCTGCTTGCAGGGGGAGGGGGGTTGAGCTGCTGGCAATAATCACATGACTAATCTGACAGGCTAATTGTATCCAAATTGTACAATAATCGAATTGGGTACAATCAACCTGCTCATAGGTGGTTCAAATCTTGTCTGGTTCCTACTGAACTGGCCAAGATTCAAAACATCTATGGCTGGCTCTAGGCAAGGCAATAATAATTATAGAAAATACATACAAAGGCAAGAAGGTTAGAGGTCAAGAGATCCTGAGGGAATCCTAAGATTCAAAATAGACAAACCATCTATGATTTTCTTCTGAGTTGGTATTTTTACTTACAGCTCAAAATCGATTTGGCTGTCAAAAGTCACTATCACTATAACACCATATCATGTAGGAAAGATGGATGCTACAGGTAAACGGACCAGTGGGTAACCAATTGCCAAAAGTTTGCATAAGATATAAAGTGAGGGTAGAAAGAAGGGAGGGAATGTGAGCAAAGCAAAAAGAAAATCATGGGTAGTGTGGGGTGCATAAACTAAGCAGCGAAAGAACTAGGAGAAAGAAAAAAGCAAAAAGACAGAAAAAAAGAAAGTCCAGGTGCTTGAGTGCCCTCTCAATCTTTCTGTTATGGGATGATTAATTTAGGAAATTACGAGTGCAATTTATCATGGGAGTAATTTAGTATTGCCATTCACCATGGTACCCCTACCTCTAAGAAAGGACAGGTGCTTTTGTTGACTGCTTTATAGTTTACTAAGTGGCCATAAAGATTTGAGGAATCAAAGTCTGCTAAAGTCTATTTACATTTTGTATTGGTTTGTGCGGTAAGGCTTCTCAAGGGTTCCTAGTGAGGTTGCAGGACAATACAGTATTATTTGAGGTATATACCCAGATCTAGAGTTGTTTCACCTTGGGGCAGGTCTGCTATATGTGTGACATAGAACCTAACTGGGTACGTTCCCAAAATCATTTTTTGGGGGGGGGATTAAAACAATATAGATTTATTGGTTCAATAGCTTTCCTACTGTGAAGAATGCACAAGAAACAAAGCTGCTGTCTTCATTTCTGATGAGTATTGCGAGGTCGTCCCGGTTACCAAAAAGGTATTAAATATTGATTTTCACATTCTGCACATGCTTCTAATAACACTGTGGGTCCTTCAATGTGCATTTTTTAAACGGACTGCTGCTATTTTATTATTTAACAGAAAAGGTTAGTAGCTAAGGCAAGCCTTCCTGTCTGACAGCTCCTGTAAAGCAAGACACATTTAGTTGCTTGCTTCACATATGGAATTTTTCAGCTTTTGAATTTCTCATAGAGCATTGAATGTCTTATAACCTGGCCACCTTGAAAGATAGATTTTATGCTCATTATTTAATTATTAAAGCCACAAATGACATGGACATTCATAAAGATTTTTGGTTGAAGACATTTCAACACTCATTCAAGAAGCTTCCTTAGTTCAAATCAATATCAGCAACATACCTTAACATTCAGACTCCTAAATCCAATCACCAGAGTGTTGTATAATCTATCAAGTTTGCTGATGATTGTCTAAGAACATAATGCAAGTTTGTGATAATACCCTGTTCTAAATTAATTTAAATCACTCTGGTACCAGGAATCCTGAGACAGGTGTTAATTGTTTCAGTTTCATAGCTGGAGATGTACTTTATTGAAAAATCAGTGCTGTAAGATAGTTAGCCCTTTGTCTGTTAAGGATGTATCCTATATATCATGGCAATCAAATGGTTAACACAAGCGCATAGCTGCAATATTTTAAAATCCTACAGCTATTTTCCCCCTCCATGGTGCCTTAGTTCAGTTGCTGCTCCTAAAAGTGGTGAAAAAAAATAGCATTGAAAGTGGAGGGTGATTTGATCACTCCAGTGTGCAGTGAAAAATCAAATGTGCAGCTTCTGTCCCCAATTTGCTTGACCTTATGACTCCATAAACAGGACCTGTCACCAACAGATTATGATCGTATAGGGGGGCATTCTTTTCATGGCTCAAGACGATATTTTGTTCAAAATCTTCTGGTCCCAAAACCTGTTGGATATTTGATACCTATCAGTTGGATGATGCCTTCACTGTCCGTACTGTTACAATAAACTGCTTCTAGAAGCTACAATCAACAGCCATCAACACCTAAGGTGGTGTTGGTGCCTCCTGATTGTTTACAGAGGATCTGTATTTGATCGATTACAGAAAATCTTTGAATATTTACAGGAAATCCTACACATCAAACTTGTTGCTCTAATGAGGGCTAAAAATGTCTTTCAGAGGGGAAAGAAACACAAGAGAAAAAATACCCACCTTTTAAAAACTTTAATTCTGTTTCCATTTTTTGTTAACTTGTGGTTCTAAAGGTTGAAGGTTTTCTATCTTTATTCATTATGTGCATGAAGGTGAAAAACCTTCAGTGTTCAGCTTGGCACCTGTAACAGGGTCACTTGCCTTACACATGGGGTAACTTTTGCTTGTGCAGATTCCATAAATGCCCAAGGACAAGGCTGAGGCCACCATCAGGGAATACTCAACCCTAACTTTAGAGATGACCATACACCATGCACACGTTCCTCCTGTTAACTCTTGGGTCCCTGTGTCACTGTACACTTCCACTGTAATTTATTGCAATTAGGAAGGGCACGCTGAGCTTATGCCCACTCCACCTGTCTAGCGTATCTCCACTACTTCATTCCCAGTAATGCACCTAGCAAGGGCTCCATGTGTGCACTTGGCTTAAAGGAGAAGTACAGCTTATCAAAGTTTAGCTGTACTTCTCCTGTGGATCACTCCTGTGACCCATTTTCAGCTGACGGTGGGCTAAAGCCCGCCGTCGGCTGACATCATTCAGTTGTTCCAGGATGGGGATAGATCCAGACTTTAAAGTCATGATCCACCCCAGAGTCTGGAGCAGCACCTGGATCAGCCTCTCAGTGATCTGCTGAGAGCCTGAGCCAGCTGCTCCCTCCCCCTCCACAGTCCAGCAGTGAGTCTGGGGGGGGGTGGGGGCAGAGCAGACAGAGGTGACTGACAGTCACTGCTCTTTGCTCAGAGCGGCTGTGAGAACTCAGTAATCACCGGTCGTGTGATCACGGAGTTCCCACACTTAGAGTCAGCAGGGAACAGATGCAGTATCGGGCCGATGCTGCGTCCACCTAGGTGTATACTTATACTTCTCTTTTAACTCTTGACTTCCCATAACCCTTGCTGCTAGATACTTTCTCATCTGCCACAGGTGCACGCTTAACCACAAGTTGCTTGACTGGCTATTGGCTTCCATTACCCCTGTTAACCATTTGCTGTTTTCATACCCAAGCTCAAGCAGGAGACGTTGTGTGGTGCTAGTTACTTGCATTATACTTCTTTAATACCTTCAGGCCAAGCAACAGGCAAAGTTTCAACATTTCACTTAGAAAAGTGCCAAAAGTCCAAGCACAAGTGACAGTTTTGCACTGTGATAACACATGTAGCTGCTGGCAAACAAAGTTTGATAAACATGAAAAATGTATAACATCATGAAATGATGTAGCGCCAGTGAATATGACAAAAACACACACGAATAAACATAAATAAATAAACTGTGTTCAATGTGCCAAACGTGAAATATCTCCTAAATCAAAGTCTATATATACTAAGATAAAAGTATCTGAGTATATATGGACTTTTTTATATGAGAGACTTCATGATTGACACATTGAACACTGTTTATGTGACGGATCGCCTGGCACCGTGACAGTACCTCCTGCCCTCCAAATCCTTCCATTAGACCGATAGTTAGTACCAGCCCTTTACCCCAGTTATCATACACAGACAAGATGTTGAGGTAAAACCAAAGGAATAGCTGTTTATTAAAATCCAGACACATACTTTATACTCCCAGGAGGACATTCCCCTCTTGGGGATATTGGCATAGATAAGATAAGACATACAACCAGTAAAAACATGACAATGCAACCTTTAAACATTACTCTGTTTAACAGCTAGGCACCTAAACACTTCTTATTAGTATGGCTAGTAGTCACCCTGCCTCTCTTGTATATGTGCTGAAAAACTTGTCCACAATAAGTCTTGATTAGCCCAGGAGTGCCCACGAGGATGCCCACAAATTGTTCTACAGCCCCAGGATACACAAGGTACATTACATGACTCATTTCTAAATGTCCCACCCCAGATCCCGCTTGGATCTAGGATACCAAGTGGCATATGTTTGGCAGAAATAATATAAAGTTGGTAGTAGCTGGGGCAAAATTGGCAAATGCTGCATTATGCAGCTCTTGTGGACCAGCTGGGGCAAGAGAAGAAATACTGTATTCCCAAGAAGAGTTCCATATCCCCTGCTCGTGAAGGTGCGTCTGCACAATCTGTCCAACATAATGTTAGTGCAGACAACCATTGTTCTGGGGACTTTCTGGCCACATAATCCTGGTAGATACTCCTGGCCAGTCAAAGGATATCAGGACCCAACTCTCCTCCATGCTCTGATTGGGAGAAGCAGATGAAATCCCCAGTCTCCTCCATGGGCCATAATCAGTGGGTAGAAGGCTAGCCCATAGTCCCCTCCAAAGGCCATGTCCCGTTTGGGTTTGTCGCAATTTATTTTTTCATTTTTGTAGTTTTTTTTTATATTCACTGATGCTGCATCATTTCATGATATTACAAGTGACAGTTCATTCCTGATCCCTAACCCCATCAGTTGAAAAGTTCATAGGTATCGGTAGAATCTAGCAGCTGTTGTCTTCGGGGAGGACCACATGTCCCATGATGGCAGATTCCTTACATCAGGCAATCTCAGGTAATATCAGACAGCAATTCATCAGACCAGGAGAAATAATCCCAAGGCATACATTTGTGTGCCACTGTCCCTTTTATATCCTGCCAAGCAAAGTAGCCAGGAAACACTATTGACTCTAACCCTCCCATCCAGGGAGCACCTAACTAAGATGAAAACCTGCTTAAAGTAGCTTACTCTGGGGACTCTCAGTGGCAGTGAAGGGGGTTGGGAGCCAGGAGTGCCACAGTAGACCCGGGAAGAGGAGGATCACGTCTGCTCTGTGCAAAAGCATCGCACAGAGCAGGCAAGTATGATTTGTTGTTTAAAAAAAAAAACAATATTTAATGTCATTTTTACATTATTTTTTTCAGAAATTATTAGTTTTCCTCTGGATCAACAATGTGGAATAAAATACTGTATACCAGTGTTTCTCAATTCCAGTCCTCATGGACCCCCAACAGGTCATGTTTTCAGGATTTCCATTATTTTGCACAGGTGATTTGATCAGTTTCACTGCCTTAGTAATTACCACAGCTGTTTCATCTGAGGGAAATCCTGAAAACATGACCTGTTGGGGGTCCATGAGGACTGGAGTTGAGAAACACTGCTGTATACAAAGGTAGCTTCTGTGCATTTTAATATTTTGTCAGCGTTAAAAAAAAAATGTTATGTATACTTTTCAGTACTTTGTTGGCTAGAACTTTTTTTTTACAAATGCTAAAATGTGATTTATGAGAAGACAGTGACATTTTTACCTGAGCAATTCTAACAGTGACCAATGGCATAAGGCGAAGTAACTAAGAGAACATAGTCCTTTTTAACAGCTATTTTTGTACATACAGTGCATTATGCTTTATGGCACTAAATTAATAGGCCTAATTTTTGTATAGTCCATGTAATCCACAGCCAAGGGCTACAAACTTTCTAAATCTGAAAACCTGACCTTCATCTCACTGTTATACAGGAGATCAATATTATTCATTTTCATTTCTTCTGCCATATGCCATATTAATATTTATGATATACAAGAAATGTGAAAATGTGTGAGTGTGCCCACAATGGTATATGGTCATTGGAAACAATAAAAGTTTCACTAAATATAAACAAAATGTAATACTGTATGCCTAAAATCTCCAAGATACGTACTATACAGTAAGAGCACAGCTTTCTGTAATCAAGAATAAACAAATATAAATATATAATTGTGAGCGCACTATAGGCTGCTAAGCACTAACGGTAACCAATAAACCTCAAACAGACAAAATGTAATAAATGCAGTGCTATAAATGAGTACATAAAATCACTGTATTAAAAAATAATAATAATAAAAAGTTCATATAGGGAATAATGACATGAACAGGAATCCTGTGTTCATCTAGAACTTGGTACTTGTGCAGTCAAAAATGAGAAGAATGCGCACTCACCAGAGCGCAAAATGAAATGTGCATTTTGTGTAAAAATCCTGATGTCATCAAAGTCATCCAGGTCTGGACAGGAATGAAGTGAAATCCCTCACTGGGTAAGCCTAGATCCTGAAGCATCTGGTATGTGCTGGGGGGATGTCAGGGATCCCTTTAAGGGATGGATGGATCAGCTCACTGGATATGTAAGGGCTCCCCCTCTGGGTCCTGGTTATCTGCAAAGTGAATCTCCCCAGGGGAGTTAAAGCGGAGAGACCTCCATAGTGTAGTAAGATTGTTTTATTAGGTAAAAAGGCATCCAGATATTAGCAGGTATCCAGGTGAAATGGAAACATCTGTATAACTTGGACTAACCATCCTGGAATCAAGATGGCCGCGGGAGCTCCACAATGCTCCGGCGGCATGACGTCACAGCGTTATTGGATCCTGATGCTGTACTACTTGTGGGGGGTGATGAAGATTTTTTTTTTTTACACTGATTGCTTTTACACCCATAAAGGCTGTAAAAGCAATAATTTCTCCTTCTCTCTGGCTGCATTCTTGCAGCCACTGAGAAATACTGTGTGAGCTGTGATTGGTCACAGCTTTTCAGATGGTACAAGGCAGTTGTGAATAGCCTTGTACCATATGACCTCTGTTATCAGAGGTCCTGAATGACGATCGGAGGACACAGCAGGCACCGGATTATGGTGCTGCGCGCTCCCAGTTAGAGCACACAAGCAGGGTGTGGGGAGGTTGTTTATAAATGGCCACCCCCCCTTCACTGCCACCTTCCGGCCATTTATATACAACGGCCGGGCAGGAAGTGGTTAACTGATTGATTAACTGTCAAATTCCAACTACCAGAGTATAAACCTAGACCACCTTTATGGGGTAGCACATGACTAGGGGCACATGGCTGGGTGGCATTGCAATGATATCACGTACTGGGCACACAAAAAGCTGTGTCTGGTGGCCATGTTGTTCAAGAATCATAGCTCAGCCATGACAGTTTTGTAGAACAGTTACATATTGCAGCCGCAAATACCTAGGAATGCACCTCCATAGTCTTAACTTAGTCACAGTTCAAAGAGCCTGTTATAGCAACTTAGGGACAGCAGACACCAGGACACAGGCATTTACCAGAGCTGTATATATCTAAATGAAGTTCTAGTCTACAGGTTAACACTTCCCTCTGACCTACTGTAAAACTATAGCAAAAGCCATCAGTTCTGTCACCTGTGGTTTGTAGAGAAATTAAAGCCTTTAGGAATACATAGTACGCCATAAACTGTCTACCCAGAACTAATGGGTATGGTAAAAAGGCGGTCAGGGATGGAGGCGATATTTCGGAGTTCTCTGCCTCATTCACAATTTAACAAAATCTACACACAATTCATAAAATGAGACAGGAGCACGACACATTAATATTATTTATATATTTGAATGGGGAATATCATGCCAAACAAATCAAGGTAATACAAGACTAAGCTAGAGCATACAGAAGGGAATATAGCAATCTCCTACCTCCTGGGTGACAGGCCTATCCTTAGACGTTTATTTTACAATCATACGTTTTATTGTTAATCTTGTGGAAGTTTCCAACTCTAAGGTAAAAGTCAGTGATAGCAGTTTAAAGAGTTAATTGCTTAGCTAACTAAACCCAGTAACAATTTCTCTGTCTGTTGACACCTAGATTGTGGTCCTGCAAGCTGAAAAATATTTGTGCAGTGTGGGGTTGACAATGCTATTGTTGCATAAGTGAGAGAGCAGTGTGAGGTTGACCAGCTGTTGTCACAAGCGAAGAGGGTGGTGGTCGGACACCCATGTTTCATCACAGGCATATGTTGGGGTTCGTTCAATAAAGTGGCTTCAATTAAGTGGCACTTCCACTCTGTACTGTATGAAGTGAAAATCTACAGCAAACTATTTTGCTAAACACCAGACAGGCTGCAAGTGAACTCATTTCCCCATTCAGAATTCCTTCCTCCCTGTTATATGTGCTCTCTACTTCTCCTTCTCACAGTTTTGTCCTCTCTTTCTTTCTACCCTCTTCTCCACCCCATAGCCTGCATATATCACCCATGTTTCTGTTCTCTCCTTAATATTGCTCTCATCACCTCCTACTAATTATAAACCCACATGCCAATACAACCCCCAGGATGCTGAGGCATGTCTCTTTATATAAATCACACCCCCATATTACTTCCCTCACCCTTCTTGTTCTCCTAATCTGAATCTGGAGATTCTGTATATCCTCAAAACCTGGGCCTACATCATTTAACTGAACCCAACTCACCTATCACCCCGCAACCTACCCTCTGGCAGCAGTCACCTCTTCTTCAGCTTCTCTTTTCCATGATAGCCTTCTTTGGACTCACTCCCTAGACTCAGTAGACAGAAAGGAGGTTGAGTGGGTATCCTATCCCCACAAAGCTCCTTTCAGGTTCCTCACTCTCCTCCCTCTCTGTTCCTCTCATTGCTTGGAGCTCATTGCATACATCTATGTTCTCCAATTTCTTTAAGAATTGCTGTCATCTACCGCCCCCCTGGACCAGTATCAACCTTCTTTGATTATTTCTATGCCTAGATACCCTACTCTCTCTCTTCTGAAACAATTACCCATAGAAACCTTCACCACTTTAACCCTTCTCTTCTCTATTTTTCTACTGCCTATGTATATGACAAAATCTCACCCCTACACAACTTTACAAACTAGCCATTTCTGTCTACAATAGATCCCTGTCTTCTGCCCTGGACCTGCTTACCCCCCTCACTACACACAAAATCAGGCCCTGACAACCTTGGCAAACCGATGACACCAGCGGTCTCAAAACAAAGTAGCTGCAACCTTGAGCTTCTGTGGTGTAAGGCTAAGTCTAAGAAAGACTTCAACCAATATAAATCTCCCCTCAAAAAATACAATTCCTGCCTTCACACTGCCAAGCAGACCTATTTTTATCACTCTCATTAACACCCTCTTATCCAGTCCCTATCAACTCTTCTCTACCTTATATCTTTTGATCTCTGTGACTGAACTCTTTGTTGGTTCTCATCCTACCTAAGCCACCGCACCCTCAGTGTCACTTACAATTCTACTTCCTCCTCTCCTCTTCCTATTCCTGTCAGGGTCCCCCAAAGTTATGATCTTGGACCTCTCCTATTCTCACTCTACACCTCCTCCCCGGGTCAGCTGATATCCTCCCATGGCTTTCAGTATCTGACTGCACTGCACTGAAAACACCCAAATCTATCTCTCTACACCTCAGCTCACAACATAAGTTTCCTCACGCATCATTCATTTATTAACAGACATATCAGTCTGGATGTGACATCGCTTCCTGAAACTCAATCTATCCAAAACTGAGCTCATAATATTTCCTCCCCCATGTGCCCTTTCCCCTGGCTTCTCTGTCAAGATCGAAGGTGCAACTATCAACCTGTCCCTGCATACCAGGGTACTAGATGTAATCCTGGACTCTGAACTAACTTTACAGCCCCACATCCATACATTTCATTTTGTTTCAGATGCATTTGTTCAATGAAGAATTTTGTTTTGTCACATTCATTATGTTTAACCAATCTGTTTTCAAAATTTGTTTCGTATCTTCTGCAGTCATTTCACATATTCCTTGGTCCAGGTGGATTCGAAAAATTTAGCAGTTTTTCTGGAAGATTGCTATATATTACATATATTATCAAATTGTGTAGATTTGCAGCAGAAGGCTTCAATATCTTCAAATGCTAGTCCAACCCACCAAAAGAAATGGCATGAGATGATTGGACAATATCGACTGGCATCATGTGCGTCCAAATTAACAAAATGAACAAAATGTGCATCCATTCATTCTCCAAATCCAAATGATCAAACTAGTTCACAAATTGAATTCATATCCCCATGGCCCAAGCTACTATTGCATCATGTGACATAATTCGAATGATTGCATTAGCTAATTTTGTAAAACTTTTTTTCAGATTCGTTGACATTCGTTACTATGTCCATTTGGATAAATCCGAATCTCTGAAAATGAAATTTTCATCTGAAAAATGAATTGTAACTAACGGAAATGTCTACTATCTCTTACTCTGTCCACTTTTAGGCAATCCCTGAAAGAGAAGCCTACCCTGCTTCCACCTAACAACTGTATTTTCACATTCATCATCAGGTCATCTCCCACATTTATTACTTTTTGTATCACTTGACCCTCCATGTTAGATTGTAAGCTCTAACGAGCAGGGCCCTGTTTCCTCCTTTATTGAATTGTATTGTATTGTAACTGTACTGTCTACCCTCATGTTGTAAAGCACTGCACAAACTGTGCTATTTAAATCCTGTATAAAAACAATAATATGCTTTATTATGGTTAACATTACAAACATCAAGATAATTAGAGATGAGCGAATCGAAGTAGCCGAAGTGGAATTCGAGTCGAATATCGGAAAAAATTTCGATTCGCGCCGAATCCGAAAAATAGCCTAATTCGGACGCGCGAATCGAAATTTTTCAGAAAATGGCGGCTGACATGTGCGGCGACGGAGCGGGGATGTCTGGGAAGGCGCGCAGACAAGGCGCGCTGACCCATAATGCATTCCTCAACGACATGTGATCGCATCAGCCAATCAGCAGCCAGCCAGCTAGCACTGTGTAATGGTCGAGCTATAAATAGCGGCCATTTTGGAATTCTTCATTTGCCTGCAGTCATTGAACAGAGGCAGACCGCTCTGTATTAGGGACAGGGACAGAGTTAGGGCCACAGAAACGATACTTGGGGACAGAGAAACGATACTTAGGGACAGAGAACTATTACTCAGGGACACAGATTTGTTAATTAGGGCCACAGAATCGTTACTTAGGGACAAAGAAACGCTAGTTAGGGACACAGAATTCATACTCAGGGACAGACAGAATTGTTACTGAGTGCCAGAGAATTGTTACTTAGGGCCACAGAAACGTTATTAGGGCCACAGAATTGTTACTCAGGGACAGACAGAATTGTTACTGAGTGCCAGAGAATTGTTACTTAGGGCCACAGAAACGTTATTAGGGCCACAGAATTGTTACTCAGGGACAGACAGAATTGTTACTGAGTGCCAGATAATTGTTACTTAGGGCCACAGAAACGTTATTAGGGCCACAGAATTGTTACTCAGGGACAGACAGAATTGTTACTGAGTGCCAGAGAATTGTTACTTAGGGCCACAGAAACTTTAGTTAGGGCCACAGAATTGTTACTCAGGGACAGACACAGAATTGTTACTGAGGGCCACAGAACTGTTACTTAGGGCCACAGAATTGTTACTCGCACAGACACAGAATTGTTACTCGCACAGACACAGAATTGTTACTGAGGGCCACAGAACTGTTACTTAGGGCCACAGAATTGTTACTCGCACAGACACAGAATTGTTACACAGGGACACAGAACTGTTACTGAGGGCCACAGATTCGTTACTTAGGGCCACAGAATTGTTACTCGCACAGACACAGAATTGTTACTCGCACAGACACAGAATTGTTACTCGCACAGACACAGAATTGTTACTGAGGGCCACAGAACTGTTAGTTAGGGCCACAGAATTGTTACTCGCACAGACACAGAATTGTTACTCGCACAGACACAGAATTGTTACTGAGGGCCACAGAACTGTTACTTGGGGCCACAGAAACGTTAATCAGGGACACAGAATTGTTACTGAGGGCCACAGAACTGTTACTTAGGGCCACAGAATTGTTACTCGCACAGACACAGAATTGTTACTCGCACAGACACAGAATTGTTACTGAGGGCCACAGAACTGTTACTTAGGGCCACAGAATTGTTACTCGCACAGACACAGAATTGTTACACAGGGACACAGAACTGTTACTGAGGGCCACAGAACCGTTACTTAGGGCCACAGAATTGTTACTCGCACAGACACAGAATTGTTACTCGCACAGACACAGAATTGTTACTCGCACAGACACAGAATTGTTACTCAGGGACACAGAACTGTTACTGAGGGCCACAGAACTGTTACTTAGGGCCACAGAATTGTTACTCGCACAGACACAGAATTGTTACTCAGGGACACAGAACTGTTACTGAGGGCCACAGAACTGTTACTTAGGGCCACAGAATTGTTACTCGCACAGACACAGAATTGTTACTCGCACAGACACAGAATTGTTACTCAGGGACACAGAACTGTTACTGAGGGCCACAGAACTGTTACTTAGAGCCACAGAATTGTTACTCGCACAGACACAGAATTGTTACACGCACAGACACAGAATTGTTACTGAGGGCCACAGAACTGTTACTTGGGGCCACAGAAACGTTAATCAGGGACACAGAATTGTTACTGAGGGCCACAGAACTGTTACTTAGGGCCACAGAATTGTTACTCGCACAGACACAGAATTGTTACTCACACAGACACAGAATTGTTACTGAGGGCCACAGAACTGTTACTTGGGGCCACAGAAACGTTAATCAGGGACACAGAATTGATACTGAGGGCCACAGAACTGTTAGGGCCACAGAATTGTTACTCGCACAGACACAGAATTGTTACTCGCACAGACACAGAATTGTTACTGAGGGCCACAGAACTGTTACTTGGGGCCACAGAAACGTTAATCAGGGACACAGAATTGTTACTGAGGGCCACAGAACTGTTACTTAGGGCCACAGAATTGTTACTCGCACAGACACAGAATTGTTACTCAGGGACACAGAACTGTTACTGAGGGCCACAGAACTGTTACTTAGGGCCACAGAATTGTTACTCGCACAGACACAGAATTGTTACTTGCACAGACACAGAATTGTTACTCAGGGACACAGAACTGTTACTGAGGGCCACAGAACTGTTACTTAGGGCCACAGAATTGTTACTCGCACAGACACAGAATTGTTACTCGCACAGACACATAATTGTTACTCAGGGACACAGAACTGTTACTGAGGGCCACAGAACTGTTACTTAGGGCCACAGAATTGTTACTCGCACAGACACAGAATTCTTACTCGCACAGACACAGAATTGTTACTCAGGGACACAGAACTGTTACTGAGGGCCACAGAACTGTTACTTAAGGCCACAGAATTGTTACTCGCACAGACACAGAATTGTTACTCGCACAGACACAGAATTGTTACTGAGGGCCACAGAACTGTTACTTGGGGCCACAGAAACGTTAATCAGGGACACAGAATTGTTACTGAGGGCCACAGAACTGTTACTTAGGGCCACAGAATTGTTACTCGCACAGACACAGAATTGTTACTGAGGGCCACAGAACTGTTACTTAGGGCCACAGAATTGTTACTCGCACAGACACAGAATTGTTACTCAGGGACACAGAATTGTTACTCAGGGACACAAGTAGTGGCGAGGAGAGTGGCCCGGTAGCCGGTCTAGAGACAGGTCTGTCTCCTGACCCAGACGCAGCCGAGGGGGCTAGTAGTGAGGTGGAGACCCTACTTGATGATGAGGAGGTTGATCGCACTTGGCAGCCTCGTCGTCATCAGGCAATTTCTTCCGCATCATCAGGAGAAGAGGGTGGCAGCTTGGCAGTGAGTGAAACAGTCGGTGGGTTGCCCAGGAGACAGCAGCAGGGTCGCAGCAGTGTCAGTGGAAGCAGTGTCAGTGGAGCCAAACGGCCACGGAGTAGAGCACCAGCTCCACTGCAGCCTACCACCACGGCCAGTAGTGGTGCCGGTGTGCACGGAGGAAGCAGCAGTCAGCCAGTGAGGAGTATCGGGGGCAAAGTTTCCTACTCGGCGGTGTGGCAATTTTTCGTCAAGCCGCCCGAGGAAGTAAACGTAGCCGTATGTCGACTATGTGGCCAGAAAGTCAAGCGTGGCCAGGGGGCCCATGTTGGGACTACAGCGTTGCGGCAGCATATGCAGCGTCGCCATTTGGTGGCCTGGGAAAACCGTGATAAAGATACGGCGGTTCTGCCCACCCCAGCCCCCGCTCCATCACCCGCTCCGTTACTTGCTCCGTCACCCGACGTCAATCGCCCTCCATCAGCCAGTCAAGGCTCCAACACCTCTGCTGAGGGGAGTTGTCGCTCGTTGGCATCTTCCGCTCGTTCAGATGCTCCTTCTCCTGCTACTCCTCTTCACGGATTCCGTCAGCAGTCTTTCTTGGAATCCGTTTCCAAGAGACAACAGTTTGCAAGCACGCACCCGACGGTGCAAAAGCTGAACGTCCTCCTGTCCAAGTTGCTGGTGCTGCAGTCCCTCCCTTTTCAAGTGGTGGACTCAGCACCTTTCAGAGAAATGATGGCTTGTGCCGCGCCGCGGTGGAGAGTGCCAAGCCGTCATTTCTTCGCCAAAAAGGCAGTGCCAGCCCTGCATTCACATGTAGAAGAGATGGTGGGCCAGTCTTTGAGCATGTCGGTCTCTGCCAAAGTGCACGGCAGCGCCGACGTGTGGAGCTGTAACTACGGTCAGGGACAGTACATGTCATTTACGGCCCACTGGGTGAACCTGGTGCCGTCACAGCCGCACCAGCAACTTGGACAGGTCACGCCGCTTTTGCCTCCACGTTTGCACGTCCTTGGTCCGGCAAAGATGTCCGCCTCTACCACCTCTTCTTCCGCCGTGTCCTCAGCCGCCACCCCCGAGCCAAGTCCCATTACCCGACCGGCATATCACATGTGCAGGGCGCAACGGTGTCACGCTGTTCTGCACCTGGTATGCCTTGGCGAACGTAGTCACACAGGGGAGGAACTTCTGAGTGTAATGAACAGAGAAATCGACAGATGGCTGTCTCCGCGCAAACTGAAAATCGGAACCATGTTGACCGACAACGGAAAGAACATGGTGTCTGCTCTGCGTCAAGGAAGGTTGTGCCATGCGCCATGCATGGCTCACGTGTTCAATCTGGTTGTCAAGCGGTTCCTAAAATCCACCATCCCACTGCAAGACATCCTTAAAATGTCACGTAAACTTTGCATGCATTTCAGCCATTCCTACACCGCAAAGCACACCCTCCTTGAGCTGCAGCGGCAGAACGGAATTCCACATCATCGCCTGATCTGCGACGTTGCAACAAGGTGGAATTCAACCCTACACATGTTAGACCGCCTTTACGAGCAGCGAAAGGCCATCACCGATTTCCTGATGTTACAAGCGGATAAAGGTACTCCCTGTGTAACTTCGATGTCAGCCATTGGCAGCTCATGCGTGACACCTGCCGCTTGCTCAGGCCCTTTGAGGAGGCCACGCTATTCGTGAGTCGGCAGGACTATGGGATGAACGACGTCATTCCTCTGTTGCACGTCCTTGAACAAATGCTGTTAACAATGGCTGGTCAGGGTGCGGTAGACGTGGCGCACAGATCTCAACGCCACATGACCCCTGTGGGGGCAGGACAGGAAGAAGAGGAGGAGGTAGAGGAGGACATTTGTGCTCAGGAATTATTGAGTGAAATGGGTGGTTTTTCCACTCAGCGGACAGGAGTGGAGGAGCAGGAGCATCTGGTAGAGGAGGAGGAGGAGGAGGAGACAGAGGACCCAGACGCACCGTGGCAGTATGCTGTGGAGATGGAGGCAGGGAGTCCCTCGCATTCCTTGGCACAAATGGCCCATAGCATGCTCGGTTGCTTGCGTAGCGACAGCCGAATAATAACCATCAGACAGAGGGATGACTTTTGGCTGTCCACCTTGTTGGACCCTCGCTACCGTTCCAAAATGGTGGCCTTTTTCACACCTGCTGAGAGGGAGGCCAAAATAACGTACTATAAAAACCACCTATGTGGTCTCTGCCTTTGTGCGCCAACGTCCATCCTCAGACACTGTGGGCCCTGTGCGCTCGCGTTCCGCTGCCATGGCAGCAGGGGAGGGGTGGGGTGGTAGGAGCAGTGGCAGCTCCACCAGCAGCGGCTGCCTCAGTCTGCAGTCGATGATGAGTAGCTTTCTTCACCAGCGCAGTGAGGAAACTACTAACCAGCCGCAGCAGCAGCAGCAGCAGCATCAGGTGGACCTGGAGCAGGACCTCAAACAACAGGCTTGGGCCTACTTGGACAGCACCCTGCCAACCGAGGTAGACAATCCCCTTGACTACTGGTCAACGAAACTTGACCTTTGGCCCCAACTAGCTGAATTTGCCCTTGAAAGGCTGTCATGCCCGGCCAGTAGCGTGGCATCGGAGCGCGTGTTTAGTGCGGCAGGAGGAATTGTAACTCCGCGGAGGACACGACTGTCCACCCAAAGTGTGGAGAGACTCACGTTTGTGAAAATGAATCAGGCGTGGATTAGTCTGGATTTCAAACCACCAGTTCCTGACACAACTGACTAAATCCGCCATGAATCATGCCTCAAACATGTGCCACTTTGAGGTCTCCTCACACACTGCTGGTGTGTTGAATTTTTTGACATAGGGTGCTGGCAGATTACGGGCCTCCCATTGCTGCTGCCAGGCCCCTAATCTGCCATAGGCCCCTATATACCGCCTCCTCATGCTGCTGCCAGGTCCAGAGTCTCTCATGGGTCCCTGTACGGCCTCCCATTGCTGCTGTCTCCATCGCCACACTCTGCCATGTGCCACTTTCAGGTCTCCTCACACACTGCTGGTGTGTAGAATTTTTTGACATAGGGTGCTGGCAGATTACGGGCCTCCCATTGCTGCTGCCAGGCCCCTAATCTGCCATAGGCCCCTATATACCGCCTCCTCATGCTGCTGCCAGGTCCAGAGTCTCTCATGGGTCCCTGTACGGCCTCCCATTGCTGCTGTCTCCATCGCCACACTCTGCCATGTGCCACTTTCAGGTCTCCTCACACACTGCTGGTGTGTAGAATTTTTTGACATAGGGTGCTGGCAGATTACGGGCCTCCCATAGCTGCTGCCAGGCCCCTAATCTGCCATAGGCCCCTATATACCGCCTCCTCATGCTGCTGCCAGGTCCAGAGTCTCTCATGGGTCCCTGTACGGCCTCCTATTGCTGCTGTCTCCATCGCCACACTCTGCCATGTGCCACTTTCAGGTCTCCTCACACACTGCTGGTGTGTAGAATTTTTTGACATAGGGTGCTGGCAGATTACGGGCCTCCCATAGCTGCTGCCAGGCCCCTAATCTGCCATAGGCCCCTATATACCGCCTCCTCATGCTGCTGCCAGGTCCAGAGTCTCTCATGGGTCCCTGTACGGCCTCCCATTGCTGCTGTCTCCATCGCCACACTCTGCCATGTGCCACTTTCAGGTCTCCTCACACACTGCTGGTGTGTAGAATTTTTTGACATAGGGTGCTGGCAGATTACGGGCCTCCCATAGCTGCTGCCAGGCCCCTAATCTGCCATAGGCCCCTATATACCGCCTCCTCATGCTGCTGCCAGGTCCAGAGTCTCTCATGGGTCCCTGTACGGCCTCCCATTGCTGCTGTCTCCATCGCCACACTCTGCCATGTGCCACTTTCAGGTCTCCTCACACTGCTGGTGTGTAGAATTTTTTGACATAGGGTGCTGGCAGATTACGGGCCTCCCATAGCTGCTGCCAGGCCCCTAATCTGCCATAGGCCCCTATATACCGCCTCCTCATGCTGCTGCCAGGTCCAGAGTCTCTCATGGGTCCCTGTACGGCCTCCCATTGCTGCTGTCTCCATCGCCACACTCTGCCATGTGCCACTTTCAGGTCTCCTCACACACTGCTGGTGTGTAGAATTTTTTGACATAGGGTGCTGGCAGATTACGGGCCTCCCATAGCTGCTGCCAGGCCCCTAATCTGCCATAGGCCCCTATATACCGCCTCCTCATGCTGCTGCCAGGTCCAGAGTCTCTCATGGGTCCCTGTACAGCCTCCCATTGCTGCTGTCTCCATCGCCACACTCTGCCATGTGCCACTTTCAGGTCTCCTCACACTGCTGGTGTGTAGAATTTTTTGACATAGGGTGCTGGCAGATTACGGGCCTCCCATAGCTGCTGCCAGGCCCCTAATCTGCCATAGGCCCCTATATACCGCCTCCTCATGCTGCTGCCAGGTCCAGAGTCTCTCATGGGTCCCTGTACGGCCTCCTATTGCTGCTGTCTCCATCGCCACACTCTGCCATGTGCCACTTTCAGGTCTCCTCACACACTGCTGGTGTGTAGAATTTTTTGACATAGGGTGCTGGCAGATTACGGGCCTCCCATAGCTGCTGCCAGGCCCCTAATCTGCCATAGGCCCCTATATACCGCCTCCTCATGCTGCTGCCAGGTCCAGAGTCTCTCATGGGTCCCTGTACGGCCTCCCATTGCTGCTGTCTCCATCGCCACACTCTGCCATGTGCCACTTTCAGGTCTCCTCACACTGCTGGTGTGTAGAATTTTTTGACATAGGGTGTTGGCAGATTACGGGCCTCCCATAGCTGCTGCCAGGCCCCTAATCTGCCATGGGCCCCTATATACCGCCTCCTCATGCTGCTGCCAGGTCCACAGTGTCTCATGCCATGTGCCACTTTCAGGTCTCCTCACACTGCTGGGGTGTTGAATTTTTTGACATAGGGTGCTGGCAGATTACGGGCCTCCCATTGCTGCTGCCAGGCCCCTAATCTGCCATAGGCCCCTATATACCGCCTCCTCATGCTGCTGCCAGGTCCAGAGTCTCTCATGGGTCCCTGTACGGCCTCCTATTGCTACTGTCTCCATCGCCACACTCTGCCATGTGCCACTTTCAGGTCTCCTCACACACTGCTGGTGTGTAGAATTTTTTGACATAGGGTGCTGGCAGATTACGGGCCTCCCATAGCTGCTGCCAGGCCCCTAATCTGCCATAGGCCCCTATATACCGCCTCCTCATGCTGCTGCCAGGTCCAGAGTCTCTCATGGGTCCCTGTACGGCCTCCCATTGCTGCTGTCTCCATCGCCACACTCTGCCATGTGCCACTTTCAGGTCTCCTCACACTGCTGGTGTGTAGAATTTTTTGACATAGGGTGTTGGCAGATTACGGGCCTCCCATAGCTGCTGCCAGGCCCCTAATCTGCCATGGGCCCCTATATACCGCCTCCTCATGCTGCTGCCAGGTCCACAGTGTCTCATGCCATGTGCCACTTTCAGGTCTCCTCACACTGCTGGGGTGTTGAATTTTTTGACATAGGGTGCTGGCAGATTATGGGCCTCCTATAGCTGCTGCCAGGCCCCTAATCTGCCATAGGCCCCTATATACCGCCTCCTCATGCTGCTGCCAGGTCCAGAGTCTCTCATGGGTCCCTGTACGGCCTCCTATTGCTGCTGTCTCCATTGCCACACTCTGCCATGTGCCACTTTCAGGTCTCCTCACACACTGCTGGTGTGTAGAATTTTTTGACATAGGGTGCTGGCAGATTACGGGCCTCCCATAGCTGCTGCCAGGCCCCTAATCTGCCATAGGCCCCTATATACCGCCTCCTCATGCTGCTGCCAGGTCCAGAGTCTCTCATGGGTCCCTGTACGGCCTCCTATTGCTGCTGTCTCCATCGCCACACTCTGCCATGTGCCACTTTCAGGTCTCCTCACACACTGCTGGTGTGTAGAATTTTTTGACATAGGGTGCTGGCAGATTACGGGCCTCCCATAGCTGCTGCCAGGCCCCTAATCTGCCATAGGCCCCTATATACCGCCTCCTCATGCTGCTGCCAGGTCCAGAGTCTCTCATGGGTCCCTGTACGGCCTCCTATTGCTGCTGTCTCCATCGCCACACTCTGCCATGTGCCACTTTCAGGTCTCCTCACACACTGCTGGTGTGTAGAATTTTTTGACATAGGGTGCTGGCAGATTACGGGCCTCCCATAGCTGCTGCCAGGCCCCTAATCTGCCATAGGCCCCTATATACCGCCTCCTCATGCTGCTGCCAGGTCCAGAGTCTCTCATGGGTCCCTGTACGGCCTCCCATTGCTGCTGTCTCCATCGCCACACTCTGCCATGTGCCACTTTCAGGTCTCCTCACACTGCTGGTGTGTAGAATTTTTTGACATAGGGTGCTGGCAGATTACGGGCCTCCCATAGCTGCTGCCAGGCCCCTAATCTGCCATAGGCCCCTATATACCGCCTCCTCATGCTGCTGCCAGGTCCAGAGTCTCTCATGGGTCCCTGTACGGCCTCCCATTGCTGCTGTCTCCATCGCCACACTCTGCCATGTGCCACTTTCAGGTCTCCTCACACACTGCTGGTGTGTAGAATTATTTGACATAGGGTGCTGGCAGATTACGGGCCTCCTATAGCTGCTGCCAGGCCCCTAATCTGCCATAGGCCCCTATATACCGCCTCCTCATGCTGCTGCCAGGTCCAGAGTCTCTCATGGGTCCCTGTACGGCCTCCCATTGCTGCTGTCTCCATCGCCACACTCTGCCATGTGCCACTTTCAGGTCTCCTCACACTGCTGGTGTGTAGAATTTTTTGACATAGGGTGCTGGCAGATTACGGGCCTCCCATAGCTGCTGCCAGGCCCCTAATCTGCCATAGGCCCCTATATACCGACTCCTCATGCTGCTGCCAGGTCCAGAGTCTCTCATGGGTCCCTGTACGGCCTCCCATTGCTGCTGTCTCCATCGCCACACTCTGCCATGTGCCACTTTCAGGTCTCCTCACACACTGCTGGTGTGTAGAATTTTTTGACATAGGGTGCTGGCAGATTACGGGCCTCCCATAGCTGCTGCCAGGCCCCTAATCTGCCATAGGCCCCTATATACCGCCTCCTCATGCTGCTGCCAGGTCCAGAGTCTCTCATGGGTCCCTGTACGGCCTCCCATTGCTGCTGTCTCCATCGCCACACTCTGCCATGTGCCACTTTCAGGTCTCCTCACACTGCTGGTGTGTAGAATTTTTTGACATAGGGTGCTGGCAGATTACGGGCCTCCCATAGCTGCTGCCAGGCCCCTAATCTGCCATAGGCCCCTATATACCGCCTCCTCATGCTGCTGCCAGGTCCAGAGTCTCTCATGGGTCCCTGTACGGCCTCCTATTGCTGCTGTCTCCATCGCCACACTCTGCCATGTGCCACTTTCAGGTCTCCTCACACACTGCTGGTGTGTAGAATTTTTTGACATAGGGTGCTGGCAGATTACGGGCCTCCCATTGCTGCTGACAGGCCCCTAATCTGCCATGGGCCAATATACCGCCTCCTCATGCTGCTGCCAAGTCCAGAGTCTCTCATGGGTCCCTGTACGGCCTCCCATTGCTGCTGTCTCCATCGCCACACTCTGCCATGTGCCACTTTCAGGTCTCCTCACACACTACTGGTGTGTAGAATTTTTTGACATAGGGTGCTGGCAGATTACGGGCCTCCCATATCTGCTGCCAGGCCCCTAATCTGCCATGGGCTCCTATATACCGCCTCCTCATGCTGCTGCCAGGTCCACAGTGTCTCATGCCATGTGCCACTTTCAGGTCTCCTCACACTGCTGGTGTGTTGAATTTTTTGACATAGGGTGCTGGCAGATTATGGGCCTCCTATAGCTGCTGCCAGGCCCCTAATCTGCCAAAGGCCCCTATATACCGCCTCCTCATGCTGCTGCCAGGTCCAGAGTCTCTCATGGGTCCCTGTACGGCCTCCCATTGCTGCTGTCTCCATCGCCACACTCTGCCATGTGCCACTTTCAGGTCTCCTCACACACTGCTGGTGTGTAGAATTTTTTGACAAAGGGTGCTGGCAGATTACGGACCTCCCATTGCTGCTGCCAGGCCCCTAATCTGCCATGGGCCCCTATACCGCCTCCTCATGCTGCTGCCAAGTCCAGAGTCTCTCATGGGTCCCTGTACGGCCTCCCATTGCTGCTGTCTCCATCGCCACACTCTGCCATGTGCCACTTTCAGGTCTCCTCACACACTGCTGGTGTGTAGAATTTTTTGACATAGGGTGCTGGCAGATTACGGGCCTCCCATAGCTGCTGCCAGGCCCCTAATCTGCCATAGGCCCCTATATACCGCCTCCTCATGCTGCTGCCAGGTCCAGAGTCTCTCATGGGTCCCTGTACGGCCTCCCATTGCTGCTGTCTCCATCGCCACACTCTGCCATGTGCCACTTTCAGGTCTCCTCACACTGCTGGTGTGTAGAATTTTTTGACATAGGGTGCTGGCAGATTACGGGCCTCCCATTGCTGCTGCCAGGCCCCTAATCTGCCATAGGCCCCTATATACCGCCTCCTCATGCTGCTGCCAGGTCCAGAGTCTCTCATGGGTCCCTGTACGGCCTCCCATTGCTGCTGTCTCCATCGCCACACTCTGCCATGTGCCACTTTCAGGTCTCCTCACACTGCTGGTGTGTAGAATTTTTTGACATAGGGTGCTGGCAGATTACGGGCCTCCCATAGCTGCTGCCAGGCCCCTAATCTGCCATGGGCCCCTATATACCGCCTCCTCATGCTGCTGCCAGGTCCAGAGTCTCTCATGGGTCCCTGTACGGCCTCCTATTGCTGCTGTCTCCATCGCCACACTCTGCCATGTGCCACTTTCAGGTCTCCTCACACACTGCTGGTGTGTAGAATTTTTTGACATAGGGTGCTGGCAGATTACGGGCCTCCCATTGCTGCTGCCAGGCCCCTAATTTGCCATGGGCCCCTATACCGCCTCCTCATGCTGCTGCCAAGTCCAGAGTCTCTCATGGGTCCCTGTACGGCCTTCCATTGCTGCTGTCTCCATCGCCACACTCTGCCATGTGCCACTTTCAGGTCTCCTCACACACTGCTGGTGTGTAGAATTTTTTGACATAGGGTGCTGGCAGATTACGGGCCTCCCATTGCTGCTGCCAGGCCCCTAATCTGCCATGGGCCCCTATACCGCCTCCTCATGCTGCTGCCAAGTCCAGAGTCTCTCATGGGTCCCTGTACGGCCTTCCATTGCTGCTGTCTCCATCGCCACACTCTGCCATGTGCCACTTTCAGGTCTCCTCACACACTGCTGGTGTGTAGAATTTTTTGACATAGGGTGCTGGCAGATTACGGGCCTCCCATTGCTGCTGCCAGGCCCCTAATCTGCCATGGGCCCCTATACCGCCTCCTCATGCTGCTGCCAAGTCCAGAGTCTCTCATGGGTCCCTGTACGGCCTCCCATTGCTGCTGTCTCCATCGCCACACTCTGCCATGTGCCACTTTCAGGTCTCCTCACACACTGCTGGTGTGTAGAATTTTTTGACATAGGGTGCTGGCAGATTACGGGCCTCCCATAGCTGCTGCCAGGCCCCTAATCTGCCATGGGCCCCTATATACCGCCTCCTCATGCTGCTGCCAGGTCCACAGTGTCTCATGCCATGTGCCACTTTCAGGTCTCCTCACACACTGCTGGTGTGTTGAATTTTTTGACATAGGGTGCTGGCAGATTACGGGCCTCCTATAGCTGCTGCCAGGCCCCTAATCTGCCATAGGCCTCTATATACCGCCTCCTCATGCTGCTGCCAAGTCCTGAGTCTGTCATGGGCCCCTATACCGCCTCCTCATGCTGCTGCCAGGTCCACAGTCTCTCATGCCATGTGCCACTTTCAGGTCTCCTCACACTGCTGGTGTGTTGAATTTTTTGACATAGGGTGCTGGCAGATTACGGGCCTCCCATAGCTGCTGCCAGGCCCCTAATCTGCCATGGGCCCCTATACCGACTCCTCATGCTGTGACGTTGCAACAAGGTGGAATTCAACCCTACATATGTTAGACCGCCTTTACGAACAGCAAAAGGCCATCACAGATTTCCTGATGTTAAAAGCGGATAAAGGTACTCCCTGTGTAACTTAGATGTCAGCCATTGGCAGCTCATGCGTGACACCTGCGCTTGCTCAGGCCCTTTGAGGAGGCCACGCTATTCGTGAGTCGGCAGGACTATGGGATGAACGACGTCATTCCTCTGTTGCACGTCCTGGAACAAATGCTGTTAACAATGGCTGGTCAGGGTGCGGTAGACGTGGCGCACAGATCTCAACGCCACATGAACCCTGTGGGGGCAGGACAGGAAGAAGAGGAGGAGGTAGAGGAGGACATTGGTGCTCAGGAATTATTGAGTGAAATGGGTGGTTTTTCCACTCAGCGGACAGGAGTGGAGGAGCAGGAGCATCTGGTAGAGGAGGAGGAGGAGGAGGAGACAGAGGACCCAGACGCACCGTGGCAGTATGCTGTGGAGATGGAGGCAGGGAGTCCCTCGCATTCCTTGGCACAAATGGCCCATAGCATGCTCGGTTGCTTGCGTAGCGACAGCCGAATAATAACCATCAGACAGAGGGATGACTTTTGGCTGTCCACCTTGTTGGACCCTCGCTACCGTTCAAAAATGGTGGCCTTTTTCACACCTGCTGAGAGGGAGGCCAAAATAACGTACTATAAAAACCACCTATGTAGTCAGCTGGTCTCTGCCTGTCTGCGCCAACGTCCATCCTCAGACACTGTGGGCCCTGTGCGCTCGCGTTCCGCTGCCATGGCAGCAGGGGAGGGGTGGGGTGGTAGGAGCAGTGGCAGCTCCACCAGCAGCGGCTGCCTCAGTCTGCAGTCGATGATGAGTAGCTTTCTTCACCAGCGCAGTGAGGAAACTACTAACCAGCCGCAGCAGCAGCAGCAGCAGCAGCATCAGGTGGACCTGGAGCAGGACCTCAAACAACAGGCTTAGGCCTACTTGGACAGCACCCTGCCAACCGAGGTAGACAATCCCCTTGACTACTGGGCAACGAAACTTGACCTTTGGCCCCAACTAGCTGAATTTGCCCTTGAAAGGCTGTCATGCCCGGCCAGTAGCGTGGCATCGGAGCGCGTGTTTAGTGCGGCAGGAGGTATTGCAACTCCGCGGAGGACACGACTGTCCACCCAAAGTGTGGAGAGACTGACGTTTGTGAAAATGAATCAGGCGTGGATTAGTCTGGATTTCAAACCACCAGTTCCTGACACAACTGACTAAATCCGCAATGAATCATGCCCCAAACATGTGCCACTTTCAGGTCTCCTCACACTGCTGGTGTGTTACATTTTTTGTCATAGGGTGCTGGCAGTTTACGGGCCTCCCATAGCTGCTGCCAGGCCCCTAATCTGCCATGGGCCCCTATACCGCCTCCTCATGCTGCTGCCAAGTCCAGAGTCTCTCATGGGTCCCTGTACGGCCTCCCATTGCTGCTGTCTCCATCGCCACACTCTGCCATGTGCCACTTTCAGGTCTCCTCACACTGCTGGTGTATTCCATTTTTTGTCATAGGGTGCTGGCAGATTACGGGCCTCCCATAGCTGCTGCCAGGCCCCTAATCTGCCATGGGCCCCTATATACCGCCTCCTCATGCTGCTGCCAGGTCCACAGTGTCTCATGCCATGTGCCACTTTCAGGTCTCCTCACACTGCTGGGGTGTTGAATTTTTTGACATAGGGTGCTGGCAGATTATGGGCCTCCTATAGCTGCTGCCAGGCCCCTAATCTGCCATAGGCCCCTATATACCGCCTCCTCATGCTGCTGCCAGGTCCAGAGTCTCTCATGGGTCCCTGTACGGCCTCCCATTGCTGCTGTCTCCATCGCCACACTCTGCCATGTGCCACTTTCAGGTCTCCTCACACTGCTGGTGTGTAGAATTTTTTGACATAGGGTGCTGGCAGATTACGGGCCTCCCATAGCTGCTGCCATGCCCCTAATCTGCCATAGGCCCCTATATACCGCCTCCTCATGCTGCTGCCAGGTCCAGAGTCTCTCATGGGTCCCTGTACGGCCTCCTATTGCTGCTGTCTCCATCGCCACACTCTGCCATGTGCCACTTTCAGGTCTCCTCACACACTGCTGGTGTGTAGAATTTTTTGACATAGGGTGCTGGCAGATTACGGGCCTCCCATAGCTGCTGCCAGGCCCCTAATCTGCCATAGGCCCCTATATACCGCCTCCTCATGCTGCTGCCAGGTCCAGAGTCTCTCATGGGTCCCTGTACGGCCTCCCATTGCTGCTGTCTCCATCGCCACACTCTGCCATGTGCCACTTTCAGGTCTCCTCACACTGCTGGTGTGTAGAATTTTTTGACATAGGGTGTTGGCAGATTACGGGCCTCCCATAGCTGCTGCAAGGCCCCTAATCTGCCATGGGCCCCTATATACCGCCTCCTCATGCTGCTGCCAGGTCCACAGTGTCTCATGCCATGTGCCACTTTCAGGTCTCCTCACACTGCTGGTGTGTTGAATTTTTTGACATAGGGTGCTGGCAGATTATGGGCCTCCTATAGCTGCTGCCAGGCCCCTAATCTGCCATAGGCCCCTATATACCGCCTCCTCATGCTGCTGCCAGGTCCAGAGTCTCTCATGGGTCCCTGTACGGCCTCCTATTGCTGCTGTCTCCATTGCCACACTCTGCCATGTGCCACTTTCAGGTCTCCTCACACACTGCTGGTGTGTAGAATTTTTTGACATAGGGTGCTGGCAGATTACGGGCCTCCCATAGCTGCTGCCAGGCCCCTAATCTGCCATAGGCCCCTATATACCGCCTCCTCATGCTGCTGCCAGGTCCAGAGTCTCTCATGGGTCCCTGTACGGCCTCCTATTGCTGCTGTCTCCATCGCCACACTCTGCCATGTGCCACTTTCAGGTCTCCTCACACACTGCTGGTGTGTAGAATTTTTTGACATAGGGTGCTGGCAGATTACGGGCCTCCCATAGCTGCTGCCAGGCCCCTAATCTGCCATAGGCCCCTATATACCGCCTCCTCATGCTGCTGCCAGGTCCAGAGTCTCTCATGGGTCCCTGTACGGCCTCCTATTGCTGCTGTCTCCATCGCCACACTCTGCCATGTGCCACTTTCAGGTCTCCTCACACACTGCTGGTGTGTAGAATTTTTTGACATAGGGTGCTGGCAGATTACGGGCCTCCCATAGCTGCTGCCAGGCCCCTAATCTGCCATAGGCCCCTATATACCGCCTCCTCATGCTGCTGCAAGGTCCAGAGTCTCTCATGGGTCCCTGTACGGCCTCCCATTGCTGCTGTCTCCATCGCCACACTCTGCCATGTGCCACTTTCAGGTCTCCTCACACTGCTGGTGTGTAGAATTTTTTGACATAGGGTGCTGGCAGATTACGGGCCTCCCATAGCTGCTGCCAGGCCCCTAATCTGCCATAGGCCCCTATATACCGCCTCCTCATGCTGCTGCCAGGTCCAGAGTCTCTCATGGGTCCCTGTACGGCCTCCCATTGCTGCTGTCTCCATCGCCACACTCTGCCATGTGCCACTTTCAGGTCTCCTCACACACTGCTGGTGTGTAGAATTTTTTGACATAGGGTGCTGGCAGATTACGGGCCTCCTATAGCTGCTGCCAGGCCCCTTATCTGCCACGGGCCCCTATATACCGCCTCCTCATGCTGCTGCCAGGTCCAGAGTCTCTCATGGGTCCCTGTACGGCCTCCCATTGCTGCTGTCTCCATCGCCACACTCTGCCATGTGCCACTTTCAGGTCTCCTCACACTGCTGGTGTGTAGAATTTTTTGACATAGGGTGCTGGCAGATTACGGGCCTCCCATAGCTGCTGCCAGGCCCCTAATCTGCCATAGGCCCCTATATACCGCCTCCTCATGCTGCTGCCAGGTCCAGAGTCTCTCATGGGTCCCTGTACGGCCTCCCATTGCTGCTGTCTCCATCGCCACACTCTGCCATGTGCCACTTTCAGGTCTCCTCACACACTGCTGGTGTGTAGAATTTTTTGACATAGGGTGCTGGCAGATTACGGGCCTCCCATAGCTGCTGCCAGGCCCCTAATCTGCCATAGGCCCCTATATACCGCCTCCTCATGCTGCTGCCAGGTCCAGAGTCTCTCATGGGTCCCTGTACGGCCTCCCATTGCTGCTGTCTCCATCGCCACACTCTGCCATGTGCCACTTTCAGGTCTCCTCACACTGCTGGTGTGTAGAATTTTTTGACATAGGGTGCTGGCAGATTACGGGCCTCCCATAGCTGCTGCCAGGCCCCTAATCTGCCATAGGCCCCTATATACCGCCTCCTCATGCTGCTGCCAGGTCCAGAGTCTCTCATGGGTCCCTGTACGGCCTCCTATTGCTGCTGTCTCTATCGCCACACTCTGCCATGTGCCACTTTCAGGTCTCCTCACACACTGCTGGTGTGTAGAATTTTTTGACATAGGGTGCTGGCAGATTACGGGCCTCCCATTGCTGCTGACAGGCCCCTAATCTGCCATGGGCCAATATACCGCCTCCTCATGCTGCTGCCAAGTCCAGAGTCTCTCATGGGTCCCTGTACGGCCTCCCATTGCTGCTGTCTCCATCGCCACACTCTGCCATGTGCCACTTTCAGGTCTCCTCACACACTGCTGGTGTGTAGAATTTTTTGACATAGGGTGCTGGCAGATTACGGGCCTCCCATAGCTGCTGCCAGGCCCCTAATCTGCCACGGGCCCCTATATACCGCCTCCTCATGCTGCTGCCAGGTCCACAGTGTCTCATGCCATGTGCCACTTTCAGGTCTCCTCACACTGCTGGTGTGTTGAATTTTTTGACATAGGGTGCTGGCAGATTATGGGCCTCCTATAGCTGCTGCCAGGCCCCTAATCTGCCATAGGCCCCTATATACCGCCTCCTCATGCTGCTGCCAGGTCCAGAGTCTCTCATGGGTCCCTGTACGGCCTCCCATTGCTGCTGTCTCCATCGCCACACTCTGCCATGTGCCACTTTCAGGTCTCCTCACACACTGCTGGTGTGTAGAATTTTTTGACATAGGGTGCTGGCAGATTACGGGCCTCCCATTGCTGCTGCCAGGCCCCTAATCTGCCATGGGCCCCTATACCGCCTCCTCATGCTGCTGCCAAGTCCAGAGTCTCTCATGGGTCCCTGTACGGCCTCCCATTGCTGCTGTCTCCATCGCCACACTCTGCCATGTGCCACTTTCAGGTCTCCTCACACACTGCTGGTGTGTAGAATTTTTTGACATAGGGTGCTGGCAGATTACGGGCCTCCCATAGCTGCTGCCAGGCCCCTAATCTGCCATAGGCCCCTATATACCGCCTCCTCATGCTGCTGCCAGGTCCAGAGTCTCTCATGGGTCCCTGTACGGCCTCCCATTGCTGCTGTCTCCATCGCCACACTCTGCCATGTGCCACCTTCAGGTCTCCTCACACTGCTGGTGTGTAGAATTTTTTGACATAGGGTGCTGGCAGATTACGGGCCTCCCATTGCTGCTGCCAGGCCCCTAATCTGCCATAGGCCCCTATATACCGCCTCCTCATGCTGCTGCCAGGTCCAGAGTCTCTCATGGGTCCCTGTACGGCCTCCCATTGCTGCTGTCTCCATCGCCACACTCTGCCATGTGCCACTTTCAGGTCTCCTCACACTGCTGGTGTGTAGAATTTTTTGACATAGGGTGCTGGCAGATTACGGGCCTCCCATAGCTGCTGCCAGGCCCCTAATCTGCCATGGGCCCCTATATACCGCCTCCTCATGCTGCTGCCAGGTCCAGAGTCTCTCATGGGTCCCTGTACGGCCTCCTATTGCTGCTGTCTCCATCGCCACACTCTGCCATGTGCCACTTTCAGGTCTCCTCACACACTGCTGGTGTGTAGAATTTTTTGACATAGGGCGCTGGCAGATTACGGGCCTCCCATTGCTGCTGCCAGGCCCCTAATCTGCCATGGGCCCCTATACCGCCTCCTCATGCTGCTGCCAAGTCCAGAGTCTCTCATGGGTCCCTGTACGGCCTTCCATTGCTGCTGTCTCCATCGCCACACTCTGCCATGTGCCACTTTCAGGTCTCCTCACACACTGCTGGTGTGTAGAATTTTTTGACATAGGGTGCTGGCAGATTACGGGCCTCCCATTGCTGCTGCCAGGCCCCTAATCTGCCATGGGCCCCTATATACCGCCTCCTCATGCTGCTGCCAATTCCAGAGTCTCTCATGGGTCCCTGTACGGCCTTCCATTGCTGCTGTCTCCATCGCCACACTCTGCCATGTGCCACTTTCAGGTCTCCTCACACACTGCTGGTGTGTAGAATTTTTTGACATAGGGTGCTGGCAGATTACGGGCCTCCCATTGCTGCTGCCAGGCCCCTAATCTGCCATGGGCCCCTATACCGCCTCCTCATGCTGCTGCCAAGTCCAGAGTCTCTCATGGGTCCCTGTACGGCCTCCCATTGCTGCTGTCTCCATCGCCACACTCTGCCATGTGCCACTTTTAGGTCTCCTCACACTGCTGGTGTGTAGAATTTTTTGACATAGGGTGCTGGCAGATTACGGGCCTCCCATAGCTGCTGCCAGGCCCCTAATCTGCCATAGGCCCCTATATACCGCCTCCTCATGCTGCTGCCAGGTCCAGAGTCTCTCATGGGTCCCTGTACGGCCTCCTATTGCTGCTGTCTCCATCGCCACACTCTGCCATGTGCCACTTTCAGGTCTCCTCACACACTGCTGGTGTGTAGAATTTTTTGACATAGGGTGCTGGCAGATTACGGGCCTCCCATTGCTGCTGCCAGGCCCCTAATCTGCCATGGGCCCCTATACCGCCTCCTCATGCTGCTGCCAAGTCCAGAGTCTCTCATGGGTCCCTGTACGGCCTCCCATTGCTGCTGTCTCCATCGCCACACTCTGCCATGTGCCACTTTCAGGTCTCCTCACACACTGCTGGTGTGTAGAATTTTTTGACATAGGGTGCTGGCAGATTACGGGCCTCCCATAGCTGCTGCCAGGCCCCTAATCTGCCATGGGCCCCTATATACCGCCTCCTCATGCTGCTGCCAGGTCCACAGTGTCTCATGCCATGTGCCACTTTCAGGTCTCCTCACACTGCTGGTGTGTTGAATTTTTTGACATAGGGTGCTGGCAGATTATGGGCCTCCTATAGCTGCTGCCAGGCCCCTAATCTGCCATAGGCCCCTATATACCGCCTCCTCATGCTGCTGCCAGGTCCAGAGTCTCTCATGGGTCCCTGTACGGCCTCCCATTGCTGCTGTCTCCATCGCCACACTCTGCCATGTGCCACTTTCAGGTCTCCTCACACACTGCTGGTGTGTATAATTTTTTGACATAGGGTGCTGGCAGATTACGGGCCTCCCATAGCTGCTGCCAGGCCCCTAATCTGCCATGGGCCCCTATATACCGCCTCCTCATGCTGCTGCCAGGTCCAGAGTCTCTCATGGGTCCCTGTACGGCCTCCTATTGCTGCTGTCTCCATCGCCAAACTCTGCCATGTGCCACTTTCAGGTCTCCTCACACACTGCTGGTGTGTAGAATTTTTTGACATAGGGTGCTGGCAGATTACGGGCCTCCCATTGCTGCTGCCAGGCCCCTAATCTGCCATGGGCCCCTATACCGCCTCCTCATGCTGCTGCCAAGTCCAGAGTCTCTCATGGGTCCCTGTACGGCCTTCCATTGCTGCTGTCTCCATCGCCACACTCTGCCATGTGCCACTTTCAGGTCTCCTCACACACTGCTGGTGTGTAGAATTTTTTGACATAGGGTGCTGGCAGATTACGGGCCTCCCATTGCTGCTGCCAGGCCCCTAATCTGCCATGGGCCCCTATACCGCCTCCTCATGCTGCTGCCAAGTCCAGAGTCTCTCATGGGTCCCTGTACGGCCTTCCATTGCTGCTGTCTCCATCGCCACACTCTGCCATGTGCCACTTTCAGGTCTCCTCACACACTGCTGGTGTGTAGAATTTTTTGACATAGGGTGCTGGCAGATTACGGGCCTCCCATTGCTGCTGCCAGGCCCCTAATCTGCCATGGGCCCCTATACCGCCTCCTCATGCTGCTGCCAAGTCCAGAGTCTCTCATGGGTCCCTGTACGGCCTCCCATTGCTGCTGTCTCCATCGCCACACTCTGCCATGTGCCACTTTTAGGTCTCCTCACACTGCTGGTGTGTAGAATTTTTTGACATAGGGTGCTGGCAGATTACGGGCCTCCCATAGCTGCTGCCAGGCCCCTAATCTGCCATAGGCCCCTATATACCGCCTCCTCATGCTGCTGCCAGGTCCAGAGTCTCTCATGGGTCCCTGTACGGCCTCCTATTGCTGCTGTCTCCATCGCCACACTCTGCCATGTGCCACTTTCAGGTCTCCTCACACACTGCTGGTGTGTAGAATTTTTTGACATAGGGTGCTGGCAGATTACGGGCCTCCCATAGCTGCTGCCAGGCCCCTAATCTGCCATGGGCCCCTATATACCGCCTCCTCATGCTGCTGCCAGGTCCACAGTGTCTCATGCCATGTGCCACTTTCAGGTCTCCTCACACTGCTGGTGTGTTGAATTTTTTGACATAGGGTGCTGGCAGATTATGGGCCTCCTATAGCTGCTGCCAGGCCCCTAATCTGCCATAGGCCCCTATATACTGCCTCCTCATGCTGCTGCCAGGTCCAGAGTCTCTCATGGGTCCCTGTACGGCCTCCCATTGCTGCTGTCTCCATCGCCACACTCTGCCATGTGCCACTTTCAGGTCTCCTCACACACTGCTGGTGTGTAGAATTTTTTGACATAGGGTGCTGGCAGATTACGGGCCTCCCATTGCTGCTGCCAGGCCCCTAATCTGCCATAGGCCCCTATATACCGCCTCCTCATGCTGCTGCCAGGTCCAGAGTCTCTCATGGGTCCCTGTACGGCCTCCCATTGCTGCTGTCTCCATCGCCACACTCTGCCATGTGCCACTTTCAGGTCTCCTCACACTGCTGGTGTGTAGAATTTTTTGACATAGGGTGCTGGCAGATTACGGGCCTCCCATAGCTGCTGCCAGGCCCCTAATCTGCCATGGGCCCCTATATACCGCCTCCTCATGCTGCTGCCAGGTCCAGAGTCTCTCATGGGTCCCTGTACGGCCTCCTATTGCTGCTGTCTCCATCGCCACACTCTGCCATGTGCCACTTTCAGGTCTCCTCACACTGCTGGTGTGTTGAATTTTTTGACATAGGGTGCTGGCAGATTACGGGCCTCCCATTGCTGCTGCCAGGCCCCTAATCTGCCATGGGCCCCTATACCGCCTCCTCATGTTGCTGCCAAGTCCAGAGTCTCTCATGGGTCCCTGTACGGCCTCCCATTGCTGCTGTCTCCATCACCACACTCTGCCATGTGCCACTTTCAGGTCTCCTCACACTGCTGGTGTATTCCATTTTTTGTCATAGGGTGCTGGCAGATTACGGGCCTCCCATAGCTGCTGCCAGGCCCCTAATCTGCCATGGGACCCTATATACCGCCTCCTCATGCTGCTGCCAGGTCCACAGTGTCTCATGCCATGTGCCACTTTCAGGTCTCCTCACACTGCTGGGGTGTTGAATTTTTTGACATAGGGTGCTGGCAGATTATGGGCCTCCTATAGCTGCTGCCAGGCCCCTAATCTGCCATAGGCCCCTATATACCGCCTCCTCATGCTGCTGCCAGGTCCAGAGTCTCTCATGGGTCCCTGTACGGCCTCCCATTGCTGCTGTCTCCATCGCCACACTCTGCCATGTGCCACTTTCAGGTCTCCTCACACTGCTGGTGTGTAGAATTTTTTGACATAGGGTGCTGGCAGATTACGGGCCTCCCATAGCTGCTGCCAGGCCCCTAATCTGCCATAGGCCCCTATATACCGCCTCCTCATGCTGCTGCCAGGTCCAGAGTCTCTCATGGGTCCCTGTACGGCCTCCTATTGCTGCTGTCTCCATCGCCACACTCTGCCATGTGCCACTTTCAGGTCTCCTCACACACTGCTGGTGTGTAGAATTTTTTGACATAGGGTGCTGGCAGATTACGGGCCTCCCATAGCTGCTCCCAGGCCCCTAATCTGCCATAGGCCCCTATATACCGCCTCCTCATGCTGCTGCCAGGTCCAGAGTCTCTCATGGGTCCCTGTACGGCCTCCTATTGCTGCTGTCTCCATCGCCACACTCTGCCATGTGCCACTTTCAGGTCTCCTCACACACTGCTGGTGTGTAGAATTTTTTGACATAGGGTGCTGGCAGATTACGGGCCTCCCATAGCTGCTGCCAGGCCCCTAATCTGCCATAGGCCCCTATATACCGCCTCCTCATGCTGCTGCAAGGTCCAGAGTCTCTCATGGGTCCCTGTACGGCCTCCCATTGCTGCTGTCTCCATCGCCACACTCTGCCATGTGCCACTTTCAGGTCTCCTCACACTGCTGGTGTGTAGAATTTTTTGACATAGGGTGCTGGCAGATTACGGGCCTCCCATAGCTGCTGCCAGGCCCCTAATCTGCCATAGGCCCCTATATACCGCCTCCTCATGCTGCTGCCAGGTCCAGAGTCTCTCATGGGTCCCTGTACGGCCTCCCATTGCTGCTGTCTCCATCGCCACACTCTGCCATGTGCCACTTTCAGGTCTCCTCACACACTGCTGGTGTGTAGAATTTTTTGACATAGGGTGCTGGCAGATTACGGGCCTCCCATAGCTGCTGCCAGGCCCCTAATCTGCCACGGGCCCCTATATACCGCCTCCTCATGCTGCTGCCAGGTCCACAGTGTCTCATGCCATGTGCCACTTTCAGGTCTCCTCACACTGCTGGTGTGTTGAATTTTTTGACATAGGGTGCTGGCAGATTATGGGCCTCCCATAGCTGCTGCCAGGCCCCTAATCTGCCATAGGCCCCTATATACCGCCTCCTCATGCTGCTGCCAGGTCCAGAGTCTCTCATGGGTCCCTGTACGGCCTCCCATTGCTGCTGTCTCCATCGCCACACTCTGCCATGTGCCACTTTCAGGTCTCCTCACACACTGCTGGTGTGTAGAATTTTTTGACAAAGGGTGCTGGCAGATTACGGGCCTCCCATTGCTGCTGCCAGGCCCCTAATCTGCCATGGGCCCCTATACCGCCTCCTCATGCTGCTGCCAAGTCCAGAGTCTCTCATGGGTCCCTGTACGGCCTCCCATTGCTGCTGTCTCCATCGCCACACTCTGCCATGTGCCACTTTCAGGTCTCCTCACACACTGCTGGTGTGTAGAATTTTTTGACATAGGGTGCTGGCAGATTACGGGCCTCCCATAGCTGCTGCCAGGCCCCTAATCTGCCATAGGCCCCTATATACCGCCTCCTCATGCTGCTGCCAGGTCCAGAGTCTCTCATGGGTCCCTGTACGGCCTCCCATTGCTGCTGTCTCCATCGCCACACTCTGCCATGTGCCACTTTCAGGTCTCCTCACACTGCTGGTGTGTAGAATTTTTTGACATAGGGTGCTGGCAGATTACGGGCCTCCCATTGCTGCTGCCAGGCCCCTAATCTGCCATAGGCCCCTATATACCGCCTCCTCATGCTGCTGCCAGGTCCAGAGTCTCTCATGGGTCCCTGTACGGCCTCCCATTGCTGCTGTCTCCATCGCCACACTCTGCCATGTGCCACTTTCAGGTCTCCTCACACTGCTGGTGTGTAGAATTTTTTGACATAGGGTGCTGGCAGATTACGGGCCTCCCATAGCTGCTGCCAGGCCCCTAATCTGCCATGGGACCCTATATACCGCCTCCTCATGCTGCTGCCAGGTCCACAGTGTCTCATGCCATGTGCCACTTTCAGGTCTCCTCACACTGCTGGGGTGTTGAATTTTTTGACATAGGGTGCTGGCAGATTATGGGCCTCCTATAGCTGCTGCCAGGCCCCTAATCTGCCATAGGCCCCTATATACCGCCTCCTCATGCTGCTGCCAGGTCCAGAGTCTCTCATGGGTCCCTGTACGGCCTCCCATTGCTGCTGTCTCCATCGCCACACTCTGCCATGTGCCACTTTCAGGTCTCCTCACACTGCTGGTGTGTAGAATTTTTTGACATAGGGTGCTGGCAGATTACGGGCCTCCCATAGCTGCTGCCAGGCCCCTAATCTGCCATAGGCCCCTATATACCGCCTCCTCATGCTGCTGCCAGGTCCAGAGTCTCTCATGGGTCCCTGTACGGCCTCCTATTGCTGCTGTCTCCATCGCCACACTCTGCCATGTGCCACTTTCAGGTCTCCTCACACACTGCTGGTGTGTAGAATTTTTTGACATAGGGTGCTGGCAGATTACGGGCCTCCCATAGCTGCTCCCAGGCCCCTAATCTGCCATAGGCCCCTATATACCGCCTCCTCATGCTGCTGCCAGGTCCAGAGTCTCTCATGGGTCCCTGTACGGCCTCCTATTGCTGCTGTCTCCATCGCCACACTCTGCCATGTGCCACTTTCAGGTCTCCTCACACACTGCTGGTGTGTAGAATTTTTTGACATAGGGTGCTGGCAGATTACGGGCCTCCCATAGCTGCTGCCAGGCCCCTAATCTGCCATAGGCCCCTATATACCGCCTCCTCATGCTGCTGCCAGGTCCAGAGTCTCTCATGGGTCCCTGTACGGCCTCCCATTGCTGCTGTCTCCATCGCCACACTCTGCCATGTGCCACTTTCAGGTCTCCTCACACTGCTGGTGTGTAGAATTTTTTGACATAGGGTGCTGGCAGATTACGGGCCTCCCATTGCTGCTGCCAGGCCCCTAATCTGCCATAGGCCCCTATATACCGCCTCCTCATGCTGCTGCCAGGTCCAGAGTCTCTCATGGGTCCCTGTACGGCCTCCCATTGCTGCTGTCTCCATCGCCACACTCTGCCATGTGCCACTTTCAGGTCTCCTCACACTGCTGGTGTGTAGAATTTTTTGACATAGGGTGCTGGCAGATTACGGGCCTCCCATAGCTGCTGCCAGGCCCCTAATCTGCCATGGGACCCTATATACCGCCTCCTCATGCTGCTGCCAGGTCCACAGTGTCTCATGCCATGTGCCACTTTCAGGTCTCCTCACACTGCTGGGGTGTTGAATTTTTTGACATAGGGTGCTGGCAGATTATGGGCCTCCTATAGCTGCTGCCAGGCCCCTAATCTGCCATAGGCCCCTATATACCGCCTCCTCATGCTGCTGCCAGGTCCAGAGTCTCTCATGGGTCCCTGTACGGCCTCCCATTGCTGCTGTCTCCATCGCCACACTCTGCCATGTGCCACTTTCAGGTCTCCTCACACTGCTGGTGTGTAGAATTTTTTGACATAGGGTGCTGGCAGATTACGGGCCTCCCATAGCTGCTGCCAGGCCCCTAATCTGCCATAGGCCCCTATATACCGCCTCCTCATGCTGCTGCCAGGTCCAGAGTCTCTCATGGGTCCCTGTACGGCCTCCTATTGCTGCTGTCTCCATCGCCACACTCTGCCATGTGCCACTTTCAGGTCTCCTCACACACTGCTGGTGTGTAGAATTTTTTGACATAGGGTGCTGGCAGATTACGGGCCTCCCATAGCTGCTCCCAGGCCCCTAATCTGCCATAGGCCCCTATATACCGCCTCCTCATGCTGCTGCCAGGTCCAGAGTCTCTCATGGGTCCCTGTACGGCCTCCTATTGCTGCTGTCTCCATCGCCACACTCTGCCATGTGCCACTTTCAGGTCTCCTCACACACTGCTGGTGTGTAGAATTTTTTGACATAGGGTGCTGGCAGATTACGGGCCTCCCATAGCTGCTGCCAGGCCCCTAATCTGCCATAGGCCCCTATATACCGCCTCCTCATGCTGCTGCCAGGTCCAGAGTCTCTCATGGGTCCCTGTACGGCCTCCTATTGCTGCTGTCTCCATCGCCACACTCTGCCATGTGCCACTTTCAGGTCTCCTCACACACTGCTGGTGTGTAGAATTTTTTGACATAGGGTGCTGGCAGATTACGGGCCTCCCATAGCTGCTGCCAGGCCCCTAATCTGCCATAGGCCCCTATATACCGCCTCCTCATGCTGCTGCAAGGTCCAGAGTCTCTCATGGGTCCCTGTACGGCCTCCCATTGCTGCTGTCTCCATCGCCACACTCTGCCATGTGCCACTTTCAGGTCTCCTCACACTGCTGGTGTGTAGAATTTTTTGACATAGGGTGCTGGCAGATTACGGGCCTCCCATAGCTGCTGCCAGGCCCCTAATCTGCCATAGGCCCCTATATACCGCCTCCTCATGCTGCTGCCAGGTCCAGAGTCTCTCATGGGTCCCTGTACGGCCTCCCATTGCTGCTGTCTCCATCGCCACACTCTGCCATGTGCCACTTTCAGGTCTCCTCACACACTGCTGGTGTGTAGAATTTTTTGACATAGGGTGCTGGCAGATTACGGGCCTCCCATAGCTGCTGCCAGGCCCCTAATCTGCCACGGGCCCCTATATACCGCCTCCTCATGCTGCTGCCAGGTCCACAGTGTCTCATGCCATGTGCCACTTTCAGGTCTCCTCACACTGCTGGTGTGTTGAATTTTTTGACATAGGGTGCTGGCAGATTATGGGCCTCCCATAGCTGCTGCCAGGCCCCTAATCTGCCATAGGCCCCTATATACCGCCTCCTCATGCTGCTGCCAGGTCCAGAGTCTCTCATGGGTCCCTGTACGGCCTCCCATTGCTGCTGTCTCCATCGCCACACTCTGCCATGTGCCACTTTCAGGTCTCCTCACACACTGCTGGTGTGTAGAATTTTTTGACAAAGGGTGCTGGCAGATTACGGGCCTCCCATTGCTGCTGCCAGGCCCCTAATCTGCCATGGGCCCCTATACCGCCTCCTCATGCTGCTGCCAAGTCCAGAGTCTCTCATGGGTCCCTGTACGGCCTCCCATTGCTGCTGTCTCCATCGCCACACTCTGCCATGTGCCACTTTCAGGTCTCCTCACACACTGCTGGTGTGTAGAATTTTTTGACATAGGGTGCTGGCAGATTACGGGCCTCCCATAGCTGCTGCCAGGCCCCTAATCTGCCATAGGCCCCTATATACCGCCTCCTCATGCTGCTGCCAGGTCCAGAGTCTCTCATGGGTCCCTGTACGGCCTCCCATTGCTGCTGTCTCCATCGCCACACTCTGCCATGTGCCACTTTCAGGTCTCCTCACACTGCTGGTGTGTAGAATTTTTTGACATAGGGTGCTGGCAGATTACGGGCCTCCCATTGCTGCTGCCAGGCCCCTAATCTGCCATAGGCCCCTATATACCGCCTCCTCATGCTGCTGCCAGGTCCAGAGTCTCTCATGGGTCCCTGTACGGCCTCCCATTGCTGCTGTCTCCATCGCCACACTCTGCCATGTGCCACTTTCAGGTCTCCTCACACTGCTGGTGTGTAGAATTTTTTGACATAGGGTGCTGGCAGATTACGGGCCTCCCATAGCTGCTGCCAGGCCCCTAATCTGCCATGGGCCCCTATATACCGCCTCCTCATGCTGCTGCCAGGTCCAGAGTCTCTCATGGGTCCCTGTACGGCCTCCTATTGCTGCTGTCTCCATCGCCACACTCTGCCATGTGCCACTTTCAGGTCTCCTCACACACTGCTGGTGTGTAGAATTTTTTGACATAGGGTGCTGGCAGTTTACGGGCCTCCCATTGCTGCTGCCAGGCCCCTAATCTGCCATGGGCCCCTATACCGCCTCCTCATGCTGCTGCCAAGTCCAGAGTCTCTCATGGGTCCCTGTACGGCCTTCCATTGCTGCTGTCTCCATCGCCACACTCTGCCATGTGCCACTTTCAGGTCTCCTCACACACTGCTGGTGTGTAGAATTTTTTGACATAGGGTGCTGGCAGATTACGGGCCTCCCATTGCTGCTGCCAGGCCCCTAATCTGCCATGGGCCCCTATACCGCCTCCTCATGCTGCTGCCAAGTTCATAGTCTCTCATGGGTCCCTGTACGGCCTTCCATTGCTGCTGTCTCCATCGCCACACTCTGCCATGTGCCACTTTCAGGTCTCCTCACACACTGCTGGTGTGTAGAATTTTTTGACATAGGGTGCTGGCAGATTACGGGCCTCCCATTGCTGCTGCCAGGCCCCTAATCTGCCATGGGCCCCTATACCGCCTCCTCATGCTGCTGCCAAGTCCAGAGTCTCTCATGGGTCCCTGTACGGCCTCCCATTGCTGCTGTCTCCATCGCCACACTCTGCCATGTGCCACTTTTAGGTCTCCTCACACTGCTGGTGTGTAGAATTTTTTGACATAGGGTGCTGGCAGATTACGGGCCTCCCATAGCTGCTGCCAGGCCCCTAATCTGCCATAGGCCCCTATATACCGCCTCCTCATGCTGCTGCCAAGTCCAGAGTCTCTCATGGGTCCCTGTACGGCCTCCTATTGCTGCTGTCTCCATCGCCACACTCTGCCATGTGCCACTTTCAGGTCTCCTCACACACTGCTGGTGTGTAGAATTTTTTGACATAGGGTGCTGGCAGATTACGGGCCTCCCATTGCTGCTGCCAGGCCCCTAAACTGCCATGGGCCCCTATACCGCCTCCTCATGCTGCTGCCAAGTCCAGAGTCTCTCATGGGTCCCTGTACGGCCTCCCATTGCTGCTGTCTCCATCGCCACACTCTGCCATGTGCCACTTTCAGGTCTCCTCACACACTGCTGGTGTGTAGAATTTTTTGACATAGGGTGCTGGCAGATTACGGGCCTCCCATAGCTGCTGCCAGGCCCCTAATCTGCCATGGGCCCCTATATACCGCCTCCTCATGCTGCTGCCAGGTCCACAGTGTCTCATGCCATGTGCCACTTTCAGGTCTCCTCACACTGCTGGTGTGTTGAATTTTTTGACATAGGGTGCTGGCAGATTATGGGCCTCCTATAGCTGCTGCCAGGCCCCTAATCTGCCATAGGCCCCTATATACTGCCTCCTCATGCTGCTGCCAGGTCCAGAGTCTCTCATGGGTCCCTGTACGGCCTCCCATTGCTGCTGTCTCCATCGCCACACTCTGCCATGTGCCACTTTCAGGTCTCCTCACACACTGCTGGTGTGTAGAATTTTTTGACATAGGGTGCTGGCAGATTACGGGCCTCCCATTGCTGCTGCCAGGCCCCTAATCTGCCATAGGCCCCTATATACCGCCTCCTCATGCTGCTGCCAGGTCCAGAGTCTCTCATGGGTCCCTGTACGGCCTCCCATTGCTGCTGTCTCCATCGCCACACTCTGCCATGTGCCACTTTCAGGTCTCCTCACACTGCTGGTGTGTAGAATTTTTTGACATAGGGTGCTGGCAGATTACGGGCCTCCCATAGCTGCTGCCAGGCCCCTAATCTGCCATGGGCCCCTATATACCGCCTCCTCATGCTGCTGCCAGGTCCAGAGTCTCTCATGGGTCCCTGTACGGCCTCCTATTGCTGCTGTCTCCATCGCCACACTCTGCCATGTGCCACTTTCAGGTCTCCTCACACTGCTGGTGTGTTGAATTTTTTGACATAGGGTGCTGGCAGATTACGGGCCTCCCATTGCTGCTGCCAGGCCCCTAATCTGCCATGGGCCCCTATACCGCCTCCTCATGCTGCTGCCAAGTCCAGAGTCTCTCATGGGTCCCTGTACGGCCTCCCATTGCTGCTGTCTCCATCGCCACACTCTGCCATGTGCCACTTTCAGGTCTCCTCACACACTGCTGGTGTGTAGAATTTTTTGACATAGGGTGCTGGCAGATTATGGGCCTCCCATAGCTGCTGCCAGGCCCCTAATCTGCCATGGGCCCCTATATACCGCCTCCTCATGCTGCTGCCAGGTCCACAGTGTCTCATGCCATGTGCCACTTTCAGGTCTCCTCACACTGCTGGTGTGTTGAATTTTTTGACATAGGGTGCTGGCAGATTATGGGCCTCCTATAGCTGCTGCCAGGCCCCTAATCTGCCATAGGCCCCTATATACCGCCTCCTCATGCTGCTGCCAGGTCCAGAGTCTCTCATGGGTCCCTGTACGGCCTCCCATTGCTGCTGTCTCCATCGCCACACTCTGCCATGTGCCACTTTCAGGTCTCCTCACACACTGCTGGTGTGTAGAATTTTTTGACATAGGGTGCTGGCAGATTACGGGCCTCCCATTGCTGCTGCCAGGCCCCTAATCTGCCATAGGCCCCTATATACCGCCTCCTCATGCTGCTGCCAGGTCCAGAGTCTCTCATGGGTCCCTGTACGGCCTCCCATTGCTGCTGTCTCCATCGCCACACTCTGCCATGTGCCACTTTCAGGTCTCCTCACACTGCTGGTGTGTAGAATTTTTTGACATAGGGTGCTGGCAGATTACGGGCCTCCCATTGCTGCTGCCAGGCCCCTAATCTGCCATGGGCCCCTATACCGCCTCCTCATCCTGCTGCCAAGTCCAGAGTCTCTCATGGGTCCCTGTACGGCCTCCCATTGCTGCTGTCTCCATCGCCACACTCTGCCATGTGCCACTTTCAGATCTCCTCACACACTGCTGGTGTGTAGAATTTTTTGACATAGGGTGTTGGCAGATTACGGGCCTCCCATAGCTGCTGCCAGGCCCCTAATCTGCCATGGGCCCCTATATACCGCCTCCTCATGCTGCTGCCAGGTCCACAGTGTCTCATGCCATGTGCCACTTTCAGGTCTCCTCACACTGCTGGTGTGTTGAATTTTTTGACATAGGGTGCTGGCAGATTATGGGCCTCCTATAGCTGCTGCCAGGCCCCTAATCTGCCATAGGCCCCTATATACCGCCTCCTCATGCTGCTGCCAGGTCCAGAGTCTCTCATGGGTCCCTGTACGGCCTCCTATTGCTGCTGTCTCCATCGCCACACTCTGCCATGTGCCACTTTCAGGTCTCCTCACACACTGCTGGTGTGTAGAATTTTTTGACATAGGGTGCTGGCAGATTACGGGCCTCCCATAGCTGCTGCCAGGCCCCTAATCTGCCATAGGCCCCTATATACCGCCTCCTCATGCTGCTGCCAGGTCCAGAGTCTCTCATGGGTCCCTGTACGGCCTCCTATTGCTGCTGTCTCCATCGCCACACTCTGCCATGTGCCACTTTCAGGTCTCCTCACACACTGCTGGTGTGTAGAATTTTTTGACATAGGGTGCTGGCAGATTACGGGCCTCCCATAACTGCTGCCAGGCCCCTAATCTGCCATAGGCCCCTATATACCGCCTCCTCATGCTGCTGCCAGGTCCAGAGTCTCTCATGGGTCCCTGTACGGCCTCCCATTGCTGCTGTCTCCATCGCCACACTCTGCCATGTGCCACTTTCAGGTCTCCTCACACACTGCTGGTGTGTAGAATTTTTTGACATAGGGTGCTGGCAGATTACGGGCCTCCTATAGCTGCTGCCAGGCCCCTAATCTGCCATAGGCCCCTATATACCGCCTCCTCATGCTGCTGCCAGGTCCAGAGTCTCTCATGGGTCCCTGTACGGCCTCCCATTCCTGCTGTCTCCATCGCCACACTCTGCCATGTGCCACTTTCAGGTCTCCTCACACTGCTGGTGTGTAGAATTTTTTGACATAGGGTGCTGGCAGATTACGGGCCTCCCATAGCTGCTGCCAGGCCCCTAATCTGCCATAGGCCCCTATATACCGCCTCCTCATGCTGCTGCCAGGTCCAGAGTCTCTCATGGGTCCCTGTACGGCCTCCCATTGCTGCTGTCTCCATCGCCACACTCTGCCATGTGCCACTTTCAGGTCTCCTCACACACTGCTGGTGTGTAGAATTTTTTGACATAGGGTGCTGGCAGATTACGGGCCTCCCATAGCTGCTGCCAGGCCCCTAATCTGCCATGGGCCCCTATATACCGCCTCCTCATGCTGCTGCCAGGGCCAGAGTCTCTCATGGGTCCCTGTACGGCCTCCTATTGCTGCTGTCTCCATCGCCACACTCTGCCATGTGCCACTTTCAGGTCTCCTCACACACTGCTGGTGTGTAGAATTTTTTGACATAGGGTGCTGGCAGATTACGGGCCTCCCATTGCTGCTGCCAGGCCCCTAATCTGCCATGGGCCCCTATACCGCCTCCTCATGCTGCTGCCAAGTCCAGAGTCTCTCATGGGTCCCTGTACGGCCTCCCATTGCTGCTGTCTCCATCGCCACACTCTGCCATGTGCCACTTTCAGGTCTCCTCACACACTGCTGGTGTGTAGAATTTTTTGACATAGGGTGCTGGCAGATTACGGGCCTCCCATTGCTGCTGCCAGGCCCCTAATCTGCCATGGGCCCCTATACCGCCTCCTCATGCTGCTGCCAAGTCCAGAGTCTCTCATGGGTCCCTGTACGGCCTCCCATTGCTGCTGTCTCCATCGCCACACTCTGCCATGTGCCACTTTCAGGTCTCCTCACACTGCTGGTGTGTAGAATTTTTTGACATAGGGTGCTGGCAGATTACGGGCCTCCCATAGCTGCTGCCAGCCCCTAATCTGCCATAGGCCCCTATATACCGCCTCCTCATGCTGCTGCCAGGTCCAGAGTCTCTCATGGGTCCCTGTACGGCCTCCTATTGCTGCTGTCTCCATCGCCACACTCTGCCATGTGCCACTTTCAGGTCTCCTCACACACTGCTGGTGTGTAGAATTTTTTGACATAGGGTGCTGGCAGATTACGGGCCTCCCATTGCTGCTGCCAGGCCCCTAATCTGCCATGGGCCCCTATACCGCCTCCTCATGCTGCTGCCAAGTCCAGAGTCTCTCATGGGTCCCTGTACGGCCTCCCATTGCTGCTGTCTCCATCGCCACACTCTGCCATGTGCCACTTTCAGGTCTCCTCACACACTGCTGTTGTGTAGAATTTTTTGACATAGGGTGCTGGCAGATTATGGGCCTCCCATAGCTGCTGCCAGGCCCCTAATCTGCCATGGGCCCCTATATACCGCCTCCTCATGCTGCTGCCAGGTCCACAGTGTCTCATGCCATGTGCCACTTTCAGGTCTCCTCACACTGCTGGTGTGTTGAATTTTTTGACATAGGGTGCTGGCAGATTATGGGCCTCCTATAGCTGCTGCCAGGCCCCTAATCTGCCATAGGCCCCTATATACTGCCTCCTCATGCTGCTGCCAGGTCCAGAGTCTCTCATGGGTCCCTGTACGGCCTCCCATTGCTGCTGTCTCCATCGCCACACTCTGCCATGTGCCACTTTATGGTCTCCTCACACACTGCTGGTGTGTAGAATTTTTTGACATAGGGTGCTGGCAGATTACGGGCCTCCCATTGCTGCTGCCAGGCCCCTAATCTGCCATGGGCCCCTATACCGCCTCCTCATGCTGCTGCCAAGTCCAGAGTCTCTCATGGGTCCCTGTACGGCCTCCCATTGCTGCTGTCTCCATCGCCACACTCTGCCATGTGCCACTTTCAGGTCTCCTCACACACTGCTGGTGTGTAGAATTTTTTGACATAGGGTGCTGGCAGATTATGGGCCTCCCATAGCTGCTGCCAGGCCCCTAATCTGCCATGGGCCCCTATATACCGCCTCCTCATGCTGCTGCCAGGTCCACAGTGTCTCATGCCATGTGCCACTTTCAGGTCTCCTCACACTGCTGGTGTGTTGAATTTTTTGACATATGGTGCTGGCAGATTATGGGCCTCCTATAGCTGCTGCCAGGCCCCTAATCTGCCATAGGCCCCTATATACCGCCTCCTCATGCTGCTGCCAGGTCCAGAGTCTCTCATGGGTCCCTGTACGGCCTCCCATTGCTGCTGTCTCCATCGCCACACTCTGCCATGTGCCACTTTCAGGTCTCCTCACACACTGCTGGTGTGTAGAATTTTTTGACATAGGGTGCTGGCAGATTACGGGCCTCCCATTGCTGCTGCCAGGCCCCTAATCTGCCATAGGCCCCTATATACCGCCTCCTCATGCTGCTGCCAGGTCCAGAGTCTCTCATGGGTCCCTGTACGGCCTCCCATTGCTGCTGTCTCCATCGCCACACTCTGCCATGTGCCACTTTCAGGTCTCCTCACACTGCTGGTGTGTAGAATTTTTTGACATAGGGTGCTGGCAGATTACGGGCCTCCCATTGCTGCTGCCAGGCCCCTAATCTGCCATGGGCCCCTATACCGCCTCCTCATGCTGCTGCCAAGTCCAGAGTCTCTCATGGGTCCCTGTACGGCCTCCCATTGCTGCTGTCTCCATCGCCACACTCTGCCATGTGCCACTTTCAGATCTCCTCACACACTGCTGGTGTGTAGAATTTTTTGACATAGGGTGTTGGCATATTACGGGCCTCCCATAGCTGCTGCCAGGCCCCTAATCTGCCATGGGCCCCTATATACCGCCTCCTCATGCTGCTGCCAGGTCCACAGTGTCTCATGCCATGTGCCACTTTCAGGTCTCCTCACACTGCTGGTGTGCTGAATTTTTTGACATAGGGTGCTGGCAGATTATGAGCCTCCTATAGCTGCTGCCAGGCCCCTAATCTGCCATAGGCCCCTATATACCGCCTCCTCATGCTGCTGCCAGGTCCAGAGTCTCTCATGGGTCCCTGTACGGCCTCCTATTGCTGCTGTCTCCATCGCCACACTCTGCCATGTGCCACTTTCAGGTCTCCTCACACACTGCTGGTGTGTAGAATTTTTTGACATAGGGTGCTGGCAGATTACGGGCCTCCCATAGCTGCTGCCAGGCCCCTAATCTGCCATAGGCCCCTATATACCGCCTCCTCATGCTGCTGCCAGGTCCAGAGTCTCTCATGGGTCCCTGTACGGCCTCCTATTGCTGCTGTCTCCATCGCCACACTCTGCCATGTGCCACTTTCAGGTCTCCTCACACACTGCTGGTGTGTAGAATTTTTTGACATAGGGTGCTGGCAGATTACGGGCCTCCCATAACTGCTGCCAGGCCCCTAATCTGCCATAGGCCCCTATATACCGCCTCCTCATGCTGCTGCCAGGTCCAGAGTCTCTCATGGGTCCCTGTACGGCCTCCTATTGCTGCTGTCTCCATCGCCACACTCTGCCATGTGCCACTTTCAGGTCTCCTCACACACTGCTGGTGTGTAGAATTTTTTGACATAGGGTGCTGGCAGATTACGGGCCTCCCATAGCTGCTGCCAGGCCCCTAATCTGCCATAGGCCCCTATATACCGCCTCCTCATGCTGCTGCCAGGTCCAGAGTCTCTCATGGGTCCCTGTACGGCCTCCCATTGCTGCTGTCTCCATCGCCACACTCTGCCATGTGCCACTTTCAGGTCTCCTCACACTGCTGGTGTGTAGAATTTTTTGACATAGGGTGCTGGCAGATTACGGGCCTCCCATAGCTGCTGCCAGGCCCCTAATCTGCCATAGGCCCCTATATACCGCCTCCTCATGCTGCTGCCAGGTCCAGAGTCTCTCATGGGTCCCTGTACGGCCTCCCATTGCTGCTGTCTCCATCGCCACACTCTGCCATGTGCCACTTTCAGGTCTCCTCACACACTGCTGGTGTGTAGAATTTTTTGACATAGGGTGCTGGCAGATTACGGGCCTCCTATAGCTGCTGCCAGGCCCCTAATCTGCCATAGGCCCCTATATACCGCCTCCTCATGCTGCTGCCAGGTCCAGAGTCTCTCATGGGTCCCTGTACGGCCTCCCATTCCTGCTGTCTCCATCGCCACACTCTGCCATGTGCCACTTTCAGGTCTCCTCACACTGCTGGTGTGTAGAATTTTTTGACATAGGGTGCTGGCAGATTACGGGCCTCCCATAGCTGCTGCCAGGCCCCTAATCTGCCATAGGCCCCTATATACCGCCTCCTCATGCTGCTGCCAGGTCCAGAGTCTCTCATGGGTCCCTGTACGGCCTCCCATTGCTGCTGTCTCCATCGCCACACTCTGCCATGTGCCACTTTCAGGTCTCCTCACACACTGCTGGTGTGTAGAATTTTTTGACATAGGGTGCTGGCAGATTACGGGCCTCCCATAGCTGCTGCCAGGCCCCTAATCTGCCATGGGCCCCTATATACCGCCTCCTCATGCTGCTGCCAGGTCCAGAGTCTCTCATGGGTCCCTGTACGGCCTCCTATTGCTGCTGTCTCCATCGCCACACTCTGCCATGTGCCACTTTCAGGTCTCCTCACACACTGCTGGTGTGTAGAATTTTTTGACATAGGGTGCTGGCAGATTACGGGCCTCCCATTGCTGCTGCCAGGCCCCTAATCTGCCATGGGCCCCTATACCGCCTCCTCATGCTGCTGCCAAGTCCAGAGTCTCTCATGGGTCCCTGTACGGCCTCCCATTGCTGCTGTCTCCATCGCCACACTCTGCCATGTGCCACTTTCAGGTCTCCTCACACACTGCTGGTGTGTAGAATTTTTTGACATAGGGTGCTGGCAGATTACGGGCCTCCCATTGCTGCTGCCAGGCCCCTAATCTGCCATGGGCCCCTATACCGCCTCCTCATGCTGCTGCCAAGTCCAGAGTCTCTCATGGGTCCCTGTACGGCCTTCCATTGCTGCTGTCTCCATCGCCACACTCTGCCATGTGCCACTTTCAGGTCTCCTCACACACTGCTGGTGTGTAGAATTTTTTGACATAGGGTGCTGGCAGATTACGGGCCTCCCATTGCTGCTGCCAGGCCCCTAATCTGCCATGGGCCCCTATACCGCCTCCTCATGCTGCTGCCAAGTCCAGAGTCTCTCATGGGTCCCTGTACGGCCTCCCATTGCTGCTGTCTCCATCGCCACACTCTGCCATGTGCCACTTTCAGGTCTCCTCACACTGCTGGTGTGTAGAATTTTTTGACATAGGGTGCTGGCAGATTACGGGCCTCCCATAGCTGCTGCCAGCCCCTAATCTGCCATAGGCCCCTATATACCGCCTCCTCATGCTGCTGCCAGGTCCAGAGTCTCTCATGGGTCCCTGTACGGCCTCCTATTGCTGCTGTCTCCATCGCCACACTCTGCCATGTGCCACTTTCAGGTCTCCTCACACACTGCTGGTGTGTAGAATTTTTTGACATAGGGTGCTGGCAGATTACGGGCCTCCCATTGCTGCTGCCAGGCCCCTAATCTGCCATGGGCCCCTATACCGCCTCCTCATGCTGCTGCCAAGTCCAGAGTCTCTCATGGGTCCCTGTACGGCCTCCCATTGCTGCTGTCTCCATCGCCACACTCTGCCATGTGCCACTTTTAGGTCTCCTCACACACTGCTGGTGTGTAGAATTTTTTGACATAGGGTGCTGGCAGATTATGGGCCTCCCATAGCTGCTGCCAGGCCCCTAATCTGCCATGGGCCCCTATATACCGCCTCCTCATGCTGCTGCCAGGTCCACAGTGTCTCATGCCATGTGCCACTTTCAGGTCTCCTCACACTGCTGGTGTGTTGAATTTTTTGACATAGGGTGCTGGCAGATTATGGGCCTCCTATAGCTGCTGCCAGGCCCCTAATCTGCCATAGGCCCCTATATACCGCCTCCTCATGCTGCTGCCAGGTCCAGAGTCTCTCATGGGTCCCTGTACGGCCTCCCATTGCTGCTGTCTCCATCGCCACACTCTGCCATGTGCCACTTTCAGGTCTCCTCACACACTGCTGGTGTGTAGAATTTTTTGACATAGGGTGCTGGCAGATTACGGGCCTCCCATTGCTGCTGCCAGGCCCCTAATCTGCCATAGGCCCCTATATACCGCCTCCTCATGCTGCTGCCAGGTCCAGAGTCTCTCATGGGTCCCTGTACGGCCTCCCATTGCTGCTGTCTCCATCGCCACACTCTGCCATGTGCCACTTTCAGGTCTCCTCACACTGCTGGTGTGTAGAATTTTTTGACATAGGGTGCTGGCAGATTACGGGCCTCCCATTGCTGCTGCCAGGCCCCTAATCTGCCATGGGCCCCTATACCGCCTCCTCATGCTGCTGCCAAGTCCAGAGTCTCTCATGGGTCCCTGTACGGCCTCCCATTGCTGCTGTCTCCATCGCCACACTCTGCCATGTGCCACTTTCAGGTCTCCTCACACACTGCTGGTGTGTAGAATTTTTTGACATAGGGTGCTGGCAGATTACGGGCCTCCCATTGCTGCTGCCAGGCCCCTAATCTGCCATAGGCCCCTATATACCGCCTCCTCATGCTGCTGCCAAGTCCAGAGTCTCTCATGGGTCCCTGTACGGCCTCCCATTGCTGCTGTCTCCATGCCAGGCCCCTAATCTGCCATAGGCCCCTATATACCGCCTCCTCATGCTGCTGCCAAGTCCAGAGTCTCTCATGGGTCCCTGTACGGCCTCCCATTGCTGCTGTCTCCATCGCCACACTCTGCCATGTGCCACTTTCAGGTCTCCTCACACACTGCTGGTGTGTAGAATTTTTTGACATAGGGTGCTGGCAGATTACGGGCCTCCCATAGCTGCTGCCAGGCCCCTAATCTGCCATGGGCCCCTATATACCGCCTCCTCATGCTGCTGCCAGGTCCACAGTGTCTCATGCCATGTGCCACTTTCAGGTCTCCTCACACTGCTGGTGTGTAGAATTTTTTGACATAGGGTGCTGGCAGATTACGGGCCTCCCATTGCTGCTGCCAGGCCCCTAATCTGCCATAGGCCCCTATATACCGCCTCCTCATGCTGCTGCCAGGTCCAGAGTCTCTCATGGGTCCCTGTACGGCCTCCCATTGCTCCTGTCTCCATCGCCACACTCTGCCATGTGCCACTTTCAGGTCTCCTCACACTGCTGGTGTGTAGAATTTTTTGACATAGGGTGCTGGCAGATTACGGGCCTCCCATTGCTGCTGCCAGGCCCCTAATCTGCCATGGGCCCCTATACCGCCTCCTCATGCTGCTGCCAAGTCCAGAGTCTCTCATGGGTCCCTGTACGGCCTCCCATTGCTGCTGTCTCCATCGCCACACTCTGCCATGTGCCACTTTCAGGTCTCCTCACACACTGCTGGTGTGTAGAATTTTTTGACATAGGGTGCTGGCAGATTACGGGCCTCCCATAGCTGCTGCCAGGCCCCTAATCTGCCATGGGCCCCTATATACCGCCTCCTCATGCTGCTGCCAGGTCCACAGTGTCTCATGCCATGTGCCACTTTCAGGTCTCCTCACACACTGCTGGTGTGTTGAATTTTTTGACATAGGGTGCTGGCAGATTACGGGCCTCCTATAGCTGCTGCCAGGCCCCTAATCTGCCATAGGCCTCTATATACCGCCTCCTCATGCTGCTGCCAAGTCCTGAGTCTGTCATGGGCCCCTATACCGCCTCCTCATGCTGCTGCCAGGTCCACAGTCTCTCATGCCATGTGCCACTTTCAGGTCTCCTCACACTGCTGGTGTGTTGAATTTTTTGACATAGGGTGCTGGCAGATTACGGGCCTCCCATAGCTGCTGCCAGGTCCCTAATCTGCCATGGGCCCCTATACCGACTCCTCATGCTGTGACGTTGCAACAAGGTGGAATTCAACCCTACATATGTTAGACCGCCTTTACGAACAGCAAAAGGCCATCACAGATTTCCTGATGTTAAAAGCGGATAAAGGTACTCCCTGTGTAACTTAGATGTCAGCCATTGGCAGCTCATGCGTGACACCTGCGCTTGCTCAGGCCCTTTGAGGAGGCCACGCTATTCGTGAGTCGGCAGGACTATGGGATGAACGACGTCATTCCTCTGTTGCACGTCCTGGAACAAATTCTGTTAATAATGGCTGGTCAGGGTGCGGTAGACGTGGCGCACAGATCTCAACGCCACATGAACCCTGTGGGGGCAGGACAGGAAGAAGAGGAGGAGGTAGAGGAGGACATTGGTGCTCAGGAATTATTGAGTGAAATGGGTGGTTTTTCCACTCAGCGGACAGGAGTGGAGGAGCAGGAGCATCTGGTAGAGGAGGAGGAGGAGGAGGAGACAGAGGACCCAGACGCACCGTGGCAGTATGCTGTGGAGATGGAGGCAGGGAGTCCCTCGCATTCCTTGGCACAAATGGCCCATAGCATGCTCGGTTGCTTGCGTAGCGACAGCCGAATAATAACCATCAGACAGAGGGATGACTTTTGGCTGTCCACCTTGTTGGACCCTCGCTACCGTTCAAAAATGGTGGCCTTTTTCACACCTGCTGAGAGGGAGGCCAAAATAACGTACTATAAAAACCACCTATGTAGTCAGCTGGTCTCTGCCTGTCTGCGCCAACGTCCATCCTCAGACACTGTGGGCCCTGTGCGCTCGCGTTCCGCTGCCATGGCAGCAGGGGAGGGGTGGGGTGGTAGGAGCAGTGGCAGCTCCACCAGCAGCGGCTGCCTCAGTCTGCAGTCGATGATGAGTAGCTTTCTTCACCAGCGCAGTGAGGAAACTACTAACCAGCCGCAGCAGCAGCAGCAGCAGCAGCATCAGGTGGACCTGGAGCAGGACCTCAAACAACAGGCTTAGGCCTACTTGGACAGCACCCTGCCAACCGAGGTAGACAATCCCCTTGACTACTGGGCAACGAAACTTGACCTTTGGCCCCAACTAGCTGAATTTGCCCTTGAAAGGCTGTGATGCCCGGCCAGTAGCGTGGCATCGGAGCGCGTGTTTAGTGCGGCAGGAGGTATTGCAACTCCGCGGAGGACACGACTGTCCACCCAAAGTGTGGAGAGACTGACGTTTGTGAAAATGAATCAGGCGTGGATTAGTCTGGATTTCAAACCACCAGTTCCTGACACAACTGACTAAATCCGCAATGAATCATGCCCCAAACATGTGCCACTTTCAGGTCTCCTCACACTGCTGGTGTGTTACATTTTTTGTCATAGGGTGCTGGCAGATTACGGGCCTCCCATAGCTGCTGCCAGGCCCCTAATCTGCCATGGGCCCCTATACCGCCTCCTCATGCTGCTGCCAAGTCCAGAGTCTCTCATGGGTCCCTGTACGGCCTCCCATTGCTGCTGTCTCCATCGCCACACTCTGCCATGTGCCACTTTCAGGTCTCCTCACACTGCTGGTGTATTCCATTTTTTGTCATAGGGTGCTGGCAGATTACGGGCCTCCCATAGCTGCTGCCAGGCCCCTAATCTGCCATGGGCCCCTATATACCGCCTCCTCATGCTGCTGCCAGGTCCAGAGTCTCTCATGGGTCCCTGTACGGCCTCCCATTGCTGCTGTCTCCATCGCCACACTCTGCCATGTGCCACTTTCAGGTCTCCTCACACTGCTGGTGGGTTCCATTTTTTGTCATAGGGTGCTGGCAGATTACGGGCCTCCCATAGCTGCTGCCAGGCCCCTAATCTGCCATGGGCCCCCGTACCGACTCCTCATGCTGCTGCCAGGCCCGTAATCTGTCATGGGCCCCTGTTGTCGCTTGTTGGCATATTCCGCTCGTTCAGATGCTCCTTCTCCTGCTACTCCTCTTCACGGATTCCATCAGCAGTCTTTCTTGGAATCAGTTTCCAAGAGACAACAGTTTGCGAGCACGCACCAGACGGTGCAGAAGCTGAACGTCCTCCTGTCCAAGTTGCTGCTGCCAGGCTCGTAATCTGTCATGCGCCCCTGTACCGCCTCCTCATGCTGCTGCCAGGTCCAGAGTGTGTCATGGGCCCCCGTACCGACTCCTCATGCTGCTGCCAGGCCCGTAATCTGTCATGGGCCCCTGTACTGCCTCCCCATGCTGCTGTCAGGTCCAGAGTGTGTCATGGGTCCCTGTACCGCCTCCCATTGCTGCTGCCAGGCCCGTAATCTGCCATGGGCCCCCGTACCGACTCCTCATGCTGCTGCCAGGCCCGTAATCTGCCATGGGCCCCTGTACCGCCTCCTCATGCTGCTGCCAGGTCCAGAGTGTGTCATGGGTCCCTGTACGGCCTCCCATTGCTGCTGTCTCTATCGCCACACTCTGCCATGTGCCACTTTCAGGTCTCCTCACACTGCTGGTGGTTTCCATTTTTGTCATAGGGTGCTGTATGGCCTCCCATTGCTGCTGCCTCCACCGCCACACTGTGGCTCCACACTCTGGTTTTGGCCCCGTGACTGCCCAAATGAGTGAAGTGTGCGGTGATTCTAAGATCGACGGCACTCATCTGCATGTCATACTGACTGACAGTATTATTTCTCTTCCCCAGCAGACTCCAAGGGCATTTAAATTAAAGGTACAGTGTTCAGCACTAATATTAAGTCTCTCTGAAGCCTAGAAACACCCTTTTTTAAGTTAAATTCACAGCGAATATATTCGACTCGAATCGAAATTTTTCCACGAATTCGCCGAATCAGTCGAATCGAATTTTTGAATACTTCGCTCATCTCTAAAGATAATAAAAACAGGTAACTGCTCAACTATAATATGGATATTTGAAATTCTCAGAAAAAATTGAGCAGTTACATCTTCTTTCTGAGCATTAAACAATGTAAAATTGTTTTTCACATGAAATTCATGCTATCCCCCACCACTGAACTTTCTGTGCTTGGTAGAGTGTTGTGCTCCTGATCCCACTTGGGCCATTTCTCTATCTGATAACTCTACTGCTTACATTTCTCTTGATGTTTTACTTTTCTGAAAGGGTTAGTAGTTAACCTGTAAAGCGGTGCTTCAGAATCGAGTGACTATAGATAATTTAATGCTTAGAACTTATCATGGTATTGAACATTTTGAAGGCATGTGCTGTTTCAATTTGAATGACCATGCCACCTCTATACAATCACATATACGGGCTTTACATGAGTTGGCCTCAGGAATTAAACAGGATGTTGCTAGTAATTGGTGGGACTGGTTATTTGGATTGATGCCTGGATTGGGAAGTTTGAAGCAAATCATTGGTGGTTTGATAGCATGTTGTGGTCTTATTACATTATGCTGTTGTCTACAATATATTCCCGATTTGGTGACGATGATGCGTTGAGTGAATCACTAAAAGTAAATGGCATGAAGGCCAAATATATATGTTGTCACGTTGTGACAAAAGCGAGGTTGTGAAAGGTTTAATACTTAACTAACTTTTGCTTTGTGCTTACTAGAAACTTACTCCCATGGCCAGGATGTTCTCTGAGGACTGAAATGTTGTTAAGTGTCTCCAGCCTTGAAGGTTTGCACAATTTATTATATTGTTTGCTATATTTTTACACTGCTCAAGAAAATTAAAGGAACATTTTTTTAAATCAGAGTATAGCATCAAGTCAATTAAACTCCTGGGATATTGATCTGGTCAGTTAAGAAGCAGAGGGAGTTGTTAATCAGTTTCAGCTGTTTTGGTGTTAATGAAATGAACAGCAGGTGCACTAGATGGGCAACAATGAGATAACACCCAAAACAGGAATGGATTTACAGGTGGAGGTCACTGACATTTTTTCCCTACTCATCTTTTCTGACTTTTTCACTAGTTTTGCATTTGGCTAGGGTCAGTGTCACTACTGGTAGCATGAGACAATACCCAGACCCTACAGAGTTTGTACAGGCAGTCTATCTCATCCAGGATGGCACATCAATATGTGCCATTGCCAGAAGGTTTACTGTGTCTCACAGCACAGTCTCAAGAGCATGGAGGAGATTCCAGGAGACAGGCAGTTACTCTAGGAGAGCTGGACAGGGCTGTAGAAAGTCCTTAACCCACCAGCAGGACCCGGTATCTGCTCCTTTGTGTAAGGAGGAAGAAGGACCTCCAGCAGGCCACTGGTGTGAATGTCTCTGACCAAATAATCAGAAACAGACTTTATGAGGGTGGCCTGAAGGCCCTACATCCTCTAATGAGCTCTGTGCTCACTGCCCAGCACCATAGAGCCAGATTGGCATTTGCCATTGAACACCAGAATTGGCAGGTCCGCCACTGGCACTCTGTGCTTTTCACAGATGAGAGCAAGATCACCCTGAGTATATGTGACAGATGTGAAAGGGTCTGGAGAAGCTGTGGAGAACATTATGCTGCCTGTAACATTGTTCATCATGACCGTTTTGGTGGTGGGTCAGTGATGGTCTGGGGAGGCATATCTATGGAGGGACACACAGACCTCTACAGGCTAGACCAGTGGTCTCCAAACAAGGAGGCATCATTTCTTCCACTGGCACCAACAATGGGGCATTTTTCCTTCCATTAATACCAATGATGGGGCACTACTCCTCCCACTAATATAAACAATTAGGTACTATTCCTCCAACTAATACCAAGGGTGGGACACTATTCCTTCCTCTGATACCAATGATGGGGTACTATTATTCCCAATAACACCATTGGAGGGGCAATATTCCTTCCACTGATACCAATAATGGGGCACTATATCTCCTATTCCCCACCTTCCACTGACTACAAGCGCTATGTCATTTTTTGTTACTCCTACTGATGCTGGGTCATTTTCTACTCCCAGTGGACACTATGGCCATCCTAGAGTCTGAAGGACAGTAAAACAGCCTTTTGTTTAGAAAGTTTGGAGACCCCTGGGCTAGACAATGGCACCCTCACTGTCATTAGGTATTGGGATGACTCTAAACTGGTGCAGTGGGTCCTGGGTTCCTTCTGGTGCAGGACAATGCCTTGCCTCATGTGGTGAGAGTATGCAGGCAGTTCCTAAAGGATGAAGGAACTGATACCATTGAATGGTCCCCATGATCGCCTGACCTAAATCCAATAGAACACCTCTGAGATATCATGTTTCGGTCCATCCGACACCACCAGGTTGCACCTCAGACTGTCTAGGAGCTCAGTGATGCCCTGGTCCAGATCTGGGAGGAAATACCCCAGGACACCATCCGTTGTCTCATGAGGAGCATGCCCCAACATTGTCAGGCATGCATAAAGTATGTGGAGCCATACAAACTACTGAGTACCATTTTGAGTTGCTGCAATGAAATTTCAGCAAAATGATCTAGTCTGCTGCATATTTTTTTACTTTGATTTTCAGGGTGTCTTTGAATTCAGTCCTCTGTAAGTTGATAATTTTCATTTCCATCAAACGAGGGGGCATCCTTACATTCCTAACACATTACCCAGTACATATCAATATAGATATCCAGCATGATATTTTTCCCATTGCGATCTGATGTGTTTTCAAAGTGTTCCTTTAATTTTTTTGAGCACTATATTACGCACCATATGGTGATTTATTGTAACATCTATAATGTATTCTGGTGCTTTATGGATACCGCTCAAAATATTCTAGGTTGGATGGAGGGTTCCGGCATAAAATTGAGTTGTCCTAACATTTTAAATTGTTAATTTTATTTTCTCCTTTCTCTCTAGGGCTGTTTTTTATGGCCAAATGAGTGGCCTAATAGAGCCATGTGTAATATTATCCAGATTTCTATATACAGTATGCTGGACATAAAACATAAAATTGTATCTATTTATCTATTTGTTCTATGTGGTTATATTATGTGTATCTGCTCTACCTTATCCATTATTATTTGCTTGGTGACAATCATCATTCATAAATCTAACATTAACCACTTGCCCTCCAGAAGATATACCCCCCTTCCTGACCAGGCCTTTTTTTGCTATTCAGTGCTGCACTATTTCAACTGGTTAATTGCACAGTCATGCAATGCTGTACCCAAATTATGTCCTTTTTCACACAAATAAAGCTTTCTTTCGGTGGTATTTGATCACCTGTGTGCTTTTTATTTTTTGCGCTATAAACAAAAAAACGACTGAAAATTTTGAAAAAAAACCCCTTATTTTTTTACTTTCGGCTATAAAAAATATATAGTAAACTCAAAGTTAGTCATAAATTTAGGCCAAAATGTATTCTGCTATATGTTTGTGGTAAAAAAAATCCCAATAAGTGTATATTGCTTGCTTTGTGTGAAACTTATAGCATCTACAAACTATGGTATAGATACTGCAATTTACGCCATTTTTTGCTATACAGCGCTGCATTAATTTAACTGACAACTACGCAGTCATACAATACTGTACATAAATTAAATTTATGTCTTTTTTTCACACAAATAGAGCTTTCTTTTGGTGGTATTTGATCAACTGTGCACTTTTAATTTTTTACGCTATAAACTAAAAATAAAACTTTTGAAAAATTACTATTTTTTACTTTTCGGTATAAAAAATATATATTAAACTCAAAGTTAGTTATAAATGTAGGCCAAAATGTGTTCTGCTACATGTCTTTGGTAAAAAAAAAAATCCCAATAACTGCATAATAATTGGTTTGTTATAGCAGCTACAAACTATAGTATAGATAATGGAATTTACACAGCTTTTACTTTCTGACTGCCTATCACAGTTCTTGAGGTGCTAAAATACTAGGACAGTACAAACAAGCCCAAATGTCCCCTGTTTTCAGAAAGTAGACTCTCTAAGCTACAAGTTTTGGGGAAATTACAAAAACCTTTTTTTTTTTTTTTTTTTTACACAAAGTTGTCAAATTAAATGATATATTGCTCACACAAGCCATGGGTATATATGGAATTACACCCCAAAATACATTCTGCTACTTCTACCGAGTATGGGGATACCACATGTGTGAGACTTTTTGGGAGCCTAGCCACATACAGGAGCCTGAAATCCAATAATCACTTTGAATGCCTTAAGGTTCGTAACTTCCTCATTTCACTTCCTGACTACCTATCACAGTTTTGGAGGCCCTGAAATGCTAGGATAGCACCAAACCCCCCAAATGAACCCTTTTTGGAAAGTAGACACCCCAAGGAATTTAAAAAGAGGCATGGTGAGTATTTTGCAGATCTCATTTTTTTCTCACAAGGTTTTGAAATATAAAAAAATATATATGTTTGTTTTCTTTCTTAATTTTCCAAAACTTGTGGCAGCAAATGAGATCTGCAAAATACTCACAATGCTTCTTATCAAATTCCTTGGAGTGTCTACTTTCAAAAAAGGGGACATTTGGGGGGGTTGATTGGTGCTATCCGGCATTTCAGGTCCTTCGAAACTGTGATAGGTAGTCAGGAAGTGTAATGAGGAAATAAAGCCCTTTAAAAGCCTGCAGGTGCTTATTGGATTTTGGGGTCCTGTACTTGGCTAGATTGCCAAAAAGTATCTCACATGTGGTATCCCTATACTCGGGAGAAGTAGCACAAAAAAAAAAAAAAAAAGAGAAACAGTTTTCTCTATTCACATTGGTCGATGTGGATGAAGAAATCTCTGCCAAAAACATGTTTTTAAATAGCATAGGGGCCATCCACCCTGAAGCTCTTTTTTTTTTTTTTAACTGCGGATGAAAAATCTTATCCAACAGAGCTGCACACACTTTCTTATGTATATTCTGAGAGCAAGTTCCTGTTGCTGTCAAAATAAACAGGTTGGTGCTGCAGCTGAATGGAATTGCTCCAAAGAAAACAGCAATGGTTAACAATAAAACTGTAACAATAAAACAGTAAAACCATAAAAGTAGAACAGTAACTTGACAACAACAAAAAAACTACAACTATTTTTGGTTTTTTAAATTTTAAATTTTTGTTTGTACTTGTACTTTTTATGTTTTTTTGTTTTACTTTAACTTAACCAGACTGTAGGGTCTCTCAAACTGCGATAGCCAGTTTTCTGACTACCTAACATCTTTTGAGACACTGTGCAAATATATGCCCTGAACTGTGCCTTGCTGTACCTTATACAAATACTCCACTAGTGTGTGGTAGTCCTTGAGGCAGAGACCAGGTTGGCCAGGGCAGGAGGGACAAAAAAGCGGGTGTCATGCCTAATTCTATCTCTGCTACAGACACGGCTTTTTTTGGAGTGTCATTTGGGTTAGGGTACCAGGAATGGCATCGGGAAAATGCCTCTCATGCAGCTGGCTAACTGCATCTATGTTGGTGTGTTTGAGCCACAGCACCTTCTGGATACAAAAGGGCCATAATGATCTCTTCCTGGAATTTTAGGAAGGATCCATTTTGTTCAGTTGGTTTGTAAAGCACAAAAGCATTATATAGAGCCAATTGAAATAAATAAATAAACAGACACTTTTTTGTACCAGCATCTGGCTTTTCGGGAAACTAAGTATGGCTTCATCATCTGGTTTTTGAAGTCCACCCCTCCCATGTTAAGGTCATGAACACAGAGGGGCTTCTCAACAACACCAGCTGCCGTGGCAATTTGGATGGTTGTGTCTGTGTGAATGGAAGACAGAACAAAAACATCCTGTTTGTTCCTCCACTTCACTGTGAGCAATTCCTCATTTCTCAAGCAGGCTTTTTCCCCCTTTCTAAGACGGGTATTTACAGGCCGTTGAGGAAGCCCCAGCGATTAGTTTGCATGGTGCCACATGCGCCAATTCCAACATTGTACAAATGTCTATATAGTGCCACGCTTGCATAACAATTGTCCATGTATAACTGGTACCCCATATGAAAATATCATGACACAAGTCCCAAACTATCTTGCCACTGCTCCCATTGTAGTCTGGCCATCCGGGGGGGCTCCATGTGACTATCTTTTCCCTCATAAATCTAGAATTTATATGTATAGCCTGTTGCCCTCTCACAGGTCTTATTCATCTTGACCCCATATCTGGCACGCTTGCTGGGGAGAAATTGTTTGAATGCAAGGTGGCCAAAAAAATTCATAAGAACTCATCAACGCAAATTTTTTGTTAGGGAGCATAGACATCTGCAAATTTTTGGTTAAGATGGTTTACGAGGGGCCGAATTTTCTGGAGCAGGTCAAATTCAGGGTCACCTTGAGGATGACAGAGCAGCAGAGAACACGAACATATGATGAATTGAGTCTGTGGACCAATACAACTGCAATTATTTTTTTTATTAATGCCCATGCTGAGGGTTAGGCCCAAGAAAAATTTTAATTCGGAAACTATAATGGGTTTCCATGCAAATGGTCTGGCAAGGTTTGAATTTGGGCAGACGGCAATAAACTGTTGTGCATATAAATTGCTTTGATCCACAATCAATGCATACAGATCCTCCATGAAAAACAGCTCCAAAAAATCAAGGGGAGTAGTTCTATTTGCGGTTTCTATCTGAATTCCGGGTTGGGCAGTGAATGGCGGGGAAGTACGGGAGCTGCAGAATTTGTGGGCTTGAAGCACATCCAGAAGGATACTACGGGCTCTAAGTGCAAATTCTTGGTGGCTGCGGAACACTACTTGTGCTCGCCACCGCACCAGCTTGAGGGAGGGTGGTGTAAGTAAAGTGCATGCTGAGAAAAAGAGGGCTGCAGGTGAGGTGAGTGTTGAGAGAAGGGTGCTGCATGCACAGAATATGCTGAGAGAAAGACAGCTGCAGGTACAGTTGTTGCTAAAAAAAAAGTGGGGTACAGATGTGGCAAATGCTGAGAAGAGTGTGCATCAGGTACACTGGATTCTAAGAGAATGAGGGCTACAGGCACTGCAAATTCTTTCTGGACCATCTAACATACCATCACCTAGTATAAGGGAAATGGTCCTGAATGTGATTGTGATTGTTTAACTGGTCTCACTCCTTCCCTTACCCCCACCCAGTTATACCCCTCAACTCCCTCCTCTCCCCTCTTTTTTCCTCACCTTTCTCTCTTTCTTGACCTTTTTAAGAATGATCTTAACCTTCTTTTTTACAGTTGCTAAAAGGGCCTGGATTGCAAATAGAGGTGTATATGGAGGATCCTAGCTATTGTGGATATCAAATTATATTTATACTGCATTGCCTCTGCCCTAAAGATGGATCTTTTTTTACAGTATGTTGAACAGTTTCATACCTCTGATTTACTTTGTGTTACATTTATTATTGTTTATGAACCTGTTACTTGGTAGTGTGGAAATATGGGTGCTACAGATACTGTGCAGGAGGGAGGTTTGGTTGAAATTGCAGTGGGGCGCTGTCAGAGAGTGTGGACAGACAGATTATGGGTGGTAGTGGGGTGGGGATCTGGCTGACATTGCAGAAGGGAGTGTTGAGTAACTATAGGGATGCTGACAGCTAGTTTGGATGCTGACAAGTGAGCTTCACATAGGTAGTTGGAAGAAAAAGGGAGGCAAGGGTGTTGTGGGTGCTGAGAGAAGGGGGTTGCAGGCACAGTACAAAAGAGGAGTATGATTGAGATTGCAGTGAGGGCTCCCTTAGAGTGCATGGAGGTTTTGAGTGATAGTTCTGGTCTAAATTACAAGGGGGGCAGTTGGATAATAGTGGGGAGGTAGGGTGGCTGCCATTGAAGTAAGTAAGGTTGAATGATAGTGGGAGGAGGTGGCTAACATTGCAGGTAGGGTGTCGGATGGTAGTGAGGATGGTCAAGAAGGTCCATCCTTCAAAATGCATAAGCCTTAGGATGCTATGGAGATTTTCCATACCACTAACTGGGTACCATGGACCTAGAGATGTCTCGTCTGCATCCTTGTTCAAACTTTTTATTGGGATACAGATATAGCACATACAGTAGGATAAAGCAAACAGTACCATATATGCGGTATAGGTAGGTGTGAGGCTCAGGGCCTTTAAGCATCTGTATGGTTATAACAACTTTATAAACTGAATAAAATAACCAGAAAGAGAGGAGGGAAAAAAGGGAATAAAAAAGGTGAGGTAAATTAGAGAAGGAAGTAGCGAAAAGGGAATGGATAGAATGTGTGACTTCCAGGATGGGGAAAGGGGAGCGGGACCAAACCAGTGCTCCAGAGAAACTTCCAGGGTGGGAAAAGGGAGAAGCAGCGACTCATCGAAACCCTGAGGGAGGAAGTGGTCAACCCAGGGGGACCAGGTCAATAAAAATTTGGGGATTGTGTCTGTGATGGTGGCCTCCACTTTAGCCTGTATCATGGCTTGTATCACCTTATTCCGAAACGCCTGTATGCTAAGCGATGAGGTCTTCCAAGATTTCGCCTTGCTTAGCGGAGGTTGTGATCCGCAAGAGAAGCTTAAACTGAGTTTTAGAAATAGAGGGGGGTCGGAAATTGAGCAAAGCGATGCTTGGTGTTGGCACGATAGGTTTTTGGAAAAGAGTGGATAACATGTGGAAGATTTCTTAGCAGAAGGAGTGGGCTATCGGGCAGGACCACCAAATGTAAAGGTAGGTGCCCCTCATCGCACAGCCTCAAAAACAGTCGGGGGAGTATCCAGGCGTATATTTAGCGACCCTAGTTGGGACCAAATACCATCGGGATAGAACCTTGTAGTTCGCCACTACATTCTGCAAAGAGGATTTAGTTGCCTGCCAGATATGATCCCAATCTTCGGAGCTCAGTTGTGAAGCCAGGTCCCTCTCACACCTGTTGACGTATGAGGGGCAAGGGGAAGATACGGGAGTCGAGAGTTGAGCGTAAAGAATAGAGATAAGGCCACGCCTATGCGGATCTTTCTTGCATGCACTTTCGAAGGTCATAGATCTAGTGGAGCAAGTAGTGGTGGAAAGAGGGGAATAGGTTTGGTGGTATGGTCTAATCTACGAAGTGAAAGAGCTAGGAAAGTATCAGGTTTATTTGCTTTGGTGTAATATTTGTGGCGTGCCCTGTGTAGAGATAGTTCAGCTTCTTCTGTCAGAAAAAGGTCAAGTTCGACGCAGGCTTGTTCCAAAGCACTGTGGTGAGAAGGGGAAGGATTGGCCTGAAATAGGAGGTGGGATTATAGGCCGCCTTAAGGCGGAGGCAAATTTGCTGCTTTTCTTTGCGGAGGAAGGACGATTTACTAATACAAAGCCCTCAGAGGACGGCTTATGCGCTTCCCATAACAGAAGAGGGGAGATATCTGGGGTAGAATTCAAATCTAAATATTCCTTAAGAGCATTCTCGAGGTCAAGACTATGTTGAGGGTGAGAGAGTAAGTTGCCATTAATTACCCAAGCACTGTTAGAAGCTGGAGGGGACAGGGATGAGAGAGATGCAAAGACTGCGCAGTGGTCGGGCCAAGGGATAGGAAGGATGTCAGAAATTAGAAGTCTGGAGGAGGTGCCAACGGTAATAAATATGTGGTCAATGCATGAGAACAATTTATGAGGATGGGAATAGTAGGTGTATCTGCGTTTTACCAGGTGGAGTTCTCTCCAGGAGTCCACCAGGGAGTGGTGATTGAGAAGTTGTTGGAAAAAGCGTGAAGCGGCTGGAGGAAGGGATGGTTGGGGAGATTTGTCAAGAAAGGGGTATATTGTTACATTGGAGTCTCCGCAAATGAGCAGGGTCCCGTGCTTGTGGTGGTCTATAGTAGTCAGCAGGTGGGAGAGGAACGGAAGGGGATCCTGATTAGGGGCATAGTATGAGACAATTGTAACTAAAGTGTCCAGGAGCAATCCTGATAGGATAAGATAATGACCTTCTGTATCTCCAAGTTGAGATTGGAGTACAAAAGGGACTGTGCAATGAAAGGCAATGAGGACACCCCTACACTTAGTTTTCGCAGAAAGTTTTTGGGTAGAGGGGGCCAATGAATTTAGGTATTGAAGTGGGGGTGAAGTGGGTTTCTTGTAAGCAAATAATGTGTGCCTTCTGAGATGCAAAACAATCGGAAGGCTTTGTTTCATTTTTGGGGGATATTAAGACCCTGGATGTTCAGGGTGAGAATATTTAGGGGTCCCATAGTGGAGGTAGGAAGGCTGCTAAGGGAAATTTGATCCAAGGCGGAACACTGGGGGGGTGGACCCAGGGAGAGGAGAGAGGGGGAAAAGGGAAGGGGGTGAGGGAGGGGAAGAAGTCACACAAAGGGAAAGAAGAAAAATAAAAGCCGGAATGAATAGAAGGAAAAAAGGAAAAACTGAGAATGACAACCTGGCCCCCGGGACTAAAGCAATTTGGACAATCCAGGGGGTCAGGAACAGCCCAAATAGTACAAAAGAAATGTACCACATAGGCTGGGAGGAAGTGCACAGTGACAAGCACAGGGGAGAAGCAGCACCAGATAAAAAACAATCAAACAGACACCAAAATAAGAAATTGGTGTCTGGGGCTCCCAGGACAACAGAGGGAGGGTCTGGACACAAAACCGCGCTGAATGGAAATACACCAAATAAAAGGAGTGGTGTAAGAACGGGACTATAAGTCAGGCACAGTCAGGCTCGAGACCCCCCAAACGGTTATGGGAGACTTCCACAAACATAGCCAGCAAAACAGGTGACCTAAGGAGGGAAGTAGGAAGGTTAACAAGTAATATACAACATGACAAGGGTAACATGGAGAATTAAAGCAAAGCGACCCATGCAACTATATTTGGCACAGGATCAGGGGAAGTGGAAGACTACCAGGGCAAATAGATGGCAAATAGATGGCAAAGGGGAAGGGGGCAGGGCAACAGGAGGGTGGTAGTAGATGAGATCTCTTCGGGGGAAGAGTAAAAAATGTGATCGTCTGATGGTGATCATGGGGGGAACAGGTGTCCACGGTGTGAGGAGAAAGTCGAGAAGAGCAGATTTCGGAGACTTTCAGATGTAGAAACTGGACTGGAGAGGATGAAGAAGACTAGAACAGAGTTCAGTCCATGGAGTCTTGAGCAGAGATGAGAGATGAAGAGTCCGCGCTTATGTGTGATGGGTTGACCTGTTGCTGAGACGGAGTGGTGGGCTTTCTGGGGTGAATAGGAAGCAGACCTTCTATGCGATCCCTCTGGAGCATCTGGGGGAGGATGGAGAAGGAGATGGCAGAGCATATCAAGTATTTCCTCGGCGGATCTGCAGATATAGTCACGGGACTGATAAGAAAAACGGACTGCGAATGGAAAGTTCCAACGGTAGGTAATCCCATGTTGTTGGAGGAGTTGCAGATGCGGCTACATGGCTCTGCATCTGGCAATGGTAGCAGGGCACAGGTCGTGAAATAATTGGTAGGTGTGGCCCTGAAAGGTGAGGGTGCCGGCGTTACAGGCCGCCTGGAGAATCTGCTCTTTGGTACGGAAATAGTGGAATTTTGCAATGATATCTCGGGGCGGGCCATTTGGTCTGCGTGGAGCCAAAGCGCGGTATACCCTGTCCAGCTCAAAGCGTTTAATCGGGATTGCGGGGGAAAGCTCTTGAAGCAAGGCAGTAGTCGTAGAGAGGACATCAGTAATGGTTTCAGGAAGTCCGCGGATTCGGATGTTGGAACGACGGGCCCTATTTTCAAAATCTTCAAGGCGGGACTGAAGCATTAAATTTTCGTTGTGCATCACCTCGAGTTCATCTGAATAAGTGTGGACCTCTGCGTCCAGGTTGTTGACCCTGTGTGCTAGCTACGATATGTGGACACCCAGGTCACGGATTTCTTTAGAAAGTATGCCTGTAATGTGGTCAGAGGTATGCTTTAACGCTCTGTGCAGCATTTTTTCAAACTGCTTAAGAAGCTCATGTTGCACAGGGTCAGGATTAGGGCTGGGGAGGTCTGCGGTAGGAGGTGAACTAAGTGTCCCCTTGTCAATACAGTTGTCAGACTCACTCTCTGAGCTGCTGTGGTCTGGATCAGGCTGCAGTGCTGAGAAAGACAGGGAGAGGAGGCAGCGTCCATCTTTGAGGAGGCCTGAGCCAAGGCTTCCTTTATGGACTTCACCTGAGCCTGGTGTTTTGTGGCTCCCCGGACCATCGTGCCGAGTCCCGGGGATGCCGCTTATAGTGCGGAGGCGGTTGCAGAGCTGGAGGGGGCTGGGAGCGGCATATGTGAGGCTGCTTGTCCCGCTCTGCAGCAGAGCCTCAGGCAGACATTTGTGCGCCGGAGATCCCGCGCATGCGCACTCCTCTCGTCTGCATCCTATTTCATGCCTGTATATATGTGTCATGTATCACGTGTTTGTGAGTAGATTACCTATTTTTTATGTTTTAAATATTTTCTTTTTTTGATAATGCACTAGGTCGGTGCGCCCTTTCTTTTATTGTTGATTTCAGGACACTCACAGTCCTGAGAGGGCAGCAAAACCTTTGGCACCATACCCCCTAGCCAGACAGGTGGATTATATTCTTAAGAACTGCAGCTTAGCGCAGGAGGTTGTACCATTGTTTCTGATTGCTCCTTGTATCCTGAATTTACTGTGGACAGACAGCTGCAGCAATAGAGAAGCTGTTGATAATTTTTCATCCACTTGGGCTATATCTACGCCATTGTGATCAGAAAAAGCACAGGTTCTGCGCAAGGAGGGATCACTGCTAGGAATGAATCCAGGCTGGCTGACAGTAATATCAGTATGGTAAGAAGGGCGTTGTGTGTGGGAAGGGATTGCATAAGGGATGTCCCTAAATTGACTGCTTCTAAATAAGGATCTGTAAAGAGCTACAAGGGCAATGGAATCAGAACAAGAGGACAGAGGGAAAGGTCAGGGGTTAACCTAGAATTTTCTTACAATTTGATTGACTAAAAAGGGGAACTGAGGTAGAGAGTGGAAGAGGAAGATAAGGAAGCAGAATTCCCTAATGGCAAAATTAAAGTGTTACTAAACCCACAACAGTAAAATCAGTCTGTATATGTAGTAAATAATACTTGTTATACTCACTGTGGAACTTAAAGGGTTAATCCTCTGCATTGTGTAAAAAGGCTGTTTGCTCCTTACCTCTCTGATCCTCCCCTTCTTCCAGTGTCCCCCTGATAAGACATATTGTGTGGAGTCATTCTGCACATGCTCAGTTTGGTGTGTATCGCTAGAGAGGTTTTTCTTTTATTCGGAGAGTGCATGGGATCAGCGCAGGGCCAATCAGCACTGTCCAGACAGAGGTCAGAGGTTCTGCATCCTCCTTGAGCAAAATGGAAACTCCTCCTACAAGCTTTAACATGTGCTCTGCTGGACACTGATAAAAGTCACAATACTGCTCTAACTACTTTTGAGAAAAGGTATTTAGCAGTTTATATTTACTAGTAGTTGCAATTTCCATGTTCTGCGTACTGTGGGTATCACAGTGTGAGGTCAGTTTCAGAGACCAGTAGCTATAGCAGCAGACCAAGCAACAGGATAGGTAAACAAACAGGTCACCCTGGGAGATGACGCAGGCTCACCTGAGGTGCCGGGTCTAAGCACTAACCGGTATTCACCAGAGCTCCTGATGGTGGAGATGGATTTTCCTGCGTGTTAGTACCAGGTTGCAGTTCTCAGGATCACCCCACCAGGAAGTGAGCAAGCCAGGTTTCCAGTCACTGGTGTGGCAGGTAGGGATCTAGCAGAAGCGTAGTCAGTAAACAAGCCAAGGGTCAGTAACAAGCAGTAGCAGGTTGGGATGAGGCAGAATCGTAGTCAAGGAACAAGCCTAAGGTCGGTAGCGAAGGTATGGACAGCAGCAGGAGAGACAAAGTGAGATGCTGGCTGGAGAAGGCACAATCATCTGGCAAACAGGAAGTGCAGAGACATGGCTAAAATCAGGAAGTTCATAGGAGGAGCAAGGAGTTCAAGGTTCATAAGAGAACAAGGACAGGGCAGGATTGTCCAATAGATCAGGCAGAATGTTGTCCAGCATCCCAGGTAGCTCTATGAGAAGAGTTACTACATGACACAGTAGAGGCCCTAGGTTCAAGTCCAGGCACTGACAGTGGGAGACCAGATATAGTGAATGCAGGGTACTGAGTTTAGTAACACTTTAAATTCTGACTAAGGCATAATCCTTAATGGCAACTGTCCTGAGAAAATGAAACTCATATCTTAGCTTTTATATTATTAAGGATTAACATAATAACTACTCTTTAAACAAATGTTAAAACAAGTACTGTACATTTACCCTAGCACCTATAACTTATTTCAATCTGGAAATTAATATGAATACTTCATTAAAATTATATTTCTAATTAAAAGAGATTACAAAAACACCTAGGACTCCGAGGATCATTTTTTTTCTAACACCAGCTGCATTTGTGTATACATGAATGTGTGCTGTAGTTTTAATTGAAATGTAAAATTTTACTTATTCCACATTATGATATTCTTAGAAAACCAAATAAGTACATTAGATAAAAAAAACATAAAAACAGCCACAAAGCTGTTCATTTACTAAAGTTGGAGAGTGAAAAATCAGGCTCACTTCTGCATAGAAATCGATCCGTTTCTAACCTCAGCTTGCTCAATTATAGGTTTGGCAATAAAATCTAGATGCTGATTGGTACAGTATCTATGCAGAAGTGAGCCTGATTTTTTTTCACTCTCTTTAGTGAAAAAAACCCCACTGTGTCAAGGATTGTGGCTGTTTAGCCCATATGTGTTGTGCATGACTGCAAATGCAAAAGACAGTTTTTGATTTAAATACACTATATTGCCAAAAGTATTGGGACACCACTTCAAATCATTAGATTTCTTAGCAAAAAATTACAAAAATGTGCATAAAATCAGCAACAGTCTTAGTAAGGAGCACTGAGTCGTCTTTGGTGAACCTCCTTAGACCCCAAATGAAATTCTCCTCATCCACCCAGCTGTCTTGAGGGTATCCCTGGGCAAGGGATTCCAAGATCTACTATGGAGTAATCCTAAATGAGAACTAGTTGGGTATTGCACCTGACCACCCTCTCCCTTCTGTGGCCCAGGGGGTGTAGAAGTATTCACATTGTCCTGTCCTGTAGTTTAGTGGGTTGCAGCTTCTTTCAGTCCTTACGCTAGTCTAGCTCCTTCCCTGCTGACAGGCTGTCCTCCCTAGGAGAATGTGGTCCAGTGTAGATACTTCTGTCTAACCTCAGCCTGTATGGTGGCCCCCCTCCCAGGTTCCACACTCCAGCATCTTCCTTCAATCCATCTTCCACCCCACCTCCTGCTGTTCAGGCTCTCCCACATTAAAGGGCTGTCCAGTCACCATGCCAGGCTTCCTGCCTGGGGATTGGCCAGGTTCCCTAAAAAATGCAAATCCAGGTTTCCTCCCCTCCTCTACTTCTCTTCTAGAAAGTTCCAGCAAATTCTAGAAGGGTGGGAGGGCTGCAAAAGCCCTGACCTCTACAGCCTCCCAGCCTGCCTGGAGGTAGCCTCATTGCCTCACTCCCAGGCTGACTCATCTCAAGCTTCTAACAAATCTCTGACTCGCAGAACAAATCCTATCTACCTATAGGATGGTGCAGAGAGATAGAGATAGATAGAAACAGAGAATATAGAGAAATAAGAGCCATAGCTTGACCACCACACACCTGGCTTGGCCAGAGTGCCTTGCAGATAAAAGCTCAGCTTGATTCATCCAAGCCATGCCCCCTTTGTCCAATAGGAGTTGGCAGCTGCCACAATAGCAGAAGAAAGGGAGATCAGTAACTGTAGAAATAAAGTAGGAGTTGCAACTGTGAGGAGGGGAAGAGGCAGGGTGAAAACGCTGAGTGGTGGGCTGAGTAAGAGGACAACAGCAAGAGAGCTGTGTACCAGGCTCCTGTCATTGCAGAGATTCTAAAGTCTCAATGTTTATATGCATGAAGGTAAAAACCTGTGTGTAGCAGCCCCTCCAGCCCCCCTAATACTTACCTGAGCCCCCTCGTGATCCAGCAATGTCCATGAGAGCCTCAGTTCTCCGGGGACTCTCACTCCTGATTGGATGACAGTTAGTGTGCCAACCCTGCAGCCAGAGGACCAGCTGCTTTATGGTTGCAACCAATAAGAAGGCGATCTATGTATATGGCAGAATCAACCAGGTATTTTCTTATGAGGAAAATTTACTTGTCTAAAAACATTTGCACACCGCTTTAAAAAGTTATATACACAACATTTTTGGGTGGTTAATGATACTTTAAATAAGGAAAAAAACACTTCTTTTATTTGTGATGAAAGTGATGGCATGTAAGCGTAGGCTGTGACTGTACATCCTTGATGTAAGTTGGCAGCTAGAGTTTGGGGGTTATAGCGCAAATGGGCTATGTAGTGAGGGTTAATGTACTTTTAATGAAACTACTCTTGCCCTTTAAGTGGAAGATCCTCGTCTGTGGTGAATTAATTGTGCAGTGATGAGATATTTGGATCAAACATGGTGGGTTTTCATAAGTGTCCATGGCAAATTACAATGTATTTATAAAGGTTTAGAAATTCACAATTTTAAGAAATGTAAATGTGATCAATACTAGTTAATGTAACATTGGTCTATTAGAAATACAGTTAGCGCCATTGAAACCTTCATTTCCCATTGTAAAAAGTAAAATTAAGATTTTGGAAAAACTATAGTAAATATGAATTGATCAGGCAAATGCCTAAGGTATGTAGTGTTTAACTTGCATATTTGCGTACCCAATGTAAACAAAAGATGTGCTGAGTGGAGTGTGCTCTCCGGGCACATTTAACCGTGCCTCATGGAAAGGTTCTGATCACTACTCGCTACTATGACAGTCAATCAGGGCTGTCACATGACCCTAAACCCCTCCCCACATCCCGGCGTCACAAACCCCTTACAGGGCTGGGAGGTGTTGGTGCCAAGGGGTTAAGTGCACAAAAAATAATTTGATGGGCATTTGACTATTAATGGCTTTGTAAACATGGTCTTTGGTTACCCATATATACTGTTTAGTTATTGTTTATAAGTAAGCTCTAAGTTAGATAATTACCCTATTTTTTCATGTTGGTTTGGCCTTTTTATGTTAGTTATTATAAATCTGTTCTGGAATTTCAAATCTAAATCAAATTGATAGTCTGCTGAGAGGACAGCTGCACACATCAACTTAAGTTCCTGACTGCTCTAAAGAAAAAAAAAAAAAAAAGCTAAATCAAAACACACATAATTCTATAAAACACTCCCCTTACTCAAAAAAGTAGGAAAAGGAATCATCTCATCTGTCAGTCATATTTTGCCCCCACGTCCTCCATTATATGCTTTTCAAGACCCTCAGATGAAAATTCCTCCAGTGACATTTGAGTGAGAACGGATTTACGATCGCAAGAAACGTGTCAAGTTCATTTCATTACTGCAAGAAAGTAAAAAGCAAATTTATCTATGAAAAAGCAATTACTTGTGGACTGACCGGTTCACAATAACAATATAGCAGAGATCTCTCATTCTCTTCCCAAATCCTCAGCTAGCACAGGGATGTTTGATTTTGCTTTAAAGCAATTTTACCTTGTTTGAATTGCAGAGGCATTTAATCTTCATAAAGTAGGTTATTATAATGGAGATGGGCTCACAAACCAGCTGAGACAAACAGTGACTAGTTATTCATTAGTGCAAGATGCTGTGATGTTTAATATGCAAGGTTCCTTATCTAACCACTCATTCTCTTAGTCCAAACATGGGGATCAGCCATCTCTACATTTGTGTATTGCATTAGGACTTTCTTTAAAGATGTAAAGTAACTAAATGATCTGAAGCTCAGTCTACAAATACTGACTTTCTCATTAGCTGGAGCACCGAAGCTTTTATATTTTATACAGAACTAGCAAAAGTGTACCCAATTGTTGGGGCTGAATATAGAAGGGCACATCACTACAGTGGTGGAGAGCACAGAAGTGTGCATTGCAACAGTGGCAGCAAGTGCTGAGGCTTGCTTTGGGGCAGTGGCAGTTATTGCAATAGGGGTAGCTCATGCATTTGTGAGTGAAGGTGGTGGGAATAGAGGGAGAGAAGGGAGGTCAAGTTCGGTGGTGAGGATTGGTGTGTAGTTGTGGTGTAGGGAAAAAGGTGTGAGTTCAAGAGCACAGGGGGTGGCATAAAGATGCAGTGGTGTTCATGGTGGTTGCAGGCATGGTAGTCTATGGTACTTCTACGAGTAGCTGTAATCACTATCACTAACAACTTACTTGTGGCTTCTATATGTCACATGTGCAGGGATTTGTTGAATTTTAGAGGAGATCGCTACATTGTAAATGCTGGGTCCGAGTCCTACTTCCCATGCATATGCAGTAGAATTCTTTAGACTTCTATGGCTCTGGGAGACAGATTCATCTCCTGGAAATATAGAAGGTTTGCGGTTCTACTGCAGACATAAAAGGCATTAGGAAGAAAAAGCTGCAACCACCACAGGTAAAAGTAAAGCATGCATATTATACTCATTGGGGTTAATCCTCTGCATTGTGGAAAAAGGCTGTTTGATCCTGACATCTCTGCCCCTCCTCTTGTTCGAATGTCCACGCTGATATGATAGACTGAACCTGTAGCCCTTCTGCACATGCTTAGTTTAGTGTGTATTACTTTTTTTCTTCTGAGAGTGCATGTGATCAGCACAGGGCCAATCAGAGCTGTCCAGACAGAGGTCAGGGATTTTGCATCTTCCTAGAGCAGAAAGAAAACTCCTCCTGCAAGCTTTAACCAGTGCTCTGCTGAAGTCACTAGACTGTTCTGTGTACTGTGGGAGACCAGATATAGTTAATGCAGGGCCCTGGGTTTAATAACACTTTACACTTAAAATCTGTTATACTGCATTTCAATATATTTCATTTAAATTCTTTAACAATAAGGCTTCAGGCTTCTAAACACTTTTGTCTTGGCAGGAGAAAAGCACATGCAGAAATTCTCTTAAGCCATTTGGAAAGGAGGAGACTGTCACAGTGAGAAGATAGGACAGTGTGACACAGGATTCACATTTAGGGTGAATGCTATATTCCAGACTAGTGTTTATAGGCAGAGAAAGCTGTGGATTTGGCTCTCTCTGGATTCTGCAGCTCTGGATCACACCCAATCCTGTGTCCGGGTTTTGCTAGAAACCTGCAACCTTTGGTCAGAATATTAATTTATTCTGGGCATTGTAATAAAAAAATGTTCAAGTGCTAAATGAGCCTTGTGCTAACGCACGTTTAGCCGTGTTTTAGGTGTTTTTTTTCTGCCAAATGGTTCTTTCTTGAACACACAAATTATGTTTTTTTTCTGCCTTTAAAAGCCCTTGCCTCTAAATGCCTGTAAACGCCTATTTGTACAGGGGGACATAGATTAACACAGCGGGGAGTTTAGAGGTAGAGAAAAAAAGCTCAAATGTATGCAAAAGCAGTGTTTTTGAGCTCAAGTGTACAAAGGGCCTAAAAACATCCAACCAAATAAAATCTAAACCGCTTTAAAAATATTTCTAAGACCTCAAATATACTATATTTCCACAAGTATTGGGACACCCCTCCAAATCATTTGATCCAGGTGTTCCAATCACCTCCATGGGTACAGGCGTATAAAATCAAGCACCTAGGCATGCAGACTGCTTTTTCAAACAATTGTGAAAGAATGGGTCGCTCTCTGTAGCTCAGTGAATTCAAGCGTGGTACTGTGATGGGTTGCCACCTGTGCAATAAGTCCATCTGTGAAATTACCTTGCTACTAAATATTCCACGGTAAACTGTTAGTGGTATTATAACAAAGTGGAAGCAACTGGGAACAACAACAACTCAGCCATGAAGTGGTAGGCCACGTAAAATGACAGAGCAGGGTCAGCACATGCTGAAGTGCACAGAAGTCACCAACTGTCTGCAGAATGAATAACTAAATACCTCCAAACTTCATGTAATCTTCAGATTAGCACCACAACAGTACGTAGAGAGCTTCATGGAATCAGTATCCATGGCCGAACAACTGCATCCAAGCTTTATATCAACAAGTACAATGCAAAGCGTTGGATGTAGTGGTGTAAAGCACGCCGCTACTGGACTCTAGAGCAGTGGAGATGTGTTCTCTGGAGTGATGGATCATGTTTCTCTGTCTGGCAATCTGATGGATGTGTCTGGGTTTGGTGGTTGCCAGGAGAATGGTACTTTCCTGACTGCATTGTGCCAAGTGCAAAGTTTGGGGAAGGAGGGGGGGTATTATGGTGTGTTGTTGTTTTTCAGGGGTTGGGCTTGTCTCTTTTGTTCCAGTGAAGGAAACTCTTAAGGCATCAGCATACCAAGACATTTTGGACAATTACATGCTCCCAACTTTGAGGGAACAATTTGGGGATGGCCGCTTCCTGTTCCAACATGACTGTGCACCAGTGCACAAAGCAAAGTCCATAAAGACATGGATGAGTGAGTTTGGGGTTGAGGAACTTGACTGACCTGCACATAGTCCAGACCTCAACCCAATAGAACACCTTTGGGATGAATTAGAGCAGAGACAGTGAGCCAGGCCTTCTCGTCCGACATCCGTGCCTGACCTCAAAAATGCTCTTCTGGAAGAATGGTCAAACATTCCCATAGACACACTCCTAAACCTTGTAGACAGCCTTATCAGAAGCTGTTATTGCTGCAATGGGTGGACCAACTCAATATTGAACCTTACAGACTAAGACTGAGATGCCATTAAAGTTCAAATGCATATAAAGGCGGGCGTCCCAATATTTTTGGCAGTATTGTGTATATAATATAGATGTCGAGATTGGATAAGCTAGGAGTTTATTAAAGCATATCAAATAATTCTACTGTCTGCTATTTGGGAAGCACCCTCCTACATACTCATAAAATATTAAGGTCCTCTTCACAATATTTGGTGGTGTGCTACTGTATACGAGTAAACATGTGTTGCATTAAGGCAGTCATTTCATTGAAATGGGCTGCAAATTATTGACAATGAAAATAAAAAAAATAAAATCTGCACTTTTTTTTAACCACTTGACCTCTGAAAGGTTTGACCCCTTTCATGACCAGGGCATTTTTATGCTATTCAGCACTGTGTTACTTTAACTGGAAATTTTTGTCATACAACACTGTACCCAAATTAAATTTATATACTTTTTTTCAGACCAATAGAGCTTTCTTTTGGTGGTATTTGACCAGCTGGGATTATTATTTTTGACTATATAAATCAAATTTCTTCATACATTTAGGCTAATATGTATTCATTTAATGGAATCTACAAACTATGGTATATATACTGGAATTTAAGCAGCTACTGCATAGACACTACACTAATAATGGCTGTGATCAGTGATTTACAATGTGACTGTGATAGTGTGGAAGACAATCTGCCACTAACAGACACTGACTGGTAGGGACACTAACTGACATCGCTAGTGACACTAATACAGTGATCAGATATAATACTGTATTAATGACAGACTGGGAAGGAGTTAACATCAAGGGGCAATAATAGGGTTAACTGCCTGTAATGGGTGTAATGTGTACTGCTTTTACTCACAGATCTGGCTGTTTTTCCTCCCTGCTTTTCAGGGAGAAGAAACAGCCAGATCACTGTTCTGTGTACACAAAGTTCTGTGTGTTTATAAACACAAAAATATGTGCTGTGATTGGCCACAGTCGATCAGCTGGTTTCAGCTGAAATTATTGTCTGATTATTGTCTGATACCTCCTGACAAACTCGTACTGTGGCCATTCACAGCATGGGTCAGCAGGGGGCAAGCACAAAACCTGAAACAAAGGATGCAATGTGAGGGTGCATTGCCTAGCATGGCTCTGCCATACCGCACCAATACATCTACTGTGACCGGGCAGCAAGTGGTTAATGCAGCTCACAACAATACAAGCCATTTTTTAAAAGTCCGGTACTACATTAATGTATGACTTAACCAATCAAAAATTCTGTAAATTTACATAAACTTGTGTATTTTTTTATAAACACTTGTGGAACACTCAAAACAAACCAGGTTTGGAGTGCACCAGTTTTAGTAAATCTACCTCATTACTTCTGGTTATACTTTACTTCTGCATTTCTCACCACTACACACGCCTGGTACACTTCCCGTCTGCTGCATGGTGACATCACCTGTAGCGTGAGTTCAAGGAAACGGGTTTGAAAGAAATGATCACGGAAAAAATTGAAAGCAGATTTGGAGTTACTGAAGACACACGTTTTTCTGCACTTATTACTGAAAGATTGTGATATGTATATATATGTGTGTATGTTGAACTTTTTTTTGTTTCAGGTGTGTTTATGAATAAATACACAAGCATATGTAAATTTAACACAGAGTTTGTGATTGGTTAAATCATGCATTAATGTAGGGCAGCACTTACATATTTATAAAACATGCCTATCATTGTGTGTTGCATTTAAAAGTAAGTGCAGATTTTTTTTCTCATTACCATGATTACCATGATTTCATAGCCCATTTTTATGCAATGACTGCCTTAATGCAACACGCTAATTTGTATGCAGTAACACACCACAATGGAACCAAATAGTGATGTGTGAATCACAAAGCAGTGCAGGCAGGCAGGCCGGGTATTTGAAACACATTGGGTTGGGATAAAACTACAGCATGGAAGAAAAAGAAAGAAATGCAAAGCATGTGCATTGTGGTGCACAGCAATGTGAGTCCATTGGTACGCACTGTACGTGTGCATTAGAGTTCCACTTTTAATGTCACCACACTACACCACATCACTTTGTGTTACCATTGTTTACTGCAACACATAGATCTGAAGTAGGCTAACTATACTTTAAAATAACTTGCTTCAAATGATCTCCCTCCCCATGCTAGCCCTTGTACTTACATTAGATCAAGGGCAATGCATTCTAGAATCCTGCACCATATCAGAAGGCATTCAGTTAAAGAAGCATCCCTATAGACTTGCATATAGTAAGTAGCAAGTAGTAAGCTATATTCAGGCCTATAAAAACCTCAGTACCCTTGGAACTCTGCACTAGGACATTGCATCTCCCTGTCTCCTAACATTCCTACCACTGATGTCCCCTGCACAACTGACTCTGAACCTTCCTATCTCAAGCACCCCTGACACTGCATTCCTAAATCTGAACCTCCCTTCCATCACCCCTATCCCTGAACCCCAACACCATAGACACTGCACCTTTCTTCCAGCTAGCCGTTTCATATTCCACTACAGCTCCTCCTTTTTCCCTTTGAAGGGACATGCAGAGAGGAAGAGAGGTGGAGTCTGGGCACTCTGCAAACTTCCTCCTCCTTCTGATGCCATCACCTCCTCCCCAATGCACCTTGTAGATGACAGTCAGTGTTCACATCTCTTGGAGAGCTGTAGACATTTTCCTGGGAAAAGAAGGAAGGGGGTTGTCAGGGAACTGTCCACAGCAGAGGTGTTTGAAGACCTGGAATTCTTGCCAGTACTTTGCATGGCCACAGGAATTTTCACAATGATGCACATTGGAGCACACAGATGTGTGCTGGAATGCACATGTGCACAGCTCTGCATGCTTCAAGCCCAGTTTGGCACCAAATGGCCTTTATAGGGAAGCCAGTCTCTCTCTGCAATTGCTGGTTGATCTGTGGCTCTCCAGTGCACTTGTTCCTGTTTTCCTTTTGTATCTGTGAATATCTGTTACCAACTTGGTTTGCCCCTGGACCTGTCTTTCGCCTCCTAACGTGACCCCTGCTTGTCTAATGGGTCTTCTCTCTCTGATCTCCTGTGTATGACCCTGGCTATTCTCCTGACTATGTTGGCTCTTGTCCTCAGCTGATGCCTGACCTTGACTTTGAACTGACTTCTCTCCTGTTCTCCTGAAGACCTGCTGCTTCTCACGGGTGCCACCTGTCCGAAGACACCTGTCTAGTGCATCAGCAGTACCCTTGGGCATTCCTCTGACAAGCATCCTAGTTTGAACATCTTTGCAAGCATTCCAACAGGCAACTTGTGCTTCTTTAGCCTTGACTGTTCCTTTTCCAACTTCAGGGGAGTCTGTAACTTAGCCACAAGGGAAGCCCTCTCTCCATTGGCCTCTATCACCAGGTATGTGATAGAGGTGCACATTTCTGAGCTGAGAAGGAAGCTAAACAATGAAACACTCATTACTTTGGAACCCTTCCAATACAGCAGCCATTTTCTAGCAGTCCAACATCAAAATGTATTCTTTATTTCTGTTTCCTTTATGGTAGGCCCTTTTGAAACACAACATCACTATTTTCTACCCAGCCCTCCTAAACTATTGAATTTCTAGTTATGTTATGTTTCTCACATGACATGAAATGTATGTATCAACTTAGATCTTTTTTATTCATGCTCTTTGAGCATTTCCGGAACATTCTAAATCTTCAGACCCCTTTTTTTGTTAATTCAAGTGACAGGGTAGATGCTTTTTTTACCCTTGATTATCCCTCCCCCACCTTTTTTTTGCCTTTCATGCAGACTTTCCTCATAGTCCTTTTTCTCTCCCTTGCTTAGTTTCTGTTTCTATATACCTACTTGTACTATGGCTCCTGTTAGCCTTTGTAAGGCCCTCTGGTCCTTAGCCTGCTAGTTCAGCTGATTTGTTTTCAGTATGTATGCCTTTTTTGCACTGTTATGGCTTGGAATTCTGTATTTTGTATGTTGATTTACTTCTTTACCCTGTGCTATTTGACCAAAAATTAAATAAGAAATATAAATTGTTTCAGAAAAAGTGTCTGAAAAATCTGTGCTGCTTGTAGCAGAAAACTTCAACACATAACTTGTAAGTGAATTGGTGAATTTGCAACTCTACCGAATGATGGAGCAATCATTTGTGGAAAAAAAAGCAATAATAATTTCAGTGATATTTTAACAATATAGTAATATCTTCAAAACAGCATAATTCAAAGACCTCACCACTACTAAACAACAAAACCTATATACTCTGGTAAATATAGTTGTACAAATCATAATCTGTATGTGCATTTGAATTATTTATTCACTTTTTTGTTCAGTGCCTGTTAGAACAAAACAGTAATATCTTCAAAATACACAGTCTAACTACACAAAGGAGATCACAAGATAAAACAAATACACACAATAAACAAAACAAGTAAAAAAAGGCAATCCATATATTTTTTTCACTGATATATTTGATATGTATGTTATATACTGTATATGTCAATTATATAAATACTGTGATTGTGGACAGTGTGTATGTATCACTTAAGCTTCTCACAAACAGGGGCAGAACTGCTAATAGGGAGGTACAAGCAGCCCTCCCATACTACACCCAGACACCCCTTGTAACCCAATGGGGCCCAGGGCTGCCTGTGGGTGACCTTGATGCAGCATCATTTGTGACTCCAGCTCCATCATTGCTGGCTGCCCTGGAGATCCAGCAGGAAACTGAGAGTGGGAACAACCTGTGCCACAACTTCAACAGAGAGGACATGTGTGAACATGAGCCTTTTTTGGTCCACCTTCTGGAGCCTATCTGCTTCTTCTGGTGGAGCAGTAACCTCAGCTGATACCAGGGACCCCTGTGTATGGATTGCCTCCCCTACCTTGATCTATGGATTCTGCTGCTGCCTTTTAGCTGTTGGAGCCCTGGAAGAGATATCTTATAGCATCATAGGGGGTGCTGTGTACTAGTATATTTGTTAAACCTCTACATGTAATACATTGCATACACCTGATCCCTGCACTCAGTAGGTTGTATACTCCTGACCCTTATATATAGTATGTTACATACAGCTGACTTCTGAACTCTGTATGTTACATACGCTTGAACATTGTCGCTGGAGAATTATGTTAGTCTACCTTGGCATCTTCTAGTGAGAAGCTACTATAGGAGCATAGGGGCGCCCAAAACACCTACTTTAAAGCAAGACTGTGGACAAAAACTTCTTTAGTTTTATTGCTGCTTTCTTACCTTCCAAGAATATGTAGTCTGTGCTCTGGCTCACTCTGTAGTTTCTCAGAAACAGCAATGTGTATTTTTTAAATTATCGGGTTAATCCCCTGTGTCTTCCTGTTTGTAAGACCAGTGGCTGCTATGCCTTGCATTCCACCAGCCACTGGTCTTGTCACATCCCCTCTGCACTACTCATGTCAGCAGCAGTGATGCAATTCCTACTGGCTGTAGTGAGCGGACCAGTCTGAGACTCCTGCTCTGAATGTCCCCCAGAGGCAGTGTGCCCCTCATCCCATCCAATAGTAACAGCTGTCAGCAAGCCTGGAGATGAAAGCATTTAACTCCATATATGCCTGGCAACAACACAGGCAGGCTGGGGTAAAGGATTTCAGGAGGAATTGGGAAAGCACTGTGACAGCCCATCAGGGAGACAGACATCGGTCATCACTGTTAACTGTGCCAATCCCAGGGATACACAGGGAGTGATAATGGCATTTTATGGCCACTCTGTATAAGCAGAGGAGAAGAGAGGAGGGAGCTGAGCTGCTACACAGATTTAACCCCATAGCTACTGGGAGGGAGCTGGGTCTGTGGCTAAATTAACTCCTCAGTTGCCAGATACCTTTACACTGTACTACTAAAAGCACCCAAAAAACTGTTTGGCAATTGATGGTTTAACTGTTAGCCCCAGGCACAGCTTCCTTCCTGGCAGCAAAAGTGCGATGGAACATGTGTGCAGAGGGGATATGGGGATGGAACATGTGTTCAGAGGGGATATGGGGATGGAACATGTATGCAGAGAGATTACAGGGATGGAACATATGTGCAGAGGGGGCACAGTAATGGAACATGTCCTGTTTCTGTGACACCACTGGAGGGAGACTTCCTGTTTTTGTGACCCCACTCAAGGGGGACTTCGTGACCCTATGACCCCACTGAAGGGAGACTTCATGTTCTTGTGACCCCACTGGGGGGAAGACTTCCCCCCACTTCCTGACCCTCTGACCTCACTGGAGGAAAACGTTGCGTCTCTGTGACCCTTCTAGAGGGAGACATCCTGTCGGAGATCGCCGCGCCGCTGGGCTCGGCGCAGGCGCAGTACACCTCCCTGTACGCGGGCGCCGGGACTTGGCCGACCGCGGCAACCAGGTTCGCGCATGCGCAGTAGAAACCACGGGTGCGCGCCTGGCACCAATGACAGCGCAGGGCGGGATATTTAAACGGCCCTGAGCTGTCATTCAGTGCCTTTTGGTCTCTTGAATCCTGTGTACCTGTGAACCTGTTTAAAGTAAGTTGCTGACCCAGATTGTGCCCTGACCTTGCTGTTTTCTCCTGTTCTTGACCCTTGCTTGCCTGACCTCTCTCCTGAATGCCCCCTATTGGATCTGACCTGCTGTTGCTGACCTGGCATGTGACCCGACTATTCTTTGCCCGCTGCTCTGTACCGCACCGTCCCCATAGTTACCGACCCGGCTTGTATGATCTTGCACTTGCTCAGCCATCCATCCATCCGTCCCTCTCAACGGGGTCTCCAGACCTCCTCATACCTGGCTCTCTCCCGTGGGAGCCCCTGGCGAATACCCCTACCACTGACGGGTGTCCTCAGTAGTCACGACCTGGTCCTGGGGTACTCCAAGTCCATCCCCACCATCAGGGTCCCTGGTGAACAAGTACTCTGGGGCTTAGACTCCGTGCGCTGGGAACATCCGATCAGTGGAGTGCTAGTGGTACCGCCGGGCGGTCCCTTACAGTACCAAAAGGCCATGACTGAGCCTAGAGGAGGGCCCTCCCCGCTAGAGGAAATTTGCAGGCAATTAGCTAATTTGACACAGGCCGTAACGGCCCTGCAGGACAGATGCATGCAGCTGGAGAATCGCTTCCAGACTGGCTCTATTTCTGACCCTGCCCCACAGGCCCCAGTTTCTGCACCCCCGGCCCTGGTAGCTCAGGAACCAGTCTCAGGGGCTTCCGCCCCGCTCCCTATGGCAGAACCCCGAGTACCCTTACCGGAGCGTTTTCACGAGGACCGCACACGCTTCCGGTCATTCCGTGATTCCTGTCTCTTGTTCTTTGAGCTACAACCCCGTACCTTCCTGACTGAAAATGTGAAGGTAGGATTCATTATTTCACTATTACAAGGTGAACCCCAGGATTGGGCCCACCGGCTAAGTGGAAACAATGATCCTCATCTGGGATCGGTCAATAGTTTTTTTGAAGCAATGGCCATCTTGTATGATGACCCACAGCGGGCAGCCTCTGCCGAAGCGACCTTATATGCGCTCCGGCAGGGCCGGCGGGCGGCAGAGGAATACGCCTCTGATTTCAGGCGGTGGATGGGGGACACACGCTGGAACGAGTTTGCTCTATTGCACCAGTTCCGTACGGGGCTCTCCGATCCCTTGAAAGATGAGCTGGCCCGGGTGGAGGTTCCCGAGTCTCTAGAAGACCTTATTGCCCTGACAATTAAAATTGACCGAAGACTGCAGGAACGCAGGCTCGAGAGGTCCGGCCAGGGTCGCGGAAATACCTGGGGTCCATTCCTAGGCCCCAGCCCACAGAACCCACCACCAGGAGATGTTCCGGAACCTATGCAGCTAGGCCTGGCACGGCCTAAATTACCACCGGAGGAACGCCAGCACAGACGAGCCCAGAACCTCTGCCTTTACTGTGGTGAAGCTGGTCATATGGTGCGATCCTGCCCTCAGAAAATGAGTAAGTGCACCCGTTTTTCTTCCTTGTCTATTAGCAATACCTGTCCTTTGCAATACTTAGTAGTGCCCCTCTCCTTTCAGCTTCCAGAAAAGACCGTGGAGGTGACGGAGTTGATTCGGGGGCATGCAGCTGTTTCCTGGATTTAGAGTTTGCTCACCAGCAGGGTATCCCTCTCCAACACAGACAGAAGGGCTTCAACATCTTTTTGGCCGATGGTTCCCAGATAAAATCGGGGGTAGTTAATCAGGAAACTCCCCCCATTGCCACTTTCATTGCCAGCCAGCACCAGGAATTCCTCCGCCTGGACGCTATTGCGTCACCTCTTTTCCCAGTCATTCTGGGGCTCCCATGGTTACGGGCCCATAACCCCCAGATTGAATGGGAAACCGGGTCAATCTCGTTCCCTTCCCCATACTGTCGGGAAAATTGTCGCACTTCGGGCCCCGCAGGGCCCCGAGTTCTCCTATGCTCCGAAGGAGACTCCGATTTGAAACAGGTTATTCCCGCAGCCTATCATGGGTTCCTGGACGTGTTCAGTAAGCGGGGAGCCGATACCCTGCCCCCCCACCGCCCGTATGACTGTCCAATCGACCTGTTACCAGGCTCTGAAATCCCTTTTGGGCGAATTTTCCCCCTATCTGAGCTTGAATTGGGGGCCCTAAAGGAATATATTGAGGACAGCCTCCAGAAGGGATTCATCCGCCCCTCCACTTCTCCAGCAGGAGCGGGAATCTTCTTCGTGGAGAAAAAAAGACAAAACCCTGAGACCTTGTATCGACTACCGGGAGCTGAACAGGGTCACGATCAAAAATCGTTACCCGTTGCCATTGGTACCAGAACTGTTTCAGAGCCTAAAGGCTGCGGTTATATTCACAAAGCTTGATTTAAGGGGGGCCTATAACCTGGTATGCATAAGAGAGGGGGACAAGTGGAAAACGGCTTTCCGTACCCGGTTTGGCCACTTTGAATACCTGGTCATGCCATTTGGGCTGTGCAATGCACCAGCCACCTTCCAACATTTTGTGAACGACATCTTCAGGGATTTTTTGGATGTCTTCATTATCGTCTACTTGGACGACATACTAATTTTTTCACCCTCTCTAGAGGATCATAGGATGCATGTGGCAAAGGTATTGGGGCGGTTGCGGCAGCATGGGTTATATGCTAAGGCGGAGAAATGTTGCTTCGAGCAATCTAGCATCACGTTTCTAGGCCTGATTATCTCCACTGTGGGGGTCGTGATGGACCCCCAGAAGGTCTCTGCAATTTTAGATTGGCCTGAACCCACGGACAAAAAAGGCGTCCAACGGTTTATAGGGTTTGCAAACTTTTATCGGAAGTTCATCAAGAACTTCTCGGGTCTGGTCTCCCCCATTACTCAACTAACCAAACTTGGAACCCGGTTCAAATGGACACCGGAGGCTCAAGAAGCTTTCGAAGCTCTGAAAAAGCTATTTACCTCGGCACCCATCCTGGGCCACCCGGACGCGGCCCTGCACTACATCTTGGAGGTAGATGCATCGGAGAATGCTGTAGGATCCATCCTGTCTCAGCGGAAAGGCACCAAAGAGTTACTCCATCCCGTAGCATTCTTCTCGAGGAAACTCACCTCAGCGGAGAAGAATTACGATATCGGTGATCGAGAGCTGTTGGCTATCAAAGCAGCGTTAGAGGAATGGAGGTACCTGCTGGAAGGTGCCTCACACCCCATATTGATTTTCACAGACCACAAGAATCTGGAGTATCTGAGGCCTGCCAAGCGTCTACGCCCACGGCAGGCAAGATGGGCCCTGTTCTTTTCCAGATTTAATTTTCACATTACTTACAGGCCCGGATCTAAAAATACGAAGCCCGACGCGCTATCTCGTATGTATGAGGACTCCGAAGAAGAACTGGTACCCGACACTATCTTGTCTTCAGGGAACTTCTTGGCGCTCCAGACGGACCTTCGCTCCAAGTTAATAGAAGCATCTACGGCCACATCAACCCCAGTTGGGGTATCCCTCCAGAACAAGGGGGGACTCCTGTGGAAGGAAGATTCAATCGTGGTACCTGAGGAAGTCCGGACCCTGGTTTTGGGGCATTGCCACGATCACCCGCTGGCAGGACACTTTGGCCCAGTCAAGACTCTGGAGCTTCTCCGGCGCTCTTTTTGGTGGCCAAACATGGCTAAGGATTGCAAGCACTACGTGAGATCCTGTACCATCTGCCAGAAGAGCAAACCATCGAGGAGCAAAGCCTGGGGGCTGTTGCGACCTTTGCCGATTCCCGAACGGCCTTAGCAGAGGATCGCGATGGACTTCATAGTCGAGCTCCCACCGTCGCAAGACCACACAGCAATTCTGGTGGTCAATGATCGCCTATCCAAAATGGCTCACTTCGTGCCACTAAGGAAGACTCCGTCAGCAGCCGAGACGGCGCGAATATTTATCCGGGAGATCGTTAGACTTCATGGAGTACCTGAGGACATTGTCTCTGATCGAGGGGTCCAGTTTACATCTAAGTTTTGGAGGGCTCTGTGCAAGGCCCTGGACATCAAGTTGTCCCTCTCCTCCGCGTTCCACCCTCAGATCAACGGTCAGACCGAGAGGACGAACCAGACCCTGGAGCATTACTTGCGTTGCTACACGTCTTTCCTGCAGGATGATTGGTTGTCACTCTTACCCCTGGCGGAGTTCGCTTATAACAACGCAAGCCATTCGGCAACGGGGCAGTCCCCATTCTTTTCGAATTATGGGTTTCACCCTGTCTTTCTCCCTGATTTGGTCTCTGAATGCCCAGTTCCAGCAACACAGGATGCGTTGACCTTCTTCTCTGCCAATAACAAATTACTCCAGGAAGCCATCGCTCGGGCCCAAGAGGACAATAAGAAGGAGTTTAACAAGAAACGAAGAGGGGATTTGGCGTTGTGGCCTGGGCAGAAGGTGTGGTTGGCCACAACCAACTTAAAGATGCTTTGTCCCTCGAAAAAAATTGGGACCTAAATTTGTGGGGCCTTTTCAGGTAAAGCGGATGGTCAACGAAGTAGCATATGAGCTTATCCTTCCGGACACATTCAGAATTCATCCAGTCTTCCATGTATCCCTGCTGAAGCCAGTGATCCCAGATGCCTTCCCAGAACGAGAATCCAGACCCCCGGAGGCCATAACGGTCGAAGGACAAGAGGAATTTGAGGTGGAAACAATCCTTAAGTTCCGAAGAAGGGGGGCTAGACCCAATTCCTAATTAAGTGGAAGGGCTATGTTTCAGAGGACAATTCCTGGGAACCGGCTCATAATGTCCACGCACCTAGACTAGTCCGGGAGTTTCTTCGTGATCACCCGTGGTGGAGAGATCGGGTGGGCATCCGGAGGTTGCCCGTAGGGGGGGGGCAATGTCGGAGATCGCCGCGCCGCTGGGCTCGGAGCAGGCGCAGTACACCGCCCTGTACGCGGGCGCCGGGACTTGGCCGACCGCGGCAACCAGGTTCGCGCATGCGCAGTAGAAACCACGGGCGCGCGCCTGGCACCAATGACAGCGCAGGGCGGGATATTTAAACGGCCCTGAGCTGTCATTCAGTGCCTTTTGGTCTCTTGAATCCTGTGTACCTGTGAACCTGTTTAAAAGTAAGTTGCTGACCCCGATTGTGCCCTGACCTTGCTGTTTTCTCCTGTTCTTGACCCTTGCTTGCCTGACCTCTCTCCTGAATGCCCCCTATTGGATCTGACCTGCTGTTGCTGACCTGGCGTGTGACCCGACTATTCTTTGCCCGCTGCTCTGTACCGCACCGTCCCCATAGTTACCGACCCGGCTTGTATGACCTTGCACTTGCTCAGCCATCCATCCATCCGTCCCTCTCAACGGGGTCTCCAGACCTCCTCATACCTGGCTCTCTCCCGTGGGAGCCCCTGGCGAATACCCCTACCACTGACGGGTGTCCTCAGTAGTCACGACCTGGTCCTGGGGTACTCCAAGTCCATACTCACCATCAGGGGCCCTGGTGAACAAGTACTCTGGGGCTTAGACTCCGTGCGCTGGGAACATCCGATCAGTGGAGTGCTAGTGGTACCGCCGGGCGGTCCCTTACACATCCCCTCACTTGACACCACTAGAGGGAGACTCCCTGTTTCTGTGAAACCACTGGAGGCAGTCTTCTCCTCACTTGTGTTTCTGTGACACCAATGGAAAGAGTCTTCCCAACAATTTCTGTCCCTATGATCCCACTGGAGGGAGACTACCTGTTTCTGTGACCCCAGTGGAAGAAGACTTCCCCTTAATTCCTATCCCTGACACAGGAACAGCCATAAAAAACATTGGCAGAGGTTCAATGAAACATTGTCAGAGGTTCAATGCATTCCTTGCTGTACTATAAATGTGTATTTGTCTGTGACCCCATGGATTATGTTTCAAGTCATCTTCTGTAGTATGGCTACAGTCTCTGATCAATTAGTTTATTTGCTGTTGTGGCTGGAGGGGGAGAGATTGTACATAAAGATAGTAGCCACAACCAGTAACAGAAAACCTATAGGAGGGGGAATCAAATATTTAATTAAAGTAGACTACGTATAATGAACTGTGTGATGCTGAGCAGTGCGGCTGTTGAATATGAGGGTTGTGATTTATGTTGAAGTGGGCGAGTACACATTCAACATGAACTGGCCTAGTGTACTCGCCCACATTCATTGCAATTCCCAAAGCTTGATAGGAACTGTAGTTTAATTTACAGCAGAGAGAGAGAGGAGAGAATATGATGTAATCCCTGATGTTACACCTCCTCTTTGGCAGAGCAGAAGCTGTTATATTTTGAATTACAATGAAGACTTCCTGGCAATTCATTTAGACTGTTCTCTTCAATGGTAAGGAATTTCACAAATGTATGAACTGTGTAGTGTTTTGTATATATATAAATTACACTGAAATAAACAAGCATATTAGGAATAGGTATATATTTTTGAAACTTTGCTAAAAAAAAATTTTCTTGCCTGGAGTTCCAATTTAAGAAGACAACTCAGTCTTTTTCTTTTCTTCAAAATAATTTTATGGACAGTACATTTGAGAATAGTGATAAAGATATAAAACACTTGTATTATGTATAGGTATTATACATCAAGGGGAATAGGGAGCTTTAAAATAACTTGTATTTCTTTTATACAGGGCATCGTGTATTGAAAACAGGGTGTGTGTTTAAACTACATTGCATCCAGACAGTATTCACAGCGCTTAACTTTTTCCACATTTTGTTGTGTTACAGCCTTATTCTAAAATGGATTAAATTCATTTTTTTCCCTCAACATTCTACAAACAATACCCCATAATGACAATGTGAAAGAAGTTTGAAATCTTTGCAATTTATTATAAATAATAAAACAAAAAAATACACATGTACATAAGTATTCACAGCCTTTGGTCAATACTTTGTTTAAGCACCTTTAGCACCAATTACAACCTCAAGCCATTTTGAGTATGACGCTACAAGCTTGGCACACCTATTTTTTGGCAATTTCTCCCATTCTTCTTTGCAATACCTCTCAAGCTCCATCAGGTTGGATGGGGTGCGTCGGTGCACAGCCATTTTCAGATCTCTATATGTCCAGTCGGTTTCAAGTGTGGGCTTTGGCTGGGCCACTCCAGGATATTCACAGAGTTGGCCCATAGTCACTCCTTTGTTATGTGGGTTGTGTGCTTAGGGTCGTTGTCCTGTTGAAAAATGAACCGTTGCCCCAGTCTAAGGTCCAGAGTGCTCTGGTATAGGTTTTCATTAAGGATGTCTCTGTACATTGCTGCATTCATCTTTCCTTTAATCCTAACTAGTCTCCCAGCATCCCCACAGCATGATGCTGTATAGTATTGGCCAGGTGGTGAGCGGTGCCTGGTTTCCTCCAGACATGACGCTAGGCATTAAGGCTAAAGAGTTCAATCTTTGTTTCATCAGACCAGAGAGTTTTGTTTCTCAAGGTCTGAGAGTCCCTCAGGTGCCTTTTGGCAAACTTCAGGCGGACTTCCATTTGCCTTTTACTGAGGAGTGGCTTCTGTCTGGCCACTCTACCATACAGGCCTGATTGGTGGAGTGCTGCAGAGATGGTTGTTCTTCTAGAAGGTTCTCCTCTCTCCACAGAGAAACGCGGACCTCTTTCAGAGTGACCATTGGGTGCTTGGTTACCTCCCTGGCTAAGGCCCTTCTCCCTCAATTGCTCATTTTGGCTAGGTGGCCCGCTCTAGGAAGATTCCTGGTGGTTCCAAACTTTTTCCATTTACGGACGATGGAGGCTACTGCTCTCTTTGGGATCTTCAATGCTGCAGAATTTTTTTAGTACCCTTTTTTTAGTACCAGATCTGTGCCTTGATACAATCCTTTCTCGGAGGTCTACGGACAATTCCTTTGACTTCATGGCTTGGTTTGTGCTCTGACATGCACTGTTAACTGTGCGACCTTATATAGACAGGTTTATGCCTTTCCTAATTATGTCCAATCAACTGAATTTCCCACAGGTGGACTCCAATCAAGCTGTGGAAACATCTCAAGGATGATCAGTGGGAACAGAATGCACCAGAGCTAAATTTTGAGAGTAACGGAAAAGGCTGTGAATACTTATTTACATGTGTTTTTTTTTTATTATATTTAATAAATTGCAAAGATTTCAAAATTAAGTTCTTTCATGTTGTCTTTATGGGGTATTGTATATACAGTAGAATGTTGAGGAAAAAAATAATTTAATCCATTTTGGAATAAGGCTGTAACATAACAAAATGTGGCAAAAGTTAAGCGCTGTGAATACTTTCTGGGTGCACTGTATACTTGCCCTATTAGACTACCTTTCCTGATCTTAACTAACCAAGCCTCTCCTACTTACTTTACAACAGCACTTTGCGGACCACGATAAATGCTTAGTGGTGTCCAATCAGGCTAACAAGGTCCAATGAATTTGATGCCATAGACTAATGAGGGTGCAGGCTTGAGGAAAGGTTCATTCAGACGCAAAGCACACTGTAGAAATAGGAAGAGATGCCTTCATCGCTGCACACCTTGCCCTGCCTCAGTGGTTAGTAGGTTAAAGCAGCCTCAGCTCGATTCATCCAAGCCATGCCCTTAACATGTTTTATTCTGCCCCCTGGGCTTAATCATGGAGGACCTTGTTGGGATCATGGCTTGGATGAATCAAGCTGAGGCTGCTTTTACTTGCTAACCACTTGGGCTGGGTGAGGTATGCAGCGGCCAAGGTATCTCTTCCTATTTCTACAGCACTTTGCAAGGTTTTCATCCTATTGCCCTGGATCTTCTTCAACCTGTCTGCACCTATGCTGTCAATTCTATTATGGGGCTATCTCCTTAGGCAGGAGCTGAACAGAATACAGACATAAAGAAGCCTACAGGGATAGATTGCCTGAAAAGCAGAAAGAAGATCCTGGTCAGTATGATGTAAACATTGTAGTGCACAGTAAATTCAAGAACCTGGTAAAAATTCAGTAGGATTTTGGGGTTGATAAGTGACCAATTAATTAAGGTTAGGGGGTTAAACAGGGTAAGTATGCATGCTATTTGTGCTTGATGTGTAGCATCAAGCCTTCCCCTCTGTGTCCTGCTGCTGGATTCCTGGTTTCACTGGCATGACAACAAATCACAGAGGAGGTGCTGTTTTATAGGGATAGCTGGTATTTGACTCATCATTAAAAAAGCATTTACACGTTAGCAGCTAGACTGTTCAATGTCTCTGTACTTCTACCCACTATTCCCCAATACCCCTTGAGCCTCCAGAGATCCCCAGCCTGTATCCTGTGACCCTGAACATGACAGCCTTAATTCTGCTTCAGTGGGCTCATGCACACCAGCCTGTCCTGTGTATTGCTCCAGCCACCCCATGCACTCACAGTTCAGGTGCAATCAAGTCTGTTTTGTATTTCCTATTTCAGTGACCCCCGTCTACTCTTTCATGTATCCAACTTTGGTGTCCCTCTATGACCTCACCAACCCCTCTGTGCAATAAGACTCTTGTCTCTGTGTTCTGTTACCTCTGCCACCCCAGCTTGCCATAGACTGCATTTCACCATTTATGTGATTCCAGTGTTTTAGTGCTGCAAGAGATTCTTCCTGTATATTAGCACAGCCACAACCTGGGAGCCATCTGCAGCAAAACCTCTTGTGGGCCTCAAGTGAAAACCAGGATGCTTCTTCAGATACTGCACCTCAATCCTTCTAAAGATTCTCACCTTTGCAGAATGTGCAGGCAAATTAAATTCTCATACTTTGCTGCCACCAATATCTTTTATCTTGCATCTCTTGTACTACTGTGCCCTTCAAAGTACTCTGTGTCTCCTCCATGGTAAATGACACTGGTTATCCAGTCTGCCTCTAGTGAAAAAAGTCTCCCCAAATGTTAGTCTGCTTTTTGCCAAACATAAATGTAAATGCAAAAATGTATCTTGGGTCAGAAAGGTGAGTGTTAGACAGTATAACAGTTTTTTCCCTCAGAATTTGAACTGTATAAGAATGGTTGCTCTCCTGCTTAGTTAAAAGTGCAGAAATGGAGTCTGTGTTAGAGATACTGAGTAGCAGTATCTGCCTCAAGCAAAGTGGCCAGTTCACTGCAAACTTTAACTCATGCCATTCTGTTCGCTCATTCCTAGCCTTATATGTGTATATCTGCCCTACCTTATCCATTATTATTTACTTGATGACAATCATCATTCATAAATCTACCATTAACCACTTGCCCTCTGGAAGATATACCCCCCCTTTCTGACCAGGCATTTTTTGGGGGGATACGGCACTGCGTTACTTTAACTGACAATTGTGTGGTTATGCAATGCAGATGAAATTTATGCCCTTTTTTTCCACAAATAGAACTTTCTTTTGGTAATATTTGAACACCGTTGTGTTTTTTACTTTTTTGTATTATAAACAGAAAAAGACCAATAATGTAAAAAAAACAATATTTTTTATTTTCTACTATAAAACAAAAAAATTTAAAATATCAAATTACTTCATAAGTTTTGGTCAAAATGTATTCTGCTGCATATTATTGGTAAAAAAAATCCCAATGAGCGCATAATAATTAGTTTGTGCAAAAGTTATAGAGTCTAGAAACTATGGGATATACTGCAGGGGTTAAAATTTTGAGTCCAGACCTACTAGCCGGTCACAAAACGTACTCTCCACCAGTTGCCCCACCCAACCTTGTCCAGGTCCTCCCCCAACCCCACCCCCAGCCCACCCAAACCCCACCCCCAGACCAAACCAAACCATGCCCCCTTAAAGCTTATGAAATTACATTTTTCTTTAGAATAAAGAGTCCAAACTATAAAACTGTACACAGTAATGTATATCCCAGCTCCCCTGTACTCCATTATAGTGATATGACATGTATACAGTAATCATTACTGTATACATGTCATCACTATAATGAAGTACAGGGGAGCTGGGATATACATTACTGTATACATGTCATATCACTATAATGGAGTACAGGGGAGCTGGGATATACATTACTGTATACATGTCATCACTATAATGGAGTACAGGGGAGCTGGGATATACATTACTGTATACATGTCATCACTATAATGGAGTACAGGGGAGCTGGGATATACATTACTGTATACATGTCATATCACTATAATGGAGTACAGGGGAGCTGGGATATACATTACTGAGTAATGTATATCCCAGCTCCCCTATACTCCATTATAGTGATATGACATGTTTGTGGGAACCAGTGACACTAATACAGTGATCAATGCTAAAAATATACACTAATCACTGTAATGACACTGATTGGGAAGAGGTTAACATCTATGGTGATCAAAGGGTTAAGTGTGTGCCTAGCTATGTGCTTGGTGTACACTAGGTGGTGCTGGAACAAGAGGAAATGATGGATCATGCTTCCAGCTCTGCAGGGGCACACAATTGATCACTCCCTCCTGTCACAACAGAGCTGTGCCTATGTAAATATAGGTACAGCTCTGTTCTTCCTCCCTGCCTGTCAATCTGCAGGTGCTTGCAAACATATGCCTGCCAGGACTCGCAGATAGGATTCTGCTGTGACAGTTCACAGCAAAAGGGATCTGCCGACAGTGCGCACGTGCACCTGTGAGGCAGAAGTGCAAAATCACGTGTGTGTATATATATATATATATATATAAATATATATTTTTATTATTTATTTCAGGTACTTATATTTACGCAACGCTGTACATTCACATCAGTCCCTAACCCTCAAGGGGTGTACAATCTACAGTCCCTAACTCACATTCATACACATACTAGGGCCAATTTAGAAAGGAGCCAATTAACCTACCAGCATGTCTTTGTAGTGTGGGAGGAAACTGGAGTACCCAGAGGAAACCCACGCAGGCACAGGCAGAACATGCAAACTCCAGGCAGGAGATGCCATGGCTGGGATTCATACCAACGACCCTAGTACTGCCAGGCGGAAGTGCTAACCATTTAGCCACTGTGCTGCCCATATCTATATATATATATATATATATATATATATATATATACATACATGTGATTTTGCACAGGGGAGCCACCCTGTAGCAGTAAAACTGGAGGTAAAGCAGATAAGCAAAGGATATATCGGGGTTGATTTGCTAAAACTGGAGAGTGCAAAATCTGTTCCAGCTCTGCAGAGAGATCAATCAGCTTCCAGATGCACCAGATTTCCTATGCTTCTATTTTAGTAAATCAATCCCCAAGTGTCAAAGAGATGAAAGTATATAAAACCATCTTGAAGCGAATCACAAAAATGTCTGTTATTACACCACAAGCTAAACATGCATCAAAGCAGATCACTTTCTCTACATCACTTCCCTTTGAAGCACTTCATACTAGAAAAACAACACATGCGCATTTAACAAGCATTCTTAATGCTTTTTTAACCACTTGCCCTCCTAAGGATTTCCCCTCCCCCTTCCTGACCAGGCCATTTTTTGCGTTACGGAGCTGCGTTACTTTAACTGACAATTACACGGTCATGCAACACTGCACCCCAATTAAATTGATGTCCTTTTTTTTAACAAATTAAGCTTTATTTTGGTGGTATTTGATCGCCAGTGCATTTTTTTTTTTCGCTATAAAATATATATATATATATATATATATATATATATATATATATATATATAAAATAAAAATATTGTGGACTTTTTTCTATTACCCCCCCGGTGGTATATATATATTTATATATATATATATATATATATATATATATATATAAATGTAAAATATATGTAATAAAAAAAATTAAAAATAAAAATATTGTGGACTTTTTCTATTACCCCCCCAGTGGTATTTCCGAGTGTAGCTCGGGGTTAACTTTCAGAACCAGAAGCTACACTCGGAATTACCTTCACTTCCGCGTTGTCCCCCCTGCAGCATCCCTGGTCATCTCCTCCGGCCGATGCCGGCATCTGTTTTCCGGGTTCCGGTCCCTGCGAGCATCGAGATGTACGGGGGACGGAACCGGCGGGAAATTCTAAAATTTTAAAAGTGACATTCACTCAATACACTAAAATCTCATAGTATTACATTACTGTATCAAACCATTTCACATACATTTTGTCCCTAGTGCTTTGTCCTGTGCCCTGCCTGAATTTTTACTGTTCTTTCTGCCTGGAAACTGAGAAACATCCATGGCGTTCAAAAAGCGTCCCTTTAGGTCAAAAGCGGTTTTAGACCAGCTAGAGAACAGCGATAGTAAATCAGAAACACTTGCAGAATTGAGTAATAATGATTCTTGGGGAAATTCATCATCAGACACTGAAAACGATTCTGCAACTGCGCTCAGTGATGTGCGAACTTGGCGCTATATTTCACATTTCAGTGTTTTTGGTTTGATTATATTATCGAATTACATTTATTATTATATTATTATTTTTTATGATTATTTATTATATTATAATTTATAATTTCGTGTTTCACAGTTTATCATATCCGGGATGTTTACTAGACTCTTGTTTGGACAGATTTCAGTGAGTTATTCCTAAAAATGACAGGCCTACAATAAAAAAAACATATTTTCATGCAAAAAAATGTACCGCTTTGAGCACAGAAATACTGACATAATCAGTCCACTTGGAAGGTTAACATGTTGATTAAAAAATTTTAAAAATCAAATTTCGGCATAAATTTAGGCCAAAATGTATTCTGTTACATGTCTTTGCTAAAAAAAAATCTCAATACGTGAAAATTAATTGGTTTACGTGAAAGTTATCGCGTTTACAAATACAAGTATAGATACTGGAATTTTTTTTCTAGTAAAGACGTGATCAGCGAATTATAGTGGGACTGTGGGACTGCGGCGGACATTCTGATACTGGGGGGGACTGACTTGGTGTCATCGAAAAAAAAGCACTGACACTGAAGTAATGGCACTGGGTAGAAAGGGGTTAACATGAGAGGCGATCAAAGGGTTAACTGTGTGCTGGGTGTGTTTTACTAGGGGGCGGTGTCAGTGTGCTTCACTGTAAGCACACTGCTTTGGATGGCTGTGCTGTGCACAGCCATCCAATTCAGTGTGCCCAAGCTGACAGGGAGGAGAACTGTTAGTATACAAAACAGTCCTCCTCCCCATCAGAGATGCTTGGTAATCTCCAGGCACTGGCGGGTAATATCCCGGCCAGGACCCATTGATTGACAGCAGCGACCGCAAATTGCCCCCTACCCGAAAATGCAAAATCACATATATATATATACGTGGTTTTGCACACCCCTGCCACCCTGTAGCAGTATATCTGCTATAGGGTGGTGGCAAAGCAGTTAATGCATCAAAACAAAACAAAAACACATCAAAAACATGTCATACAGTATATGCTATAGTTGCATTAATGAGCATTACTTCATTCTTCATAATCAATACATGTGAAGGATTCCTAAAACTCTTGAGATACCAGTCAAGGACTGCACAGGCACACAATTTTAATTGCCCTGTTCACATGCGAATTTTAACACACTTTTGAATGCTCTAAAATGCATATGCTATCAAAGGCAATAGTATAGATAGTCTATTAACGTCTGTGCAGATTAAATCATTTAGGTGGATATAAGGAGCAGATAATCTTCACCTAGAAATTGTGTGGGAATTCAGTTTGATTATCCAGTCATATGAAATATGTAAACTAACTGTTTATTTCACAGAAATTAGTGATGTGACTCATAATGCATATATGTTAAAGGTAATTGTATTATTGAAAAAAGAGATAATGGGCAGCAACATAGGTCTTATGGTAATAATGGCATGCACTAATCAGTTCAGGCCTAGTAACTGATAGATGTATATCTTCCCTGGAAATGATAATCTGAGTGGCACATCACTGTGAGCTGCATTGTTAGGTGACAGAATCATGTCAGTAACTAGATATTATTCCAGCCAATATCTATATGACATGAGAAATTGGGCATTCTGACAACAAAGAATTTGATCAAAATATGGACCTGATTCAAAACAAATAAATAGAATTAGCATATAGTTTCTTTAAGTATTATGTTTAGCTGTAAAAACATACATTATAATTTTTTTTGGGGGGAGGGGGTGAATATAAAATATTGCATAACAATATTTAATATTTATGCAGGCCGCAGGCCGCAGGCCGCAGGCCGCATGATCAGTAAGTCTCATACTCCAAGGTTGCCATTATCTGGTTTATCGTTGACTGTAAATTTTTCTATTTGACTGTAAATATTTTTTATAGTTGTGTCTTAGACTATGCACACAAAATGGAATGAATCAGTTGAATGACTCAGAGGAGGGACACACAACAATAAAAAGATATAAATTATGTAAAAGATTAGTCTACAAACTTTTAAATAACTTTTAAATAAAGTTAACCACCATAGCTATCTTTTAATATATTGTGATTTTGTAATTTGTGTTACAGAACAGCAAAATTTAAGGGGTCTATATATAAAGGTTTTAACCCAAGATTCACAACTTTCTCCCAGCATTCACACGTTTTTACAACTGAATCCAATCCAATCCAATCACGGGTAAAAGATTCACATTACAATGGCAACACCATGATATATTAGAACCTTACCAACCTTATCTGTCACTTTATGAGTAGTTGAAGCAAGATGTAAGAGAAAAGCAAACTTAGATGACACTGTTATTTAACTTTTTTGCTCAACAGGAAATGTTGGCTGTGGTTTTGTGCATTTTTGTTTTATACCTAAGAATTTCCTGACCAACTTAAAAACTCAACTTTTTGTTTTTAGCCTAAATTGGGTTAGTAATGAGATAAAAACCATCAGCCTAAATAATTCTTAAAGTTTCTGTTTGGTTCTTATAGTGGTCTCTTGCTTCTTCTCCCAGTGTATCTCAAGGAGTGACAATTACGATCTCACTGGGACAGAAAAAGTGTTTAAGCCATAATCAATAAACTTTTTTTTTCTGCAGTGTTTTATACTTTTACAGTATACGAAAAAGACAGAAAGAGCGTATATATTAACATTCTATTGTCATTCTTTGTTGATGCTGGGTAAGAAATAATAGCTGTATTTTGTGCATTACTGTTTTTATCAAGAGAATGTCTTGCCAAAATGAAAACCCATTTTTAATCAATTCTGCAGTATCTCAGATAAATGTAAACACATTTTCTTGCAGAGAACAATCTCCAACATTAGTTAAAGAAAGCTGATGCTTGATGCTTCTGTTCAAAGTGCTAAAAGTATTTCCCGACCCAATTAAAACCATTTATTCTACTCAGTGAATTGCTTCTCTTTGTGAAAATGCTACAATGTTTGGTATTTGTATATCCACAATTCAGATTCTAGAAGCCAAAGGCAGCCAGGCAACCAATAGTTTGAGAAGCAGGTCAACAATGGCAGTCCTCATTTTTTCTCTGTACATGTTTCTTTAAATGATTCTCAGAAGTCTGTCTGTTAAATGTCCTGCAGTATCTCAGATAAATAAAGGCCCCTCTGCAATGGTCAATTTCCAACATTTGGTTAGAAATACAAAGCTTGATGTTTCTGTTTATTGCCATTGTTAGCAAAAGTACTTCCTGTACCAACTAAAATTATGTATTCTGCTAAATATACAGTATTGCTTCTCTTTATGGCATTGCTAGTTGCTAACCCAACGGGTCCATTTACTTTCTGAGTCACTGACCAGGAACAGGTATTTACAGTTATGTATATCAGCTGTTTCGATTTCAGAAGCCAGAGACAGCCAGGCAACCAATAGTTTGAGAACGAGATTGTGAGTCCATATTTTTTCTCTATACAGAATTCTTTTGAGGGGCTCTCAGAATCCTGCCTGTTAAACAAAGTTAAGTATTCTACTTAAATATATCAAACTGTTTCTCAATAAAATAGAATTCCTGTGTCTCAATCGATAGAACATTCAATCACCAATGCAGGTTGTCAAATAAAATATAATAAAATTATTAATACAGAGTATGTGATGTGACTTTTAGAGATAAGCCAACCAGTTAGTCTTCAAGTAAGAAGAGTGGTAGTAGACATGGCAATAGCACACAACATCCTAGTGCCACCTTGCCTAACATTAAAAATGTTGAGGGATTACTGGAAATGGAAGCAGCAAAAAATATGGGCTATAGTATCCAGAAATTCCAGAATTTGTCATGACAAAGTATGAGAAACAGACCTATTTAACCCTTTCAAGCAGTTGATACCATAGACAGAACAACCTGTTCATATTCACAGTCACACATCAATGTTAAATCTCAGACTGTGAATTTAATTTAAAGAAAAGTAGAATGTGTGATTTAGTGTTACTAAACCCAGAACCCTACAGTCACTATATCTGGTCTCCCACAGTAAACAGAACATGGAAGTGCAATTGTTTTAGTAAATATAAACTGCTTTTCTCTTCAGCAGTTAGAGCAGTCTTGTGACTTCTATCTGTGTCCAGCCCACTACTAGCTAAAGCTCATAGGAGGAGTTTTATTTCTGCTCTAGGAGGATGGATATCCCCTGACCTCTGTCTGGGCAGTGCTGATTGGCCCTGTGCTGATCACATGCACTCTCCCAAGGGGAAACAAAAAAACCTCTCTAGCAATACACACCAAATTGAGCATGTGCATGCCTACGGTTCAGTGTGGATATAAGTGGTGGTCACTTGAAAAAGGAGAGGAACAGAGAAGAAAGGATCACACAGTCTATTTACACAATGCAGAGGATTAACCCCTTAGGTTCCACAGTCAGTATAACAAGCATGCTTTACTGCATATACAGGCTGATTTTACTGTTGTGAGTTTAGTAACACTTTAATCAACACATCTGGAAGATGAACGTTAATCAACAAATCTGGAGAATTTTAAGATATTGACTCTAATTATTACCAAAATGGTTGATTTAAACATGTAACCTTGAATATGAGTCTAATCTCTCTCAGGTGCTTTTAAGTGGGCAAAGCTACATTATGGAAAGTTAAAGAACAATGCAAATTGATGAAGTAAAGAAAGCTCTTCTCTACACTCAACACCATTTTTAACAAGGGTAACATACCAAAAGGCCATGTAAATTTTTATCTCAATGTCCCTTAAAATTTTAAATGACCCCACTGAGATTTCATTCAGTTTACTATATGTCTCCTCATATTACTCCAGTTGCATGTGGACAACCCAACCTGCAGTTGCAGTGTTTTGGAACAAATAATATCCAAAACCTAATTTTTGTTTGCTGTTTCCTGGAGTTAAAAATTAGCCTAAAATGTTGACATTGAATGTTCTTTACCTCTTCTGGTTGAATGTACTTGAGGCTATATTTCTTAGGAATGGATGCTAAGCAATAATACATTCATGATGCAAAAAAATTAAATGTACATTTTACACATATTACAAACTTTACAGGCATTATTCACAAAGTGAAAAATACACCCCAAATGTTTCTACAAACTGTTTCTCATTTGGCATGTTTTTGTCTTTAATGCAGGCTACATTATACTGTTTGTATCTATCTTTTGGACCTGCTTGAATGCATTGGCATATTCTCACATATTTGGGAATACACACTATTTTAAGTGGTGTAGACCAATCATGACTAAATAAAAACAGCACAATCTCACTTTGTGCCTTAGAAATTTGTGGCAACAATTTTCTCTTTGTAACAAGCAAAATAAATTTTTTGTGTAATTAAAGATGGAGTCTGCCTGTTCTCTCCCTCTCTTTAGATTTAGTGTCAGAAAAAATTATATTCTAATTGAATATTTTTGGCTAAAAGTGACATCTCTATGCTTTTACAATATAATTCTATTTAAAAGATAAGATGCTGTGCATCAAATCTTTTTAATTTGTATACAGCTTTTATAAAATAACAATGTAATTCAGTGTTTTTCTGTCTGTACCAGTAAAGTCTGATCAAAATTTTCCTTTCGTGTTAACATTTTTCTCTCTGAAATATGCCTGATCTCTGCTTCTGAAATTGCCTCCAATTAAAAAAAGATGAAATTCTGTACAGTAAAGCAATTATTTTAATAGAATGAAGAATTACAGTCTAGTCTCAGTGATTATATCCAGATAAAATATGACATCTCTTTGCTTCTGAACTTGCCCTATATTAAAATAGATGCAATTCTGTACATTCTGTGTCTTAGGAAAAGAACATTAATGTAATATTTTGGGCTGTTATATTCCTGCTCTCTGCCTCTACAATTGTCTCACATTCAAACCGATGATGTTCTGATCAGCAAATCTATACAATTTGTGTATAGAGTCTTTGACAAAATACAGTTTCACTTAATAGTTCTGGATAAAACTAGCCAGTTCTCTGTCTCCTAATTTTTCTTACATATCATCTGTGTCTGATATTTTTGTCATATTTCTAGCTGAAATAGACCTACTTTGTGCCAATTTTGCCTCCTATTAATCAGCATTTGATTTTTTGCAGCAAATTACTATTATTGTTATAGTCTGGCTCTTCAAAAGTACAATCTTATTTCATATTTATTGACAAGATCTGCTTGTTCACTTTTTCAGAAATAGTGGCCTATCCCAATAGGTTTAAAAGCAGAAAATCAAAAGAGAAAATAATGTAGAGCTTCTGAATAGAATATTACAAGCTTAAAGCATGTGCTAAACACAACATTTATAATGTGCAAAAAGCATTCACAATATTCAAAAATGAAAATAAATCAATGTAATTAAAATCCAATACAAAAAGGTCCAAAATATGTGATTGGACTTTTTTGCATTAGACTTTTACACTGATTTATTTTTCATTTTTTGAGTATCGTGGATGCTTTTTGCACATTATAAATGTGTTTAGAGCATTCTTTAAGCTTTTAATATTCTATATTAAGAGGTGCTGAATTATTTTCATTCTTGGCTTGTTTGGGCATTATATATTTCTGTATTGCAAGCTGCCCATTTCTTTTTATTGCTGACCTCCTTTTTTATGTTTTCAAAGCAGAAAATGCAACTCTAAAATAGGGTTTTTCTATCATTTAAATTAATAAGAATAAAAGTGTTAACCCCAGAAACAATCTGTCTGTTTTATCACTCAGAAAACAAACTGCTGCAACTCTTTAAATTTTTACCTATTTGCTTCTTACAATAAAAATTGGGTTATTTTTGCTGAGATACAATCTGCTTGCCCTCACATACAACAGCCTGTAAAATAGGCTTGGAAGCTGTGTTGCAAATCTGTTAAAATGTACCATCTTCATTCATTCTTGGGACAAAACACAACAATTTCTCACTTGCAGCTTCAATCTTCTTGCTCTCGCTGTCAGAAATAAAGGTCTGCCTGAAAAGTATTAAACACTGTGAAGTAAATCTGTAAAATGTGTCCTTCAGTTTGTGAAAAAGAAACCTAATTTTGTATTAAAAAATTCAATCGACTTACGCTCTTCCTCACAAAATGTGACCTATTTAATTAAGGTAAGGTGTGGTGCAATGCTGTACAATGTTTATTTTTTTAAAAACAAAAGAGTATATTTTTTATTACCAAATACAATATGACTGGCCTGTCACTCAGAAGTTGCAGCCTATCCAAATAGTATTAGGAGCTATTGTGCAAATTTTCCCAATCTTCAGTCTCTGAAACACGATATTGATTTTGTATTCCAGATGCAATGGGTCAACTCAGTCACTCAGAAATGATGGCCTGTCCATACAGGATGTATAATTGTGGTCCAAAAATGACAACAATTTTTAGAAGAAAACAATGTTTTATCTCCTGGTTCAATGTGTTTTCGCTCTCCCACAGAGATTATGGCCTGTCCAAAAAAGGCTTTAATTCTGCTGCAAATCTGTAACTAATTTTTCAGTTAACCTCTCTAGAGGTCTGATTATGTCAGTATTTCTGTGCTCAAAGCGGTACATTGTTTTCAATGGAAATATGTTTTTATTTATTGTAGGCCTGTAATTCTTAGGAATAAATCACTGAAATCTGTCCGAACAAGAGTCTAGTAAACATCCTGGGTATGATAAAATTTGAAACACGAAATCATAATTTATAATATAATAATCATAAAAAATAATAATATAATAATAAATTTAATTCAATAATGTAATAAAACCAAAAACACTGAAATTTGAAATAGAGCGCCAAGTTCGCACATCACTGAGCTCAGTCGCAAAATCGTTTTCAGTGTCTGATGACGAATTTCCCCACGAATCATTATCACTCAATTCTGCAAGTGATTTCAATTTATTATCACTGTTCTCTAGCTGGTCTAAAACCGTTTTTGACCTAAAGGGACGCTTTTTTGATGCCATGGATGTTTCTCAGTTTCCAGGCAAAAAGAACGGTTAAAATGCAGGCAGGGTACAGGACAAAGCACTAGGGACAAAATGTATGTGAAATGGTTTGATACAGTAATGTAATACTATCAGATTTTAGTGTATTGAGTGAATGTCAAATTTTTACATTTTTTTAAATTCCCACAGGTGCCGCCCCCCATACGTACCAACGCTCGCAGGGAACAGAACTCGGAAGATGGATGCTGGCATCGGCTGGAGGACATGGCTCGGAACGCTGCAGGGGGGACATTGCAGGACCACAGGACAAGGTAAGTGCTCGAGGGATCAGTAGAGAAGTGTTGCAGTGTAATCCTTAGTGTAGCTCGGAGTTACCGCTTCTGGTACTGAAAGTTAACCACGAGCTACACTCGGGAATACCGCCAGGGGGGTTAAAGACCAACAACATGAATTATTGATTTCAAGATGCATTATACCTGCTTTATTCCTCAGAAATTGTGGCCTGTCCAAAAAGGCTTACTAGCTATGATGCAAATTTGTAAAATGTTTGTTATTTTAGAAAAAATATGAAGCTACTTTAAGATCAGAGGTGCAAAACTAACATTTATCTGTCTTAAATCTGAAAAAAGACACTAATTTTCTATTTCAGATGCAATCTGCTTGTGCTTACCTTAGAAATTGTGGCTTTTTCAATAAAGACTTCAAAGGCCAAAAATCAATACTATTAAATTGTGAACTATCCAATAAAGGATTCAAATGAGTGCTGAAAATCTGTAAAAAAGACACCATTTGTTTTTCCAAGTTGCAATATGCCCTTTTAATTGCTCAGAAAATATGTCCTGTCCATAGAGGCTTCATAGCTGTGGTGCAAAACTAAAATATTTTTCTGTCTTCAGTCTCCCAATCAGGACACCAAGTTTTATTTTCAGATGCAATATTAAAACAAAACTTATCAGCGCTACACGTGGAAGAACCTTCAATGCTGTAAGATCAAATAGTGATCCAGAAACAGCTCCTCTTCCCTCTTGTGGAACCAGATAAAACACAATCACCAAAGGGAGCCTGGACAACACTGAAACAAGAGTAAATGAAGAAGGCTCACTGGCCTAGTGCAATACCATAAGTCCTTTTATTATCAAAACAAATTCCAATGTACTCACAAAAGTACAGGATAAAAAACGCTGTAATCTCATCCATCCAATGAGGTGCTGCTTACACATTTCAAGGGATGTACCCTCTTCATCAGAGCTCTGTGTATATTTGTTCTGTGGCTTTAAGTAATTTTATATCCAAAAATGCTGATTTTAACGTGTGTAAAATCATTTAAAACAGTTAAAAATTCTCCAGAAGGAAAGTGGTTAATGCATGTCTAGAAAGAATAAAATAGGAGAAACACAATTTAAATTGATAGTTTATCCCTAAACCTTTTTTTTTTGAGGGGGGCGAGAGTGGGGAAGATTTAAACCCATGTTAAGTTTTTATTGCTGTCCCCATAGGGGAAATCCACTCTTCTAGCCACTATCACTGAGAAGGAAGTCAGAAAAAATCCATCATTTTAGCATTGTCTATAGAACAAGAGGTGAGGCCAAATATTACAATGAGGGCACCTGTTCCAGGCAAAGCAGGACATTTCCTCTAACTTATTGAATCTCTGGGACATAAATCAAAATGGAATCTCCCTAATAGTATACAGTCAGCACGTGTGTGTGTTTGAGGGTAATGACAAAACCTTTAAGGCTAGGTTCACACCTATGCAGTTAGCGTTTGATCCATTTCTGCAGTGCGGTTTGTGGTGCATTTTGTGTTTTTGTACCTGCGTTTTTGATGCATTTTATTTTGGGGTTTTTTTGGTTTTATTTTGGTTTGCCAATAAGAAAAAGACACTGGTTTGATGTCACAGAGTGTCAGACAGTATTTTTACTTCGTAATTCCTGTCTGTAGACTGTGCATTCTGCAGATCTGACACCATCATGGCTGCAATCTCCTTATCCCTGGCAATTGCCACATTGACAACTACAGTCATGCAGGAAGAGGAAGAAGAGGAGCAGAGGAGAAGACACAGATATTGGATACATCCGGTGATAGCCAATAGACAGCAGAGGACAATTTTGGATCATATATAACGATCTGAGAGCACATGAGGAAAAATGTTTCTGATACACACGGATATCTCCAAAAAGGCAAGCACAAGTTTAGAACATGTCCTGTAGCATATCCTTGTATGTTTGTCGTAACCTCCCCCTACTGCTGCTACCCCTCATTTCCTTTCATTTTTTTTTGGCTTATGGTTTCTTACTTTGTGTTTCTTCTCTTGTTTTTCTTCTTTTCACCTTCTTTTTCTTTTTAATTTTTTTTTTTTTAACCTCCCTAGCGGTATTCCCGAGTGTAGCTCGGGGTAAAATGTCAGTACCATGCGGCGCTGCATAGGGAGTCCCTGCAGAGCTTACCTTGTCCTTCGCTCCCGCGATGTGTCCCCCACAGCGTCCCCGGCCATCTCCTCCGGCCGATGCCGGCATCCGGCTTCTGTGTTCCGGTCCCTGTGACGTCGGGACGTACGGGCGCCACCGGCGGCGGGAAATTTCAAACCATTTCACATACATTTTGTCCCTAGTGCTTTGTCCTGTGCCCTGCCTGCATTTTGTCTGTTCTTTCTGCCTGCAAACTGAGAAAAGTCCATGGCGTCCAAAAAGCGTCCCTTTAGGTCAAAAGTGGTTTTAGACCAGCTAGAGGACAGCGATAGTAAATCAGAACCACTTGCAGAATTGAGTGATAATGATTCGTGGGGAAATTCGTCATCAGACACTGAAAACGATTTTGCGACTTTGCTCAGAGATGTGCGAACTTGGCGCTCTATTTAAAATTTCAGTGTTTTTGGTTTGATTATATTATTGAATTAAATGTATTATTATTATATTATTATTTTTTATGATTATTTATTAAATTATAATTTATGATTTTGTGTTTCAAATTTTATCATACCCTGGATGTTTTATAGACTTTTGTTCGGACAGATTTCAGTGAGTTATTCCTAAAAATTACAGCCTACAATAAAAAAACTACATATTTCCATGCAAAATAATGGGCTTTTAGCACCAAAAATCTGAAATAATCATACCGCTAGGGAGGTTAATTCACTAACCCTTTTTTTTAACAGTTTTGATGAATGGCTGGGTCTCCTCAGCAGCAAGCTGGAGCGACAAAACACATTCGTCAGGGACTCCATCCTACCAGTAGACAGGCTGACGATCACATTAAGGTAAGTGTTTATACTCTAAACTTTACAAGTAATAATCAAAACATATATTGAATTGCAAAAAAACTTTTTATTTTGTTTTTTTACATTCACTTTTGTGCAATAAAATAATAAATGCAATAAAACTATAGAACACTTTTTTTTAACTTTTCAAGTTTTTTTTATAAAGAAACACAAAATGGCATTGTTGTCAACATATTATGGCATAAAATTGTACAAAAAATTTACAGGATCTTATAAACTCACTCCTCCTGGGAGGCATCTTGTTGCTCAAGGTACTGGGGCTTGGGCTCTTTAAAGCGTGGTGTAGGTTCCATGTATCTCTGGGGAGCACATGCCAATTATCGTTTCACTTACATAGATATTGGGTGTTATGGGAGCAGCTCAGACTTAAGTATTTTCTCACACTCCTCATTTGGGCAGATGCTTCAAAACAATGACCTGGCCCTGCCACCAAACAGTCCACTACCAGGAACAAGGGGTCCTGTTCTACCATATGTATTTGTAGGTGATGAGGTATTTGCCCTCAGTCAACTTCTGCTAAGGCCCTTTTCCAGTCACTTCTTGGATGTTAAGGGGAAGGTATTTAACTATCGCCTCACTAGGACCTATAGAGTTGTGGAGTGTGCTTTTGTCATCCTTGCCAGAAAGTGGCATTTGTTGCATACTTCCATCCACCTAAACATGCAGCATGCTATAAAAGCTGTTAAAGCAGCATGTGCCCTGCATAATTTTATTTGGGAATGGTATAGTTTTCAGTACAAGGACACAATTAACCATAACATGTCAAGTGCAGATTTACCAGCACCTCGGGGCAGCAGGAGTGGTGCCGCTATCAGGGATTCATTCTGTGCCTATTTCATGTCTCCAAATGGTCAGGTGCCATGGCAACTTGACGCTATTTAATATTTTTGGTCCTGGTTTGGAAGACAAAATTACTGCTGTGCTACTGCTGTTGTGAACAACAATACTGCAATGTAAGGTTGTGAAATTAGCATTGTTTAGTTAGCAAAACTGTTTCTTATGGTAAAAAACATTGTTTTTATATTTTAGGAGAAATAAAGATAATAAAAAAAGTAATTATATTTTGGACTTGTGTTTTTTTTTGGTAATCAAAAAAAAAAGGTGCAGCAAACATTAGCTATGCTAAAACCAGATAATACAGATAGTACTCACTTTTGTTTTCTTTCTGTTTCTTGGTAAAGGAATCCCATTTGCTAGAATAGAGTTCTTTGGCAATTTCCACCCATCCCTGTTGCTGCTTTGACTTGTTCTTCTGCTCTGGGTCGGAATGGCTATATGGGGCCTCACCTGCTGTATGAGCACCTCTGCTTGCACCATGTTGCCTTGTCTTGTATCTGACTTCCTGGTTTGTAGGGCAGTATGGGAAGTCTGTTGTCAAGGGGAGGTGTTAGTAGTGAAGCATGTAAAAAATGCAAAACGCATCTAAAATGTTAACAAAACGCACGCAAAATGCAGCACTTGCGTTTTATATGCAGCTACATTGAAGTCTATTGGACCAAAAATGTAAACTGCAGTTGGAAAAGAAGTCCCTGACCCTTTCCAAAAAAAGTGCGCTCAAAAAACGCATAGATGTGAATGTGATCCATAGGAAACCATGTTAAATGGCATGCACTCTGTTCCCGCACAACACAAAAAGAAATGCACAGGTGTGAACCTGGCCTAATAAAGTATAGGTGCTGGAGGTTGGTGATAACTTGGATAGCCTCGGGTTAATTTTGTAATTCTAATTATCAATTTAATCAAGTGAGCTGCAGTACTGGTAAAGGCTGAAGAGGTTGTGTGGTGACATTGCATTACAGCATGGTTATTTACCTGAAACATCAAAGGAAACTTGCCTCTGAAGATTGTTAGAAAGCGGTATTGCTATATCTTTACAAATGAATAATTTGCTAAGAAAGCTACATAAGAATATATGTGAGGATAGGGGTGGGGCGGGGCCAGCAGCCAAGGCGTATGGGCACATAGCAGCTGAGCTCTTGTCCACAGCAGAAAACCAGAGTAGATTGCATCATCCCTAGGCTTCAGAACACAGCAGTTTCACTGCCTAGAGCATTGTGCAACATCAGCCATTTCCAAAAATCGTCAGTAGACCGATTGTAACAGTAAGAAGCCTGACTCAAAATGTAAGACCCATTTCATTTCTAAATGTAGACTTAAATATTTATGCTAAAATAATCGCTGCCAGAATTGCCTGTTTTTTTCCTACTTCAGTAAAACAGGACCAAGTGGGTTTCGTGACAGGTCGGTAAGCACCTAACGTAACTTGCAGAATTCTCAACCTTTTACACTTAGCAGAATCCGTGAAGTCTCCTTCTCTGCTTCTATCTCTAGACACAGAGAAGGCCTTCAACAGTATAGATTAGGGATATTTGAAACATGTCTTACATAATTTGGTATTACAGGAGTGTTAGGTTTAGCTATACACATTACAAACCACCCTCTCTGCTTAAGTATTTACGGAAGGCATACTCTCTGATAGTTTCAGTATAACTAACAAAACAAGACAGGGCTGTCCTTTCTTTCTGGTAATTTTTGTCCTATTATTGGAACCACTGGCCAATAAAATTAGATCCCATCCAAATATAAGAGGCATTTCTTCTCAGAAACAAGCCCACTCTATTGCACTTTTTGCAGATTACATGTTTTTTTCCCTCTCAGAGCCAAATATTGCACTTCCAGCTGTCCATGATGTCTTGGACCAAGTTCAACACTTCCCTACTCCAATAACTCCATACAATATTTGAGCATAAAGTATACCACCCCAAATGCCAACGTATTTAAAGCTAACTTTATTCCACTGATTCCTACAATACAGAACTGGATAGACTTAAATCTTTCTACCTCTCCTTGTCAGGCAGATTAGCTATTTACAAGATGCTAATACTACCAAAAATATAATATTATTTTCCAGCATTACCTATATATCTACACACTACTTTTTTAAAAAAACTTTACAATCACAACTCTCTAAATTTATATGCGCAGATAGAAAACCAAGATGTTCCTATTCCATTTTATTAAAATACAAATTCCAGCTGGTGGAATGGGGCTACCAATGTTGCAGGATTACTGCAGAGCAGGAATTTTAGAACAGACTAATTTCTGGCTCCAGACATCACCTTTGAAACACTGGGCCTTAATTGACAGTTATTGGATGTATCTTAATACTCTATACTCAACATCATTAGCTCCTTTTCAGGCGTTTTGGCAACACCCCATTCATCTCATTCTTCAAGTAGTTACTGATATCTGGAATCATTTCTGTTCCGTATCCTCCCTGGCGGTATTCCCGAGTGTAGCTCGGGGTAAAGTTTCAGTACCACAAGCGGTAACCCCGAGCTACACTCGGACTTACCATGCGGTGCTGCTCCGCGATCCCTCGATCACTTACCTTGTTCTGCGCTCCCGCGAAGTCCCTCCTGCAGTGTCCCCGGCAATGTAATCAGGTGGATGCCGGCATCTGTCATCTGGGTTCCGTCCTCTGCGAACATCGGGACGTACGGGGGACGGAACTGCGGGAAATTTGAAAATGACAAAGTGACATTCACAAAAATCACCAAAATCACATAGTAAAACATTACTGTATCAAACCATTTCACATACATTTTGTCCCTAGTGCTTTGTCCTGTGCCCTGCCTGCATTTTTACTGTTCCTTCTGCCTGGAAACTGAGAAATGTCCATGGCGTCCAAAAAGCGTCCCTTTAGGTCAAAAGCGGTCTTAGACCAGCTAGAGAACAGCGATAGTAAATTAGAACTACTTGCAGAATTGAGTGATAATGATTTGTGGGGAAATTTGCCATCAGACACTGAAAACGATTTTGCAACTTTGCTCAGTGATGTGCGAACTTGGCGCTATATTTCAAATTTCAGTGTTTTTGGTTTGATTATATTATTGAATTAATTTATTATTATTATATTATTATTTTTTATGAGTATTTATTAAATTATAATTTATGATTTTGTGTTTCAAATTTTATCATACTCGGGATGTTTACTAGACTCTTGTTCGGACAGATTTCAGTGAGTTATTCCTAAAAATTATAGGCCTACAATAAAAAAAATACATATTTCCATGCAAAAAAAGTACCGCTTTGAGCACAGAAATATGGACATAATCAGAACGCTAGGGAGGTTAAGACTCACTGCTACAGGTCTGACTGATCTTTCAACACCTTTATCATCACCTTAAGATGCATATTCTAGATCTTCCCTTAATGAACTGACAAAGGAAAGGCACAACATGGGTGGCTAACCTTTTGAATAATGGAAAATTCATCCCATTAAACACATTTGCCCAGGAATTTTCCCTACCAAGCACTGATTTCTACATCTGTTCTAGAACAGCATCGCTTCTCAAACAACACTCCTGTCAAGATACCCCGTAGACCTTGGAGTTTCTGGAATGACACACATCTCCTTGTTTTAAAATCTTTTGCAAATAAAAAAATTGTCTTTGAAAAATCATCCGACATTCAAAGGTGGGAATTAGAACTCCCAGCTTCCTTTAGTGAAGACCAATGGAAAAAAATCTATAAAATATAACCAATGTTACACAAAATCGGACAGATACTGGGAAATAGCACAAAAAATACATGTTAGATAGTATCTCACCTTATATCTTATATCACAGAAAATTTTCAACCACAAGGGTCTAATGAGTGTTGGAGGGGGTGTGGTCAGGTGAATATGCTGTCTTACATGCTCTTGGTGCGTCCACGCTTTCATAGCTTTTGGAAATCATACTATCTACTGTTACAGGTGTGATTATTAAAGATAATTTTGAGCAGGCGATCTTAAGCATAGACCAGCACTTATAGACCAATAACAATGCATATTTTCCTGGCAGCTAGATTAACTGTACTATGCAACTGGAAGTTCAATGTAATTTCTCGCCTGGGGGACATTATCAGACAAGTAGAGGTAGCCTGTCCCCATGAACAAATCATGGCTCATAACGATGGTAAACCCAAGCTATTCTATAAATAGTGGGAATCATAGATCGTTTTCAGACAACATAGATAAATGTAGTATCCCCTGGCATAACACTAGAAGCTTTCACCTGAGATGTGAGGAACAGACAATATGTCCTAGATAGTATTTTAAGATTTTCTTGTTTATTTGTTCACCAGTTCATTGTGTTCACTTATGAATCCTGGTAGTTGTTGCATTTTCTCTCTTAAGGACTCTTTATTTCATTGCATTTACATTTTTTATATGAAAATATACCACAAGGCCAGCATTGTTTAGTATCTGCACCTATGCTGAGTCCTACGTGTTGTATACATATTGGCATTGTGTATTACATTCCTTTTTTTTTATGCATATTTTCACTGCTTGTAAAGTGTACAAAGACACAATTGTTATCAATACTGAAAATTATTATTTTTAAACTTCAATAAAAAAAATTGAAACCTCAAGAATATTTGTGAGAAGCAACTGACTTGCTAAACTATTCTTACTTCTCTGAAACATACCTTATTCATTTGAATTCATATTACTCACACACATATAATTCAGTCTTCAATTTCTCCACTTAGTTCCTTTATACAGATTTATCTTTTCCCAGTTTAGAAACTGAAATCAGCAATTGCATTATTAAGATATTGTAGACTTACGTACAGTATGTCCACCAATTATTTGATCAACATATTCTACAGGAAAACTCTCTCGTCACAAATCTAATACCATCTTCAATCAAGCTGTTATTGTAGTGTTTGAAAATTGCTAAATAATATGCACATGTTTGATTACATGATTACACGAAGGAAAGCACAGGAGTCAAACCACAAATTATATAAGACATCTCAAAGTATAAACAGCAGACCTGGCCTGAGGCCCTACACATCTGATCTAATGACTTATGTTTGTTTGCATGTATGCAGGTTGTAAGTAAAGTAGTTTGCTGGTACATCTAATACTCCACCCAGACTCATAATGCTGCTGTCAAAGGGTGCCCTTGTGCTCCTTCAATGGAGTGAGGGCACTCTAATACAGGAGGTGTGTTACTGGCCAGACCACCAGGTGAAACAGAGAGAATAAAATCTAAAAAAAGAGAACTAATGCAGCCACCACATTCAAAGACTAGTAAGCTAAAATATATTACATTTTTTGTTTTCTGGGTTTAATAGCACTTTAACATCTCTTATTTGATTCCAGTTGGCCGAATATACCATTGAAAATGTTTTAATACATTGGTTCAAAAAATGCAAATATTGATCTGTTGATCCTGCCATAAATTGATTGAGCTGCAAATTTCATGTGCATCTTTCTCTGCTGATTTTTATCAGTTGGCATTGTTCCCAGTTCTCTTTGTGGATGTCAGAACATTTTGCCTATGTTAAAGAGATGAGGAAAGGGGGAGTCACTCTGTAGTCATAACACCCTTCTTGTTCTAGGGTGACAATACTCCATAGATACAGCAAAGTGATTGAGTGCTGTCACCCTAAGACAAGAGGTATGCTGGTGTCAAGACCACTAGATGAAAAATAAATGTAAAAAGCCAGAAAGGAAAGAACAAACACAGCTACCACAAGCTATAGTATGTTATATGTTTATTATTGGGTTTAATAAGTCACAAAGCACTGAGCAAACTGTTGGCGCTATATAAATCCTGTATAATAATAATAATAATACAATTTTCAAGTATGGTACATGTGGATCTACAGTCCCTAATATTTGCTTTCGGAGCCATTAAATAGGCTCATTAGTAGATTAACTGGACATGGCTATGAATCCTCAGGAGAAAAAGGTAAATGTAAAAAAACTCCATTGCTTCTGTATGCTTGCAGTCTTGACCTTCTAGAAATAAAAAGTTTGAATAGATTTAGGTAACATACATAAGCAAAGTCAAATGTTTACCAGTTCTCATGGCTGACATTGGCAGTTGTAGACTATCATGCAGCATACAACCATTCTCAGAAATTTTGGGATATACAGTATAATCAAGAAAAAAAATATATAATTTTTCTTTATCTGAATTCAAATTATATAATGTATTGTGCAATTAAAGACATACTGTATCTAGTTGCGTATAATGTTCAAACACATTAACAGCTTACAGGGCAGAAAAAGATCATCAAGTTACTCCTTAATGTATACCATTGCACTGCCTTCGTGGAAATTACTTTGAAAACAGGACACTATCATTTTTTCTTCTATGCTTCTATTCTAAGTGCTTTTAACAGGTGTGTGGTTTGCTATAATGGCTGCAGGGCTGTTTTCAAATCTTGTTACACACATTAAGGCCAAATAGCAGATCTGGATGAAATATATCCCTGACAGTCATCGTGGTTTAGATCTGTGATGATTTACCATGCAAACATCTAAAATGAATTTGTGCCATGTCAAACTGAGTGTATGGTTTATAGATATCAAGAGGACAAAAATTAAATGACATTAATAAAACAAGGACCCAGAAGAACTGTTAAAGTAGACCTGAAGTGAACTTGAAAATGTAAAGATTTTCTATATAGAGAACATAACAGCTTCTTTCGGGACACAGTCCAGTGAGTGAGTTTGCACCTCTCCAGACCATGTCCCTTGTAGTGAGGTTCTGTAAGCAGATTCCAGCAAGGTCCATCCAGACCCTCAGCTCTGGCACCCTGAGGTCTCAAGAGTAGTTGTATAGTCCATTAGCTGCCTGAGTGCAGCAGCACCTTTGGCCCTGCAACATTCCCATATGGAAGAAAAATATATTTGAAATATATTTTAAAAATATTCTTCGCAAATATATTGACATATATTTGAAATGCTACAATTTTGGCCATATTCAATATACAGTATATATAATATAAAAAAATATATTTTTAAAAATATTTTTTTTAAATATATTCAGATTTTTTTTAACATATAAAAAGTCATTAACATACATTTTACATATATTTGTAAATGCATTCCAAAAATGTAGATTTGTATTTTTAAAGACATGCAGTATATTTGAAATGTATTTTTAAAAATATTTTTCATATATTTTGTAATAAAAACACATTTCAACATGCAGTGTATATATATATAAACGCAGTGTGCATCTAGAGCTCATGGATCCTCAATCCAGAAGGGGATAAAGCTGGTCCAGTTACAGGAATGGTGGATCCCTCCTCTGTGGATGCAGCAACAGATCCTCCTCTCTCCAATAAGGTGTAGGATTCCAAGATCAGGATTCTGCAAGCAAAAGCTCCTCAGGGGAGTTTTAGGGAAGGACACCCATAGTGTAGTAGGTTATAAAAAGCAGCTTTATTAAAAATTATAGTATCCAATTCAAAGTAGGCAGGTATCATAAAGATGTGTCAGCAAGACAAACTAACCCTGACACTCTGAATAGTGGCCGCCGGGCCTCCACGTGGCTCCGGCGGCGTAGCGTCTCGACGTCCAGGCTCCTCCTTACGCGTTACGTGCGCACGCACATCTTCAGAGGTATGGAACCATTGGCGTGATGACGCGAATAGGCGCATATATACAAGCATAATGACGCATGCGCGGTTGTGTATGCGCCAGTGTGCAATAACTAAGGCGCATGTGCGTGGCTCCGTCTTCCATTTTAATGGAGCTCAAAGACACAGGATAGAAGGGCAAGAATGCCCTATAATTGACAGATGAATGTCAATGAAGACAAGTTCAACAACGGTGTGAAATACACCTATTTGAAAGACAATCTGATTCAGATCTATATAAAAAATATAAAATAGGCGCGATAGCGCCAATGTGTTGAACTTATTCCAATTAAGTAGTATAATTTGAGTATGTGTAAATACATGCGTCATTATATCTTTGCAAGTTAAAAATTTATCAACATACAAAAAGACATCATATGTATAAAAGTTATATACCAGAAAAAAGTTCTCAGAGGATAAAACTAAAATAAAATAAAATAAAACTGCAGAACTAAATCTGCACTAACCCCAAAACTAATGACACATGTGAGAATCATTAAAAGATCAATAGAAATTGCTTAGATAGAAACGCATGTGAGAAGGTCAATCCATGCGTCTATAAAAAGGAACAAAAGGAAGAAATTGATTGTTTAAATTTACGTCACCCATTAGCAATGAAGCAGTTAAGATCTAAGTCTATATTAAGCCCCGCTGGATGGGAAGTACCCAATTCGAAAATATGTTTAGTCTCCAGCTGGGAAACTGCTCTCACTTTATGTGTACCTCTCCAATGTGGGGTGACTAAGTCGATCCCCACAAACTTGAGTGATGTGGGATCCCTATGATGGAAACGTCTGTAATGTAGGGATAATGAATGCTCTTTATATCCTTTTCTGATGTTAGCAATGTGTTCCCGAAGGCGGTCTCTAAGCCTCCTGGTGGTCCGGCCAATATATTGTTTGGAGCACGGGCATTCAAGCAGATAAACTACAAATTTGCTGTCACAACTTATAAATTTATCTATTTCATATGCCTTGTGTGTTTGACTGGAACTATAGGTATAGATTTTCTTCTTTCTACTTCCATTGCATTTGCAGGCGATGCACCTATTACAGGGGTAAAATCCTTTCATATTAAACAGTGTGAGTGATTTGACAGGAGGGTTAATAATGTTAGGAGATATTTTATCTCTAAGAATGGCTGGTCTCCGAAAAATTACTTCAGGTGTATCAGGAAGTATGTTGCTCAAAACTGGATCTGATTTTAATATATTCCAATTTTTCTTGATGATATGTTTAACCGCTCTATGTTGAACAGAGAAGGTAGTGATAAACGGACAAAAAATGTCATTTATTTTCTTAGAGTTAGTAACTAAAAGTTCCTCCTGACTAATCTGGGTGATTTCTGTGATAGTACTATCTAGGGACACCCCATTATAGCCCTTCTCCAAAAAACGTTCTTTCAAAATATTAGCTTGTATCTGAAAATCTGTGGTGTTTGTACAATTTCTTCTCAGTCTTAGCAATTGTCCTTTGGGGACATTAGCAAGCCAGCTGGGATGATGGCAACTATCCAAAGGAATATAACTATTCCGATCCGACAACTTGAAAAACGTTTTGGTGATAATTTTGTTGTCTACCCTCACCAAGGTGAGGTCTAAAAAACTAACTTCTTCATGACTGAAGTTATAGGTGAGTCTGATATTGTGATTATTATAATTCAAGGTAGTAAAAAAGTTTTCTAGCGATTGTGTATCCCCATTCCACAACAAAAGAATGTCGTCAATGTATCTCCTATAGAAGACCAATTCTGGCCAATCCCTGGAGTATATAATCTCTTCCTCCCAGAAGGACATAAATAGATTGGCAAGACTGGGGGCGAATTTCGCCCCCATAGCCACACCCTTTATTTGTAAATAATATTTGCCATCAAACCACATGTAATTCTTAACCATTGCAAATTCAAGTAGTTGTATAATGAAATCAATATGTGTAGAACCAAGAGGGCTCTGCTGTCTTAGGTAACATTCTGCGGCTCTCATTCCATCTGCATGGTTAATGTTACTGTACAGCGATTCAACATCTGCTGTAACCAATATTGTAGATGGAGTGATAACTACGTCTTTAATGGCATTTAGGACTTGTTTAGTGTCCTTGAGATATGAGGGGGTGTGGACTACCAGTGGCTGAAGATAATGGTCTATGTATTGCCCGATCTTGGAGCAAAGGGAATTGATCCCGCTGACTATTGGCCTTCCCGGGGGTTTCAAAGGGTCCTTGTGAATCTTAGGTAGGATATAGAGGATTGGTATTTTAGGTGCCTTGGGACAGAGAAAGTCCCTTTCCTTTTTGTTGATGATATCTCTCTCAAAGCCAGTCTTAATGATAGCTTTCAGGGCGTTCTTAAAGGTCGTTGTAGGATTATGATTGAGGGGAAGGTATGTGGAGGAATCTTTCAAAATGTTGTATACTTCCTCCATGTAATCCTGCTTATTAAGGACTACTATTCCTTCACCTTTATCCGCAGGGCGGATGACCAAGTCGTTTTTTTCTAACAGTGTTTTAGTTGCACGTTTAAGACTTGCATCTGCATATACTTTTTTAATCTGTAATTTCTGTAAGTCTCTTAAGGTTTGATCTCTAAAAAGGCCCACTGCAGAATTAGTTTGTGGTGGAGGGTTGAATGTAGATGCATTACTGAGGTTAGAGGAATTCCTATTTTTATTCATAGTTACATCTTTAGCAATGGGATTAGTTTGGAAATGTCTTTTTATGGACAATTTTCTAGCGAACTTGTGCACGTCTATGAACGTCTCAAATTTGTTAAGGGATCTAGCAGGTGCGTACTTTAATCCTTTATCTAGGAGCTTCAGTTCATTATCTGAAAGGGTTGTAGTACTCAGATTAAAGATACCTTTACCTATTATACCTTCCTCCTTTTTTGGGTATCTATGTATTCTTCTTCCTCCTCTCTTTCCTCTTGGTCTGCGCTCCTCTTTCTTATCCTGCCTGATCCTAAAAAATGTTGTTCCTGATTATTATAATAATGATAATTATTAGTATTATGGACCCTAGGAGTTACTGAAGGGTAATAGTTAGGAGCAGGATTTCTCGGAGGGTTGTAAGATTTTTTGTGTGGTTTTTTATAATTCTTTTTCTGATTTCTTGGAGAGGGGTAGTACCCTCTATCATTAGATTGTATCTCAGGTCCCTTTCTGTAATACCCCCCATGCTGAGCTGGTCTAGCAGGGCTATGTTGATAGTTCCTCTCAAGAGGATAAGGTTGGTTAAAATTTTGCGGTGTATGGTAATTATTGGGGTGCCACCTAGAGTCTCTAAAACCCACATTAGAGTCAGGTAGATTGGATAATGGTTCAAACCTATTAGAGGTTTTGATCTGATAGTCATTCTTATTGCTATTAGCATTTCTATTCCTATTTTTATTTGAATTTTTCCCTTTTGGGAACGATGACTTAGGTATAGGAGGTTTTGGGGACCTAGGTGTAGGTGCTGTGACAGATATCTGCATGACATCTTGGGGGTCCTTTTGCCATTTAAAAATCAGTTTAGACTGGTAATCGTTTAGATCACGTTGATATTTTTTTCTTTTTTTATTCTTTTGTTCATTTTCTATGTGCTCCAGGTGTTTCTTTAATTTGTTAGACTCGGAGGTATATTCCTCATTATTTTTGTAGGGGATTAACCTTTCCCTAACTATGTTGATTTCTTTGTCTAACATGGCCAGTTTCTTTTTCTTTCTGGCAATGATGAACTTCAGCAGATCTAAACCAGCTAAGTTAAAATACTGGTGCCATTCTGCCACTGCTGCAGTATCATCAGAGTCAGGAGTAACATTCCACCTAAGGGCTCTCGGGACCATTTGTTCTCCAACGTATCTCTCTAGAAAGGAGACGTCCCATAGAGTTTTAACCTCAGTAGTGGTGAGATTGTTCAGATGTAAAAAAATACCCCTAAGGTCATTTGATTCATGGGTATGGGTGAAAAAATCAATAGATATGGCAGCTCTTGAGGCTCTAACATCAAAGATATCACCCATCCTAAATAGGAAAGCAGCTTCAAACTATAAAATCGGTAACAGACAATCAAATAGAAAAACACAACAGTGAGCGCTAGTCCTGAAAGCGGCTAAGCACTCTAAGCAACCAATATGTACTTAAAATGGAATAACATAAAATTAGTGCAGCGCTAAAAGTAGTGATATTAAGAAAGATATAAGTCCACTGAAAAGTCTTGGTATTGGACGTGTCAAGTGACAAATGAGGATTCAAAATTGGTGATCCGTGTGGAAACGGCTGAAAAACGCACTCACCAGAAGCAAGACACATAAACGTAGTGTGCATCTAGAGCTCATGGATCCTCAATCCAGAAGGGGATAAAGCTGGTCCAGTTACAGGAATGGTGGATCCCTCCTCTGTGGATGCAGCAACAGATCCTCCTCTCCCCAATAAGGTGTAGGATTCCAAGATCAGGATTCTGCAAGCAAAAGCTCCTCAGGGGAGTTTTAGGGAAGGACACCCATAGTGTAGTAGGTTATAAAAAGCAGCTTTATTAAAAATTATAGTATCCAATTCAAAGTAGGCAGGTATCATAAAGATGTGTCAGTAAGACAAACTAACCCTGACACTCTGAATAGTGGCCGCCGGGCCTCCACGTGGCTCCGGCGGCGTAGCGTCTCGACGTCCAGGCTCCTCCTTACGCGTTACGTGCGCACGCACATCTTCAGAGGTATGGAACCATTGGCGTGATGACGCGAATAGGCGCATATATACAAGCATAATGACGCATGCGCGGTTGTGTATGCGCCAGTGTGCAATAACTAAGGCGCATGTGCGTGGCTCCGTCTTCCATTTTAATGGAGCTCAAAGACACAGGATAGAAGGGCAAGAATGCCCTATAATTGACAGATGAATGTCAATGAAGACAAGTTCAACAACGGTGTGAAATACACCTATTTGAAAGACAATCTGATTCAGATCTATATAGAAAATATAAAATAGGCGCGATAGCGCCGATGTGTTGAATAAGTCCTTAATAAGCAGGATTACATGGAGGAAGTATACAACATTTTGAAAGATTCCTCCACATACCTTCCCCTCAATCATAATCCTACAACGACCTTTAAGAACGCCCTGAAAGCTATCATTAAGACTGGCTTTGAGAGAGATATCATCAACAAAAAGGAAAGGGACTTTCTCTGTCCCAAGGCACCTAAAATACCAATCCTCTATATCCTACCTAAGATTCACAAGGACCCTTTGAAACCCCCGGGAAGGCCAATAGTCAGCGGGATCAATTCCCTTTGCTCCAAGATCGGGCAATACATAGACCATTATCTTCAGCCACTGGTAGTCCACACCCCCTCATATCTCAAGGACACTAAACAAGTCCTAAATGCCATTAAAGACGTAGTTATCACTCCATCTACAATATTGGTTACAGCAGATGTTGAATCGCTGTACAGTAACATTAACCATGCAGATGGAATGAGAGCCGCAGAATGTTACCTAAGACAGCAGAGCCCTCTTGGTTCTACACATATTGATTTCATTATACAACTACTTGAATTTGCAATGGTTAAGAATTACATGTGGTTTGATGGCAAATATTATTTACAAATAAAGGGTGTGGCTATGGGGGCGAAATTCGCCCCCAGTCTTGCCAATCTATTTATGTCCTTCTGGGAGGAAGAGATTATATACTCCAGGGATTGGCCAGAATTGGTCTTCTATAGGAGATACATTGACGACATTCTTTTGTTGTGGAATGGGGATACACAATCGCTAGAAAACTTTTTTACTACCTTGAATTATAATAATCACAATATCAGACTCACCTATAACTTCAGTCATGAAGAAGTTAGTTTTTTAGACCTCACCTTGGTGAGGGTAGACAACAAAATTATCACCAAAACGTTTTTCAAGTTGTCGGATCGGAATAGTTATATTCCTTTGGATAGTTGCCATCATCCCAGCTGGCTTGCTAATGTCCCCAAAGGACAATTGCTAAGACTGAGAAGAAATTGTACAAACACCACAGATTTTCAGATACAAGCTAATATTTTGAAAGAACGTTTTTTGGAGAAGGGCTATAATGGGGTGTCCCTAGATAGTACTATCACAGAAATCACCCAGATTAGTCAGGAGGAACTTTTAGTTACTAACTCTAAGAAAATAAATGACATTTTTTGTCCGTTTATCACTACCTTCTCTGTTCAACATAGAGCGGTTAAACATATCATCAAGAAAAATTGGAATATATTAAAATCAGATCCAGTTTTGAGCAACATACTTCCTGATACACCTGAAGTAATTTTTCGGAGACCAGCCATTCTTAGAGATAAAATATCTCCTAACATTATTAACCCTCCTGTCAAATCACTCACACTGTTTAATATGAAAGGATTTTACCCCTGTAATAGGTGCATCGCCTGCAAATGCAATGGAAGTAGAAAGAAGAAAATCTATACCTATAGTTCCAGTCAAACACACAAGGCATATGAAATAGATAAATTTATAAGTTGTGACAGCAAATTTGTAGTTTATCTGCTTGAATGCCCGTGCTCCAAACAATATATTGGCCGGACCACCAGGAGGCTTAGAGACCGCCTTCGGGAACACATTGCTAACATCAGAAAAGGATATAAAGAGCATTCATTATCCCTACATTACAGACGTTTCCATCATAGGGATCCCACATCACTCAAGTTTGTGGGGATCGACTTAGTCACCCCACATTGGAGGGGTACACATAAAGTGAGAGCAGTTTCCCAGCTGGAGACTAAAAATATTTTCGAATTGGGTACTTCCCATCCAGCGGGGCTTAATATAGACTTAGATCTTAACTGCTTCATTGCTAATGGGTGACGTAAATTTAAACAATCAATTTCTTCCTTTTGTTCCTTTTTATAGACGCATGGATTGACCTTCTCACATGCGTTTCTATCTAAGCAATTTCTATTGATCTTTTAATGATTCTCACATGTGTCATTAGTTTTGGGGTTAGTGCAGATTTAGTTCTGCAGTTTTGTTTTATTTTATTTTAGTTTTATCCTCTGAGAACTTTGTTCTGGTATATAACTTTTATACATATGATGTCTTTTTGTATGTTGATAAATTTTTAACTTGCAAAGATATAATGACGCATGTATTTACACATACTCAAATTATACTACTTAATTGGAATAAGTTCAACACATTGGCGCTATCGCGCCTATTTTATATTTTTTATATAGATCTGAATCAGATTGTCTTTCAAATAGGTGTATTTCACACCGTTGTTGAACTTGTCTTCATTGACATTCATCTGTCAATTATAGGGCATTCTTGCCCTTCTATCCTGTGTCTTTGAGCTCCATTAAAATGGAAGACGGAGCCACGCACATGCGCCTTAGTTATTGCACACTGGCGCATACACAACCGCGCATGCGTCATTATGCTTGTATATATGCGCCTATTCGCGTCATCACGCCAATGGTTCCATACCTCTGAAGATGTGCGTGCGCACGTAATGCGTAAGGAGGAGCCTGGACGTCGAGACGCTACGCCGCCGGAGCCACGTGGAGGCCCGGCGGCCACTATTCAGAGTGTCAGGGTTAGTTTGTCTTGCTGACACATCTTTATGATACCTGCCTACTTTGAATTGGATACTATAATTTTTAATAAAGCTGCTTTTTATAACCTACTACACTATGGGTGTCCTTCCCTAAAACTCCCCTGAGGAGCTTTTGCTTGCAGAATCCTGATCTTGGAATCCTACACCTTATTGGGGAGAGGAGGATCTGTTGCTGCATCCACAGAGGAGGGATCCACCATTCCTGTAACTGGACCAGCTTTATCCCCTTCTGGATTGAGGATCCATGAGCTCTAGATGCACACTGCGTTTATGTGTCTTGCTTCTGATGAGTGCGTTTTTCAGCCGTTTCCACACGGATCACCAATTTTGAATCCTCATTTGTCACTGGACACGTCCAATACCAAGACTTTTCAGTGGACTTATATCTTTCTTAATATCACTACTTTTAGCGCTGCACTAATTTTATGTTATTCCATTTTAAGTACATATTGGTTGCTTAGAGTGCTTAGCCGCTTTCAGGACTAGCGCTCACTGTTGTGTTTTTCTATAAATATAAATGTATTTTAATTTTTTTTATATATTTTTAAATAAATTTACTAAGGCCAAAATTGCAGCATTTCAAATATATTTTTCTTCCATGTCAATTAGGGATGACTATGAGTAAAATTATGTCATGCCTTTTTCTCATTAAATAGTTACATGATATAGGTAACCAGAGTGGTATACAAATCTCTATTATTTTATCTTCTGTCTTTTTATTGGTCATGATTATAGGGCTGTCAATTATTTTATAGGGCCAAAAGGCATGCTCAGGAGCAACAAGTGGTAAAGCTACATGTACCAAAATAGAGATTTAGCTGTTTATCTCTGCAGCTGAAGATAACTCCTGCATATACTGTTTTCATTGTATGCCCAGGATTGAGATGCGACGTTATAGATGATATAAGTGAAGATTCATGGCTATGCGATGAAGACAAATTAGTTATATATATACCAGATTTTAAACTTTTAAAAATATCATGTGGGTGTAGACATTGGCCTGATTTACTACAGGGAATTAATATAAGGGATGGATTGTTATGGTATGCTTGCATTGGTATTGGTACTTATTTTTGAAGCCTTTATCTCTCTCTCCCCAAGTGAGCTACAAAATATGTGGATAATTACTTTAAAGCCTAATTCCAGGAATTCTGTGACTTTAATAGTTTGTGTGAAGGAAGTTGACCCAAACAACCAATTTCCATTGCTAATCAGCTTAACGGCTGTCAGAGCTGTATAAAAAAATGTATTTGCTGGCGTATAAAGCATCTGGGTGTATAAGACAAACCCCTAATTTTCCAGTTAAAACATTTTTGGTTTTGGGCTATACACGCTGAATAAGACTACCCTCCTTTCGAGGCAACACCATTTAAAAACATCAGATTTAAATAAACATCAGATTTGATTAAATATAAACCCACTAATTTGTCAGCCTGCTAGATGTGCGGTAATACTGTATGTACGGTAGCTTCGGCTACATACAGTATACAGTATACCGCGCTGAGTCAAGCTGGCTCAAAACGTATGTCCATAACCTGTCAGCCTGCTGGATTTGTGGTAATACTGTATGTACGGTAGCTTCGGCTACATACAGTATACAGTATACCGCGCTGAGCCAAGTTGGCTCAAAACGTATGTCCATAACCTGTCAGCCTGCTGGATTTGTGGTAATACTGTATGTACGGTAGCTTCGGCTACATACACTATACAGTATACCATGCTGAGCCAAGCTGGCTCAAAACGTACATAGTATATGTATTACTGTATACTGTATGTAGCTTAAGCTACCGTACATACAATATTACCGCACATCCAGTGGGCTGACAGATTAGGGACGTTTGTTTTGAGCCATCTTGGCCCAAACGAACTACAGGTTCACATTGTATACCCCACGTATAAGAAGACCCCCGATTTATGGGGCATGTTTTTAAGTATAAAAAGTCCTCTTATACTCCGGAAAATCCGGTATACCGTATGTCCCTAGTTCTTGTCCCATTCCCATAACAAAGTCAGGTTGGTCTGAGTGCTGCTCAGCCATTAACAGGAAGTCTTTTATTTTTATGCATGAATAGAAGGTTAACTTTGATTTGCTGAGGTGGAGATTGTGACATCATCTTCCCACCTTCTGAGGAAGTCTTGTATTCATTCAAAAAATACAAGGATTCCTTTGAAAGACTGAGCAGTAATCAGCCCAACTCAGTTTTGTTCGAGAAATGGAATGGCAAGTCCATGTATATGATTTATACAGGGCTAACAGCCGCTGCATTGATAAAAAAAGGAAATAGTTTGTTGGGATAGCTTGGCCTAAAGAACTATCTAAAGTCATAGTATTCCTGGAGTTAGGCTTTACCCTAAAAATGAGATAAATTGGTTGTTGTATTAATTGCATCATTCAGATCATATACTGTAATTGAACAGCCAGTTTGAATTTGTGTGTAAATGATAAATTACCATAAGGGGTTTATATTATTATACAGGATTTATATAGCACCAAAAGTCTGTGCAGTGCTTTACAACATGGGTGCAGACAGTACAGTTTCAATACAGGAGGAATCAGAGGGCCTTGCTCATTAGAGCTTACAATATAAAAGGGAGGATCAAGTGATACAAAAGGTAATAACTATAGGGGGATGAGCTAATGGAGAAAGTGGAAATACAGTTGTTAGATGGGGTGGGATAGGAGAGGCTAAGGAAAGTTCTTGAGACAAGCATGGGTGAAGGTGACAAGGGAGCGAGAGAGGAGGAAGTCTTGACAGGAACAAAGGGAACCATTTGGTTGGTATTTTGAGACTAGGTGAGTGATGTAGCTCAGGGTTGAGTTGTGAATGCTTTGTAAGGTATGGTTAGTAATTTGAATATAATTTGTAGGGTAAGTGGAAGCCAATGGAGGGTTTGGCAGAGAGAGAGGTAGCACACACTGAATAGTTAGCGAGGTGCAAGTCTGGCAGCAACATTCATGATGGAATGAAGGGGGATAGCCTATCTAAAGGTATTCCAATGATGAGGGAGTTGCAGTAGTTGAGGCGAGAAATAACCAGAGAGTGAATTAGAAGTTTTATGGTGTCAATGGTTAGGAAGGGGCGTATTTTGGAGATATTGTACCATTTAAGGTCGCAAGCCTTGGACAGTGATTGGATGTGGAGCAGAAAGGAGAGGTTAGAGTCTAGGATTACACCTAGCATCCTGGCACGGGTTCATAGTTGTGCCATTCATCTTGACAGAGCAGTCAGGGGAAGGGGCACATGGGGGGGAAATTTTATGATCCTGGCAGAATGACCACACCAAGAATCTTAAACGACGCAGTCGTGCACTGGAGCGATTATTGCGCAAAACCAGATGCCAACAAGCGTTTACCCTATACAAATCTGCCTTCCTCACCTACACCTCCTCCCTCCACGCCGCCAAACAAGCCTACTTCGTAACCCTCATCAATACCCTCTCCTCCAGTCCTCGCCGGCTCTTCTCCACTTTTAACTCCCTACTCTCTCCCCCCCCCCACCACCTCCACCCAGTACCTCACTCATCGCCCACGAGATTGCTAACCACTTCCAAAACAAGATCGATGCAATCCGTAGGGACATCCCCAATGCTCAGACCTACACCCCACCTAGCCTCCCTCCCATGATAACCACCTCAACACCCCCCTCCTCTAACCTCGCAGCTGCCCAGACCCCCATCCCATCTAACATCCCGCACACTATAACCCCCCCAACACTCCACTCCTTCGACCTTGCTACCACTGAAGAGGTCACTAAGGTCTTCTCCGAAGCCCGCCTCACCACCTGCCCCCTTGACCCTGTCCCCACACAACTCCTACGGTCACCCTCCTCCTCCATCCTATGCTCCCTTGCCCACATCTTCAATCTCTCCCTCTCTACTGGTGCATTCCCCTCCCCCCTAAAGCACGTGCACATCACCCCCATACTCAAAAACCCTCCCTGGACCCCACCGACCTGAACAACCTTAGACCCATCTCCCTTCTGCCATTTACATCCAAACTCCTCGAGCGCTTAGTCTATAATCGCCTAAGCTCCCACCTCAATGACAACAACCTCCTTGATCCCCTACAGTCTGGCTTCCGTCCCCTACACTCCACCGAAACCGCCCTACTCAAACTCACCAACGACCTGCTAACCACCAAAGCTAATGGCCACTACTCGGTCCTCCTACTCCTCTACCTCTCCGCGGCCTTCGAAACAGTTGACCACCCCCTCCGCCTTAAAAAACTATCAGAGACTCTGCTCTCTCCTGGCTCTCCTCCTATCTATCTCAATGCTCCTTCAGTGTTACCTATAACGCTGCCACCTCCCCCTCTCTCCCCCTCTCTGTTGGGGTCCCCTAAGGCTCTGTCCTCAGGCCCCTTCTCTTCTCCATCTGCACCTCCTCTCTTGACCAACTGATACACTCCCACGGCTTCAACTACCACCTCTACGCTGATGACACGCAAATCTACCTCTCTACCCCTCGCCTCACCCCTTCAGTCTCCGCCCAAATCGCCTGCCTACTGAACGACATATCAGACTGGATGTCACTCCACTTCCTCAAAGTAAACCTTTCCAAAACCGAGCTTCTAGTTTTCCCCCCAGCCCGTGCCCCCCCCTAACCTCTCCATCACGACCAATAATGCCACAATCTGTCCCACCCTGCAAGCCAAAGTTCTAGGTGTCACTCTAGACTCCAACCTATCCTTCCAGCCCCATGTCCAATCGCTGGCAAATTCATGCAGGCTCCACCTTCGCAACATCTCCAAAATACATTCGTTCCTAACCCCAGACACTACTAAACAACTCATTCACTTCATTATTATCTCACGACTCGACTACTGCAACTTCCTCCTCACTGGCTTACCTCATCACAGACTCTCCCTGCTTCAGTATATCCTGAACTCAGCGGTCAGACTTATCCACCTTACCAACCGCTCCGTATCCGCCACCCCCCTCTGTCATCCCCTCCACTGGCTTCCGATTGCCCAACGCATAAAATTCAAACTACTAACATTGATATACAAAGCTATTCATAATACTGCCCCAAACTACCTCACCAACCTGATATCCAAATACCACCCAACACGTACTCTTTGCTCCTCACAAGACCTCCTACTCTCCAGTTCCCTGGTCTCCTCCTCCCATGCCCGACTCCAGGACTTCTCCAGGTCTTCCCCCATCCTCTGGAACTCACTACCCCAATCCATCAGACTGTCACCTACCCTCCTCACCTTTAGGTGCACCCTGAAAACCCATCTCTTCAGGGAAGCCTACCCCGCCCTCACCTAACAGCCGATCTCCTCTACTCCTCCTACCACTCCATCCCCCACAGCCATTTCCTCCTGTACCACTATACCCTGCCTCCTAGATTGTAAGCTCCAAGGAGCAGGGCCCTCGAACCCCTCGTGTATTGTATTGTTACTGTATTGTCTCATGTACTGTCCCCCACTATAATGTACAGTGCTGAGCAAGCTTTTTGGCGCTATATAAATACTGTATAATAATAATAATAATAATCTTGGTTTCGGATAGATTGAGCTTGAGGAAGTGGTGTGACATCTTGACCGATATGCCCGTCAGTAAGTTAATGCAGCGTGAGGAGATTGATGTTGTCAGCTAAGAGGTGTAGAGATAGATTTGGGTGTCATAAACGTAGAAATGATATTGAAATTGATGGATGCTGACAGGAAAAGGAAGAGGCGAGGAGGAAGTAGAATTGTAAGTGACAATGAAGGTGCAAAGGGATAGGTAAGATGAGAACCAATGAAGAGCAGAGTCACAGAGACCAAATGAGTAAAGTTTTTTTGAAGAGGAGGGGGTGGTTAACTATATCAAAGGCGGGCAAAAGGTACAGAAGTAGGAGTACAGAATAGTGTCCATTGGTTTTAGCTGTTAGTAAATTGTTTTTGGGTTTTAGGAGAGCAGTTTCTGTGGAGTGTTGAGGGAGAAATCCAGACTGAAGGGGATCAAGAAGGTTATTCTTAATGAGGTAGTCACTCGGTTGTAGACCAGACATTCAAGGAGTTTGGGGGAAAAGTGGAGCAAGGGGATTGAGTGAAGGTCGTTAAGATTGGTGGAATCCAAGAAAGGCTTTTTAAGTATAGGGGTGACTACTGCATGTTTTAGAGAGTTGAGGAAGATGCCAGAAGAGAGGGCAAGATTGAAGAGGTACGTTAGAGAGTACAGAATAGAGCCAGAGGGAAGCAGTAGTATTTGAGAGGGAACGGGTCCAAGGGGCAGGTGGTTAGATGAACATTAGAAAAAAAGGTTTGTAATCTTGTATATATTAGCTGGGTTAAATGAGTTATGTGTTGAGTGTACCTGTAAACATGGGGTGTTAAGTAGGGGAGATATCTGTACAGTGGAGATCTCATCACGAATTGTATGTCTTATTTTTTAGGTGATTTGAGATCTCCTGGGCAGTGAGTGGAGGCAGCGAAGGACAAAGTAGAGAGTTAAAGGAAAAGAAGAGTTGATGGGGACTAGATAGGAAGTTATTAGTGAGAATAATAAAATAGGTCTGCTTGGCAGTGTGGAGGCAGGAAGTATATTTTTGGAGGGTAGATTTACAGTATATTGGTTAAAGTCTTTCTGAGACTCATTCGTAAGCCACAGAAGCTCAAGAGCATGGCTTTGTTTTTTGAGACTTCTGGTGTCTTCTGTTTGCTAGGGTTGTAGGGGTCAGGTCCTGGTTCTGTGTGTAGTGAAGGGGGAGAGCGCATCCAGGGTGGAAGACAGGGATCTATTGTAAACAGAAGTGGCTAGATTGGTGCAGGACAGGGGTGAGATTTTGGTGAGATGGGTAGTAGCCGAAAAGTGAAAAGAAGGGGTAAAGTAGCAAAGATTTCTAAGAGTAATTGTTAGGCAGTTAGAGGGAGAGGTGGTTTAAGACAGGGAGAGAGCAAAACAAATAAGTTGGTGATCAGAGAGAGAAAAATGATTGTTGGAGAGTTTGCATGGAGTGCAAAGGTAGGAGAATACAAGTTCAAGGGTGTTGCCATTAGAGTGAGTAGAAGTATGTATCCATTGTTTCATGTCAAAAGAGGAGGTTAGTCTGAGAAGTTAAGAAGTATCAAGAGTGTTGGTTTTAGCAGGGATGTTGAAGTCATCGAGAATTACTTGGGATTTCAAATAAGAGAAAGTAGGGTAGCCAGGCAAAGAAGTCATCAAGAAGAGTTGATACCGGTTCAGGGGGCAGGTAGATCACAGAAATTCTTAAAGAATTGAAGAAAATAGATGTAAACAGTGAGCTTCAAACAATGAGATGGACAGAGAGGGAGGAGAGTGAAGAACATATAAAATGCTCTGTGGAGAAAGATGGATTCCCACTCCACCTCCTTTCCATCCACTGGATCTGGGGAAGTGAGTCAAGAGAAGACCACAATTAGAGAGTTAAACAGGAGAAACAGTGTTAGTTTCATAAAGCTACATTTTGGTAACAACAAGTAGATTAAAAGAGTTAGCAAGGGGCCGTTTCAAAGGGTGCAGAAGAAGGGGAGGCTGGTTTTGAGAAGAAGAGGAATAGAAACTAAATTGTGCTGACTGCTGCTGCTGCCAAAGGGTGCTGGGTGAAGGTGGCGATGGGTAGATTTAAATGATGGAGGCCCAGTGTTTATGGGTTAGATCTCCAGAGGTTAGGAGAAGCAGAAGCATGAAGGAGGTAATATGTGAGTGTGATTCATATTAAGTGTCATGCCTCAACGTTCTGGGGATTTAATTAGCATGTGGGATTAGAATTAGGTGGAGGTGATGAGTGCAGTACTAAGGAGAGGACAGAAGTGAGGGCGATATATACAGATTGTGGAGAGGAGAAGAGGGGTGAGTTTTAGAATTTAGGGAGAGAGGACACAACTGTGAAAGGGAAAGGTAGAGAGAGTATGTTACAGAGAGGAATATCTAAATGTGGAAACACATTTGTGACGATCGCGACCCCTGCCCCTTCTCACCAAACTCGTGACCGAAGAACTGGTCAATCTAAAACCGCAATGTCACGTGCGTAACAATACCCCACCCAGCTGCGCCCTGAACAACGATTTTCCAGCTCACTGGACCACAAATTGATGTACCGGCAGCCTGAGCGTGATTGTTACTGGGTCAGGTTAATTACGCAATTAACCCTTCACACTGCCACCACCTCCTTTTTGTACAGAGAAAGAGGAAACTCGGCAATATCAGCAATAACACTGTAATGTTTAGATAATCGTCTGTACGCCATTATCACCACAGACAGGTTATACAGGGGGTTAAACACACATAGTAGCACTCTTCAGCAGCAGGAATTTGTAAGTTGCATTAACGAGCTATAGAAACAGTTCAACACTTTCAGAAAGAAAGATTTATTACTAAAAGGTCAAAAGGGTGCAATAAAAATATTTACAGAAAAAAGATGTAACCAATATATATATAAATATACATAGAACAATAGCACAGCAAAGAGGTAACAGAAAGGAGGTTAAAGGGTTAAAGTACTTGCCAATCAGCCTTGGGTTAAGCATATCAAGTTTCAGAACAAAAGGGCACCATCTCCCAAGTTGGTTCTGATGTTAAACGGGAGAATTCTTCAACTTCCACTCTTAGGTCTGACAGCCTATTATGTAGTCCCCCAGCAGGGGGTGTCTCTGAAGCCAAGGACCAATGCCTCATTTGTGGAGGGGTTGCCTTGGCGGAGACCCAAGCTAGAACCAAAATCCCTCATAGCTTATATTTTGGCTTATAACTTTTCCTAGGCAGAAGTAACATTCCACCAGATTAATATGCAGACGTATCTGCGGAGCAGTTAGATATGAAATATAAATTACAGACTTGAATGGTTCAAGAGATGTAATTTTCTGCTTTCCAATATATTCCAGCCAAGGAGAGTGACATATCGTACTGTTTGTCTTCTCGTGCCCAATCTGAAGATATGCCTGTTTTTTATAAGTCATATTTCAAGATATGAGACATGGGGAAAAATTGTTATGAAAAGTGTTATCTAGTTTCTTACTCCTCTGGAATGTCTTTGAACTCAGGGGAAGGCTTGGGTTATCCTTTTACGATGTGCCAGATTGCACAGGTTCTTTAGACAGGGAGGCCCCAGGTCCCTTGGGGATTTTATAGCTCGGAGCTTCCTGCTGTGTTCTGGCCTCCTGTGACACTTCCAACACACACTGACCAAATGTCACTGTGGCTGTCAGAGAGGGAGAGGGATGATCCAAGAGGGGGAGAAGGATCTACAAGATGGAGGGTTTGGAGCAAAATGGTTGAACCGCGTCCATCTCTGTGGGCATGATTGCAAAAAACCAGATTGCAGGTGAACGTTGTAGCAAAGTAGTTTTCTGTAGAATTTCACTTTGTGGAATTGCTGAAGTGGAAGAGCAGAAGTGCCACTTAATTAAAGAACCCCACTTTCTTAAAAGAACCACAACATGTGCCCTCCTAACATGTGCTACTTCATAAAAGTGGTCTAGATTTATAAAATCAATCAGGAGTTAATAATAGGCAAACAGCTAGCAGAACAAACCATGCCACAATCACAATGCAAGAGAACCAAGAGGGCAGGATTGTAAAGATTAACCCCTTCACGCCTAAGGGTAAAATAAATCTAAAAGCCTAAGCACAATTCTGCAACTTTGACATGTGTTAGTAAAATCGTACATATCATCACAACTACTTTATACATCCAGGTGGATTATAACTTGTTTTTTTGCAGGACAAATTGGGCTTTCATTTGGTGGTAAATGCTAATGGATAGCTCCTAATTTTTTTTTATTCTCAATGGAAAACTGGCCCACAATAGTAAAAAAAATAATTTTTTTTTATTTAGCTGTGTTTCTTGTTACGACCATAACCTACCTCCATAGAACAATCCAAAATAAATTCTCCAGCTATTAACGATTGCAGCGATACCATATATGTGTATGTTATTTGTTGTTTGTACCCGTAGTACAGCCCAGAATCAATAGTGCGCATTTTGTTTTTGTCTTTTTTTTAAATCTAAAACACCCTGACACTGACATTAACGCTAACTGACACTAATACCAATTTTTTATTTAAATCCTGACCCTTGACCCTGAACTTTGACCCTGACCTTGACCCAAACACTAACCCTGGTACTGAACTAGGTATTTTTCTTTATTTTTTATTTTATTTTTTAATATTTATTTATGTTTTTTTTACAAACTTTTTTTTATCTCTCTATGTCAGGAGTTAGAAAGATACAATTTATCTCTCTTCTCCATTCATAGAGAGAGAAAAAACAAGGGGGCCGGGCTGCACAGTGACTGATCACTGTGATAGCCAATCAGAGGCTATCACAGCGATCACGTGACCCGGAATTGGGAGTCCCAGGTCCCGATCGTTAGAACGGGACCCGGGGCTCTCAGTGACACCGCGGTTTCTGTGCTGGGAGCGCGCCGAGCGGCACGCTCCCAGCACAAAGACAGATACGCAAATATGCGGCCCCATGGGAAAAAGCCAAATTCCGTGAGGCCGCATATTTGTGTGCCGTCGGCGTCAAGGGGTTAAGATCAGTCCATAATGTAATTAAGACGCTAAAGAAAAAATTAAACATCACAATAATGTGAAAAAGACTACAGATGGTGAAAGCAGCAACATAGATGCTGGGTTTACCATGAAGACATTGAGGTATGTCAGTCTCTATTCAGTTGTAACTGGATGTGAAGCAGCAGCATAGAGTTTACCTGTGAAGAGACAGGGAAGAGATGTTCATATGAGCAAGAGCGGAAGTACCACTTAATTAACTTCCTACCGACCGCGCATAGCCGAATGACGGCTTCACCGCGGCCGGCCAGTTCTGAGTGGACGTCATATGACGTCCTCCCAGAACGCGCTCTCCTGCGCGCCCCAGGGGGCGCGCACCCGGCGATCTCCGTGATCGCTGTGTCCTACGGACACAGCTGATCACGTGATGTGGTGAAAGGCCGATCCCACCGGCCTTTTACCACGTGATCAGCGGTGTCCAATGACACGCTGATCACAGGGAAATGCAAGTGCCGGTTCTCGGCTGCACTTACCTCACGCTGTCAGATCGTGAGGAAAGTACTGCCGAGAACCGGCAGTTGTCAGAGCGGGGATCGGCACCGATCATCAGGGCACTGATGATCAGTGCCCTGATGATCGGTGCCCAGCAGTGACACCCGCAAGTTCCGCCCAGCAGTGCGCCCACTAGCCCCGCCCACCCGTTCCCAGCAGTGCCCCCGCCTGTGCCCAGCAGTGCCCCCACCTGTGCCCAGCAGTGCCCCCACCTGTGCCACTCTGCAGTGCCACCTACCTGTGCCCAGAAGTGCCACCTACATGTGCCCAGCAGTGCCACCCACCTGTGCCCACCCACCAGTGCCACCCACCTGTGCCCACCAGTGCCACCCACCTGTGCCCACCCACCAGTGCTGCCCACCAGTGCCACCCACCAGTGCAGCCCAGCAGTGCTGCCAGTCAGTGCCACCAGTCAGTGCCCAGGGGTTGTGCCAGTCAGTGCCGCCAGTCAGTGCCCAGAAGTGATGCCAGTCAGTGCCGTCTATCAGTACCCATCATCAGTGTCACCTATCAGTGCCGCCTATCAGTGCCGCCTATCCGTGACCCCTAATTAGTGCTGTCTATCAGTGCCGCCTATCCATGCCACCTCATTAGTACTGCCTATCAGTGCCCTTTAGTGCTGCCTATCAGTGCCCATCAGTGCCGCCTATCAGTGGCCATCAGTGCCGCCTCATCAACGCAAATCAGTGAAGGAGAAAAAATACCTGTTTGAAAAATTTTATAAAAGAAACAAATAAACTTTTTTTTTTTTTTCAAATTTTTTGCACTTTTTTAAATTTATAGCACAAAAAGTAAAGCGCCCAGTGGCGAATAAATACCACCAAAAGAAAGCTCTATTTGTGAGAAAAAAATGATCAAAATTTCATATGGGTACAATGTTGCATGACCGCGCAATTGTCAATCAAAGTGCTGCAGCGCTGACAGCTGAAAATTGGCCTGGTAAGGAAGGGGGTATAAGTGCCTGGTAGGCAAGTGGTTAAAGAACCCTGCTTTATTGAGAAAAAAAACCCAGCATGTGCCACCCTAGCATGTGCCTCCTTTAGCATTTTGAGCTTCAGCTCAATCCAGGAATTACATATTAGACTATAAACAGCAGAGGAAGAAATTCAAAAAAGAGGACAGTCCTTGCGGACTTCCAGACCAAGACGAAACAAGTGTGGAAAAACTAGAATTCCTATCACAAACATCCAATAATAGGGCAATCCACTTTTATTTTGCTCTAATAATATCTTAAAAAGGGGGGTGCTTACCATGAATATCAGGTAGGTGGTGAAGGTCACAATCACCTGTAAAATAGGATATTGGCAAATTATAGATTATGGATACAGGGGGTATAGAAAAGATTCACCCCTAAAATAATCACATTTTTTTTAGCTTTGCAGCCTGAAATGAAGACAGACACAATTTTTGTTTTATCCAGCTGTATTTACTCTGTACAACTTATAACATCCAAGTGAAATACAGAACACCAACACGTCAGAAAAAAAATTCAAAAACAGGATCACTTAGTTGGAAGAAGGATCACCCCCTCCTAAAAGGTGTAGCTAATAACCTACTCAGTGGCACACAAATCCACTCGACTTTCAACTAGACATGTGCAAAACAAAATTGTTTTGTTTCATTTCACTTCATTATTTGCCTAATTTAGTTTTGTTCAATTCATTTAATTTGTTTCCAGAATTCTTTGTGTTTTGTTTATTCAAATTTGACCGAATATGAAATTCGAGTGGATTCAAATATAATTCTAATGGTTTAATTCTAATTGTAATGGGTTTGATAATAATTCTAACATTGCAATCCATAATCCACAATCAATGTGTTTTTGATGGTATAGGGGCTATATGAAAAGTTGTGTGACTATATTGGAAATTTCAATTTTTTTCAGCAAAATTTTCACATTGCTTTTGTTGATCACTACTCACGTCACCATAGCGCAGCTCACAATTTTTATTGTTTTATAAAGTATTCTATTCCTTTATTTCTATTCTATTCTATAATTTTATATTATATTCTAATATATTCTATTTGAATTCAAATTCATTCTACTTGAATTATAGAAGACAGTTATATTCTATTTAATTCTATTCTATTATTCTATTCTATTCTGTTCTGTTCTATTCTAATTGTTTCTATTCAATTCTGTTATTTTTTCCTCTATTCTTTTCTATTCTATTCTATTATTTTACATTCCATTGTAATGTATTCTATTCAAATTTAAATTTATTCTATTCAAAATTCAAATTTTGCAGGATCGTTATATTCTATTTAATTTTATTCTATTCCGTTGTTATTCTATTCTATTCTATTCTTTGATTCTCTATTCTAGTCCTTTCTATTCTGTTATTTTCTATTATATTCTTTGATTTTCTATTCCATTCTAATCTTTTCTATTATATTCTAATTGATTCTATTATTTTGTATTTTATTGTTTGACTTTCTATTCTAATTTTTTTCTATTCTATTCTTTGATTTTCTATTCTATTCTTTGATAATCCATTCTAATTGATTCTATTATTTTCTCTTCTATTTTGTTCTGTTTACTCTATGCTTTTCTATTTTTTTCTTTTGTATTCTGATCTATTCTTTTATTTTCTATTCTGTTTTTTTCTATTCTATTCTATTCTATATTTTAATTATCCATTTTATTTTCTTCTATTTTATTATTTATTATTCCTTTATTTTCTAATCTATTTTATTCTGTTCTTGTTTTCAAATTCAAATTTGTTTTGAATTTGTTTTCAAATTCAAATCGATTCATATTTTGTCTGAAATGTGTGTCATTCATTTAAATGTGTTACTATTGTAATTCTGAATTTGGATACATCCAAATCTCCAAATAATGGAAAAATTTGTCTGAATTTAGATTGGGAATTAAACAAATTGCACATGTCTACTTTCAACTGTGACCAGCTGTGGTCATTTTGATTACTTTGTCATGAAAAGAGCATCCATGGAGCATTTCAGTTCCTAGTAGCGCAACTGAAGCAAGCAATGAATTATAGGTGACAAGGCACTGTCAAAAGATGGATACAAAAAAATGTCAAAGGCTATTATTAAGAAGTGAAAGGTATTTGGTACAACACAGACCCTCCCTGGATCAGGACTTTGCTCCAAACTGGATGAAAGACCCAGGAGGAAACTGATCAGAGAGGCTACCAAGAGGCCTAGAGCAACTCTGAAGCAGTTGCAAGAATTTATGACAAAGAGTGGTCACCATGTGCAACAATGTTACAAATTCTCCACAAATGTGGCTTGTATGGGAGGGCTGCAAAGCCACTCCTCAAGAAAGGCCACATGCAGTCACAACTGAGCTTTGCCAAAACACACCTTATAGATTCTGAGGCCACATAGAAAAAGGTGTTATGGTCAGAAGAAACTAAAATTGAATTATTTGGCCTCAACACTAAGCGATGTCTGGCGGAACTCCAATACAGCTTACTATCCAAATAACACCATTTCTACAGCAAAGCAGGGACTGGAACACTTGGCAGGATAGAAGGAAAAAATGGATGGGGCAATATACTGTCAAATTCTGCTGCCCTCTGCCAGAAAGTGGTCAATCGAAAGAAGGTTTACCTTCCAAAATGAGATTGACCCAAACCACACAGCAAAAAGGACCATACATTGATGGAAGGAAAACCAGGTGAATGTATTTGCATGTCCTAGTCAGAGCCCAGCCTTAAACCCCATTGAAAATCTGTGGAATGACTTGTCTGCAGTCCACAAACGGTCACCATCAAATTTAACTGAACTTGAGCAGTTCTGCAAAGAAGAGTGGGCAAATATTGCAAAGTCTGAATGTACAAAGTTAGTAGAGACAGATCCCAACAGACTAAAGGCTGAAATTAAAGCAAAAGGTGGTTCAACAAAATACTGACACAAGGGGGTGATCCTTTTTCCAAATCGGCGATTCTGTTTTTGAATTTTGTGATATTTTTTCTGACATGTTGGTGTTATATCTTTCACATGAATGGTATAAGCTGCACCGAGTAAATACAGCTGGACAAAACTGTTTTTGTCTTCATTTCAGGCAGCAAAGCAACAAAATGTGATTATGTTAAAGGCGGGTGATTCTTTTCTGTACCCACTGTAGATTATAGTCAATATCATATCAATGTCTAGAAATTCCCATTGTGAGACTTATAATCTTTGGCCATTTTTATCCACTACCTATATCTACGAAAGAACTGCAAATGTAAACCAACTTTCAATGTTGTAAAGCATTGTCCTCAGGAGACCAGAGATAGATTTATTATTTCTCTAGCCAAGAAGTGTGTACACTGTGCCACAGGGGACAGTCTGTTAGAGCACGTTTACAAGCCCACAGATTTCCCCAAGGTTATAAACTAAAATATACTTGATGAAATTGTGCTCAAGTATGACACCTAATACATATCCTTTACTTACTCATCAATGGGCCCAAGCTAAGTCTCTTTTTAAATGTTTATGCCCATCAATGCTGTCACTGACTATAAATGAATATCTAAAAGTAATGACACAATACTTTATTATGAATAGGCCACCTGATCTTACTAGTGTGTCTAAAACATATCCACTTCATCGGAGCATACCTTAGTTCATCACCAATGCAGTCACAGAAGTTAATATCTATCTATCTATCTATCTATCTATCTATCTATCTATCTATCTATCTATCTATCTATCTATCCTCAGCTTAATAGAGTCAACCATTACAGCTCTATTCCTCCATTTGTATCTCCCATCACCTACTCAGCCACACCCTTATTGACACATAGGCCTACCCCTAGCAGGTCAATGACAATGTCACATATGTAGACTTTGACCACCAGACCTGGTGATGACATGGCAAGCACAGTAAATGTTAAGATTTTTAAAGTGGAGCTTCACTCCACTATTTTAATCTTTCATATTTCTAATATTTTAAATATTTAATATTTATAATAATATTTAATATTTTATATATTTCTTCAGTTACCTTTTGGTTTCCAGACCTAGGCAAATGATGGTATACATCCCAGGAGTCTTCAGGAAGAGAGGAGGGGTTTTCACAGCTAAACACATCTTCCTAAAGCAGGAAACAGTAAAAAGCAGGGCACTGAGGTTAATACCAAGCGAAAAACTCCTTTATTAAAAGCAGCACACTTACATTGCAGAAATCCCCAATCCACCTGTGGATAATGACACAGCAAGTTGAGACACCAGATCTGATCAGCTGAAGGTACAAAGAGGAACTAAATGGCCGCCAGACATGCAATAGCTGGGGCTACAAAGGGCCAGCAGATAATGTGGATAAAAAGAGAGCTGATGGCATCTCCAGCCGCACTGTGTGAATGACAGCTGTCAGAATCCTTAGGTGATGTCAGGAGTGGCAAGCTTAACGTGTGTCAAAGGTCTCAGCCCTCTTTTTCAAATGCATAGGGAAAACCTGTAGCTATCAGTTTAAATAGCCACTGGGGTGGACAAGTGGAAGTTGAGGGGATGGGAAGGCACAGAGACTGAGCTGCTGCTTTTCGGCAATGTACCAATATTACAATACACAGGCACATTATGGTAGGCAATCCACAAAGTGTACACAGAGAAGTATGCATGAAACTGATAACATTTGTAAACTACAATACTAAAAAGTGCTGCATCAGAAAATACAAAAAGAGAACAAGGATAAAATTACATATATTTAAAAAATATTAAGAAAACTGTGATGTATTAAACACTTGCTCTGTAGAGGATTTACCCCCCTTCCTGACCAGGCCATTTTTTGCGATACAGCGCTGCATTACTTTAACTGACAATTTCATGATCATGTAATGCTGTACATAAATGAAATTTGTCAATTTGTCCCACAAATAGAGCTCTCTTTTGGTGGTATTTGATCACCTCTGTGGTTTTTATTTTTTATGCGATAAACAAAAAAAGATTGACAATTTTGAAAGAAATATATATATTTGACTTTTTGACATCCAATAAAAAAATTAAAAAATACAATGTCATCATAAATATAGGCCAAAATGTATTCTGTTAGATGTTTTTGCTAAAAAAAAATCCCAATAAGTGTATATCAATTGATTTAAGTGAAAGATACAGCGTCTACAAATGACGGTATATGTACTGGAATTTTTATTTATTTTTATATATTAGTAATGGTGGCTATCAGCAGCTTATAGCAGGAATGTGGGACTGCGGCGTGCAATCTGACACTGACTAACTGCCACTGACATCCCCAGTGACACTAATACAGTGATCAGTGCTAATAAAAAGCACTGACACTGTACTAATGACACTGGGCAGGGTTAGAATCTAGAGAGATCAAAAGGTTAACTGTGTGTTAGGGAGTGATTTTACTGTGAAGAAGCGAAAGGGGACATGTACAACGCATTTCAGAGGCCCTGCTTCCTTTATCAAGTACAATACACAGGACAGGAGTGGTTTTTGTACTGGTGGCTGAAAGCCATTAAACAGGAAGAGAAATTAGTGGGAGATGAAAGTGAGGTAACAGCTTTGAAATGACCAATCCACAGGCTGACATGCTGCTGTGTATATATGTCAATGACCTGAGGCTCAAAACAGAAAAGACAGAAATGTTTTCTAGAGGAAATTGAAGTGGATATGGGGAAAATAACACGTGTACACTGTTTTAAAATGTTTAAATGACAGAATGTATTCTCACACAGTGAGAAACTGAAACAAAAAGGAAGATCATGGCAGCACGCGCAGGTGGGGTAAAATTAACAGATCTGTGCGAATACACACAGAAGCAAAGTGGGATAGATAATAGCTAAGCACATGGGACAAAACACAAGCGTAGGTATGGGAGACAGATAAAGGAAATGTCTGCAGAATGAGGAATATTAAAATACAATCCAAAGCAGCATTAAGACAATTATCCATCTAAATCCCAAAAATAAAAAAGTGAAAACAAAACCTATATATATATATAATGGTATTAATAATAGGTGACTCTAATCTTAAAGAAATAATATCCCGAATGAGTAATGGTGTAATAATAGAATGATAGGTAATGATAGGGTAAAGATCCAAAAAGTTTTCACGTTTACACAGCTGATGAAACCTTTCTCTCAAAGTAAAGAGAATGGGGAATGGATTCTATAATCCATATTTTGAGACCTGTTTTGATTTGTTATGTTTAAGGGTGAAGTGTCTGGGCACACTGTGCTCAACATTACCTTATTCAATGAGTCTTCTGTGTTCACCAGATCTGACAAAGGCAGTATGGATGGTGCGGTCCACATAGAGGAGTCCGCATGGACATGACAGACAGTATATTACAAAAGCAGTGGAGCAAGTGAAAAATTGATTTATGACAAATGATCTGCCATCACAATCAAGGAAGGATTTTTGTCGATGTTGGACAACTGGACACATTTTACAGAGACCCTTTTTACAGCATTATTTACCTATCAGATTGCAAAAAAGGGTCATGGGATGAGAACTGGGGGAAATTTGAAGTTTGCTGGGTGAAAGTTTGTTTTTAATGTTGGGGGCCCTTTTACATACAAAACTGGGTTTGGGGGGAATAACAGAAAGGAGTTTGGGGTCATGGAGCAAAAAATTCCAATGACGGGAAATTATATTTTCCATCTGTGTGGATTTACAGTGAAAATTGGTAATGAATCTAACATCAGATGAGATAGTCAATTTATTGCCCTCATGAGGACTGTGACATGGGGACATTTGACTGTGGTTCATGTACTAAGTTGAGAGAACTGAGAGACTTGCTTTTTTATTCCCATTGGTATGAGGCTTGTTGTATTTTAATTATTCAAAGCCTATATCTGAGCTTTTTTCTTCAATTTGGTTCACTGGTGCTGTAGAAGTATATTGGGATGTTTGATTGGGTTTTTGCTATGTAACCCTGCACATTTCAATACAGTCTACTCATCATCTGTATATTCTCTATATTACAGCAATATATAATTTTTTTGTGATACTATGGCTGTGGCTTTTAGAGGGGTAATCCGGAAGTGACGTATTGGCCTCTGTATAAGCCCGTAACATGACAGCCGCAGCATCACGTGACTCAGTTAGCAAAACACGTTGATGTCACAACGTCATCACGCTCGTGCTGTGCCATGCTGCCTCATGCTGGTTCCTAGTGCTGGACAGCACAATTAATTTACACTGAGGCGCTACATACTGGCATTAGAATATAGATGACCAGGAGTGTCTGATCCGGATCCACCATGTCTGGAGTGGTGAGTTTGGTGTTGCTGATACAACTCTTCAGCTTGCTGCTTCTGCTACATTCAACCTATTCACCTTTCTATCTTTGGCTGCCCCTGTAATGTGTCTATTATGGTTACCGGTGCAGTATTATAGATCTACTGTCTGATATTACACCTTGACTGCTGGTCCTCTCTTTATGGATGACCTACTATTATTTTTGAATCCCAGCATATCTGGACTCTAGATTACTGACAGCTGTGGGTAATGGACTTTGGAATTACATACTCTAGATGTCTCCCACATTTATATCCCAGCGCTGTTACTACCATATGAGGCTCCAGCTCTCACAGCTAGTCATAGATACTTATACAGGGATTAAGGTTGATCATCTATATTGATTCCTTGTTGGATTACTCCTATATTTTACTGCTGTTAGTCTCCATTCAATTCCAATTGCTGCTTAACCTGCATTGTTGTTAATACCTATGAGTGTCTGCTTTTGTATGCCTGTGAGCCCGGACTGTGTTCATAACTCCCTATGACAACATTGTCATTGATTTTAATTGTGTTTGGTGAAGGGTTTTTTTGGTTTTATGCTAATGCAATATTTGTGAATGAATAAATTAATAAATGTGTATTTTTTTCTAAGCCGCAGTTTAGTTCTCTTTGGAACTTCTTTTAATGTGAGTTCCTTGCTTGCATTATTTATTTTGGTTACAAAAGGCATGATTTAGCCTGCATCAAATCAAGAAATGTGCCCACAGAGAAGCAGCATGTAAAAACATAGGGTGTTGTCTTTGTTAATGTCGATGCACCTTAATACAATGCAAACATTAAAGGCTAAGTACACTTTTTCAGGCAGAATTTTAATTTTCATAATAAATAGAAGTCTTTTTGTAATGGCTTTTCTGCCCAAGCCATCCCAGTGTGTGTATTTCTCACTTAACTTATCCATAGCAGCTTTGACTTTTTACCTCTCAGTTCAAAAGTTAAAAAAAAAAATGGTTTCTCCTTCCACCGCTTCCTCTAGATTATGTGGAAATCCAAGAAGCTTCATAGCTCGAAAGAGCAGGGCCCTTGACCCCCTCGTGTTTTGTTTTGTTACTGTATTGTCTCATGTTCTGTCCCTCACTATAATGTACAACGCTGAGCAAACCGTTTAGCGCTATATAAATACTGTATTCTAATAATAATAATAATAATATCCCATTATGCCCTGCCTTACTGTATTACAGAATAGCAAGTGTGTATACCAGTCTGGACCATACCTCTCGCATTACTGTAACACCTCTTGTTTTATTTCTACCCACTTTCATACTTCATCCTTTAACCTCCCTAGCGGTATGATTATGTCAGTATTTCTGTGCTCAAAGTGGTACATTTTTTTGCATGGAAATATGTTGTTTTTTGTATTGTAGGCCTGTAATTCTTAGGAATAACTCACTGAAATCTGTCTGAACAAGAGTCTAGTAAACATCCAGGGTATGTTAAAATTTGAAATACAAAATCATAAATTATAATTTAATAAATAATCATAAAAAATAATAATATAATAATAAATTTAATTCAATAATGTAATCAAACCAAAAATACTGAAATTTGCACATTATTGATCTTAGTCGCAAAATCGTTTTCAATGTCTGATATTGAATTTCCCCATGAATCATTATCACTCAATTCTGCAAGTGGTTCTAATTTACTATCGCTGTTCTCTAGCTGGTCTAAAACCGCTTTTGGCCTAAAGGGATACTTTTTGGACACCATGTTTCAAGCAATGTTCCTCAGTTTCAAGGCAGAAAGAACAGTACAAGTGCAGGCAGGTCACAGGACAAAGCACTAGGGACAAAATGTATGTGAAATGGTTTGTTACAGTAATGTTTTACTATGTGATTTTAGTGTATTAGTGAATGTCACTTTTTAAAAATTTTAAATTTCCCGCTGGTTACATCCCCGTACATCCCGATGTCACAGGGAACGGAACCCGGAAGACGGATGCCAGCATCGGCCGGAGAAGATTGCTGGGGACGCTGCAGAGGGGACATCGCGGGAGCGAAGGACAAGGTAAGTGATTGAGGGATCCCAGAACAATGCTGCAGGGTATTCCTGAGTGTAGCTTGGGGTTACCGCTTGTGGTGCTGAAACTTTACCCCAAGCTACACTCGGGAATACCTCCAGGGAGGTTAAGGCGGTCATACACTGTACAATCTGATTGTAAAATCTCCTTTTAATGTACCATCAGCTGTGTAGTGCAAGGGCCTGTCTGATTTGATACAAATTGAATGGATTGTTTAGGTGGGTCCTCCTATTCCTTAGTTTTGGTAAATATAAAGTAAATTGTACAGACAGAAAAACGAAACCAGCGCTCCAATCCTCATGCAGACTTAAATATCAGGATGCCAGACAAAGAGTTGCTGCCTTTCAAAGATTGGGAAATCTGACCACTGGTAAAAAAGAACAGACAAGGGCGCACTCTCATCGTGCATTACCCTGGTATACCACGTGTTAATTAAATAGACAAATGGATATATACTCACAAACCAACGATATTAAAAGCAGTGTATGTGGTCCACAAAAACAGTCACAAAGATGTTGTGTCCTTCAGTATCAATCTCTCAAATGAGACAAAGGAATCCTCCCATAGTGCAGTATTTTTAATTATACCATAGGGACAGATAACATTTTAGCATTAAAACTTACGTAGCAGCCAGTCCAAGAAAACCTCATGCTTTCAGATGAGGATATATCTGTTTGGGTGTACAGCTATATACACAGGTGTACCAAGATGGCCGCTACGCCGGAAATACGTCACTGCTCTTATATCAAATCATATAACCTCCATTTTAATTGATAGAAAACGAAATTTTATTATATATATATAAAAATCAAAAATATATTGTTTATTACATTTAAAATTAAAATTAAAAAATATAAAAAATATAAAAAACCATCTCTCCCATAAGGGGTGGGATAATATATATATTTTTAATAAAAATAATTTTTAATATTTTTTCATTTTTATTTGTTTTTATTCAAATTTTTTGGAGATAATATACTTAATTGAGGGCAGGAATATGTGTGTATATGTGCGTTTTTTTTATGTGCACATGTATATATGTCCTTCCAGATATTTATAAAAAATTATATTTTTTGTAGATTCCTTATATATGATAGGTGATCATATGCTGATATACATTATTGGAATGATTGAGAATAGTTTATGGAATTATGGGAGAGATGGTTTTTTATATTTTTTATATTTTTTAATTTTAAACAATATATTTTTGATTTTTATATATATATAATAAAATTTCATTTTCTATCAATTAAAATGGAGGTTATATGATTTGATATAAGAGCAGTAAGTTTATACATGTTTTTTACAAGGATAAGGTATATAGATTGTAGTAGGTGCATTATTATACAGGGTTCGGTGGATCCCTGTATATATGTGCCCGCTGTAGTTACTAGCATTTAGTATTGACATAGGAGTCCCCAGTGGTCTTCAGTGTTATGGCCACGGGAAGTAGTGGTGGAATGATGATGAGGAAAACCCCTCCCACGAGGGTGGTTCCTCTCAACAGGATGGGTATTTAAAGCGAGATCGTCACTGTGATTGACAGCCCTGAGGAAGTCACATGATACTGTGACGCAACGCGTCGGCTCGCCGTGGTGACGTATTTCCGGCGTAGCGGCCATCTTGGTACACCTGTGTATCCAGCTGTACACCCACACAGATATATCCTCATCTGAAAGCATGAGGTTTTCTTGGACTGGCTGCTACGTAAGTTTTAATGCTAAAATGTTATCTGTCCCTATGGTATAATTAAAAATACTGCACTATGGGAGGATTCCTTTGTCTCATTTGAGAGATTGATACTACAACTTTTCCTGGAGAAGAGCCAGAGTGGGAATACTGAATTCTGAGAAAACTGCCTTTGGAGTGATTTGGTGCTTGGAGGATCCGTGAGAGGGATCCACTACTGCTCTTTGACCCGCAAGGGTCGAAGGGATGAGGTGAGAGGCTAATCCAGATGGTGGTTGGATTCTCAGATTTGTACACACTCAGAAATCTGCACGAGTTTCACCTATGGTCACTAACAATATTATTTGGAAGCACCGTTTACTGTTTTGTCACCAATAATATTTTTTGGACTTTGAGATACATTTTCGTTTGTACCATTATTATGGTTATTTCACTTCACAACAGGCACGTGTGATTACATCATATATATGTGTAGTTTTGTTTTATGCATATATATATGGATATGGTTTTTTCATATGTTTTTTCACATGTTTGGAGTTATCTATTATATTTGTGTTGATGGTATTATTGATGAGCACCTATTAATATTTATTGTTAACACCGTCACATTTATTTAATTTATATGATATTTTGGGATCCCACATTCACATATCTTTATGATTTGAATGTAGCACTGCATTCCTTATTACTTTTATCTATCATAATCACTGGTATATGATTTAATGTTAGCAGCTCCCTTTGGGATTTATACACATATTTATTTTTCAGTTTAAAACACTTGGGAGCGCAGGAGGTTCACACCATTTCTGGGCACTGGTGAATCTTTTTTCCATTACAATCCTCATTCCCCCGCTGGTTAAATGCATGTTCAGAAAGCACACAATGGTGTCAGAATAAAGTGATCTCTGAAACACCAGGACATCCTCTGTTTCCTCCTGCTGTTGTGCCTCTAGTGCCTGGCCAGGTACACCACACATTGTGTGCTCCAGCAGGAACACTATAGGGATAGAATCACTGATTGGGATGACTAACCATTCTCATTGCCTCCTCAAATGGTGACACAGTACATGTGGCGCTGGCATGGTGAAAAACACTTCTGAGCTTTTCCCCATGCCATACTAGGACATGCACTCATACTGACGTATGAGCAGCAGCTGCATCATGGCCAACATCAGGTTCCGCCTGGTGGGCATATCACATACCAAGTATTTTGTGAGCAGGAGGGGCTGGTACTGAATTTTGTCCCAGCTGAACACTGGCTGGGTATGACTGCCTGAAATGATTACACATTCTTCTGGCCCGCCTCGGAAAATTCTGTAAGAAAGGGTGCCTGAATGGGAATCATTGCACCACCAGGTTGAGGATATATGTATCTCAGGCAAGGAAAATGTTCGAATGATCCCTGTGAAAGGACAGACAGCAGATTAATTAGGTTTTGACACATGACCTTTTGTGGAACAAGATGGTATGGGGCTAGTCACCTCTGGACCTGCCCTGCAGATCCTACAGAATATCAGCCCCAGTGTGGCTCCTGTCCAGTAGCATACCAGATGCAAAACAGCGTTGCATAATTTTTCAAGAGCTGTTGCATATCATTTTGGTGTATTAATCTCTTTGATGTGTTAGGAAGCCTATTCAAATAAATGGGCCTCATTAACACAATGCGCATTAACTCAGGTCTGTTAATCACCACATTGTATAAGCATGCAATGCACAAAATGGACCTGTATTCCCCCCCAACAATTAAGTTAGTTACATAATAGTAATGGTGGTGATCAGCGACTTATAGCAGGACTTTGGGACTGCGGCGGGCATTCTGACACTGGGGGAACTGACTAACTGCCACTGACATCCCAATGACACTAATACAGTGATCACTACTAATAAAAAGCACTGCCACTGTACTAATGACACTGAGCAGGGAGGGTTTAATATCTGGGGTGATCAAAGGGTTAACTGTGTGCTGTGTGCTGTTTTACATCATGTGCTGTGTGTGTTGTACTAGGGAAACATGCTGCTGTGTATGTCTCTGCTCTCCAGCTTTCTACCCTCTCACTTCCTGTCCAGTCTCCCTGGCTTCTGTATATAAATGCTCCTCCCCCTGCCCAAATGCCAGCTCCTCTGGGAATTGCAGTTCTCTGTTACACTGCTCCAGAGCAAAGTCCTGCAGTTCCACCTACAAGGTCCATTTGCAGTTCTACAGAGTGTGAGTGCCACTGAATTGCAGGACACTACTATATTGTGTTTCTCTTAACATCCTGCAACTTGCATTATAGCAGGATGTTACATAGAATTTACAGTAGCACTAAATTATAAACGGTTTCCCCTAATGCTTTCTCTGCATAGGGTAAAAAATGCCCCAACACCTGTCTTACCCCCCTCTGTCCTTAAGCACTTACTCCATGATCCAGAACTATCTCTAGCTCCAGCACTATTCCTCCCACTTCCTGATTTTACAGGAGAAACTAAGAGCATTGGAGCCATAGGCTCCTGCTGTCATCAGTCAAACTCCTGTGAGGAGCGAGTGGATATGTGGCTTACTGGCTCTGTGTGTATCTATGGATGAACACATCCTGGCTTGGGACCCAATGGAAGCGCACATACATTAATGCCTCCTTGGCACCCAGGCACACAGTTTGCTATAGGAGGCAACCTAAGGAGGGAGGAGCCAATAGCACTAATGGTTGCTACCAGAAGAGGGGGAAAATGTGCTTTCTGTGCAATATCATTGTACAGAGCAGGTAAATATAACCTTGTTTTTATTTGACAAATGCCTTTAGTATCAGCTAAACTGTAGGTAAACCGTTTGAAAGTAAACAGATTAAAAAAAATATAAGGGAGCTATTTTACCTGCCAGAGAATTTGTATCTCTGTCCATCCATTTCTGAGATTTACAAAGTACAGCCAGGATGAAGACACAACTTCCTCTGCTACAGGATACAGCAGTGTCCTCTCTTCATCCCAAGAATGTTAACTGGACAGTAAAAAAGCAGCAGCAGACTGATATGGTCACCTCTACATTTGCATGTAGCATACGTGATTGGATCCCAGTCTAAGTGCTGCTGAGTAGAGAATTGAAGGAGGATGATACTACATAAAATTTAAACACTTATATTAGTTGTATTTGAAAAATAATTTTAAAATACTTTAAATAGTTATTAATAGCTATCCAGCTGCAGCAATTTCTCTTTTATAGCTGCCTGAATGTCAGCTTTAAGATCACGATGTATTAGAAATATAATAGTAACTTTGGTGTTTAAGACAGTGTAATACAATGTTTGTAATTTTACCTTACATAATTTGTGCAGTTCTTAATAGCATCAGATACTAAACTCTCTGATGACTTGCCTTCAATATTCTGACAAATTACACTACATAAACATGTACAAGGGTTATTCTGTTAGGATCGCCCTTAGCCCTTTTTGAGAGATGTGCTCTGCCTCTGTTGTTCAGGGATAGCTTAGTCCTTCTTTAGGCTGCAGGAAAGTGACAGACATTCTAAGCCTTAGGCAGTGGCATATTGTAGGTTTAACCCAGGGCACTTTAAATGAAGGTATCTAAAAGGAAATTGGGACACCAATGTTAACCGATGGTTGCTCAGACTGTTAAAGCCATATTGTCTTTTGTTTGTTGTAAGCTAATTAATTCCTTCATTATAAATGTGGAGTCTGTATTTGGGGAAATGCCATTGGTTTGCACTTAGAGTAGTAAATTTCTGGTTTATATAATGTCAGCATGAAAAAAATCCATCTAATTAAACCAATAGAAAAAAAAAATACATTGAAAAAATAAATTGAATCCCTCCATCTGATCCTATATCCACAGTTGATCCAGATGAAGGCAAAACAACCTGTAAAACATAGCCCAATTTGATCTAATGGGGCAAAAATAAGTTATTTTTGGTCCTTCAAAAACCAAGCAGTATTCCCTGAATCAACAATCATTGTAGTTAATACCTATAAATTGTAATATCGAATTATATTTTATAGCTCTTTTTTTAACCACCTCCCATCCGGCCGTTGTATATAAACGGCCGGATTGTGCCAGTGCAAGGGCGGGGGGCTGTTTATAAACGGCCTCCCCGCCCCCTGCTTGTGCGTGCTCCTTGGGAACGCGCAGCACTGCAATCCGGTGCCCGCTGTGTCCTCCGGACACAGTGGAACCCTGATCGTCAAACGGGACCTCTGTGCGAGGTCCCGATCATGTGATCTCTGATTGGCCAATCAGTGATCACATGCAGAGTAGTAAGCAAGATGTCACTTCTGACATCATTGCTTACTACGTGTGAAATCTGTGAATGATCACAGAGGTCACATGGTACAAGGCTATTCACAACAGCCTTGTACCATGTGACAAGCTGTGACCAATCACAGCTCACACAGTATTTCTCAATGGCTGCAGGAATGCAGCCAGAGAGAAGGAGAAAATGATTGCTTTTACAGCCTTTATGGGTGTAAAAGCAATCAGTGTAAAAAAAAAAATCTTCATCACCCCCCACAAGTTGTACAGTGTCACCATGGTGACACTGTACTGCTAGGGTGACAGTAAAAAACAAAAAAAAAACAAATAATAATATAAAAAAAAATTTTAATTAAAGAAAAAAATTAAACAAAATTATAATTTTTGGTTATAAACTAATTTGGGTTATTTTTTTTTTACTAAAAAGATAACTGAATACATTTTGGCCAAGATTTATGATGAAATATTATTTATTTGCAAAATTGTATAAGAAAACACTTTTTTTCCAAATTTTTGGACTTTTTCATTTATATAGCAAAAAAATTAAAGTTCCAGTGGTGAATAAATACCACCAAAATAAAGCTTTATCTGTCTAAAAAAAAATGCTAAAAACTTCATATGGGTACAGCGTTGCATGACCGCGCAATTGTCATTCAAAGTGTGATAGCTCTGAAATCTGAAAATTGGCCTGGACAGGAAGGGGATAAAAGTGTCCGGACTTGAAGTGGCTAAACAATCTACTGAGCTGGCAAAAATTAATTATTAGGAGAGTCTATTCCCTATTTTCACAGGTCTTACTGTGAAGAAGCTTTTCTGTATATGGCTCTTAAATCTATTTTCCTCCACATAATAAAATCTCCCTTGTGCTTTGTAATGATCTTAATGTCCAATATATGGACCACTTATGTATACTGTATATACATGGTGATCATATCCCCCTTTAGGACAACATTTTGTCCCTTGATCCATTAGCTTATCCTTTTTCTGCATGCAAGACTGCAGAGATGAAATAGCAATACAAAGAGATCATGCCTATTTATTTTACATGAATACCTTGTAACTCTGCATCCACAAAAGTCTGTGATTATAGAGACATCACAGTAAAAAGTATATAAAGAGGATTATTGCTGAAAACGCACCATTCAAACACGTGTGCCATTAGATTATGCATGGGCTCAGTCATATACAGTACCTGCTTTGTTAGGCTGCCAGCTCTACTAAAAGTTAATACCTGCAGGGGCGGACTGACCATTTGGAAACTCGGGCACTGCCCATGGTCCCGGGGTCAGTAGGGGGCCCCATGAGATGCCCCTTGTACCTTTTTCATAGGCTTTTCTGAGTTTGGGCAAGGACACAGGGGCCCCATAATCCCCTATTGCCCAGGGGCCCCATGAGTTTCCAGTCCGCCCCTGTCTGCCTGGTTTCCATGGTTTACTGTATATAAGTGTTCTTTGCGTGAAAAACGATGAAAAGTCCAGTAATTTCTAAAATGTTCCACTTTTTCCAACATTTTAAGGTTTTTGCATTGCGGGCATTATGGAACACTGTTAGCAAATAGCAATAGATCATCAGCAGACAAAACGAGCACTGAAAAAATTTAGGATCACAATTAGCAGCAAAATTCCATAGTTATTTAGGCAACATTTTCAGCACAATATTGATTGATATTTTACAAATGTACTAAAACTGAGTGCTTAAAGACTTTTCCCTTTCTGCTAAGGGTTGTAGCAAAAACATTTTTCATCTCAACATGTTGTGCATAAGTATAAAGTGGAGGAATTGTTTATTCCTATTTCAGTTAAAAGTTGGAACAGAAGTAAGATGTAGACATAACTCTATCATGATAGTGTCTTTAAGGACTACAATCGCAAGTCTCCTTTAAAAGACAAGTTCACTCCTTATATAACCCCTTTCACTCCCTCCCTAGCCTCCTAAACTGCCCTAAGCTGAACAATCCCACCTTTCAGGTACTTGCTTAATTCCTAAAATGGTAGCAGCCTCCCCTGTTTCCATTTCAGCCAGCAAAATCTACTGTGATGCTGTAGAGATAACTTAAGTCTGTGCAAATCTGACTGATCCTGTCTTAACCATTTGACACCCGGCCTATGGCCAAATGGCGTCCGCAGAAGTGCATTACTTTTCCGGGAGGCCGCCATATGGCATCCTCCCGCACATGCGCAGTTTGCGCGCTTGCAGAGCCGCGCAGCGGCGCGATCTGTCACTGGCCGTGTACCTCGGACACGGCCGATGACAGATCTGAGTACCGGCCCCCATTGCCAGTACCATGTGACCTGCTGTGACCAATCACAGCAGGTCACATGACAGTTGTATACAATGGATGGCTTCATTCATGCCATCCATTGTATACTACTGCCTAGCTGTGAATGGTCACAGCTAATCACATGCACATGTCATGTGATTAGCTGTGGCCAAATCACAGCTAAGCACAAAAAAAAAAAACCCTTAATGAATCAATGTCATTCAGGTAAATGCTTGCTTATAACAAAGTAATTCTTTGCTATAAGCAAATTGTGTAAAAAAAAAAGAAAAAAATACTGATCACTTCCCCAAAGTAGTACAATGTTACCATGGTAACATTGTACTACTTTGGACATAGTGAAATAGGAAAAAAATCTTAAAAAAAAGAAAAAGAAATTTAATAAAAAAAAATAAATAAATAAATAAATAAAAAAAAATAAAAAAAAATTTTTTTTACACTGTCACCAGTCAGTGTCCCTGATCACTGCCATGTCAGTTATATGATGACACTGTATTGCACTGGTGAGAGTATGTAAAAAAAAAATAGTGAAAATAATTTTTTTTATTTTTTCATTTTCCGAAAAATTATGACAAAAGAAATACGACTTAAAAAAACTCCCCATTCCTCTTATGAAGTACGTCGGACTGTCTACTCTGCAAAAAGGGGTCATTTGGGGATATCTGTACTATTCTGACATTCTTGGACCTCAAGAAATTAGATTGGCTGTCAGTACTTCAGGATTGATCAATATTCAGATCTATACCATAGTTTGTGAACTCTATAACTTTCCTACAAACTAAATAATACATCCTAATTTGGGTTATTTTCACCAAAGACATGTAGCAGAATACATCTTGGCCTAAATTTATGAAGAACAATTATTTATTTGCAAACTTTTATAACAGAAACAAAGAAAAACGTGTTTTTTTTTCAAAATTTTCAGTCTTTTTTGTTAATTTAGCAAAAAATAAAAACCCCAGCGATGATTAAATACCACCAAAAGAAAGCTCTAGTTGTGTGAAGAAAATGATAAAATTTTAGTTTGGGTACAATGTTGTATGACCGCGCAATTGTCATTCAAAGTGTGAGAGCCCTGAAACCTGAAAAATGGCCTGGGCAGGAAGGGGGAAAATTGCACGGTATTGAATTGGTTAATGTTACAGTAATAATTTATGCAAACATATGTTTTCCTTGTCATTGCAGCTAGGAATGAGCCAAACTGCCCTGGAATTGGTTTGAGTGTTGTTCATCAGAATTCAAAGTTCAGATGCCAAACCTCATTACAAACCTCATTGCAAATCAATAGTAGGTGAATCTGTCAAATTAAAAATACCCATTTTCTGGGCTAATAGACAAGGGGATATCAAGGGGGTATCAAAAAGTAGCATGAAGGTGGGAACTGCCTTGGTGAATATGTACCAATGCAGCATAAATAAGTAAATGAATAAAAATCCCATGCAACCAGGAGCATGTGTTCTTTTAAACACTTAAAGTGAAACATTATAAATTACCAGTTCCTTTAAATAACATGCATAGGAGATGCCTAAATCCTGCCTGTGAAGGGACACTCCTCTGTAATGTACAGAAAGTGTTGCAGCAGCACTGACAGTTACAAAGAGATAAAGGGTTTGAATTACTAAAACTGGAGCGTGCAAAATCTGGTGCAGCTGTGCATGGTAACCAATCAGATTTCAGAGTTCCAGGATTCTTTAAAAAAAAAAAAAATAAAATAAAATAAAGCACACACAGGGAGCTGTCATTAGCTATATAAGGGAAGGGGCTGAAAAGTGGTGACATCAATGTCAAAATATGGCCATGGCCATATTTGAGCAGTGATGTAACCCCCCTCGAACCCTGCCCATTTGCTTATGTGGTCAGGGATTTATGGCCATATAAGTGAATGGGCCAGCAGATGTCAATGGCAAGGATGTGGTGGGTGCAAGCAGCTGTTGCTTCCTTAGCAACTACTGACAGCCAGACACTTTCATGCTAATTCACACCGAACCCCCTAAATGTTCAGGGATGAGACGAATGTCCAGACAGCCAGTATTTTATTTATTTATTTTAGGTACTTATATAGCGCTGTCAATTTACGCAGCGCTTTACATATATATTGTACATTCACATCAGTCCCTAACCCTCAAGGGGCATAGAATCTAAGGTCCCTAACTTACATTCATACATACACATACTAAGGCCAATTTAGACAGGATCCAATTCACCTACCAGCATGTCGTTGAAGTTCACTCCTAACTTACGTTTTGACGTAACACTGAGCTCTTCCCTAATTTTAATGTGATGTATGTTGAAAAGAATAAACGCTCTATTAAGTGTAAAAGTGATCTTTGGCGTTGAGCCTTTCCATTGCTCAGATACATAAAGCTGAATTAATAAATAATGGTTATCTTGAAAAGGCTTTGCCAGTTTTATTTTGGGGTAAATATCTGTAGGATATTTACTTAAATTACTTAAATAAATTACAGAAAAGTGAATTTTTTATCATATTCCTTTATTTCAACTAAAATAATACCTAAAAATTAAAATAAAATATGTCCAAAAATTACTACCTAAAGCCTTGAATTCCAAAGAATGTGTTGTTAGCCCTTTCTGCATAATTTCTAAAGATTTACAAAGAGCACAGACCTCTCCTCACCTCCATAATTCATCCTTGTATACAGGAAGTTATCAGAGTTCTGTAAAACCCAAAGGTGTTTGTTGGCACTTAAAGAAACATATATAACGAATAATGTGTTAGGGTGTATATACACATTACGTGGTTAACCAATATTGGTAGCGTTTGTTTATGTTTCCAGGCAGTTTAAAAAATAATCATTTACCAGCAAGTAAGTGGTAGACACAACATGATTTTTTCATTCCTCTTTAAAAATACCAACTCGATGCTCTAAATCTCTATTGATGTGATATGCTCAGTGAACCATGCATTATACTTGTAATGGCAGGTTACACTAACCACAAATAATAATAATAATTTACAATAATAACATTCAAATCTGCTCTTAGCATTATTTGACTTTAGGTAACACTCTACGACCTGCCTAAAAGACTAATAACATCTGTTGATGCTCCTGTTCTGTATTTTCAAAAGTTAAGGACCTGGACATTGAATAAACAGATATTACAATACTTTGTAAGATTATGATGGGCTCAAACACTCCTGCATGGTATTAAATGTGGACCAAGGCAATTGTAATATACAGGGTAATTTGCAGGCACTGTTGAAAGGGATATTTCTGTACGAGGAGAATAACACAGCTATTGCAGGTCAGTGAAGGGTTAGGAACATATAATCGGTGAAATAAGCTAGTGGTGGGTGAAAAAGATATAGCATTCAGCTCGCCAATTTGTACATGACCTATGTTTTATTGATAATTTCACACAACACTCTGTTGTTAAAATGAGTTCTCTGATGTGACCTCTAAGTCTTAAAATTATATTTTAGTTACAAAAAGTTTAGCAAGTGTTAATCTTTTTTTTTTTTTTGTTAGCACATGGAGAAACATTTCAATGCTAAAACTATGCATTTGTTTACAGTCATGTGCTCAGGAAGCATGAATAACATTATACCTAAACTGTATTAAAAAAGGACCTTGCCTCGTGGTAAGATGTCAGCAGTAGAAAAGCAATAGAATTGAGAATAACGCGCAGCAATTTTTTTTTTGGTAGACTACAACCAATTATGTTTTTTGCAAGATGTTTAAACTCAGCTCTCCACCTAAACTATATTTGTGGCTTTGCACAGAAAGCGAAAAGATTTTGTCAGATTTTTATTGCTGTATATGTGGAGGTAGGGAGCTCTGCACAAATTGAAACCTACCATAAAATCAAAAGACAAAAGTTTAAAACAAAATCAAATCAAACAGAAACAAAAGAGGATAGGAGAAGAACTTCACAACTCCAAAATAATAATAGGTACAATAGTATATAAAGAGCTTCAGTTGCCCAGCAGAATCCACAATATGTGTAGAACAGAAATGTTTGTTTAGTTTCGTTTCGGGTACATTTATTAGGTTACTAAGTTTGCTTCATTATTAGTTTTTGGAATTCATTTCATTTTGTTTTGTTTCGTTTGTTAATTTTCTAACGAATGCCGTGTCCTTAACAACCGATGTCTCATCTGCTGTCAGCAAGATTTCCCTCTGACAGCTGAATGTAAAAACAATTGCCGGCAATTAAAAATTATGAAAAAAAAAACTGCTTGGGAGGGCATACATACTAGGCCCTTATCTGAGCATGCAGCCTGGCAAGCCAGGAAAAAAGGGGATGAGTGAGCGCCACCCCTCCTGAACAATATCAGGGCACATGCCCTTAACATGAGGGGGTGCTTTAGGGTAGGGGGGATCCCCCAAAACTCCTAATTCCCATGTTGCTGAGGTGATTGTGGGATGCAGGGGGTGACTTATTAGAATCTAGAAGCCCCCTTTAACAAGTGGGCCCCCAGTTCCTGCCCCACCATGTGAATTAATTTTGGGGTACATAGTATCCCTACTCATTCACCAAAAAAGTGTAACAAGTGAGTAAAAATGCAGCAGTTTTTGACAAGTCCTTTATTAAAATAAATAAATAAATATCCCTGTAGTAGATCCAACAACAATTACAATGAATGCCAGCCGCTGACCTAAAAAACAACAACAAAAAAAGAACTCCGAAGAAAGGCTTCCACCATCTGATAAGTCTGCCGTTCTTAAATAACTAAGGGGGCGATGCCACCAAATTACACCACTGGGTGACCCCCACCCTTCGTGACGTCATTGACCGGGGGCATGCTGACAGCTGATGAGTCATCAGTTGTTAAGGACGCAGCAGCTGTCTTGCAGGCCCACTCTTTGTCCACCCCTTATATTTTAAATAGAATTTGGATCGTTGATCAATTTTAAAACAATTTGTATTATTCTGAACATTTAGAATTTGCTTGAAAATGTATATACAAAATTAAACTAAATTAATTTCAATTAAATTATTTACTTAATTCATTAAGAGATTCAGATACATCCGAATCTCCGGATAACCAAAAATCCGTCCGAATTTATATTTGGACTCAAACAAACAGCACATGTCTATATGCTGGATCAAAAATACCTTTATTGTGCACACTAATCTGAATGCATCTATTTAGTTTGTTGGTGTTATAGAATATTTGGGGCTTGAAAGGTGAACACACAGTGATAACATTTTATTTTGATGTTTTGATGAGGCACAAGCTCATCTTCCTCAGGACTGCAGTGAAATGAAACAAAACAACATATAATAAATATCCTTAAAAAACTCCCATCATTATCACCCACATGTGATATCATCATAAAGTGCTATGGTCAAAATTACAGCTAAAAAAAATGGTGGGTAAGTGTCCGAATTGAAGGCACAGAAAAACAAATACAAAACAGTATGTACAAATTGGCCAGAAATGAGGGATGGAACCAAACCAAGTCACAATAGGCAAGTTCCAGAGACAAGAAAAAGGCATGACAGAGTATCATGCTGCCTAGGCAAGATGGTTGCCAAAGCTGATTTGGGGTGGGGATAGGAGAAAATGGTGGACAGTTAAATTTATAGGAAAAAATACAAGGAAAGTGCTGCAGTACGACCTGCAGCACCAGAGATACTGATCAAGAGACAACACAAAAACTCACCAAAAAACCACCTAATACATATGCTCAAAGTGTAAAACAACTAAAATAAGTGCCCACACAGGCATCAAACTACATAATAAATTGCTTTTCCTTAGGTAATGGACTTTATTGCATTTACACAATATTAGCTACAATGGAGCAAGATCTACTTTGTAAAATGGTGTGCCTCCACTAATATTTTTCTGGCTTCCCTGTTAGTGAGCACCTGCTATGGCTGGTGAGTGGGGACATCAACAATGGATACTGCACTGGAAGCCAGTAGATGATGTCACAGCTCTTTAAATCGATCCCCTCATTTTCAGATTTGCATGGCTACATAGGAGATCAATATGTGTGCAATCACGTGACTGCAATGAAGAAGAGCAAAAAAAAAGTACACTGAGATTTTTAGCCAACAGTATGCAGCCTGTGTATAAGCAGAGGGGTTGCAGTGTTTAAACCCTGTGTATCTGAGCCTTTAAAACTACTGTAATTTCCTTTAGATTTTCAAGGCTCATTAATATTACTTTTGTAAATGTTTTGAATTGTTTGAAATTCTAATTAACTGGTATTTTCACATCATCAACATTTTCTAATATATTATACAAGTTTGGTAATTATTTATGAGGAATGAATTGCAGCAAATCAACTTCACTGGCAATTTGGCAGAGCTGACTCTTCAAGCAGCTAGTGATCAGTATTCAGAGAATAGGCACGCATCCTCTTTCCTCTCACTCATTAACCTCCAGTAAGTAGGTGAGCAGAATCCAACTGGTATGCTGCTTGTATTGATTTATATAGAGAGCAGCTGATGTTGGAGAAAGATTCCATACTCCCTGTGTTCTCACACTGAATTCTCCTACATTCTCTTCTGATCAATAAGGCTCCATGCACATGGGCGTTTTGATAACGCTGGTAATGTTAGCTGTGTAAAGTCACATTAAAAACATGAGTTTTTCAACTTTTTTAAGCGTTTTTGCAATAGCTTTTAGCGGCGTTCTGCCGTGATTAGTGGCCTTTTTGCCGCATTTTTCCACATTTGCAGTTTTTAGCATTTTTTTACCATAAAAAAAACTAAATTTTATGGTCAAAAAAAGTCAAAAAATACTGGTTTTACTGCTTTTTGCCACATTCTTCAGCGTTAGAGTGTTTTTACAGCGAAAAAACTCCTCTAGAAACCCACTAGTCCTGTTTTTTTTTTCCAGCCAATAAATGTCCCAGCCAAAAAATGTTGATTACAGTCTATGTGTACACGCTGGTTTGTGGCATTTTACCACGTTTTGCTGCATATTTCAGCATTAGAGCGTTTTTACAGCTAAAAAACTCCTCTAGAAACCCACTAGTTCTGGGTTTTTTTCCAGCCAAAAAACATTTTTTGTTTGTTTTCCATTTTATTTTTCTTCTCCAACTGCCAGTTCCTAAACTGAACCATCCATGACACTGCTAAAGCCATATCAGTTTATTTTTGCTTATACAAATTCACATATATTCTATATATCTTACATAGGGTCCCACTCCAAATCTAGTTCTAGAGACCTCAGTTACACTGCTTTTTTTGTAGATATTGGAAAGGTCACCAATTACTAGTCATGATTGTGAATCAAAGCCCAACTTCAAGTAATAAAAATGTTTAATTTTGGAAAGAGTGGTGGATGCATAAAACCCCAGTTAAGTTTCCATTGTGGCCTGTGTGCCCAATAGGAATGACTTTTCCTCACTTCCTTTCAAGGCAGAAATGGATATGAAATATTTCCAGAGGGATACAGACTGCAACAAGTTGCAAAAGTACACCTTAAAAGAGCAGCATGGGTTTCTAAAAAAAAAATTATACTCACCCAGGTGGATGCAGCATTGATTTAATGCTGCATCTGTTCCCCGCTACTTCTAAATCTGAGGACTGAGTGATCATAGACCACTGATTGCTCAGTTCTCAGTCTACAGTGAGCACAGAACAGTGATTGTCAGTCACTGACTCTCTGCTCTGCCCTCCAGCACTCACTGGAACTCTGGGTTGTGAAGGAGGTGGAAGCAGCTGGCTCAGGCTTTCAGCAGCTTACTGGTCCAGGCATCTGGGCAGATCCCAACTGTAAAGTCGGGATCGATTCAGAGCCTGGAATGGCTGAGTGACAACAGCCTACAGCAGGATTTCGCCTCTGTCAGCTGAAAATGGGTCATAGGAGTGCAGAACAAACTGAAGAGAATCAGAACTATTGGCACTATATAATTACTGTATAATAATATTCGTTGTTGACATTTGTTTAGCATGTCATACATACAGCATAGGTGCACCTTTTGAAAACCAAAAGGGCTCATAAGGCAAAAGTGGTCAAGGAACTCCCCACGGATCTGAAATGTTGCAACTATGCTGTATGACATGCTGGACAAATGATAAAACTTTTCTTTTCACAGCAGATTAAGGTGTGCTGGCACCATACTTATCTGATTGCTGTGGCACCATCCACCAGTCACTCCAGCAGCCTGCAATTGGGTGTGTATTGGTCTGGTATGAGATGCAGATATCTTTATGACAGATTGCACAAAGAGCATATTTTAGTAAAATAGAGAAGTACCTCTGACAGGTTATTATTACTAACTGTGGCTTCTTTCCCAGCTGAAAACGACAAACCTTACTTTTCGTATAGTCCTGTTGTCATAGACTGTTAGAAGGACGAGAAGTGAGGTGACATTTCCGTAGCTGGGTCACATATAGCAATACATATTTGACAAGAATATTCCTTCTTCCAAATCTATCCACATCTAAGCTGCGACCTCCACAGCAGAGCTTTATGGGTAAGCAAATGCCTACCAACGTTTTTAAGCATATTGAAGTATATACTGTAGAGTTTGCTCATGTGATCTGTATTATGCCTTGCAGGAAAATGTGGTGATGCTGAGGATGGTAAAATAGTGGTGATGAGTTCCTCTTAAATTGGGGTTCTATTCTAGTTGCAATTGCTGCAACCCTTATTCCTACTCCACTGCTTGCATGACTGGTTACTTCTGCTATTATACTTCACTATTCTTTGCAGTATATATTACAACATAAACCACACACATTTTCCCAGCAAGTGGGGATGTTTGACTATATTGATTTTTATTTAAGTAATGGATATATTCTACTCCTTTAAATGTTTACTTATGGCATCAGTCCAAATAAAAAAAAATCTGAATTTGACAAAAAAAATAAACTTAAAAGTAAGAAGTAATTGAGGAGCTCCTTGAGGCAACTCCCTTTAAATGAATATTAAACAAAAGAATGCTGAGGGAAATTTCTGAAGGGTTGACATATTAAACCTTGATGGCACTTAAGAGAAAATAGTATTCTTCTTGAAATATAACTATTAAACGGATTACGTTTGAAGAGTGGCCTGTTACTGAGCTGCATTATCTAAAGTATTAGAAAGCTTTTTATTCTTTGATCGGAGGTAATGGAAACTCTGCAATAATTCAGATTCTTTCTATTACATTGTTTTACATTTTTCTAAAGACATCAAAATCAAGCATCAAATGTCAGGGAAACTCTATATTTACAGTTCATGTTGCATTGATTTATGTTAAAAGTATATTTCATTTTTGAAGGTATTGTTCAAGGTAGTATCCACGTTAAATAATGTTTAAGAGGTAACATGATGATCTTCCATTAGAGAAATTGAGGATAGTATTCTGTAATATGGCTTGTTGTACCATATTTAGTAATCCTCAAAGGCTGCAGGAATCATTAGTGTTTCCAAGGATGCGGAACAAGCATGAACAGGCTGATAATTAATTAACCATAATATGTAAGTTGTGGGATAAAATGACAAGTGGTGAGCAAAATGTAAAAAAATAATAAAGGAGATCTAGATGAAAAATATGCAGTGTGTGCATATCAAAACTCAGAGTGCATGTTTCTTTTTTGAAGTAGGGTTGCTACCTCATCCCTTTAAAACCAAACACATATTATTTACACAGGTACTGAGGCTAATTTAATGCAGATAAGGCACAAGGTTAGCTTAATTACCAACTTAATCAGCCTCAGAACCTGTGTAAATAATATATGTTTGGCTTCAAAGGGATGAGGTGGAAACCTTATTTTGAAGAGACTCAATCACCTTGCCTGTTTAGGTCAAGATGACAGTGGTTGTGTAAAGCTCACCCTCTGAGCACTTTATCCTCACTTCTTCATTTTTTCCATCATCCCTCTGTCATGCAACAGTGCTCAGGCCTAGTGATTGTCTGCTAATCCAAGCACTGTATCTTGGAAGGAGGCGGTCACAAGCTTCCCTATAACCATATAGTCACTGGATATTTTGCAGCAGCATCCTCAGAGGAAGGAGCAGTGCAACAATGCTGGAGAGGTGTGTAAAAAATGGGCTTTACACAGACATTGTAACTTTTCCCTCAATGAGCAAGGAGACAATGTGGCTGACTTGCTAAAGGAATAAAACATGTTCACTTTACAAAGTGAATTTTATATTCACTTGGAATTTTCACTTAGTTTAGTGAATAAGGCTTTTTAAAATTATTTTCCTTGCAGGTGACCATGTATTCTCTGCAAAGTGAATTTTATAGCATGATTACTAAGATGGGGGCACATTACAGTTAAAGTGAAATTTTACTTTACAAAAAAAATGCTCTACTCCTTAAATCAGCCATAAATCAACCACCATGTCTCTTTAAATCTACACTGGAATTGGATTCTTATTGATGGTGTAGGTAAGCTGGACAGTGTATAGCCAATTTTAGTATTTATTTTTCATAATCCTGTAGCCAGCATGGGTGTTGTCTGTTTTATCTGCACTCATTAGGTTTTTCTACAGCTGCCTGTATTGCCCAAACACCTCAATGCCTCCTGTGAAACAACTTCTTTTGTTGCCAGCACCCTAAAGCTCAAGTCTTTGGCAGCTCAGCCTTGTAAATAGACTACAGTGGCCAGGAATTTGTTTACCCCCATCCAGCAGGCTGAAACTAACATGATTGGTACTTACTCAATGCATCCTCATATTTTATATTTTACCAAATCATTGAGTAATCTATTGTTTGCATGCATCTAAATTCACTTTAATACATTTTTAATGAAAATATGGGTTTGATATACCACTGTACTAAAAATCAAGCAAGATCAAAGATTGGAATTACAACCATTTTATTTTCCAGGGCTTCTGCTTTCAGGTTCTCTGCTTTCAGAAAAAATACATAATGTTCTAGGGGGTCATCACACATGTTGCATTTTAATGTGTGTACAAAATGACAAACAGCTCTTAACAGAAAGGGTTAAAAAGGCTGAGCACCCAAAATAGCACACTTCTTAACCCCATGTTATTAACATGCAGTTATTAACATGCTAGTAGCTAAAGTGTATGTAGGGCCACCTCTGTCCAGTGATCCAGTATGGATACTCAATAGTTAATGATAATGATCAGGAACACAGTGTGTACCTAAAAAAACCCTCATCCTTGCCTCCAAACCCTCACCCCTGCCTATGAACAAATAGCTTCACCCCTTTATGGTGAAGATTCTCTCAGTCATAACACATGCAGCAAGACAGGCTAGTACCCAGAGCACATGGATGGCCACCTTTCTAGAGTGGTCAAGCCTCGACACCCAAAAGTTAAAGTGACATTAAAGCTTTGGGGTTTTTTTTAATTAAAATACCAAACATGTTATATTTACCTGCTCTTTGCAAGGGTTTTGCACAGAGCAGCTCCAATCCTCCTTTACTGGAGTCCCCCGCTGAAGCCCTGACTCCTCCTCTTCGGAGGGTACCCTCATGGAAAGCCGATTTCCATGGGGGCAACTCTGCATGCTTGCTCCTGAGCCACCCTGTCTGCGTCCATTGACTCAGAGAGGGTGGCTCAGCCCCTCCCCCGCTCCCTCAGCAGAGCATTTGATTGACAGCAGCTGGAGCCAATGGCTACCCCTGCTATCAATCTGTCCAGAGAGGAGGGAGACAGCGGCAAGAGCCACTGCTCTTGTGCAGATTGCTAGATTGGATCAGGCTCAGGTAAGAATAAGGGGGGGGTGCGGCTGAGGGGATTGTTCAACAAAGAAGGTTTTTCACATTAATGCATAGAATGCAATAAGATTAAAAACCTTAAGGCTTTAGAAACACTGTTGTTGCATAAATGTGTTTAGTTTACAGCCCTTATTTCCCTGCCTGCCATTTTTGCTTGATCTGGGAAGGGACAGTCTTCTGGAAAAAAAAAATCACGATAACAACTGAAAAAGATCATCAAAAGCTAAACTTGAATCATTATTTCAAAGATATAAAATGGCTGGGTCTAGACAAGTATTTGGTTCTCAGTGCTATCAAAAGTCATGTTTCTGCCCTTTCAGTCTATCTTTCAGAGATCAATATATGCAAGTTAGTGAGCGCAATCCGAAAAGCGACCAATGCACTAAAAGGAACCACAAAACCTTTCTAATAAAATCGTAAAACAAGGAGTGCAGCGCTACATGAAATATTAAACTGAGTAAACCTTTGTCACAAACGTATAAGCAATAGAAATGAGTCCACTATGGTGTAATAATATGGATTCCTCAGTCCACAATGAGATTTCTGACACCGTAGGTATAATCCGATTTTCTGTTGTGGCGATACGAATAGATTGCCTACTCACCAGAAACACAATGTTAATGCGCATATCTGGATCACATGCATCCTGGGGTCCCGGATGAAGACAACCCGATGTTAGGATCCTCTGATAGTCCCTCAGTGGTGTATAAGAAGGATACCGATCTGGTCTCAGAGTGCTTGCTTCCCAGGGAAGAAAAGTTTCTCTGCTTCCCTTAGCAATTCAGAAAGACTACACCTGATGAGGCAGAAGTTGATGGACAAGTGATCTACAGCCAGTATTTCAGGCCTTACTGCAGACCTGAGGAGCAAGTGCTCTGAGACCAGATCGGTATCCCAGGATGCATGTGATCCAGATATGTGCATTAACATTGTGTTTCTGGTGAGTAGGCAATCTATTCGTATCGCCACAAAAGAAAATCGGATTACACCTACAGTGTCAGAAATCTCATTGTGGACTGAGGAATCCATATTATTACACCATAGTGGACTCATTTCTATTGCTTATATCTTTGTGACAAAGGTTTACTCGGTTTAATATTTTATGTAGCGCTGCACTCCTTGTTTTATGGTTTTATGTTTCAGAGATGTTAAGCCTCTCCTCCTCTCTTTATCTCTCCATTTTTTTTAGAATTTTAAAATGTATTTATAATTTTTTTGGTTATTTTTTCATCTTAAGGGTGTTGCTGCTCTGATCAAGCAAACATAGTGGGCAAGAATGCCAAGGCTGTAAATAAAAGGCTTACAAGTGATCATATACATCATATATCATATAGTGATAAAGTATGGGTGTAAACTCTGGACGGCTGGCTGGTAGTGGCCCAGTATGCACTTGAGGTACTAGCTTGCCTTGCTTCTTGTCATGTCAGAGAGGGCATCCTTCGCAACAAAGTGAGAAGCTCAACTCAAGGTGAGAGAGCACTTTTTTGGGTGCACCCTGTTGAGTGTCAAGACTGAACAACTGGCTGGAGGTATCCCAAAATGCAGTTCAGGTACTAGCTTACTCTTCTCCATGTGTCTTGTCAGAGCCTGCCTTGTCATGTCAGAGAGGGCCTTCTGCTAGAATTTGTGATTGAGAAAGCTGCATTTTAATAACCTTGGGTGAGGGTTTTTGTGTTTATGCTGCTTTAGCTAAATTCATTAACTACTGGTTACACAGGTTGAACCCTTGACATAAGATGGTCTAACATGCATTTCAGGCACTAGCCTGAATTTCTGAATAAGTCATATCAAAGCAGGCCTTTGCATGAGTCATGCCAGAATGTATTAATTTCACTGAAAAAGACTGCTAAATATTGTAGTGACTCAGTATATAAGTACTTTCACCAGGCCACATTTTGAACAGGAGAGACATCAGCCAGCATTTATTGCCAAAATTTAAATTAGAGTGCATTAATTGCACTGAAAAAAGACAAATAAATAATGCAGTGACTGCATGCATGGTATGGAAGAACTTTTCTAGGACACATTTTAAACCGGAGAGATACCAGTCAACTTTTAATGTAAAATTCATCATTATAATGTATTGATTTTTGCTGAAAAAAAATACAGCAAAATAAAGACTGCATGTATAGTATTTAAGCACTATAACTAGATTTATGAGGTGGTATCAAAGTATTTAGAGACTAGTTTTGTAACACACCAACAGATGGCAGCACAATTCTGCACACAAAGTCACATGGAGCACCAACCTTCATAAGCCAGTATGCCAGAAGACAGAATCCTATGTACATCGGGAGCTGTGCACCTGGTGCTATTTTGACCATGTACATTACCACATCTGCTATTTCATCATGGACAGCAAGTTTGAACAAAGAGCAAACATGACATTCTGTGTGAAACTGAGCAAATCTGTCACAAAGACATTTTATATGATTTGGCAAGTTTACAGCGATGCTGCAATGAGTTGTTCAAGGTGTTTTGAGTGGCACGCACGATTCAAGAGCAGAAGATCACTAGAAGACGACAAGAGATCAGGAAGACATTTAATGAGCTCAGCCCCTGAAAATGCAGAAACCATTCTGCAACTTGTGTTATAATGATCGTTGTGGAACAATCTACAACAATCATTTGGAACAGTCCAGGCAATCCTCACGAGTGACTGAAACATGTGCCCAGGCTGCAATGATCTCACTTCCGCACCCACCCTACTCAACAGACTTCGCCCTCTTCCCAAAGATGAAGATCCAGCTCAAAGGTCACCATTTTGACAACATTGTGGAGATCCAGCACGAATAGCAGAAAGTGCTTGACACACTTTGAAGAGAGGTCTTCCAGGACACATTCCAAAGGGGCAGGAATACTGGGAGCACTGTATTGGTGTGCAAATTGACTATTTTGAAGGATATAGTGTGTAAACATAGATAAAGTACTTTCTTGTAAAAAGAGCTAGTCTCGTAACTTTTTTATACCACCTCATATTTGAAAATGTGCTGTGCTATTCCACCTAAAACAAACTATAGTGCATAAAAGGAAAAAGTTATGTAAATACATCAAGTACATACATAAACAAAAATATGACTCCACAGCAAAGGTCATAGAGTATTTTTATTATATTTACTTAAGATTGTGTAATGCAAGGCTGGATACAAAAACCAAAAGCAAGTCATGCACACTGCACTGGTATGATCAAAACCAGCACTCACACCATAGTTTCTAAGCTTGTGAGAGACACACTACCAAGTGTAAAACTGCCCTGGCACATCAAGCAGCATTCACACAGCACCCCAAGGAATAACAGAATCCAACTGCAGTGTTCTTGCACTGTCAAAACTTCAATTTTTATTATCACACAACACACAGGAGGATATATCTTATGGTCATCACAATCTGCATAATAACACACACCAATAGTAATGTGAGTATTACAGCAGGAAACAAACACATCTTTTGACAGCGTCACAGCATAGAATTAATACCAAAGCTATGGGAAAAAGGGAAGGAAGAGATCTCATCAAACAACAATGCACAAGAGATTGTGGAGAAGCCCGGAGCAGGACTTTCCAATTAGTCCATGCAGCGTCGGAAAAAGTCCCAGTGTTAGAGCGTCCCCTCAGGCATAGGATGGCTTCTGATCTTATTGTCTCCAGGGCTCTCCTAAATATCCCCACTCAGTGCCTCTGGCTACAATCCCAGATTGGGTGGCGCATCACACGCTCCAAGATGCTTTTTTTTTTCAGATAACAGTGAAAGGTTCTGTGAGGCGCAGAGTCACACCCAGTCACTTATCACTATCATGCCATATAAACACATGATAAAACTCTTATCTACATCTGAGTTTTCTCTAAGTTGAAGGAAATCATTTTGAAACCCTTAGAGATCATTGTTAAAAAAATCAATACTAAAGCAGCTAAAATTTATCAACATTAGAACCATTGGAAACTGGTGTGTTGGCTCTATAAACCCATAATGTTTCTCTATTAGAAAGTGCCCTTTTGAAATTACCACCCACCAATGTTTTCCTAATGTCTCAAAACTTGAGACCCCCCTAGAGTACCTACTATAAAGTACACAGAGATTTCTGGAAATATAATGGTCTGTAAAGCCTCATCTTACTTCTACATGTTCCCTCTTTTGGGGGGATAAATGTATTGTGGTTCTACCTACTGTATATATTCTAAGCGATAGATAACACCTTTTGAATCACAAGATACAAATTGTTTGCTAGCCATGGTCTATTGACTGTTCCTCAATGTAAAATCCTTTCTTCTCCTTAGGTTTGAACTGACAACCTTACAAAGCAAAAATCCAATACAGTCTAAAACATAGGTTTATGCATCCTACCCCACTCCTTGCTGAAGTATTGTTTATGGTAGGTGATCTACAATGAATAATCTGAGGTTTTTGAGGAAGCAATCACCCAACATGTTTGTCCTTTTTCAGGATGCCTCAGTGTATCTCCCCCAATGTATAATTCTTATTCATTCTATACACCTTTTCAGTTTCTTCATCCAGATCTCTCTGGATGGGATCTAAATGATTATATGGAGAATCAAGTTTTCAAATGGCAAGTTAAAGCAGGCTCGAATGAATTGTGCTCATCAATAAAATAAATATACACAAAACCCAAGCGCACAGGAAAAACTCCAAAACTTACACCCAGGTAGTAGATTGCTGCTGTGCACCGGTAAAATAAACCAAAAAATGAAAAAAACAAAAAACAGCACAAATCAATACCCTGTCTTAATCAATATTTAAACACCTTAAGGTGAAAAAAATTAATAATAGTATAAATAATGTCCAAATCAAAAAATATATAAAAAAAAATATAAGTCCTTTCTCCCCAAACAAATGGTGAAAACATCAAATCAAATGTCCAAACCAGGATAGTGCTTCCACCAATCACCAGTGAAAAAAAAACAATATCAGCCGCACTCACCAGATACAGGTGAGTAATACACCTTTAGGATGTATAGGGATCCTAAGCCCCATCTAAGCCTTCAGGACTCCTTTCCACCATGTGGGATTTGGGGTAAATTTATTCCACTGGCTCCTGCCTTATCCTCTCTCCAAACTCCACAGCAGTGCAAGGGAAAGAAATGTAAAATAGTGTAATACTGCTAATACCTGATGTATTGCTAAAAGAGTATTACCAGACCACTCACATTTGTCAGATGAATAAAAAGAATCATGTTATTGCCTCCATAGGCTCACATAAAATCCACTGTTTCCACACTTCATTGCAGAGACCTCACAGCCTGGTTCAGCAAGGGATGACAGGATACAGTCCAAACAATATTCAAGATGGCCGCTTGGAACGCACAGCTCGGCATGCGTTCCACTCACCGGATATGACACGGGACGTCAAGACGGCAGACCGGAAGTGCGTCGATGCGTTTCGCCCCACCCCCAGGGCGTTCTCAAGGCACACACCTCCAGTCTCAAGCCGCTTAAATAGCAATGCAAGGTCCCTCCCCTTCTCTCCCATACGTCAATACATCCCAAGAGGTAAATTTAACTAACTGTCATCCTTTGCTTCCACCACGTGAGATTCCTTCACAAAAACAAATAACTCATATACCTATCTAATCGTTAGCTCACCACAAAAACTTTATTCATATCTAGAGCTAACCAAATCACATCCCTAAGTTCCTAATAGAATCTGAAATGTACAATAAATGAAAAAAACCCATGAAATAGGAATAAAAGTAAAATTTAAAAAATATAAAAATGAGCAGATCACTAATTCTATATATATAACAAAAGAATAAAAAAGAGGAATGACAGTAAATATAAATAGAACACAAAATATATGCATTATTTATCACTTTGTGTGTATGCGCATACATAATCCGAGAAGATGAACATACAAAAAATAAATATACAACTGAAAATAAATAAACTTAAAATAAAATAAAAATAAAGATATAAATAAAAATAAAATATAATAAATAAACAAAAATATATGGGTGTGTATGTGTTTATTTATGTGAGAGGGATGATATATATAATATTGTTTATTATATATATTTTTATTTTTACATTTATTTTTATTATTTTTTAGTTTTATTTTTGTTTATTTATTATATTTTATTTTATTTGTATTTATAGCTTTATTTTTATTTTATTTTAAGTTTATTTATTTTCAGTTGTATATTTATTTTTATATCAATATTCATAATTAGGTCAGAAAGTTAAGCCTTAAGAAATATTTTGCTGAGAAATAACCAAAACGAAAAAATAATGTTTTAGTGATTGCATGTACTATATTTAAAGACTTTCACTAGGTTACATTTTGAAAAGGAGAGATACCAGTCAGCCTTTAATTAACCGCTTGCACAGCAGGGACATACAAAGCAGCATGTCTCTGCACAACAGAGACATACAAAGCAGCATGTCTCCATAGTAAAACAGCACACAGCACACTTAGCAAAACACACACACCACACAGTTCACCCATCGCCCAAAAGTTAGATCCTTCCTGCCCAGTTTCATTAGTACTGTGTCTGTGCTTTTAATTAGCACTGATCACTGTATTAGTGTCACTGGGGATGTCAGTAGCAGTTAGTCAGTTCCTACCCAGTGTCAGAATGCCCGCTGCAGTCCCGCAGTACCGTTATAAGTCACTGATCGCTGCCATTAGTAGTATAAAAACTAAAACTAAAAATTCCAGTATATACTGTATACTGCCATTTGTAGACACTATAACTTTCACGTAAACCAATTAATTTACACATACTGGGATTTTTTTTAGCAAAGTCATACAGCAGAATACTGTACATTCTGGCCTAAATTTATGAGGAAATTTGATTTTTAAAAAATTTAATTGGATATGTTTTATAGCAAAAAGTAAAAAATATTGCTTTTTTCAAAATTGTCGGTCTTTTTTTGTTTATAGCACAAAAAATAATTACACAGAGGTGATCAAATGCCACCAAAACAAGCTCTATTTGTGGGAAAACAGGACATAAATTTAATTTATGTACAGCGCTGCACGACCGTGCAATTTTCAGTTAAAATAATGCAAAACAAATGGCCTGGTCAGGAAGAGGGCTTAATCCTCTGAAAGGCAAGTGGTTAACAAAAAAAAAGAAAGAAAGAACACATTAATGTCTATTTATTTTACTGTAAAAGACAGCAAAATATTATATTGATTGCACACACAGTAGGTAGGCACTTTACTAGGACACCTTTCCTGGGTGAAAAGACCAAGTAATCCTAATCATGTATTATTTCACACAAAAATGCCAGATATGATTCAGGCTTAATGCACACTGTGTAAGCAGCTATAGTAGGCCACATTTTCAAATGGATAGACCAGGTAGGTTTATTATAAAATTACAATTATAATTTACTTTTACTTTAAAGAGTAAATTATATTGTTTATGCACACATTTTCATTTGAAGATGTAGAGCCTACTTGCCCCCTATTAGTTGCATATGCAGAATCTCTGCCTTTCCCTTTAATCCTGTCTGACTTTATGAAGTTAGAGGATTACCTGGCTTTATTTGCAGATATGGCAATAGGTGGATTGAGCATTTGGTGAATTGCACTAAATGTTCAGTAAACTTTACAGAGCAAGTATGAGGTGATGTGTCACAAGTAATGGGAAGCTATATTATTCCTTACCATAATAGCATATGGGAGCACAATGTACCATTACATGTTCAATTTTAACTTATGTTCACCCTTGATTTTTCATTTAGGGCAAATTTACATGCATGTGCTAAAAAACATAATGCTATCAACATGCATTGCTTTAAGCAGTGCCATAAACCACCACTTACAGTAATGTGTTGTGGAACAGTGGGAAATCTGCATCGGGGTGCCATTCTAAATGAATAGCACCATATCACAACAATGTACAGTACATTGGTAAGAGTTGGTGAGTTGGTGCGGTTAATACATGTGAAATTGCACACAAAATGCATAATGAGATCTGTGCTATTATAGTCAGTGGTGCAGTTCATACATCTAAATTTCCATCCAGGGCTTTATTTTAAAATTCTACAAAAACATACTACAAAAAAATTTAGAAAAACGAAAAAATGCATACTTTTTGAAACACAAAAATGTTAACCAATCTCAATACATATAAAATGATTGCTAAACAAGTATAAACTTGTGGATATCTAATCACTTTGGCTACCAGAGAACTGCCCAAGCATCCACTCTGCAGTACACATAACGCAGTAGTATGGCAACTTCATGTATTACAAATAAACCTCATGATTTTTGGCCCAGGATTCTGTGGACCTGTTAGTTTATTGACACTTAAGGTGATTGTACTGCTTGGACCTTAAAAGAAGGAGGTTACCTCAGAAAATTTGTCCTGATTAATGAATCTGTATATTGCTTAAAAATATGTATTATATTTTTACATATAGCTAGCATACGTACCTGAGTACTAATAGTAGCATCTGTCATCACTTTACAGTGACAGCAATAGAAACCATTTAGGATCTACTGCATCCACATGTGCCTACAGGGAACAAGCTGACATGATAAGAGAGAAAAAGGATCATTTATCAGTGCATTGCTGCACCTTCATTGTTTATTCAGCAGGCTGCAGGTGGGGAGGTGACACCACTTTATTCCTCAGCACTCCTTAACAGAGGAGGCAGTATTACCCTCTTCAGTGTGCTTTTTGGCAGAAGAGTATAAGACTCCATTCACACTTGTGCAACTTTCAGTACTACTTTGATCCGACTTTACATTCTCTGGCACTAAATCTTATCAAAAGTTGCATCAAAGTAGTGCAGACACCTTTTCAAAGTCACTGCAACTTTAAGTCGCACTGATTTGAATGGGTGCCATTGACAAGAATGGGCTGTGATGTGTCATGCGACTTTGATGTCCAAAGTCGCATGACAAGTCACACAAGTGTGAATGGCCCTTACTCACAGAAGTGGCTGAATAGAATTGTAAATATTTGACAGGTGAAAGTGTTGATATTTTATTTGTGTATGTAGCTGCTTGCCAAGAGCTTAGATTTAGAGTGTGCATAAAGCCAACACTTTATTTTTAGTGTGGGGAAGAGTTAGAACTGTAAGGTATTTACTGCTGACTGTGTCCAGATGGAAGAGAGTCTCTCTCTGTTTGTCCTAGTAACCACTGTTATCAAAAATTAAGTTAGGAACTATCCAAAAGTTTGAACTGCCACTGGAACAGGAATAAAGGAGAAATATTCCAATGGGAATACTTGCTGCTCTTATAACTATTTGAGAAAAGATTTCCCTTGCTTTGGGGAAATATTCTGTTACTACATATTGGGCTAACAGGACATAAAGTAAAGGGAAATTTCCCCAATGGGACAGATGGAAAAAAAGCATAACAGGAAGTTTAACTATTCCTAGTTCTATCCAAAGCAAAAAAAAGAAAAGAAGACAACCCCCCCCCCTTCCTTTTTGAGTTTAGAAATGTCTTACGATTCCTATCTATGTACAGTATGTTGCACAGATATTACAAATAAACATTTACTGTTGACTAGTAAAATTATTTAGAATTAGGAATGTGATTTTCTAAGGAAGTATTGGAAATATAAAATGTCTCCTATCAACCTTCCCATTTTTCACTAGGCATCAGCAGAATAATGGCATAGTAGATATAAAAACAGATGGTAAGCACAATCAGTGGAAGAGAGAGGGGTACAAGGTACTGGTGTGGTTTAAAGCTGAACTCCAAGCTTATAAAATGTTCTGGATGCCTATGGGTTAAAGTGATTAAGTTATGTTTTTAATAAAATAATAAACATGCTATATTTACCTGCTCTATGCAATGGTTTTCCACAGAGCAGCCCCAAACCTCCTTCTCTGGGGTTCCTCGCTGGTGTTCTTGGCTTCTCCTTCCTTCTGAGTGCCTCCATTGCAAGCCTTTGCTTTGGGGGCACTTGTGCAGGCTCACCCCCAATCCAGGCTATGTATGTCCATAGATACACACAACACAGCTCAGCCCCCCCCCCACCCCCTTCTCACAGTATTTGATTGACAGGAGCAGTAGCCAATAGCTCAAATACTGCCTGCAGGCCCTTGAGGAAAGAGAGAGCATCACTGCTGCACTTGGACAAAGCACTGAATCATGATTGGGCTTAGGTAAGTATTCATGGAGAGCTGAGGGGAGCTGACTAAGGAAGATTTGTTTTACCTTAAAGGAGTGGCAAAGTCCATATTTTTATTTTTCCCTAGAGGTAAGCCTATTATAAGGCTTACCTTTAGGTACAGTAAATATCTCCTAAACGTGCACCATTTAGGAGATATTTACTTTGGTAGCAGTCAGTGACATCCCCGGTTCATGTACACTGCACTCAGAATGGACAGTGCCATCCATTCAGAGTTGTGCGGCTGCCATGACTCCCGCGTGCGGGAGTGACGTCATCTTGTCTCAGTCATTCAAATGGCAGAAGCCCGCAAACCAGGCAGAAAAAAACGGGTTAAGATGGAAGTCTCAGCAGTGATGACAGGGCACTGCTGGAGGGCTTCATTTTACGGTAAGTCTGTCATAATATATGTAGTGCATATTATGACATTATCCTGAAGGGGCCCAATTTTTTACATTTTTTTTACCATTTACTACCTCTTAATGTAGAGAACTCATTAGGGTAAAAAACCTTATGCCTTTAGAACCACAGTAAGACCAGTGAGGATCATGCCACTTATCTCTTTAATATACAATTGCCATTTTTACTTTCTTTCCTTTTCATACTTAATGGGTCTAAGCTCTTGTAGCTGCAGAGTTGCATGAAGCTACTGTGCTTGCCCCTCCCCTCCTCCTGCCCAATCACAGAACACTTTGTATTAATTGAACTCATTTATAAAATACAAAGCTTTCTGTAAATGAACAATGGAGGAGAGGTGCAGGCAGAGATGCTGTGTGTGAGAAGACAGCATCTCTCCTGTCAGAATATCGGGCTTATAGTGATAACTGTACTCCCAGCTCTCAGTAAAACTATCAGGTGTACATTAAAGAAATAAGTCTAGAGGTACAACTTATTAGATTTAGCTCATAGTAAACAAGCACATTTTACAAAGTGGCTGAATTCCTGGAGTTCAGCTTTAAAGTGATATTAAAGGCCAATTAAAAAAAAATAACAAACATGTCATACTTACCTGCTCTGTGCAGTGGTTTTGAACAGAGCAACCGATCCGCCTCTTCTCAGGTCCCCCACCAGCACCCCTGGCCCTCCCTTCTGCCAAGTGCCCCCAGAAGTGACAACTTGCTATGGGGGCACACAAACTGACTGGCTGCCAAGCCACTGCTCTGCATGTCCAGTCACACACAGAGACGCTGCTCGGCCCCACCCCCTCTCTCTTTTCATTCGCTCACTGGCTGTGATTGACAGCAGAGGGAGCCAATAGCTCCTGCTGCTGTCTCAGCAAATTAGGAGGGAGAGTTCCTAGAGAGCCGTGACTCTCAAGAACATCTCTGAATTGTGATGGGGATCAAGTATATATTCGGGGGGCTGCTGCACACAAAAGTTTTTTTTACCTTCATGCATAATACATGAAGGTAAAAAACCTTGAGTCTTTACAACCACTTTAAATGATACACTTTACCGGTTAACTTGTGCCTTTAGTGTTATACTTAAGAAAAACATATTTTTACATAAAACAGAAAACAGCCATCATATACTCAAATAATTTTACTAGACGTCTCATCATATATAGTTTTATACCTACTGCTTTGTCTGATTTATGATAGTAAGACAGTATGAAAGAACTCAAATGACAAATACAAATGTAACTTCTTTGTACAACTAGAATACAAAATATGGTTTATTATCCTAAACTTCTTTAAATCACATAATACAATATTACCATAACTAAGTAACACATGACCATATCAGATGTTCATATATCACTATGGTTTAACTTTTCTTGAAGTGACCATATGGATATGGTTTAAGGCAATGTGTATTAGCTATCTCAGTAAAAATTCAATTTCATGTCATATGGCTGATGACAGACTGTAGACTTTTGCCCTAAATACTGAAGGACAGATGTTGACAAAAAATGCATTTACCCAAAAGCAATCTCACACCAGCAGCAGATGCAAGAAATGTATCCACCAAATCACTGCCACAGACTAGGGACAAAGATAGCATTTAATTAGCAGAGCAATAGTCACTATAAACCCTGTTAGCCATGCAATAAATCTACTGTATACAGTAAAATATATATATATATATATATATATATATATATATATATATATATATATATATACTCCACACTCCAGTAATATTTTTGTCTAGTTTACACTTATATGGGTTATAGGTTATAAGTTATATGTTTGTGTGCCTGTCTGGGTCCTCACTGGGCAGATATACTTCCTCATCATGCCTTAGTCAACCCATAACAAGACAGTGTGGGTGTCACCAGGACAGAAAGCAATACAAATAAACGTGTATAATCTCTCATGAAGAGTTGGCCAGTGTCAGGGTTATAAGAACTCCAAATCTTGTAGATCAAATGTGACAGTAGAAGTCTTCATTAGAATGTTTAAAAAAAATGTTAACTGCAATTAAAAAAGGAAAATTCAATAATTTGTATTGAATTTTTGAAGAGGAATATGAATCAATGTCCCATTTAAGAGGGCAAAATAATATCTACAAATAATATGTACAAAATAACATAATGCTGCTTATTGGAACAGATATCAGCAAATAAACATTGTACCATCGGTAAATGGTATAAGATGGTTCAAACAAACTTTATAGAATGTACAACATCAGTTAAGCTAGGACAATCGTGAGAAAACTAGACTTATTAATCCCAAGAAACAGGACTAAGGTAAATATATAATCAAATGTGAAGAAAAGAAAAGGTCTAGAAAGTATAGCAGTAGATACGATAGAGAGGAGGAGAGCACATATACACCTTGTAGGCTTAAATGATTTATTTCAGTGATGGAAATAAGATTTATACCAAATCGACCAATGTTCCCATGCCTGTCTTTGACTTAAGTAAGCATTTCTATCTGTCTCCTGGAGCAGTTCATAGGTACAATGATCCTGACCCATTTTAATAACATCTGTCACTGTTGGTGAAGTGGGAGTCTTCTACCGTTTAGTTATGTTTATTCTAGCCGCCAGTAATATGTGAGTGACCACTTATATTGAGAGGAAAAATAATTTTAAAAGGCAGTTGGAATGTAGTTCCTTGACCAAAAATGCTAATTGGTTTGTTTCAGATTGTTAAAAAAGGCAGATAAAATCTAGTTCCTTTGCGAAAAAATGCTAAATGGTCTGATTCAGGTTGATGTTAAGCTTGCCTGATTTGGTTCAATATTTTTAGCACCCAGACTTCAGTCAAAAATAGCCATGAACAATGAACAATAGGCTCTATTAAGCTTTGTATGAAATGTCAATATATGATTAAATGCTTCAAATTTGTCACATAGTATGTGTTCATAGTATATATGGTATGTATGTGAATTGCTCTAATACATTTTTGTACACAAGTGTTGGCTTTAGAAACAACACTTTATAGAATCACTCCATCCAAATGTGATGGTTCAGTCATAGAAGGAGCCTATTAAAAGACATCCCCTGGCATCTTCACCTTGAAGACTTAGGTGAAGAGATTTATGATTCATAGTTTATAGATCTGTTCCTAGCAGTCTAGAGGTGTTTGGTGTTTACACCCATCTCTGTGTTATTTCACTTCTACTTCTTTTCCATTCTCCATGATTTTAAATAACTTCAAGAAGGTTGGGGTTGCAGAACTACCTTGTCGGTCTGGAAAGCAAAGCACACTCTTTAGTCCCTGGTGTTATGGAGATATAACAAACTGTTAGGTGGTTTAACTCTTCAGGATCTACTATCATATAAACAGATTTACATAATATCCTTTAAGGACATTTGGCCTTTGGGCTTGGGTCTATGCCTTTCAGATGAGTTTGGTACATCAGATCATTCTATTTCTGAGTTCTTTAACAGAAGAATTTTGCCTTCAGTTTGCTTCTCACTTGCATTTGATCTCCTTCTAAACACAGCATCAATCTGCTGCAAGCTGCTTTTGTATTCCTTTTGACTTGTATGGTGAGGGAAGCAGTTCTGGCCTGAACAAAAGCCTGTCAACACAGACCCTAAAGCTGGGTACACAAGGGCTGAAAATTGGCTGGAACCAGCTGGCTTTTTAACAGTGTGTACAGCTCCTTATCCGAAAGAAGCCTGCTAATGTATCAGATACCTGGTGTTAGAGGCCAATGGAAAGAGGTCTTACCTTGCTGCTAAGTTCCAGACTCCCCTGAGAGTGGGATAGCAGGAGTCAGGTCCAAAGTGGCACAGGTTGCCTGTAGGAGTGCTCGTTGGTGGTCTACTTAGGAGCACAGCTGATGCACTGAGATGGGATCTGCAGACAGGTGGTGCCTGTGCGAGGTATGCAAGCCTTCCGGGAAACAGAGGATCACAGGATAGCCGATTCAAATTTGAGGTCAGGTACCAGGTGGAAATCAGAGCAGACATAGTCAGATGGGATAGCCGAGGTCATACACAGAGGAGCAAGAGGGAATATCCTTTAGCCAAGCCGAGGTCAGATCAGGGGTTAAGCAGAGAAGACAGGTCCAAGAGCAAGCTGAGTCGGTATCAGGAAATATCAGATCACAATAGCACAAGAACAGGAACAGGGTACTGAGAAGCCAGAGATCAACCAGCACCTGAGAGTAGTGCAGGGCTTCCTTATAAAGGCCATTTGGAGCCAAATTTGAGCTGATGTGAACTTCTGCAGCAATGCAAGGTACTGGCAGGGGTGCCAGGTCTCCTAACATCTCTGCCCAGGACAGAGCCCTGACAGTGCCACCCCCCCTAAAGGGCAGCCTCTGGATGCCTACTTGGGCCATCTTGTCTGGATATTTGGAGCTAAACTCTTGGAGAAGTCTGGGGGCATGTATGTTGTCCTTTGGTTCTCAGGAGCTTTCTTCAGGAGGATACACCTTCCATTTGATCAAGAATTGGATTTGTATTCCCCATTTCCTGCAGTCCAGGATTGATTCTGCCTCGTATTCTGTCTGCTCCCCAACTGTTATTGGCAGCGGAGATGGCTCCACTCTTCCTGGAAATGATGAACCACTGAGTTGAGCAGGGAGACATGTAAGACTGGATGAATCCGATATAATTTGGGAAGAGATAGCGCATATGCTACTGGATTAATTTCTCATTTGATCTGAAAGGGGCCAATGTATCTTGGTCCCAGCTTCTGTGATGGGCAAGGAAGTTTCAGGTTGGCTGTAGATAACCAAACTTTGTCTCCGACTTTCAGAGAAGGATTTTCCCTCCGTTTCCTGTCATAGTATTTTTTATAGTCTGTTTGCAATCTTTGTATGGACTCTTGTAGAGCTCAATAGTTGTCCTGTATCCTGCTAACTCTGTCCTGTACTGTGGGTATCGAGGTTTCGAGTATGGTATCTGGCAGGAAGGGTGGAGTCCATAATTAGCCCAAAATGGTGACTGATTCGTAGCTGAATGGACTATATTGTTGTAAGCAAATTCTGCTAATGGGAGTAGGGATGTCCAGTCATCCTGGGAAAAGGCAGAGAAACATCGTAGATATTGCTTTAATGTTTGGTTCGTTTGGCCATTATTTTGAGGGTGGTAGGCAGATAATAGGCAGAGTTTCACTTTCAGGGTTTTGCATAGGGCTCTCCAAAACCTGCAGGTAAATTGCACCCCTCGGTCTGAAACAATATTGCTGGGCAGTCCGTGTAGCCTAATGATTTCCTTGATAAAGGCATGTGCTGTCTCAGGCACAGACTAGGTACCTATCATTCGCAAAAAGTGGGCCATTTTGGATAGCCGATCAATCACCGCTAGGATGGTAGTAAACCCCTTAGAGGGCGGCAAGTCCACAATAAAGTCCATTGCAATCATTTCCCAGGGGCAATTAGGAATGGACAGGGGCCTCAGCAACCTCCATGCCTTGGTTTTGTCTCCCTTGCTGCAACACACTGTGCAGGATTTTATGTAGGCTCTGCAGTCTTGACTTAAGTTGGGCCACCAAAAGGATCGCTGGATCAGTTCCATTGTTTTCGGTCTCCGAAGTGACCAGCAAGTTGATGGTCGTGGAATGTCTTCGAAACTTGGGATCTTACCTCCTGATGTACAAAGATCTTATCCTGGTACCGAAGAAAGCCATCCTGCCTCCTTAACGAGTCCTCTTCGGGTTCGGCACAACGTGCAGAGGCCTGTTCAATCGAAAACTTCAGACTGGGCTGGATTAACAAAAAATTTTGGGCAGACAGGATGGTATCGGGGGGCTAAGGTGATAGAGCTTGCCGCAGTCTTAGGCGCTTGGTGGATCTTAAATATTCCAGATTCTTATGATCTGTGAAGATCATAATCAGGTGACTAGCTCCTTCCAAAAAGGTACCTCCATTCTTCAAAAACCATTTTGATCGCCAGAAGTTCACTGTCGCCTACGTCGTAGTGCCTTTCAGCTTGGCTTAGTTTCCTGGAGCAAAAGGCTACCAGATGGAGCAGAGCTTTTGGGCCTTGGCGTTGCAAGAGCACGGCTCCTGTGGCCACCTCCGATGCGTCCACCTCCAGGATGAAGGGAAGTGTTGGTTCTGGGTGTTGTAATACAGGAGCAGATGTAAATTGCTTTTTTAATTGCTCAAAGACTATTTGTGCTTTCTGGCCCAGAGAAAATGGGTATGCTGGCGAGTGAGTTGGGTAATAGTGGCAATAATGGTTGAAAAGCCCTTGATAAATGTCTGATAGAAGTTGGCAAAGCCCACAAATCTTTGGACCACTTTCTTGTCAGTAGGTGCAGGCCAATCCAAGATGGCGGAGATTTTCTGAGGATCCATGGAGATCCCTTCAGTGGAGATTATGAGCCCAAGAAACTGGATGGACTGCTTCTCGAACTCGCACTTTTCTGCCTTAGCGTACAGGCCATGCTTCCTCAGTGTAGTCAGTACCCTCTTAACATGGTCTCGGTGGAGTTCCAATGAGTTGGAGAAAATCAAGATGTCGTCCAGGTAGATGAGCAAGAAGAGATCGAGATATTGCTTGAAGATGTCATTCACGAAGTGTTGAAATGTCGCAGGGGTGTTGCATAATCCAAATGGCATCACTAGGTACTCGAATTTCCCAAAGCGTGTTCTAAAAGTTGTCTTCCACTCATCGCCTTCTCTAATGCAAACTAAATTGAAGGCCCCTCATAAATCTAGTTTCGTGAACACTCAGGCTGTCCAAAATCTCGGGAACGAGAGGGAGTGGGTACCGATTCTTAATGGTGCAGGGAAGGAGGGACTGATCTTTTTTCTCAACAAAGAAAATACCTGCCCCAGCAGGTGAGGAAGAGGGACAGATGAACCCCTTGGCAAGGTTCTCGTGGATATATTGCCGGAGGGCTTCCAGTTCTAGTTCGGACAATGGGAAGATTTGCCCAAACGGCATTTCTGCCCCTGGAAGCAGCTCAATAGTCCAGTCATATGATTGATGAGATGGTAAAGTGTCACCCTTCTTCTTATCGAATACGTCAAGGAAATGGTGGTAGGTAGGGGGAACGGATTGACTGGCATCTGAAGTAGGCTGAACTGAGAGGCACACAGGAAAATTGGTGGGTGTGGAGGTGCTGCAGTGCTGAAGGCAGTAACTTGATGGGAAGGTGACTTCTTTCTTGAGCCAGTTGATTTGTGGGTTGTGAGCTTGCAACCAAGGTATTCCCAGGATGGCCAGAAACATAGGGGATCTAAAGACATTGAAGTGGATGAATTCCTGATGGCCGGAGTCAGTTGCTGCTAGGATGGGAATGGTTTCTTGGGTAACGGGTCCTGAGCTAGGAGTGGTGCCATCTGCTACTAGTACATCGAGCCTTTGTGTTTTAGGAAGAAGAGGAATACCTAAGTTCTTGGCAAGGTTGATGTCCAAGAAACAACTACAGGCTCCCGAATCAACGATTGCCGGCAACATGACTTCCTTTCCAGACACCTTCAATGACATGGGTAGAATGACATGCGTGGTTAGGGTTCCGGATAACTGGAGATATGAAGGATGAGGCTAGCTGGACTTACTTGGTCGCACTGGGTAGTTGCGCAAGAAATGGCCCATGGCCCCGCAGAAAGGCATAGGTGGCCTTGTTGTCTGTGTAATCTTTCCTCTGGAGTTAAAGCAGGTCAGAGAAGGACAATTTGCATGGGTTCTACTTCAGAAGTGCAGATCGGTGGAGGAATAGGTGCAGAAGCCACTGATCTTGGAACCCTCGGCAGAACCCACGTGGGGCGAAAGGTCTGGGTACGTTCAGAACGTCTCCCCCGTAGCCGTTGATCCAGTTGGGTAGCGAGCTGAATTAGGTTCTCCAAGGAGGAGGGAGCTTCCACCCTAGCTAATTCATCCTTAAGGGACTCGGACAGGCCTAGACGGAACTGGTACTTTAGGGCTGCATCGTTCCACCCGGTATTGGCTGACCATTTGTGGAATTCCACAATGTAGTCCTCCACAGGCGGTTGGCCTTGTTGTAGAGCATGAAGGGTGGATTCAGCAGAGGTCCTCTGGGGGTCATCATAGAGAGCTGCCATGGCTTCAAAAAATGTGATCACTGAGTTGAGTGCTGGTTTCTTTTGTTCTAGTAGGCTGTGTGCCCATGATTGAGGTTTGTCAGATAGAAGGGAAATGATGAACCCCACTTTAACTGCCTCAAGTGAGAAGGTCCTTGGTTGCAGTGCGAAATACAGCTCACAAGCGTTCTTGAAGGCTCGGAATTTACGTTGATCCCCTAGGAAGCGTTCAGGAGTGGGGACCCTGGGCTCTGGAGGCGGTAGCACCACAGTGGGTGTAGCAGTGGAAGGTGAACTGGCTGGTGAAACTGTAGGGATAGGACTAGTCAACGGATTCAGGTCTACAGACGTTGCAGCAGTAGTGAGCAAGTGAAGATGTCCTTCCAGCTGAAAATATCCTTCCTGCAGATCCTTTACTAACTATGATCCTAGTATACACTGAACGCTTATAGCAGTAAGGTTTGGTTGGATAAAGTGCATTGCTACTGTATATGATAACTGTATATACACTTTTTAGTGATAGATGTTAGAAACAGATAGATAGATAGATAGATAGATAGATAGATAGATACAGTTCTGCAAGTCCCAGGATTAAAACATGTATTGCCACCCTCTGCCAAATATTCAGAATCTGGCTGGCATAATGAAAATTATTTATTGGTATAAAAAATATAAGGTAGGTAGATGCAATAATGACATTCTTTTTCCTATAAATATCTCCAAGTATAAGCAGGTAGCAAAGTAGAACAAAAATTAACTTGTATGAATTTCTGTACCAACATTTCACATACTGTATATTCCAAAAAATGTGGAATCAACATTGATGAGGCATAATGGGCAGTTTTTATAACTTGGTAACCTAGAGAAGTATGATAAGCTCAGTTGAGACTTCTATTCTGTCCCACAACTAAATGTATGGAAAAACACCAGCAAACAATTTCTCACAAAAACATAAATTATGCATTCATAAGCTTGTTCTATGACAACTTAATTGCCTTGATATTATTTATTTAGTCACAAACATGCATAAGATGAAGGTTTATTTTTAAATGGATAATATGTGACATGGTGTTACATATTTGCAATGTTGTTTCTGTCCCAGATATACACAATAATTACCTTATATAACTCTTCTAATCAAGATGCAATGGGCAATCTTGTAATCCTTATGCATACAAAAATCCTTATTCATAGTAAACTAGGATGGGGGAAGCTGCCCAGCATTTTAACAGAAAAAACACAATATTGCAACTTCAGTCTTACATGCAAACTATGCAACTCTAATATTAATAATAAGCCAAGATGCAACATACACTGTTACACACAGCTATCTAGGGAAAAGTCTGTTATGAAATTTTCCCTCTTATCCCTTATGTATAATATTTTATGGTAAGTGATATTACACTAAACTATTTGTGCCATTCAGAGCAAATGCTAAAAAAAAACAGGTAAAGGGGGCTATGCTGTTTTAATGCACACCTTCCTCCTAACAGGGGTGATTATATTAAATACCTATATTAAATGATGTTGGTTGTAAATAGAAAGCTTGTGAAATTTAGATCTGTGGGATTTCCCATTATAACTCAGGGCTTGATATGTATCCCCAGTATGAGAAAGGAATGAAAGCTTTAACATATATCAAAATGAGCAAGGAGTTGTTCGTGCTGCTTACAGTATGACATTTTCTGCATTTAAACACTAAAGCCGGCCATAGATGGTTTGAATCTTGGCCGGTTAAGCAAGGACTGGTCCAGATTTGATTCATGTATGGGCAGGCTGATTGTACCCATGTTGATCTATCGATCTTCTTGGGTGCAACCAGAATGTCGGATTTTTAGGATGCAATTTTCACCAGCAGTAATCATTGTGTTCTCCCGGCAGGGATGCCCCCCCCCCCCCCCCTATCAGGAGAACACAATAGCTCTGCGGGATGGATTCCCTCATCAACACTGACTTGTTTGGCATGTGTGCCATTCACAAAGTGCCTGGCAATTTTCTCAATTAATGCAAGATTTTCTCTGATTGCATGAGATGGAAAGGTTGGATGGTGATGTTAAAATCTCAGCCTTGTCCAACCATAGAATGTTTTGTATTCATTGAAAAAAATGCAAAGTGTTTTCTAAATGGCAGCCTGTGCAATTACTATGGAGCAAGGCAGCTGCTCAGCATGGAATTCAGAAGAGAGCAAGGATCACTGTAGTAGAGGCAGGAGAAGAGAAGGACATCAGCCATTTTCTGAAGAAGCAGATGAGGTGTGCCCGATAGGAGCCAAGCTGCTGATTTTCTGTCTGTGACAGGGTGAGTGTTCCTCTTATACTGAAGAAGTGTTCTTATTTCTTTTATCTGTACTTCCACAAGTTAGACCTGTGAGAGTAACAGAGTTTGAGCATGGAAATACTCAAAATAAAGCAGCAGTGTGATAGATGGAAGTCAGAAGGGAGCTGAGGACTGAGCACTGTTTCTTGAAGATGTGATGCAGAAAGGCAGAGTTAGAAATGTCTCTAAGAATAATGAAAGTCCACGATCGATAAATGCCTTTGGAAGTATGAGGGAGGTCATCTATATAACCCAGGATATATGGCAGGTGACAAGAAGAAATATCGGTATGCAATAAGGAAGAAATTTCTCTCACAACATCATTACAATATCATTGAAGCTTGGGGCATCTCCAAACCATGTGCATAAAACCCCCAGTATGTATAAGGCATTGGGGACAATCTGGGGAAGGGGTTGGTCATCTTTGAAAAGTTTTTTGGTTGTTCAGTAGGTCCTAGGTGAGTCTTGGGATGATTTGAAGAAAAATTGGTAATTTACTGTAATATAGAGGTTCATTGGTCATCTCTGACTGTGTCAGTATGAGAAGACCATAAGTTTATAATGTGCTGATCATCATTCATGGTCCTTGAACAACTTTAAGTAAACCTTAGATATGAAACCCTTGATGGCAATCACAGGTGAAACTTCCTCTGCCATGACAAATAATGCAAACTGAACAGGCGCATCATGAAAATGAGCTGCGAGAGCTTGGCAAAGTTGTTAATTATTAGGTATACTATACCAGATTCCATCTGCATCAAATGCCTCAAGAGTATTACAACTATAAAATCATAGCTTAAGTTACACTTATTTCCACATACTGCATCCTTCTAGCAATAAAAACTTAGGGAGGTCCAAGTGGGCATGCGCGGTCAGCGGTGACGGTCATGTCTCCCTGAAGCTCCTCCGCACAGCAGGGAAAACAGCCGCCGCGACCCATGATCCCAGCCCGGGCCATATTATAAACGGCCCCGGTTGCCATAGCGACCCCCTGCCACATACTAATATGGTCAGGGGAGCATCCCGACACCAGGCTCTGCCGCCCGGCAAACTGATCAAGGAAGCCCTTGCTCGTGCCTCCTCCAAGATGGCCGCCGCACCTTCTCACAGCAGCAAGCCAGCAGCAATGAAGTTTGCAGCCCTGCACACAGAGCAGCCAAGCCATCCCTGCACTTCTGAGGGTGAGTCTGATGCTGAGACTGAGACCCCATACATGCCTCAACACCTGACCTCACTGCTCCTGACCTTCTCACACGTTTGAAAAGATGCTACACAAAGCCCTGAAACAAACCTCTGACCGCATCACAGACAAGCTGTCCTCTGAAATTTGTGAACTAGGGCAATGCACTGCTGACCTAGAACAGAGGGTGGATGACCTTGATGCCTCATTTCAAACACAAGCAGACGAACTCGACCTTTTGCGTGACGAAAACGCCACACTACAAACGTGCTTAGAGGACTTTGAGAATCAGGCTAGGTGCTCAAAACATGAGAATTCGTGGCCTTCCTGAGTCGATTATTGATGTCCAATCCACTGTCACTGTGTTATTTCAAGAGCTTGCTCCTGCTATTCCCATAGAACGCCTAGAAATGGATGGGGTACACAGGGTACTGGCTCCAAAACGCACCGACGGCCCACCACGGGTTATCATAGCCAAACTGCACTTCTTTCGTAGTAAAGAACAACTTCTACAGGCAGCTCATAACACAGAATCCCTCACGTTCCAAGGTCATGCTTACCAGCTATTTCAAGACCTCTGTCCCACTACCATCGCCAAACGAAGGGCCATGAAGCCACATTTACAAACGCTTCAACAACAAGTCATATCGTATAAACGGTGCTTCCCCTTTGCAGTGCATTTCCGGTACCAGGCCCGAGACCACATCAGCAAGACCACTAATGAGCTTCAAGACACCCTGCGGATTCTCCAGCTGCACCTTCATACAACACCATCAGAAAGCTCCAGACGACGATCTGCATCATGCTCACCACAGAAATCTCATCCGCCACACCTCATCAACGGTCAACTCAACACCCACAAATGAGGGCGTTTTTCATCACCTGCTCCATCCCCGCAAGATTCCATGGACTGAATTTCATCAATCGTCTCTCGCTTCTAAAAATATGGATAACCATTATATCAATACTTTCAAAAAACTAGTAATAAAGGACTTAGAAACTTTAAATATAAACAAATACAAAGATGATACAGCTCTTAAAAAAAGGTATAAAAAGTTTGAATAATAGAAATAATATTGTAGTAAGACCTGCAGATAAAGGGGGGGGATTGTGGTACTTTCTAAAGAATTTTATAAAAAATCAATGGATATTACAGTATGTTGAACGATAAAGATACATATCAAATATTAAACAAAAACCCAACACAGGATTATAAAAAAGAACTCACTAAACTCATTAAATATGGTCACAAGAAAAATATTTTAAATGATAAAAAAGCCAAATATCTAGTACCATCAATATGCAGATTACCTATCATCTATTCAGTACCGAAAATACACAAAGATAGTTCTAAACCTCCTATAAGACCAATTATAAATGGCATTAACTCATTGACGGCCAGGCTTGGAGAATATATAGATCAATACCTCCAACCATTAGTAGAGCAAACTAAAGCATACTTGAAAGATACAAGGCATATCATTACGTTAACGCAAAATCTTATCGCTAATGAAAACACATTATTAAGTACAGCGGATGTCTCATCGCTCTATACCATTATAGATCATGAGGGAGCCCTTAAAGCAGCAAAATGGGCCCTAAACAAGTACTCCACCTTACATAACAAACAACAAAAATACTTATTAAAATGTTTGGACTTTTGTTTACATCATAACTATTTTTGGTATCAAAACAACTATTACCTTCAAGTTAAAGGAGTCGCCATGGGCGCTCGTTTCGCTCCCAGTATAGCGAATCTATACATGGCACCATGGGAGGAGGAAAAGATATTTTTGAATCAAAGAAAAGAAATACTATTATACCACAGATTCATAGATGATCTTATAATGGTATGGAATGGGGATGAAGCTACATTAATTAAATATTACGAAAATCTAAATAACAACCAAAAAAATATAACTCTTAGTTGGAATATAAGCAATAAGGAGGTCAATTTTCTAGATATTTGGCTAATAAAAAATGGATCAGAAATATATACAAAAAATTATTTAAAAAAAAACTATAGAAAAGCATATATCACCACCAATAGCTGCCATTATAAGCCTTGGATAAAAAACACACCAAGAGGGCAGTTTATGCGTTTAAGGAGAAATTGCACTAATACGGTAGATTATAAAGAACAAAGTAAAATCCTAATAAAAAGATTAATTGATAAAGGGTATAGGAAAGAAGAAATCGAACATGAAAGAAACCAGATAGAATTACTAGATAGAAAGATCTTATTAGAAAATAATAAAAAGAAAGATACAGAAAATACTATGATAATGACGTTCAACAAATCATTTAAGGATATACAAAAAATTATTAACAAACATGGGAATATATTGAAATTAGACAAAGATCTCAAAAACATTATTCAAGACAGACCAAAGTTCATTTACAAAAAAGCTCCTAATATCCGTGATAAAATTGTTAAAAACATATTAGATCCACCCAACGAAAATGCTAAACCCACATTTTTTCAGGGTGTAGGCTTCTACTCTTGTGGTAGATGCTACAGCTGCAAAAGAACAAAAAGTAACCCTAAAGGCAGGTCAGAATTCCAAAATCCCAGTAATGGTAAAATATATAAAATCGATTAATTCATATCCTGCGATACAAAAGGAGTTGTATGCGCTTTAAAATGTCCTTGTAACTTGATATATATCAGAAGAACTAACAGAACACTCAAAGAACGCATTAAAGAACACGTTTATAATATCAATAAAGGATATAAGTATCATAATGTGCCCTTGCATTTTCAGCATTTTCACAATAAACGAGCAGACGAATTAGAATTTTGGGGCATAGAGAAACACAGCAAACATTGGAGGGGAGATAACTTAGTAAGAGAAATCAGCAAAAAGGAACCTTATTGGATATACAAAATGGATTGTTTGGCCCCTAAAGGCCTAAACAAAGAATTTGATTTGTCATGCTTTTTAAGTGATTATTAGAATGAAATAGATTGCATTTTGTTTGATTTAATATGTTTCATAAAATTACCATAAAAATATATTAGTCCCTTTATATTATATCCCAAAGTATATGGTGGGTATATATACACATATACTATATATATATATATATATATGTATATGTATATATATATATATATATATATGTGTTGATATATCTATTAATTAAACTCAATGTATTTTGACCAGCCAAATAAAATACTAAGTAGTAGTGGTTACTATAATTCACCTACCATAGTGACCACATGTTGTTGTGGTTATAATTATCCATCTCATTATATGCTAGTTAATTTAATAGTTGGGTATTTTATTGATAGTAATATATAAGTATCACAAATATTTTGTATTCTTTAATGTTGATTATCTTTTATATATACATAATTGCATATTTTTATTTGTTCTTATATATATATATATATATATATATATACATATATTATTTTTGTGCATATTTGTTTCAGAAATGTGTGATTGTCCTCTGCGTGGCTAACTACTCATTTGATCTATACAGCCCATAGAAAGAGGGTTTATAAATAGAGGGGCAGTGACTGTCAAAAGTTATCTAAATAGAAAACAACACTGGTAACAAAGTTTCTATCAGCTTGAATACACCTGTGCTTAATCATAGCTTAATATGTAGATTGGACCCCAAAAAGAAGGCCGCGACCATTCAGACTTCTAGAAAATGGCGCTGTATCACTATAAAAGAATCCTTAGTATGGTTATTGTTCTATCACATTCCCCGGACGAAGCCACGTGTCCCTGTGGCGCAACACGTTGGGGAGGGGCTTTGACGTCACCACAGCAACCTGACTTCACGGCAAGTATAAGTCTATGTGAGCGAGTGTGAGCAACCACGCAGGAGACTTGCCACAAATGCATCTAGCGGTTTCACTGATTTTAACTCAGCGCTTTTTATACTGAATACTTGTGAGTGCATAAGAAGTAGTTGTGAATAAAATTGTTCTTTTAAAAAACGATAAGACACCATGTACCTTTTTCTTTCTCACTATACCAACGAGGAATAATACAAGGAGATGGAGCACTTTTTATTGCCATGAGAAAAAACTAACCCACAGACCCACAATCATCTATAATCAATCATCAGGAGTATCCAAGGGAGTCTCTAAAGATATCTATCAAGGATAAACATCACAAAGCTGTGTTAGCCCAGCAATGGGCTTAATGGAAGGTGAGCGCATATAAGTATCTATATTCCAGCAAGAATCCATCTGCAATCTTGTTTGACTGTGTATAAATAAGAAAGTGAGCGCACTCCAGTGAGCGGCAAATGCACAAAAAGGAACTACCCGCCCTTCCAACTAAAATAGAAAAAATATAAGTGCAGCGCTACAAACAATATCCAAGTAGCAATTAAAATATATGTGATAGTCCGATATCAAAATATTAAAGGTGATAGACAGTTCAATGATGGGGGACTCTCAGGGAGTATAGGTGTAATCCAATCCAAGGGATAGATAAATTGCTCGCTTACCAGAAGCGCAATTACAATGCGCATGTACAGGTTTCATGTAACCGAGGTCCCATGTAGGCGCTGCTTTATAGTACCCAGATGGTCCGTCGGTGATAAGGCGATACTAGTCTGGTCGGATCACACTGCTCCTTGGGTCCACACAGAGAACCTAAAAATGCTGGGGCTGAGGTATGGGAACTCAGTGCCAGGTATAAGGAGTAAAAATACTCATAGTGTAGTATGTTTTTTATAAAAAAATATTTATTAAATCCAATACGTAAAAACCATAGGAGTTACAAAACACATGCCTGCAGCCTGTAGCCAGTAAAAGCAGCTGAAAAAAGATTCTAAACACTGACCAGTGAGAAACATGGGTGGGCCGCCGGACCTCCTGACCCGGCGGCGTAACGTCAAGGCGTGCGAAGGCTCCTCCTAGACGTTTCGTGTCAATACACGTCTACTGTAGGGGTGATGCCATGTTTCTCACTGGTCAGTGTTTAGAATCTTTTTTCAGCTGCTACAGGCTACAGGCATGTGTTTTGTAACTCCTATGGTTTTTACGTATGGGATTTAATAAATATTTTTTATAAAAAACTTAATACACTATGAGTATTTTTACTCCTTATACCTGGCACTGAGTTCCCATACCTCAGCCCCAGCATTTTTAGGTTCTCTGTGTGGACCCAAGGAGCAGTGTGATCCGACCAGACCAGTATCGCCTTATCAACGACGGACCATCTGGGTACTATAAAGCAGCGCCTACATGGGACCTTGGCTACATGAAACCTGTACATGCGCATTGTAATTGCGCTTCTAGTAAGCGGGCAATTTATCTATCCCTTGGATTGGATTACACCTATACTCCCTGAGAGTCCCCCATCATTGAACTGTCTATCACCTTTAATATTTTGATATTGGACTATCACATATATTTTAATTGCTACTTGGATATTGTTTGTAGCGCTGCACTTATATTTTTTCAATCTTGTTTGACTAATTAACTTTAATCGAATTTATATAGACTTTTTTTGGACACTATTTATTTCTTATTTAAATTACTAATATTATGATATTTTTTTCACGTTTTTTGTTTTTTTCACATTTTATTATTTATTTATTTTGAAGTTGTAATAAGTTGATTTGGAAGGTTCATTATTTCTGGAAGTATTCATATCTCACATTTAGGGCGCGGCAATAAGCAATCAATTTATTGTACAATACTACAAAACACATTTATATGACGATGTGAATAGATGCCTGCTGACCTATATATATATTTATTATACCTCAGTGGCTTGCAAGTAATTATAATATATATAATTGGTACCGATTACTCACTGTGTAAATTCAGAAAAGGATAGGGCCAGTAAATTACATATTTAACAGCTCCTACCTCCGCTCTCCATCCTGAAATATGCCTCATAGTAGCTGGCAGGAGAGGGGAGGGTGAAAGCATGCAGCACTGCAGGGAGAGTGGGGGACCACACAGGGTCCCGGGGGCATCAGAAAACAAGTAACCTGGATGAGAGGGGTGGCTCATACAGGAATGGATCCCCTCCATTTTCCTTGTACAGCTGCTGAATGCTGGCAGGAGGGAGAGGAGGAGAAGCCGGCTGTCAGTGGCTGCAGAAGGAAAATGGAAAGGTCTGTTTTTTCTATATGCTTCCCCCAACCCCTCCTATCCAGGTGTAGAACCAAATGTAACAGGGGAGCCACACAGGCCCCCTGGAGCATGGGGAAGGATTGCAATTGCGACCCCTACAGTTACACGAGTGTTTCCAATATAGGCACAGACTGCAATACCAACTTGAAAGAGGATATAAGCCTTCCCCCTCAATCAAAAACTAAAAAAAAACTTTGCTTACAGATATATTTTAATATTTCTCTAATTATACCTGCAAGGAACAGCAACAGAGTCTCCAAACCCCAATGACTTGTAGCTGAAATGTCACTATCTTCCTGGCAGAACAACAGAGGTGAGCACTACAAAAGGGCTCTAGAGGAGGGGGAAGAGCACATTACACATGGTACAATGGAGGTGGTTAGAGGAGAAGTGCAGTTAGTACAGCCATAGTACAGGGGGAAAGCTAAAGGCTGAGGTGAGGTTCAGTACAGTACGATGAGGTACAGAACTGCAGCGTATGTGCTATATTTATATAGCCCATGTGAACCTTCAAAATACAGTATATTAGCCCTCCTCTCTGCCATATAACTGACTGGGGTGAGAGGTGGATGGAATGGGAAGGTGTGTGGCCATGTCTCAAAAGTAACACAGCCAGCCTTGCACAAGACTATTCTATCAGTGCAGCTCAGCAAAACTAGAAACAAAGTGCAGCTACATGAACCTGGAACTATTGATCCCTACTCTAAAAACTGGCTAGCAATGTAAACTTATGTCACCCATGGCACATCATCTGGAGATTCCAGCTGTCACCATTCACGCCATAACATATTGCTCTTTGTCAGATAATGTAGCCCGTGCTAATTTCCCCATCTATTCTAGGTAGAATCCAGTAAGAGATTTGTGAGGACATTTAGTGATGAGGGAATAGTGGAAAATCACATCTGATGGGAATCTGCAGAGCAGAATCCATCAACTTTTTTCCTCTCCTGGGTTACCTCTTGAGATTCCCCTTATGTGAAATCAGTGCTGTAGGTGGCATAGAATAATGTATCTATATTCAAAGAACAACTAAAAAAGAAATTTACTTATTCTTTAATTGGCTACATTTACCCTAGGTTCACATCTGTGCTGGTGGTGCCGCTGCGGATCTGCACGAAAATCCATGCAGCCGCACCACCCACACAGAAAAATGCAGACCCGCGGGCGAGTGCCATTAGTTTTAATGACACGCCGTCCGCACTGGAAAACACAACCATACTGGGAACTGAGGCTCCCGTGGGGGCTGTGTTTTCCAAAGATGTGCAGAGATTTTTCCCTGCCTGACACGGGCATGGGAGTCCATTCAAATGAATGGGCTCTCTTGCCCATGCAAAAGGCGGCTTGCACGGCTGCATATATGTGAACCGGGGGATAGGGGGATCCTACACTATATCCCCTTGAAATGTTGAAAACAAAATCCCCATTGTCAAGGGGGGAAAGGGAGCCATGTTACAAAGGAACCAGAACCAGACTGACCTGTTCTGAACTGTATGGACTGAGCAGCTTATCAGTAACTATTGCTTAATTGTGGGAAATAGAGCAATCCAAGTATTTATAGTCAGGATCTGTCAGAAAGCCCTAAAAAATATTAGAATTCAGAGTATAACTGAACTCCCAGCAGTCACCCGAAACTATGATACTGATTTGGTTGGGAATACACCTTACAGTGCTTCTATGTATTTACACAACATTAGAGATGAGTGCTGTTCACATAATTGTTTTCACTCAGGCTATTTGATTTGCTTTAAATTTGCAAGCCTAGAAGCGCACAGCGAATGCAGAAAGCTTTTTGTTTTTGTCAAGCAGTGATCTCTCAGATATTAAAGCAAGAGCTGAGAGACACAAACCACCTGTCACATGCTCAATCCCTTGCTGCTTCCTTTCATTCACACACTGGATGTCATCAATATTTTAGCGGGAACATTGTTTCACAATGAGTAGGACTCAGGGTCTGCATGCTTCCTTCTTGGTATCATTTTTTTTTTCTTAGAGCAGAAAATAAGGAGTCAAGAAAAAAAAGAGTGAATGATGTATGGTGACAGCAGCTGACAGTTAGCATGATTAATTTGCTGTTCAATGGTATGAGTCGTTGCAGGCTGCATGGGGACCAGTTTAAAGCGAGACATATGGAATCGGTTTTGCTAATCTACTCAATCATGTCATGCTTTAGCCTTACTTCTTGATATCATTTTAATTGCTGCAGTTTTGAGGCCATCTGGGGCTAAACTGGTGGCAGAACTATCTTCCCTTGTGTTTTCTGAGAAATTAAACACTATCCCCTCAAGAGGGGTAGAGGTGGCCTGTTGTACAGCACTGGGGCAGAATGTGAGAGCTGGTGAGCTAATTTTATATATTTTTTTATACAGCATATTTAAACTGCCACTAGGAACAGAAATACACTCAAGAAAATGAAAGCAATAAAACAATAGGGTTTTCAGTGAATATTATAAGCTTTGTCATTAATGTTATGCTGATAAAGAACAGATCACCGAGCTTATACTGTGTTTCTGAAAGCAAATATTTATTGTTAAATCTCTAGTTGCATGGTTCTATAATGTTTAGTTTGATAACCCTTATGAGCCTGAGGAAACATTCAGCATTTTCTGGTTATGTACAGAGTACAGCATATTATATATGTCCTCCTGAGTACTACATGTGAACAGCAACTCTTGTATTAGAAAGTATTTAAAGCTAAACTCTAGGCAGATATAAAGAGACAAATAACAGAGCTCTGTAATTATTAGTACATCATTATTTTGTTTTTATTGCAAGCTATAAGTACATGAATTTAACCCAGGATTGGCCTATTGCAGGCTCTGTACAGCAGGGTTGAGGCATGAGAGGAAGAAGCAGTACAAGGAGCCAATCAGTTCATGTGCTGACAAGAAGCATGCTGATAAGAAGAGAAAGAAATGTGAAAGACAAATGAACTCCTCATTGTGTTTGGAAGAGATATTAAATGAAGGTATCCAGCAGCAGCAAGGATGACCAGTTCAGCAGCAAAGATGACCAGTCCAGTTCAACCGTACTTAGGAAACTGATATCGGATTGAGTATGTTTAGAATTAAGTTTATTCATGCACACAACACCTATACAATACCAACAAACCCTAAGCAAAGAAAAGTGAAAAATAAATGTGACATACTATGTACAAGTGGAAGGAAGCTGACGTAAGTAGGGCATGACTAGGACTGGGAGTGGCAACAAGGGGAGCAGATATGGGGTAACAGGATACAGGAAAGAAATGCAAAGTACAGGACAAGACCGAGAGCAGGATAATCAGAAAGCAGGTATATGGCTAGTGGGCAAAACACTGTAGCACTGATGCAAACCAAGGGAGGGGTTATATACCTTCCAGCAACCAGCACCAGGTGGAGCCTAATAACTGTTATCTTCTTGCTTCTGGGAGACACCGGAACTATGTCCTTCAGCTCTGGGAGCCACAGTGCCACCAGCAGGTGGTCCTAACAGTGCTGTTTTCTTATTACTGTGCATTTTCAGGCTGGGGTGGGTTCAACATTATTTGGGCTCAGAGGAAGTGGGTTAAATTGATGGCCAAAAGGCAAAGGACATCTAGTGACAGAAAGAAATACTGTGCATGCAATATCTACATGAAAGGTACAGATTGCAGCACACATTATTTTTCATCTTTTAATGAACTATTCATTTTTAGCTCGTTATTTTGGCTAGAGGTCTGCTTTAAAGGAAAACATGATACTCTCCTAATCTGGTTAGTTAGATACATTGCGAGGATGTTAGTAAGGACTGCTGATTATTCCTACCTACTGCCACTTGAACTTAAAATCCAACTCTAGGGAGGCTCTGGAGCTCTCCTCTTTCAAAAGCATTTACTCCCCGACCCTGAGGCCCCACCCAGTGAAACATAAAGTAATAGTAAATCCTAATGTATAAAAAAAAATAAAACTGTAGACATCAGTGCTTTCCATTTTTTACAGGTTTGTTTTTCATTTAATGCAGTGGTGGTTTTGAAATCCTCTGTAGGAATGTCCCCCCTCTCAGGTTGCTATCTTCTGCTGGTTTTATCCCCATAGGGGGACCTATGGAGCTACTTTTGCATGCACACCCAGAGCCAGCTTTATTGATGAGTATGCTGATGTCCACTAAATCTAAAAGGCCACCCCGTCTCATCTCTCCAGTTGGGGCCTGTGCTTGAACCTGTGCTATCCCTGCTGTACTGTGCCTGTGAAGGGCACATAGAATGTGTTCCAGAAATGTGAGGGGTGTAATGCTGAGGGGCTAGATCCTTCTGTAGTAAGTAGGGATAAGAGGTGGGGTAAATAAACTTCTTGATGCAAATATCTTTTGTACTGGGTTAAAATGTACTGGGTAATACTGTGCCACTTGAAATTGCCCAGTACATTTTTTAAAAACTAGGGTTTAATAGTACTTTAATGCTTTTTTTCGGCTTACATTTTTGTGGTGTCTTTGACTGTTCACATGACATGCTGGTTCCTCTTTCCCCTCAATCTTCTCCCAGTGGTGGGTGGTCTTGAGTGATGCAGAAAGCAGAGCTTATGTGGTGACATCAACATCTGCAGAAATATGCTATGAGTGCAGGGTGCCATGCTCAGGGGGTTAGGTCATGATATTCTTCACTCTTCTCTCGGTGTTATGGATTAAGTAATGCTAGATGTCAATCAAGACAGAAGACTGAGGCCAAAAAAGATAGTGAAGGGAACAGAATTAGATCAAAAGTCTGTATTGTAGCCTGAGCTGCTTTTTTAACAACACCTGAGGAAATGTAATGATCTCTGATCTAATGGTAAGGCTCTGTTCACACCATGTGTTTTTTAGTGCTTTTTGCAGAAACACACTACAGTCCACTTAACAGGGTTTCCTATGGAACATCTTCCCATCTATGCTTTTTTGAGCTGCTGTGTTTTTGGAAAGGGTCAGCAACGTTTTAAAAGCAAAAAGCAGTGTTTCTGCTACAACAGAGTTCAATGGAGAAGCTGTTGAAATGCATAGTAGTGCGTTTGTGCCATGTTTTTGCATAATTTTGCAGTTTGCATTTTTATTCTGCCCAGCAACAAAAAAAATCCACTTTAACTGAAAAAAAAAAAGCTGAACAAAACACAAAACATGGTAAAATGCATCAAAAACATGTCAAAAACACGTGTAGAAAAACGCAAAACAAACTGCAAAAAGCACTGGAGAAAGCATCAAACGCAAAATGCATATATGTGAACCAAGCCTGAGATTTCACTCCACATTCAAACATAAGCCTCGGAAACAGGGTTATGGAACCATTCCTCAATACTACATAATGTAATACAGCCATCCTATGGTAAAATTCAAAACTGAAGAGGCTTATACCATCTTCTACCTAAATAAAATCTAATAATTCAGCCACTCACTTTCACTTTCCCCAAATTGAATTGATATGTCTCCAATGTGATTTTTTATCTTGTCATTTGACAGAAGAAAATGGGCATGTTTGCATGAAGCCCCAACAGGCCTACATGTAGAGTGAGAAGCCTTAATGAGGTAGCTTCCTAAAATAAAAATTAAAGCTAAAACTCTTAGATATTTTTATGGCCTTCAGTCTGTCACCTCAACCACTTTACTACCTCCTCCTCATTTTCCTCATCTTGTGAGTATTTCTCAATGGACTCACTATACTGTTAATTTGTTACATTTATTCTTAGTTTTACAAGAAAAAGACAAGACATGTTTCACTGATGTTTGCATTTAAGCATGTGTAAAAAGTAATTGTGCTGCCAAGTACCAACCTATCTGTCTCCTGGCACTTGTCCACCTTCTATAACCACTCAAAAACATAAAATAAAAAAGGGCCGTGGCTATAAAATTAAAAAGAACCTCCCTGTGGTTTCTGTTGCCACTTTTTTCTTCCATTACCTGGATAATTTGATGTAATCCTAGACTCCCATCTGTCCTTTCAGCCCCAAATCCAATCACTGTCCAAATCATGTAGACTTCACCTCCGCAACATCTCCAAGATACGACCGTTCTTAACCTTGGAAACTACTAAGCAACTTATTCACTCCCTTGTTATCTCTCGCCTTAACTATTGTAACTCCCTCCTCATTGGCCTACTTCATTGCAGGCTATCCCCTCTTCAGTCTATCATGAATGCTGCTGCCAGACTCATCCACCTTACTAACCGTTCCATATCTGCCACTCCTCTCTGCCAATCCCTCCACTGGCTTCCCATTGCCCAACGGATAAAATTCAAAACATTAACAATAACATATAAAGCCATTTATAACTCTGCCCCAAATTACATCACCAAACTTGTCTTCAAATATCACCCAAACCGTACTCTCCGCTCCTCGCACGACCTCCTGCTCTCTAGCTCCCTTGTCTCCTCTTCCCATGCTCATCTTCAGGACTTCTCCAGAGCTTCCCCCATTCTCTGGAACTCTCTACCCCAATTTATCAGACTATCACCTACTCTGCTCACTTTTAGGCTATACCTGAAAACCTATCTCTTCAGGGAAGCCTATCCTGCCCTCAGCTAATAATGGAATCTTCTGCTCCTCCTACCAGTCCATCCCCCACAGTTACTACCTTTTGTACCACTAGCCCCTCCCTCTTAGATTGTAAGCTCCAAGGAGCAGGGCCCTCCTAGCCCTCTTGTATTGAACTGTATTGTTGCTGTATTGTCTCCCGTTATATTGTAAAGCGCTGAGCAAACTGTTGGCACCATATAAATCCTGAATAATAATAATAATTTGTACCCACCCATACTGAAAGGCTTTATCTCTAATTTGCTTAGGAAGGTGGCTACCTGTTCCTTGTATTCCTACATTTAGTCTTATTGGTGCTGGCAAAAAAAATTATATTTAGGAACAATTTTTATTAGGGAATGTTTTTTACATGTTTTAATCATCTATTAATTTTTCAAATGATTAATTGTGGTGCTGTAAAAATGCAGCTTATAAGCGCACAGTCAGCAACAAGAAGAATAATCACCCAATGCTAGAAGAAAAAAGAAGCCTCATCAACACACATTGACATTATGGCACTATGGCTGTTTTCAGCCTCTCTTCATAAAGGATTTCTAGCACAGGGGTTACAAATACACAAAAATTGGGTATGTTTAGCACACTAATTTGTGTGCATGCCATCAAGAAAGAAAAAAATATTCAAAATATTGCTGCCAGAAAAAAATACAGAATTTGTAGTGTGACTGCATTGATGGCCGCAACATACCACCACTCCTGTACAGCTCTTGCTTTTGCCCTTAACTGAAAAATAATATCACAGGTACGTACAACCATTGATTTATTATATACTGTGTTAAAATGTTTCCTTTGCTGGGTGTTCTCCTGTATCCACATATTCCTGAATTTGCTGAAAAGCACTATGTTTTTATCTCTTTTTTCTCCATTCTATAAAAATACAGATGGTGGAATTAGCTAAAAACACAGAATAAAAGAAATGTTACAATGAAAAGAATAGAAAATCAACTTAGATGATAATAAGAAGCATCAAGACGAAAAGGTTAAAGGGTTTCTAATATCCCAGTTAGATTCCCTAGATCAAGGTCAGTCCATTTGCCTCCAAATGGTATTAATATAATTCACAATGAATTCCTCTAACATTCATACCAAGCTATTTTTGGCTTGCTCAGATCTTGTACCTAGTTAACTCCTGTCCTTACTTGAAAACTGCTCATTAGCTTACTCTGAAACTAATCTCAAATACATCTATTGTCTGCAACAGCTTTTTGATACTATAGGTACATCAGCAGTGTCTAGGGGAGAGGCTACATTTCATACTGCTTATGCTGGTGACATTTCAGCAACTATTTGACATTTTAAAAATGTAAATGCACACATCTTTTTTCATATTCCTCTGTCATCTATTGTCCTCAGACTCTCACTAAACTATTGATAAAAAATATGCAAAGGAAGGCACATATACAATATACAGTGTGTATGTATATATATATATATATATATATATATATATATATATATATATAGTGTTTTAATGAATCTGTATGTATGCTATCAACAGACGGGTAAGCAATGCAAGAAACTGAAAAATTGATGTACTGTAGCTGATGTTTAATAGAGATATGAGATATTAAATATGAATGTAAAATGACACCAAGACTTCATAACACTTGGTCTGATTCAACCAGCTGTGAGTGCGCTTAAGGTTTGTTAATGTGACTTCTGGTACTATATTATCATATGTAATAATTATTCTGCTGAGACAATTTTCGCACACCACCTTAAAGTAAACCTGCCATGTACAGTCATGGCCGAAATTGTTGGCACCCTTGATATTTCTCCAGGAAATCATGTATTTCTCACGAAACGTATTGCATTAACACATGTTTTGCTATACACATGTTTATTCCCTTTGTGTGTATTGGGACAAAACAAAAAAAGGGAGGAAAGAAAGCAAATTCGACATAATGTCACACAAACCTCCAAAAATGGGCTGGACAAAAGTATTGGCACCCTTTCACAACTGCGGATAAATAAGAATGTTACAAGCATGTGATGCTCCTGTAAACTCACCTGGGGCAAGTAACAGGTGTGGGCAATATAGAAATCACACCTGAAAGCAGATAAAAAGGAGAGACGTTCACTTAACCTTTGCATTGTGTGTCTGTCTGTGCCACACTAAGCATGGACAACAGAAAGAGGAGACGAGAACTGTCTGAGGACCTGAGAACCAAAATTGTGGCAAAATATCAACAATCTCAAGGTTACAAGTCCATCTCCAGAGAACTAGATTTGCCTTTGTCCACAGTGCGCAACATTATCAAGAAGTTTGCAACCCATGGCACTGTAGCTAATCTCCCTGGTCGTGGACGGATGAGGAAAATTGATGAAAGATTGCAACGCAGAATAGTCCGGATGGTGGATAAGCAGCCCCAAACATGTTCCAAAGACATTCAAGCTGTCCTGCAGGCTCAGGGAGCATCAGTGTCAGCGCGAACTATCCGTCGACATTTAAATGAAATGAAACGCTATGGCAGGAGACCCAGGAGGACCCCACTGCTGACACAGAGACATAAAAAAGCAAGACTACAGTTTGCCAAAATGTACTTGAGTAAGCCAAAAGCCTTCTGAGAAAACGTCTTGTGGACAGATGAGACCAAGATAGAGCTTTTCGGTAAATCACATCATTCTACTGTTTACCGAAAACGGAATGAGGCCTACAAAGAACAAAACACAGTACCTACGGTAAAATATGGTGGAGGTTCAATGATGTTTTGGGGTTGTTTTGCTGCCTCTGGCACTGGGTGCCTTGACTGTGTGCAAGGCATCATGAAATCTGAGGATTACCAAAGGATTTTGGGTCGCACTGTAGGGCCCAGTGTCAGAAAGCTGGGTTTGCGTCCAAGATCCTGGGTCTTCCAGCAGGACAATGACCCCAAACATACGTCAAAAAGCACTCAGAAATGGATGGCAAAGAAGCGCTGGAGAGTTCTGAAGTGGCCAGCAATGAGCCCAGATCTAAATCCCATTGAACACCTGTGGAGAGATCTTAAAATTGCTGTTGGGAAAAGGTGTCCTTCCAATAAGAGAGACCTGGAGCTGTTTGCAAAGGAAGAGTGGTCCAAAATTCCGGGTGAGAGGTGTCAGAAGCTTATTGATGGTTATAGGAAGCGACTGATTTCAGTTATGTTTTCCAAAGGGTGTGCAACCAAATATTAAGTTAAGGGTGCCAATACTTTTGTCCAGCCCATTTTTGGGGTTTTGTGTGACATTATGTCATATTTGCTTTTCTGCCTCTGTTTTATATTTGTTCCAATACATACAAAGGGAATAAACATGTGTATAGCAAAACATGTGTTAATGCAATACCTTTTTTGTGTGAAATACTTGATTTTCAGGAAAAATATCAAGGGTGCCAACAATTTCGGCCATGACTGTATGTGCTTATGCAAGAAATTAAATATTTAATTAATCAGAACTTGCAGATACAGTATAAGGTACAATTGCTGTCTGTCACCAAAAAAAACGTTGTCTCCGCAGAGGTTTCCACCATCACTTCCAATACCAAGAAAATGACCCTAAGCGTCCTAGCTCTCCTTTGAAGCACCGCTGCTTAGGCCCCAAGCCCAAGCCTTTGGACTGGTTTCTGAGATCAACTCAACATCGCCATGCACCTGTGCAACCTCTACACTTTTTTCTAAGCTCTTATAGCTTACATAGCTCTCTCTTCACTCTCACAGCTCCCTGCTGCACTGGTCCATGCCCTTGCCTGGGTAGGGATTGTCCTGTCTCCCAGGTGGAATCCTGAAATACTGACAGTTCTTTGCTTATAACACCTGTGCACACCTGCACACACAAAGTCTGCTGGTTTCTAGTAAGATTTGGATACAGGATCAGAAGCTTCTTCCTTTTCAAACCTTTTTGAAGCCTCTGAACTCTAGGACCTAATCTGGGAATTACAAAACCCAGTAAAAAACAGAAATCCAATTTTCTCTGGTCATAACATCCAATATGCATCCTTGAAAACCTTATGTGCCATTTATCTTTTTTTACACAGTGGCAGGGCCCACCGTTGTCACATTACTAATACAGTACATATGAGATGACAGATTCTGTGACAATAATGTCTACAAAACAACTTTGGCCCCACTAAACATGATGATGGCTGGTCAGTTCAGTAGCCTACAATACATGCCTGTATCCTTGTTGTTTTTCTCTGAGATTAGCAACTCCAGAGGTCTTCCAACACTGCTCCTTCCTTGTGTCCTTTCCAATACAATAACATAAATGTAAGCCTGAACTTAATATTCCTGCCCAGTCAACAAGAGTTGAGAGTTTAAGAGTTACAGCACATGTAGATGTTCAACTGCATTTAGAAGTTTATTGCCAGTCTTAGAAAGGGTATAAATGATATACATTAGGCAAGCATAATTAGTGAGTAACTGTCATTGCTCATTAATAAGCCCATGGTAAATTTGGATGAGCCTTGCAGTTTACTTGTCAGCCTACTTCCCTATTATCTCCTATAGTCATGAGCTAAAAGTGGTATATTTTTGTTGAATAGCAGCAGAAATTAGGCTAAGAAGATTATCAATATGGGAGATCTTTGCATAGGGTCATGGCTTTATTAAACTATAAGGTCAAATGAAGCAACTTGAGCATATTCTGCAACTGTTTTAATCATGTCTAACTATGAAGAATATCCACTGGCATTAATATATGTCTTAGTTACACTGGAAAGACTTTGCAGTATCTAAGGAATAACTTGAGGATGTGGATTTTATCAAATCAATTTCTTATCTCCCTGTTAAAACTATTCTGCTTGTGTTCCAAATTGGGGAACAAATGACCATGTGAATACACAGCATGCTAGAGTTTCAACAAATAAAGTATTCATTGCACATTTAGGTACACATGTCGTTGATGATGATTTTCCTATAACTGTAAGTTAAACACAATAATTGGTGTTTTGTGTGCCTTATGCAGATAATAAATATACCATGGAAAACAATATTAAATAAATACAATCTAAATAGGAAGACATATGTGTAAACATATCATGTCTGGAGCAAACATTTTTATGAATATTTAATTTAATTATTTTCTCTGCATGTAACAGTTTGTTTTTAGTCAGGTTATTCCTGATAACTCAGAAAATAGGTTACAATAATCTATATTTACAAGTCATCCCTTCAAATAATCAGAAATGGGAATTACTAAAAGAAGCTCATAATAAAACAGAAATATGTTAATATCAAGATAAAGAAAGGGATTTGTCTTAGTAGATTAAGAAGATTAAGCAATATCTAGATAGTCTTGAGCTAGCTGGGTTTAGCTTCTGATTGTCAAAGCTGGCTCTCTATTCTTCTAAGACACCAGATTAAAGCCCATTTCAAGGTCAGGTCGACCTGTCATTGTGAAGCATGGGGGAGATTTATTGGGCTGTAACGCACATATATGCATTTGATCTCTCTCTGTACCAACACGTAAGAGAGGCATGAAACTGAGTTAAAAGAGGAAAAAAATCATGAATTATAAATATATCATTTTAATATACCAAATATGTTCACATGTTTAGGTTTCAGACAGAAAACAAAATCTAACATAAAAAAAAACCAAATAAAAAAAACAGAACTTTTGATACATAACAGCTCTTTGAGATTTATGAAGACTGTGTGCATATAAAAGTATGTGTGCCTGTGCCTGTGTGTGTGTACACACTTTTTTATGTATGAAGCGGGGGATCAAGAGAGAGAGAAAGAGAAAGAGAATGGGAGATAAAATATCTTGCAGTCAGTATGCCATGGTGCCTCGTGCACGCAATATCAGACCAATTCATAACAATATATCACTAAGTCATGAGTAAAAGTTGTAGATCTATGGTGATCTGTATTGTTCATAAACTGTACAGTGTATTGCAAATAACTGAAAATGATGGATGCTGGCCTATTTTGGATTGTTGCATGATTGTGCATGTGAAGGATTTTTCTAATAAAGCAAAAGTGAGATTTTAAATATGCTGCTGGGAGCCAAATACACATATAATTTTATTCCATCTAAGATAAAATAATTAAACATGATTACCGCAATATAAATTAAAAACAAAGTCTAGATAATGGTAAAGTGGTGTAGATGGATTCAACTCCTGCCATGTTTTTATTTTTTTAATATTGTGGGTGAGAATTTTTATTTGTCAAGTTTTTGATTTCGGTGACTCCACTGGGGCAATTTTCTCTCTCCGACATTCATATAATAAATAGGAGGTTTGGTCGTCACCTTCCCTTCTCTTCTCACAATACACTTTTTTGTCTGTGTCCTCATTGGAGAGTCCTACCATCATTTCTTGACATGTTTTTAACCCTTTCCCACACTATTCAATGCAAAACTTTTTACTTGAGTTGAAATTTAGTTCTAGAAATGCTTTAAGATTTTAGTAAACTGTAAAATTGAATATGCTTTGCCCATAAACAGAGGCTTGTAGATGTTCAACAGATTGCCCATAACTGTTTTGATCTCTGATACTACTTGATTTTTTTTTTGTACTATTATGAAGGTTGTTCAAAGTTCGCGGCTGCAGCAAGAGTTAAACTGTATTTAATTGTGTATTGAAGATTTCTATTATTCTAGCTGGGTATCGAGATGCTTCCAAACAGAGATGAAATGCAAGTGCTCTGATTATTCAGCATTATATCTCCCCGCTCGCTTTTATGAAAGACTATTTGCCTAATCAGAATTCCTTTGTGATACAGCTCCCATTATGACACCGACTCTGATTTAATGCCAAGCTAAGATGTATTCTATTTTTTCTGTGTGTGTGAAGATTTAAATATCAGTCTAAGGAAACATAACCTGGCATTTAGGACAGATTCTTTTAAATACTGCGATGAAAGGAAGTAAGGAAAAAACATAAAATTATACAAAACAGTGCTTTTAAATGCTTCAGGAGATGGCAAATATATACTTTTCATCATAGGATTAAATGAGGTCTTGAAAAATGATGAAAAAACAGGTCAGGCTTAGCATGTCTTTTGTTCTTGTATGAAAAGAAAAAGGCAAAGAGCAGTCTTACCAGCTAGACCTGTACAGACATAAGGGTGCTAAAACAAAGGAAACATAAGCATCGATTTTTACCAAACTCTACAACATTCATATTCTGGTCAATATATCAATATATCAACTGTTTATGTTCATAATGAGTATCAAAGCAGCACTACACTTCATGTGAGCACCACAAAGCAAAAATGCTATTTCATTAATTTTTATTAAGAGCAACCCCCCCATCCATCCATATTTCCATGCTTTATTTTGCTGATAATTCACTTTGAAAAACACTCCCCTAGCTTTTCTGGCTGTGGCAATTTTGAGTAAGAGCAGATGATTCATGTAGCATTGACTTCCTGGAATCCGGTAGCCTTTAGTTCAGGCATACAAGCATGAGAGCATACTTAGCTGAGAAAACCCTCCTCCCCTCCAGAAGACTCCTAGGCAAGACACTGGGAAGTAACAGAATTAATGCAAAACAATACTTTAAAATAAGTAAATATGACATACTTTCTTATCTACTTACTAATGCTAATATGACATACTTTCTTATCTACTTACTATTGCTAGCAGCATAAGGATTATAAATAGTAGATTGTCAATGTTGATTGAGAGAGTGAAATTCCACTTTAAGCATGCATAGTGTGGCACAAAACCAAATTATAACTTTTAGATTGCTCTTTTGTTCCTAAGCTTTTTTAGAGCATCAGAAATGTAATAAAAACTATATACTGTATATACAATACATACTGTATATTCAGTTGAAGGTCCTACAAAACTTGCTGAATGGTTTCACAAGTGCTATAAAATATCTATGAAGCACTTACTAATAATGATGAGATGAACATACCTGCGTTCAGTTTGGGTACATTCGCCAAACTTTACAGATGTTTGGATGCCAAACGTGAACTTCACTGAAGTCAAGATTCAAGTGAAGTGAAGGGAAGATAGGCAGGATTGTCAAACATAGGGCATGGGGAGCTGGACAGCGTCCTGGGGGACATGTAGCAAAACCAAAACAATTTTTTAAAAAATCACCTGGACAGGGAACAGAGAGTTTAATAATGATTAAAGGGGTATAGCAATTAATAGAGGACCCCATACAAAAAGATAGGGTTCCCCCTAAAAATACATACAGGACCCTTATCCTTGATGAGGGTCTGATTTAGATGCCAAAGGAGACCCTATGCAATAAAAACAAAAACAACAGAATGAGGGATTGGCATGCACCCCCCCCCTCTTGAACCATATCAGGTCATATGCACATGGGGAGGATACCTTGTCCCCATGTTGATGAAGACAAGAGTCTCTTCCCCTTAACTTTGACTCAATGGTTGTGGAGGTCTGAGGGATGGTGGTTTATTAGAATCAGGGATCTGATTTAATATAAGGGGGCACCAGATATCCAAATTGATTATATGAAGGAATTGGTTCCGTGGTTCATTGAGTATGTAACATCCATTCTACCTATTAACCTAACACCCAGTTTGGCTGAATCCAACCATCCTGTAAAGCCAATGTGTTCAGATTTTAGCAGTTTAACATATGCGTGTGAAATCAAAACTGTCCTAGCAGTGCAGTTTACATTAGGATGATATTCTTATTTTAAGGATTTTTCAATCATTTTAAAGGTAATCTGTCACTGAAGAAACAGTATTTGCACATATATATTATATGGTCAGACATTTGTGAACACCTGACCATCATACCTGAGCTAAAGAACAAAAATATGTGAACAGTCATTAAAATTATTACATTTAGGTGTTTTCAATGATGGGGAGTGTTACTGTCACAGTATGCACAGACATGTTAGACAATAGTGTGCTTCCATCCTTGTCACAACCATTTGGGGAAGGCACTTTTCTGTTCTAGCATGTGCGCTGTGCAAAAATCAAGGTCCATAAAATATGGCTTGACAAGTTCGGTGTAGAAGAACTCAAATAAATGCCTGCACAGGGACCAGACTGAAACCCCATTAAAAACCTTTGGGATGAATTGAAACACAAATTGTGAGCCACATCATAAATGCTCTTTTGGCTGAACGGACCCAAATTCACACAGACATACTCCAAAACAGTGTAAAAAAAGAGTGAATTCTATTATATTTACAAAGAGTGGGTCAAATGCATATTAACCGCTTGGGGGCTGCCCCATGTAGATATACTGTGATGGGTAGGTTTCTCTGCACTTGATTACATATATGTATGTGATCCAGCATTTCCAAGTAGGGGGCACGCATGCATTCGCCCGCTGCCCCATCTGTGCTGTCATTCAACACAGCGCAAGTCAATCAACAGGTCCTGGCCAGTGATTTATGGCCTGACCTGCTGAATGGCTTAGCGAATGACAGTACAGAGCCCTGTGTCTACTAATAACACAGGGCTCTGTACACAGAGCAGAGATGTGACTGCAAAGCAAATGTAATTTTATCATTCTTCTTTATTAAGTAATTTTACTACACTATAAGGGGCTTTCCCATCTTTTTATGCATGTAACGCTTGGTAAGCTACTGAGTATCTTAAAGATACAGAGGTGTGTGAATAGTAGGTGTAGAGGAAGAGCACAGTTGGTGGTGTCATGTACCATTGTTACTCACTTTTAACTATTTTAGCACAGAGCATGTTCCTAGTGTAATTAATAGTGCACTAAATTGAATTGTACGGACTTTCTCTAGTTTATTTGATTGCACTGTATGGATATTTCTGATAGCATTTTATTTTACATTTTTTATTGTTTATAATATATGAGAGTGCAGTCAAGAATTCCAAGGAAATGTTTTTTGGGACATTTTGATTATATATATAATTGGACTTTAAATAAGGTCTGATGAAAAGTAGCTCTCTTTTTTATTCATTTCATAATATTTTGTTGTTGTTTTTTTGCTTCATAATTTCTCATTTTTATGAAGGTGTTTATAATATACGAAGCATATTTGACTTCTCTATTCAGCCTTCTCTACAGTGTTTTGATTTTACTTCATAAATGACAAAGTCACTTAAAAAAGTTCTTCATTTTTATATTGTTTTATTGTTTTGTTTTCACACCAGGCAAACATCTTTATTTTGGGATTAGGTATCATGTGTATATTTTATACTACGCATATAATATTGTGAGCTAAAAGGGTAAAATAAAAGACAAAGTAGCCCAGATCTATAGCAATTCATCTTGCATGTGGCCTAACAGCATAAAGGAAAAAAACATATCTTTGAATGAGCAACTAGAGGCAACAAATACAATCCTGCAAACAGAATTAGAAACATTTACTAAAGGCAAATAAACTGTGCACTTTGCAAAGTGTGGATGCACTCTGCAAGAGCAGTTGCACCAGAGCTTAGTAAATGAGGTAAAGATTCACTTTGCAAAGAATACCCAATTGCATTCAAGGAAAAATAAAATAAAAACAGGATTTTTGGTTACACATGATTGTATGATGGAAGTCAGCACAGCTTTCCCTCATTTACCAAGCTCTGCAGCAACTGTTCTTTCAGACTGCAACTGAATCTTGCAAACTGCAGTTTATTTGCCTTTAGTAAATAAACCCCATTGTGTCCAGTGTGGTATCATCCATGTGTGCAGTGTGTGCGAGGCACATGGGACCTGAGGGAAGGGGGCCCACGGGGCTCTGAGCCACACTGCACACATGGAGATGTCTCAGCCTCTGCAGCTGTACCTGTCTCTGCCCACTGCCGAGCTCCTGTTAGAGGATCTCCCTCAAATTCAGACACATATCCTCCCAGTATCCAGGAGTAACTTCAATGTAGCTTGATTTCTGTACCTTCCATGTAACATGCATTTCTGTACCTTCCATGTAAAGTACATTTCTGTACCTTCCATGTAGCTTGATTTCTGTACCTTCCATGTAATGTACATTTCTGTACCCTCCATGTAGCTTGATTTCTGTACCTTCCATGTAATGTACATTTCTGTACCTTCCATGTAACATGCATTTCTGTACTTTCCATGTAGCCTGCATTTGTGTATCTACCATGTAACGTGCATTTCTGTACCTTCCATGTAACATGTATTTCTGTACCTTCCATGTAACATGCATTTCTGTACCTTCCATGCAACCTACATTTCTGTACCTTCCATGTAGCCTGATTTCTGTACCTTCCATGTATTTACATTTCTGTACCTTTCATGTAACATGCATTTCTGTACCTTCCATGTAGTCTGCATTTCTGTACCAACCATGAAACGTGCATTTCTTTACTTTCCATATAGTGTGCATTTCTGTAACTTCCATGTAGCCTGATTTCTGTACCTTCCATGTATTTACATTTCTGTACCTTTCATGTAACATGCATTTCTGTACCTTCCATGTAGTCTGCATTTCTGTACCAACCATGAAACGTGCATTTCTTTACTTTCCATATTGTCTGCATTTCTGTACCTTCCATGTAGCTTGCATTGCTGTGCCTTCCATGTAATGTTAATTGCTGTGTCTTCCATGTAGCTTGCACTGCTTTTCATGTAACCTACATTACTGTGCCATCCATGTAACCTGCATCACTGTACCTTCATTGCTATGCCTTCCATGTACCATGCTTTGCTGTGCCTTCCATGTGATGTGCATTGCTGTGTTCTGCTTTCCCCCATATAATGTGTCCTCCTTCTCCCACGTACTGTGCCCCACTTACCTCCTGTATGCTGCCCTGCTGACTCCTATATTTTGCTCTGCTGACCCCCTGTATATTAATCTCAGGTTTGACCCATAATTGAGCATCTGTGCAGAAAAATCGCAATTGGAAGATTCACACCAATATTCTGTGAGCTGTATATATGAAAATGATTTCATGGGTTCCCTCAAGGTAATGTTTTTTCTTAGTTTTTGTTATAAAATTTTGTAAATAAGTGATTTTTCTCCTTCACTGATGTGCGCTAATGAGGCTGCAGTGATGGGCACTGATAGGCTGCACTGATGGGCACTGATGTGGATGCACTGGTAGGTGGCACTGATGGGCATTGACAGGCATCACTTATGGGCACTGAAAGGCACCGCTCATATATGACACTGATAGGCAGCACTGATAGGCGGCACTCACTGACTCTGATAGGCAGCACTGACTGGCACTGTTAGGCGGCACTGATAGGCAGCACTGATGGGAACTGATAGGTGGCACTGACTGGCACAGATAGGAGGCACTGACTGGCACTGATAGGCGGCACTGACTGACACTGATAGGCATTGATAGATGGCACTGAATGGCACTGATAGGTGACACTGAAAGGCAGCCCAGATGGGCACTGATATGTGGCATTGATGTGCACTGGTAGGCACTGATATGTGGCATTGATGAGGCACTGATGGGCACTGGCAGGTGACATTGATGAGCACTGACAGCTGGCATTGATGAGCACGGACAGGTGGCACTGCTGGGGCTACATTGATTATCAGTGCTCTGATGATCAGTGTACATGCCCCTCTGAGGGGCCAGCTCTCCTCTCCTCTCGAGCTGTCAGCATGACAGCTCGTGAGGAGAGATATGCCTATAATCAGCATTTCCCTATTTACATGCGAATAGCTCTGATTGGACACAGCTGATCACATGACTGAGCTGACATCTTCGGCTCTTTCCGTTGATCGGTGATCCGATGTGTCCGAGGGACACAGCGCACCAGCTCCCGGAGCCACGCACGCTTGGTTAGAGTGGGAGGACATCATATGACATCTTCCTAGAACAAGAGAGCTGCCTTGCACCCATCATTACCTTATATGACAGGCGGGAGGCGGTTAAGGTAAGCTCAAAGTGCTAGCCCTCTGTTTATTTCTCAGTCCATACAAAATGATACGTTTGGAACAGTTTTACAGTTTAAAAACATATACAGTACATGTCTATATACATGCCTGAGAAACTCTTACTTATGGCACAGCAACCTAAGCATATTTTATGGGTACAAGAAGGCTTTTGTTTTATGTAACGAAGACCCTTTAAGCCCCTCCCACTGTTAGTGCAATTTGGCTACACCCACCATGTGCGCGCCGCATCACTTCTGCACTCTCAGTTCCAAAATGTGCCCCTGGTCTTTAACAATCCTAGCAACACCCCTGGCATCATGAAAACCATGCCCACTCTTCACTACAACACACCAAGCACACCACATTTTTTTTAATTATCAAGCAATGGAACCCACTTTATAATCTTGTACACAGGCCCACTAATTTCATAAAATGCCCCAGATGGTGTCTCTATTAAATTAAAATATTTTGCTATTTTTTATTAGACCCTCATTAATTTTAGCAGGATGACTGCTTGTGGCTGTACAGACCCTTAGTGCCTTTCGTGTGGATACATGTCTTTCTGCACAAGTACACTGATTCATGTGCCCATGTGAATAAGTTCTTATTTTATATTGAGCAAAAATTGTAGAAGCCTGTTAACTCTCTATTGTGAACACACAGCAATGTGACTTTTTTGTTGGGGTCTTTGAGAATCTTTGAGTATGAATTACTTTACACTACAAGCAGCTAGAAAAGTCATAAAGATAACTTGTTGTAAAGCTCATTCACACAGCGTGTTTAGAATATGAAAACAAGACATAATGTCATTTATGAAAACAATATGTACATAAATCTATGCTATGTGATTCTACAATAGTAAATAATAAAATATTGTGCAAAGAACATGCACACTCACTGAAATCAGGATACATAAACATCTAATCCATACATACAAAAAGTGTGTTGTGAATAAAATGACAATTGTATACAACGATAACATATACATATACAATTTATGCATATACAGTTTGTGCAATCCCCCAGGATAAACAATAACACTGTATAATAATCCTGTATAATAATAATACAAATGTTGCAATAAAAGTTCCAATAAAGTGAGAAACAAGTGTTAGCTACAAAAACTGCTACAGAATTCAGTCAATGCCACACAAGACTGTAGTGCTCCAACATCTACACATACATGGTCACTTACTAGAAGCCTAGACTTCACTACATAAGAGTTCTGACAGCTCTTTATGAGAAACAGCTTAGATCCCCTGAAGGATCTCTACCTTGACTCATAGCTTTCAGCATAGCTTAGTAACATACATGCAGGAAAAAAAAAAGTAACTGCAGCTTGGGGTAAAGCAACATTATTTAGGTAAGGACAGGTACTCACTCTAAATGGTAGGAAGTGATCCCCCAACTTTCTGAAGAAGATTGGGGGGATTTTGAGGAAACATATACAGGTGCATCTCAATAAATTAGAATATCATTAAAAATTTAATTTATTTCAGTAATTAAATTCAAAAAGTAAAACTCCTATGTTATATAGATTTATAAATACATAGTGATATTTTTCAAGCATTTCTTGCTTTTAATTTTGATGATTATGGCTTACAGCTAGTGAAAACCCCAAATTCAGTATCCCAGAAAATTAGAATATTACATAAGACCAATAAAACAAAAAAGATTTTTAATACAGAAATGTTGGCTTACATGAATTACTGCATCAGTGCAGTGTGGCATGGAGGCGATCAGCCTGTGGCACTGCTGAGGTGTTATGGAATCCTTTGATAGCAGCCTTCAGCTCGGCTACATTATTGGGTCTTGTGTCTCTCATCTTCCTCTTGACAATACCCAACAGATTCTCTATGGAATTTAGGCCAGGCGAGTTTGCTGGCCAATCAAACACAGTGATACCATGATCATTAAACCAGATGTTGGTACTTTCGACAGGGTGGGCAGGTGCCAAACCCTACTAAAAAATTAAATCATCATCTCCATAAAGCTGGTCAGCAGAGGGAAGCATGAAGTGCTCTAGGATTTCCTGGTAAGTGGCTGTGCTGACCTTCGACTTGATAAACCACAGTGGACCAACACCAGCAGATGCCATGGCTCCCCAAATCTTCTGTGGAAATTTCACACTGGACCTCATGCAACTTGGATTCTGTGCATCTTCACTCTTCCCTTAGACTCTTGGACCTTGATTTCCAAATGAAATGCAAAATTTACTTTCATCTGAAAAGAGGACTTTGGACCACTGAGCAACAGTCCAGTCCTTTTTCCCCATAGCCCAGGTGAGACAAGGAATGCAACAGTTGTAGCTCATGTCCTGGACACATCTGTGTGTGATGGCTCTTGAAGCACTGACACCAACCATAGTCCACTCCTTATGAATGTCGCCCAAATTCTTGAATGGCCTTTTTTCACAATCCTCTCAAGGCTGGGGTTATCCTTGTTTCTTGTGCACCTTTTTCTACCACACTTTTTCCTTCCACTCAACTTCTCATTATTATGCTTGGATACAGCACTTTGTGAATAGCCAGCTACTTTAGCAACGACCTTTTGTGACTTACCCTCCTTGTGGAGGGTGTCAATGACTCCTCTGGACAACTGTCAAGTCAGCAGTTTTCCCCATGATTGTGTAACCTAATGAACCAGACTGAAAGACCATTTAAAGGCTCATGAAACCTCTACAGGTGTTTTGAGTTAATTAGCTGACTAGAGTGTGACACCGTGAGGTTTATTTACTAAAGCTGGGGAGTGCAAAATCAGGCTCACTTCTGCATAGAAACTAATCAGCTTCTAACCTCAGCTTGTTCATGTAAGGTTTGATAATAAAACCTGAAAGCTGCTTGGTTTCTATGCATACGTGAGCCTGACTTTGCACTCTCCAGCTTTAGTAAATCTCCCCTTGTGAGTCTACAATATTGAACTTTTTCACAATATTCCAATTTTCTGAGATACTGAATTTTGGGTTTTCACTAGCTGTAAGCCATAATCATCAAAATTAAAAGAAAGAAATGCTTGATATACTGTATATCACTCTGTGTGTAATGAATCTATATAATATATGCGGTTCACTTTTTGAATTGAATTACTGAAATAAATTAACTTTTTGATAATATTCTAATTTATTGAGATGCACCTGTATGACATCTGTGATTTCCTCTAAACATAGGCTCATACAACTTAAACATTTTCATCAGGTATACTATACTGTCCACTGCATGCATAGCCTGGGGATTTGACATACCCCTCTTTGCTTTCATTTATGTGGTCAGGAAGCCAATTTCTTTCACGCTTTATGGTTATGCCCCCAAATACAGGGATTTTGGTCACTAATACGTGAATTTCTTGAGTTGACTATGGGTCTCCCAATTATCCAGTGCCCTAGGGTCTGCCGGTTGGGGCTGATTGAGAATCTACCAAGTAGCTCTAATGCTTTATAAATACTGTATAATAATACCAAAAAATGACTGTGTATACTCTAATTCTATGCCAAAAAGTGCATTTCAATCACCTGGGAGAGGTCTTTTCTATCCTCTCAGAGAAATGACAGATCAATTCAGCTCTCCCACCATACCAGCCTTACATACACTAATAGGGGGTCTCTGAAAAGTTTTGAGAACATTTTGGGACCTTGGACCAACTTTCTTCTCACTATATAACCCAACTGGGTTCCTGTTAGACCATGCCTTATTATGTATGCTCCAACAGATACCTCTAACTTGCTGTTGTATTATCAGGCTTCACTTTGTAAAGGATGTATATACGCGTTACACAGGACACAGACTCTGTATTAGAATGTAAGGTTACTGTTATGGTTTGGGTATTTGTGCTTGTACAATTTTCAAAATCAATAAACACCAACTTAAAAAAAAGGACAGGGACTCACAAAATAAAAGTCAAATTCAAGAAGATAGCAAAAGAATTGCACTCCCAAGCAAGCATGATGATGTCGCAGCTAGGCTACACCCTATGCACTTTTCCCAAGGGATGTCATCAAGGTGCACTGGAGTAGTTGTGAATTGGTGTGTCAATAACTAAATAGGCTTGGGAATCCTCAGCTATCTTATTCTCCTCTGCTGCCAGTTCCAGCAATGTCTTCTCTGGGACAGGATTCTGCTGCCTGTTTAGTTACTGATGCACCGATTTACTGCACTGAAATGTCCATGGGCAATGTCCCTTGAGATGAAATCTATAGAGAGAAGCTTAGAGAACTATCTATTGCATCATCTTGAAATTGAATGATGTGTTGTGAGTGCCTGTCCTTAATACATTTTGCTTTGATTTACTGCACCCTGGAATTCCTCTTGTATTTTGTGCATATATGTTACTGAGCTATGCTGTGAGCTATGCCACTGGAGAGATTCATCTATCCTTCATGGGTTTATCACAAAGCACTGTTAGACCTCTTATGTAGTGAGGTCTATGCTTCTGGTAAGCAGTCATGTGTGTGTACATGCTGGAGCACTACAGTCACTTGTTGCACTGATTGAGCACTGAAGCAGTTTTTGTAATGCTGAAGACAACAACTATTTCTCACTTTATTGGGAATGTTGCTGCCATGTTTGTATTATTGTTTATCCTGAGGGAATACAAGTTGTATATGTGTATTTTTACATGGCAAACAATTGTTATTTTCTTAAAAATACAGCACAACACATTTTTTTGTATAAATGCCAAAATCAGTCTACTGGAAGTAATATGAGTTTTTAGAAGTGATACTAAGCAGTTAAAAATACAAATGTCAAATCCTCCTGCAAATGAGTGTGGAGCTCCTCTCCTATATGAGTGTTAGATGGTATACCAACAGGTAAGTCAAGTCTTGTTGCTCTCTCAAACAACTGGGGCAGTCCAGACACAACAGCAAAAAAACAAGCAAAGAGTGCTCAGGCCTAGTGCATTATTCCAAGGTAAGTTCATTAAAAAGATAATAAAATTATACTCACAAACAATTGGTAAAAGATCACATATCAAGTGAAAGCCTTTGGTACGATGAGTAATGAGACCTGATGGACCCTCAGACGCCAAGAAGGTGCCTTCCAGGACCCAAAGAATGGCTTGCATGTTTTGAGTGCTACTCTCTTCCTCAGAGCCAAAAAAATATGATCCCTCCATCACTTTGAATCCTTTACTACCCTGACCCATTGACCAAAACCCAAAATCGGTGGTTTTGTCGATTCACTCTATTCTGTATGAAAAATTCCATTCAACCCGGAGAGAAAAGAGCTTGATAATATTATTTTCTCCAATTTACACAAATCAAATGCACATTCAGTTCCACAGTATAAATAGGTATTTCTTTATAAATACAGCCCTAAGCAATAATTCCATTAGACATTGATAGAATTTGAAAAAGTGTGAGGCAATGAATAAGCGGTTGTAGAAACTATGGCACTTTTTACCAGTTATTGGATGCCACAGACCCTAGAGGGACCTGTGTCTTCAGTCTGAATAATCAAGAAAATTAATCATTATAACTGGTAATCAGCTGTGGCATGTACACTTTCTCCTTTGTCCACAGAATATATTACCAAAATGTTGAGACTTATTCATAAGTCAGTGTAAAGAGCAACTCTAATGAACATAGCTCAAAGAAAGCAATCTGACTTCACTTAAAACTTTAGAACTGTTGGTAAATCAAACATGACCAAAGGTTGCTATATTGGGTTAAACCCATGAAGTTTGTAATTTGCCTTATCAAATAATCATTCATTAGTCTTTTTTAATAACATGCCATGGTGTAAAGGTTACTTTCTTTTTAAAATATAGATTGTAAGGTACTTCTCTTTTCATTTAGCAAAAAAATTGAATGAATAAGGTACAAGACGTAAGAAAGAAGGAGAAAGAACATGTCCGCCTTTGCCCTACAGCAAAAATTAAATCTGATTAAAATAACAGAGAATAGCACTTTGCTATCTAGTTGCCAAAATTGATGGGCCAAATCAGTTGTCGGAGAGGATATTTGTCCATTTTAATGTTCAAGGAGAAAATTGTGAAATGTATCTGAGCCTATAATTAAAATTTAATAAAATATAGTAATTAGTTTTTGTACATCACCCTTTTCCTCTCATCTTACAATTATACAGTGCCCAAGAAGACAGATCAGAATTTGATTTAACATAGCAATTAAGCCCTCAGTTTGCTCTAATTCAATGGTTTTACATATTGTTTCCATTCAGACCACTAAGGCTTCAATGGATCATTTTTATTTGGTTTATAAAAACACAGTGCAGAATTCCTTGAATGTTTACGACTGAGCAGATCTACCAGGCTTCCTGTCATTTGTTTGGGAGCTCACTGTGTTTAAATGATTAGCTTGTAGTATAAAATAATATGGATATTTGTTCATTCAAAGGTTTGTCTGGCAAACTGATATCTTATATGCTGGAATATTACATTAAGTTTCAGCAAAAAAATTAAATACCACAGCATGTACAGTATATGTAATATAAATTATAAGGTTGATTAAATTCATTATATCATTTTTAAAGTAGATGCAAAACCCAAATTAATGGCATTTAGTTACTATTGCATGAACTATTACCACATTAAAAAAAATATTGTCTTCACAATTTTTTCATTCTTAATGTGGGTTATTTACTAAAGCTGCCTGATTCAAACTCTGGTGCACCTTTGCATAAAAACCAATCAGCTTCCAGGTTTTATTGCCAAAGCCGATTTGAATAAGCTGAAGTTATAAACTGATTGGCTACCATGCAGGACTGCACCAGATTTGGAGTTCACTAGTTTTCGTTAATCTACCTCATTGTCATCTTGGGGCTGCTGATCTCTTCTAGCCTCTTTTGCTATTTCTGATCTCAGTCCAGCCTCTGCTTTGTAGAGACTTCCTGAGAGTGAGACCTGTGAACCATGCCTGTGTAATGTGTGCCCACATGGAAATTTTTAGTCTCTATGAGGGTCGCATTGGGACAGGCTGACAGTGCAGGAAAACAATTAGAAGCTAGCTGTCACTTAGTACTAGAGAATACTTGAACAAGCACCTTCATGGAATAATCAAACGTTTTTATTTGAATAAAAGTAGCTTTTAAAGTGATTCTAAAGGTTCATTTTTTAAAAAATAACATACAGTACATGTTATATTTTTCTGCTCTGTGCAATGGTTGTGCACAGAGCATGCCTGATCTTCCTCTTCTTGGGTCTTCCACCAGCGTTTCTGGCTCTTCCCCTTCGCTAAGTGCCCACCACAGTAAGCTGCTTGCTGTGGGGCCACTCATGCAGGCTTGCTCCCGAAGTACCTCTGTGTGTACATAAGACACACAGTGCATGGCTTGGCCCACCCCCTGCTCCATCCTCAATGACTGTGATTGACTTCAGTAGCTGGAGCCAATGAGAAGTGAGAGATTCATGAGAGCCTAAGCTCTCCTGCACATTGATGGATTGAGATCAGGCTCAGGGGAGTATAAGAGAAAGTTGGGGGGGGGGGGGGTTCACCTTCATGTATCAAATGTATTCAATGTGATTTGTAGGTAGCTGTTCATAGGAATTGTGTTTATTGTATGCATTTGTGACTGATATATTTACAGTCATATTGTAACTTCAGTTTATGTGATTGAATTATAGTTTTACAGAACTATTCACAGAAGTAAATTCAGTTTTGGAATGAAAACAATTCTGCTTCTGTCAGTTTTGTTAGCTAGCTGTCAGCTAACAGTTAGTAGAACAGCATAAGTATACTTTCAGGCTCCAGATAGGAGGTTAAACGGTTCCTATGCAGCAGGTGCTACTATTTTGCCCCCTTTGCAAGAACAGGATGAGCTCTGGGACTTTCCCCTTTTAATGTGGATGCAGGAGAGTTTAACCAGTCATGGTCCCTCTCATCGATAACTTAAATCATAAGGTCAATTTCAGAGGATATGAAACATGAATGAGCCCATCTGCCACAAGTTACTGGAAGCTGGGGAGGCTAAGTCCTTGGGGCCACTGAAGAGAACATTGTTCTCAGCTACTTCCCCACAGCCACATACGTCTCCCAGGATTTGTAAATTATATAACACACCTCTGAAAGTCTGCCTTATGTCTCCTCCTCCCGAACACCTCTGTACTCTCTCTCTTGCTGGCTGTGATTGACTTCAGTGGCTCTAGCCAATGATCAGTGAGAGGTCCATGAGAGCCTCAGCTCCCCTGCACATCGCTGGATTAAGATCAGGCTCAGGGGAGTATAAGTGAGAGTTGGGGGGGAAGTTGCAATCAGAAGGTTACTTTCATGCATTGAATGTATTCAATGTATTCAATGTGATTTGTATGCAGCTGTTTGTAAGAATTGTGTTCATTGTGTGCATTTGTGAGAGACATATTTACAAGCATATTGTAACTTCAGTTTATGTGATTGTATTGAGAGTTTTACAGAACTATTCACAGAATTACATTCATTTTTGGAATGAAATGCAATGCTGCTTCTGTCAATTTTGTTTGCTATCTGTCATCTAACAGGAGGACAGCACACCTTGCTAAGGTCCTACTTTTAGTCTTCTAGTGTCTTCATGAGCAGACAACTAAAGACAAACTGAAACATAAAATTTATTTGGTCTTGTAACTCATCAGTTGCCACTTAATTAACCGCCCCCCCCATGTAGCAGTAAGCTGAAAACACTTTAGGAAGATGACAGGGAATTAAAGTAACAGTAAACCCTGGGTTAAAAAAAAAGCTATTGTAGTCTTAAATCAAGTAGATCCCTTCTATTGCTCTCAGTCTCTTCCAAATCTCAAATTCCTTTTTTCCCATTTTTGAAGAACAAGAATTTCACTTTAAAGGCCAATTTAGAAGTAACTTTAAAGGCCACAAAAAGGTACTTTGTTTTGATAAGTAATTTGTTGGTTTATGACATGGAAAAAAAGTAGGTGTGTGTATATATATATGTATATATATTGTAATGGGGTTAGCTCGGCAGCTGGTGTGTGTGACCCTCTGGATGAGTTTACAACACAAAAACAGGCATAGCAAAACAGCAGTTTAGGTGAGAAAACAAAGGTGCGGTTTATTTACATTATTTGCAAGAAAAAAAACATCAAAACAAAAAGAAACATGAAAATATACCCTTGCCAACTTGGTCACTTACACACACAGCTTCCCTCCCTATCAACTAGGTGCAGCCTTGTGCTGCACCCAGACCCTATCTCCCTGTTATTTAGAGGTTGGCAACACAGGCGTTTGTCTCACTGCACAGACAGATATGAAGCCCCCCCCAGTCTACACATGCACAGAACTGGTTCCAGGATGGAACTCCCTGTGCAGGCTGGGAAGATTTAGGGCTTGTTCACACTTGACTGTTTTACCAACGCTTGCCAAACGCCCCTATAGCGCTTGGCAAGCGTTGATCCGGAGTTTGTGGAGCGGTTTACCAGCAGTTGCTAGGCGTTTGCCGAGCATTAAAAATGCTCCGCAAATGCCCCGCAACCGTGTTGCAACCGTGCCACAAACACCGGCCGGGTGTTTGCGGAGCGGCACCATAGACTAGAATAGGAGGCTTCAACGCCTCCTGACTCGACCAGACCTCCTGACGCTCCCGTTAGAACAGCACCATGTGCTGCAATGTGCAGAATTGTCAGAGGTGTTTGGGAAGCGGTAAAAACGCTTCCCAAACGCCTCTCTGCTGCCTGCACACAACAAATCCACATAGAGCCTGAATCTAGGACAAATGTACCTGCCATCCTGGATGCAACCAGGTGATTTTACCTGCCTACTGTCACAATATATATATATATATATATATATATATATATATATACTTATACACAAAAATTTCTGTTAACATTCGAGGCACCAACTTTGCACAAATGTTTCTCATTCCCAAGTCCTCTGCACTGTTTCCCTGTTCATATTTAATTCTTCTGGCATCATTCTCACACTCAATTCTCAATTCGAGCATATAAAGATTCGCAATCTGTCCACATTTTCCTCCATCATTTGCGTTTTTGGCTGCCCACTTCTTGCATCATTGCGGACATCTTCCCACCCCTCTTTAAACCACCTATGTAACCTATAACACTTGATTCCATCATGGAATGTTCACCATAAGCCTGTTGTAACAGAGCTAAAGTTTCACTAATACTTTTGCAAATTTCCATGCAAAATTTGCTGTTAATCCGCTGTTCCAGATTCCTGTCCCTCATTTTCTACCCTACAGCGCAAAACAACGCACTGCTACCCAGACAAGTGCAAGTTAGAAAATGTCAGGACTTTTTTACATATATAAATATACAGTGGGGATCGAAAGTTTGGGCACCCCAGCTAAAAATTTGTATTAATGTGCATAAAGAAGCCAAGGAAAGATGGAAAAATCTCCAAAAGGCATCAAATTACAGATTAGACATTCTATAATATGTCAACAAAAGTTAGATTTTATTTCCATCATTTACACTTTCAAAATAACAGAAAACAAAAAAAATGGCGTCTGCAAAAGTTTGGGCACCCTGCAGAATTTATAGCATGCACTGCCCCCTTTGCAAAGCTGAGACCTGCCAGTGTCACGGATTGTTCTCAATCATCGTCTGGGAAGACCAGGTGATGTCAATCTCAAAGGTTTTAAATGCCCAGACTCATCTGACCTTGCCCCAACAATCAGCACCATGGGTTCTTCTAAGCAGTTGTCTAGAAAACTGAAACTGAAAATAGTTGATGCTCACAAAGCTGGAGAAGGCTATAAGAAGATAGCAAAGCGTTTTCAGATGTCAATATCCTCTGTTCGGAATGTAATTAAGAAATGGCAGTCATCAGGAACAGTGGAAGTTAAAGCAAGATCTGGAAGACCAAGAAAAATATCAGACAGAACAGCTCGCAGGATTGTGAGAAAAACAATTCAAAACCCACGTTTGACTGCACGATCCCTCCAGAAAGATCTGGCAGACACTGGAGTTGTGGTACACTATTCCGCTATAAAGAGATACTTGTACAAATATGGTCTTCATGGAAGAGTCATCAGAAGAAAACCTCTTCTACGTCCTCACCACAAAAATCATCGTTTGAACTTTGCAAATGAACATATAGACAAGCCTGATGCATTTTGGAAACAAGTTCTGTGGACCGATGAGGTTAAAATTGAACTTTTTGGCTGGAATGAGCAAAGGTACGCTTGGAGAAGAAGGGGCACAGAATTTAATGAAAAGAACTTCTGTCCAACTGTTAAGCATGGGGTTGGATCAATCATGCTTTGGGGTTGTGTTGCAGCCAGTGGCACAAGGAACATCTCACGAGTAGAAGGAAAAATGGATTCAATAAAATTTCAGCAAATTTTGGATGGTAACTTGATGCCATCTGTGACAAAGCTGAAGTTAAAGAGAGGATGGCTTCTACAAATGGATAATGATCCTAAACACACCTCGAAATCCACGGGGGATTACATCAAGAGGCATAAACTGAAGGTTTTGCCATGGCCTTCACAATCTCCTGACCTTAACATAATTGAAAATCTATGGATAGACCTTAAAAGAGCAGTGCGTGACAGACAGCCCAGAAATCTCAAAGAACTGGAAGACTTTTGTAAGCAAGAATGGGCAAAGATACCTCAAACAAGAATTGAAAGACTCTTGGCTGGCTACAAAAAGCGTTTACAAGCTGTGATACTTACCAAAGGGGGCAGTACAAGATATTAACTCTGCAGGGTGCCCAAACTTTTGCAGACGCCATTTTTTTGTTTTCTGTTATTTTGAAAGTGTAAATGATGGAAATAAAATCTAACTTTTTTGACATATTATAAGAATGTCTAATCTGTAATTTGATGCCTTTTGGAGATTTTTCCATCTTTTCTTGGATTCTTTATGCACATTAATACAAATTTTTAGCTGGGGTGCCCAAACTTTCGATCCCCACTGTATATATATATACTGCTCAAAAAAATTAAAGGAACACTTTTTAATCAGAGTATAGCATCAAGTCAAATGAACTCCTGGGATATTGATCTGGTCAGTTAGGTAGCAGAAGGGGTTGTTAATCAGTTTCAGCTGCTTTGGTGGTAGCCTCTTTGGCGGTATTCCCGAGTGTAGCTTGGGGTAAAGTTTCAGCACCACAAGCGGTATCCCCGAGCTACACTCGGGCTTACCATGTGGTGCTGCCCCAGCATCTGTTCTTCTCTTACCTTGTCCTGCGCTCCCGCGATGTCCCTCCTGCAGTGTCTCCGGCAATGTCCTCCAGCGGATTCCGGCATCTGTCATCTGGGTTTCGTCTCCTGCGAGCGTCAGGACATACGGGGGACGGAACTGGCGGGAAATTTGAAAATGACAAAAAGTGACATTCACTAAATACACTAAAATAACATAGTAAAACATTACTGTATCAAACCATTTCACATACATTTTGTCCCTACTGCTTTGTCCTGTGCCCTGCCTACATTTTTACCGTTCTTTCTGCCTGGAAACTGAGAAACGTCCATGGCGTCCAAAAAGCGTCCCTTTAGGTCAAAATCGGTTTTAGACCAGTTAGAGAACAGTGATAGTAAATTAGAACCACTTGCAGAATTGAGTGATAATGATTCGTGGGGAAATTCGTCATCAGACACTGAAAACGATTTTTCGACTTTGCTCAGTGATGTGCGAACTTGGCGCTCTATTTAAAATTTCAGTGTTTTTGGTTTGATTATATTATTGAATTAAATATATTATTATATTATTATTTTTTATGATTATTTATTAAATTATAATTTATGATTTCGTGTTTCAAATTTTAACATACCTGGGATGTTTAGTAGACTCTTGTTCGGATAGATTTCAGTGAGTTATTCCTAAAAATTACAGGCCTACAATAAAAAAAATACATATTTCCATGCAAAAAAATGTACCGCTTTTGAGCACAGAAATATGGACATAATCAGACCGCTAGGGAGGTTAATGACATTAACAACAGGTGCACTAGATGGACAACAATGAGAGGACCCCCAAAACAGGAATGGTTTTACAGATGGAGGCCACTGACATTTTTTTCCCTACTCATCTTTTCTGACTGTTTTTCATTAGTTTTGCATTTGGCTAGAATCAGTGTCACTACCGGTTGGTAGCATGAGGCGATACCTGGATCCTACAAAAGTTGCACAGACAGTTCAACTCCTCCAGGATGGCACATCAATATGTGCCATTGCCAGAAGGTTTATTGTGTCTCCCAGCACAGTCTCAATAGCATGGAGGAGATTCCAGGAGATAGGCAGTTAGTCTAGGAGAGCTGAACAAGGCTGTAGAAGGTCCTTAACCCATCAGCAGGACTGGTATCTGCTCCTTTTTGCAAGGAAGAACAGGATGAGCACTGCCAGAATTCTACAAAATATCCTCTAGCAGGCCACTGGTGTGAATGTCTCTGACCAAACAATCAGAAACAGACTTCATGAGGGTGGCCTGAGGGCCAGACATACTCTAGTGGGCCCTGTACTTGCTTCCTGACACCATAGGGCTCAATTGGCATTTTCCATTGAACACCAGTATTGGCAGGTCCACCACTGGTGCCCTGTGCTTTTCATAGATGAGAACAGGTTCACCCTAAGCACATGTGACAGACGTGAAATGGTCTTGAGAAGCCATGGAGAACGTTATACTGCCTGTAACATGATTCAGCCTGACTGTTTTGGTGGTGGGTCAGTGATGGTCTGGGGAGGCATATCAATGGAGGGTTGCACAGATCGACAATGGTACCCTGACTGCCATTGGGTATCGGGATGAAATCCTTGGATCCATTGTCAGACCCTGCGCTGGTGCAGTGGATCCTGGGTTCCTCCTGGTGTACGACAATGCCTGGCCTCATGTGACGAGAGTATGCAAGAACGTTCTGGAGAATGAAGGAACTGATACCATTAAATGGCCCCCACACTTCCCTGACCTAAATCCAATAGAACACCTCTGGAATATCATGTTTTGGTCCACCCAACACCTCCAGGTTGTAACTCAGACTGTCCAGGAGCTCAGTGATGCCCTGGTCCAGATCTGGGAGGAAATACCCCAGGACACCATCTGTCATCTCATTAGGAGCATGTCCCAACATTGTCAGCCATGCATACAAGCACATGGGGGGGCCATACAGACTACTGAGTACCATTTTGAGTTGCTGCAATGAAATTTCAGCAAAATGGACAAGCCTACTGCATCATTTTTACACTTTGATGTTTGGGGTGTCTTTGAATTCAGTTCTCTGTAGGTTAATAATCTTCATTTCCATCAAATGATGGGACATCCTTACATTCCTAACACATTACCCAGTCCATATCAGTATAGATATCCAGCATGATATTTTTCCCCATTGAGATCTGATGTGTTTTCAAAGTGTTCCTTTAATTTTTTTAAGCAGTGTATATCTCCACTATGTTACCAAAAGTATTGGGACACCCCTCCAATTTATTAGATTCAGGTGTTCCAATAACCTCCATGGCCACAGGTATATAAAATCAAGCACCTAGACATGCAGACTGCTTCTACAAACATTTTTGAAAGAATGGGTCGCTCTCAGGAACTCAGTGAATTCAAGCGTGATACCGAGATAGGTTGCCACCTGTGCAAAAGGTCCATCCATGAAATTTCCTTGCTACTAAATATTCCACAGTCAACTGTTAGTCGTATTATAACAAAGTGGAAGCAACTGGGAACAACAGCAACTAAGCCTTGAAGTGGTAGTCCATGTAAAATGACAGAGCGGGGTCAGCGCATGCTGAAGCGTACAGTGTGCAGAAGTCACCAACTGTCTGCAGAGTCAATAGCTAAAGACCTCCAAACCTCTTTTGGCCTTCAGATTAGCACAACAACAGTGCATAGAGAGCTTCATGGAATGGGTTTCTGTGGCCTAGTAGCTGCGTGCAAGCCTTACATCACTAAGTGCAATGCAAAGCGGCAGATGCAATGGTGTAAAGCACACCACCACTGGACTCTAGAGCAGTTGAGATGTGTTCTCTGGAACACGCTTCTCTGTCTGGCAATCTGATGGACGTGTCTGGGTTTGGCAGTTGCCAAGAGAACGGTACTTGCCTGACTGCATTGTGCCAAGTGTAAAGTTTAGTGGGAGGATTACGGTGTAGGGTTGTTTTTCAGGGGTTGGGCTTCGCCCCTTAGTTCCAGTGAAAGGATCTCTTAAGGTGTCAGCATACCAAGACATTTTGGACAATTTCATGCTCCCTGTTCCAACATGACTGCACACCAGTGCACAAAGCAAGGTCCATAAAAACATGGATGAGTGAGTTTGGGGTGGGGAAACTTGACTGGGCTGCACCTCAACCCGATAGAACACCTTTGGGGTGAATTACAACGGAGACTACTAGCCAGGTTTCTCATATGTCATCAGTGCCTGACCTCACAAATGCGCTTCTGGAAGGATGGTCAAACATTCCCATAGACACACTCCTAAACCTTGTGGACAACCTTCCCAGAAGAGTTGAAGCAGTTATATCTGCAAAGGGTGGGCCAACTCAATATTGAACCCTACAGACTAAGACTGGGATGCCATTAAAGTTCATGTGCGTGTAAAGGCAGGTGTCCTAATACTTTTGGCAATATAGTATATATATATAGTATTGTATATATCACAATAGACTCCCAATGTTGAAAATGTTAAATTGTACTTCAAGCCAAAATTTTTTCTCATTATGTGGAGAAAGATAAACGTCTGCTGGGTTTTACTACTATCTGGGGCTCCATTTCAACATACAGGAAGTAATGAAAAATGTTCAAGAGGGGCACAGAAGAAATACAAATACTGACAGAGGTTCTAGCCTTCCTCTGCTATATTAAGAAAATCATTTTTAATCCTGCTCATGTTTCTGTTGAAGATATATTACTTTTTGTCTGGTAAAACATTGTCAGCAGGACAGGAAATGAGGATAAATCTTTCTGGATAACAGTAAAATGTGAATTCAAAAGTGAGAAGAAAAGTTTAGATAGACATTCACTTAAAGCTTAACTGTAAGCATCAAGAAAATGTCAGACACAGCTGCTGAACTAGCTTGTTTTCTGAAAATGTCACCACCATGCTACCTTTTACTGTCTTTGTATTCAAGTACTTACATGATATGTTAGGCATAGTACACACAGGCATCAACTTGTATAACAGAGTACAACAATATTTTGCAAATAATTAGCAAAGCTTTTAGCAAATTTCATCACTACTTAAAAAAATGCCACTGGGTCTTTCATTTTTTTACAAAGTAAAGGAGAAAATATCAACATGTTTAAAGAAAAATAAACTGTTTCATCCACTTTTTCATCCACGGACCTAAACTCTTTGAGGACATGTGGGTGTATGCAATTTGGCCCAGGTGATTTATTGGGATTCTTTTGGGGCTATGTCAATAATATCCCCATTATGGACTTTTCCCCTAATTTTAATTTGTATACACACAACCAAAAAGGTATTTAATAAATTTTACTTATCTTTGGTCCCAGTCACCAACTGAGTTGTGAAGAAGAGAAAACTCCAGCTGCCGGATATCAACAAAGCCTGACAGTCACAGAGGTAAAAGCAGCCTCAACCCGGCTCCATCCAGGCCACCATCCCAACGCATTTCGCCGTGCCCAAGGGGCTTACTCATGGGGGTCATCTCCTCATTATTGAGTCCTCAAAAAAAAATCCATTGTGCTGGTGAACAAAGCTGTGCAGGGCACATGCAGCTTTAGAATTTTACATATTTAAGATGGTGGGAGTGTACAAAAAATGCCATTTGTTAGAAAGTATTCCAAAATGCACATTCTACAACCCCTCACGTAAGGCAAAGACCTCACAAATACACTGGGTAGAGCAGTTAGCATCTGACACCAAAGAACAGGAAAACTAGGAAGGAAATGAAAATAACCCAGGAAGCAGAAACACACAGCAGCAATTGATGCCACATATGATATTTGTCTCTATTGGCTATTACAAAAACGCCAGAGCTCCAAAACGCTAGAAAACTCTTTAACAAATTTAACAAAACAGGCAAAGATGCACAAAAATGTACATACCAAAATAACACATGGGGTGGAAATGCCTAGTGCATTAACCAAAATGTATTAAAATAAACCAAATAGCCATTTGAATACTTACAATGGACAGAAGTAACATGCATAACAGTAATCTCCGATGGTCAACCAGTGTGGCAATGAGTGTCAAAACTGTTGGTGATGTCGGCAAGCTGACATGTTTTGAGGATGCATCCCCTTTCTCAGAGCTCAAGCAAGCTGGTGTTCAGGGGCAGACTGACCATTTGGAAAGTCGGGTACCGCAAGAGGGCCCAGGGTCAGTAGGGGGCCCCATGAGATGCCCCTGGTACCTTTTTCATAGGCATTTTTGAGTTTGGGCAAGGACACAGGGGCCCCATGATCCCCTATTGCCCGGTGGCCCCATGAGTTGTCAGTCCGCCCCTGCTGGTGTTTACCTCCTATTAAATGTAACAGTCACCCTACAGCTCCACCCACCAATTAGGTGGAGTGTTGCAGCATCAGACTGGGTCAGGAGTCATCATGTCATATAAAACACACACACACACATATATATTTATTTATAATACAAACGGGGATTTCTGTACTTGAGTTTTTTTAAAAAGCACTAAAAGTTACAAACATTGCAAAAACTACATATTATGTTCCCATAAATTCAACTGAGAAAATATCCAGTGAGCGGCAGTTGTGTGGACAAAAATGCCTTGATGATGTCAGAGGTCAGAGGAGAATGGGCAGAATGGTTCAGCTGTGACATTCAGATGGTAGGGTCTGAATTTGACGGAAACAACATGAAAGCATGGATCCATTTTGCCTTGTATCAACGGTTCAGGCTGGTGGTGGTGTAATGAATTTTCTTGGCACTAACAAGGTGTACCTAATAAAGTGGCTGGTGAGTGTGTGTGTGTATATATATATATATATATATATATATATATATTTATTTATATACAGTGCTCAGCAAAAATTAGTGCACCCCAACAGATTTGTCAGAGAACCTGTACTTTCCTTTCAGAATCAACATTTTCTGTGGGACACTATATTATAGAATGCTCCAACAAATGCCGGCCATTGATTGCAAACATGATTTGTCAATTTGCACACACAAAAAAACATTTTTCTTAACAAATTCATTCAAGACCATGTTGCGAAAATGAATACACCCCAATGAAAGTCATAGAAGCAAAACTAAATTTTAGACAACAAAATCCTAATTAACCAGAATTCAACTACAGGTGAGTCTAATTATTCATTAAACAGGTGTCCAGCAGGCCATTAATTATAAAAGGGCATTCATTAACAAAGAAAACCCATTCCCACTTCATGCTGCCAGCAATGACACCACATGGAAGAGAAATGTCACAACGCCTGAGAAAGAAAATTATTTCTTTACATAAGAAGGGTGAATGCTACAAGAAGATCAGCAAAGCTTTCCTTATCAGTCAGAATACTGTAGCAAAAGTGATACAAAAAATTAACAAAGATGGAACTACAACCATCTCACAGAGACATCCAGGCCATCTACAGAAGTAACACCTCGACAGGAGTGTCTTCTGATGAAAAGGGTTAAAGAAAATTGCTATGCAAGTTCACTGCCATTAGCTAAAGCAGTAGAAAGACAAATTGGGGTGATTGTTTGCCATGATACAATACCTGTCAGAGATGCAGGTGTGACCAGAAGTGTGTGGACTGACACAGGGAAATGCAAGCTTCAGATATGGTATAAATAAGACGCTTTATTAAAGACTAACAGTACAAACATAAACGCAGTGCACCAAACCCCAAGCTAACACAAATTCATACAACAAGGTGAAACAAACCCAAACCTAAACTGATACAGATACCCAGGTACATACACATGTAGAGCACAACGTAGTTAGGCAGGCCGGGTCGATAACTATCGGGCAGGTAGGTACAGGAGGAGCAGGCGGAGAGAATGGTCAGGGTCACAAGCCAGGGATCAAAACAGGAGAAGTCAGCAGAGGTCAGGATCAGGCAGGGTCGGCAACAAGTCAGGCAGAAACAGGAACAGGAACAGGAATGCAGGTTACAAGATACAGGGGTCCATGGAAAAACACACACCAAGGCACAGACTGCAGGTCTGGCCATCCCTTAAATACACCTGCAATCAGCCCCAGGTGATGGCTAATTGCTGGACACCGGACGGAGGCACTTTGAGCTGGACACCGGACGGAGGCACTTTGAGCTGGACACCGGACGGAGGCACTTCGAGCTGGACACCGGACGGAGGCACTTCGGGCTGGACACCGGACGGAGGCACTTCGAGCTGGGCACCAGACGGAGGCACATCAGACTGGACGCCGGATCAGCAGGCGGAACAGCGAGCACCGGGCCACCAGGCAGAGCAGCGGGCACCGGGCCACCAGGCAGGGCATCAGGCACCGGGCCACCAGGCAGGGCAGCAGGCACCGGGCCACCAGGTGGAGCAGCGGGCACCGGGCCCCCAGGTGGAGCGGCAGGTACCGGGCCACCAGGCAGGGCAGCAGGCACCGGGCCACCAGGCAGGGCAGCAGGCGCCGGACCACCAGGCGGAGCAGCGGGCACCAGGCCCCCAGGCAGGGCGGCGGGCACAGGGCCACCAGGCGGAGCTGGGGGCACCGGGCCCCCAGGCAATGCGGCGGGCACTGGGCCACCAGGCAGAGCAGCAGGCACCGGGCCCCCAGGTGGAGCAGCAGGCACCGGGCCCCCAGGCGGAGCAGCAGGCACCGGGCCCCCAGGCGGAGCAGCAGGCACCGGGCAACCAGGCAGGGCGGCAGGCACCGGGCCATCTGGCTCAACAGCGGGCATCGGGTCACCAGGTACAACAGCGGGCACCGGGTCATCAGACATTGGATCATCTTGCTCGACCACGGGCACCAGGTCATCTGGCTCAACAGCGGGCATCAGGTCACCAGGCACGACAGCGGGCATCGGGTCACCAGGCATCAGGTCATCTGGCTCGACAGCGGGCACTGAGTCATCTGGCAAGGCAGTGGGCACCGAGTCACCAGGCGTGACAGCTGGCTCTGAATCAACTGGCACGACAGCGGGCATCGTGTCATCAGGCATTGGATCGTCTGGCTCGACAGCGGGCATCGAGTCATCAGGCATGACAGCGGGCATCGGGTCACCAGGCACGACAGTGGGCACTGGGTCATCAGGCATTGGATCGTCTGGCAAGACCGCGGGCACCGAGTCATCTGGCAAGACCGCAGACACCGAGTCATCTGGCAAGACCGCGGGCCCTGAGTCATCTGGCAAGACCGCGGGCCCCGAGTCACCAGGCACAACAGCGGGCTCTGAGTCAACCGGCCCGACAGCGGGCTCTGAGTCAACTGGCAGAACAGCGGGCACCGAGTCGTCTGGCAAGACTGCGGGCACCGAGTCATCTGGCAAGACTGCGGGCACCGAGTCAACTGGCGGAACAGCGGGCATCGAGTCACCTGGCAAGACTGCGGGCACTGGGTCGTCTGGCAAGACTGCGGGCACCGAGTCAACTGGCAGAACAGCGGACATCGAGTCGTCTGGCAAGACTGCGGGCACTGAGTCGTCTGGCAAGACTGCGGGCACCGAGTCATCTGGCAAGACCGCGGGCACCGAGTCATCTGGCAAGACCGCGGACTCCGAGTCATCTGGCAAGACCGCGGGCCCCGAGTCATCTGGCAAGACCGCGGGCCCCGAGTCACCAGGCACAACAGCGGGCTCTGAGTCAACCGGCCCGACAGCGGGCTCTGAGTCAACTGGCAGAACAGCGGGCACCGAGTCGTCTGGCAAGACTGCGGGCACCAAGTCATCTGGCAAGACTGCGGGCACCGAGTCAACTGGCGGAACAGCGGGCATCGAGTCACCTGGCAAGACTGCGGGCACCGGGTCGTCTGGTAAGACTGCGGGCACCGAGTCAACTGGCGGAACAGCGGGCATCGAGTCGTCTGGCAAGACTGCGGGCACTGAGTCGTCTGGCAAGACTGCGGGCACCGAGTCGTCTGGCAAGACTGTGGGCACCGAGTCATCTGGCAAGACTGCGGGCACCGAGTCAACTGGCGGAACAGCGGGCATCGAGTCGTCTGGCAAGACTGCGGGCACCGAGTCATCTGGCAAGACTGCGGGCACCGAGTCAACTGGCGGAACAGCGGGCATCGAGTCACCTGGCAAGACTGCGGGCACCGAGTCGTCTGGCAAGACTGCGGGCACCGAGTTGTCTGGCAAGGCTGCGGGCACCGAGTCGTCTGGCAAGACTGCGGGCACCGAGTCAACTGGCGGAACAGCGGGCATCGAGTCGTCTGGCAAGACTGCGGGCACCGAGTCGTCTGGCAAGACTGCGGGCACCGAGTCGTCTGGCAAGACTGCGGGCACCAAGTCAACTGGCGGAACAGCGGGCATCGAGTCGTCTGGCAAAACTGCGGGCACCGAGTCATCTGGCAAGACTGCGGGCACCTAGTCATCTGGCAAGACAGCGGGCATTGAGTCGTCTGGCAATACTGTGGGCACCGAGTCGTCTGGCAAGACTGTGGGCACCGAGTCATCTGGCAAGACTGCGGGCACCGAGTCAACTGGCGGAACAGCAGGCATCGAGTCACCTGGCAAGACTGTGGGCACCGAGTCGTCTGGCAAGGCTGCGGGCACTGAGTCATCTGGCAAGACTGCGGGCACCGAGTCAACTGGTGGAACAGTGGTCATCGAGTCATCTGGCAAGACTGCAGGCACCGAGTCGTCTGGCAAGACTGCGGGCACCGAGTCATCTGGCAAGACTGCGGGCACCGAGTCAACTGGCGGAACAGCGGGCATCGAGTTGCCTGGCAAGACTGCAGGCACCGAGTCATCTGGCAAGACTGCGGGCACCTAGTCATCTGGCAAGACTGCGGGCACCGAGTCAACTGGCGGAACAGCGGGCATTGAGTCACCTGGCAAGACTGCGGGCACCGAGTCATCTGGCAAGACTGCGGGCACCGAGTCGTCTGGCAAGACTGCGGGCACCAAGTCAACTGGCGGAACAGCGGGCATCGAGTCGTCTGGCAAGACTGCGGGCATCGAGTCATCTGGCAAGACTGCGGGCACCTAGTCATCTGGCAAGACAGCGGGCATTGAGTCGTCTGGCAATACTGTGGGCACCGAGTCGTCTGGCAAGACTGTGGGCACCGAGTCATCTGGCAAGACTGCGGGCACCGAGTCAACTGGCAGAACAGCAGGCATCGAGTCACCTGGCAAGACTGTGGGCACCGAGTCGTCTGGCAAGGCTGCGGGCACTGAGTCATCTGGCAAGACTGCGGGCACCGAGTCAACTGGTGGAACAGTGGTCATCGAGTCATCTGGCAAGACTGCAGGCACCGAGTCGTCTGGCAAGACTGCGGGCACCGAGTCATCTGGCAAGACTGCGGGCACCGAGTCAACTGGCGGAACAGCGGGCATCGAGTCGCCTGGCAAGACTGCAGGCACCGAGTCATCTGGCAAGACTGCGGGCACCTAGTCATCTGGCAAGACTGCGGGCACCGAGTCAACTGGCGGAACAGCGGGCATTGAGTCACCTGGCAAGACTGCGGGCACCGAGTCATCTGGCAAGACTGCGGGCACCGAGTCGTCTGGCAAGACTGCGGGCACCAAGTCAACTGGCGGAACAGCGGGCATCGAGTCGTCTGGCAAGACTGTGGGCACCGAGTCATCTGGCAAGACTGTGGGCACCTAGTCATCTGGCAAGACAGCGGGCATTGAGTCGTCTGGCAATACTGTGGGCACCGAGTCGTATGTAGTATTGGACAGTTCATTAACTGTAACTCTCAGTACATAGTGTACAGTCATATTTGTCCCTGCGGCCTCCTCTATGTCGAACTTCATGTACATTACAAATTCAATTTGGTAGAGATAAAAGAAATATTGTACATGGGCGTAAGAAACATTCCATTCCTTGCTGCTTTTAAGTGAAACATGATAAGAATCCTGCAGGTCTAAAGGTTTTTGGACTAGTGAGTGTCTATTCTTTTTTTCCCTATTCTATTCTTTTCTATTCTATTCTATTATTTTCTTTTCTATTCTGTTTTATTCTTATCTTTTCAATAGTCACATTTCAGAAGATGGCTATATTCCTTGTATTTTTAAATATTCTATTTTATTGTAATCTATTCTATTTTTTTTCTATTCTATTTTCTACTCTATTCCTTTATTTTCTACTGTATTCTATTCTATTTTATTCGATTATTTTCAAAATTCTAATTTCAGAGGACAGCTCAATTCTTTTTGTTTTATTCTGTTCTATTTGAAATCTGAATTTTGATATTTGAAGTTCAGAAGATGACTATATTATTTCTATTTTATTCCATTCTATTCCATTATAATCTATTCTTTTTTTTCTATTCTCTTCTATTCTTTTATTTTCTCATCTATTCTATTCCTTTAGATTCCATTCTATTCCATTTTTTATTTTCTATTGTATTCTTTTAACTTCTATTCTTTTTTTACATTAAAATTTTGGAAGATGGCTATATTACTTAAATTGTTTTTCTATTCTATTTTCTTCTATTCTATTCTTTTATTTTATATTCTATTATTTTATATTCCTTCACTTTCTATTGTATTCTGTTTTATTCTATTCTTTTTTTTTATAAATTTGAATTTCAGTAGTTGGTTGTATTCTAAAACACACACAGTCTTTGACGAAAATGCGCAATAGTCAGCAATATGTTTACATTTTGAATTTGTTTTTGAATTCAATTTTGTTTTCAAGTTTGTTTCAAATTCGATTCAGATTCAATTCGATTTGAATTTCATTTTGTTATTTTGGATTCATTTAAATGTATTATTATTGTAATTTGGAAATTCGGATACATCCAAAACTGTGAATAATGAAAAGTTTGTCTGAATCTGGATTCAGAACAAAACAAAACGCACATGTCTAGTTAAGTCTACTCGGTTTTCTCAGCTGCTGCCAGCCTGATAACTCCCTCTGCATCCAGGAGGCTTTGGAAGTTTCTGGACTTTAGGTGTGGAACTATGCAGAAGGCAGCATCAATACAGCCTCAGTCTATCCCAGAAAGACTGGTTTGAGGGCATTCTGGGTAACTGTATATATTCAGTGAGTACACTGAGTTCTGGGTCTCTCCTGTATAGGGTTGTTCTAATCTAGAGAGGGCATGCTGCCCTACCAGGCATTGTCTACTGTCATAGGCCTCAGGTGAGTAAACTGAGGGCCTGAATGCTGAGATCTGGGTTATGTTAAAGCTTATTGGCCATATACTGAAGATCTGGTCTGATATTATGGAGGAAGGAAACCATCTGCTCTTGGACCTTGTTAGGACAGACACGTCTAAAGGATCTTAGAGACTGTGTGCTACTTAAACCCCTCTGGTTCTAGGGAGTCAACTGTGGGTTTAGCTAAAAGGAACACCGACCAGTGTTCTGAAGAGCTTTGTGCACTTGATCTCCTACCTAAAGGAAGATTCAAAGTCTGCTGTTTGTCTCAAGAACTGACTTTGTCATAGCTTACCTGAAAGAATACCTAAAGTCCTCAACTGTACATAGTTCTTGTTTTTCAAGTATCCCAGCTAATTCCCTCCCTATCCAAGTTCACAAATATAAACAATATAAACAACAAAAACAACACCACTAGACTGGTCATTTAAGAAATGTGTGAATAGCCCTTTGTGCCTGGCTGCTGGGCAACGCTTTGGGGGAAGACCTAGACAGTATCCTTGTGACTCCTAAGAGAGTAGCTCTACAGATTGTTGATTCTTTTTATATTCAATTTTACAAACATGTTATATTGCACTGCAATGGGTTACTTTTGCATGTATTATAACACATTCAAAAATTACAAAAGTACAAAATACTAAAATAAAAAGAAAGTTCTAAAAATCATGTGTGGTGATCCAGCAATGAATGTTCTTATCCAAAAAAAATCCTATTTCCTCTGTATGCCCTTCAATTGGTAGTTGTACATCCCACAGTCAAGATATGATATAATATGCAGTTCTAAAGGAAAAAAACAAGCTAATAGAAAAGAACACAGTCAGCTCACCACAAACACTTGCCTTTTCTTTCCATTGCCTAAGGGTTCCTCAAATAACTTTATACATATGCTCAGGTATAATGAATCCCTCTCTGGACCACTGTATTATTTTTTTTTATCACAGAAATAGGCAGGATAGTTAATTGTGACACAAGTCTTTTGTTTGACTTTTTAACTTTTCCCGCAAGAGTGCTATTATATGACAGCTGCTTGAAGTAAAGAAGAATTGCTCATCTGTGCGTACCAGTTAAGCTGCCAATACAAGCAGTCTCGCCATTATATCCTGCTGCCTCTCTTACTTGCAGCAAGCTTCAGGCCACATGTCCTCCTGTACTGAGGATTCTGCTCCTCATTTATAGATAACGAACACTATCTTCCAGCTCAGTATCTTACATGCCTGGGAACTCACACACGGCACAAATGCCTATATTATTAGCTCACTGGTGTGCTCCAAAAGAGATGAAGCCATACTCTAGCTATTTATCTAGGCTATTCATTCTAGTAATAATGGACTTACCCTTATCTGAGGAGAGACAAATTGTGTCTACAAACAGTATACTTTACTGGGGTATATTTATATTTACAGCAATGTAAAAAAAATCCTAGTACCATCTGCTAATCATAGTATCAACTAAGTATGTGTGTATTTAAAATTATGGCATAACATAAATATGTAGTCATTAAAAAAAAACTTTATCCCTCAATAATGGCAATGCAATGCTGGACATCGTGATTGACGATGAACCATTTTTTTGCCTTTTTATTTTTAAATAAAGGACTCAAAAACTATTGTTTTTTATTCACATTTTACACTTTTTCAGTGAATAGGTAGGGGTATCCCATACTCATCTACAAGGGGGAGGGGCAGGGTCTGGGGTCCCCCTTGTTAAAGGGGGCTTCCAGATTCCAAAAAGTCACACCTCACAGACCCCCACGACCAAAGCCCAGGGTTATGGGGAAGAGGCGCTTGCCCCCATCAACATGGGGACAAGGTGCTTTGGGGGAGCCCCCCCATCCCAAAGCACCCCCCATGTTGGGGGCATATGACCTGGTAAGGTTCAGAAGGGGGGTGCTTGCTTGTTCCCCCCCTTTCATGGCCTGCAAGGCCTGTGCTCGGATCAAGGGTCAGGTAGGAATTTAGGGGGACCCTACACTTTTTCCCCCTATTTTTGAGGGGTGGGGCTCCCCTTAAAAGTCCTACCAGGCCTAGTATAGCTTTTAGGGGGAACCCCACACACACTTTTTTCAAAATTTGTTACTGTGGGGTCTGGATTGAGAGGGACTCCACCCATTTCTTTTTTTAAATAAAAATTAAATTATAAAAAAACAAAAAAACATCAGTCCTGCTGCAGCAGGTTCTATATATTGGACAGATGTGCAAATTTGCAGGTAGTTTAAGGGGACCCCCCAGGCATGATATTTAAAGACATTTAATTTTTTTTTTTTTTACTTTCAGCCCTTTAGTACTTTTTTTGAAAAAAAAATGTTTTCACTGATTCATGTCCTTCAGGGCAGTCCCCAAGTCACCATACCCCTTTTATGGCCAATAATGTGCATATAAGGCTTCAAAATGGACACTTTTGAATTTACAAGTTTGAGTCTCATAGACTTTCATTAGGTTCATTAGGTTCGAATGTTTGACGGCGAACCAAACAGGGGGGGTCAATCACTAATATAAAGGGGGAAAATAAATAATACTGTCTGGAGAGGAGGATAACAAAGAGGAGATGTAAGGTGCATGATCTCCCCAGGATCCTGTGGACCATGTGAGATCGTGAGCTAATGAGCCCCTTTATAAAGGGGAAGGCACAATTTGATCTATCATATTCAGGGATTTGGGGCAGCTCTGCAGTATATGATATTACATATATGTACGGAGGTGTGTGGAACACTTCATAGTGAAACTGGAAGCAGAAACATAGGCATATACTGTAAGAAATGTGTTTATTATTGATTGTAATAGAGTTGTTTTACTGTAGTACACATGATGTTAGTGGTTGAGCTCACCTGTAAAGATGAGTTCAAACAACTTATGAATGAATAGATATTGTTACAAGAAATCATTTCTCTTTCTCTTGCAAATGTTCACTCTAGCAATTTTAGCGACTTTTGCTGTTGATCCTTTTTTCCTCCTCTGTCCTTTCTCACCTCCCTCTCCCCCTCTCCTTTTTAGTCCTTTCTGCTTATTCTTCTTTCTTCCTTCTTATTCACTCATGTTTGACTCAAAAATGGAAACTTATTTCCTACTTTATACACTGCCCCAGTGGTTTCACAACATAATGCCTATTCCCTACCGAATTGCCTATGTTTAGGTGGGTCCTCTTTACACATTTCAGAGCAGTGTTATTACAATCCAACAGCAGAGAAATTGTTGATTAAACCCCGTGCTGCACCCGATGCTTCACCTTGGTCACTATCGTTCATAGGATTCACAATTCCCCCTGTTGTATGATACTTACTTTTTTGTATTCATTATTGATGTAATAATTGTATATTCTTGATGTAATAATGTAATAATCTTTTTTTATACTTAGTTACTTTATGTGTGACTGTTTAATACTTTAAATGATAAATAAAGAATGAATTAATAAAAAAGGGTGAGCTCACAGCAGCAATAATGTCAGTGGTTGTCAGAACTGTTAGAGTGAACTGACGATTCTGTGTTGGAGGATATACTATTTTTATTTGCTAATCTATATGATATTGTTGGCAACCAGTTGGAAAGTGGTGGCAGGGTTGGCATTTATGGAACTGATGGGCTGCATTGTCCTCCTGCAGCAACTGAAAGCCTGCTGGTATTCAGCTGCTGCAAGAGGAAAATACAGCCCATCAGTTCCACTAAAAGCTTCCCCCACTGCCCCTTCTCTCCAGATTTCCCCTCCTTCTGCTGCTAGGCCCCCCTGTGTGCTTTCCTGGCCCAAAGACAGTGCTGCAGGCTCCCCTTTTCTCCTTTTCTGCTGCTTTTTGTGAGGGATGTTTCAAGATGGAGAGCAGAGGAAGGGGTCAGAAAATGTGTCAATTACAGGCCCCTTCTTTTTGTGAATAAAGGCAGAGTCCTGATCTTTCATTGTTTTCATTCATAACTGAAGCATTGTAAACTTACTATGCTTCAGTTTGTGAATGAACAGGAAGCTGCTCAACACAGAGCATGTCCTATGTGGCTGGTGCTGCAGAGAAAGGGACTGAGGAATTTGTCCACAGTCCTTTTCTTCTGTCTCAAAAGTGAGACATCAGGGGTCTGTTTAGACCCATGATATTTTACCAAAGCCCCCAACAGGCCTCCTACTATATTGTGAAAAATAATAAAAAATAATATTGTAAAAAAATAATACAATTGTAAAAAACAGTTATAAAAAAATAAAATAATAAAAATAAAAAAACTACTGACACTGTCCACTGCCGTACTTGCACCAATCTCTGCCCTATTGACACCATCCTTTTCAGGTAAAGGGGAAGGGGTGCACCTTACGGAGTCTTTGCCCCATGGAAAGAATGTCTAGCTTTGTCACTGGTTAGGATTACGTTATGTCACAAGAGTAAATTTTAGGTGGTATGGCAAAGATGTAACTTGTAAGGGTTAGGTTAAGGGTTAAATGTTGATATAATATCACAGAAAGTATGATTCCTTAAGAATAAAAAAAAAATTCCGTGGCATAAGGGAAAATACAAAACCATTTTTGCTATATTATTTATCACCTACCAAATCACATACAACCTGATGTGACCCCACTGGTTACATATATATAAGTTAAGCAAACAGAGTCACTTCTAACAGTACTGAGTTCAGTTTGATAAAAAAAAAATCTGTCAAAACTGAACAATACTCCTATTGTTTACCAGTTAAGCCACAAGTTAGGTAATTGCATGGCTTTAAACACTATATCAAACCCATACAATATATGACCTACTTTTATGAAAACAGATCAATCAACTAATAGGCTGTTTCAAATAAACATATTTCAAATAAAAATAAATAATATGAATGTAAAAAAATAATAGGTTAAATGCTTGTAATTGAAGTATGTTACAAGGCAAACATTTTTTTAGTTTTGGATGGAGAAGAAAAACGTTAGAACCCTGTTGGATTTTTATTGCTGTGTGTGTCCCCTCTGTCTGTTTGATGTAATGACCATCATAAGCAAGACAGAAAGTGAAAAGAAAATATAACATTTTACAGTTGTCACTAGGAGCATTTATATATATATATATATATATATATATATATATATTATATTGCCAAAAGTATTCAGGTGTTCCAATCACCTCCACGGCCCCAGGTGTATAAAATCAAGCACCTAGGCATGCAAACTGCTTCTACAAACATTTGTGAAAGAATGGGTCGCTCTCAGGAGCTCAGTGAACTCAAGCGTGGTACCGTGATAGGTTTCCACCTGTGCAATAAGTTCATCCATGAAATTTCCTTGCTACTAAATATTCCACGATCAACTGTTAGTAGTATTATATCAAAGTGGAAGCAACTGGGAGCAACAGCAACTCAGCCACGAAGTGGTAGGGCATGCTGAAACACACTATGCGCAGAATTCACCAACTGTCTGCAGAGTCAATAGCTAAAGACCTCCAAACTTTGTGTGGTTTTCATATTAGCACAACAACAGTGCATAGAGAGCTTCATGGAATGGGTTTCCATGGGTGAGCAACTGCATCCAAGCCTTACGTCACTAAGTGCAATGCAAAGCGTCAGATACAGTTGTGTAAAGCACACCACCACTGGACTCTAGAGCAGTAGAGACCTGTTCTCTGGAGTGATAAATCACGCTTCTCTGTCTGGCAATATGATAGACATGTCTGGGTTTTGCAGTTGCCAGGAGAACGGTACTTGCCAGATTGCATTGTGCCAAGTGTAAAGTTTGGTGGATGGGAATTATGGTTGTTTTTCAGGGGTTTGATTTGGCCCCTTAGTTCCACCAAAGGGAACTCTTAAGGCATCAGCATACCAAGACATTTTGGAGAATTTCATGCTCCCAGGAACTTGACTGGTCTGCACAGAGTTCTGACCTCAACCCGATAGAACACCTTTGGGATGAATTAAAGCAGAGACTGTGGGCCAGGCCTTCTTGTCAACATCAGTGCCTGACCTCACAAATGCTTCTGGAAGAATGGTTAATCATTCCCACAGACACACTCCTAAACCTTGTGAACAGCCTTCCCAGCCAGTTGAAGCTGTTATAGCTGCAAAGGGTGGACCAACTCAATATTGAACCCTACAAACTAAGACTGGGATGCCATTAAAGTTCACACGTGTGTAAAGGCAGGCATCCCAATACTTTTGGAAATATAGTGTATATAACAATTATTGTAAAAGAAAAATTCAAAAATCCAAGAAATAAGAGGAAAAACTACTTGTGCTCACCCTCTTAACTTTTAGGATAATGACAGTGGATTTTGTGACTCTTGGTCCTCTTGTCATGCTGAGACTGTTAACCTTGGGGACATGCTTCCAGCCACTTTTCTCCCATTAAGAGCCTGTGGTGGGCAGGCACTGTGGAAGTGTCATGGCAGTCCCTCAGGCCTGGATGATATGGCTGTGTCCAGCTACTATGTGGACATGTCATCCAAGTACACACAGAAGCAGTAGATAGCTCATACTCAGGTGAGGCACAGGAAGTGGAGTTGACCCTCCTCAAGGACAGACATGACAGGCTGTTGTAGTAACCCCACTCTCCATCACTGAACTGATGCTCATGACCCAACTGGCTCATGACCCACTGCACAACATTTCTACATCCCTGCTCACTACCATTGCACTGATATTTATGACCCTACTCACTGCTATTGTACTGATGAACATTATTCCGATTGTTAGCAATGTACTGACACGTGATCATCTTGCCCCTACTGCATCAACCTGTATGGACCTGCTCACTACTATCTTTCTATACATCTATCTATTTACAGTATCTATCTATCTATCTATCTATCTATCTATCTATCTATCTATCTATCTATCTATCTATCATTAAAATATAAACATAATCCTGAATAAGAATGAATGGACCCCACAGAGCTCTGATCTCAGAATTGTTTTTAATTTTCCTAGATTGTACAAAAAGAAGTACAGAGCCCAGATAAGAGTATTGTGTAGTATATTTTATATAAACCTCTGTTGTACAAAGTTAAAAACAACCAAGTGGATACTTACAGAGATGGCTGCTGTTCCGAATTCAGGAACCGGCCGCAGGATGTCAGCATGTAAAGCCCCTACCAACCCATTTCCTGTGCATGCACATTTTCAGATAGGCGTATCCCCTGTACAATTTTATAAGGTTGGTGTGTCATCTTTAGGGGCTAGAAGCTTTTTTTTAGAAGGGCTCACCTATATTTATTTCTTCTTTTTCCTAGATGTTTGGAACAACCTACTTACTCTTTTTTGTGCAACTGTACCTAGGAGAATTGTTTTCTTATACCAAAGAAAAAGGCATACCAAATATTGATTAGATTTAGGTTTTTCTATTTATGCGCTTTGTAGGTTGTTATTTGATAAATAAAACTATTCTTTTTAAAAGACTCCTCTTCTGTTATTCGCCTAAGCGAATGATGTCAGCACCTCCCTAGTGCCTCTCAGGATACGTGACGTAGCTATCCCGAGAGGCGAAGGGAGTATCCATTCACTAAAGCATGAGGGGGCGGGCCTAGTGGCGCATCATTGTAGGGAGTGCCTGTGCCTCCCAATGACATCCCAGAAGACGGTGACACTATGGGACAAAAGTGCCAGTGACAGAGAAGGGTATCAGAGCAGGACAATGCTGAGTGCACTGGGTTGGTGAGTATCCTTCCTGAGCAGAACACTGAAAAAATTTAGGCGGATAGGTTAAAGTTCAGCTTTAAAGCCAACATTTTTTTTTCTTTGACACCTGTGGCAAGGTTAGAAGCATATCAGCTTTTCCTCACTTTCTCTGCTGTCTCTGTCATTATTAGAGATTTATCGCTTGCTTCCTGTCTGGGAGACAATGTTGTCCCCAGCAGTGGTTCAATGTAAAGACATACAATAAGGGCTAATGGAACCACAGAGAGCAGGGGATGGCCCAGCATTCCACAACCTTCCTATTGGGGGGATCCATTCTTTTAATAAACCTTTTAATCTAGTGAGAAAATTAATTTATATTTTTTATGTTATTTTACAAAAAAACACTGCTTTATACAGCATTCTTTCAAATGTAGGTATCTTTGACTGCTATTGTGCCATGGAAATCCACCATAGCAGGAAATAAGTAATCTGTATTATATTACATTATATTATGTTTTGTTCTTTAAAATCCTAACAGTGTTACCAAATCACACCAAGAATATTTTGAAGAACAGCAAAAATGACATTCAAATCTCAAATGAACTGCAGGGGTGAATTTCGACTCACTGTAAGCAAGCAGTAAATTAATTCAGAAATGCTTCTGGCACACACAGAGGATAACAGACAGGATTAAACAGGGTCTGAATGTACACAACACATTGTGAAATACTCAGACTGAGGGAGGCCAACTGTCCTTAGTTATCCTTCACCAATTCAAGGTTTTTATCTCATTTCAGCCTGGTGTACTCTCTCTTCACATTATTAAATATTAATATTACCCAGTTGCATGTTTGCTTTTATCTCTGTCTCTCATCTTTACATTGTATCAATATCCTCCTGCTACTGAATGAGTGTTTTTACAATGAAAGAGAAAGCTTTCCATTGTAACAAAATAACTATAAAAGCACAATGTGGATGCTAAAATATAACAAGATAATCCATATATAATAATGATTTCAGATTTAGATTATATCTGTTGCTATGTGCACAGGCAAGTTGCATGGCGGGTCTCTCCAGATAGCAGAACATAGTATTATGCAAGACAGAAAACTTAAACTCCAGGTTGTTATAAAAATATAAATAAATGCAGATATGAAGAATTTATAAACTATTAACTCTGCTTTTAATTAACCACTTTCTGACCGTGAGGAAAAAAGAGCAAATAACCACAAGGATGTCAGTACATTGTTTAGACTGAAAATCAAGGCCCTGTTCTTCAGTGCCCTGATTATCACCCCCATCAGTGTCCATCAGTCCAGATCAGTACAACTTATTAGTGCCCATTAGTGCAGCATAACAGTGCCCATAAATGCCACCTATCAGTGCCCATCAGTGCCACCTCTCAGTGCTGCCTCATCAGTGCAGCCTCATCAGTGCTTGATAATCAATGCCCATCAGTGCAGCTTCTCAGTGCCCATCAATGCTGCTTTATCAGTGCCTGTCATTGCACATCAGTGCAGCCTCATCAGTGCCCATCAATGTAGCCTATCAGTGCACATCAGTGTAATCTATCAGTGCACATCAGTGTAATCTATCAGTGCACATCAGTGCAGCCTCATCAGTGCTGATCAGTGCCACCTATTAGTGTCACCTGATCAGTGCAGCCTCATCAATGCTTGATCATAAATGCCTATCAGTGCCATCTATCAGTGCCACCTCATCAGTGCAGCCTATCAGTACACAACAGTGTTACCCAGGGGCGGACTGACCATTCGAGCACTCAGGCACTGCCTGAGGGCCCGGGATGAGTAGGGGGCCCCATGAAATGCCCCTGGTACCTTTTTTATAGGCTTTTTTGAGTGTGGGCAAGGATACAGGGGCCCAATGATCCCCTATTGCCCAGGGGCCCCATGAGTTGCCAGTCCACCCCTGGTGCTACCTATCACTTCCCATGAGTGCAGCCTCATCAGTGCACATCAGTGAAGAAGAGAAATTAATTATTTGCAAAACTGTATTACAGAAACTAAGAAAAGGTTTTTTTTCAACATTCTTGGTCTTTTTTTTTTTGCTAGTTTAGCAAAAATAAAAAACCCAGTGGTGATTAAATGTCACCAAAGAAAAGCTCTATCTGTCTAAAAAATATTATAAAAATGTCATATGGGTAAAGCGCTGCATGTGTGGTGCTACACTCTTGAGGGCCGCTGAGTATTTTTTGGGTTCCATGTTCTGTCTTGTGCCTGCTTTTGAAGTATAGCCCCTGCTGACACTACCATTATATTGTGACCAGGTGGACTCCCTGGCTTTGAACCATAAAAAAATACACAGTTTAAGGTGAGAAACCATTCTAATTGTATTGAGGTCTGAGTATAAAGAGCGAGAGCACAACAAAAATGACAGTAGATGCGCATTAAAAAAAAATTAAACACCATAAAAGGTTCAACAAAATAATTAGGCACAGTATCACTTTAGGCAAACCCAAATGTCCTGCAGGATCTGAATTTAAACATCAGTTCCAGCTTCTGAGATTTCTCTCCCATGAGAGAGTGAACTGAAGTAAATTATCAAGTTGTCAAGCTAATTTACTTTAAGGTTCTCAGTTGCCGGTATCTGGATTTAGCTTTTGAGATGAATACTTTAGTTATGAGTAGTAGTGTTCCCTTTATCTCTTTAAAGAGTGGTGACAAATCTTCTGAGCACTTGATGGGGCCCTAGTTGGTACAAATTACAATTCAGATAACTCCTTGTGTAAGAGCAAGATGCCCTCAAGATGGTGTAGCCACAGAAAGATCCCCCTTTCAGTGATGTTAAAACTGGTAAGGTCTCTTTAACACAAAGGCTGAAGGCAAGAATTGGCTAAAATTGAAGAAAGGGATGGAAGCAAACTTCAGCAGAAGTTGAACCCCTAAAGATGGTGAACTAGTCTGGTGAAGCAAGTTCCTTTGGAGCTAGAAAAGGCTTGAGGTGAGATATTAGTGTAATCCTGTCTGCAGGGACACGTGCTGTAGCTTGCTGAGTCCTGCGGTTTCAAGATTGTAGTGAGACACTAAAGCAGAAGTGCGTAATACAGAATAGGCTAGGCAGTCTGGGTCTCAGTGTGATAATTTGTGGTGTAAGGTGTTCTGAACTGAACATCTGAAATTAACAAAGTCACTTGCAAATTGTGATGATCTGGGTTATGGAACCCTTTGCAGATTAAGAGATTGTTGGGGGGGCCCCATGCTCTCTTAGTCGCTCCATTAAGAAGTGATGCCAATGACAGCACTATGATCTGCCTGCCTGCAGGATTGACTGTTCTGCACATCAGCAATACCAGAGGTCTGCAGTCCTTTTTTCCTCCTCCCCACAACAGCTCGGTTTGGGTTCAATATCACCTTAAACCAGGTATTTGATTTGGCTGCACATGGATTTATTATAATACTTGCACTTCACTGTTTTAGTTTGTCTTGGTGCCATTTTCAGGCAGAGCTGCTGACAGGTGGATTTACAAGCAATTTGCCTACAGGTTTACACAAATCCAGCCATTCACATTTCAGAAAAGCATCCAGAACATAAAAAGAAAATATATCCTGCTTTTACAGACTGCTTGATCAACTCACCATTTTGCCTGTTCTGACTTCCAGACGCTGAGCAGTAGAATATTCCTAAAAAATTGGGTGGAGTTATGACTATAAATAGAGTAGGCTATAGCATAACATTTAGCTTGCAGCTATTCATACAGCTATTCATGGCAAAGCTAGGCTGAAGAAGATTCAGACTGAAGCAACCTACATTCCTGAAATAGATAACAGGGGATTATAAAATTCCCTTACAGCAGGTGCTACTTAAAACCACTATGAGCACAGGTACATAAACTCATTTTAACATAATAACTAGGTGCAGGAGGATCTATTTGCCATTCTATGCTCTGCCACAAAATGATTTGTCCTGGACCTTATTGAAAGTGCCTGAGATGAATCTAGAAAAGGGTCACATTCTACCTTAAAATGTCTCCTAGAAGCACCTACTCTTGTCAATTATATCATAATTTTGTGTATATTGTCTTAAATAGGCATCTGCTGCAGTAGAATTTCAGCTTGTTCTGTGCCCTGCTTGTTACTTCATCTGAAGAAAATCTGTAAAGTGGGAAAACATATTTTAAAGATTCTTTCCTGCTTTTTGACTGAATAACCCCATAGTTTATTCTAAATAGCTCTGATTACCCCCATACTGCACTTTGCACCTTAGTTTCTTTTTTGCCAACTATTGTACTATTCAGAAGTGTGCATTTTTTTTGTTTAACCATTTGCCCTCCAAAATATTTTACCCCCTTCATGATGAAGCCATTTTTTTTTTTTTTTCTGTTTGGTACTGTGCTACTTTAACTGACAATTATGTGGTCATGCAATTCTGCACTCAAACAACCTTCATATCTTTTTTACACACAAACAGAGATTTCTTTTGGTGGCATTTGATCACCATCAAGTTTTTTATTTTTTTGTGATATAAATGAAAAAATACCAACAATTTTGAAAAAAAAAAACAATATTTTTTACTTTCTGTTATAAGACATATCCAATAAAAAAATATAAACGTTGGCCAAAATATATTCTTCTACATGTCTTTGGTTACAAAAAAAAATCCCAGTAAGTGTATATTGATTGGTTTATGTTAAAGTTATAGCATCCTCTGGGATAAATACTGGCATTTGTATTTTTTTTAAAATTTTTTTAATATTACTAATGGTGGTGATCAGCGACTTATAGCGGGACTGTGATAGTGCAGTGGGCAATCTGACACTAACCTACACTGATATCACCAATGACACTAATACAGTTCAGTGATAAAAATATACACTGTCACTGTATTAATGACACTGGCTGGGAAGGGGTTATTATCTAGGGTGATGAAGGGGTTAACTGTGTGCCTAGCAAGTGTTATTGTGTTGACTGTGTGGTGCTTATACTAAGGGATGTGCCGGTTTTGATTTGCAGAAATACAAAAACTGGCACATTGCCACTGTCCGTACAGAGTTCTGTGTTGTCTAACAACACAGAGCTCTCTCCTGTCCTTTTCTGTCACTCGCTCTGCCGATTGGCAGGTCCCGGCCATAAATCATTGGCCAGAACCCGGTGATTGGCATGTGCTGGAGCCAGGTTTCTGGGACCCGGTGAAACTAATATATGAGATAAACTCATTACATGCAAAGCAAGATGGTTCAAGCCGTGATTTGTCATAATTGTGATGATTATGGCTTATAGCTCATGAAAACCCCAAATCCACAATCTCAGAAAATTAGAATATTGTGAAAAGGCGCAATATTCTCGGCTCAAAGTGTCCCACTCTAATCAGCTAATTCAGCCATAACACCTGCAAAGGGTTCCTGAGCCTTTAAATGGTCTCTCAGTCTGGTTCAGTAGGAATCACAATCATGGGAAAGACTGCTGACCTGACAGTTGTGCAGAAAACCATCATTGACACCCTCCATAAGGAGGGAAAGCCTCAAAAGGTAATTGGAAAAGAAGTTGGATGTTCCCAAAGTGCTGTATTAAAGCACATTAATAGAAAGTTATGTGGAAGGGAAAAGTGTGGAAGAAAAAGGTGCGCAAGCAGCAGCGATGACCGCAGCCTGGAGAGGATTGTCAGGAAAAGGCCATTCAAAAGTGTTGGGGACTTTCACAAGGAGTGGTCTGAGGCTGGAGTCAGTGCATCAAGAGCCACCACACACAGACAGATCCTGGATATGGGCTTCAAATGTCGTATTTCTCTTGTCAAGCTGCTTCTGAACAACAAACAACGTCAGCAGCATCTTACCTGGGCTAAAGAAAAACAGACCTGGTCTGTTGCTCAGTGGTCCAAAGACCTCTTTTCTGATGAGAGCAACTTTTGCATCTCATTTGAAAACCAAGGACCCAGAGTATGGAGGAAGAATGGAGAGGCACACACTGCAAAATGCTTGAAGTCCAGTTTGAAGTTTCCACAGTCTGTGCTGATTTGGGGAGCCATGTCATCTGCTGGTGTTGGTCCACTGTGCTTCATTAAGTCCAGGGTCAACACAGCCATCTACCAGGAGATTTTGGAGCACTTCATGCTTCCTTCCGCAGACAAGCTTTATGGGGATGCTGACATCATTTTCAAGCAGGACTTGGCACCTGCCCACACTGCCAAAAGCACCAAAACCTGATTCAATGACCGCGGGATTACTGTGCTTGATTGGCCAGCAAACTCGGCTGACCTTAACCCCATAGAGAATCTATGGGGCATTGCCAAGAGTAAGATGAGAGACATGAGACCGAACAATGCAGAAGAGCTGAAGGCTGCTATTGAAGCATCTTGGTCTTCTATAACACCTCAGCAGTGCCACAGGCTGATAGCTTATATGCCATGCCACATTGAGGCAGTAATTGCTGCAAAAGGGGCCCAAACCAAGTACTGAGTACATATGCATGCTTCTACTTTTCAGAGGTCCGATATTGTTCTATGTACAATCCTTATTTTATTGATTGCATGTAATATTCTAATTTTCTGAGATTGTGGATTTGGGGTTTTCATGAGCTGTAAGCCATAATCATCACAATTATGACAAATCACGGCTTGAACTATCTTGCTTTGCATGTAATGAGTCTATCTCATATATTAGTTTCACCTTTTAAGTTGCATTACTGAAATAAATGAACTTTTGCACGATATTCAAATTTTTCGAGTTTCACCTGTATATATACGTGATTCTGTGCAGCTGTCCTGCCCACACTATAGCAGTAAGACTACAGAGCACGGCCGGCAACGCAGAGAATGCATTCAGATTTTAAAAAAAAACCTTAGCCTTTATACACACTTTAATCCACTCATAAAAGCAGACATACATTTTTACTAATGAGCAACAAGTTTGACTTCGCAATGATGTTCGCTAGAATCTTTGCAGTTTGTTTAATTGACATGAAGTGGATATTTTCTTAGCAATACAGAAATTACACTTTACTGGAATGCAGTATTATTTTTAAACTTTACTTTCATGCCGGTGGCAATAAAATACAACATACAATATTTTTTTGAAACCAGAATGAAAAGAAAATGGCAGGTTCCCATTACTCATGTGTAGAGTATGTATTTTTGTAAATAATTAACTACAAGACTGAAGGTCAGAGGGAATTGAAACATTGTCAAAGAATGGTGTGCAGATACTATAAAGACCTTTGATAAAATTATCCCTGTGGTAAAATTCACTTAAAACCAATTAATGGTAATAACTGTAAATATCTTCTGTTCTACATGTTACATGAACAAGCAGCACATAGTATCCATAGGTTATTATCAGTCATACAAAGACATTTGTGCTATGCAATTCCCTGTTATTTCAAACAGAAATTGCTTTTTACCATACAAGTATAAATTAAACATACTTATCACTTGATAGATGGGATGCCAGGAAAATAATTTACTCTGCACTATACTAGCTCTTTTCATCTCCCTAAACTGTCAAGACATGTAAATCTCACTATGTACATGACAGCTTTAAGTGCAAGAATTCAAAACTCTTTGCAAAATATAAAAGTAGGACATTTTAGGTTACAGAGCTGTTTTTGACATCTCCCACAGGAACAAAGTGTATAGGGACTCTTCATGCAGGTAAGGTGAGGAGGTAAGCTGCAACGCAAACAATAGATCACTGTTAACTGTTCATTCATGTTAACTGTTTTTCCCATTCAGCCATTTCTATGTTTCACACTGCATGTCATCCTACTTTAATGGTTACACTTTAACTTTTACACTGTTAAACTCCTTTTTTTCAATTGGCCTCCTGCAGGTTTTTGCACCACTTACTAGCACATTATGACAGACTGATCTGCTAAAGGACAGCCCTCCAGCTCTGTCCTGTCAACACTCAGGTGCTCCCATCTTCTCCCGGTCTCCCTTCTGGGTTTACTCTGTTCAACCTCTTAAAAGTCCAGGCCATGCTGATCACTTGAGTACAAACCCAAGGGAGTTACTTCATCATGGCACAGAGCAAGTGCCATAAATGCACCTTGAGCTGCACATGAGTGGCTCAGTATACATTACTGCTAACAGGCAGAGGCAAGTGTTTATAGCAGAGAAGCCCATTAGGGTCTCTTTTGTCATAAAAACTCTGCCTATCAGAATTTTTTAAAATTTAGTTTATTACAGCTTTAAAGAATATAGCATACAACCTATTAGTGCAATGTTCTCAATTATAAAATTATAAATAGCAATAACAATGGCCATAATGTATCAAAAGTACACATATATTTTTTTTAAAAATCAACGAAACAGCACTAGGAGAGCAAGAGCCAGCTTAAAAAACTGAGAGTTTAATACATTTTTAAGGCAAAATAGAATGTAAGAGGAACAAAGGGAATTACAAGGTATTGAGCCCAACCAGGGGTGGACTGACAACTCATGGGGCCCCTAGGCAATAGGGGATCATGGGGCCCCTGTGTCCTTGCCCACACCCAAAAAAGCCTATGAAAAAGCCAATGAAAGGTACCAGGGGCATCTCATGGGGCCCCCTACAGAGCCTGGGCCTCGGGCAGTGCCCGAGTGCTTGAATGGTCAGTCCACCCCTGAGCCCAACAGACACATAGAAGAGAATGATATTTGTTTTAAAAAAAAAGGGTGGGTATGGAACTGGGAAAATTGGGTTAGGGTGCCGTAACACTAGATGAAAAATTGTTTGAAAACCTGTCATTTGGACAGTTCTTTCATTTTTCATCCAGGTAATGGGCACAAATAGAAAATCCACGTTTTTGAGCCAAAGAAAATCAATGGAAACATTTGAAAAACCTCTGCTGAATGGACGATAAACTGAAAATCAAACTGTTCGTGCTGCGCATATGTGACAAAACCCTGCCTTGATTACTGCAACTCCCTTCTCACTGGCCTACCTTAACACAGGTTATCCTGTATTTTGGTGAAACACCTTTTGCTTTAATTACAGACATTAGTCTGTTGGGATATGTCTCTGACTCTGCATTTTTAGACTTTGTAATTTTTGCCCACTTTTCTTTGCCAGAATGCTCAAGTTCAGTTAAATTTGATGGTGACCGTTTGTGGACTACAGTCTTCCAGTCATTCCACAGATTTTCATTGGGGTTTATATTTGGGCACTGACTAGGCCATGCAAGGACATTCAACTTTTTTTTCTTTCAACCACTGTGTGGTCATTTTTACTGTGTGCTTTGGGTCATTATCGTAAACCTTCTTCCCACTGACAACTTTCTGACAGAGGGCAGCAGATTTTCCTCAAGAATTTGATGGCATTTTGCCCCATCCATTTTGTTCTCAATCCTGACAAGTGCTCCAGTCCCCGGAGCAGAGAAACACCCCCATATCAGGATAGTACCACCTCCATGTTTTACTTTAGTTATGGTGTTATTTGGATGGTGAGTTGTATTGTATTTCCAACAGACATATTGTTTAGTGTTGAGGTCAAAGAATTAAATTTTAGTCTCATTTAAGCTTTTCTCATCACCTTTTTCCATGTGGCCTCAGAATCTTGAAGGTGCGTTTTGGCAAAGCTCAGTCGTGACTGCATGTGGCCTTTCTTGAGGAGTGGCTTTTTTCTTGCAACTCTCCTATTCAAACCACATTTTTGGAGAATTTGTGATATTGTTGTCACATGCAAACAATGGCCACTCTTTGTCATAAATTCCTGCAACTGCTTTACAGTTGCTGTAGGCCTCTCGGTAGCCTTTCTGACCAATTTCCTCCTGGCCCTTTTATCCAGTTTAGAGCGATGTCCTGATCAAGGGAGAGTCTGTGTTGTACCAAACACCTTCCACTTAATAATAGACTTCGCTGTGCTTCTAAGCATTAATAAAGGAGAAATACAAATGAGAGCAGAGAGGCCACTCCAGGTGGAAACAAGTGAACAGTTAATCATAAGCTCACCACTGCTGCCTTGTTAATCATATGCATGATGAAGAGAACTGGAAAAAAAGGCACTGTGGAAAATGCTCTCAGACAAGCACCTTAGTGAAGGTGCATCTTTATTGGGTGAGACAAAGTAGCAAATATAATAAAATTGACCAGCCTGAAGTAGACAGTGTGACTCCAATGAACGGCCCATCCGCTCTGAGGGGAGCTGAGATCAGAGAATGCTCCTGTCCGCTTCAAATCACGTGGTCTCAGTGTACCAACGTCCTGGGTGGTGTTACCATGGCAAACGAAGGCAGTGTCCGGCGTTGGCTTTAGCTGGGAGCATATGTAGGGTTACCAAGACGACATGTTTCGCGCAGTTGCACTTTGTCAAGTCTCGCAACCAAGACACCACCCAGGACGCTGGTATGCTGACACCACGTGATTTGAAGCCGACAGGAGCATTCTCTGATCTCAGCTCCCCTCAGAGCGGACAGGCCATCCATTGGAGTCACACTGTCCACTTCAGACTGGTCAATTTTATAATATTTGCTACTTTGTCTCACCCAATAAAGATGCACCTTCACTAAGGTGCTTGTCTGAGAGCATTTTTGAAGCATTAATAAAGCCTTTGCATTTTGCCTTGCCACCCATAGTTGTTTGCTTCAGTTGCACTGCCAGGGACTGAAATGCTCTAAGAAAGCTCTTTTCATGCCGAGCTAATCAAAATTACTACAGCTTATCACAGTTGAAATTCAAATTGCTTTGTGTGCCCTTGAGAAGGTGATTAGCTACATATGACTGAGTTTACAAGTCATTTTTAGAAGGGGGTAATCCTTTTTCCAACTCAGTGATTCTGTTTCTGATTTTTTTTATATTTGTTTCTGACATGTTTGTGTTATATCTTTCACTTGGATGTCCTACGTTGCACTGAGTAAATACAGCTGGATAAAACAAAAACTCCACTCCTCTTCCAGGGCTTCAAATCCAACAACCCAGGGACAGGAAGCGCATACATAATTATACAGAACATTGTGATATTAGCAGTTAACAGGAGAGGGCAGCAGATCCCTACAAAGATGAAGCACAGAAACAGTGCATTTATAAATAGCATAATTTCCTAAAGCAGTTCAGAAAAACTATATTTAAAACTGTGAGCTTCTCCCACCATGCATTAGAACCTGCAGCATGTCAGACAGAGCTCACCTTATTTTTGGGCTGTAGGACATCTAGTTTGTTCCTCTCAAGCACATATATATATGGCTCACCCCTTTTGTTTGCTTAATTTCAGTTCTTTCAGTTATGAGGCTCAACATCATATTTGGGACTCACGGCAGTCTGCACGCAAATGCAGTCTGTCTAGAAATGTACATCCCTTCATTCTTGCATCCACTTACCATTTCTGGCTGGAGGACACCCAGCACCTTCTAGTTCTTTCCTCCCCAGCTAAACTGCCCCTGGCCCACTCCTTTCATTCATTGAATTTTGTTTTCAATCACAAAGGTTCAGCATCACATGTAGGCATTACCTATGACAGTCTGCATTCAAAATGCAGTCTGCCTAGCATTGGCATACTGAGGAGGGTGCAGGGGGGAAGGTCCACTCCTGGTGCACACTCGTTGGTCCTGCAGCTGCCTGACAATTCTTTTTTTTTTGGTGTTGCATAGTGCTGCAACACAAAGAAATGGCAAGCAGCTGCAACATAACCAGCTAGACATTGGCTTCTGCTTCAAAGACAGCGGGAGATCAGAGTATGAGTCAGCAGGACATCCTCTCATTCCGAGGTCCCACTGGTTATCTGGTGAGTTTGGGGGGGGAGGGATCTCTACTAAGCGTTCTGCACCTGGAAGGAGAATAGAGGGTGCCTGTACTGAGAGGTTCTGTATTGTGAAGGAGAGAGGTGTTACCGGTACTGAGGGGTCTGTACTAGCAGGAGTTTCACTGCTCAGGGGTCTGTACTGGTGTAAAGGGGGTTTCTATACTGAGAGGTCTGTACTGGGAATAAAACTGTATCTGAGGGAGTGGCAGCTACAGGATTATAAAGACTGTGACATCCCATCTGCCACTCCTCAGACCTTTTGATTGGTCAGATCATTTGTATCCACACTCTCTTCAGGGACCAGAAAAGAGAGCCTGCATCAGCAGTCTAGAGCTCTCCTTTGTCTTCAAATGAAAGACGCTAGAAGGAATTGTTTTTTGAGAGCCACACTCTATCTTATGCTTAATGATTTGACTTTTCTGAACTCACAGAACCAGGACTTTGTTAAATATTTTCAATTTTAAAATCTTTTTGTTTTTCAGTTGCATCTATTGTCTCTTTTCCTTTGTAATACCCCTTTTCTGTAAACATTTTGATTGCACCATTTTACCTGTGTTTCTTATTAAACAATATTTAAAAATGGTTAATATTGTCTCTAATGCACTAAGCCAGATCTCAAAGAATCTCTGTTTCTTGGAGGAAAGCTATTATACTGTAAATCTCTGGAATATTCCTGTCTGTGGTGGCAGGGTGTATTATAGACATTTATTGAAAGCCGTTATTGTGTGATACTGATGGTAAGCACCATTGGTAGCATGTATTTATTCACATCCTTTTGGGATAAGAGGTGGCAGCTGCAAATAAGAGGTATTTGTTATTTATTTATTGGCGCCGGTGGCTTTTGTATTTTATAATTGTTATTGCGAATAGTTTATACTGTAGGTAGATAGCTAGCTTGTGGTAGTGATTTGTGCAGTTAATTTTGCATAGTTAATGAAACCCAGTGACTATCACTCTCGGTCTGCTGGCACTCAGGTTCTGGTGTCGCGAGCTGGAAAATCTTTGTGCAGGTTGAAGCTGAGAGTGTCATTGTCACCTATCAGTGACAGTGCCATGTGAGTTTGAACAGCCATTTGTCACAACTTGGTGAAGGTGCTGAAGGTGGACACTACATTTGCCACAATGAGGTCCAGAGAACTCATAACTACAGTTTTTAAGTATAAGCACAGCAGTTGGAGGCATTGTCATTTTCCATATTCTTGTGCTCAGCATAGGTTCAGGAACCTATGGTCCTAGTAGATTAACTTATCTGCCTCTGTTATCAAGTAAACTGGTGTTTTGGACCTCTTAACTATTCACAGCATGTGACTACACATTTTGTGTCCCTAAATTTTGGCAAATAACATTTAAAACAAATTTTCATAGATTAAAAGTAAAGGGATACATTTTATATATTATTAATACACAGACAAACATTTTACTTTATTGACTTAAGAAATGTTTTTCACCAAGGAGTTTTGTGACATGATATACACACTATATTGCCAAAAATATTGGGACGCCTGCCTTTGCATAATGGCATCCCAGTCTTAGTCCGTATGGTTCAATATTGAGTTGGCCGACCCTTTGCAGATATAACAGTTTCAACTCTTCTGGGAAGGCTGTCCAAAAGGTTTAGGAGTGTGTCCATGGAAATGTTTGACCATTCTTCCAGAAGCGCATTTGTAAGGTCGGGCACTGATGTTGGACGAGAAGTCCTGGCTCGCAATCTCCACTCTAATTCATCCCAAAGGTGTTCTATCAGGTTGAGGTCAGGGTGCAGGCCAGTCTTTATGGACCTTGCTTTAAGAACTGGTGCGCAGTCATGTTGGAACAGGAAGGGGTCATCCCCAAACTGTTCTCACAAAGTCGGGAGCATGAAATTGTCCAAAATTTCTTGGTATGCTGACACCTTAAGAGTTCTCTTCATTGGAACTTAAGGGGTCAAGCCCAACCCCTGAAAAACAACCCCACACCATAATCCCTCCTCCACCAAACTTTACACTTGGCACAATGAAGTCAGGCAAGTACGGTTTTCCTGGCAACCACCTAACCCAGACATGTCAAATGGATTTCCAGACAGAGAAGCATGATTCATGACTCCTTTTACGCCACTGAATCTGAAGCTTTGCATTTCACTTGATGCACTTGCTTGGTTGCAGCTGCTCACCCATGGAGACCCATTTCGTGAAGCTCTCTACACAGCGTTGTTGTGCTAATCTGAAGGCCACACAAAGTTTGGAGGTCTTTAGCTATTGCTTCTGCAGACAGTTGGTGACTTCTGTGCACTGTGCTCTCAGCATGCGCTGACCACGCTCTTTAACATGACCTACCACTTTGTGGCAGTGTTGCTGTTGTTCCCAGTTGCTTCCACATTGTTATAATACCACTAACAGTCGACAGTGGAATATTTCGTAACAAGGACATTTCACAAATGGATGTAATGCACAGGTACCATGCTTAAATTCACTGAGCTCCTGAGAGTGACTCATTCTTTCACAAATGTTTTTAGAAGCAGCCTGAATGCTCAGGTGCTTGATTTTATACACCTGTGGCTATGGAGGTGATTGGAACACCTGAATCTGATGATTTGGAGGGTTGGCCCAATACTTTTGGCATTATAGTGTAGTATCACTTTTTTTGAATGTTAACATTGATTTACTCAAACTTAAAAATGTTATGGTTTTTTCAGTGTTTTAACAATAGAACTGCATGAAATGTATAACTGGAAAGACTAAGAAACTTCTTTTTTTAGAGAAAAAGAAAATCCTGCCTCTCTTTGGTGGCTAGTCAATACTGATCCCAATATTTGCAGCCCAGTTCAGAAGATTTTATTGAATTCCACTGTGAGTCCCAGATGTACTACAGTTGTTATTGAATGAAAAATAAAGTGTTAAACAAAGAAAATTTTTCATAATATATAGCTCATACTTTGTTAAAGCAATTCCATTTTTAATCCAATACAATTTTAAAAACATGTTACATACAGATTAGGCTTACAAGTGAAACCACAAGATGTTGCCCAAACATAGTGTAAGGTCTTTTGTGCCAGCTTTCTAAAAGCACCCCAACAGCCCCTGAGTCTCCTAAAAACGCATTTCAGCTTTCATCCTCTACCCATATTCTGCACCCCCTAATGTAATTTGTAGGCCTCAGTGACTTTATTACTGTATACCCCATAAACAGTTTTGAGTGTAGAGAACCTCTACCTGCTTCATGTGGCTGAACCTCCAAGTTGAAGTCCTACAGTAAATCCTGAAATTAAGTTGTGAACAAGTTCCCAGTCCTAGCGGTCAACACAAGCCTCTATTTCTGCCATACATAAGCATGATGGTGAGTTGTAGACCCTTTTCACTCCATCTCCTGATCCACATCCATCCCTACATGTCTGGTCACATTCCTGTGCAAGGCCCTTTGATTTAACATCTGGGACCTATCTGACATGGGGGCCCAAGTCACTTGGCATGTAATCAACTAGACCATCAACATCTAGCCCAATCAGATTTTTTTTTTCACAACAAAGGATTTCTGCAGCTCTGCACTTTACTCAAATTTTCCTCATGTATTGCAATTCTTTTTTAGTATATCACCTGGCTTCTCTTTCATACATGGTCAATAATGCAGTATTGTAGTGGCTTTTCATAAACTTTACTGAATATACTGAAACGGTTTACAGATGTTCTTCAATTGCATAGTATAATTGAGAGAACTATCTGATTAGCATTGCAGTCCTAATGCATGTGGCAATAAAAGTCCCAGACTTGCACAGATTGCACTCTACATGGTAATACTTCCTAAAATATGGCTAGCATAACTTATCAAAGTCCCACCAATGCCGTTCAAAAGGAGTTGCGGTGGTGTACACTTGCATCATGCTGCTGTCTCTGTTCAAGACACAGAACAGCTCACCCAGGGGTGGACTGACCATTCGGGCGCTCAGGCACTGCCTGAGGGCCCGCGGTCATTAAAGGGCCCCATGAGAGGCTCAGTCCATCCCTGTATGTGCCGCTGCTGAAAGGATGAAAAAAGGAAGCCTGAAGGGGACGGACAGTGAGGCCCAGTTCATGCAGAAAGTGGAGAGAAAGAGCAGAGGAGTAATATTGGCCGGCCTGGATCCGAAAGTGTTGGTGGATGGGGCAGCGCCGCGGCAGGCACTTCAGACACCTCTCCTCCTTGGAGTTTCAGCAGAGGGGCAGGTCCTCATCCCTGACACGGGTGCTGAAGAAGTTTGAGAGCTGGAGGGGTGGGCAGAGCAGAGAGTGGAGTCATCATCAAGCTGGCCTGCTTTGTATCCTGCAGCAGGTTAGTGTGAAATCTCCTGACCCCCTGTGACAGCACTGCAGCTTCATGTAGTAGGAGTGGGGGAGAGGAGAGGGAGAGGGGAGGGAGAGAAAGAGAGAGAGAGGAAGAGAGAGGATTGAACAGTGCTCTGTGAGATGGTCAAAGCTTGGGATTTTTTTTATAACCTAACTCTGCTTTAAACTTCTCCACCACTTTATCCCTGACCTGTCTGGTGTGTTTCTTGGCTTTCATAATGCTGTTTGTTCACTAATATTCTCTAACAAAACTCTGAGGACTTCACAGAATAGCAGGATTTATATTGACATTACATGACACACAGGTGGACTCTGTTTACTATTTACTGAAAAGTTTGAAAAAAAAAATATTTTCTACTTTCTGCTATAAAACATATCCAATAAAGAAATTTAAAAAATAAAATTTCTTCATAAATTTAGGCCAAAATGTATTCTGCTACATGTCTTTGGTAAAAAAAAATCCCAATAAGTGTACCGTATTTGCCGGCGTATAAGACAACTGGGCGTATAAGACGACCCTCTACTTTTCCTGCTAAAATGTAGTGACTGGGCTATACTCGCCGTATAAGACTACCCCTCTTCCAATGCACACCAGTGGGAGGAATAGTGCCCCATCATTGGTATTAGTGGCAGGAATAGTGCCCCATCATTGGTATTAGTGGCAGGAATAGTGCCCCATCATTGGCATTAGTGGCAGGAATAGTGCCCCATCATTAGTATCAGTGGGGGGAATAGGTGCCCCATCATTGGTATCAGTGGCAGGAATAGTGCCCCATCATTGGTATCAGTGGGAGGAATAGTGCCCCATCATTGGTGCCAGTGGGAGGAATAGTGCCCCATCATTGGTGTCAGTGGGAGGAATAGTGCCCCATCATTGGTATCAGTGGCAGGAATAGTGCCCCATCATTAGTATCAGTGGGGGGAATAGTGCCCCATCATTGGTGTCAGTGGGAGGAATAGTGTCCCAACATTGGTGTCAGTGGGAGGAATGGTGTCCCATCATTGGTGTCAGTGGGGGGTAGAATAGTGCCCCATCATTGGTTTTAGTGGGGGGGAATAGTGCCCCATCGGTGTCAGTGGGGGGGAGGAATAGTGCCCCATCGTTGGTGTCAGTGGGGGGAGGAATAGTGCCCCATCGTTGGTGTCAGTGGGAGGAATAGTGCCCCATCATTGGTATCAGTGACACCAATGATGGGGCACTATTCCTCCCACTGACACCAATTACACTTGCTGACCCTGTTCTAGTATGGTGCTGCTGCAGCCAGCATATGTGGTTGCAGCAGCACCTCTACACTGAACACTTACCTGCTGCTCCTGCACTCGATTTTCACGGGGCCAATCGGCTCCGCCCCCTCGCCGGTGATTGGCCACCTGTGTGCCTTTCCTGAGCTACAGTTCTGGCGGCCAATCACCGGTGAGGAGGCGGAGCCGAGCAGCCGCGCTAACATCCATTGGCCGAACTGAAGGAGGAGCCGCGCTTCCTGGACCGGATCGTCGTGGGACCGTAGCCAGGTAAGAAACAGTCCCTGCCCACCCTTGTACTTAGTGTCCCTTCCGTTGGAAGGGGGGGGGCGGCGGCGGCACCATGCCGCCCCCTTAAAAGGTGTCAGTATGCCGTATACCGGCGTATAAGACGACCCCCGACTTTTGAGAAGATTTTCAAGGGGTAAAAAGTCGTCTTATACGCCGGCAAATACGGTATATTGATTAGTTTATATGAAAGGTATAGCGTCTACAAACTATGGGATATATACTGGAATATATGCAGCTACAGACACTATACTGGCAATGGCGGTGATCAGCAGCTTATAGTGGGACAGGGGACAGATCTGCCAAGACGGCACCTGAACTTAGCTCTTTAATGCTTTTGTAATATGCTGCTCAAAGCTTTTTGTTTTTAATTTTTTTAATTTTTTGTTTATTTTTTAATACAATCTTCAGCTAAGAAGGCATTTGTTGCACCTGTTATATTGTGTTCGTCCATTAACACCTTAATTGTTGCGTTCTCTTTAATATAAGTTTTTTTTTTTAATTTCTACAGTATAATAAACATTTATTTTGAACATAATGTAGAGAAATTCTGTGACAAACGTATGTAATGCGATTGGTGCAATATGTAAGTGGGGCTTTGTGTAAGTGTGGCTTGAGTGTGGGTGGGAACAGAGAGGGCCCCATGATCTCATAACTCTAATCAACACCCTCTCCACCTGTCCTCGTCGGCTCTTCTCCACTTTCAAATCCCTGCTCTCCCCCCACCCAGCACCTCACTCACCGCCCACGAGATTGCCAATCACTTCCAAAACAAGATTGACATTGTCAACTCACAATCCACCTCTCCACCCAGCCTCCCGCCCTCCTTCAACCCCTCAACCGTCCCCTCCCCCGACCTCATAGCCGCACTACCCCCCACTATACCTAATGCCCCGCACACCATCACCTCCCCAACACTCCGCTCCTTCAGCCCAAATAACCCCGAGGAGGTCTCTAAGGTCTTCACTGAAGCCCGCCTCACCACCTTCTCCCTGGACCCTATCCCCTTACAGCTTCTCCAGTCACCCCCCCTCCATCATTTGCTCCCTCACCCACATCTTCAATCTCTCCCTCTCCACTGGCACCTTCCCCTCCCCTCTAAAGCACGCACACATCACCCCCATACTCAAAAAACCCTCCCTTGACCCCACTAACCTTAACAACCTTAGACCCAACTCCTTGTTGCCCTTCACTTCCAAGCTCCTTGAGCGCCTGGCCTACAATCGCCTAAGCGCCCACCTCACTGATAACAACCTCCTTGACACCCTACAGTCTGGCTACCGTCCCCTGCACTCCACCGAAACCGCCCTACCTAAAATCCCCAATGACCTGCTAACCACCAAAGCCAATGGCCACTATTCTATCCTCCTACTCCTCAACCTCTCTGCGGCCTTCGACACTGTTGACCACCCTCTCCTCCTTGCCAAACTGCACTCCCTTGGCATCAAGGACGCTACTCTCTCCTGGTTCTCCTCCTACCTTTCCCAATGCTCCTTCAGCATCACCTACAACACTGCCACCTCCCCCTCCCTCCCCCTTTCTGTCGGGGTCCCCCAAGGCTCTGTCCTCGGGCCCCTTCTCTTCTCCATCTACACCTCCTCCCTTGGCAAACTTATTCACTCCCACGGCTTCAATTACCACCTCTAATTTACCTCTCCACCCCCCACCTCACCCCCTCACTCTCTGCCCGCATTGCCCACCTCCTAAACGACATATCAGACTGGATGTTGCTCCATTTCCTCAAACTTAACCTATCCAAAACCGAGCTCCTTGTCTTCCCCCCACCCCGTGCCCCCCCCATCCTCTCCATCACTACTAACAACGCCACCATCTTTCACACCCCACACGCCAAAGTCCTGGGTGTCACCCTGGACTCCCACCTCTCCTTCCTACAACACATCCAACTGCTATCTAGATCTTGCAGGCTCCACCTCCGCAACATCTCCAAGATACGTACATTCCTCACCCCAGACACCACCAAACAACTCGTACACTCCCTCATCATCTCACGCCTGGACTATTGCAATTCCCTTCTCACTGGCCTACCCAAACGAACGCTATCCCCACTCCAGTCAATCCTAAACTCAGCGGCTAGACTCATCCACCTCACCAACCACTCCACTTCTTCCTCCCCCCTTTGCCAATCCCTTCATTGGCTCCCGATTTCCCAGCGCATCAAATTCAAACTGCTAACTCTGACCTACAAAGCCATTCACAATTCCACCCCAAACTACATAACTGACCTGATACCCAAATACTACCCTACCCGTGCCCTCCGCTCCTCACAGGACCTCCTACTCTCTAGTTCCCTGGTCTCCTCCTCCCACGCCCGATTGCAGGACTTCTCCAGGACTTCCCCCATCCTCTGGAACTCCCTACCCCAATCCATCAGACTGTCACTTACCCTCCTCACCTTCAGGCACACCCTGAAAACCCATCTCTTCAGGGAAGCCTACCCCAACCTCACCTAACACCTGATCTCACCTAACAACTAACCTCCTCCACTCCTCCCACCACTCCATCCCCCACAGCCATCTCCTCCTGTACCACCTTCCCCTCCCTCCTAGAACCCCTCGTGTATTGTATTGTTACTGTCTTGTCTCATGTTTTGTCCCCCTTGCTACTGTACAGCGCTGAGCATACCCTTTGGCGCTATATAAATACTGTATAATAATAATAATAATCTCCTATTGCCCAGGGACCCCATGAGTTGTCAGTCCACCCCTGAGCTCACCCACCCACTTTATAAAGGAACAGGACTGGGTTACTGAGGATTGAGCACCTTAAGCATACAAGGATTGAAATTCGGCAGGTCCCGGCAGAATTTCAATCCAGGTATAGACACTGAGGTTGTACAAAAGTTGATCTACAACTCAACTTTTGTACAACCACCATATCAGATTTTCCCTGCTCAATCAGCATTGCAGGCTGTACCAGTCTCCCCACTGTCAGAATATAATGACACAGCAAGAAGGACTCTCATATCCACGTCTTGTGTGAATGAGGGAATCTGGTCAGTTTTTGTTAATAAACCCGCTGGCGGCTGTGTGAAAAATCTGACTCGCCTTAACCTCCCTGGCGGTATTCCCGAGTGTAGCTCGGGGTAAAGTTTCAGTACCGCAAGCGGTAACCCCGAATGTAGCGCGGGCTTACCATGCATCGCTGCTCCGCGATCCCTCGATCACTTACCTTGTCCTGCGCTCCCGCGATGTCCCTCCTGCAGTGTCCCTGGCAATGTAATCCAGAGGATGCCGGCATCTGTCATCTGGGTTCCGTCCCCTGCGAGCGTCGGGAGCGTCGGGAAATTTGAAAATGACAAAAAGTGACATTCACTAAAATCACATAGTAAAACATTACTGTATCAAAGCATTTCACATGCATTTTGTCCTGAGTGCTTTGTCCTGTGCCCTGCCTGCATTTTTACTGCTCTTTCTGCCTGGAAACTGAGAAATGTCCATGGTGTCCAAAAAGTGTCCATTTAGGTCAAAAGCGGTTTTAGACCAGCTAGATCAGCGGTTCTCAACCTGGGGGTCGCGACCCCTTTGGGGGTCGAACGACCATTTCCCAGGGGTCGCCTAAGACCATCGGAAAACATATTTCCGATGGTCTTAGGAACCGAGACACCGCTGCTCTGTCTCGCGATCTGTGGGCGGGATGATATGCTGCCCCTGTAACCTGGCCACACCTCCGGGATCACTCAACAGCTCCGCCTCCTCGCCGCTGATTGGCCACCGGAACTGTAGCTCAGGAGAGGCACACAGGTGGCCAATCACCGGCGAGGAGGTGGAGCTTGGAGAGGAGGAGCCGAGCGGCAGAGCGCGCAGATCGAAGAAGATCGAGGGAGCTGCAGGACCAAGTGAAGAGGAGAGAGGCCAGAGAAGGAAGACAGCTGACAGGTAAGTGCAAATTTTGCTTCTGCAGGCTGTAGATGGGAGAGGGAGAGAGCGAGCCCAGGCTGGAGCAGGGGTCAGCAAGGTAAGTATCATTGGTGTCAGTGGGAGGAATAGTGCCCCATCATTTGTGTCACTAATACCAACGATGGGGCACTATTCCTCCCCCCACTGACACCAACGATGGGGCACTATTCCTCCCCCCACTGACACCAACGATGGGGCACTATTCCTCCCCCCACTGACACCAACGATGGGGCACTATTCCTCCCCCCACTGACACCAACGATGGGGCACTATTCCTCCCCCCACTGACACCAACGATGGGGCACTATTCCTCCCCCCACTGACACCAACGATGGGGCACTATTCCTCCCCCCACTGACACCAATGATAGGCACTATTCCTCCCCCCACTGACACCAACGATGGGGCACTATTCCTCCCCCCACTGACACTAATGATAGGCACTCTTCCTCCCACTGACACCAATGATGGGGCACTATTCCTCCCACTGATACCAATGATGAGGCACTATTCCTCCCACTGATACCAATGATGGGGCACTATTCCTCCCACTGACACCAATGATGGGGCACTATTCCTCCCACTGATACCAATGATGGGGCACTATTCCTCCCACTGACACCAATGATGGGGCACTATTCCTCCCACTGACACCAATGATGGGGCACTATTCCTCCCACTGACACCAATGATGGGACACTATTCCTCCCACTGACACCAATGATGGGACACTATTCCTCCCACTGATACCAATGATGGGGCACTATTCCTCCCACTGACACCAATGATGGGACACTATTCCTCCCACTGACACCAATGATGGAGCACTATTCCCCCCACTGACACCAATGATGGGGCACTATTCCTCCCACTGACACCAATGATGGGGCACTATTCCTCCCACTGATACCAATGATGGGGCACTATTCCTCCCACTGACACCAACGATGGGGCACTATTCTTCCCACTGATACCAACAATGGGACACTATTCCTCCCACTGACATCAGTGATAGGGCGCTAGTCCTCCCACTGATACCAATGATGGGGCACTATTCCTCCCACTGATACCAATGATGGGGCACTATTCCTCCCACTGACACCAATGGCGGGACACTATTCCTCCCACTGATACCAACGATGGGACACTATTCCTCCCACTGATACCAACGATGGGACACTATTCCTCCCACTGATACCAATGATGGGGCACTATTCCTCCCACTGATACCAATGATGGGGCACTATTCCTCCCACTGCAAAATTACAGTTCTGAAGTAGCAACGAAAATAATTTTATGGTTGGGGGTCACCACAACATGAGGAACTGTATTAAGGGGTCGCGGCGTTAGAAAGGTTGAGAACCACTGAGCTAGATAGTAAATTAGAACCACTTGCAGAATTGAGTGATAATGATTTGTGGGGAAATTTGCCATCAGACACTGAAAACGATTTTGCGACTTTGCTCAGTGATGTGCGAACTTGGCGCTATATTTCAAATTTCTGTGTTTTTGGTTTGATTATATTATTGAATTACATTTATTATTATATTATTATTTTTTATGATTATTTATTAAATTATAATTTGTGATTTCATGTTTCAAGTTTCATCCTACCCGGGATGTTTACTAGACTCTTGTTCGGACAGATTTCAGTGGGTTATTCCTAAAAATTACAGGCCTACAATAAAAAAAATGACATATTTCCATGCAAAAAACTGTACCGCTTTAAGCACAGAAATATGGACATAACCAGACCGCTAGGGAAGTTAAAGTGAAGAGCACACACTTTATAGAGGAACACCATCCTACATGTTTAATGTTACCACATTAGCAAATATAAAATAAAGAAAACAATTATTTTGTCATCAGCCTTTAAAGCCTAATTAAGTAAAGATTATTAAAATAATCCATTGTTTAATTAATTAAACTGCTCCATGCTGTTAATTTTTTATTTACATTGAACACTTTGGCTAAAAATGAACAACTTACTTCAGTAAAAAGAGTGCTAATTCTTAAGTGTATATGTATTAAGAGTGTTCTTGGTTTGTATAAATGACAATGGAATTTTAAATGCAATGTGGGGCATGCATTGATATTTTCCTATAAATACTAAAGCACTGTATGACCTTACGTGAGAGTGAATGCTGAAAGGTGGATTTGGAACACTGTTGCACTTTGGTTGCTTTTGGAGATATCCACACATCAATGGAAGACTTTTTTTCACTGTGAAGAGAGACTTTATTTGCACAGTTGAGTAAAGAACATGAAGTACATTTTTTAAGCTTTAGCTTATAGCCCTAAAAAAAGTTTGGTTGCACTTTAACTTATTTTTAACTTATATATGCTATATATAATGTTATCACTATCTGTGCTATAAGCTTATAAGTCTAATTGTATATATTTGTTTGTTCAGTGTTTTAGGGTAGGATAGTGTTTCACTAAATTTTTTTGTTTTCACTAATCCTTATGTGCTAATAAGCCTGACCCCAACCCTAACCAAATTGTAACCAGAGCCATCAGATATCACTGTACTGAAGTCAGGCAAGTACATGGTGGATTGTTATTGGTTGCTATAGTTTTTTTTTTTTTCTTTAAATGAGCATATTTGTGTTGATTAAATGCTTCAGGTTCTCCCTAATACAGTGTCAGACCCTGCTTAAAATAAATGGGGATTCATTTGGAATAAACTGAGGTCAATCAGTTTTTTTTTATTAACAAACTTGTCATACCTACCTGCTCTGTGCAGTGGTTTTGCCCAGAGCAGCCCAGATCCTCCTCTTCTCGGGTCCCCCGCTGGGGCTCCTAACCCCTCACTTCTGTTGGGTGCCCCCACTGCAAGCAGCTTGCTGTGGGGACACCCAAGCAGGCGTACTCTCGAGCCACAGCTCTGCGTGTCCATTCTTACACAGAGCCACAGCTTGGCCCCACCCCTCCCTCTCCTGATTGGCTCACTGGCTGAGATTGACAGCAGCGGAAGCCCATGGCCAGTGGGAGCCAATCAGGAGTTAGAGTCTCTGGAGAACATAGATTCTCGTGGACATCGCTGGATCGAGATGGGGCTCAGGTATGTGTTTGGGGGGCCTGATACACACAGAAGGTTTTTTTTCACCTTCATGTGTAGAATGCATGAAGGTGAAAAACCTTGAGTATTTACAACCACTTTAACATTATCTGGCAGGCTGCCAAGATTTTATTTTAATAGAGTGTAATAGGAAAAACATTAAGATTTCTGTGCCTGTGTTGTGAAGTTTGGAGACAAATTTTTGATTTAAATAATTTTAAAGATCTTTACTACTTGTTTTGCTGCTTTTGTATGTAATCATTTACACCCATAATCTGGACACAAGTTCAGTTTAGGATAGCAGAGCGATTGTACACAATACGTATGTACAGATCCTGTTCCTAAAATCCTTACTTTGATACTGCATGTAGATCGTGATATTTTCACTTGATAAGATCATTACTTTTAACAGAACCTATTTTTCAAGAATGGCAGATAGCCACTGCTCCCAATCTGAGTGCACGACCCCGAATGCTTAGGGACATGCACCTGGACCCACATGGATGTCTAATTGGGAGCAATGGCTGTGTTTGTGCAGTTGCTACGTCCCAAATTATATCAATGGGACTGCCTGCTCAGGGGTGCATGGAACATCAATTTTTTTTTTTAGATTTTGTTCTTTTTTTTGGGGGGGGGGGGTGAGATATCAGAGCTCTAAACAGACCTCTGATATCTCACCCTGATCTCACCCTGATCAGACCCTGCTGTCTCTTTTTTGAAACAGAGAAAGGGACTGAAGATAGTCCCTTTCTCTGCAGCCTAAGCTGCACATTACATGAATGAATAAGAAGTCTGTATAGAGACTCCTTTTCATTCATAAACTGACACATAGTAAACACAATTTACTATGCTCAGTTATCAATGGATACAGGAGTGATCAGTAGTGATAGCCGACTGTATCCATTGAAGAAAATGGAGGGGGCTAGTAAACACACTCTTCATCCTGACAGCTTCCCTAAACCGGAGCAGCAGCTGCAGGCGGCTGGAGGTATTGGAGAGAATGCCGGCCAGCAGCTGCAGGATAGCTGCAGGGGATTGGGTTTGCGGGTGGGGGGAAGCAGATTGTGGAAAGGGATTGATGCTGAGTAGGGTGGGGGGGACATTTAATAAAAGAGCAGCAACGGCAAGAGGTGGAGAGGTTGGAGACAGGGAAGTGGGGGAAGCAGCGGCATCGGTGGGAAGGGGTTACATTTGAAGTGAATATCTCTAATCAGAAGCTTGTTAGCGTCTGCTGAGCAGTTTTGCTATAAGCTATGGAGCTTGTAGCAGATGCAGGAATGCAGGTACGTATTGTGTATGAATCTGGTCATCCAGAAGCAGTGCTGTAGGACCGTACACCATACCAACCTGACAGCAATGGGTTAATCCTCTCTTCTCAAGAGAGAATAAATTCAGTTCAGCTAACGTTTCCCCATAGATGAGCTTCTCCATGCCTCTTATCAGTTTAGTTGCCCTTCTCTGCACTTTCTCCAGTTTCCCAGTATCCTTTTTGTGAACTGGTACCCAAAACCGAACAGTATATTCCAGATGATCACTTATGAATGTATTGTACAGATACAAAATGATATTTCTCAGTCTTTTAACCACTTCAAGTCCAGACACTTTCACCCACTTCCAGTCCAAGCACATTTTCGGCTTTCAGCACTACCACATTTTGAGTGACAATTACTCAGTCATGCAACACTGTACCCATATGAAATTTGTATCCTTTTTTTGGAATAGATAGAGATTTATTTTGGTGGTATTTGATCACCACTGGGTTTTTTATTTTTTCTATATAAATGAAAAAATACCAAAAATATTGAAAATAAATCTTTACAATTTCACTTTCCATTATTTACTATGTGAGTGCTCTTATTAGTCACAGTGGTCACATGGTAAAACATCATGTGATCACCCAGACACAGCGGCAAAGTGATCCACTGTGTCTGGGTGACACACTGATCACTGGGCTGCACAGAAGCCATCAATGCAGGCTGCCATACAGGTATGTTAGCCCACATCAGCAAGGTTTCCCGTCCACCGTCTATGTGCAATGGGCAGACGGGAAGAGGTTAATGCAAGAAAGGATTTTGATCCCTGGAAACTGCAGCTTGACATTGCATGCAATTGTTTGGCCTATTGATCTACTAGAACACCCAGATACTTCTCCACCATTGATTCCCCCAGTTGCACTCCCCTTAGTATGTATAATGCATTAATATTTTAGCCCATTTACGTTTTTCAACATTAAACCTCATTTGCCACATAGTTGCCCAATCAAACAATGCTTTGAGGTTGGCTTGTAAGTTGCAGATATACCGTGAGGATGTTATTCCACTGCATAACTTGTTGTCATATGCAAAGACTGAAATGGTACTTTTAATTTCAGACTCTATATTATTTATAAATATATTATAAAGTAAGGGTCCCAACACTGAACCTTGGGGTACACCACTAATAACCTGAGGCCACTGAGAGTATGAATCATTAAGGACTTCTCTCTGAATAGGGCCTTTTAGCCAGTTTTCTATCCATTGACAAACTGATTTTTGCAAACCTGAAGACTTTTCCTTACACATTGGTCGTGTGTGGGGAACTGTGTCAAACGCTTTTGCAAAATCCAAATATACTATGTCCACAGCCATTCCTTTGTCTAAGGTTTTGCTTACCTAAAGAAATCAGATTTGTTTGACAGCTTCTGTCTTTTATGAATCCATGCTGTCATGTAATCAATTCACACCAAAAAAACAACATTTTCCAGAAGAAAATCAAAGTACTGACCTAAATGTGTGCAGAACTGAACTGCAAGTTTAAATGACATTCAGACAGGACAACATGACAGTAAGAAGTGAGGCATCACCTGATCTAATCAAAGTTTCTATTGGCTGGAGACCCCATTCCATACTTTGCAAAGCTAGCTTCACATGTTGCAGTCTGATTGCAAAGAAATACACTATTGTAGTTTAACCACTTCCCATCTTACCACTACACATATGCAGCCATATGTACACCCAGGGCCGTGGAAAAGGGGGTATCACCTATCCTTCTGTATGGGGCCCATGCCAGCAGTGGGGCCCATGCAGCTGGATGAATTGGATGTGGGCAGGGAGGGTGATCAGCATAGTGTGGGCGGGGGGTAATTACTGGAACCAATATCCTGTATGGCTCTCTCTGCAGCAGCTGAAAGCTGCAGAGAGAGCAATACAGGGGATCGGTTCCAGTAATTGCCTCTCCCTCCCAAACCCATCACCCTTCTGGTGCACCATATGTTTCCCCACATTTGCCAATCCCTTTCTTTTCTGAATGAACACAATGAATTATTGGTACTGATCACTCACTGTGTTCATTCACAATGAAAGCATAGTAAACTTTTTTTTGGGGGGGGGGGGGCTGTCAGGTTGGCTGTATGGGACCCCATGGTTTCTAACAGCAGCCCTGTGTACACTGCAAGGATTTTAAAAATCTTTGTTGCAGATTCCTACTATTTGTTGTTCTGAAGATGTAGCTGTTTGTTTGTCTGTGACCATGTGCTGAGTGAATCTGTATGGGAGTAACTTCATAATTATCTATCAGCTGCTGCAGGGCTTAACAAGGAAAACTGAATGGTCTGCATCTCTTTAGATGTGAATTCCTTTGGAAGTATCTCACAAAAAAATATGTTTTGTTGCTAGGGATGCTCAAAATCTGACTTGTATGATTTCTGAGAAAATCTGTAAGCCAATTCACACAAGCAGGAAACAGAACACATCCAGGTACCCATATTGCATTGCATTATACAGAAAAGTACAGTGCTGCAGATTGAAAACGAAAGGTAATTTTTAACCCTTGCCCGCCCGCCCATCCACAAGGTACTGCGGCCAAGCGACAGCTACAGGCAAAGCTACGTACCCATATATTGCTCTGTGCATTGCAGGAAAAATTATCTTTATTTCTCTTGAAAGCAAAGTGTAAAAAAAAAAAATCCCTGATCACACCCCCTCACACAGTAGTACAATTTTACCATGGTAACGTTGCATACCATATTGAGAATTTGCTTTTTTTTGTTGAGAGTTGTTTTTTTTTTTTTAACTACTTGCCAACCACTTACCTGCATTTTGCTCTTGGAAAAGCGACGTAATCATGTGTTGCTTCCTACTTTGGGGTGTGAATGCACCTGCGCCCCCCACTCCCCCCCACCTGTCCCCACCTGAGAGAAGAGAGAACATGGCACTGAGTAAATGCACCACTACATTTTACACACATGCATTAGATTAGCACATTTAACCCTTTGATCAACCCTATTAACCTTTTAATCACCCCGCCACCCAGCCAGTGCCAGTAGTACAGTGTCAGTATATAGAATTTTTCACTGATCACTGTATTCCTGCCACTAGCGACATCAGATAGCATCAGGGTCAGTAAGCATCCCTAGCAGCCAGGGTCAGCTAGCATTAGATTGTCCGCACACGATCAAACTCACGCTATAGGTCGCTGATCACTGCCATTACTAGTTTTGTGTTTGTATGGATCAATATATTAATCATGAACAGAACTACAGTTGCAATAAAAAGTATGTGAACCCCTTGGGATTACGTGGCGTTTTGCATGAATTGGGCATAAAATATGCTCTGAACGTCATCTAAGTCACAACAATAGAAGAACACAGTCTGCTGAACATAATACTACACAAACATTAGATACTGCCATGGTTTAATTGCACATAACATGTAAACATTCACAGTGTAGGGAGGAAAAAGTATGTGAACCTTTGGACTTAATAACTGGTTGACCCTCCTTTGGCAGCAATAACCTCAACCAAACGTTTCCTGTAGTTGCAGATCAGACCTGCACAACGATCTGGAGTAATTTTGGACCACTCCTCTTCACAAAACTGTTTCAGTGTAGTAATATTTTTGGGATGTCTGGTGTGAATCGCTCTCTTAAGGTCATGCCACAGCATTTCAATCGGGTTGAGGTCAGGACTCTGACTGGGCCACTCCAGGAGGCGTATTCTGTGCTGTTGCAGCCATTGTTTTGTTGAATTACTTGTATGCTTTGGGTCATTGTCCTGTTGCATCACCCATCCTCTGCAGAGCTTCAGTTGGCGGACAGATGGTCGTAGGTTTTCCTGCAAAATGTCTTGATAAACTCTGGAATTAATTTCCCCATCAATGACAACAATCCGTCCAGACCCTGAGGCAGCAAAGCAGCCCCAAACCATGATGCTCCCTCCGCCATGTTTTACAGTGGGGATGAGGTTTTGATGTTGGTATGCTGTGCCTTTTTTTCTCCACACATAGTGTTGTGTGTTCTTCCCAAACAACTCAATCTTGGTTTCATCTGTCCACAGTATATTTTGCCAGTAGTGCTGTGGAACATCCAGGTGCTCTTTTGCAAACTTCAAACGTGCTGCAATATTCTTTTTGGACAGCAATGGCTTCCTCCATGGTGTCCTCCCATGTACTCCATTCTTGTTTAATGTTTTCCTTATTGTAGATGTGTCAACAAAAATGTTAGCATGTGCCAGAGATTTCTGTAGGTCTTTAGCTGACACTCTGGGATTCTTCTTTACCTCATGCAGCATTCTGCGCTGTGCTCTTGCAGTCATTTTTACAGGACGACCGCACCTAGGGAGAGTAGCAACAGTGCTAAACTTTCTCCATTTGTAGACAGTCTGTCTTACCGTGGACACATGAACATCAAGGCTTTTGGAGATACTTTTGTAACCCTTTCCAGCTTCATGCAAGTCAACAATTCTTGATCGTAGGTCTCCTGAGAGCTCTTTTCTGCAAGGCATGGTTCACATCAGACAGTGCTTCTTGAAACCAGTAAACCCAAAACAGGTGTGTGTTTTTTAAGGGCAGGACAGCTATCAGCAACACATCCAATATCATCACACTGATTGGAGTCAAGGTTGGCTCACTCCTGGCTCCAATTAGCTCTGGGAGAAGTCATTAAGCTAGGGCCTCACATACTTTTTCCTCCCTGCACTGTGAATGTTTACATGTTATGTGCAATTAAACCATGGCAACATCTAATGTTTGTGTAGTATTATGTTCAGCAGACTGTGTTCTTCTATTGTTGTGACTTAGATGACGTTCAGAGCACATTTTATGCCCAATTCATGCAAAACTCCACATAATCCCAAGGGGTTCACATACTTTTTCTTGCAACTGTATACTATTGCCTCCTTTGTATAGTGTCCACAAAAATGCAGAGTTAGCAGGATCAGCCCCGTTCGCTGCCAGCACTAGTGTTTAGCCCCTCTGCTATTTTTCACGCAAGATTTGTATCAATTGATTGTGGGCCAAGGCAATTTATACGCACAACAATACATGGCCACCACCCAAATTCAGCTCTTGCCAGACAATTTGCATGGAAACCTATCATGGTTTCTGAATTTAAAACTCTTTTGGCCTAACCCTCAACATGGGCATTACAGAAAAGAATACATTGTGGTCACGTTGATCCACAGAGCCAATTAATCATATTCCTGTGTTCTCTGCTGTTACATATGCCCAACATGGACCAGCAATGTACTTTGAGTGGTTATACTGGGATGATTCCTGCAGCTACAGGCATCATCCTGGTATTGTTTTTTTTCCAGCTAGTGGTTGGCCTTCATGTAAAAACAATCCTACTGGCCCTGCTGATTGTTTTTACAAGCAGCAGGAAGGGACATCCTCCCCCCCTCCTGTTTTCTTGGACTCTCCTGTCCCATAGGGGAATCCGAGAATGCAGCTGGCAGTTCCTCTGCCCCCCTGTGTGCTCGCACCCACATGTGCAAGCGTTGACCCTGTGTCGGTATGTAAACAGTGGATGTGAGGTATAGCCGAAATATCAGATCGAGGGCAGTAATTCTAGCACTAGACCTCCTGTGTAAATATAAATTGGTGACTTGTACAGGATTTTAAAGGCTCGCCTATCAATAATAAAAATGTATGTAATTTATTGCCAATGCACGGGCATGCGCAATTTTAAAGCATGTCATGTTTGGTATCTATTTACTCAGCGTAACATCATCTTTTATATCTTATCAAACAATTGGGCAATATATTGTGTTTTTGTGCATTACAATTCTAAAAAGTATATTTTGTCCAAAAGATTTGCGTTTGAAAAAACCGCTGCGCAAATTCGTGCGACGTAAAAGAATTCCACACCCACAGTTTTATGCTTTAGGACCTCTGCTTTAAAAAAATATGTAATGTTTGGAGGTTCAAAGTAATTTTATAGCAAGAACGTTTTTTTCATGTGAACAAAAAGTATCAGAAAAGGCTTGGTCTTCAAGAGTGGGTGATGTGTGGCATAAGCTTCTAATGTTGGCCCTGAAATGCCAGGATAGTAGAAGCAACCCCTCCAAATGACCCCTTTTTGGAAAGTAGACACTCCAAGGTATTTGCGAAAAGGCATGGTGAGTGCTTTGCAAATCTAATTTGCTGCCACGTTTTTGGAAAATGAAGAAAGAAAACAAAAAATGTATTTTTTCTTTTCTATTTTTCTTTTTCAAAACCCTGTGACAAAAATTATATCTGTAAAATACTCATCATGCCTCTTATCAAATTCCTTGGGGTGTCTACTTTCCAAAAATGAGTTAATTGGAGGGGGGGTGTTTGTACCATTCTGGCATTTTGGAGCCTCTGAAACTGTGATAGGTAGTGGGGATATGATATGAGGAAATATGACCTTTGAAAACGTAGAGGCGGTCATTGGATTTTGGGGGCATGCATGTAGCTAGGCTACCAAAAAGTCTCTCATATGTGGTATCTCCATACTCATCAGAAGTAGAATAATGTGTTTTGGGGTGTTATTCCACATATATTCATGGCATGCATGAGCAATATATAATTAAAGTGACAACTTGGTGTAAAAAAAAAAAAAAAATTGTCATATTCAAAAAATTTGTGTCAAAAAATAAAATGACTCAACAGGCCTCTCTGCAAAATCCTTGGGGAGTCTACTTTCCAAAAAGGGGTCATTTTGGTGGGGTTGTACTGCCCTGGCATTTTAGCACCTCAAGAAATGTGACAGGCAGTCAGAAAGTAAAAGTTGCATAAATTCCAATATATACTGTATACCATAGTTTGTAGACACTATAACTTTCACACAAACCAATTAATATACATGTATTGAGATTTTTTTTTTTACCAAAGACATGGAGCAGAATACATTTTAGCCTAAATTTATGACTAACTTTGAGTTTATTGGATATATTTTATAACCAACAGTGAAAAATATTGTTTGTTTCAAAATGTTCTGTCTTTTTTTGTTTATAGTGCAAAAAATAAAAACTGCAAAGATGATCAAATACCAGCAAAAGAAATCTCTATTTGTGTGAAAAAAATTACATAAATTTTGTTTGGGTACAGCATTGAATGACTGCGCAATTACTAGTTGAAATAGCGCAGTGCTGAACAGCAAAAAAATGGCTTGGTCAGGAAGGGGGGTAAATCCTCTGGAGGGCAAGTGGTTAATAACCTTCAATAAGACTTGTGTTGCATTTGTATACGCTATTTTGTCTTTTTTTAATTTGCTATTTTGTTCCTCATGAAAGTGGAGTTTCCCTTTAAATACCACAAAAAAAAGGAAAGTCCATATGTCTGAAAAAAATGATACAACATTTCATTTGGATTCATTGTTACATGCCTAAGTAATTGACTGAAAAATGACCTGGGCAGGAAGTGTCTGGTCTTGAGGTGGTTAAATATAATAGTACATATCAAATTCCCTTGGACATGCCAAAAATAACAACCAAAAAAAAGTAATGGAAAATGTGAATTTTATATCCATTTAAATATTTGAATTTAGTAATGCTACATTAGGAATTGAGCATACCAAGATATTTTGTTACTAAAAAGGGCCAGAAGTTAATTTACCGGGCATATTCCCACTGGAATATATTAAACAAATAGATCTCTTTGTATTTGCTATTGGGAATTTTAGTCTGTGCTATTTCACTGGGAAATATTTAGTGGAAATAAAACACAATATTTCTTCAAGAGCATAAGCGAGAGGTTATTGCAAGTATCATTTCAGCTGTCTGCTAATAAAAAAAAAGTCAGAGAGACAAGGATTTAATAAGTCATCAGTCAGCAGGGCAACCAGAACACAGGCAAAGAGGTTTATATATCAAGTGGCAGCATTAAGAGCGCACAGAGCAACGCTGATTTAGTGGCACATTCTTCAGATTTCACGTCAAACAAAAGGAGCTTGCTGTGATATGTGACATCAAGAGAATGAGAGGAAAATTGCAAGACTGTCCCAATATAACATGTATATGAAGAAGAGCAATATAGAGCTGCAGTTGTAGTTTTATGATCCCATTTATAAAGTGAACTTACACCTGTTTTTTTTCTGCTTTCAAAATGCCACCAATTGTTTTAAAACTGTACATTGATTTTCATTTATTTTTGACCAGATACACAGTTATGCTTCTTCAAAATGGAAAACCATATGTGCGAAATATACAGTCAGGTCCATAAATATTGGGACATCGACACAATTCTAACATTTTTGGCTCTATACACCACCACAATGGATTTGAAATGAAAAGAACAAGATGTGCTTTAACTGCAGACTGTCAGCTTTAATTTGAGGGTATTTACATCCAAATCAGGTGAACGGTGTAGGAATTACAACAGTTTGCATATGTGCCTCCCACTTGTTAAGGGACCAAAAGTAATGGGACAGAATAATAATCATAAATCAAACTTTCGCTTTTTAATACTTGGTTGCAAATCCTTTGCAGTCAATTAGAGCCTGAAGTCTGGAATGCATAGACATCACCAGACGCTGGTTTTCATCCCTGGGGATGCTCTGCCAGGCCTCTACTGCAACTGTCTTCAGTTCCTGTTTGTTCTTGGGGCATTTTCCCTTCAGTTTTGTCTTCAGCAAGTGAAATGCATACTCAATCGGATTCAGGTCAGGTGATTGACTTGGCCATTGCATAACATTCCACTTCTTTCCCTTAAAAAAACTCTTTGGTTGCTTTTGCAGTATGCTTTGGGTCATTCTCCATCTGCACTGTGAAGCGGCGTCCAATGAGTTCTGAAGCATTTGGCTGAATATGAGCAGATAATATTGCCCGAAACACTTCAGAATTCATCATTCTGCGTTTGTCAGCAGTCACATCATCAATAAATACAAGAGAACCAGTTCCATTGGCAGCCATACATGCCCACGCCATGACACTACCACCACCATGCTTCACTGATGAGGTGGTATGCTTAGGATCATGAGCAGTTCCTTTCCTTCTCCATACTCTTCTCTTCCCATCATTCTGGTACAAGTTGATCTTGGTCTCATCTGTCCATAGGATGTTGTTCCAGAACTGTGAAGACTTTTTTAGCCGTCGTTTGGCAAACTCTAATCTGGCCTTCCTGTTTTTGAGGCTCACCAATGGTTTACATCTTGTGGTGAACCCTCTGTATTCACTCTGGTGAAGTCTTCTCTTAATTGTTGACTTTGACACACATACACCTACCTCCTGGAGAGTGTTCTTGATCTGGCCAACTGTTGTGAAGGGTGTTTTCTTCACCAGGGAAAGAATTCTTCGCTCATCCACCACAGTTGTTTTCCATGGTCTTCCGGGTCTTTTGGTGTTGCTGAGCTCACTGGTGCGTTCCTTCTTTTTAAGAATGTTCCAAACAGTTGTTTTGGCCACGCCTAATGTTTTTGCTATCTCTCTGATGGGTTTGTTTTGTTTTTTCAGCCTAATGATGGATTGCTTCACTGAAAGTGACAGCTCTTTGGATCTCATCTTGAGAGTTGACAGCAACAGATTCCAAATGCAAATAGCACACTTGAAATGAACTCTGGACCTTTTATCTGCTCCTTGTAATTGGGATAATGAGGGAATAACACACACCTGGCCATGGAACAGCTGAGAAGCCAATTGTTCCATTACTTTTGGTCCCTTAACAAGTGGGAGGCACATATGTAAACTGTTGTACTTCCTACACCGTTCACCTGATTTGGATGTAAATACCCTCAAATTAAAGCTGACAGTCTGCAGTTAAATCTTGTTTGTTTCATTTCAAATCCATTGTGGTGGTGTATAGAGCCAAACATGTTAGAATTGTGTCGATGTCCCAATATTTATGGACCTGACAGTAACCTGCGGTAACCAATACCAGTCATCTTTAAGGGCTTTTCACATGAGCAGATGGGTGCCAGTAAAACCAGGTGGTTAGGCCATTTCCCTCCTACCGACCACCCACACTGAAATGCAGTCACTAAGGATTGTACAAATGCCATGGCCATGGTGCTGTGCTTAAACAGCATGTCAGATTTGGCAAGTGTTACTGCTGCCAAAAGAGACCTATGAAAGTCAATGGGCCTATTTTGCAATTGCAGTTGGTGCATCATTTACATGGCTAAATCAAGTGTTAAAGAGGCAACATATCACCTCCTCACTACCTTTCCAACACCCTCTGAAAAGTGATCCATCATTGAAATATGTTTGGCTACCATGAGTTATTGCCACAATCTGCTTTCCTTTTGACATTTAAATACTTACTCCACACTTCATAAAACGCAGGCCATGGTGTAAAGCTTTTGGTGTTTTACAAAGCTCTCTCTTCAAAATGATCCAGAGACTGGAGTAGAGGCTGATCACAGGTCACTTGACCAGGTTATCCTCCTCTTGGTCTTCTGTTTTCAATGATTCAAAGATGTGAACAAATAACCATGCATTTTTTCAGAGGAATCACTTTCATCTAAGATTGTCTGTAATCAGAATTACATAATCCTTGGCACAATAAGTGGGGGCCTATGGCTACATTCACACAGACATTTGTATCTGACAGCAGCTAAATGCCATAATCTGCGCATGAAAAAGTTGGAATATTTCCTATAGATAGCTGCCATTTGTAAATGGGTTTAGCTGCCTTTAGCTGCAGATAGCTGCATTTAGCTACATTTTCATACATCTTTTTCTCAATAACCCGTTCTTAGGGGCAGTGGTGAAGCTAAATGTTTTTTCACCCGGGGCAAAGACTCAGTTCGGCATCTTTCCCCAGAAAGAGAGAAGGCCTACAATATCACTGCATAGGTGAGGTATGAATGAGGTGATTCCAAGCCTCACTTCCATAGGGGATTAGGAGGAGCATCAATGGGAAAGAAAAAGTGAGCCAAAAAAGTGGGTCTTTAATAAGGCCTGTTTCTTTGTACTCGTCTTCCTTCCCAGTGGCACCCCCCTAATCTGTCACAAAGGTGAAGATTGAAACTATAGGATCGCCATAGGGTTCTAAAAGACCTGGGACACCTTTGGGCATCCAAAGGAGAGTAGTAATGTGGCGCATTGGGTGCGGCCAAATTGTGTTAACAGTGGAAGGGGCTTAAAGGGACATGGTTAAAAAGCATTCTTGTACGCATATAATATGCTTAGATAAATAAAACAAATATCACTTTCAAATTTAAAGTTAGCCTATCTTAAAAGCAGACAGTGTCAGTGGGGCAGTGGACAGTGTGTGTGGACAGTATCAGTGGAACAGAGGTTGGTGTCAGTAAAGCAGTGGATGATGTCAGTAGTGCAGAGGATGGTATCAGTAGAACAGTGGACAGTATCAGTAGAGTAGTGGAAGGTGTCGGTAGAGCACTTGAAGGTGTCATTAGGGCAGTGGATGGTGTGTGGACAGTGTCAGTAGGGCAGAGGTTGATGTCAGTAGAGCAGAGGATGGTGTCAGTAGGGCAGATGACAGTATCAGTAGAAAAGTGGACGGTATCAATAGAGCAGTGGATGGTGTTAGTAGGGTAGTGGATGATGTCAGTCAATAGAGCAGTGAATGGTGTCTGTAGGGCAGTGGATGGTGCCAGGCCGTAGGACAGTGGATGGTGTCGGACAATGGACTTTGTCAGTAGGACAGAAGACAGTGTCAGTGAGGCAGAGATTAGTGACAGTATGCTTGCTTGGACGTTCAAGAGCCCTCTTCATCTCAAGTTCATCTCTACTGCCCTTTCACATTCTGGAGAAAATAGGCAAATCCTGTGTGTCCTACATGGACTCTCTACTGGCACAGGGTGCTGTTGTGCCGGTTCCGGAGGGTGAAGAATTTCAGGGCATGTATTCGGCCCTCTTTTTGGTCCAAAAGAGAAACGGGGCTTGGAGGCCTGTCATAGATCTTACCCATTTAAACTCCTTTATTAGGAAGTCAAAATGCAAAATGGAGACACTGTTCACATTCAACATGCAATTCAACCAGGCAACTGGCTTCTGTCTATATATTTGAAGGATGCCTATTTTCATGTGCCCATAGCAAAAGAATTTCTGAGGTTCCTCCGGATTGCTGTGGACCAACGGCATCTCCAGTTCATATCTCTTCTCCTTGGGCTTTCGATGCCACCTTATGTGTTTTCAAAAGTCTTGTTGGCGGTCATGGCCCTTATCAGAACCAGAGGCATTCACTTGCACCATTGCCTAGGTGACCTGCTCCTACTATCCCAGGACAGAGAACAGCTGCTACAGAACAGGGCCCATGTATTCTTGACCATTCATGAGTTCGGGTGGTTGCTGAACATGGAGAAGAGCCAGTTGGAGCCCACGCACTCTCTAATACGCCTCGGAGCTCATTTCAACATGATCAGTGCCACCATCTCCCTCGCCAAATACTACCTGCCCTATCCTCCTCACATCTTTAGGCCTTCCAATGCCTGAAAATAATTGTCATCATAGTGGCCACAGCACCGATGGTGAAGTGGGCACAGTGGAGAATGTGACCCTTCCAGAAGGGTTTTCTTCAACAGTAAAACCCAGGCAACATGGGCCAGGTTATTTACATAACTCCATCTATGAAGGAGAGCCTTCCTTGATGGTTACAATGGAAGAATCTGCTCAATTTCCACTCAATTGCCCCCATCTCCTGGGTCACAATCACAATGGATGCCACCAGCTCTGGATGGGGCACTCTCTGCCAGTCAGAGATAGCTCAGGGAAGATGGAGTTTTCCCTCCCACAGGTTGAGGTTGAATGTCCTGGAATTGCGAGCAGCGTACTGTGCTCTTCGGGCCTTCCAACACCTAACACAGGGGAAATCAGTCCTCCTGAGGTATGACAATACGACGGCAGTGTCCTACATAAAGAGACAAGGCGGGACCCACAGCCAGTCCCTCTTGTGGGAGGTAGAGCCAATTATGACCTGGGATCAGAGAAATCTGTCCAATATATTGGCAATATACATTCCCGAAGTCCAGAACTCACAAGCAGACTTCCTATCAGGGTTGAATTAGACAACAACGAGTGGTCTTTTGACACAGAAGTCTTCAAGTGAATACTAGCCCTCGGGATCAGTCCGGAAGTAGACCTCGCCATACAACAGCAAACTGGAAATGTATTATAGCAGGAATCACTGTCCCCAGGCCTTCAGGGTGGATGCTCTGATGGATCAGTGGGGATTTCGCACAGCCTATGCATCTCCCCTGGTCCCTGTTATATTTAGGTTTCTACGGGGTCTCAGAGCAGAAGCAGTGGATGTAGTGGCCGTAATTCCATACTGGCGAAGCAGACCATGGTTTCCCTTTCTGGCACAGCTCAGCTTTTGGTATCTGGTTCCTCTCCCTCTCAAGCTAGACCTGCTGTCACAGGGGGCCATTCTTCACCCTTGCCCAGCTGGCTTCATCTAATGGTCTGGTTCTTGAGAGGGGGAGGCTGGAGGCCTTAGGATGTCTGGTTGAAGTCATCCCTACCCTGATGAATGCCAGAAGACCAAGTACCAACAGGGTCTATGGAAGACTCTGGTCTACGTTTGTGGACCATATCTTGGCTGTGGGGGGATCCTATAGTAATCCAAGGGTTCAGGATTTCCTGGGATTCCTACAGTCAGGCCTGGATCTGGCCCTGTCGGTCAGCACCCTCAGGGTTCAAGTGTCAGCCATCTTGGCCTTCACTGTTTTATCATGGGCCGACCACTCTCTTGTCCAGTATTTATTCAAGGGGGTGGTAAGGTTGAGGCCCCAAAGAAAACCGAGGTTCCCTAAATGGGACCTCCTGCTTGTCCTCAACTTCTTCTCTCGATTTGTCCCAGAGTTGACTGGTTCACCCATAGTTAGGGAGCTCTCCATCAAGGCGGCCTTTCTGGTGGAGGTTACATCAGCAAAAAGAGTCTCTGAAATTGGGAACCTTGGCTGCAAAGAGCCGTTTTGACATTCTTCCTGGATCAAGTGGTCCTCATCCCTATGCTAGGTTTTAATCCTAAAGGGACCTTGGTCTTCCACGAAAACCAGGAGATTGTCCTGCCAACGTTAAGAGCCTCTGGAGACAATGACATTCACCCCCTGGATGTAGGTGAGACATTAAACCTGTACTTGCAGGTCACAGCATCCTTCCATAGGTCAGACCGTCTATTCATCCTTTTCCATGGAAAGAGAAAAGTAGATTGGGCTTCTTCCAGGTCAATCGCAGCCTGGATTGTCCATGCCATCCACATAGTCTACACAGCTAAGGACCTGATGCCTCCGGAGGCGGTAACCATACAGTCAACCAGAAGCATGTCTATGTCCTGGGAGGCTTCCCAGCATGTCGCCCCTGAGATGATCTCATGGCCCTCAATCAACAATATTATGGCTCATTACTGTGTAGAGCCTGCTTCCTTATCCTCTGTTAATTTTGGTTTGAAATGCCTTTCGGTTGATGGGACAAATTAAAGTCTTTGTTTGAGTAACTGCTCACTCATGTGTGAATGGCTAGTTATTTCCCATCAAATACTTATCGTAATTTTTCTGATGGAATCCATGGCAGAAGGAGTACCTTCCCAATGCCATGAGTAGGCTAGTTATGAAACATGACCTCTGGCAAGAAGCAAAGCGTTATAGGATTGGGGTAGGGCAGGGCTAACCTATATGTATTCTGCCGTGGAGTCCATCAGGAAAGGAAAATTATGGTAAGTATTTGATAGGAAATTTTCTGTTTTATATGTATGTGGAACAGCAATTAACAAGTGTTTTATCTTTATTATTTCTTATGATATGAATAAAAACATGTCATTTTACCTAATAGTGTTATGACTTGGTACCTGTAGCTTTTCTTTGTTAGAGTTTATGTTTCATATATATTTTATTTGGGATGTGGTACCTTTAAAAAGAATTATAGATATTGCCTCCCCTTATTTCTTGTTTTGGACTGTCTTGAATTGAATATAGCATTTTGCTTTTTTTTTTTTTTTTTTTTATTAGTAGGTTTTAAATGTTGGGTCTCTCTTATAATTACAAGCAGTGTAAAGAGTTGATGTTCTTAGGAGATTAGGTTAAGTGTTTTTTCCTATACCTGGCTTTGTGATTGATCATTCAACATCACCTCAGAAAGACAGTAGGAGTGATTAAACTCTGTTCATATATGGTGTTTCATGCACAGAAGCTACAGTAAAGCTTCAGTGACTGGAGGAGTTGGACAGAAAAGGAAACATAGTCAGCACTCTAGATGAGTGCCTGTCCCAGTTCCCTCAACTCTATAACCCCCCACACACACACACAAGCACACACACAATGAACTAGAAGATTACAGTGACTGGGTGGGGGTGTGGGGGGCCATAGCAGAGGAGAAATATTGTAGAAATAAAGGACACACCAGAGTAATAGTAAGTAATATGCTCATTACAAAGGCATTAAAGTCTCCACCCCCTTAAACCTAATGTGAATCTGAAAGGCGAATTGCAAAAAACAACCAGTGAATGAGGCCAAACTATGAACATGCCAAAGGCATCATATAGGCAGTTAAAATGCTTGTTTATATATATATATATATATATATATATATACCCACAAGGTATTATAAAACATATGAAACATAAAAAAGAGGTATCATAAAACATAAATAAACAGGTAAAAATGATTGTATTTTTAGATATCATAAAAAGAACAGATATTAAAAGGTATCTTGCTGTTTTTCAGAATGCTTCTGCCTGATTTGATTATCCATTTTAAACAAACAAGAAGAAAATAAGGATTCTTATTGCACAAGTATACTCTAATTGCAGGCTTTTAACAGCACCCCACTGAGAACACAGTTCTGATTTAGGCATGCATAGTCAGGAAAAGCTTAGCATGACCACAGGTAAATTCTAATAACTCAAAGTTTTCTCTTAAAATGGAATTATTCTGTACAGCTGGATAGATTAGTAAAAAAAAAAACAGCAGGCAAGAAGAAATAGATTTTTTTCTAGCTAAATTAAACTTTCAGATTAAAGGATTTGCCCCAAAATATTCTCAGCAAAGGTGAGGCAAGCACTTAAGGGTATTGAAGGTATTATGCAAGTCCAGAGTCTGCTGGGGAGAACAACAAACTAGAACATTTTATTGATTAAAAGTCCTAAGATTAATGCTGGGTGCAGCTGTCGGGCAGGCGGATTTAACAGGGAAGAAGATTCAGGTATTTGAGAGTATTATAATAACAGTATTGGTTTTACCATGGCTTCTGTTTAATATGCAGGAAGTCTCTCACTTTTGCAAGAGAAAGCAATCCTTTATTCAAGGAAAGCCATATACGCATGTGGCAGAGGGTTAACAATTTTACTATGACCTTGTGAGAATTAAACACTAGTATAAAAAAGACAATAGAATTGAAACATACAATCAGATTTGTTAAAGTAGTGCCTCTCTAAATAATGCTTAAGGACTGCTAACAGTTAGAGGTATGGCTACTGTTTTTGGAAGCTGATTCTCATGTGACACTTGAAAAGCAATACTATTTCAGTGATAAGCTGATTAAGCTCAGCCACAGGTAGACATTTAGTGCTTTGGTAAAGTGAACCTGTCAACCTGTCAAGCACATCTTAAAACCATAGAAATACAAGAAAGAGCACAAGAACAAAAAACGGATGAAAGAATCCATGGTAACTGTAATTGTTGGTAAATAGGTCATATAAAACCAGCCTACACATTTTACTGTTAATCCAAAAGGAGATTTTAATTTTCTTCCAAATATTGATCTGTGTGGTCACTCTTTCCTCTGAGTCTATATACAGTACAATGTGGATCAATTGATGGAGAAAGGCTATAGTTGTTAGGAAATCTCAATTTTTGCTATCCGAAATATATAAACTCTATTTATATCTAAAATATATAAAGGTATGAAACAATGAGAATTTTCAGCAAAACCAAAACATCTGTTATTTAAAAGCCTTAGAAGGCCAATACTTTTAAGATTTGTGTGTGCTACATTTAATGCTTTTTATATCTTTGTTTTGGTTTTGTTCAAGGTGATTGTAGCTGTATTATTGCACTTGTGACAGAAACAATTGAGTACTGTCCGTAATACTTTTTTCATTTGCACTAATACACAATTTTTCAGGACAATGATGTCCCCTTTATGAAGATCCAAGCAGTAGTACTGTTTTGTTGAAAACTATTAAAGCTGAATGCCAAGTCCCTTATCTTTTTAGATATACTGTAAGCAAAGTTCATTCAACTTTTATCAGGTGTTGAGCTCTGAGGAAGTGGGAGTGATCTGGTTCCCAAAACATGTTGGCTGTTTTTATATGATCTATTTACCAACATTTAAAAAATACCTTAATTTATTTAATCTGTTTTTTGGTCTAGCATTCTCTTCTGTGTTTGAACTGCCTTCGGCTGCCAGTTCAGGGATGTCTTGCTGTGTGAGAGCTGCCTCACCAGAGCTATTAACCTCTTGACGTAGGCCACATGCATATATGTCTGTGCGGCAGGTGGGCCTTAACGCTGAGTGGCTCATATATGTGGCCCTGTTAAAACTATTTATCGTGCCGATAGCATTCTCCCTACACGTTTCCAGCACAGTAGCTGGCGGTGATCGGTAATTTTCTGATGCATACCGTATATACTCGAGTATAAGCCGACCCGAATATAAGCCGAGGTACCTAATTTTACCACAAAAAACTGGGAAAAACTATTGACTTGAGTATAAGCCGAGGGTATCAGTGGGAGGAATAGTGCCCCATCATTGGTGTCAGTGGGAGGAATAGTGCCCCATCATTGGTATCAGTGGGAGGAATAGTGCCCCATCATTGGTGTCAGTGGGAGGAATAGTGCCCCATCATTGGTATCAGTGGGAGGAATAGTGCCCCATCATTGGTGTCAGTGGGAGGAATAGTGCCCCATCGTTGGTGTCAGTGGGAGGAATAATGCCCCATCATTAGTATCAGTGGGAGGAATAGTGCCCCATCATTGGTGTCAGTGGGAGGAATAGTGCCCCATCGTTGGTGTCAGTGGGAGGAATAATGCCCCATCATTAGTATCAGTGACACCAATGATGCGGCACTATTCCTCCCACTGACACCAATGACACTTGCTGACCCCTGTTGCAGTGTGGTGCTGCTGCAGCCAGCATATGTGGTTGCAGCAGCACCTCTGCACTGCACACTTACCGGCTTTTCCCTCACTCGATTTTCGCGGGTCCGCTCGGCTCCGCCTCCTTGCCCGTGATTGGCCGCCTGTGTACCTTTCCTGAGCTACAGTTCTGGCGGCCAATCACCGGTGAGGAGGCGGAGCCGAGCGGCAGGAGTGAGGGAGTGGCCGGAGTGATGGAAGGAGCAGCGCTTCCTGGATGGATCATCGTGGATCATCATCGAGCCAGGTAAGAGACAGTAGCCCTCTGCCCACCCCTGTACGCGCCCCCCTTGATGGAGCCTCGCGCCCCCCCTGCTAGACATCTGCAGACGTTGACTCGAGTATAAGCCGAGGGGGCCGTTTTTCAGCACAAAAAATGTGCTGAAAAACTCGGCTTATACTCGAGTATATATGGTACTTGCGATTAGGAGCTTTCTGATCATGTGCCTACTGTGGCGGCCAATCACAGAGATCACATGACCTGAAGACCTCATCCTCCTGGCTTTTAGAATCCTTAAAGGGCCCAAAGGTGGTCGATGCCAAGGGGTTAAGCTTGTTTGAAGTTTTCCTTCATCTGTACAAAATTTTAAATTTACAGTGCCTTGTACAATTTTCTTTTCTCAACTTCTTCCCATTAACAAACACTATAAAATGCCCACTTTACATTTCTTATGTCTAAGGCTGTATTTTGTGGGTCTGCCTTTTCTAACTTCAGAATTAATACATTTTTATTTTCTATATCTATCCAATGAGTGTTCCTCAGTGACCAAGAAGGACCCTCTCATTGGATAGAAGAATATCGGGTGATGGATGCTTAGTCAGATTAGTTAGACATCTAGTAACAAGATGAAACTGCGTTCAAAAAGGCAAAATAAGAAATGCTTACAGTGAATAATGAAAAGGCTGACTGACCCTGATCAGCAGAATCAGCAGCATATATCCTGTGTATATTTAAAGTTTGCAATTTTTGTAAAATAAAATACTTGTTTTCACCTTTTTTCATCCGTTTTGCATTATACATATTGCTGCTGATCCCCTGAAAACATGCAGACCATTCCTGTTTACATACATGCTCTTCAGCAATGGCTGCATAGCGTTTCACAGAGTGATAATATCAGTGAACCATACCTGAGTAAGATGGGTTCAAATTGCTAATTGTAGTCTCCAATGGAAGCCTGTTCTACAGGTCGATTACAATTAGAAGATAGGAACAGAGCATTGTCCAAGAAGTATCTAAACAAACAAACATTGACATTTTTGATGGGTTCATCAGATGTTATCCTTGTTGTATTACCTAACCGCAACAGAAAACCATGTCCAGTTCCCCATGTTAAATGTAATGCTTGTTCTAACGTCAAAGCTGCAATGCCCATGTTAGAAATGCAGTACAGTTTATATTTAAAAATATGACACATCTGTTTGTTTCTTGATTTAGCGCATTGGGATACCCATAGAAGTCAATTAGAGTGCATCAAAATACATACAACATGTATTTTGGTGCATTGGCAACATGTATTAACAAGCCATAGTCAATGGCCTTAGTCAATGGCTGTTACCCCATTAAATCCAAACTCTATATTCAAAAATACATTGGAAATACACATTACAACACATGGCAATGCACAAAGAAAACACACACTGATGAATATCAACACACCTGCTTTATGCAAAAGAAAAAAAAAACATACTCAACACACATAGATCTAAATGGGCCCTTAATAAATTTCATCTTTTTTACCTGATTGTCTAGAGTTTAGCTTTAGATCTTTTTGTGTTAAACTAGATCAGACCCTAAAAAAATATTTAGGCAATTGTTTTATCATATTTTTTATTTAGGTTCCTAGGCTCTTTTATTTCATACATATTACTTTGGACTATACCTTCACACTATAAACCTACCCACAATAGCCTGGTCTAAAACTAGCAGGGTTTAATAATGAACATTGGCATACTGTATGTACAAAATATACAATTATCCCTGAGTCACCTTTATAAGCTATTTCTATGAATTTGTATCCCTTTTGCCAGTATCCACTCACTAACATTACAGGGAACGTTTAAATATTTACATTATAGAAAATGTTTTTATACAGATTCCAAACTACCGGAAAAATCTTGAATCTGCTCATGATGTTATGATGAACCTGCTGGTTTAAATGAGAAGAAAAAAGGAACCGCATATGTTCGTAATTAAGATACTTGAGGATAATGACCTGTGTTTGTGCTTTATACAAAGTGTTTAATGTGGGATCATAAATATGGTTAACTGCTACCAGTCTGCGAAAGAAGCCTTAATTGCACTGTTAAAACACTAACAAGGTTATCTGTTTCCGTTTTTTTTATATAAATTATGGAAATCATCTTGACTCGTTAAGCTTCTGCTTGGAATAAAACGAGCTGCTTCTTAACTCTTAAAACTAATGAGATGTAAAAATAGATTCTACAAATTCACCATGCACTTGCTCCTGTCTAACACACTATTAATTTAGTATAATGTTAACAGTTATGTATGAATATGGATCCTATTAGGGTTTGTTGTAGGGCTGATTTGTTTGTGAATAGATATATAAGTAATCAAATGCATGAATTAAATAGGTTGTACCTAGAGCACTGTGTGCCATTGGAGCTTATGAGGAATTGTTATATTGTTATGAAAACCTTAAAATTGCATGGCTGTTACACAAACAAGATATGATGTTTTAGGCAAACAGTATAAATTATGACTATTTTGTAAACTTATAGAGTATTGCCCTGCATAAATAAGATTTGAAAAAATTAAATTTTTGCCTACATTATTAGAGAAAATACAATGTCCCACAGTGTACCCTGTAGGATATTGTATACATTTTTGGGCATTAAAAATGGATTCCTTTTTAAGATAAGGCTACCATATAAGACACTGGCCTTGCAGAGGTGATGATGGCTAGAAGGAGATATCTTTGCATTATCTGCCCATGGTTCTAGGATGTAAAAACTGATTTGGCCCCATCTGCATCCCTGGGCTCTTCTGGCAATGTTCTGAAGCACAGGGCAATTTCTGAAGCACAGAGGGAACCAGAGTGTCATGGAAAAAAATGGATAGTAGACCCTCTGCAAGTTGGAGAGGGTGTGACCATTTAAAGGAAAGAGTCACAGAGTTCAAGGACAAATACCAGCTCTTCACCCGAGTGCCTCCCAGGAAGGGATAGACTTTACTAGTGGGTGTACCTGGTCGCAGTCCTTAGACACACCTCTGCAGATGCCTTCTGACCAGGCGTAGAATCAGATTGTCATGAAAAACTGGATAGTGAACCTTCTGTGATATATTCATGTTGGAGAGGAAGTGACCTTGAAAGAAAAGAGGTGTAGTGTCTAAGCACATCCACCAAATCTTTATCAAAGCACCCCACAGGGACTAAATTACTTTATTGGTTGGTGTACCAGATTGCTACTCATAGACACATGTGTGCATATAGCAGCTCAACAGGAAAAGAACAAGAGTGTGGTATGCAGTCCACAGGCAATATCGGAAATGAGGATAGGTCAGGGTGAGCTGCTCAGTCAGATGTAAGTTGAAGTGTTAGTAGGAAATAACATGTACTAAGGCTAGAATATTATCCTAATCCCAGAAAACAGGTGAGCTTGGTTGACAGACTGGGTGGTGACTTATCCTGTAGATACAATGTAAACTAGCAGGGGAGTTCCAACAACACCTATTCCTCCTAGTCCTGGAAGACAGCATGTTGAAAAATGGAAGGAAAGATCAAATGATAATAGAACCACAAGCAGCTGAAAGGCTGCATTACCGCTGATTTGTGATACAGATTAGGTATTAATATAAGTAGTGTGAGGCCAGTTGTCTTCTAAACAAGTGATAAAGGGCAGAAACCTGAATTCTGAGTGCTGAAAGTTAAACACTGATTTTCCTGCCATCCACTATTTACTGATTAGTAATTTTTTGCAGGTACATATATGTCTAAAATAATAGTGCAGCGCTAACAATGCATGTCACAATTTTATAAACACATGTGAATTGAGCTCCATAAACGCATGTGAATAAAGTGCAAAAAGTGCAATATCAATATACTGTAAATAATTCAAAATGATGTAAAAAGCAATAAAAGGAGTTTGTAGACTTATTTGTGAATATTAAAACGTCTTTTTTGCAAAGATATCGGCTGAAGTGGTGCCTATGGTTGGCACGTGAAGTTATCCGTGAAGGACAATGGTGCAAGAACTTGTGAAAGGAAATCCACCCTTGGTACGGATATACACTCACCAGACCATAAATAATAATGCACATGGGTTATACTACATCGCACATCTGGGGGGCAGCGGTATACTGGCAGTTACAGGGTCATCCATCCATCAGAGTGGGTGCCTGGTGGTCCTGGGGAGGAATCAGCTCAGCCACAGGAGCCAGAAAAGTGCTTATAGTGTAGTATTTTATTATAGTAATGATAGCAAGTAACATAAAAGTATCCACGTGGAGTAACAAAAATCAATAAAATAGAGTACCAAGATGGCCGCTGCTCCTCTGCAGCGGTGGCTAGACGTCAGCAATAAAGCTCCACCCAACTTGTTTCATGTAATAACACATCCTCAGGGGCACACCCATTCATATCTTTTTGAATACTTTTTTTAGGTACATGTGGTGGCAGCTGAAAGCAGATCCTCACCCTCCATGTGATCATCCCTCCTCTCCACCCCTCCCGTTCTCCTCTGCATGGTTAAATATATATTTTTATTTCTTTATTAACTTTTTGAATGGAAGTGTTGGGCCCCACCCCCCTTGCACGACGTGCACTTATCCCCTTTTGCCTCCCAGGATATGAAAGTCACATATCTCAGTAGAAAAAGCCTTTCATTCAGTAAATGAGAAGGGGACAGGACTAGCGAGGCAGAATCGAGAGACATGCTGACTGAACCCGAAACAGCCAGCAGCCTCTCAATTATGTCAGGGCAAAACCAAGCGCTGCCAGAAGAGAGGAGAATCTCCACTGGACAACGCTGGATTCGCTGGGTGGGGGAGTATCCAAAATGTGCTGGTACATAGTTGACAGGCAATGTCAGAAATAGGGACAAGCAAAAGGTCGGGGACAGTATTAAACAACCATAGTCAGATACAAGAAAAACAGAAAGGGCGCAGATGCCTAGAGCATTATCTTCAAACACTTTATCAAAAATGTATATAGCAAAGGTAATACATTTTTAATAAAGTGTTTGAAGATAATGCGTTAGGCATGTGCGCCCTTTCTGTTTCTATGTTATTCTTAGTGTTGGATCTCCCCGTTCTGAGGAGGGCTGCACCACTTGCTTTCCATACAATTTCTTGTTCTGGCTTTTAAAGGGGCCCAGGATCATTGGCCTAGGCTATGAGTTCTCTCATCCACTTCAGAGCGCCATGGTGTCAAGTCTATTTTTCATCTGTCTTCATAGTCAGATACAAGCTGAAGTCAGTAAGCTCATAAACTTGAGCTTTGATAGTGCTGAAAACCAAACACTGGTCCACAGCCAGCCATTTTCCCACCCTCCACTACAATTTTTTTAACTTCTATTTTTTAGTTTTTAGCATTTTCACATTTTCATTTATTTTTCCTTATTATTACTTTTTTTTTAACCTCTAAGGACATTCCCTGTGTTATTTAGGTAAATACATCAGGCAGGGATGGCAAGCCTGTAGGTGAAATACAGGCAATCACATCACATAAAATAAATTGAAGACAACCTTTTTCTGCTGCCACAGATGTGTATACTGATATAAACATCTTGCTAAAGATTTACATTGGTAACAAAGCCATCTCAAACTAAATGGAACTCAAAATCCAAGGAGGATTGATGTGCATGCCAAAGCAAAAGGATTTTTATCCTGCTTACTTTGTTGTGGCGATCGCATGGAGGCCAAACAGGTCAAAACTCATGAATATTTCTGATTGCCAAAACAGACATTATTTCCTTGCCTGAAAAAGATGTGGAGTTTGATGAGAATTCACCAGCTGTCTTTGCTTAGACAATCCAAACATTGTGACAGAAAAATGAATGAACAAAAATATTTTATCTGTTTATGCAGCTCATTATGTATGTTCTAAGTGTGTTTAGGAAGCAACTGTACAAGTTACTGCTTTCAATTATACTGGGGTTTATTTACTAAGAATGGACAGTGCAAAAATAGGTGAATTTCAGCATAGAAACCAATCAGCTTCCAGGTTTTATTGCCAAGGCCTAACTGAACAAGCTGTAGAAGTTGATTGGCTACAATGCACAGGTGCACCAGATTCTGAGTGAACCAGTTTTAGTAAATCTCCCCCACTATTCTTATTTACTTATTAATAATGGCATAATAAATTCTAAACCAAAAAAATTAAGATACCGCAAAGGATACAGCAGTGTACAATTAGCTAGCAGTATGACAGTTTTAATCAGGATTCATAGACCTAATTGGCTAATTTTTATTTTATCTATGGGGATAGGGGAATGCAGTGAATGTGAGTGATATAATGTTTTCATGTGAGGTTGTTTAGGTACATGCTGTTTTTTTTTTCTTTCAATCTATGCAAAAAATAAGCCCTTGAACAGAATGTCAGCAATAACTACCTGATATGTTCTAATCACCACATGCTTAAATATATAATCCATATTTAGTAGAAAGAAGTAAATCAGGTGTTGGAAATTGAAGAGCTAGCTATCAATCAGTTGTTGCAAACGGATAAAACGGATTTTGGATGTACAGATCTGTGCTCACAGGTTGGGCACATATGAAAAGGTACAGCAATTAGAACTCAAGCATAAATAGATGTAAACCGACCCATTAAAATGTCATATAAGCTTTGACAGCTGGTGATACTGATATAAAGTTACTTGTTTGGGCACTTTTGATTATGAAGTGACAACACGCTGCCCCTCTCTCACAAAATCCTCTTTAAGAAAATATACCTGTCACATACATTCCAAAGGAAAGAAATATGCTTATGTGCTGATGGACATTGATGCAATTTCAGTGCAACCAGTCTGTCTTACCTTTTTCATTTGATTACTGCCAGCAGCTATAGCCACCAGCAGTAATCATTGTGCTTTGCCTGCAGGGAAGGCTCCCTGCCAGCAGAACACAATAGTGCTATGAGAGGGATTCCCTCAACACTGACTGTGTTGATGGGGGAATCAAGCAATTTTCTTTCCTTAAAGCTGTGGGGGAATTAAAGAAATTTGCATAATCTATAACTGATTTAAAACACTGCAGAACATACATTAGCTGCAATATCATGTAAAAATCCTTCCCTCTCTGCACCTCTAAATTTCCAGGATAAAAAGCATTTTTCTCCCTAAAGGACATTCAGCAATGGTTTACATCTAGCATCAGTCCAATGCTTTCCTTAGCTAAGCACAATGTAAATATGGCTGCTGGGGACCCTGCCTTTTTAGTGATAAGTTGGGACATAAGAAACTTCCCAATTATTGGCCAATCTAAGTCACCCGACCTAATTTTAGAGGCCAGGAAGTGCATTATTGTTAGTTAGTTTTATGGGTCTACAAACAGCAAATAGGTTGGGTTCACTGTGAACCCATGCTTGACTTGAACCTGAAACTCATGAGATGATAACTTCCTGTGTTGTCAACCTCTGTTGACTGTTATTAGTTCCTATTGTTCCCAACTCTGTCTGTGGACTGCAAAACCCCCAAAAGGTGACAGAGAGGTATTCAGCACTCCTAATACATTTCCTTTCCTAAGGTTACACCACTGCTTTTCTATACATACAATACAAAGAATGAGCATTATCACCCCTGGACAATGTTTCTTTTAACAAAAGCACCACTAGAGAAAAATAAAAGGAAATAGACCAACAAATAACAAAATGATTTCATCCACTACATCTAAGAAATTGTGAGCTGTAATACATCTTTTTTTGTTGTTTTGTTACTATGGTTTAGATGTGCTTTACCATTGTTTAGCCAGGCTTACTTTTTAACTCTTCTTGGCTTCTGTCTACAAATTACTTGGAGGCATCTTGTACATTTACAATCTTAGATACTGATTATATACAACTTCAGGCTTCTATTGCTTTTTTAACATTGTATACCTCTCCCTTTCCTGCCAAGACTCCCTTTCTATGCCTTATATTGCTGCACAAGGAGACTATGAGACCTTAGCAGGGGGCAAATTGCTTGAATTTCCATCAGCCAAACACATATATTAATGTTTCAGCTTTAATGTAGAGAGAATGTGATACTCACACCAATTATATGTAATTGTGAAACACTCACAGTGAGTCAGGTTAACGAGGTTTGCGGGAAAATAGAGAAACGGCCAATGTATTAATTTCTGGGCAATACGCTCTGATCAATCACTCTCATTAACTCAACACATTTTCATAATTACACTCTACAGGGAGGAGGAGAGGAAACGGATTCCTGAGGGTAAACTCTTCCCGTCTAAATATAAATCAATTTCAATAAACATAATTAATCTTACGTTTGGAGCATTAATAAAGCAAAATGGAGCAGTGACATGTAGACTAGAAATGGGAACTGTTTAAGCTTTCTCTCCGTAATATACTGTGTTTTTTATTAGAAATATATTAAAATATATTGTAAATTAAATATAGAGCATTCAGAATACTTCTTACTCTAGTCATTCACTTCCAGTAATGAACGGATGGTAGTTCTCATAACATTTCTAAAAAATTGGCCCATATGAGCAGACAAGCAAATATCAATTTGAGTTTTATATAAATGAAAGTGTGAATGTTTTTGCTAAAAAAACAGTGTTGGGACATTCTTCTATTTGTTTCAGAATGGAATTATTTAGCTCAAGTAGAGCAAAATTCTTATTAGTGCAGGGGAGTGAAATTGTAAAGTGACAGCACCATTGGCTTCCCTGCTATCTTCGTATGGAATTTGAGTTAATATTCAATACTTAGGGGGTTATTAGAAGTGTTCTTTTTGACTATCATACAATATACAATAAATAGGGCAGTTTAGAGAGTACAATTAATACAGTGATGTTACTCCCTCCATGCTCTACAAAACTTTATTTCTTGCAGTTCATATCTTACACCATGATGGGAACTTTGAGCTGAGAGTTGCCTTCCTTCCTTTCATACAGTCAAATCAGTCTAATGATTAAAAAGTTACATGATACAATAAAATGAATGTAAAGAACAATAAGCGATAGAGTGGTTTAGTCTTCGTGATCTGGAAAGGAAAGAAAGACTGAAATCAGACAAGGAAAGTTAATAAGAGAACAAATAGCCCACCAGAGTCTCTAGGATAGTATGGCCAATCCATAATCTGTAATTGATTGCAAAAAGACATAGAAAAGGTTTAAAATGGATAAACATAGGGTTTACCATTAAGTGCACCCTCTGCAGGCTCTTTTATCATTACTAGGATGATACTTTGAGCGGACAATCCCAGAAGATTCCACTGGTCATATATTTCAACTCATTAGCACGTAATCCATCTTCCATCCCTGGATCTTTATTGCACACGTTCCGGTGAGTGAAACTAATATCTTTTTTGGTTGATGTTGTTCACTTAAAATCAACAAGACTTTAGAAAAGATATGGATTTGCAATAAAGGTTTATCCTGTAATAATTACTCAAGCTCAGTGCTTGAATCACAAATCAAACCTGGATCGTTAAGGGCAGGTTAAAAACAAAATGACAATGTGTTTCAGAAAGATTAATATTGTGATAAATCAATGCTTTCCTATCTCTCTTGCTTCTTCTGTGCATTTTTTATTAAACAAAATCTTTCCCCTATAAAACATAATTTTATGTAAAGCTGCATGCACACTTGCAGGAACATTTGTCTAGCTAGATTGATATTTACCATATGGTAAATTAAAATAAAAGAACTATGACCAAACTAAGCAGAATTATTATTTTTTATTGGGTCAATAGGTCTTAGAGACAAACTCAATTTAAACATGAATTCCAGCTAAACAGCTGAATTACACACATACCATAATCACACATCTTTTTTACATAAAATATTTTTGCTCACCCCTCTAATACTAATTATGCTAATGGTATAGTGATGGAGCATCAGCACAATGGTAAGTGGCCTCCCTCCCCCTTATGTAAGAAGATTACACACATGGCTGTATGACAGCACTTTACAAAGCAACTTTTAACATTCTAATTAGTGCATAGCAGAATTAAAGGGCATTTATTGTATATTAACTTAAAAATACAAGTAACTCTGTATCAGTCTTTCCAAAGACCGCTGCCTACCTTTCAAAGCCTAACGTTTCCTGTGCAACTAGCAATGAGAATTGGAAGTTAGAGAGTTCTTCTCTGTTTATTTTAGTTCTTTCTTTGTGCATTCTCTGTTCAACCATCTGACACATTTCTGAACTCAGTATTGACCAAACTCCTTTCCAAACACTTTTCCTCAATGTTTAGAAGGGGACAGTTAGCATTTATATGAATTTTAGTATAACCCAGAGGTAGATAGGACAAGCTGTATCAAATGCTTTACTCCCTTAATTTGCCTCTCTGGCACTTTGATTTTGTTGTATTTTAGCACCCAAAGTAAGCATGAGTTTTATATGTGATTTATTATACAGAGGAATAATGCAATGGAGTTGATTTACCAAAGGCAAATAGACTATATACTTTTTGCACTTTGCAAGTACAATTGCACATATTTTCCACAGTAAATATAATGTAATAAAGCTTCACTTTGTAAAGAATATCCAATCAGATGCAAGGAAAACTAAAAACAATGCTTGCACATGATTGGATGGTGGAAATCAGCAGAACTTTACCACATTTACTAAGCTCTGTGGAAAATGAGTGCAACTGGACTTGCTGAGTGAAACTGCATTAGCAAAGTGTACAATCTATTTTGCTTTAGCTAAATCCACCCCAATATGTGTATGGATGAGCCAGACTGTCCTGGGTTCAACTTGAGGAGGGTTTAGCAAACTTCAGAGACTTTTGGATGCTGAACCTTATTGAAAACAATAGAAGCTGAATCTGTCAAATAAAAAACCCAATTTTCTGGGCAGTATGTCATTTTCTGGCAATTAAAACCGTATCAGTTTTGTTTTTAAATGTAACTTTTGCTGTAGCACAGCCTACAGTAAGAATGAAAAAATGTAGAATCCCTTAAAATGTATATCAGACCATTTGAGTCTGGTTTGGATTTTAAGGGGGACCCTGCGTAAATAGGTAAATAAATAAACAATGCGTAAGCTCCCCCAAGAAAATAGATTTTAAAAGAAACCCTCACATGAAAAAACAAGAAAAAACTGATGTGCCCCAAAAAATCTATACCAAACCAAGCATGCAGCCTGCCTGGCCAAGAAAGAATGGGAACTTGCAGCCCCCCTACTGAACCATATCAGGCCACAAGCCCTCAACATGGGGGGGTGTCCCTGGCCATGTTTCCTTCATGTTGATGAGACCAAGCGCTACTTCCCCACAACCCTGGACAGATGGTTGTGGGGTCTGCAGGCAGGGGGCTTATTGGAATTTTAAAGCCTCATTTAAAAAATAAGGCAGCCCCTAGATCATACCCCTAACTTTTAGAAAGTAAGACACCCAAACATTTGACACTCAAATACCCAAAAAAGTCCCGCATTGTAAATCCATCATCCATCATGGAGCCCACCACCCACTGATTAAAAACCAAAATGACTAGGCATGCACGTATAATACCAATGGTACTACTTGCCGAATGATAGCTCACCAAGCTGTCATCAGCTATATAAGGGAACAGGTGGGGATAGTAGTGGCATTATTGCCCAAATATGGCCAGTTACCCCTTTGCTTACATGCCCAGAAATTGGCAGATGCTTAGTTTGAACAAAACGGATGGCTCATCATAATATATACATATTACAAGGAATCTAGTTGACTATTGTTTTTCTTTTTTTTTTGCCTTTTTATTAAACATGGGCTACAGAGCCATAAATGGAGTACCTGACTGATGTGAACTTACTTGAAAACACATCTACCTGTCAGAGGAAAAGACGAGGAAGCTCGGGCAAATGCGCCAATGTGCAATATAGCCACACCAATTCGTGCAAAGAAGTGCGCATGCGTATAGGCAGGCAACATGTAACCATGCATTCCTGTGCATGAACATGCACCGGCACACACAGGGTGCACTAATTGCTGACACTCAGTGGCCTTTATAAGGACTGCAGCTCTGCTCAGTGATTGCTGGATTATCGTCAGCCCCTCCCATTCCTGAGTTTACTGCTGATTACCCATTACCGACCCGGCTTGATCCTGACCTTGTTCCTGTCTGCTGCTGTGTATGATCCTGGCTTGCTCCTGACCTTGCTCCTGTCTGCTGCTCTGTGTATGATCCCAGCTTGCTCCTGATCTTGCTCCTGTCTGCTGCTACAGTGTGTATGATCCTGGCTTGCTCCTGACCTTGCTCCTGTCTCCTGCTACTCTGTGTATGACCCTGGCTTGATCCTGATGTTGCTCTTGTCTGCTGTTACATATTGATCCTGGCTCTGGCTACTGACTACACTACCCATCCTCCAGGATCTCTGGAGAAACTCATCCTGCAACTGGAGCACCCACGGGTTCCATCTCATCAGGCATTTCCAAGCAGCAACACCACTGGCAACTCGTGCTTCTTTGGCCACTGCACCTCCTGTTTCCACCTCCAGGGGCGCACTGCACGTAGCTGTAAGGGGAGCCCTCTCTCTCTTGCAGCCTCAGGTCAGGTACGTGACACTACCACTAGAGCTAACAATTCCCTATGTCACAAATTATGCACTGATTTGCATGTTCATGAGGGAAACAAGTATTTGATCTCCTTCACAAAACATGACTTAGTACTTGGTGGCAAATCCCTTGTTGGCAATCACAGAGGTCAGACGTTTCCTGTAGTTGGCCACCAGGTTTTCACACATCTCAGAAGGGATTTTGATCCACTCCTCTTGGCAGATCCTCTCCAAGTCATTAAGGTTTGGTGGCTGCTGTTTAGCAACTCGAACTTTCAGCTCCCTCCACAGATTTTCAATTGGATTAAGGTCTGGAGACTGGCTAGGCCACTCCAGGACCTTAATGTGCTTCTTCTTGAGCCACTCCTCCATTGCCTTGGCCGTGTGTTTTGGGTCATTGTCATGCTGGAACACCCATCCACGACCCTTTTTCAATGCCCTGGTTGAGGGAAGAAGGTTCTCACCCATGATTTGAGGGTACATTGTCCTGTCCATCGTCCCTTTGATGCGGTGCAGTTGTCCTGTCCCCTTAGCAGAAAGACACCCCCAAAACAGAATGTTTCCACCACCATGTTTGACAGTTGGGATGGTGTTCTTGGGGTCAAAGGCAGCATTCCTCCTCCTCCAAACACGGCGAGCTGAGTTGATGCCAAAGAGCTCGATTTTGGTCTCATCTGACCACAACACTTTCAACCAGTCCTCCTCTGCCTCATTCAGATGCTCAGTGGCAAACTTCATACGCGCCTGGACGTGTCCTTTCTTGAGCAGAGGGACCTTGCGGGCACTGCAGGATTTCAATCCTTGTTGGCGTAGTGTGTTACCAATTGTTTTCTTGGTGACTGTGATCCCAGCTGCCTGGAGATCATTGACAAAATCCTTACGTGTAGTTCTGGGATGATTCCTCACTGTTCTCATGATCATTGACACTCCACGAGGTGAGATCTTGCATGGTGCACCAGACTTAGGGAGACTGACAGTTGTTTTGTGTTTCTTCCATTTGCGAATGATTGCACCAACTGTTGTCACCTTCTCACCAAGCTGCTTGGCGATAGTTTTGTAGCCCAGTCCAACCTTGTGCAGGTCTACAATCTTGTCCCTGAAATCCTTGGACAGCTCTTTGGTCTTTGCCATGGTAGAAAGTATGGAATCTGATTGTTTGATTGCTCTTGTGGACAAGTGTCTTTTATACAGGTAACAAAATTAGATTAGCAGCACTCCCTTTAAGAGACTGCTTCTAATCTCAGCTTGTTACCTGTATGACAGACACCTGGTAGCCAGAAATCCTGCTGAATGATAGGGGATCAAATACTTATTTCCCTCATGAACATGCAAATCAGTGCATAATTTGTTAGACATGCATTTCTTTTTAATTTTTTGGTGCTTCTCTGTCTCCAGTGTTACAGTATACCTACCATTCAATTTTTAGACTGATCATTTCTTTGAGAGTGGGCAAATATTCGAGATCAGCAGTGGATCAAATACTTATTTCCTTCACTGTATACAGTACATATATATTGACATATACCCTAATCACCAAGCAGAACACAGCACTGATTGTTTTGTTCATTTCCAGTGAATAACAGGTTTTCTAGATGAAAGACTATGCATTATTTTGTGCTGTAGGACACAGTTATCATAAATCTTCTGCTCAAAATGCTATTCAGTTTAATGAGAAATTGTACAGTATCATTAGACTTACTTTACTCATATATTAGACAGCAATTTCAAGCAACAAGTGAAAGCAATCAGTGAGCCACTAATGGTGTTTAGGAAACACAGCAACTTTGTTAAAGTTAGAAAGTTACTCAATTCACTTTAACCACAATTGTGTGCAATCCACTGTAATCTGGATGCAAAGAGCAACTGCAAGAAAACTGCATGTGTGAGAACAGTTCTTCTGCATCACAAGCAGGGGTTCACTGATCATCAGATTATTCAGAAAATGTAAAAAGGTGCACTGGTGCATTACAGCAATGTCTGAAGGTCTTAAATGTTTTCAGTGTTTAATTTTTAACTTTCTAGGAGTGTACTTTTAACTGGACACAATAGAAGAGGGTGGTGCCACTCAAGCCAATGGATGATTGCTTCCCCATACCTACTGAAATTCAGGAGCCCACTGAAAATCAGGAGAATGGTAACAATTTCTAACTACAAGAATTAGCCTTCTGGAGTGATACTTGGATAGCCAAGTATCACTCCAGAAGGTTAATTCTTGTAATTAGAAATTATTACTGTTCTGATCAGCCATGTAAACAAAAGTAAAAGGCAACCTCAGCCTGCACATCTCTGCCAGAACCAAGCCCCCCCCCCCCCCCGACGTGTTTTGCACTGCCCACCAGGGCTTAGTCACAGGGACCCTATGACTAAGTCCAGGTGGGTGGGGTGAAACACATCAGGGGGGTGTGGCTCTGGTGGAGACACACCAGTTGTCTACATGGCTGAAAGGGGAGCTGCGATCCTTTTTAATGACACGGACACAATAATGTCACGATTCGCCTGAAAGAAAATACCTTATAAAAAATACACACACATTTATTTGTAATAGTATAAATTAAGAATTGCAGTAAAAAATGCATTCTTATTTTTTTAAATATATACAGGATTGCCTACCTGTGGTTAGATTAGGTGTAACTGTCAAATGGGAAAATTGTGTTTTCCACTTCCAACAGCACCATAAAATAAAAAGAGGGAAATGTTGGCTTCCCTCAGTGTCCCTTACCCATTTCTCTTCTAGTGCAGAAGATTGACCAGCCTTCATTGCTTAAGGAGTAACTCCGCATTCCTCTTGCTGGTGGGGTGATCCTTTTCCTTTTATCCACAGCTTGGAGTGGCGCCATAAGGTATACTTTTCACTATGTCCAATTTTTATCCAGTCACCACTGGGTGGTTTATTTTTTGCTAAGTAAACAAAAAAAGATTGAAAAATTTGGAAAAAAACTTATTTTTCTTAGTTTCTGTTATAAAATGTTGCATATAAATAATTGTTCTTCATAAATTTAGGTCAAAATGTATTTTGCTACATTTCTTTGGAGAAAATAACCCAAATCAGTGTTTAATACTTAGTCTGTAGGAAAGTTATAGAGTCCTTAAACTAGGTTTATTTCTAAAAATTGATCAGTTCTGATGTACTGTTTCTTGAGGCCTAAAAATGGTAGGATGGTACAGATATACCCCAAATGACCCTTGTTTGGAAAGTAGACAGTCCGAGGTATTAGATAAGATTCATGGAGAGTTTTTTTGGAAGTTGAAATGTTTTGTCATAATTTGTTTGAAAATTAAGAAATTAAAAAAAAAAGTTCACAATTTTTTTTACATTTTTTTTTTACATACTGTAACCAGTGCAGTACAGCGTCATCACATAACTGTTGTGGCAGTGATAAGGGACACAGTCATGAGAAATAGAGATGAGCGAAGTATTCAAAAATTTGATTCGGCTGATTCTGCGAATTCGCAGAATAAATTTGATTCGAGTCGAATATATTCGCTGCAAATTTAACTTATAAAAAGGGTGTTTCTAGGCTTCAGAGAGCCTTTATATTAGTGCAGAACACTGTACCTTTAATTTAAATGCCCTTGGAGTCTGCTGGGGAAGAGAAATAATACTGTCAGTCAGTATGACATGCAGATGAGTGCCGTCGATCTTAGAATCACCGCACACTTCACTCATTTGGGCAGTCACGGGGCCAAAACCAGAGTGTGGAGCCACAGTGTGGCGGTGGAGGCAGCAGCAATGGGAGGCCATACAGCACCCTATGACAAAATGGAACCGACCAGCAGTGTGAGGAGACCTGAAAGTGGCACATGGCACAGTGTGGCGATGGAGACAGCAGCAATGGGAGGCCGTACAGGGACCCATGAGACACTCTGGACCTGGCAGCAGCATCAGGAGGCGGTACGGGGGCCCATGGCAGATTACGGGCCTGGCAGAAGCAATGGGAGGCCCGTAATCTGCCAGCACCCTATGACAAAATGGAACCCACCAGCAGTGTGAGGAGACCTGAAAGTGGCACATGGCAGAGTGTGGCGATGGAGACAGCAGCAATGGGAGGCCGTACAGGGACCCATGAGAGACTCTGGACCTGGCAGCAGCATGAGGAGGTGGTACGGGGGCCCATGGCAGATTACGGGCCTGGCAGCAGCAATGGGAGGCCCGTAATCTGCCAGCACCCTATGACAAAATGGAACCCACCAGCAGTGTGAGGAGACCTGAAAGTGGCACATGGCAGAGTGTGGCGATGGAGACAGCAGCAATGGGAGGCAGTACAGGGACCCATGAGACACTCTGGACCTGGCAGCAGCATGAGGAGGTGGTACGGGGCCCATGACAGATTACGGGCCTGGCAGCAGCAATGGGAGGCCCGTAATCTGCCAGCACCCTATGACAAAATGGAACCGACCAGCAGTGTGAGGAGACCTGAAAGTGGCACATGGCACAGTGTGGCGATGGAGACAGCAGCAATGGGAGGCCGTACAGGGACCCATGAGACACTCTGGACCTGGCAGCAGCATCAGGAGGCGGTACGGGGGCCCATGGCAGATTACGGGCCTGGCAGAAGCAATGGGAGGCCCGTAATCTGCCAGCACCCTATGACAAAATGGAACCCACCAGCAGTGTGAGGAGACCTGAAAGTGGCACATGGCAGAGTGTGGCGATGGAGACAGCAGCAATGGGAGGCCGTACAGGGACCCATGAGAGACTCTGGACCTGGCAGCAGCATGAGGAGGTGGTACGGGGGCCCATGGCAGATTACGGGCCTGGCAGCAGCAATGGGAGGCCCGTAATCTGCCAGCACCCTATGACAAAATGGAACCCACCAGCAGTGTGAGGAGACCTGAAAGTGGCACATGGCAGAGTGTGGCGATGGAGACAGCAGCAATGGGAGGCAGTACAGGGACCCATGAGACACTCTGGACCTGGCAGCAGCATGAGGAGGTGGTACGGGGCCCATGACAGATTACGGGCCTGGCAGCAGCAATGGGAGGCCCGTAATCTGCCAGCACCCTATGACAAAATGGAACCCACCAGCAGTGTGAGGAGACCTGAAAGTGGCACATGGCAGAGTGTGGCAATGGAGACAGCAGCAATGGGAGGCCGTACAGGGACCCATGAGACACTCTGGACCTGGCAGCAGCATGAGGAGGCGGTACGGGGGCCCATGGCAGATTACGGGCCTGGCAGCAGCAATGGGAGGCCCGTAATCTGCCAGCACCCTATGACAAAATGGAACCCACCAGCAGTGTGAGGAGACCTGAAAGTGGCACATGGCACAGTGTGGCGATGGAGACAGCAGCAATGGGAGGCCGTACAGGGACCCATGACACACTCTGGACCTGGCAGCAGCATGAGGAGGCGGTACGGGGGCCCATGGCAGATTACGGGCCTGGCAGCAGCAATGGGAGGCCCGTAATCTGCCAGCACCCTATGACAAAATGGAACCCACCAGCAGTGTGAGGAGACCTGAAAGTGGCACATGGCAGAGTGTGGCGATGGAGACAGCAGCAATGGGAGGCCGTACAGGGACCCATGAGACACTCTGGACCTGGCAGCAGCATGAGGAGGCGGTACGGGGGCCCATGGCAGATTACGGGCCTGGCAGCAGCAATGGGAGGCCCGTAATCTGCCAGCACCCTATGACAAAATGGAACCCACCAGCAGTGTGAGGAGACCTGAAAGTGGCACATGGCACAGTGTGGCGATGGAGACAGCAGCAATGGGAGGCCGTACAGGGACCCATGAGACACTCTGGACCTGGCAGCAGCATGAGGAGGCGGTACGGGGGCCCATGGCAGATTACGGGCCTGGCAGCAGCAATGGGAGGCCCGTAATCTGCCAGCACCCTATGACAAAATGGAACCCACCAGCAGTGTGAGGAGACCTGAAAGTGGCACATGGCAGAGTGTGGCGATGGAGACAGCAGCAATGGGAGGCCGTACAGGGACCCATGAGACACACTGGACCTGGCAGCAGCATGAGGAGGCGGTACAGGGGCCCATGACAGATTACGGGCCTGGCAGCAGCATGAGGAGTCGGTACGGGGGCCCATGGCAGATTACGGGCCTGGCAGCAGCAATGGGAGGCCCGTAATCTGCCAGCACCCTATGACAAAATGGAACCCACCAGCAGTGTGAGGAGACCTGAAAGTGGCACCAGCAGTGTGAGGAGACCTGAAAGTGGCACATGGCAGAGTGTGGCGATGGAGACAGAAGCAATGGGAGGCCGTACAGGGACCCATGACACACTCTGGACCTGGCAGCAGCATGAGGAGGCAGTACAGGGGCCCATGACAGATTACGGGCCTGGCAGCAGCATGATGAGTCGGTACAGGGGCCCATGACAGATTACGGGCCTGGCAGAAGCAATGGGAGGCCCGTAATCTGCCAGCACCCTATGACAAAATGGAACCCACCAGCAGTGTGAGGAGACCTGAAAGTGGCACATGGCAGAGTGTGGCGATGGAGACAGCAGCAATGGGAGGCCGTACAGGGACCCATGAGACACTCTGGACCTGGCAGCAGCATGAGGAGGCGGTACAGGGGCCCATGACAGATTACGGACCTGGCAGCAGCATGAGGAGGCGGTACGGGGGCCCATGGCAGATTACGGGCCTGGCAGATGACGACGAGGCTGCCAAGTGCGATCAGCCTCATCATCATCAATTAGGGTCTCCGCCTCACTACTAGCCCCCTCGGCTGCGTGTGGGTCAGGAGACAGACCTGTCTCTAGACCGGCTACCGAGCCACTCTCCTCGCCAGTACTTCTTCGCCTGGCTGCTGAAGAGGCGGATGTCTCCCCCCGTTCCTGACCGCCCTCTGTTAGCTCTTCCTCACTGTACAGTGGGGCTGAGCCCACAGCATGCGATACTTCGCTTGGTGAGGGAACACCAAAGGACAGGGGCAGGTAGAGGACACGTGATTTCAGTGGGCTTGCTCCCGGGCCATGCCAACTAATGGTTGTGTCTGACGTACCCACCGACCGTTGGCTGTAGGTGTCAGAGGTGACCTGGGAAGAGGAAGACGACCGACCCAACCAATCGATGACGGCAGGGTTGTCGGTGGAGACACGACCGCTGGATGACACCGGGAGCACTGGCCTCTGGCTGCGACTAGTGCTGCCTCGACCCCTTCCTCTGCTGCCACGTCTGCTCGCTCCTGAAACATTGCCTCCTCTGCCACTCCTCTGCGTGTTGTCTGACATACTCTTTAATTCAACGATTCTGTGTCCCTGAGTAACAATTCTGTGTCCCTGAGTAACAATTCTGTGTCCCTCAGTAACGATTCTGTGTCCCTCAGTAACAATTCTGTGTCCCTGAGTAACAATTCTGTGTCCCTCAGTAACAATTCTGTGTCCCTCAGTAACAATTCTGTGTCCCTGAGTAACAATTCTGTGTCTGTCCCTGAGTAACAATTCTGTGTCCCTGAGTAACAATTCTGTGTCCCTGAGTAACAATTCTGTGTCTGTCCCTGAGTAACAATTCTGTGTCCCTGAGTAACAATTCTGTGTCCCTCAGTAACAATTATATGTCCCTGAGTAACAATTCTGTGTCCCTGAGTAACAATTCTGTGTCTGTCCCTGAGTAACAATTCTGTATCCCTGAGTAACAATTCTGTGTCCCTGAGTAACAATTCTGTGTCTGTCCCTGAGTAACAATTCTGTGTCCCTGAGTAACAATTCTGTGTCCCTCAGTAACAATTCTGTGTCTGTCCCTGAGTAACAATTCTGTGTCCCTGAGTAACAATTCTGTGTCCCTCAGTAACAATTCTGTGTCCCTCAGTAACAATTCTGTGTCTGTCCCTGAGTAACAATTCTATGTCCCTGAGTAACAATTCTGTGTCCCTCAGTAACAATTCTGTGTCCCTCAGTAACAATTCTGTGTCTGTCCCTGAGTAACAATTCTGTGTCCCTGAGTAACAATTCTGTGTCCCTGAGTAACAATTCTGTGTCCCTCAGTAACAATTCTGTGTCCCTGAGTAACAATTCTGTGTCCCTCAGTAACAATTCTGTGTCCCTCAGTAACAATTCTGTGTCTGTCCCTGAGTAACAATTCTGTGTCCCTGAGTAACAATTCTGTGTCCCTCAGTAACAGTTCTGTGTCTGTCCCTGAGTAACAATTCTGTGTCCCTGAGTAACAATTCTGTGTCCCTCAGTAACAATTCTGTGTCCCTGAGTAACAATTCTGTGTCCCTCAGTAACAATTCTGTGTCCCTGAGTAACAATTCTGTGTCCCTCAGTAACAATTCTGTGTCCCTGAGTAACGATTCTGTGTCCCTCAGTAACAATTCTGTGTCCCACAGTAACAATTCTGTGTCTGTACCTGAGTAACAATTCTGTGTCCCTCAGTAACAATTCTGTGTCCCTCAGTAACAATTCTGTGTCTGTCCCTGAGTAAAAATTCTGTGTCCCTGAGTAACAATTCTGTGTCCCTGAGTAACAATTCTGTGTCTCTGAGTAACAATTCTGTGTCCCTCAGTAACAATTCTGTGTCCCTCAGTAACAATTCTGTGTCTGTCCCTGAGTAACAATTCTGTGTCCCTGAGTAACAATTCTGTGTCCCTGAGTAACAATTCTGTGTCCCTCAGTAACAATTCTGTGTCCCTCAGTAACAATTCTGTGTCTGTCCCTGAGTAACAATTCTGTGTCCCTGATTAACAATTCTGTGTCCCTGAGTAATGATTCTGTGTCCCTAAGTAACGATTCTGTGTCCCTAAGTAACGATTCTGTGGCCCTAAAGTCTCTCTGGCCCTAACTTTGTCCCTAATACAGACAGGTCTGTCTCTCTTGAATGACCGCAGGCTAATGGAGAATTGTAAGATGGCCGCAATTTATAGCTCCACCATTACACAGTGCTGGCTGGCTGGCTGCTGATTGGCTAATGCGATCACATGTCATGAATGAATGCATTATGGGTCAGCGCGCCTTGTCTGCGCGCCTTCCCAGAGATCCCCGCTCCGTCGCCACACATGTCGCCGCCATTTTTGGGAAAATTCGATTCGTGCATCCGAAGTTGGCTAATTTTCGGATTCGGCGCGAATCGAATATTTCCCAATATTCGAAACGAATTCCACTTCGCCATGTTCGATTCGCTCATCTCTAATGAGAAAGTACGAAAAAAAAATTTCAATTTCTTTTTTTTTTTTTAATTTTTTAACTATCTCATCAGGATTTTTATTTTTACACATTGATTGCTTACAGTATAGCAGTGAATTTCACTGCTATAAGCAAGAATTTTACTGAATTAAATCAATTCATTCAGTTTGTTTTGTTGTGATTAGCTGTGATTGGCCACAGCTAATCCCATGGTACAGATGGGCTGCGATTGTCCCTGTCTGTACCATGTGAACACTGTGACCAATCACAGCTAACAACACAATTGTAACAATGAATGGCATTAAGCGATCACATAGTAACTTCTGGTCATAGCGTTCACATAGTACCGGCAGTGAGCCTGTACACTGATTAGTCATTGGCTGTGTCAGGTGGACACAGTTGGTGACAGATTGCACCCACAGTGCGGCTGCACAGCCACGCCCACAGTGCAATCACTGGCTCCCACTGCTGTCAATCAAATTCTGTGATGAGGGAGTGGGGGCGGAGCTGAGACACCATGTCTCTGTCAATGGATGCAGACAAAGCTGCTCGGGAGCAAGACAGCAAGAGTACCCCCATAGGAAGCAGCTTCCTATGGGGGCAATCACTTACTTTAACAAATGGTCACATCATCTCTTTCTATCTCTTGCCATTTTGGGTAATTTTTCCAGAACTGTAAGTGTATACTAATCACAGGTCCTATCACCTTTTCTTTTGTTATGGAAAAGAACAGCAAGAGGTGCTCCAAGGGGTACAAGTAGCTACAGTGAAAATGTCCTAGAACAGGCAGCTGTAAATTAATTCTATCCATAGCATTCCTCTTTGCATAATGCAAGATAGTTTTTCTTTACCGACACAGATCAGTTAAAGTGTTACTAAACCCACAAGTGTAAAATAAGTCTGTATATGCAGTAAAGCATGCTTGACATACTCATTGTGGAACCTAAGTGGTTAATCCTCTGCATTGTGTAAAAAGGCAGTTTAATCCTTTCTTCTCTGCTCCTTCCCTTGTTCAAATGTCCACATCCTATCTCCTGATAAGACAGACTGATCCCTTTGCCATTCTGCACATGTTCAGTTTAGTGTGTATTGCTAGAGAGGCTTTTTTCTTGGGAGAGTGCATGCGATTAGCACAGGGCCAATCGGCATTCTCCAGACAGAGGTCAGGGGTCTTGCATCCTCCTAGAGCAGAAAGAAAACTCCTCCTACAAGCTTTAACCAGTGCCCTGCTGAACACTGATAAAAGTCACAAAAAGGATATGACTGCTGATGAGAAAAAGGTATTTAGCAGTTTATATTTACTAAAATAATTGCACTTCCATGTTCTGTGTACTGTGGGAGACCAGATATAGTGAACGCAGGGTCCTGGGCTTAGTAATGCCTTAAGGTTTCTAAGATCTACAATCCTAAATATGAAAATTTTGTTATCATTTCCTGTGAAAATCTGCATTAAAGTAAAGTAGTCTACATTATCACAATCATTTGGCATGCAAAACAGTTTCCATATATGTTTGCAACTATTATGCAGCCTTTTGCTTGGAGTTCAGCTTTAACATACAACAAGAAAGTTGATGTCAGTGCTAAAAAAAAAAAAGCTTGCCCTTAAATCCCCTTATTCATAGAGTACAACCACCCTCTCTCTTACAGGGTATGAATAACCCATCTCTCTGTTTACAGCCTCTGGGCTAGTCTCAATCTTTCTGTATGACTCTGTTCTCGCTTCATTTCTGTCTAGATGAAAGTAAAGTCTTTTAGCTGCAGCACTCATTCTTAATATCTTTCTCGAGAATGACGTCTTCTGAGTAAATCACTGAATGACAATTTAAGATACATACTGCGGGGAAAACTCTGCAAATAGTTTAATTGCATATTTGTTTGTCATCCATTAGGGCTACACCAGTTATAATTTATTTATAGAGCAATATTGTATTCAGTAGTGCAATGAAATATCTTATACGCATTATATTCAGTGCTTAGTTTTTACTTCAATATTTCAGAAATATTATTCAAGCTTCATCTCCTAGTACTTACAGCTATGTTTTAAATGTAATTTTCCCAATTCTTTTTGATGTGTTAAAAAAAAGGTGATGATATGTTAAAAGTATTGAAGGGTCCCTTTTTATTTATCTTAGAAATCTTTACTTTACAATACTACTTCCTTTGGAATCTTTTTGTGTTGTCATACCAGCTTGTCTATTTGTCTTGCTTTTTTGTGTTTGGTATGTTACCCTGTTCCTCCTCCTGATTTGCCTCTAGTTAATATAGTCCCTATCTAGGCACTCCCTGCCTCAACCTATTGTAGTTTCACTTTCCACTGCATTGACAGTCCTTAGGAAAGTCATTGGGGTTTGATTTACTAAAGGCAAATAGGCTGTTCACTTTGTAACTGAATTTTCCTCAGAGCTTAGTAAATGAGGAGAGGCTTCTTTTTGCAAAGAATACCCAATCTGCAAGGAAAAATAACTGCATTTTTGGGTGCACATGATTCTTTACTAGAAATCACCAGAACTTCACCTCATTCACCAAGCTCTGGGAAAAATTCCCCTTACAAATGAACTGTCTATTTTCCCTTAGTAAATCATCCCCTTGTCCTCTTACTTTTAAAAAGACTGCAAAAATGCCCCCACTACTGTATGTTGGATTCAATTTCTGTGTCTTATTGATGAGTTCAGTTGCCTATAGATTCTGTTAAGTCAAGTGGCCTTACTCTACACACAGAATGGGTCTAAGAATTATGTAATTGCTCACATTGGTATTTGAAACAAATCACTTACCATTTTGCTCACCAGTCAGTGCCTTTTTTTATTTTCTTTATTTGTTAGGGTCCATTCACACTATATGCTTTGTGCTTCACTCGGCAGCATTGCCCAAAGTAGTCCTATGAGTTCAGCCCTATGAATTCAGTTCACATCAGTACAATGCAGCCGTTAGTGTGAATCTGTCCTTAGTCAGCAAATTATACCAAGAAAGGGAAATAGGGAAGAAGTGAAACAACCAACCAAATGTAAAGGAAAAACAACATTTATTCTAGCTTTGTAACATTATGCTAGTATTTGTTTTTTTTCTCTTGCAGATATAAATCAGGATAAGTGGACTGGCTTGCCCAAAGTGGATGATCACTGCAGAACATCTGTTTGCTAGCAGGTGAATCAATTCACTAAATTAATTATTAAAGGGGTCCTTCAGTTTAAATGTGGCTTCAGGGAAGCCCATGCTGTAGGGTGGACTGCCCCGGACTGCTAAACTATAGGATAAACTCATTTTATATTAGTTCAATAATGTCATAAAGCCCAGGCCATATGCTTTGGGTTCCTTATTGGACACCCTGGGTTTTAGTTCTGTGGCTAACACTCCTGAATTTTAATTTAGCATATTAAAGCTAAAATAAGCAGTAGAGGCACATCTTACAATATGGTTCTGGTATCCCGTCTGCTGATTTACTGCCCCAGAATGGCAGGGAGCTGATACAGAAGCACACAGCTGATTTACTGCCCATGAATGGCAAGGAGCTGATACAGAAGCACAGAGCTGATTTACTGTCCAGGATTGGTGGGGAGCTGATACAGTAGCACAAAGTACAGTTGAGTTTTACTGTACATGCCACAGCAAAATGATTAAATTCAAGGACAACTGTTCAATCTTAATTAGAACAATAAATTATTATTTGCCTTTCAAAAAAATGTAGACACCCATAGTTTTTTTTTTTTCAGCTTCTTTGCAAGGTTAAGTAAATGTATAAGCATTTACCATTGTGCAAGTTATCAATGTAAATTTGGAGATGGAGTGCAGTGTTATGTGGAACAGAGTCACAACAGAGTTAGAAAATGTTAATGTGTCCTAAGTAAGGAAAAGATTTGGGTTTAGGTTGGACATGAGTTTTTACATTACATTGAGTTTATATAGCGCCAAAGGGTTTGCTCAGCGCTGTACAATAGAGGGGGGGACAATACATGAAACATTACAGCAGCTACGAACAGCACACGAGGGGTAAGAGGGCCCTACTCTTTCGAGCTTACAATCTGGGAGGGTGGGGTAGTGGTACAGGAGGAAGTGGCTGTGGGGGATGGAGTGGTAGGAGGAATGAAGGAGAGCAGCAGTTAGGTGAGGGTGGGGTAGGCTTCCCTGAAGAGGTGGGTTTTCAGGGAGCGCCTGAAGGTGAGGAGGGAAGGTGACAGTCTGATGGATTGGGGTAGTGAGTTCCAGAGGATGGGGGAGGACCTGGAGAAGTCTTGCAGACGTGCGTGTGAGGAGGAGACCAGGGAGCAAGATAGAAGGAGGTCCTGTGAAGAGCGAAGGGTACGGGTAGGGTGGTACTTGGGAATCAGGTCGGTGAGGTAGTTAGGGGTAGTGTTGTGAATGGCTTTGTAGGTCAGAGTGAGTAGTTTGAATTTGATGCGTTGGGCGATAGGGAGCCAGTGGAGGGAGAGGCAGAGGGGGGTGGCAGAGGTGGAGCGGCTGGTGAGGTGGATGAGTCTGGCAGCTGAGTTCAGGATGGTCTGAAGCGGGGAGAGTTTGCACTGGGGTAGGCCGGTGAGGAGGGAGTTGCAGTAGTCAAGGCGTGAGATAATCAGGGAGTGCACAAGTAGTTTAGCGGTGTCTGGGGTAAGGAAGGTGCGTATTTTGGCGATATTGCGGAGGTGGAGCCTGCATGTGTTTGTCAGTGATTTGACATGAGGTTGGAAGGAGAGGTTAGAGTCCAGAATGACCCCAAGGACTTTGGCTTGCGGGGCGGGATTGATGGTGGTGATGTTAGTAGTGATGGATAGGATGGGGGGGGGGGGCGCGGGCAGGAGGGAAGACGAGAAGCTCGGTTTTGGAGAGGTTGAGTTTGAGGAAATGGAGCGACATCCAGTCAGAGATGTCGTTTAGGAGGTGAGTGATGCGGGCGGAGAAAGTGGAGGTGAGGTGAGGGGTGGAGAGGTAAATTTGAGTGTCATCAGCATAGAGATGGTAGTTGAAGCCGTGGGAGTGTATGAGTTTGCCAAGGGAGGAGGTGTAGATGGAGAAGAGAAGGGGTCCAAGGACAGAGCCCTGGGGGACCCCAACAGAGAGGGGGAGGGAAGGGGAGGTGGCACCATTGTAGGAAACGCTGAAGGAGCGTCGGGATAGGTAAGAGGAGAACCAGGAGAGAGCGGTGTCTCTGACGCCAAGGGAGAATAGTTTATTAAGGAGGAGGGGGTGGTCAACTGTGTCGAAGGCCGCGGAGAGGTCCAGGAGGAGGAGGACAGAGTAGTCGCCTTTGGCTTTGGCGGTAAGTAGGTCGTTGGTGATTTTGAAGTTGGTGAGCTTGTTTGCAGCTCAACAGACCCTCACACAAAATGACCATATTTGGACAGTTTGCTTGCCAAATGCTTGCCAAAAGCAACTATGGTTATGACCATATTTGGTCATTGATGTCACCCGAAATCCCCATGGCTGTTGTTTGCATACCATCAGCATCAGGGATCTGTCATTTAGTGGTAGTAGTGTGATGGGGAAGCATCATCCTGTAGTTGAAAATGAATCTTCATCACTAGGTGATGTGATTGACAATGTTACTAATGTATCCCTGAACTTATTTCCCATGAGAGGTGGATTTCTGAGGGCCGCTTTATTATATAGGTGACTTTTCATATTTGCTCATGACCCAAATATGGTGAATGACATCACCTGGGATCCCTGGTCCTGTATTTACATTACCATAGCAGCAGAGGATCTATAATTTAGTAATGGGAGTGCAGTATCAGTGAGGAAACATCACCAAAGTACAGGTCATTGTAGCACTGGGGAAACATTTGTGGATGGCAGGCCATCATAACTGACAATACATTTACATTGCTAGACAATGTTATTGTTCATGGATTTACTTTTTTACTTTTTCTGTAAGGTTTTTACAATACTCTTTTTTTTTGGGGAAAATGAATAATAAGGGGTACTAATGCACCCCTGTATCTGGATACAGCCCAAAAATGTGATTTTAGCTTTATCCCCCACACAGATCAGGAGAGGGGAGGAAGTATCTAATCTTGGTCATCTTATGACTGTTGTAGTATTTGCCATATTTCTATGCTTTTTTCAGTTGTGTAATATAAAACTAATTCTAATTATAAGCAGCAAGTATGTATACAAATATTACCACTCTCTAAACAACAAACACATCACTTTATTCTCATAAAAGTCTCTTTAATATGGAATCCGGTGGACAGCAGCTGTGATGTGTTAAATCACCTGAATCTCTTCTCCAAACCAAAACCACCTTTGCACCTTCATACTCACAGTGGTGGAGGGTACAGCGTTTTTTTCTTTTTTTGTTGTAGAATTCAGTTTAATGTGTGTTGGAAGTAAGCACAGCTGCTACCCCCTCATACACAGCACGGCATCACTGAATCTCCTTTCTTTCATGGCAAAATAACCCTCTAGAACATCAGAGCCATGGAAATGAATCATCATTCTACCAGGAATTTGCACAGTGTTCGGCTCTAGAAGGTAACCTTGACTTCAAAGCGAAGCTTGGTCTGAGCCATCCCGCGTTGGCAGAATCTGCAGCCGCCGCCAAGATGAGGTTACTTTTGTCTTCGGAAGAAAGTCCCTTACTATTGATTCCTAGGTTTCTTTGAACAAACTTCTGAAAAAAAGTGAAGTTTCTCTCCGAAAATAATACAGTTACTTTGAAATTCATGAGGACAAAGTTTCCTTGTGAGAATAAATATAGTATGTGTAACATAATAATTTTTATTAAGATAGATAGATAGATAGATAGATAGATAGATAGATAGATAGATAGATAGATAAAAATCACGTGTAACAGTACATTTTTCTTAAGAAGATGTATGCTTAAAACATTTACTTTTGATTCTGAAGTTATATCAACAATAAATAAACATTTTATACTCAAGCAAATATACAGTAAATCTCTGAAACACACTATCAGCTACATAATCAGTACAAATTCTTTTAAATAAACTTTCAATCTATGCATTTTATTTCTTAATTATTGGTGCTTTAACTCCTGTTTAAGTCTTAGTTGTTCATGCATCAGGCACCCGTTACAGCTATAAAGAATACAATCCTGACATTCAATACTGTTTAATTATTGCCTTTGTTGGTTACCATTGCATGAATTATAACAAATAACATTGCATGAATACCAATTTTTAGATTTTCTACACACATAAGCATCTTTGAGGATGTTAAATCTGGCCCACCTTAATACAAGCACTACACAGCCCTAAACTTAATTTTAACTGCAGAGACTGCTCACATTGACTCTGCAATCCTACCCTAGTTCATAGAGTTTTACACCCAGGAGAGCACTCAAGAGTTGGATAGTGCCAGTCCTTTTCACATAGGCTTTTTCAACAGTTCTAATTTCCTACTATTGTCAATAGGAGGAAAGGAAAATGCAAACTGGACACTACCTGATCACTACCTCAATACAACCAATATTTTTGCAAGGCTGACTGGAAGACGTGACATTTCAAGTGCGCGTGCAAGTAGTTCCAGTCGCCTAGACTTTAGTCTACCCATCACTACTTTGTCCTCTCAGCAACTCTTTTCATTGCCAGAACTTCATTCCGAAAGCATTTTGTATCTATCCAAAGGGTTGTGCAGTGTTAATGCCTTTGCCTTTATTACTGCCCACAGTGGTTGATGTGGCCCAGCAAATGAAATAATAGTGGTACTAGTATAATAATTCTCCACTCACCCTCCATAATATGCCCAGCCATTGGGCTATACCCCTAAAACCTAAGATGCTGCAAAATACAGGGGTGTGCCCCTTGTGAGAGATGATTAACAAAAATAAAAAAAGTTCTCTGGAAAGGGCCTATAACCCCACCCCCTAACTGACACCAATGGTACAATCTCAGTTCAAAAGTGGAATAAAAATGTGCCAGCTACCAAAAGAATTTTAGTTTTTTATATTACCAATGCTTAGGTATATGTATTTGCAAATTTTAGAAAAGTTCACTGTTACACAGATGAACCAGCAGATATGATCAACATACATGTGAATTCCAACATTTTGAAAGGTATGACTCTCCAACTAAAAGAAGTACTATATAACTAAAACACATTTCCAAAACATACTTTATCATGCATAATTTCAAGTATTAGTTCCATAGACTAAAATATGTTAAAAAGAACAGCTGACTATACTACATGTTATAATTGCTTATCCAAGAACAAGGACATGTAGTAATACACCTAATTTTGTCTTCAACTTGAACAGCTTGTCCCCTTTTCATCTAAAGAGTTCTAGATGTAAAAATCTATTTAGACTAATGGTTGAGTATGTCTATAGTTAAATATATTAATTAGGTCACTACTAAAGCTGGCTATAAATATCTGTCTAATCAGGACAACCAGCAGGAGCCTTAATGTTTGTCAGTTGTACTTATATACAAATATAAGTTATGGGGATGAATGAACCATTCTGTGCAGGTGAGATTTAACAACAGATCGGGATGGTTTGCTAGAGGTGGATCCTTGTACAATGTACAATAGTATTGCATGCCACTACAATGTGCCCCACTTTTCTGCCAGATGTGGGTTTTGTTGTGCAATTAGAGGGTCTCCCATATTCTCTACCATCCTCTCTATTTCTGATAATGACATCTACAGCAACCATTCAGCACAGGAGAAGTGATTGATACATCACCATATCAAATCCTCAGTGATCAGGGCAGGCACTCATTCCATTTGCTGTGAAGAGAAGGGTGTTTTAGTGGCTGCTGTTAGGTATGGACTTGGTGAAGGCCAGCCTTAGTTACAGTGTAGGAGAGATTTGTTCTGAGAGTATTCAATGTCATTTTTTAACTGCAGGCAAAAGAACAGATAAGTCTACCAATATTTATCCTGTACTGTCTGTATTGTCCTGCTCCACTCTGAGAAAAAAAATTCCAATGCCATTCTGTAATATTTTTATTATGTACTTGCCAATCTGCATCCAGCTGCTGCAACAGAGCTGTTTTTTTTTTGGTGTGTAACCCCAACTGTACTAATCAGATAAGAAAAAGTGGTGCACCAAGAATTTATTCTACTCTGTACACACAGTCAGGGCTTCTTCTAAAAACTCCCAACTCCTGTATCAAAATTAGCAAAAAAATATACTTAACATTAAAAAATCTGCTATATTCTGGGTGTAAACGTTGACGTTTTTTTCTACAGCAAGTAAACCCTCCAGCATGTTATCCTATGTGTTCATGCACACATAGACTGTAATCTAAAGGAGTTTCATAGCTGTAAAAATACTCTAATGCTGATAAACATAGGAAAAGGCGGCAGAACACAGTAAAACACAATAAATCACAGTAAACCAGAGTGTTTGGACTTTTTTTACCCAAAAATATTTTTTGTGGGTAAAAAAAACACTAAAAAAACACAAAAAAGCACAAAAAAGCAAAAAAAACCACTGTGAAACATTGCTGAATGCTAATGCAAAAGCGCTAAAAACACTGAAAAACTCACTTTTTTAACGTGACTTTACACAGCTAATATTACCAGCGTTCTTAAAACGCACAGTGCATGGAGCCTGAGGGTGAATTGCCTGACCATGAATTTGTGTGCAATTCCCTGAGGCATGAAGGAACTCACCCAGGCAAGCAGCCCATAATACTCTTTGAATCCTTTAACCCTTACTATCAGACTCAGAAAAGCTAATAATGGGGAGTGGAGAAGCCAAAAGGTAGGGGGGGACTCAAAGCAGCCACAGTGTCAGTGTCTTTAAAGCTGCTGTAAGGAAAGGATAGTGATGGTTGGTGCACTGCATAGCCAGAGGTAAAGGCCAGTTAGCAAATGGTGTTTTACTTCCTGGCAGAGGTCTAACTAAAACCTTCAGGGCTCCAGTGCAAGAAACCATGAAGATCTCCCTGACACCCTTCCTCAGCTTCAAAAAGCGTGATATTGATACTTTTTCTTTTCAAAATATAAAACATTTCTGTTTCTGATTTCAACTTACCATTATTGTCAAGAAAGGTAGTTTTAGGATAGGAAAGCCTATTTTGAAAAGTAAAAATAAATAAATATAAAAAAATATGAAATATGAAGCATTAAAAAAATTTAAACAGAAATAAATTAAAGAAATATATATTTTAAATTGCTGGAAAAATAGGGAGGGGGGACAAGTTTGGAAACTGAGAGGATTTAGTAAGTCTATTTTGAAAAAAAAAAAAAAATCATACAAATTGTAATAATAAATACAGTGGCAGCAACTGCAACATTAGAAAGTACTAATTTAACAAATACAATATTTTTTAACATTTCTCAATATGTAGCAAAATAAAACAAATTATATCTGCGCTATATAAAATGATATAAGGCAGCTAACACCAATAAGTAGTATAGCAAATCTATGTGAAAGTGCATAAAAGTAAAAGTGCAGCTCCAATCAAACAATTTATGTTTTAATCAGATATTCAAATTGTTTGATTGGCGCTGCACTTTTACTTTTATGCACATTTCTCAATATGAAAATTCCTAAGCACCACTGAACAAAAATGAAAAATATGAAAATATAGAACATTAAAAAAAATAATACATTGCTGGAACAATGGGACCTATTTACCAAATACAATGATTTTTAACATTTTTCAATGAGGAAATTCCAAACCTAGCACCAATAAGCAAAAATACTATTGTTTCCTGTGACAACTACACTTTTAAACTTATAAATCACACTTCAATCACACATGGTAGGTGCATTAAAAACATCTAAAAATAAAACACACAAGTTGTTTATGGACAGGTGTATTACCTTAGCTGACAGCCAAGGCAGGGCTCTTTCCATCAGTCCTGGGCTCTTTTCTCTGGTCCCATGGCTCTTCCCTCTGAACCCATTTCCCTTTCCTCCAGGCTCAGGGCCCTTTCCACTGATCCTGGGGCCCTTTATTCCCTTCGCAGGGGCCTTTATAACGGTCCTGCAGCAGGACCTTTTTACATGGTTTAGCAGCCTTCTGCCTTCCTGCCAGCTTGGGGATCACCTATGGTGGAGGAACACCAGGGCTTCGTCGCAAGTGCAACCTTTTCCACCCTGGTAGTTCCGCTATTACTTTCTTGAGATTATAGCAGTAAGCATGAGACTGTTCCTGCTGATTCAAAACTGTCTTGTCACTGACCAATTTCTATCTACCATTTAAAACAAGTCTTGTACTGTTTGTGACCACATGAAACACATGTTGCTGCTAAAACTTTCAGGAATAAAAGCCTTTTTTTTACTGATATGATTAAAAAATTAGTGGATTGGAGTTTTGCTGATCTCTGTAGTCAAAGATAATCATAAAACAAAAAATGTAAACCTTACAGCCAAATATGCACTGTCAAAGGATGCTGTCACAGAGGATGCTTCTAAAAATGATATGGTTTCCTAATACCTAATACCTAATGTAAAGGATTTGTCTGTTTTCCATATGTTTTTGAGGTCATATGAAAAGAACCCTCTCCTTCCTGAAAGCTTTTATTTTTTTAACAATAGCATTGACACAGGTACACCAAGTTTTTTGACAAAAGCTTGATTATTAGCACTAAAAAATGGTCAAAATTGACTATTAAGATTCAGCCCCATAGGCTTCAAGGCAAATCATTCAAAGTTCAAATTACTCAGCATTTTGCAGGATTCACCAGACTCTGGGACAATCTAATTTTCCATTGATTCCCTAGTCACTATAAATTTCCACTCTGAGAGACAAAACAAGAAAACAGACATAAAAATAGGACATAAAAGAAGAGAACTGACAACACAACTATAAAAACACATTTGAAAATGAGGAAATGTTATGGAGAGTTTCCATTTTTTAATTTTCACTTGTAGAAAGTGCTAGAGGCCACCTGTTTGATTCAGTGATTTCACGTCTAAAAACCCAGAGGAAAATTAATTCATATTCAGTGTATGAAAATAATGAATTACAAAATTACAAGTTTCACATGGTTCAACAGTCTTGTCTGCATTCTAATTTTGTCAATGGAATCTGGGGCAATTATAGTCTATACAAAGAGGACTGATGAATTGATGAAATATTCACTATTAAGAAACAGCCAGGAGCTCACACAGTATTTTTCTCCAAATAAAATTTAAACTTGTATTCTCTCTGGACACCAGCTAATTAAAAAGAACAGCTTTGTAATATGTATTTTAATTCCATCCTGTGTGCCTACCTGACAAACTGTGGAGTTTATCTCCATAAAAGAAAACCACCAGGATGAAACCATTAGGGAGCAATTGGATCATGGATGCACTTGATTGTGCCTGTATGAACCTATCTAGGTTATTGTACACTGATGTTAAGTGTCTTTGGTTCAATTACAATTTATTGTCCACGTTGAAAAAACAAATAAGGTTGCCTTACTGCATTCTGTGTTGATAAGGTGCTCCACAGAATGTGCACACCAACATTTCTTAATAATTAAAATGGTTTTAAACCCAAAAGCAAGCATTTATTAGGCTTTCTTTCCTTTATTGTCATTTGGCCAGTAAATCTGTTGTTTTTCAACAGAACAAGCTGTCCTACGAATGTAGCAGTTAAAGGGTTGAGACAAACCATTTAACACTGACAGGGGTGCTTAAAATGATCAGCTTTTATTTATTAATGTAAAACCGTTATCCCAAAAGGAAAAAAAAACTGTTGCTGTAGCGGTTTACAAAGTGTTATCTGGAGTTCAGCTAGAACATCTAACACCCCCCTCCCCCCAGATTAACAATGCTGCTGTCCAAAGGTGTCTCTGTTGCTTCTTCATATAGAGTGTAGACACACAGGAGGTGTTTAAGTGGCCAGAAGAAAAAAGGCTAAAAAAGAAAACTAATGCAGCCAACACATCTAGGGATTAGTAGGCTGCAATATATTAAATGTTGGTTTTGGATTTAATAGCACTTTAACCGCTACCTGACCACCCTATAGCATATAGCAGATATACTACTACAGGGCAGTACGGGTGAGCAAAGTCACATATATATACGTGATTTTGCATTACTGTACCCGCATTGCTATTCGAGGCCACGGCTGTCAATGACAGGGTCAAGGCTGTTTATTACTCGGTGGCACCTGGTGATTACCGTGCATTTTCAATGGGGAGGAGAACTGTATGTAAACAATACAGTACTCCCTGTCAGCTCAAGTACACTGCTTTGGATGGCTGTGCACAGTGTGATTACAGTGAAGCACACACAGTCAATCCTTTGATCGCCCCTCATGTTAACCCCTTCCTGCACAGTGCCATTAGTACAGTGTCAGTGCTTTTTTTAGCACTGATCACTGTATTGGTGTCACTGGGGATGTCAGTGACACCAAGTCAGTTCCCCCCCCCATGTCAGAATGTCTACCACAGTCCCGCTATAAGTCACTTATCACCGCCATTACTAGTAAAAATTAAAAAAAAAGAATCCAGTATCTATACCTCCATTTGTAAACGCTATAACTTTCATGTAAACCAATTAATTTACATGTATTGGGATTTTTTTTAGCAAAGACATGCAGCAGAATACATTTTGATCTAAATTTATGAGGAAATTTGATTTTTTAATTTTTTTAACTGGACATGTTTAATAGCAAAAAGTCAAAAATATTGTTTTTTTTTCTCAAAATTGTCGGTCTTATCGCACAATAAAATAAAAAAATGCACAGGCAATCAAATGCCACCAAAAGAAAGCTCAATTCGTAGGGAAAAAAGGACGTAAATTTAATTTGGGTGCAACATTGCATGACTGCGCAATTGTCAGTTAAAGTAACACAGCGCCATAACACAAAAAAATGGCCTGGTCGGGAAAGGTGGTAAATCCTCAGGAGGGCAAGAGGTTATAAAGGTTGAAATAAAAATAAATAAATAAACAAACAAATAAATAAAGTGAACAGCTCACTAAGCAATGAACTGTGCATGTGCCAAGCTAAAGGTGTATTGATAAAAATCCTATTATGTCCTAAATACAAGTACAGTATTTATCATCGTAGTGGTGGTCATGAGGGGGGGATGTTGCAAGTGAGGTGTTGAGAGCATGGAGAGAGAGAATAAAGTTAAGGGACATTGGGTATAAGGGGGGGGGTGCATTTCCAGCAGACATAGGGTAATGCTGGTGGGGCAAGGAATGAACATGGGGGGGAGCATGCTCATTGAGTGAGGGGAAAGATGCAGTGGTGAAGGGGGTGCACAGCTGTGGCAGGGAGTGCTACTGTAGTGTTGAGAGGAGGGCAGTCATAGTGGTGAGAGCAGATTGGTGCAGGCATTATGGTCAAACAGGGAGTGTGTAGGTGTGGTGTTTAGAGCTGGGGGTGGATTTTGTGAATCCTATGGTTTTGGGAGCAGGATGGGAATGGGGCTACTGAAATGGTTTTAAGAGAAAGGGGAGAGTGTATATGGATGAAAGCAGGAGCAGAGGGGGGCGGGGGATGCATACAGGCATTGACTGAGAGTTTAGGGGTGGTTGTAGGGGTTCATTGGTTAAAGCTGTGGATGGGGCATGCAGACATGGGACAGGGGTGTGCACAGGCACAGAGGTGCAAGAAGGGCATCCCACAAGCGTGTTAGTGAAAATGGGGGGAAGCAAAGGTACATTAAGGATCAAAATAAGGGGGAATTCTGTGTGGGGAGGGTGCTCTCCCTAATCTATTCCTCCTTAAATGCTATTGACTCTCAATCTTCTACTTCATACAAGTCTAGCTGGGAGAGAGATCTGGGAATCCCCATTGATCCTGAAGAATGGAGCAAGGCCTGGTCTTCCTTATCAAAATGTTCCTTTAACACGACTACACTGGAAATAACATATAAAGTCCTCTTGAGGTGGTATTGGGTCCTGGCCCGCACCGCAAGTTCGATACCCTGCCTATAGTGATAGATGCTTCAGAGGCTTTGGTCAATGCAGCGATGTGGTTCATACTTGATGGTCCCATCCGCTTCTCACAGGGTTCTGGTCCAGGGTTTTTGATCTCCTATACACCCTATTCCACATCCCTGTTCACAAAGATGCTAAACTAGCCCTGCTGCATTGCTCAATCCAGGGAGTATTTTCCTACTATCAAAAACTTGCTACCTACCTGTTCATTGTCGCCAAACATGCTATAGCCAAGGCATGGAAGAAACCATCAGTACCATTTCAAAACAGTGAAAACCATTTCAAACAGTGAAAACCAACTTGACTTGACTCTAATGTTGAATGAAAAATGTCCACTATTTTTCATGACCCTCATGCAAAATTTTTGAAAGCATGGAACCCCTGGTGGTAGTATGCCCTTCCTACCTTGTCCCCACTTAGCTTGGGCGACTCCTAGTTTTTGATCCTTACCCAGGCCTGCAGGAACCTCCACCATCCCCACTCTCCCCCCCCCCTTTTTTTTTTCTCTTTTCCTTCTCTCTTTATCCTTTTCCTTTAATAGATATTACCATTTTGTTTTTTTCCATACTCTCTTGCATTAAGCCCCCAGGCCTTCGAAGTTGGGTCACTTAGGTGGTCCCAGGGCCCTTGTCATCTGGCAACACTGTGGATACTTTATATTGTTTAAATAAATGTTGCAGTTGGCATTGCTTATGGTTTCATAACTTTGTTCTATACCCCCTGCTTGGGCGATCAGTTGTACTGTCATTCTGTATGCAACAAAAAACATTATTGTACCGGAAAAGTTAATACAGTTTCTAATCCTTCCCCATTCTGTCTAAAACTAAAAAAAAAAATGAGAAAGCGGCCTTCATACTACATACTTACAGTTTACGCACAGCACAAGATTATTTCATTTAACTGTGATCCTTACAAGCAAATATGTTTGCATTGAAGCTTGAGTTTGAGTGCTTCATTCAGTTCAAAACATTCCAATCAGAACTGTTGCCAGCATCTTTATGGAAACACTGTAGTCCAAGGAAAAAAATGTAGTCAGCTTTCAGCATCCAGTGATATATCAACAAGCAATTATTAGCCTGATCCCGCACCATCCTAGATTAATCTCTAGTGTTTTTCTGCATTTAAAATAGGAGACACAGGGACTATGTCTGGCAAACTAATGGGCTCAATGGTACACATTTTCCCTTTACTGAAAGTAAATGAAACAAAGCAGACAGGCCATATAAATTTGTCTTGAACACATGCCTGGGGCAGCTGAACAGCAAGGAGAAAATTTAGTGTACTTGGTTGCTTTTAAAAATAGACCTGTCTGCAGCTCCCTTAGATTTACTGATCTATAGAGATAATTTAGGTTCAACATTTTCAGTAGTTTTCATTGATTGCCCCATTTGCAAATTGTTATGATTCCATATTTGTGTATACAGATATAGTGTAAGATGAGAGCAGAAGACAATTCAAGAGAAGATATTCCATTAAATCTATCCCAGTGAGTTACTGCAAGATGAACACAAATTATTGAGTATGGAAGGTGATAAGCCTACATTTCAGTATATAATGTTTAGTCTTGGTAGAGGGGGGGAAATATTCAGTCTTATAAACTATTAGTAAGCAAAATACTTTGCCTGGCTTTACCTTCCTTCTGTTCTCAATTGAATGAACAAGGAGGGATGTGTTATGTACAGAGAAGATGTGGAGTGAATTGCTTTTGGCAAAGCCAACAATAGACCAAAATCTTTTGTTAGTGATTGACTTACACATCACATGATAAAATTGATTGCAAGCTTTATTATTTTAAAGAGCACTTTCTCTCTCTGTTGCATATTAGTGATTTATAATAGCTGACTTCCCTTCCAGCAATATAGAGAGGAAGACTGCAGCAGCAGATCTTTAGGCCCCATCACATGGCTGGTCCATTTGTCTATTTTTTATCTGTCCATCTGTCTACCTACATTTCTGTCTGCTCAGATCATTTTTTTTAATGGAACAAAGCTGTGTATCTTTCCATTTAGACAAATCTAAACAAATGCAGTACATTTACGTATTATGTCTGTTTTTAGGCAAGAAACATATTTTTGTTATGGGCTCATTCAGATGGGGGAATAAGGCTATCCTTCATGCAGAGCCTATGGCACATGCCGGTGCATCCACCTCGGAGCTGCATGCAGGCAGCCCATAGAAGAGGATGCATATGCAGCACTGGCACAGATACAATCTCATGTGCAAGTTTGACATATGGGTGGCAGTAGGTGCATGGATCTGAACAAAGACACTCTGAGTTTAGATCTGTTTACCTTCCCCCACTCGCATGTCAAACTTTGACATGCTATTGTGTTTGTGCCTGTGCATCCATGTCTTTGAACTGACTGCACACAGCTCAGAAGTGGATGTACAAGCATCTGCCAGTGGATCTACATGGAGGACAAGCTTAATCGCCCATCTGAATGAGCCCTTATCCTTTTGTCACTGGTGGTTACTTTCTTCAACAAAAAAAAAAAATGCAAAGATGGATGTAAACTGATGTAATCTGAACTGAACTGCAAACTAATGTAAACTGAATTAAATTAAATGATGGATGTGCAAACTGATACAAACTGATGTCTACCTGATTCACTATTCATCAGATTTTTTCTTAGTAAAAAACATGACTGAATTGATGAAGCCCATGTGAAAGGACCTTATATATCAGACATTACTAAAAGAGCATGTGTAAACATGTGTTGCCAGAGCCAGATTATCTACAAGGCAATTTAGGCAGGATCCTAGGGTTCAGTAGATGTCCAGGAGGCCCAGCTAATAGCTGCATTTGCAGTAAATCAGGATAGCATTATTAATCAAAGCTGTACTCCTACAATGAAGAAGACATCTGTAAGCAGTTTGTGTGTGATGGAGTGGTCCATGGCAATAAAATGACAATGAAAATGGGCAAAGTTGCTATGTTGTTTTTTTTTTCCAACAAGAGACATGCATGGCAAGGAGTTTTTTTTAGATTCTTATATAACCAGGGGCGGACTGACCATTTGGAAACTCGGGCACTGTCTGAGGGCCCGGGGTCAGTAGGGGGCCCCATGAGATGCCCCTGGTACCTTTTTTATAGGCTTTTTTGAGTTTGGGCAAGGACACAGGGGCCCCATGAACCCCTATTGCCCGGGGGCCCCATGAGTTGTCAGTCCACCGCTGTATATAACGTATATATAGATTTAACACTTTTTAAACATTTTGGATAGGGACGAAAAATTGCAGGCAGTTTTTTTGATTTTGGGATTTCCATTCACTTTCTGTCCTGTAGACTCAGCAGAAAGGGAAAGGATATCTTTGCAATGTGATGCAAATCTCCTTTTAGACTGTTGGCACAGGAAGTGTTCCCCTTGAAGGATTTCCATTCCATTGATATTCTGTTGGAAACTCAAAATTTTAGAGTTACTCTGTCTTTCGTTGCCAGTGACATTGGTGAACAGGGCAATTAAAGAGGGCATATCTTCTCAACTGTGACACAGACTGCAATAAATTCCTGAAAATTGTACTAATCCCTCACCATTATATTCACATCTAAAAAAGGTTTTGCCTTTAGTTCTATTTTAAGGATTTGCATCAGAAACATGCAAATAATTTCAGAGGCTTTCAATTTGCTTTAAGGATAAGATCACCTTTCAGAACATGTTACATGCTCCATTCTTATAGGGTGGAACATGTTACATGTTCCAGTTCCTACCACCAGTTCCCCCTCACCACCCCTCCGTGTGACAGTATGTGGGGGATCTTTTCTCCATACCTGCTGTCAAAATATAAAACCAGCAGGGCTCTGCCCACTCAGCATGTCATTCAGTCACAGTTTTCTTTGAATGAATGAACTATAACTACAGTCATCCACAATGGCTTGTAGCTCTGAATGAACTGTGAAGATACTGATGAGTGCAAATTTCAACAGCTATGGGTATGAAAGTATGGGCAATATGCTGCAGGGCTTGTCTGCAGTAGCCTGACCAATGCAGCCCTGATCTACTGATCATGGTTGCAATGCTTTAAAGACCCATGCAAAAAATAATAATTTTTCCTGCAAAAATATGTGCATATATTTTTTTTTTCTTAAAAGGTGAACTTATCCTTTAAGAAGACAATGCGAATGATTCTATGTACACTATAAGGCAGTGAGTATATGTTAGTGTTATACTCAGAAAATAATTAATAAATAAACCAGGATCTCCGGATTCAAACTCATATGTGCCTTATTAGTCTGTTTCCAATGTTTTCACCCACACACTTTTCTAATTGAATCTTTATTGAAAATGTGTACATTTGGTGTGAAAGTTAACCTCTGGAAGAACAAGAGAAAGAAAAGAATCTGTGATGTCACATGACTGCACCACACCAAAGTCCCATGCCAAAAAGGTACATATTCAATACTGTTCAACAAGTTCCAGGTTTTAAATGTGCTAATACAGATTTTATCTGCAACGCCACCTAGTAATGACATCTATAGGTATATTTACGAAGTAGTAAATGTGTCTTTCATTAAATATTCACTGGTGGTGAATCAATCACTATATTTTAAAAAAACATGCACCAGGAAGAATTACCTGCAGTGAGTGTTTAGTAAATGTCAGATTAACTGCTTTATAAATATACCTCCTAGTGTTATAAAATAATTCCCCATGGAAACTCTTCCTATTCCTTTTTGTTTTTTTGGTTGAACTTTGGGCAGTCAACCACTGTGGTATCTGAGTTTGGCTGTTGTTTTCTTGGAACATGCAAAGGAACAGGGAGATTGTATTTTTTTTCTACAAAATCTTGTAATAATCCAGCACGGTCCCAATTAAATAAAATTCCACTGCGTATTTACATACAAAGGACAATAATTGCCCCAGCTTTCCCTGTCAGAATTCTCTACTTATCATATTCAGGAGAAGCACCTTTTTTGTAAGCGTTACTGCAGCCCCCAGTGAAGAATGATATAAATAAATATGTAATCAGAGGAATGACTAAGGTATACCTAAAGGTATTTTTAGTCTCTAATAGTTTTGGTAGAGTGTTACAATCTCTATCAAGTTTTTATCGATGATGCTTCCCTACGATGGAGATTCAACCAATCTATTTTTCTTGGTGACCCCTGTCATCAAGATTAACCCTAGATTTACACTACTCAGGGCTGTGATGCCCACATTTGCTTGGGAACAGCAGCCCATTAATTTGAATGGGCTGTTGTGCCTGCAAATCCCTGCACATCTCATAAGAGCAGCACAATTTGGCTGTGGATGGTTGCTGGTGCAGATACAGGTGCAATACCTCAGACCTCAGAACCTCAGACTGCGGGCAAGTGAAACCTAGGAGAAATCCTAAATTGCAAGTTGTTACCAGTTAAGGAATTGGGCAAAAAGTTTCAATGTTGAAAATGATCTAAAATGGAATTTCCCTCATTTTAAAGAAATTTCTTCCTACAGGCTGCTGATGTTTTGTAACCTTAACTAATAAACTTAATTGTCTAAAGAATATAATGTTCGGCAAGCACTGTACAAGCATTTTCAGGAATTAGTAGGCACTGAGTAATCCCCTGTAGAACTCCTAGAGCTTATTAAATCATAAATGAAGCCATATAATGCCTGTAGAGGTCTACTAAAAGTTTACTAAAGCTACAGTCAGCAATTCCATGACAAGGATATAGTAGATGTACTGAACCATTACCATCACTTACTCTTAAGACAAAACCCAATGTATTGATATCACACCAATGACTTGATTTTAGTGGCCAAAGCAGCATTTTAAAAAAACTATGCCAAGGCTTATCCCAAACATGCTTACATCTGCACCAGTACCAATAAAAGGGGGGCCTCCCAGCCATCAAAACACCAACTCAAAACATTTTACCATAACCATGGCAGATATAATTCTGACACAAACTTTAAAAGTAGTTAAGGGATGTCATATCTGAGATGGCTGCCTTTTTGCCATTAACGCTTAAAATCTATAAACCTCAAAAACCTTAAAACCCTCACCAGCTGCAGTGACAAAGTAAACACAAGTAATAGCTAATCAATATATGCTAACCTACAATAAACTCAGGAAAAATTATACTGTATAATATGCAGTGGGAGGACAGGATCAACGTCTAATGCTGCAACACACGATTAAGCACTTGGCAGTCTCCTACACCCCTGATACTCTTTCTGCATTGCACTTAAATTTCTAGGTGGGGCACATTCTATTTCTCTAGTCCCTCCAAACTCTATCATGCAGGCCTTCCCCTGTTGCTTTTCTCCACCTCCAGGCCTGTATTCAGTACTCCAAGATTACACCTAGAAGATTGCTTTATAAGCATTAGGAAAGTTGTAAAATTTTGATGTCTGTATTTACTTTAGGTTACCAACTGTAACTCTGGCATTTTCACTATGAGAGCTGTGCAGGAAAAGGAAATATGCTATGATCATGACACATACGAAATACTCCTCTGCTTCCTTCCATATGTCCTGTAAATTTACTTTAACGTAAGTGTAATAAAGCTTTATAGTGATAGTTTTATCTATTTTCAGTCCTTTGTGGGAAAAATTACCGCCTATACTGGAAATGTTTGCAAGCAATTTGAAACTCGTTTTCTTGCCTCTTATTGATGTAGTTGATAGTAACGTAGTGTGGATAAATCTGAGCTTTGGGTTGATGGAAGCAATTTCAATCAGATTTTCTTTGAACATATGATTATATTGTACATATTTGTGATGTGTTTTATAGTTTTAAATGTGCAGTGCATTATGAACATTGCCTGCAATGTATAGGTACATATGTGTCTAACAGCAGTAACAATTTACTGCTGTTACCTGTAAGACTGTGTCCACATCTAAACAGTTCCCAATGGTATAATGCAGTCATCTGCTGTATATATATATGTAGCTGAATATATTTGTTGCATCATTGTGCAATTTGGGGGGAATTTGCAATTTGGCTATAGAAATTGATGGTAATGCTACATTTTAGCACAGTTAAAGTTTTTAAAATTTTACTATTTCTTGCAAGAATATATGGCACCCATGAAAAACATGCACAATATACAGTACAAAAATGTATGCTATACCACACAAAATTGCATGAATTTTTATACCTTGGGGCCTGATTATGAATATACACCAACACATCGATCAAGTCTGGATAAATAAATAATTTCCTAACAATATTTCCGAAATGCCCGCAATACCTTCTTACGTACACATCCAGGCTACAATTAACTTAAAGCAGAACTCCACCCAAAAGGGGAAGTTCCACTTTAAGGACTGCTCCCCATTAAGGTTTGGCACCTTTGGGGAGTGGGGGAGGACAGAATTTGACAGATACCCGCTCCCACTTCCGGTCCGATAGCCTAGCGGAAGGTGTCCTCCCTCCCTGTAGTCTTTTGGGACACGTGACAGGTCCCAGAAGACTACAGGACCATTCACGATGCACAGTGCTACTCGCGCATGCGCAGTGGGTACCCGGCTGTGAAGCCGCAAGCCATCACAGCTGCATGCCCACACTGAAGATGCCGGCCTCCTGGAATACAGGATGGCCGGTGAAACGAGCTGCGGGGGACACACCACGGGACTGAGGGACAGGTAAGTGGCTGTTTTTTAAAAGTCAGCAGCTACACGTTTTTGTAGCTGCTGACTTTTATTTTTTGATAGGTCGAGTGGAACTCCGCTTTAGTGTAAAGTATGTTTAGTTATGGAGTGTTCACTCCAGCATCCTATGGCTCATGAGTAGTGGCTTGCCTAAAAACATTGTAATCAAAGAGTTCTTCAATCTTTTTGGGTCTACCTAATCATTGTCAGTGATTTTACATACAAATTTCATGCAGAAAAAATATCTCATGAAGTGGGTACTGATATCCTTAAAGCAGTTGTAAACCTCAGACATGAAATATGAACAAAGAATATAGTGTGTGCTTGTCTCACTCCAGAACACAATGGGGTTTATTTACTAAAGCTGGAGAGTCCAAAATTAGACTCCCTTCTGCATAGAAACCAATCAGCTTCCAGGTTTCATTGCCAAAGCTTCATTGAACAAGCTGAGGTTAGAAGCTGATTGGTTTCTATGCATAAGGGAGTCTGATTTTGGACTCTCCAGCTTTAGTAAATAAACCCCCATTTGTCATTTCTGTCTGCTGCCTCATTCCTCTATGAGTCACTTCTGATGAGTTTTTCTGACATCAAGAGAAAAATTGTGACAGGGGAGCAGGGGCGGACTGACAACTCATGGGGCCCCCGGGCAATAGGGGATCATGGGGCCCCTGTGTCCTTTCCCAAACTCAAAAAAAGCCTATGAAAAAGGTACCAGGGGCATCTTATGGGGCCCTCTACTGACCCTGGGCCCTCGGGCAGTGCCCGAGTTTCCAAATGGTCAGTCCGCCCCTGCAGGGGAGGGACCTCCAGCAGATTGACAGCCTCAGCTCTGTTCCTGTGTGCTGTGTGGAGAGAATGTGTCCCTACCCTCCAATCAGCTCTCAGAGCTCTCCACACTGACTAACTTCAGATCCCCCCCCACACACACACATGTTTCAGAGCTGAGAAATCCTGTGTAAATTCTGCAATTTGAATGGAAGTAGGGGACATACATCTGTAGATAAACAGGTACAACTGGTGCAGGATGATTTTTGTCATCTCTGTGTATCACCTGAGGCCATTTACTTCACTGGGCACTGTATATGAAAGGGTTTACAACCATGGTAAATTAACAATAATAGTAAAAATCCCATGTGCACGTGGTGCTGGGCATATCACATTGTGCATGGGCAGATGCAAAAACTGTGGTTATGGTAAGAGCAAGTACACAACTTCATACACTGTTGCTTGGAATGGAAGTTCCAATGATAAGCACCCATATATAAGCTGCATTTTTGTCCTTTGAATTTTCAGCATTGTTTTAAACCCGCTGTTTTCCATTGTGCATGTGCATGTTATTGCTAAGTGAGCAATTGTTTAGCTTGTGTTATCTTTTTAAAATAGTATTTCAGGTAACATTGACTCGCATTCTTTGGTGCACCTTATCTGAACAAAAGGCACAAAAGTAGACTTATATAGATGTCAAGCACTTTGAAGTCTGGGACTGCACTGTTCACATGGAATATCAGTGTACAATTTGCTAGTGTATTGCCACTCTCGTAAGGACCACTTGTATTTTGCCAAGGTTTCCCCTTTCTTAGTAGTTAATGAGTGAGCAAGGCCCTTATTGTAGGGCTGAGCTCCTCAAGTTCAAGCCAGTTAAGGCAGACTGTGACAGCCCAAAGGTAACCTAGCTGAGCAAAGTCCTTTGAAGTAGCAAAAATTGAACAAGCTCTTCAGAACACTAGCCAGTGTTCCCTTTCCTTTTCAGACCCATGCTGACTATCAAGCACCAGAGGGGTAACAAGCACACAGAGTCCCCAAATTCTTCAATGTCTGTACTTTCAAGGCCCAAGGACAGAATGGTTGCCTCCTTCCAATGTTTCAAGTGAAACCCTCCAGTGATACCAGACAGAGCTTCGGCAGACAGCTCCCCTCAGTCTGCTTACTGTAGAACCAGGACCACTCTCTCTAACTTCAGACCCTCAGCTTGAACCACCTAAGGCCACTTGGCAGCCAGTGCCAGACGAGGCAAGCCTGCCTCCAGCCTGGCTTGGTTCAATCCTCTCCCAGGAAAGACACTGAATCCAAATGCCTGAATTCCATCTGATTGACCCTACATCACTACAAGACAGAGTAATGAAATAAAGATCAGTGACAGGAACCAAAGCTCACAGTGGGGGACCCAACATTTTATATATCCTGTAATCAGGGAAATAAGTTTTTTTTTGTGTGGGGAGGGAGCACTCCCATTAATCATCTGGCCTCACTGTTAACAATATTAGTAAATACAGGGGAGGTTATGTGTGAGGTGGAAGCACAAAAGTCAAAGGGATGTCCCTTAATCCAAATGCTTCTAAGTAAGGATCTGCAGGAGGAGGGCTGCAGGGGGCTGGTGGAAACAGAAAGAGAGGCATAGCAGAGGGTGGCTGATTAGAGGATTACAATCTAATTGGCCAACAGAGAGGAGTAGGTGGGAAGTTGAAGAGGAACAAGGAGGAGAAATTTCTACTGGAGGAAGAACTCCCTAGAGGAAGAATTAAACTGACTAAGATCCTCAATGGGAAAGTAAAACTGTGGAGAAATAAAACTCTAGCTTAGCTTTTTATATTATAAAGAAAATGGTGATCCATTTATTCAGTAACACACCCAAGTGAATTCATAAAGGGTTGCATAGACACCCTTTAGAATTCTATCCAGGCACAGCACTAAAAGTGTTGGTGCTTGCGCCCATTTCATTTACTTCAGATCAATTAACAATATATGCCAGCACACCACAGATCTTCAATTAGAGTCCAAAGGTCCAGCAGAGAGGTGCAATGTTTTGAGCCAATGTAGGATCCTTTCATCAAGCATGTAATCATAGCCCCGAAACACTGCACATCTCTGCTGTAATGTGATCACTTTCAAATAAAACCTGTGGACGCTATTTAAAGATACATGGTGTACTGGCAAATATGTGCATTAATCTGTGATGTTCCAATCTCCAGCTGGCTGCAACCGCTAACCTTAAAACCATTCCAGGAATGTGTGCAATGACATCAATTCATGTACCTGCCACAGACAGGTCCATGAATGTGTTTACGTCTGCACTGGAGAAATAATGTCCACAGTAGACACTCCTTCCGCAGTGCATTCTCTCCTGACTCTCAGTACACTAAACCCTGCTTCTCAAGCCTGGAATAGGTTACTATCCAAAACATTTATGACAATAGATAATTTATCAAAACTCAAACGCTATGGTTGTTTACCGCTGCTCAAGGTAGAGAGACTTCCAATCTCCAAGCACAACTCTTCCTGTAGGTGCTAGCCCAGCTCATGTGCTGCAGAGACGAGAACAAAGGAAGTCTGATCGGCTGCGCTCCAAACAATCCACTTTATTGAACCAAAATAAAACCAATACAGACAGTGGAAATACAGTGGGGGACTGGCAGGTAAATGCATTTTATGCTAAAGACAGCACTTATTCATTACCCAGTGGACCCATGTACAAAGTGTTGGATTTAAGCACCAGCAACAGCTGTTCCTCCTAATCAACACTAGGTCCACATCCTGCTACACCAAACCAATTTAAAGGTAAAGACAGTTCTGCAACTAACAACAATTTTAACAACCCCAAAGTGCAATGCACAAAATCCAACAGAACAACCCAAAGGATATGTGCAAAAATTCCAATGTCGCACAATGGGGATGACAAAATAAAAATAAAAATGAAAATAAAGCTGTAAAGAATGTATGGGAAGAAGAAACAAAAAACAACATACCATGAAGAAAACACCACATCATGTATATATCAGGGGCGGACTGACCATTTGGAAACTCGGGCACTGCCCGTGGGCCCGGGGTCAGTAGGGGGCCCCATGAGATGCCCCTGGTACCTTTTTCATAGGCTTTTTTGAGTTTGGGCAAGGACACAGGGGCCCCATGATCCCCTATTGCCCAGGGGCCCCATGAGTTGTCAGTACATTCCTGATATAAATGTATGCATTTTGGATCTCTCCCAAATAAGAAGATATACAGTACAAATTATAAAAATAGATATGCCTTAGATCAATAACAAAGTCTTAACAAAGTCCTATCCTCACCATTCCAGAATAATACAGATCAAAAAGGCCAATAAGGCAATGGAACGGGCAGAGACAAAGAGAATAATCAAAAAAGATCAGCACCAAACAAACTCATGTAGTCAACTAAACTCATGTATTCAAAAAGCTGGTAAAACATAATCAAATCAGAGAGGGAGGGGGTGAGGCCATGGCTGGGTAAGGAAGTCACTCATAAAAATGGGTAAGATCTCATTCAAGAGTAATTCAAAAGACTTCACATTTACACAGCAATCTAAAGCCATCTCCACCCCTGGGAGACCTTTCCACCCTCTCAATACCCTGTATGCTCAAAACACTAAGCTCACCTCCATGAGCACTCTTAAAATGATTAGAGACATTGGTAGAAGGATTCTTTTGTATGTCATAAACATGATCATGAAGGCGATCTCGTAGCCTCCTAGTCGTCCTACCAACATATTGTACTTGACAACTTCTACAGGTGATCAAATATATTAGATTCTTAGTATTGAAGTTATTAAAGTTCCTGATCCTGTAAATCTTGCCACTAACCATTGATCTAAATTCCTACCCTTTCTTAATACAGGAGAAACAGGACAGCGTTCTATACCACACCTATAGTTACCCTTAAAACTCAGCTATGTTCTCTGAGTTTTTCTAGAGGAGAAATAACTAAAGGACAGAGTATTGCCCAAAGATGGTGCATGTCGGGAAACAATTTTAGTACCATGGGACAATATTTGTGCAAATATGTCATCACTCAGAAGTATGAGAAGATAGCGCTCGATGATCCTCCCAAACTCTAGGCTGAAAGCAGTGGAGAAAACCAGGGATCCTGGCCTGGAACTACACCTCTCCTTTGTTATTATTAAGTTGTTTCTGTCAGTATTGTTAGCTATACCCACAGCATGATCTATCATGGGTGCCAAAAAACCTCTCTGTAGAAAGCGATCACTCATCTGTGTCACCTCTCTAATGAAATCTTCATCCATAATACAAATCCTACACAATCGTAGAAACTGTCCTATGGGAATCCCTTTAACTGTGTGTTTGGGATGTCCTGAGTCAACTCTTAGAAAGGTATTATTTGATAAGGGTTTCCTATACAAACTAGTGACAACTGTACCCTCACAACTCCTCAGTGTGAAATCCAAGAAATTAATACTATGATCGCTCATCTGTCCAGTGAAGCCGAGGTTAAGTTAATTGTTGTTGAGATATGACAAAAAAACCTTCCAAATCCCTGAACTCACCGGAACAGATGAAGATCAAATCATCTATGTAGCGCCTGAAAAACTGGATGTAGGGACCAAAGGCTATGGTTACATGGCTGAGTTTTTGTTGCTGTCAGTTTATTGGAATCTTCAAAAACCTCATATGTCTGATCTTTTTTAGCTTTATCTAAGAATAGACTTCCAACTGCTTGCTTCCAAGTCCTCACAGACTTATGACTGTTTTTTTCTTTTGAAAGAACAGGAACCCCTGCTCAGGTTATGGCAATATTTCCTTGACTTCCTCCTGTTGGCAGTCAAACACACTCTAATTCTTGCTTCATGTTAAGTAATACCCACCTCTTGAAACTGACCATCTGGGGCTGTCACCTGCAACAGATTCTCCTTAAATTTCAGAATTACCTTTTAAGCACTGGCACCCAGAACTCCCTCTTCTCTACTACCCTGACTGAAAGTGTAATCAGTAAGTGTTATTTCCCAGCATTCAAGGTCTTATGTAACAAGTAAAGTTCCTAATTCAAAGTTAGATGTTGATAAGCTTAATAAAATTGTCCAGCAATAATTGCTGCTCATAAATCAGTTATACTAAAGACTTTTGTGCTTAAGGATGAGGTTCAAATATGGGGTGATGCAGGATTCACTTCAAAATTTAGATGTTTGCACTTAGCTGTAGATGGTGAACTAAATGGCCTGTTCAGTTGTCTGTAACAGTTAACCTAGGGTTAGTCAATCAATAATGGTGACTTTCTTACCACCATTAATAACTGACAGTTTACAGTTCAGGGCTGTAGTTGCCGGTATGCTAGCTGCTGCTGGCGTCCAAGCAAAGGATGATGCATCCCCAGCCCAATTCAGCTGAAAGTAAAGGGTGAGGCCAGAGAATCTAGTTGACATCATTTTACAAATATGGCCGTATTTGGTCAATGACATCAACCAGCATCCCCAGAGATGGAGAGTACATTATGAATTATTTACAATGGTGGTTACAATGGTAAATTAATTTTTTTTACTGCTGCATGATTCCTATTCCCTTTCCCTCTTTTCAGACCTTAACTCTCATTTATCACATTCACTTATAGTTAATCACTTCAGGTCTTCGTGCCCAGCATCACCTCCTCACTTGTGTGGTGTTGGAAGCAACCTTGTACATCAGATTGTTTTTACTGTTGATTGCTGTCCATAGCACTATGAAAAAAGAGAAAAAGAGGTTAATTGATTCATTTTATGTTACTTTCAACCCTAGCCTGAATTGTTCTTGTTTTTAAAAATTCCCCCTATTACAACTAATACAGAATTTCTAAAGTAGGTAAAATGCAGTAATTGATATTTTTGCATACGTACAGTACAGCATAGTTGTCATTAATTTAAAAATTATTTCAAGGAACATTTTTTTGTTGATACCAATGTTTCCACAGTGCCTTTATGTGTTTATTACATTTTATTAGCATTTTAATTTTTTTTAAATTGATAACATAAAAAGGTAATATCATCAAGTTAAATGTGAAAGTTATCCCTAATCCAAAAAATGGTCAAAGTTTAAAATAAAGGCCATTCCAAGGACTCTGGACCAAATATATAGATTTGGAACTGCATAGTGCTTGAGCAATGTTGTGTCAGCCTGACAATGTCGGTACAAGTAGCCAATGAATAGCATGCAGAATAAACATTGGAACAACCGTACAACCATCTGGAACATCAATGAACTGTGAAATTACATTTACTGAAAAATAGACATTGTTCTGTTATTGAGGGGAGCTATGCAGAGGCTTGCTGTCTATTAAGGGAATACCATATGAACAGACTGCATGTATGACTTTTTACAGCTTAAAAGAAGCTGAAGAATAGATTTTATTCTAAAATTCTATCAAGGTTGATTTTTGTGATCTGTTTAGATGTAAACATTATTTAGTGGAGTTCTTTGAACATTACAATAGAACGCTCTGGTTGTTTTATTTAGCAATTCTGGTTACACGAAGTTGAGAAAATACAGATAAAAGAAGGATAGCAAATTCAAAATTGTCCATTCACAGCAAGTACATACTGTAGAAGATCTTAAAGAATCTGAATGGGGTGGAGACCTTACCATAGAGTCATAGAGTTAACATTCTAGTGAGAATATATGAGGTGAGCATGAACCCACCCCAAAGGAAAATCCCAACGATGGAGTCACGTGGTGTATTTGTAAGGTATACCGAGAAGTAAAATCTTTTTGATTAGAAGGGAAGAAGGGTGAGTGGGATAAAAATAAGTCATGTAAAACTTATGTCTTCTGTACTTCCACATACACTGCAGCACTTAAATTTAGGTTCCTTGGTTACCAAGTTACAAAATATGATCGCCGCCATAAAATCAGCGCAAGAGAAAATTCAAGAAAAATAGCACTTGAGATGTTCAAAATTATACTGTCACGTTCATGGTTTGCTTAGCTGTGCTCTGTTATTGCTGGTGTTACTACGTCATCATGCTACACCACAAACAATGGCAGTAGTGATATACAGTAATTGCTACACTGCAAATAATGCAAGTGGTGATATAATTTTATACATCTCAAGCACTATTCTTCTTTTATTTATTTTGTGTTGAATTTAATAAATTAGATTGGGATAATCTGCACCATTTGGAGCACTGTTTTTACGCTTTGGGTCCATTAGTGGAGAGGTGGTCCTTGTATACCATTAGATTGTTGCTTTTTTTTTAATCATAGTGGATGGTAGGAAGGATGAGGTGGGTGATACTACTCAGTCCACAAAAATGTTGTGTGTTTTTAGCCCACAGCCGCACTTAAGAACTGAGAGCATTTCTTGCCAAATAACAGGTACTATTCTGTACTTCAAAAATAAAATATAATCGGTACCGGGGTGGTTCTCATTTTATGTAATTTTATGTCTTTGCTATCAAATCCTTAGTGCTGGGCTGAACACTCTGTTTGTGAGTACCTCTGCATTGTTTTTTATGTGGCCTTTGAATAAAGAAGTTATTTTATGCTATGAGCTCTTTCTCTGTTTGTGTTTTTTGAATGGGACCTTCTTTTCATGAATGTTATGAAGATCATAGGAAACAAGGGATTCTGAGGTTTTTGAGTGATGTTATCCTGTGCTGTTTGACTATTTTGTAACATGTGGTCAACAAAATCTGGTGAGCGAGCTATACTACTGGTGTGCATTCTGAAAAGTGTGAAACACAGGCACTGACCAAACTTCTCACCTTGTGGAAGATGGTTTTTTTGGATGAATAATAAATGTATTGATTTGGTGAACCTTTTTGATTTGCATAGCATATTATTGATTTGGTGCACCTTTTTGATTTGCACATCATATTTTGTTATGAATCATGTTGTATATATATATATTCAAGCTGCTGAAATAGCCAGGATCCACGGACACTTTTTTGTGTCACTATATTTGAATTGAAGACCAGCAAGTGCTGCAGACAAATCAGTTATCTTTACGGTTTTCTCTATTTTGAGAACAAACAGAGCTAATAATTAGCTAAATAAGAAATCACTTTTTCTCATGTGAATTTCCTCTTTAAAAATGATTATTCTGAGGTTTTATTAGCTTTATCAGTAATTTATCTGTTTTGCATTTGTTAAAGTGCCATAATATTTTGCATATACAAATGGATTAGATGATTATTTGAATATGCAATAAGCCAGACAGCTCTTAGCGAACACATCTTTGCTTTCATTTTCCAAGCATTGTCTCAACCGAGCTCATACAAATGGAACAAATGGAATTTTACACAGCTCATAAAAACAAGTGATGGTATATAAACATTACAGGGATGATACAAGTGTTTATGGCATAATAGCCATGAAATTACATTAGAAGGTAATAGAATTAGGGTTTTATTTAACTGTGCATAAATAAAACTATCACAGCATTTTACAGTACTTTACTAGTCACTGTTTGAAATCCCCTTCATAGTTTTCACCAGGGACTAGCCTAGAAAGGATGAATGTTCGCTATAAATGCAGTACTAGTGATTACACCAATCTTTCACTATATGTTGTGTTTAATATATATATATATATATATAAATAAAAATATGTATATACACTGTATATATGTTATTCGGGTTCATATAGAGTATCCGGTATGATAAAAAACATGACTTTGGTCTAGCAGTATACAACCCTCTTTTCATGTGTATCAGAATTGCTAACATATGAGAAACACTTTCCTAGCGAATCATTAACCTAGAAAAAGCATGCAGCCAGTGAAATTGGACAACCCTACATTTTCACTTTGCATATTTGTTCCAGATCAGTGATATACTGTACTATATAGTGAAACGAAGTTTACAATACCAGACCCATAGTATTACACCATTTAAATGAAGATTTGCTATTCCTTTGGTATTGTGGATGCATTAGTTTTATTTTAATTTTATTTTTTTTCCTATGTTTTAACCTGGTGATACAGCCAGTAACACACTTCCTGGCTTATGGTGGCTCCTTTAACTTCTCTGCTCTATGTAAGAGCAAAATAGCCTCCCTAGGACAGCAACATTGTAAACCTGTGGAAAAAGAATAGTATTCAATGTAATAGTAGATTTAGATACAAGTTACATAGGTGACTAACAAATTAAAGCCAAACTCCAGCTATCACTTTTTAAGCAAAATGTATTTTTTTTCTTAAACCAAATAATGGCCATTTTTTTCTGGATAGATTGGTCTCTTAACCACTTGCCCTCCAAAGGATTTATCCACCTTCCTGACCAGGCCATTTTTAATGATATAGCACTGTGTAATTTTAACTGACAATTGCGTGGTCATGCAGCACCCTACATAAATTAAATTTATGTTGTTTTTTTCCCCACAAATAGAGCTTTCTTTAGGTGGTATTTGATCACCTTTGAGGTTTTTATTTTTTTACTATAAACAAAAAAAGACTGACAATTTTGAAAAAAAAATATTTTTTACTTTTTGCTATAAAACATGTCCAGTAAAAAACTTAAAAAATCTACTTTTGTCATAAATTTAGGCCAAAATGTATTCTGCTACATGTCTTTGCTAACAAAATCCCAATACATGTAAATTAATTGGTTTACATGAAAGTTATAGCATCTACAAATGGTGGTATATATACTGGAATCTTTATTTTAATTTTTGTATACAAGTAATGGCGGCGATCAACGACTTATAGCGGGACTACGGCGGGCATTCTGACACTGGGGGGAAACTAACTGCCACTGACATCCCAATGACACTAATACAGTGATAAGTGCTAATAAAAGGTTTTTTTAAGTGAAGGAACTCAACCATGTCCCCCCCACACACACACCCACCAAGCTGCATCAAATAGTAGTTGTGGCCAATTTTCACTAACTGTGGGAGGGTCTTAAAAGGGGCATTAAATACCAGGAGTGAATTACATCCAGAGTGCAGAATTCAGGGGTGCATTACACAGAGAGCAGAGTTTAGGGGTGTGCTACACAGAGTGCAGGGTTCAGGGGTGTGCTATGTACAGAGTGTAGCATTCAAGGGTACACTACATACAGAGTACAGGGTTCAGGGATGACTATGCACAGAGTGCAGGGTTCAGGGGTGCATTACACAGAGAGTGCAGAGTTCATGGGTGTGCTATGTACAGAGTTTAGAGTTTAGGGGTGCGCTACATACAAAGTGCAGAATTCAACCTTCTTCCACAGCTGCTTACCTCTGCATCCCCCATCAACATTTCACTTTTGTCCCTCTCCCAGCACACTGTAGGAGGCTGCACCTCTCTCACTTGCAAGGAGATCATCCAATGGGGGCATCAGCATCTGTGCACCAGGGAAAAAAAGGAGAGGACAGAAGATGAACCCCACCTGCCCATGACTGCACTGCCGTGGGGCACCTGCATCTCCCTTATCCTTGTTCTGCACTCAGTGGGATCTTTCCAGGAGAAAAGATCTGCGGGAGTGGCTTGGAGACAAGCTATCACTTGTAAACAAAGAAGCCAGACCTCTTTGTTTACAACTGATAGTGGTGAGCAGGGAGACGAGGGCCTGAGCCAGAGGTGGTGGAACTGAATTCCACCAAGTCCAAACCTGTGACCTAGCCCAGTGGGAGCAGTGCAATGTGTCAGAGGAAGGCAGACCATTGCAGGACTTGTGCTTCTGCTGTCTCTATGTTCCGTTTTTAATAAAGCTTTTTAGGATTTGATGCCATTGGTGTGCTCTTTCTTACAAAGTGAGTCGTCCATGGTGGAGCTTTTGTGGCCTGCATCTGAATAACCCAAGATGACACAGACAGGATTTGGAGTGATGGCAATCTGTTGCTGTAAATATGTTACAGGGGGATTCAGGAAAAACAAAGACTACTTTGTTAATACTGTTGACAGGTTATATGATATATTTATTTATTTATTTATGTATTTATTTATTATGATTACTATTTCAATCTATTCACTTGACTTGAACTGCCTAAAATGTCAAACTTTTGCATAGTGTATAATATATATATCGCAATGGTATCGGTGGAGTGCACAACGATAATCAATCAAAATGCATAGCAATGAGGCCCTCCCAAAGGCCATATATAGAAAAAAGAAAAATGGATTGCTGCACATTAAATAACTTTTAATGTTTAAAAATCAACATACGAAAGAGTGATAAAAAATGGACAAAGCCATGCATTATAGTGTTCAACAAAACAGTTTCAGGCTATTATGTTAATGCCTTTCTTCAGATCATAATATGTGTTGTGATCTGAAGAAGGACGTTCATATACGTCCCAATACTTTTGACAATACACACTGTATTGTCAAAAGTATTGGGACACCCCTCCAAATCTTTGGATTCAGGTGTTACAATCACTTCCATGGCCACAGCGGGAATTATATCTCCTGTTGCTTCAAGTGAATGGGGCCGATCTGCAAGTACCCTGCAACTGTATGCAATACAGGTGTTTGTGGATCAATGGTGTGGACAGTAAGGGGTTAAAGCAGGTGGTAAAGGGTGATCCAAATGCAGATTACTCTTCAGAGATCAAAGCTAGTGTGAACAAGCTCTTAAATAGTTTGCTTGGGTCCAAACGAACAAGCTATTACTAGAGATGAGCGAATCGAAGTATCCGAAGTGGAATTCGAGTCGAATATCGGAAAAATTTCGATTCGTGCCGAATCCGAAAAACAGCCTAATTCGGACGCGCGAATCGAAATTTTTCCGAAAATGGCGGCTGACATGTGCGGCGACGGAGCGGGGATGTCGGGGAAGGCGCGCAGACAAGGCGCGCTGCCCCATAATGCATTCCTCAACGACATGTGATCGCATCAGCCAATCAGCAGCCAGCCAGCCAGCACTGTGTAATGGTCGAGGTATATATAGCGGCCATTTTGGAAATCTTCATTTGCCTGCAGTCATTGAACAGAGGCAGACCGCTCTGTACTAGGGACAGGGACAGAGTTAGGGCCACAGAAACGAGAATTGGGGACAGAGAGAAGTTACTTAGGGACAGAGAACCATTACTCAGGGACACAGACTTGTTAATGAGGGCCACAGAATCGTTATTTAGGGACAAAGAAACGCTAGTTAGGGCCACAGAATTCATACTCAGGGACAGACAGAATTTTCACTCAGTACCAGAGAATTGTTACTTAGGGCCACAGAAACGTTATTAGGGCCACAGAATTTTTACTCAGGGACAGACAGAATTGTTACTGAGTGCCAGAGAATTGTTACTCAGGGACAGACAGAATTGTTACTGAGTGCCAGAGAATTCTTACTCAGGGCCACAGAATTCATACTCAGGGACAGACAGAATTGTTACTCAGGGACAGACAGAATTGTTACTGAGTGCCAGAGAATTGTTACTCAGGGACAGACAGAATTGTTACTGAGTGCCAGAGAATTGTTACTCAGGGACAGACAGAATTGTTACTGAGTGCCAGAGAATTGTTACTCAGGGACAGACAGAATTGTTACTGAGTGCCAGAGAATTGTTACTCGCACAGACACAAAATTGTTACTTGCACAGACACAGAATTGTTACTCGCACAGACAGAATTGTTACTCAGGGCCACAGAATTCATACTCAGGGACAGACAGAATTGTTACTGAGTGCCAGAGAATTGTTACTCAGGGACAGACAGAATTGTTACTGAGTGCCAGAGAATTGTTACTCAGGGACAGACAGAATTGTTACTGAGTGCCAGAGAATTGTTACTCAGGGACAGACAGAATTGTTACTGAGTGCCAGAGAATTGTTACTCGCACAGACACAAAATTGTTACTTGCACAGACACAGAATTGTTACTCGCACAGACACAGAATTGTTACTCAGGGCCACAGAATTCATACTCAGGGACAGACAGAATTGTTACTGAGTGCCAGAGAATTGTTACTCAGGGACAGACAGAATTGTTACTGAGTGCCAGAGAATTGTTACTCAGGGACAGACAGAATTGTTACTGAGTGCCAGAGAATTGTTACTCGCACAGACACAAAATTGTTACTTGCACAGACACAGAATTGTTACTCGCACAGACACAGAATTGTTACTGAGTGCCAGAGAATTGTTACTCAGGGACAGACAGAATTGTTACTGAGTGCCAGAGAATTGTTACTCAAGGACAGACAGAATTGTTACTGAGTGCCAGAGAATTGTTACTCGCACAGACACAAAATTGTTACTTGCACAGACACAGAATTGTTACTCGCACAGACACAGAATTGTTACTCAGGGCCACAGAATTCATACTCAGGGACAGACAGAATTGTTACTGAGTGCCAGAGAATTGTTACTCAGGGACAGACAGAATTGTTACTGAGTGCCAGAGAATTGTTACTCAGGGACAGACAGAATTGTTACTGAGTGCCAGAGAATTGTTACTCGCACAGACACAAAATTGTTACTTGCACAGACACAGAATTGTTACTCGCACAGACACAGAATTGTTACTCAGGGCCACAGAATTCATACTCAGGGACAGACAGAATTGTTACTGAGTGCCAGAGAATTGTTACTCAGGGACAGACAGAATTGTTACTGAGTGCCAGAGAATTGTTACTCAGGGACAGACAGAATTGTTACTGAGTGCCAGAGAATTGTTACTCGCACAGACACAAAATTGTTACTTGCACAGACACAGAATTGTTACTCGCACAGACACAGAATTGTTACTCAGGGCCACAGAATTCATACTCAGGGACAGACAGAATTGTTACTGAGTGCCAGAGAATTGTTACTCAGGGACAGACAGAATTGTTACTGAGTGCCAGAGAATTGTTACTCAGGGACAGACAGAATTGTTACTGAGTGCCAGAGAATTGTTACTCGCACAGACACAAAATTGTTACTTGCACAGACACAGAATTGTTACTCGCACAGACACAGAATTGTTACTCAGGGCCACAGAATTCATACTCAGGGACAGACAGAATTGTTACTGAGTGCCAGAGAATTGTTACTTAGGGACAGACAGAATTGTTACTGAGTGCCAGAGAATTGTTACTCAGGGACAGACAGAATTGTTACTGAGTGCCAGAGAATTGTTACTCGCACAGACACAAAATTGTTACTTGCACAGACACAGAATTGTTACTCGCACAGACACAGAATTGTTACTCAGGGCCACAGAATTCATACTCAGGGACAGACAGAATTGTTACTGAGTGCCAGAGAATTGTTACTCAGGGACAGACAGAATTGTTACTGAGTGCCAGAGAATTGTTACTCAGGGACAGACAGAATTGTTACTGAGTGCCAGAGAATTGTTACTCGCACAGACACAAAATTGTTACTTGCACAGACACAGAATTGTTACTCGCACAGACACAGAATTGTTACTCAGGGCCACAGAATTCATACTCAGGGACAGACAGAATTGTTACTGAGTGCCAGAGAATTGTTACTCAGGGACAGACAGAATTGTTACTGAGTGCCAGAGAATTGTTACTCAGGGACAGACAGAATTGTTACTGAGTGCCAGAGAATTGTTACTCGCACAGACACAAAATTGTTACTTGCACAGACACAGAATTGTTACTCGCACAGACACAGAATTGTTACTCAGGGCCACAGAATTCATACTCAGGGACAGACAGAATTGTTACTGAGTGCCAGAGAATTGTTACTCAGGGACAGACAGAATTGTTACTGAGTGCCAGAGAATTGTTACTCAGGGACAGACAGAATTGTTACTGAGTGCCAGAGAATTGTTACTCGCACAGACACAAAATTGTTACTTGCACAGACACAGAATTGTTACTCGCACAGACACAGAATTGTTACTCAGGGCCACAGAATTCATACTCAGGGACAGACAGAATTGTTACTGAGTGCCAGAGAATTGTTACTCAGGGACAGACAGAATTGTTACTGAGTGCCAGAGAATTGTTACTCGCACAGACACAAAATTGTTACTTGCACAGACACAGAATTGTTACTCGCACAGACACAGAATTGTTACTCAGGGCCACAGAATTCATACTCAGGGACAGACAGAATTGTTACTGAGTGCCAGAGAATTGTTACTCAGGGACAGACAGAATTGTTACTGAGTGCCAGAGAATTGTTACTCAGGGACAGACAGAATTGTTACTGAGTGCCAGAGAATTGTTACTCGCACAGACACAAAATTGTTACTTGCACAGACACAGAATTGTTACTCGCACAGACACAGAATTGTTACTCAGGGCCACAGAATTCATACTCAGGGACAGACAGAATTGTTACTGAGTGCCAGAGAATTGTTACTCAGGGACAGACAGAATTGTTACTGAGTGCCAGAGAATTGTTACTCAGGGACAGACAGAATTGTTACTGAGTGCCAGAGAATTGTTACTCGCACAGACACAAAATTGTTACTTGCACAGACACAGAATTGTTACTCGCACAGACACAGAATTGTTACTCAGGGCCACAGAATTCATACTCAGGGACAGACAGAATTGTTACTGAGTGCCAGAGAATTGTTACTCAGGGACAGACAGAATTGTTACTGAGTGCCAGAGAATTGTTACTCGCACAGACACAAAATTGTTACTTGCACAGACACAGAATTGTTACTCGCACAGACACAGAATTGTTACTCAGGGCCACAGAATTCATACTCAGGGACAGACAGAATTGTTACTGAGTGCCAGAGAATTGTTACTCAGGGACAGACAGAATTGTTACTGAGTGCCAGAGAATTGTTACTCAGGGACAGACAGAATTGTTACTGAGTGCCAGAGAATTGTTACTCGCACAGACACAAAATTGTTACTTGCACAGACACAGAATTGTTACTCGCACAGACACAGAATTGTTACTCAGGGCCACAGAATTCATACTCAGGGACAGACAGAATTGTTACTGAGTGCCAGAGAATTGTTACTCAGGGACAGACAGAATTGTTACTGAGTGCCAGAGAATTGTTACTCAGGGACAGACAGAATTGTTACTGAGTGCCAGAGAATTGTTACTCGCACAGACACAAAATTGTTACTTGCACAGACACAGAATTGTTACTTGCACAGACACAGAATTGTTACTGAGTGCCAGGGAATTGTTACTCAGGGACAGACAGAATTGTTACTGAGTGCCAGAGAATTGTTACTCGCACAGACACAAAATTGTTACTTGCACAGACACAGAATTGTTACTCGCACAGACACAGAATTGTTACTCAGGGCCACAGAATTCATACTCAGGGACAGACAGAATTGTTACTGAGTGCCAGAGAATTGTTACTCAGGGACAGACAGAATTGTTACTGAGTGCCAGAGAATTGTTACTCAGGGACAGACAGAATTGTTACTGAGTGCCAGAGAATTGTTACTCGCACAGACACAAAATTGTTACTTGCACAGACACAGAATTGTTACTCGCACAGACACAGAATTGTTACTCAGGGCCACAGAATTCATACTCAGGGACAGACAGAATTGTTACTGAGTGCCAGAGAATTGTTACTTAGGGACAGACAGAATTGTTACTGAGTGCCAGAGAATTGTTACTCAGGGACAGACAGAATTGTTACTGAGTGCCAGAGAATTGTTACTCGCACAGACACAAAATTGTTACTTGCACAGACACAGAATTGTTACTCGCACAGACAGAATTGTTACTCAGGGCCACAGAATTCATACTCAGGGACAGACAGAATTGTTACTGAGTGCCAGAGAATTGTTACTCAGGGACAGACAGAATTGTTACTGAGTGCCAGAGAATTGTTACTCAGGGACAGACAGAATTGTTACTGAGTGCCAGAGAATTGTTACTCGCACAGACACAAAATTGTTACTTGCACAGACACAGAATTGTTACTCGCACAGACACAGAATTGTTACTCAGGGCCACAGAATTCATACTCAGGGACAGACAGAATTGTTACTGAGTGCCAGAGAATTGTTACTCAGGGACAGACAGAATTGTTACTGAGTGCCAGAGAATTGTTACTCAGGGACAGACAGAATTGTTACTGAGTGCCAGAGAATTGTTACTCGCACAGACACAAAATTGTTACTTGCACAGACACAGAATTGTTACTCGCACAGACACAGAATTGTTACTCAGGGCCACAGAATTCATACTCAGGGACAGACAGAATTGTTACTGAGTGCCAGAGAATTGTTACTCAGGGACAGACAGAATTGTTACTGAGTGCCAGAGAATTGTTACTCAGGGACAGACAGAATTGTTACTGAGTGCCAGAGAATTGTTACTCGCACAGACACAAAATTGTTACTTGCACAGACACAGAATTGTTACTCGCACAGACACAGAATTGTTACTCAGGGCCACAGAATTCATACTCAGGGACAGACAGAATTGTTACTGAGTGCCAGAGAATTGTTACTCAGGGACAGACAGAATTGTTACTGAGTGCCAGAGAATTGTTACTCGCACAGACACAAAATTGTTACTTGCACAGACACAGAATTGTTACTCGCACAGACACAGAATTGTTACTCAGGGCCACAGAATTCATACTCAGGGACAGACAGAATTGTTACTGAGTGCCAGAGAATTGTTACTCAGGGACAGACAGAATTGTTACTGAGTGCCAGAGAATTGTTACTCAGGGACAGACAGAATTGTTACTGAGTGCCAGAGAATTGTTACTCGCACAGACACAAAATTGTTACTTGCACAGACACAGAATTGTTACTCGCACAGACACAGAATTGTTACTCGCACAGACACAGAATTGTTACTCAGGGCCACAGAATTCATACTTAGGGACAGACAGAATTGTTACTGAGTGCCAGAGAATTGTTACTCAGGGACACCTAATCGTTGAATTAAATAGTATGTCAGACAACATGCAGAGGAGTGGCAGAGGAGGCAATGTTTTAGGAGCGAGCAGACGTGGCAGCAGAGGAAGGGGTCGAGGCAGCAGTATTCGCAGCCAGAGGTCAGTGCTCCCGGTGTCATCCAGCGGTCGTGTCTCCACCGACAACCCTGCCGTCATTGATTGGTTGGCTCGGTCGTCTTCCTCTTCCCAGGTCACCTCTGACACCTACAGCCAACGGTCGGTGGGTACGTCAGACACAACCGTTAGTTGGCATGGCCCGGGAGCAAGCCCACTGAAATCACGTGTCCTCTACCTGCCCCTGTCCTTTGCTGTTCCCTCACCAAGCGAAGTATCGCATGCTGTGGGCTCAGCCCCACTGTACAGTGAGGAAGAGCTAACAGAGGGCGGTCAGGAACGGGGGAGACATCGGCCTTTTCAGCAGCCAAGCGAACAAGTACTGGCGAGGAGAGTGGCTCGGTAGCCGGTCTAGAGACAGGTCTGTCTCCTGACCCAGACGCAGCCGAGGGGGCTAGTAGTGAGGCGGAGACCCTACTTGATGATGAGGAGGTTGATCGCACTTGGCAGCCTCGTCGTCATCAGGCAATTTCTTCCGCATCATCAGGAGAAGAGGGTGGCAGCTTGGCAGCGAGCAAAACAGTCGGTGGGTTGCCCAGGAGACAGCAGCAGGGTCGCATCAGTGTCAGTGGAGCCAAACGTCCACGGAGTAGAGCACCAGCTCCACTGCAGCCTACCACCACGGCCAGTAGTGGTGCCGGTGCGCACGGAGGAAGTAGCAGTCAGCCAGTGAAGAGTAGCGGGGGCAAAGTTTCCTACTCGGTGGTGTGGCAATTTTTCCTCAAGCCGCCCAAGGAAGTAAACGTAGCCGTATGTCGACTATGTGGCCAGAAATGCAAGCGTGGCCAGGGGGCCCATGTTGGGACTACAGCGTTGCGTCAGCATATGCAGCGTCACCATTCGGTGGCCTGGGAAAACCGTGATAAACATACGGCGGTTCTGCCTGCCCCAGCCCCCGCTCCATCACCCGCTCCGTTACTTGCTCCGTCACCCGACGTCGTCAATCGCCCTCTATCAGCCAGTCAAGGCTCCAACACCTCTGCTGAGGGGAGTTGTCGCTCGTTGGCATCTTCCGCTCGTTCAGATGCTCCTTCTCCTGCTACTCCTCTTCTCGGATTCCGTCAACAGTCTTTCTTGGAATCCGTATCCAAGAGACAACAGTTTGCGAGCACGCACCCGACGGTGCAAAATCTGAACGTCCTCCTGTCCAAGTTGCTGGTGCTGCAGTCCCTCCCTTTCCAACTGGTGGACTCAGCACCTTTCCGAGAAATGATGGCTTGTGCCGCGCCGCGGTGGAGAGTGCCAAGCCGTCATTTCTTTGCCCAAAAGGCAGTGCCAGCCCTGCATTCACATGTAGAAGAGATGGTGGGCCAGTCTTTGAGCATGTCGGTCTCTGCCAAAGTGCACGGCAGCGCCGACGTGTGGAGCTGTAACTACGGTCAGGGACAGTACATGTCATTTACGGCCCACTGGGTGAACGTGGTGCCGGCACAGCCGCACCAGCAACTTGGACAGGTCACGACGCTTTTGCCTCCACGTTTGCACGTCCTTGGTCCAGCAAGCATGTCCGCCTCTACCACCTCTTTTTCCGCCGTGTCCTCAGCCGCCACCCCCGTGCCAAGTCCCATTACCCGACCGGCATATCACATGTGCAGGGCGCAACGGTGTCACGCTGTGCTGCACCTGGTATGCCTTGGCGAACGTAGTCACACAGGGGAGGAACTGCTGAGTGTAATGAACAGAGAAATCGACAGATGGCTGTCTCCGCGCAAACTAAAAATCGGAACCATGTTGACTGACAACGGAAAGAACATGGTGTCTGCTCTGCGTCAAGGAAGGTTGTGCCATGCGCCATGCATGGCTCACGTGTTCAATCTGGTTGTCAAGCGGTTCCTAAAATCCACCATCCCACTGCAAGACATCCTTAAAATGTCACGTAAACTGTGCATGCATTTCAGCCATTCCTACACCGCAAAGAACACCCTCATTGAGCTGCAGCGGCAGAACGGAATTCCACAGCATCGCCTGATCTGCGACGTTGCAACAAGGTGGAATTCAACCCTACACATGTTAGACCGCCTTTACGAGCAGCGAAAGGCCATCACCGATTTCCTGATGTTACAAGCGGATAAAGGTACTCCCCTGTGTAACTTAGATGTCAGCCATTGGCAGCTCATGCGTGACAGCTGCCGCTTGCTCAGGCCCTTTGAGGAGGCCACGCTATTCGTGAGTCGGCAGGACTATGGGATGAACGACGTCATTCCTCTGTTGCACGTCCTGGAACAAATGCTGTTAACAATGGCTGGTCAGGGTGCGGTAGACGTGGCGCACAGATCTCAACGCCACATGACCCCTGTGGGGGCAGGACAGGAAGAAGAGGAGGAGGTAGAGGAGGACATTTGTGCTCAGGAATTATTGAGTGAAATGGGTGGTTTTTCCACTCAGCGGACAGGAGTGGAGGAGCAGGAGCATCTGGTAGAGGAGGAGGAGGAGGAGACAGAGGACCCAGACGCACCGTGGCAGTATGCTGTGGAGATGGAGGCAGGGAGTCCCTCGCATTCCTTGGCACAAATGGCCCATAGCATGCTCGGTTGCTTGCGTAGCGACAGCCGAATAATAACCATCAGACAGAGGGATGACTTTTGGCTGTCCATCTTGTTGGACCCTCGCTACCGGTCCAAAATGGTGGCCTTTTTCACACCTGCTGAGAGGGAGGCCAAAATTACGTACTATAAAAACCACCTATGTAGTCAGTTGGTCTCTGCCTTTGTGCGCCAACGTCCATCCTCAGACACTGTGGGCCCTGTGCGCTCGCGTTCCGCTGGCATGGCAGCAGGGGAGGGGTGGGGTGGTAGGAGCAGTGGCAGCTCCACCAGCAGCGGCTGCCTCAGTCTGCAGTCGATGATGAGTAGCTTTCTTCACCAGCGCAGTGAGGAAACTACTAACCAGCCGCAGCAGCAGCAGCAGCATCAGGTGGACCTGGAGCAGGAGCTCAAACAACAGGCTTGGGCCTACTTGGACAGCACCCTGCCAACCGAGGTAGACAATCCCCTTGACTACTGGGCAACGAAACTTGACCTTTGGCCCCAACTAGCTGAATTTGCCCTTGAAAGGCTGTCATGCCCGGCCAGTAGCGTGGCATCGGAGCGCGTGTTTAGTGCGGCAGGAGGTATTGTAACTCCGCGGAGGACACGACTGTCCACCCAAAGTGTGGAGAGACTCACGTTTGTGAAAATGAATCAGGCGTGGATTAGTCTGGATTTCAAACCACCAGTTCATGACACAACTGACTAAATCCGCCATGAATCATGCCTCAAACATGTGCCACTTTCAGGTCTCCTCACACTGCTGGTGTGTTTAATTTTTTGACATAGGGTGCTGGCAGATTACGGGCCTCCTATAGCTGCTGCCAGGCCCCTAATCTGCCATAGGCCCCTATATACCGCCTCCTCATGCTGCTGCTAGGTCCAGAGTCTCTCATGGGTCCCTGTACGGCCTCCCATTGCTGCTGTCTCCATCGCCACACTCTGCTGCCATGTGCCACTTTCAGGTCTCTTCACACTGCTGGTGTGTTTAATTTTTTGACATAGGGTGCAGGCAGATTACGGGCCTCACATAGCTGCTGCCAGGCCCCTAATCTGCCATGGGCCCCTATATACCGCCTCCTCATGCTGCTGCCAAGTCTAGAGTCTCTCATGGGTCCCTGTACGGCCTCCCATTGCTGCTGTCTCCATCGCCACACTCTGCTGCCATGTGCCACTTTCAGGTCTCTTCACACTGCTGGTGTGTTTAATTTTTTGACATAGGGTGCAGGCAGATTACGGGCCTCACATAGCTGCTGCCAGGCCCCTAATCTGCCATGGGCCCCTATATACCGCCTCCTCATGCTGCTGCCAAGTCCAGAGTCTCTCATGGGTCCCTGTACGGCCTCCCATTGCTGCTGTCTCCATCGCCACACTCTGCTGCCATGTGCCACTTTCAGGTCTCTTCACACTGCTGGTGTGTTTAATTTTTTGACATAGGGTGCAGGCAGATTACGGGCCTCACATAGCTGCTGCCAGGCCCCTAATCTGCCATAGGCCCCTATATACCGCCTCCTCATGCTGCTGCCAAGTCCAGAGTCTCTCATGGGTCCCTGTACGGCCTCCCATTGCTGCTGTCTCCATCGCCACACTCTGCTGCCATGTGCCACTTTCAGGTCTCTTCACACTGCTGGTGTGTTTAATTTTTTGACATAGGGTGCAGGCAGATTACGGGCCTCACATAGCTGCTGCCAGGCCCCAAATCTGCCATGGGCCCCTATATACCGCCTCCTCATGCTGCTGCCAAGTCCAGAGTCTCTCATGGGTCCCTGTACGGCCTCCCATTGCTGCTGTCTCCATCGCCACACTCTGCTGCCATGTGCCACTTTCAGGTCTCTTCACACTGCTGGTGTGTTTAATTTTTTGACATAGGGTGCAGGCAGATTACGGGCCTCACATAGCTGCTGCCAGGCCCCTAATCTGCCATAGGCCCCTATATACCGCCTCCTCATGCTGCTGCCAAGTCCAGAGTCTCTCATGGGTCCCTGTACGGCCTCCCATTGCTGCTGTCTCCATCGCCACACTCTGCTGCCATGTGCCACTTTCAGGTCTCTTCACACTGCTGGTGTGTTTAATTTTTTGACATAGGGTGCTGCAAGATAACGGGCCTCACATAGCTGCTGCCAGGCCCCTAATCTGCCATGGGCCCCTATATACCGCCTCCTCATGCTGCTGCCAAGTCCAGAGTCTCTCATGGGTCCCTGTACGGCCTCCCATTGCTGCTGTCTCCATCGCCACACTCTGCTGCCATGTGCCACTTTCAGGTCTCTTCACACTGCTGGTGTGTTAAATTTTTTGACATAGGGTGCAGGCAGATTACGGGCCTCACATAGCTGCTGCCAGGCCCCTAATCTGCCATAGGCCCCTATATACCGCCTCCTCATGCTGCTGCCAAGTCCAGAGTCTCTCATGGGTCCCTGTACGGCCTCCCATTGCTGCTGTCTCCATCGCCACACTCTGCTGCCATGTGCCACTTTCAGGTCTCTTCACACTGCTGGTGTGTTTAATTTTTTGACATAGGGTGCAGGCAGATTACGGGCCTCACATAGCTGCTGCCAGGCCCCTAATCTGCCATGGGCCCCTATATACCGCCTCCTCATGCTGCTGCCAAGTCCAGAGTCTCTCATGGGTCCCTGTACGGCCTCCCATTGCTGCTGTCTCCATCGCCACACTCTGCTGCCATGTGCCACTTTCAGGTCTCTTCACACTGCTGGTGTGTTAAATTTTTTGACATAGGGTGCAGGCAGATTACGGGCCTCACATAGCTGCTGCCAGGCCCCTAATCTGCCATGGGCCCCTATATACCGCCTCCTCATGCTGCTGCCAAGTCTAGAGTCTCTCATGGGTCCCTGTACGGCCTCCCATTGCTGCTGTCTCCATCGCCACACTCTGCTGCCATGTGCCACTTTCAGGTCTCTTCACACTGCTGGTGTGTTTAATTTTTTGACATAGGGTGCTGCAAGATAACGGGCCTCACATAGCTGCTGCCAGGCCCCTAATCTGCCATGGGCCCCTATATACCGCCTCCTCATGCTGCTGCCAAGTCCAGAGTCTCTCATGGGTCCCTGTACGGCCTCCCATTGCTGCTGTCTCCATCGCCACACTCTGCTGCCATGTGCCACTTTCAGGTCTCTTCACACTGCTGGTGTGTTAAATTTTTTGACATAGGGTGCAGGCAGATTACGGGCCTCACATAGCTGCTGCCAGGCCCCTAATCTGCCATAGGCCCCTATATACCGCCTCCTCATGCTGCTGCCAAGTCCAGAGTCTCTCATGGGTCCCTGTACGGCCTCCCATTGCTGCTGTCTCCATCGCCACACTCTGCTGCCATGTGCCACTTTCAGGTCTCTTCACACTGCTGGTGTGTTAAATTTTTTGACATAGGGTGCAGGCAGATTACGGGCCTCACATAGCTGCTGCCAGGCCCCTAATCTGCCATGGGCCCCTATATACCGCCTCCTCATGCTGCTGCCAAGTCCAGAGTCTCTCATGGGTCCCTGTACAGCCTCCCATTGCTGCTGTCTCCATCGCCACACTCTGCTGCCATGTGCCACTTTCAGGTCTCTTCACACTGCTGGTGTGTTAAATTTTTTGACATAGGGTGCAGGCAGATTACGGGCCTCACATAGCTGCTGCCAGGCCCCTAATCTGCCATGGGCCCCTATATACCGCCTCCTCATGCTGCTGCCAAGTCTAGAGTCTCTCATGGGTCCCTGTACGGCCTCCCATTGCTGCTGTCTCCATCGCCACACTCTGCTGCCATGTGCCACTTTCAGGTCTCTTCACACTGCTGGTGTGTTTAATTTTTTGACATAGGGTGCTGCAAGATAACGGGCCTCACATAGCTGCTGCCAGGCCCCTAATCTGCCATGGGCCCCTATATACCGCCTCCTCATGCTGCTGCCAAGTCCAGAGTCTCTCATGGGTCCCTGTACGGCCTCCCATTGCTGCTGTCTCCATCGCCACACTCTGCTGCCATGTGCCACTTTCAGGTCTCTTCACACTGCTGGTGTGTTAAATTTTTTGACATAGGGTGCAGGCAGATTACGGGCCTCACATAGCTGCTGCCAGGCCCCTAATCTGCCATAGGCCCCTATATACCGCCTCCTCATGCTGCTGCCAAGTCCAGAGTCTCTCATGGGTCCCTGTACGGCCTCCCATTGCTGCTGTCTCCATCGCCACACTCTGCTGCCATGTGCCACTTTCAGGTCTCTTCACACTGCTGGTGTGTTTAATTTTTTGACATAGGGTGCAGGCAGATTACGGGCCTCACATAGCTGCTGCCAGGCCCCTAATCTGCCATGGGCCCCTATATACCGCCTCCTCATGCTGCTGCCAAGTCCAGAGTCTCTCATGGGTCCCTGTACGGCCTCCCATTGCTGCTGTCTCCATCGCCACACTCTGCTGCCATGTGCCACTTTCAGGTCTCTTCACACTGCTGGTGTGTTAAATTTTTTGACATAGGGTGCAGGCAGATTACGGGCCTCACATAGCTGCTGCCAGGCCCCTAATCTGCCATGGGCCCCTATATACCGCCTCCTCATGCTGCTGCCAAGTCTAGAGTCTCTCATGGGTCCCTGTACGGCCTCCCATTGCTGCTGTCTCCATCGCCACACTCTGCTGCCATGTGCCACTTTCAGGTCTCTTCACACTGCTGGTGTGTTAAATTTTTTGACATAGGGTGCAGGCAGATTACGGGCCTCACATAGCTGCTGCCAGGCCCCTAATCTGCCATGGGCCCCTATATACCGCCTCCTCATGCTGCTGCCAAGTCTAGAGTCTCTCATGGGTCCCTGTACGGCCTCCCATTGCTGCTGTCTCCATCGCCACACTCTGCTGCCATGTGCCACTTTCAGGTCTCTTCACACTGCTGGTGTGTTTAATTTTTTGACATAGGGTGCTGCAAGATAACGGGCCTCACATAGCTGCTGCCAGGCCCCTAATCTGCCATGGGCCCCTATATACCGCCTCCTCATGCTGCTGCCAAGTCCAGAGTCTCTCATGGGTCCCTGTACGGCCTCCCATTGCTGCTGTCTCCATCGCCACACTCTGCTGCCATGTGCCACTTTCAGGTCTCTTCACACTGCTGGTGTGTTAAATTTTTTGACATAGGGTGCAGGCAGATTACGGGCCTCACATAGCTGCTGCCAGGCCCCTAATCTGCCATAGGCCCCTATATACCGCCTCCTCATGCTGCTGCCAAGTCCAGAGTCTCTCATGGGTCCCTGTACGGCCTCCCATTGCTGCTGTCTCCATCGCCACACTCTGCTGCCATGTGCCACTTTCAGGTCTCTTCACACTGCTGGTGTGTTAAATTTTTTGACATAGGGTGCAGGCAGATTACGGGCCTCCCATAGCTGCTGCCAGGCCCCTAATCTGCCATAGGCCCCTATATACCGCCTCCTCATGCTGCTGCTAGGTCCAGAGTCTCTCATGGGTCCCTGTACGGCCTCCCATTGCTGCTGTCTCCATCGCCACACTCTGCCATGTGCCACTTTCAGGTCTCCTCACACTGCTGGTGTGTTTAATTTTTTGACATAGGGTGCTGGCAGATTACGGGCCTCCCATAGCTGCTGCCAGGCCCCTAATCTGCCATAGGCCCCTATATACCGCTTCCTCATGCTGCTGCTAGGTCCAGAGTCTCTCATGGGTCCCTGTACGGCCTCCCATTGCTGCTGTCTCCATCGCCACACTCTGCCATGTGCCACTTTCAGGTCTCCTCACACTGCTGGTGTGTTGAATTTTTTGACATAGGGTGCTGGCAGATTACGGGCCTCCCATTGCTGCTGCCAGACATGTAATCTGCCATGGGCCCCCGTACCGACTCCTCATGCTGTGACGTTGCAACAAGGTGTAATTCAACCCTACATATGTTAGACCGCCTTTACGAACAGCTAAAGGCCATCACAGATTTCCTGATGTTAAAAGCGGATAAAGGTACTCCCTGTGTAACTTAGATGTCAGCCATTGTCAGCTCATGTGTGACACCTGCGCTTGCTCAGGCCCTTTGAGGAGGCCACGCTATTCGTGAGTCGGCAGGACTATGGGATGAATGAGGTCAAATCGGCCATGGGCCCCCGTACCGCCTGTTCACGCTGATGCTGGTCCCACAGTGTGACCTGGGTCCCTGTACGGCCTCCCATTGCTTCCACTCTGCCATGTACCTCTTTGAAATCTCCTCACACTCCTGCGGTTGTCCATTTTGTCATAGGTTGCTGGCAGATTAGCGGCCTCCCATAGGTGCCGCCAGGCCCCATATCGGCCATGGGCCCCCGTACCGCCTGGTCACGCTGCTGCTGGGCCCACAGTGTGACCTGGGTCCCTGTACGGCCTCCCATTGCTGCTGCCAGGAGGCAGCAGGGTCGCAGCTGTGTCAGTGGAGGCAAACGGCCACGGAGTAGAGCAGCAGCTCCACTGCAGCCTACCACCACAGCCAGTAGTGGTGCCGGTGTGCACGGAGGAAGTAGCAGTCAGCCAGTGAGGAGTAGCGGGTGCAAAGTTTCCTACTCGGCGGTGTGGCAAGTTTTCGTCAAGCCGCCCGAGGAAGTAAACGTAGCCGTATGTCGACTATGTGGCCAGAAAGTCAAGCGTGGCCAGGGGGCCCATGTTGGGACTACAGCGTTGCGTCAGCATATGCAGCGTCGCCATTCGGTGGCCTGTGAAAAACGTGATAAAGATACGGCGGTTCTGCCTGCCCCAGCCCAGGGTTCCATTTTGTCATAGGGTGCTGGCAGATTAGCGGCCTTCCATAGGTTACGCCAGGCCCCATATCGGCCATGGGCCCCCGTACCTCCTGGTCACGCTGCTGCTGGTCCCACAGTGTGACCTGGGTCCCTGTACGGCCTCCCATTGCTTCCACTCTGCCATGTGCCACTTTGAGGTCTCCTTACACTCCTGCGGTTTTCCATTTTGTCATAGGTTGCTGGCAGATTAGCGGCCTTCCATAGGTGCCGCCAGGCCCCATATCGGCCATGGGCCCCCGTACCTCCTGGTCACGCTGCTGCTGGTCCCACAGTGTGACCTGGGTCCCTGTACGGCCTCCCATTGCTTCCACTCTGCCATGTGCCACTTTGAGGTCTCCTTACACTCCTGCGGTTTTCCATTTTGTCATAGGTTGCTGGCAGATTAGCGGCCTTCCATAGGTGCCGCCAGGCCCCATATCGACCATGGGCCCCCGTACCTCCTGGTCACGCTGCTGCTGAGCCCACAGTGTGACCTGGGTCCCTGTACGGCCTCCCATTGCTTCCACTCTGCCATGTGCCACTTTGAAATCTCCTCACACTCCTGCGGTTGTCCATTTTGTCATAGGTTGCTGGCAGATTACAGGCCTTCCATAGGTGCCACCAAGCCCCATATCTGCCATGGGCCCCCGTACCGCCTGGTCACGCTGCTGCTGGGCCCACAGTGTGACCTGGGTCCCTGTACCGCCTCCCATTGCTCCCACTCTGCCATGTGCCACTTTCAGGTCTCCTCACGCTCCTGCTGGTTTCCATTTTGTCATAGGTTGCTGTATGGCCTCCCATTGCTGCTGCCTCCACCGCCACACTGTGGCTCCAAACACTGGTTTTGGCCCCGTGACTGGCCAAAGGAGTGAAGTGTGCAGTGATTCTAAGATCGACGGCACTCATCTGCATGTCATACTGACAGACAGTATTATTTCTCTTCCCCAGCAGACTCCAAGGGCATTTAAATTAAAGGTACAGTGTTCTGCACTAATATTAAGTCTCTCTGAAGCCTAGAAACACCCTTTTTTAAGTTAAATTCACAGCGAATTTATTCGACTCGAATCGAATATTGTCCACGAATTCGCCGAATCAGTCGAATCGAATTTTTCATTTCTTCGCTCATCTCTAGCTATTACCATCAGTAACACATGCAGCCACTGTGAGTAGCAGCAGCTACATACAGTATATAGTGCTGTGTTCTGAGAGCAGTATGGGGGCTGAAATCTGGTTGGGCTGAGTGTTGCGCAGGAATCATTGTATTTTCTGAAAGAATACAAGGATTTCTGTGATTGGCAGAGGTGGAAAGGTGGGCAGATGATGTCACAACCTCCACCCCAGCCAAGCAGGGGAAGCCTAGTATTGTTTAGTTTCAGGAATGGGAGGAGACGTGTCCATCCCACTGCCAGGACACAGCTGATGCTATATTCAGATTATACAGTGTGGCACATCATCTGGGGGGTATTTACCATGAGGCAAACAAGGCATTTGCCTTGGGTGTTATTTGTCAGGGAGGGCGGTGCCACCTCCCAGAAGAAGGGATGCTGATTGTCCTGCTCGCTCTGTGCTCTGCTTTTAGCCAACGGTTCCTGTGTGGTGACATTTCACAGATGACTGGAATCGGATGGTGCTGTGTATGAGAAGGATCCGAAGAGGCACTGGAGCTGGGCGGCAGATGGAAGAACAAGGTGAGGGGAGTCGGGGGAGCAGCCGTGAGATTCCTTGAAAGGAGCTGGGTGAGTGGTATAGGCAGCAATGATGGAGCAGAGGGCTGTCAGTGGGAATTAAGACATCTAAAAATTGTTTAATTCTGGAGAGCTGTGATGGTGAGTCGCTCTTTCTCCTCCGGGGTGGAGGGGGGGGATTTTACATGTTGCCTAGGGCAGCACAAAACCTAAATACACCACTGCACATTTGTTAGTGAAGGTAATAATATATTTTATACAGCTCTCACAGCAGACACATCTGTTAGTGGAGGCAATAGTTTGTTTTATACAGAACTCAATGCAGGCACATTTGTTAGTGAAGTTTATAGTCCATTTGGATCATCTTGGTCCAAATAAATATTTGAAAGTGACAGAAAGCTGAAGTTAGGTTTTGAGCCTCACTCTGAGCACAGGAAATTGACCGTGCATTGTCTGGTGTTCTAGACTCCATGCTCATGAGTATGGATGAGCTGAGTGTTCAAACCAAACTTAGGCTGTTCGCATTAAAACCAAGCTTTAAGGAAATGCTGCAGAAATACATTCCATAATGCTGTCATTGTCCAAAGTCTTGCATCTGAACTCTTAAAGTCCAGTGCAGAACTTTGACAAATGATGGTTTTTACACAGTTGCAGCCCATACACTATAAAAGGCTTATGTCCTGACAAGTGTGGGGTACTAAGGGGGTGCGGTCAACTCTGAATGCAGACTTACTGAGGGTGCTGTGGCCAACTGACACTAATCTTTTGCTGTTGCACCATGTTGCCCCACAGTGCTGTGCAATACAAAAGAAAAATGTTAGGCAGTCACAGCACCCCCTGCGAGTCTGCATCTGCAGCTTCCGTTACAGCATGGAGCTCAGAGTGAAAGGAAATCTTCTCCCCTGCTCCACCCATCACTTTCCTTCTCTTATCCACACTTTAAAATTAGGCATCTAGGCATGCAGAATGCTTCTTCAAAAATTTCTGAAAGAATGGGGCGCTCTCAGGAGCTCAGTGAATTCAAGCATGGTACCATGATAGGTTTCCACCTGTGCAATATGTTTTCATGGCTGAGCAGCTACAACCAAGCTTTACATCACCAGGTGCAATGCGAAGCGTCAAATGCAGTGGTGTAAAGCACGCCACCACTTGACTCTAGAGCAGTGTAGACATGTTCTCTGGAGTGATGAATCATGCTTCTCTGTCTGACAATCTGATGGACATGTCTGGCTTTTGCGGTTGCCTGGAGAATGGTACTTGCCTGACTGCATTGTGCCAAGTGTAAAGTTTGGTGGAGGGAGGATTATGATGTGGGGTTGTTTTTTAAGGGGTTGGGCGTGGCCTCTTAGTTGCAGTGAAGGGAAAATCTTAAGGTGTCAGCATAGCAAGTGTCAGGGAACGAGAAGATCACTGCGGCGCACGAATCTGCACATGCATAGGATCCCGACAAGACATACAGGCAGGCGGGCACTAGGACCCAGGCGCGCCTGTCGGCGCCGGGTGGGCTATTTAAACTGGCCATTGCAATGTCCGTATGGTCTTGATCCTCTGCTTGTGTGCTGATCCTTGTTGCCGAACCCAGCCTGATCCTGATCACTGCTGACCATCTCCTGCCCTGACCCCTGACTTGCCTTTGACCACTCTTCTGCCTGCTCCTGATCATCTGACTTCCTGTTGCTGAACTTGGCCTGTGACCTGACTATCCTCTGACTGCTGCTCTGTTCCGTTCTGCCTCCACAGTTACCGACCCGGCCTGTCTGACTCCACTACTTGCTTCACGGTGTGTCCACATCCATCCATCCTGCACGGATCCATCCGTTTACTGCTCAGGTCTGCCCTGCCTCTTCACATCAGGCTCTTATTCAGCTTCGTCCTGCTGGCGGTCCTCTCTACTACAGTTGGGTGTACCCGGGAGCCACGATCTGGTCTCAGCCTGCTCCAAGTCCATCCCCATCATCAGGGGCTCTGGTGAACAAGCAGACTGGGGCTTGGACTCCGCGCCCTGGGGAATCCCGGACTGTGGATCCATAGAGCTACCGTTAGCGAGTATGTGACAGTACCATACGGCCATGACTGAGCCTGGAAGAGGACCCTCTCCTTTGGATGAGATATGCCATCACCTGACGGCGCTCACCCAGGCCGTTAAGACATTACAGGAGGGATATACACACCTGGAAGAACGTATCCAGACCCTAGCTTCACCAGCGGCCACATCTTCAGATCCGGCTGCTCCCTTCAAGGGATTCCACTGAACCTCGCATCGGTACGGTGGTCACACTACCTCCACCTGAACCCCATCTGCCTACGCCAGAACGTTTCAATGGGGATCGAAGTTGATACAGACTTTTCAAAACGCATGACAGCTATACTTCGATCTACAGCCACGAACATTCTCCTCAGAATCCGTGAAGGTAGGGTTCATCATATCCTTACTGCAAGGTGAACCCCAGGGTTGGGCCCATCGTCTGCTTGAAGTTCGCCATCCGCACCTGAATTCTGTAATAACTTTTTTCAACACGATGGCTCAGTTGTATGATGACCCGAAGCGGGCTACTTTTGCTGAGGCAGCTTTACACGCACTCCGACAAGGTCACCGAGCAGCAGAGGATTACGCTTCTGATTTCAGACGCTGGAGCGGCGATACTAGATGGAACTATGCAGCCCTACATCATCAGTTTCGCTTGGGCCTATCTGAACACCTTAAGAATGAGCTAGCTAGAGTGGGCATACCTGACTCCTTGGAGGACCTAATAGCGTTGGCCATTCAGATTGACCATAGGCTGTGTGAACGTAGGCTAGAGAGGTCCAGTCAAGTCCAGAGGCCTACATGGGTGCTACCGCGGTTCCCGCTCCAGCCCAATCCTCCTGTCAGGAACCAGGATTCTGAGGCTACTGATATACCTGAGCCAATGCAACTTGGATTGATACGACCATCATTAACGTCAGAAGAACGCCAAAGATGTCGGTTGAATAACCTCTGTCTTTATTGTGGAGAAGCAGGCCATTATGTGCGCTCTTGTCCAGCGAAATTGAGTAAGTGTCTCTCCGTCTCTTCTGCTGTGTCCCCAGCTTATCTCGATAGCTCAACTCATCTAGCCATGCCCATTTCATTCCAGATTTCCGGAAGAACCGTGTCGGTGATGGCGATTATTGATTCAGGGGCCTGCAGCTGTTTCATAGACCTAAACTTTGCAGCCCATCAGTGTATCCCTTTACAGACCAAGGAGCACGGTTTGAACATCTTCCTGGCCGATGGATCCCGTATTAAATCCGGACTGGTAGAACGAGAGACCCCACCAATCCGCACTATGGTTGCCAGCCACCATCAGGAGATCCTACGTCTGGACGCCATCGCGTCCCCGTTATTTCCAGTCATTTTGGGACTTCCTTGACTACGAGAGCATGACCCCCAAATCGACTGGAAGACGGGGTCAATCCAATTCCTTTCATCTTACTGTCGGAACAATGTGTACCCAAGATACCCTCGGTTACACAGACCCTACTGTGCATGGACTCTGACGCAGAACTGTCTCAAGTAATCCCCTCGGTTTACCATGGCTACCTTGACATGTTCAGTAAACAGGAAGCAGACATTCTCCCTCCTCTTCGAGCCTACGATTGCCTGATTGACCTATTCCCCGGGTCTGAGATCTCATTCGGACGAATCTTCCCTTTATTGGAGCGAGAGTTAGGAGTGTTAAAAGATTACATTGATGAGAACCTCCAAAAGGGATTCATCCGTCCCTCCACTTCACCAGCTGGAGCCGGAATTTTCTTTGTGGAGAAGAAGGATAAGTCCCTGAGGCCTTGCATGGACTATCGGGATCTGAATAAAATCACCGTAAAAAAACGTTATCCCCTTCCTTTGGTTCCTGAACTGTTTCAAAGACTGAAAACTGCTACTATCTTTACTAAATTGGATCTGAGAGGAGCCTATAACTTGGTCCGCATACGAGAAGGGGATGAATGGAAGACAGCCTTCCGCACTCGGTTGGGTCATTTTGAGTATTTGGTCATGCCGTTTGGATTGTGCAACGCACCTGCCATGTTCCAGCATTTTATTAATGATGTCTTCAAGGATTACTTAGATATTTTTATTGTCATCTACCTAGATGACATTCTGATTTTTTCCTCGTCCCTGGAGGTACACCGAGGTCATGTCAGGAGCATGTTGGAGCGACTTCGCCAGCACAGGCTTTACGCCAAAGCAGAAAAATGTAGTTTCGAGCAGCATAGCATTCTGTTCCTGGGATTGATTATCTCTACTGCAGGAATTGCCATGGACCCCCAGAAAATTTCTGCAATTTTGGAGTGGCTGGTGCCCTCAGACAAGAAACGTATTCAGCGGTTCATCGGCTTTGCTAATTTTTATCAGAAATTTATTAAGAACTTTTTGGGCCTTGTGTCACCTATTACCCAGCTCACAAAGCTGGGGGTTCGCTTCAATTGGACCCCTGAGGCGCAGGTTGCTTTTGAGACCCTGAAAGAATTGTTCACAGCAGCACCCATCTTAAGCTATCCCAACTCTTTTCTTCCTCACATCCTGGAGGTGGATGCATCCAAAAACGCAGTGGGGGCAGTCCTTTCACAAAGGAAAGGCCTCAAGGAGCTTATGCACCCAGTAGCCTTCTTTTCCAGAAAACTTACTCCGGCAGAAAGGAACTATGACGTTGGAGACCGAGAACTTTTGGCAATAAAGACGGCATTGGAAGAATGGAGGTACTTGATGGAGGGGGCCATGCATCCGATCTTGATATATACGGACCATAAGAACCTTGAATATTTAAGAACAGCTAAGCGCCTTAAACCACGCCAGGCCAGATGGGCACTGTTTTTCTCAAGGTTTGTTTTCCACATAACTTACAGGCCGGGGTCTAAAAACACGAAACCAGATGTGCTCTCGTGCATGTTCGAGGACCCAAAGGAATCTCCAAAGCCAGACACCATCCTGCACAGCAGGGAATTTCTTGTTGTTACAATCAGAACTCTTGTCTAAATTACAAACGGTGTCCGTAGGAATACCCAATCCACTGGGAGTCTTGGTACAGAGCAGAGAAGGGCTCTTATGGAAAGGGGAGCAAATCTTGGTTCCCGAGGAAGCACGAACTCTTTTCCTGGGTTACTGCCACGATCACCCGATGGCAGGTAATTTTGGGGTGTTCAAGACTTTGGAGCTGGCACAGCGCATGTTCTGGTGGCCGAGTATGGCTAAGGACTGCAAGGCATATGTGAGAACTTGCACCATCTGCAATAGAAATAAGTCCACCAGAAACAAGGCTTGGGGCTTACTACGACCCTTGCCAGTACCTGATAGACCGTGGATAATGATATCAATAGACTTCATAGTAGAACTTCCACCTTCCCAAGATCATACTGCTATTTTCGTGTTGGTGGATCACCTATCAAAGATGGCCCACTTCCTACCATTAAGGAATACACCTTCTGCTCCTGAGACTACGCAGATCTTTATTAAGGAAATTGTAAGGCTCCATGGAGTTCCTAAAGATATTGTTTCTGACCGAGGGGTACAATTCACCTCGAGGTTCTGGAAGGCATTATGCCAAACATTGGAAATCAAGTTGTCCTTTTCTTCTGCGTACCATGCGCAAACAAATGGGCAGACTGAACGGACCAACCAAACCTTAGAACAATACCTCAGATGTTACACATCTTTTCTCCAGGATGACTGGGTGGCACTCTTGCCCTTAGCGGAGTTTGCCTACAACAATGCGAGTCATTCCGCCACTAAGTAATCTCCGTTCTTTGCCAACTACGGGTTCTACCTTCCTACTTGACCTGATCCCAGAGATCTCGGTTCCTGCTGCTCAGGATACACTGAATTTTTTGGCATCTAATAACAAAGTGTACCAGGAGGCAGTTGCGAAGGCCTAGGAAGACAACAAAAGGGTATTTGATAGAAGGAGAAGGGGGGAATTGATCCTGCACCCGGGAGACCAAGTCTGGTTGGCAACATCCAACCTGAAGATGGCGTGTCAAGGAAATTGGCACCCAAGTTTGTGGGCCTATTCCGGGTAAAACACAAAATTAATGATGTTGCCTACGAGTTAGCGCTCCCAGAATCCTCCAAATTACACCCAGTTTTTCTCGTGTCTTTATTGAAGCCTGCAGCACCAGATCCCTTTCCTGATCATAGGTCAAGACCCCCGGAGGAAATAGACATTGATGGGGAAGAGGAATTTGAGGTCGAGGCAATTGTAGACTGCAGGAAAAGGAGGGGTCAGACGCAGTACCTCATTACGTGGAAGGGTTATGGCCTAGAGGAAAATTCTTGGGAACCAGCTCAGAATGTCCATGCTATGAGACTAATTCAGGAATTTTTTCATAACCATCCACAAAAGAGGAGTCGGTTGGGCATCCGAAGGCTGCCCATAAGGGGGGGGGGGCAATGTTAGGGAACGAGAAGATCGCCACGGCACACGAATCTGCACATACGTAGGATCCCGACAAGACATACAGGCAGGCGGGCACTAGGACCCAGGCGCGCCTGTCACCAATGACGGTGCCGGGCAGGCACTAGGACCCAGGCGTGCCTGTCGGCGCTGGGAGGGCTATTTAAATTGGCCATTGCAAGTCCAAGTTGCCGTATAGTCTTGATCCTCTGCTTGTGTTCTGATCCTGTGAGTGTACCTTGTTGCCGAACCCAGCCTGATCCTGATTACTGCTGACCGTCTCCTGCCCTGACCCCTGGCTTGCCTTTGACCACTCTTCTGCCTGCTCCTGATCGTTTGGCCTGTGACCCGACTATCCTCTGCCTGCTGCTCTGTTCCATTCTGCCTCCACAGTTACCGACCCGGACTGTCTGACTCTGCTACTTGCTTCACGGTGTGTCCGCATCCATCCATCCTGCACGGATCCATCCGTTTACCTCTCAGGTCTGCTCTGCCTCTTCACATCAAGCTCTTATCCAGCTACGTCCCACTGGCGGTCCTCTCTACTACAGTTGGGTGTACCCGGGTCCTGGTCTCAGCCTGCTCCAAGTCCATCCCCACCATCAGGGGCTCTGGTGAACAAGCAGACTGGGGCTTAGACTCCGCACCCTGGGGAATCCCGGACTGTGGATCCATAGAGCTACTGTTAGCAAGTACGTGACAGCAAGACATTTTGAACAATTACGTGCTCCCAACTTTGTGGGAAAAGTTTGGGGATGGCCCCTTCCTGTTCCAACATGATTGCGCACCAGTGCAAGGTCTATAAAGACATGGACAAGCGAGTTTGGGGTGTAGGACCTTGACTGGCCTGCACAGAGTTCTGACCTTAACCCAATAACACAACTTTGGGATGAATTAGAGCAGAGACTGCGAGCCAAGTCTTCCCATCTGAGATCAGTGCCTGACAAATGCGCTTCAAGGATGGTCAGACATTCCCATAGACACATTCCTGAACCTTGTGGACAGCCTTCCCAGAAGAGTTGAAGCTCTTATAGCTGCAAAGGGTTGGTCATCTCAATATTGAGCACTACGGACTAAGGCTGGGATGCCATTAAAGTTCATGTGCGTGTAAAAGCAGGTGTCCCAATACTTTTGGCAATATAGTGTGTATATATATATATATTAGCTACTATCAAGGGCGGACTGACAACTCATGGGGCCCCGGGCAATAGGGGATCATGGGGCCCCTGTGTCCTTGCCCAAACTCAAACAAACATATGAAAAAGGTACCAAGGGCATCTCATGGGGCCCCCTACTGACCCCGGGCCCTCGGGCAGTGCCCGAGTTTCCAAATGGTCAGTCCGCCCCTGGCTACTATTACATTTTACATAAAACACCAAAACATTATATATATAAAACATTATACATATTTAACATATGAGTTTGAACAATAATATTACCATGCAGCAAAGGACTGTAAAAATCTATACAAAGAGCAAGCTATGAAAAATCAGAATAAGGTCACTTTAAAGTCTGTTTTGCATGTTAAATATTCACTTTGTTTTGTGCTTGTATCTTATTAATAATTAAACATGTTGCTGGATAAAGGTGTAATATCTGCTCCAGTCACAGTCAATAAAATTTCAATCACTGAGTAAGAGGCCCCCAGTGTGCAGCTAATGAAACCTCTGCCTTAACTCAAACCCAGTTCATGGAGGTTTTAGGAGGCAGGAAGGGGATCTTGTGGTATAAGCTTCAGTAAACCAGCTTTCAAAGATCTATTCCCAGTTGCCAAATTAGTAGCCACAAAAGTAAGAATGTGTTTATATCTTGCACTTACCCTGTGCTCTGAAGATTCAGAGGTAACATAAAAGCAACACTTCATAAAGACAGGAGGAGGAGGCAGCTAGTGACTGATTTACACCATCCACTCATCTTCTTAATGGAAATAGCAAAGGCTTTATAAAACGTGATGTGTCTTTTTTGTCATAGGGATTGACAGCTGAGAATAAATCATTGGTCTTTGGTACTTTTTTTTAATCCAGATTTCAGGCAGCAACAAACCCAAAGATCCTATACTGCATGTTTTACGCAAGATATTAGCTATTTATTAGTGAACGTTATTCCCAATATTTTCAATTAAGAAGACAGTTAATTAACAGTGGTACATTCCATAAAATTCATCTGCGGGCTCACGTTTTACTGTCCAAATCCTCTCTGTGGACACCCCATTAACATTGTTTTGTTGTATTTTGCTCTAAGGCTTTAAAATTGCCTTGTAAAAAGTATATGACATTGTCATTCACTGGTTAGAAGATCCTTCATGCAGCTAGCAGGAAGAGGAATTTGCAGGGTGCTCTACATTACATCCTGGTCACTTAGGGCTTGCTTGATGATGCCAATACTGCCTTAAACATATTGGACAAGTATGCATTGAGAAGACTGGTTCCTCCAAGCACAGAGAGCGGGCAGGCGTGACTGGTCTTTTCAGCAGGAAGCTTTTGGATTTCAGTTCTCACTAACCAGTCTGTTATTATCATTTTCAACAAAACAATAGGAAACAAGATTTCCTATAGCTGAGCTATTTACTGCACTTGATTGAATTTTAATTCCAGCACTCCTACAAAGCCAGTGTATCGACTATCTTCTTTGTGCTGACACTGCCAAGATCCCTGCTATGCCGCTGTTTTATTTGCTGTGCTTATTAATCTTAGTCTGAGAGCCAATCAGAATGGTTTCAAGAAACACATTTCTTTGATTAGGCACAGGGATTGTGGGACAATGCAGTGTACTATTTGTTCCTATTGTCCCAATGTTTGCCTACTTTTGTTTTCTCTGACAGACTGATCTAGCTTACTGTGCTGTTCCACAGTGTGTCCCAAACAGTGTGTAGTTTTAACCAAAGATTGTTTTTATTCTTTTATTAAATATGATTTGTTAGGGCACGGGTTGAAAACCGTTAGGAATAAAACATGAATATTACACACTTCGTTAAAATTTGTAATCCCAATAGTTAGGAAAATATGCTTGAAGTTGCATCTAAGCAACAAACATTTTTTTTTTGCAAAAGTTTATGTTGTTTCAATTTTCTCATACAGGGGTTAGCTTCCACTGTGTGATGAGGCACTCACTTTTGCAGCAGATGTCATATAGTGTTTCTATTTTTTTCATCTAACCCCTGTATTTATTCATGAATAATACATTTAAACTGTTATCAGAAGATAGCTAAATTTTCTAAAGACCATACAGCAGCAGACAGACTAGAAGGTGGAGGATCAAGGTGGGGAGCCAATCAAGATCAATTCGAGTGTGTTGTAAATGTGCTTACAAGAAACATGCTGATAAGAAGAGAGACAGAGTGAGAAGACAGATGACTTAATCAATATCCTGCTGCTCCTTTCACTGTCCAGTCAGCAGTATGGGATGGGAGCCAATAGCAGAGATAGTGGAGCTATCTTCTTGGCTGTGCTGTCTACCACTGCTCTGTAATTCTCAGATCTGATTGGAGAGAAATACTAATCCATTGGCAGGTAAAACAGCCCCTTAAGCGTTTGATCTAATTATCTTGCGTTTAGCCTGGAGTTTGGTTTTAAGCCATTTGCTTCAAATTTATGCAGTAGAAGTTGCATACTCTGTACTCATCTTAGAAATAGATTTTCTTAATATGAACAAATCTATATAGGCAAGTCAGTTCTTGTGACCCAGGGTTCAATTGGAAGAAGTGGTACAAGTTTCCAGCCAGCACAACTCACACAGTGAACCAGATGAAGTGGCTCTAAAGTTAAAACATTGTTTACAGTAGTCTCCCTAGTGGTCTGATTATGTCCATATTTCTGTGCTCAAAGCGGTACATTTTTTTGTATGGAAATATTTATTTTTTTATTATAGGCCTGTAATTTTTAGGAATAACTCACTGAAATCTGTCCGAACAAGAGTCTAGTAAACATCCCGGATATGTTAAAATTTGAAACACAAAATCATACATTATAATTTAATAAATAATCAAAAAAATAATATTATAATAATAATAAATGTAATTAAATAATATAATCAAACCAAAAACACTGAAATCTGAACTATAGCGCCAAGTTCGCACATCACTGAGCAAAGTCGCAAAATTGTTTTCAGTGTCTGATGACGAATTTGCCCGTAAATCATTATCACTCAATTCTTCAAGTGGTTCTGATTTACTATCGCTGTTCTCTAGCTGGTCTAAAACCGCTTTTGACCTAAAGGGACGCTTTTTGGACGCCATGGACATTTCTCAGTTTCTAGGCAGAAAGAACGGTAAAAATGCAGGCAGAACACAGGACAAAGCACTAGGGACAAAATGTATGTGAAATGCTTTGATAAATGTTTTACTATGTGATTTTAGTGAATTTAGTGAATGTCACTTTTACAACTTTCAAATTTCCCACCAGTTCCGTCCAAGTATGTCCCGACGTCGCGGGGAACAGAACCCAGAAGACAGATGCCAGCATCTGCCGGAGGACATTGTCGGGGACGCTGCAGGAGGGACATTGCGGGAGCGCAGGACAAGGTAAGTGAAGAAGAGATCCCGGAGCAGCACTGCAGGGTATTCCCGAGTGTAGCTCGGGGTTACTGCTTGTGGTGCTGAAACTTTACCCCGAGCTACACTCGGGAATACAGCCAGGGAGGTTAATGCATTTTCCGCATTAAAGTAAAACTTTTTCCATTACTTGTTCATTCGTCCCTCCTTAAATACTTTCCTGTGTCTTCTCTAAATTCAGCACGGTGCCCATCTGCAGCAGTGCTGCTCTCTCTTGCTCCTCTAACAGGCTTCACTAAGAGCAGCAAGATTAATTGGCTGCTGCTGCTGTCAATCAAATCCTATGAGGAGAGAGTAGGGAGACTGTGTGTCGGTGGATTCACACAGCTCAGCTCAGGAGCATGTCTGCACGGGTACCCTCTCAGCACATGGCTTGCTATGGGGGGAGTGGAGAATTCCAGTGGGGGGATGCTAGAAAAGGAGGTAAAGGACTGCTCTGTGCAATACTATTGTACAGGGCAGGTAAATATAACATTGATTTTATTTTTAGGAAAACATCACCTTTAGAACCACTTTAGGTGATTCAAACAGTGTCATTTCACACATAGGCTTTCAGTGATGTCCTACTTGAAGTAATACAGTGTCACATGGCCGTTGGGTGTTGATGTTGTTATGGTTGTACTGTGTTACAGTCTGTTACACACAGCACAGCCATCAAGGTCAGTACCCAACAGCCATGTGACATTGTAAAGAAGCGATTGAGAACCTGCTGTGCTGTGATCATAATGAGGATGATGAGTAGCAGTGGGAAGTCTGGGTACTCTAAGGATTCTATTCAGATTAGTGTGTCAGTCACTGTCACTAACTCTGTGCAGCCTAACCACTAGCCTGTGCACCGACACATTCCATGGGTATTAGTTCTGCTGCAGGAACTTACTGAGGGAGCGTAGTGGTTCTACATAAGAATCAATTCACCAGGGAAGGCATACAGTAGGTAGTGGGCCAGAACTAGAATTTGTGCAGGTGAACTCATGCAGAGCAACTTGCAGCACATGATTGTCTGCCTGCCTCAAAAAATGGGAAAAAAGTCCCTCCTCTTAGTTCTCTGACCAACCATCCAGTCAAAGAACATGAAAATGCTGATGTGATTGTACCCCTGCTAGATGGTCCCAGTGTTGCTAACTCAAAATCTGATTGGTTAAAGCTACAGTTTAATTTCCATTTACTGGTCTCAAGTCTCAAGGAAAAGGTACTTGACCCTTGCAGCACATGATGGCTATTGGGAGTGAAATATGGTTGGATAAAAGCTGTAACATAAACATACACTACTGGAGGCAAGGAAACCAAGAGAAAAGCTATGAAATGAAGAGAATACACTATTGGGAATATTTTTAAATTGGGAATAATTGAAATTTAAAAATGATGGGAATAATTTATGGAAAAACTATATTATTATTATTATTATTATTATACAGTATTAAAATGTAAGTCAGTGATTCTGTGATTTAGGCAGTGTTTAGGCCAGCAAAGAAGGCCTTACTGGTCATAATGGCCCAAAACACTGGCATCCTATCTTGAAAGTAGGGTTCTGTTGCTCTGTAAGTAGTGAACTGGTTACTGACCCTTTAGACTACTTTTTAACAATTCATTAATAAGGATGAGAGGAGTGATTTTGTAAAGTTAAGTTTATCATAAAACTATAGATTTTGCTGAATAAGAAACTTTCAATTGTGCTAAGCAAGCTGTCCTTTTTATTGGGTGTGGTTTAGGGCCCTTTCTAGGGTAGTTTAGTATATTTGGGTATATTTATAAAACAGTGACTGTGATATTCACCAACATTCACTGCAGGAAAATCTTCATATTGCATGCATTTTAAATTATAGCAATTAATTAACCTGCAGTGAATGTTTGGAGAATGTTTGATTTATAAATATACCATGTTCTTTGTATTTGTGTGTAGTTGAGTGCTATTTGAATGCTTATACTTGGATTTTTTATTTTACAATTTTTACTGTTATATTCTTTTTCCCTAAGAGCCATTTAAAGCCCACTGCAACCTTTATAGCACACACATAATCTCTCAATTTACGTTCTAAACTGATTCATGTGTTTCTCCAAAATGGCAAAATTCCTCAATATTTTGATTGAAATTTCAGAGAAATTAAAATTATCAAGCCTGCTAAGCCCTAGACAGTAATATACTGGGTAAATACAGTTATTTAAATATCAGCAAAAAAAAGGAAATATTGGGGATCAAACATTTTTCATACACACTGGCATATCCTCCATGCATGCCTTGTGTTTCAAGCCCACTGGCCCCAAAGGGAAAGGGGCCCCCGGTGTTCTCACACACTACACAAAATGATCAAAAAACACCATTCGGAGTACGAACAGTGACTTCCATCACCTATCAAATGTCACCTTTTTAGCTCCTAATGCATTCTTACTGCTGCCCACCATGACCCTGTACTCTGATGCAGGGGCGGACTGACAACTCATGGGGCCCCCCGGCAATAGGGTATCATGGGACCCCTGTGTCCCTGTGTCCTTGGCCAAGCTCAAAAAAGCCTATGAAAAAGGTACCAGGGGCATCTCATTGGCCCCCTACTGACCCTGGGCCCTCGGGCAGTGCCCGAGTTTCCAAATGGTCAGTCCGCCCCTGCTCTGATGGCACTAGTCACAATCTGCAATACAAAGTCAGCACTGTAAGCTGTGCCTATTTCACCACAAGATATTCAGTTACACATTCCTGGTCTCCTATAGGCTGTCAGATCCCGAGACACTGAACCACCTCTACTACTTGCACTATGCTGCTCAAAGCACTCTTCCTCCACTATGCGCAATATATACAGTATATATTATTATAATACAGGATTTATATAGCGCCAACAGTTTGCACAGCGCTTTACAAAATTAAGGTAGACATTACAGTTACTATATATATATATATATATATATATATATATATGCACACACTGTATATATACACTGTATATATACACATATATACACAAAGGGCATTCAGTTCAAACCGGGACTATTCATTTTACAGGTATAAAAAGGGATGCTGGCAGTACTTCACACAGCACTAGGTGGCAAATTTGTCCTATTACTGATAGGTGGCGCACATGTTGCGGACCAGTCCAGAGACCATTAATTAAGATGGCAGACAACAGTGTAAGTTATTGCATGGAACAGCATGTGATAATGAAGTTTCTTGCAATAAAGGGCATAAAACCAATGGATATCTACAGAAGACTTTAAGCACAGTATGATGATGAGACACTTAGCCGCAGTAAGACTTTTGAATGACGTAAACATTTAAAAAATGTTCGGACGTCCGTCAATGATGATCCCAGCAGTGGTGCCCACAGCAGTCATTCCTGTGAACGTTCAGCACATGAAATGCCTGATCCTGGATAATCGACGTATAAGCTGTCGTGAAATTGCACAAGAGACTAATCTTTCTGTGGGAAAGGTGAACACAATGATGACGAAGTGAAGCAGGTTGTCCTAGGATTGTTCAGAAGTACTGACAAATCTTTCTATGCTGAAGCTTTCCAGGCATTGATTAAACACTGGGATAAGTGTATAAATGTAGCTGGGGAGTATGTTGAAAAATAAATGCAGTTACCACTTGAAATTTGTTCATTTATTATATAAACTCAAACGTTTGACTTGAACGTCCCTACACACATACATATATGAACCAGGACAGGCCTGTACCTGGCATCTCCAGAATCTTGCCTCCAATTCCACCTCCTTCAATCCCTGTAAATGGGCAAACCATGACAGGCTGGCCAAGAACCTGACCAAGTACTATCCATGTTATTTGACTTTGATCATGCGCAGTACAGTCACATAGTACACAATACATTCAGACAGGGCACTCATATATGGTATACTGCACACATAAACAGAGAATCATCCTATCCTCCCCACCTAGCACCAATGCCCCCCTTCATCCCCTATTTAGCATCAATGCCCCCTTCTGCCCCTACTTAGCACAAATTCCTCCTCTCTTTCCATTTAGCATCAATGCCATCCCACTTAGCACCAATCCCTCTATCTCCCCCACTTAAGCAGGGAATAATTATATTTTTTTCCTTTAACCAGCTGGTTGAATTAAAATAAAATTGGGGATTTGGGAATCCCTCCCACAGAGGTTTTGTATCCTGACATCAGGAAGAGTTCCCCACCATCATGATCAGTGTTACCTGCTATAGCCATTGGTACTGATCAAGTGAAAAAAACAGGCTGATTGTACAGAAGTCGACTGAGAGACTGACTTCTGTACGACCAGCCTGCCCATAGATGGATCCAAATTTGGTCAGTCCCTGCTGAACCAGCAAACTTTACATCCATCTATGGCCAGATCTAGTATAAATACCCCCCACAAACACACACACACACACACTTCACACCAATGCCCCCTCTCCCCCCACTTAGTTCCAGCTGCCCTCCCCTCAATTAACACCAATGTCCCACCATTTAGCACCACTGTCCCCTTCTCCTGCTAATCCTTTTTCCTCCCCCTGACCATCAATGGCAGACATTGTTATCTTGTTGAAGAGGAAGAGAGCAGGCAGACACCATCTTTCTTCTACAAAATAAAAAATGTATTCCTCCTGTGGCAAAAGGAAAAAAGATGTACAAATTAGTTGCCAACATGTAAAGTATATATTTGGCCACCAATTTCAAAGCTAGGAAATGAGAATGGGTGGTTTATAATTGAAGAATCACTGTTAGGTCACACCACTTTGATGACTGTGTATCCAAAATAATTCTAAATTGTGGTAGAGTAGACTTAAAAGAACACTGACAAAATATAAAGAGCTGTCCATTTCCAATGACTATATATTGTAATGAAATGCAAACATGAATTTCCAGTGCATTAGTTACCCAGCCAAAACACATCTAAAAATGTTTATCTTTGGTGAATAGGTGTCTTAGAATTAGGCTTTTAGTTGTAATGGTGCCAGCACATAATTATGCAACACAAATATTATTGTAGAACACAGGATGTTACCTGTCCAAAAAGTTTAATTATTTGTAATGGTGAGACAGCGGATGAAAAAATGGGCTTGGGATGTTAATGATGCTAAATACTGTAATCCTACCAAAACATTCATGCAGAACCCAGAATGTTGTCTTGTTAAAAAATGTAAATTATTTTCAGCTGCGAAATGGATTTGAAAAATTGGGCTTGGGATGCCAGTGGTGGTTAAACTCTGTAACCCTATGAAACATTAGAGCAGGGTACAGGATGTTACATTTTAAAACCTTTGAAACTGTGAAATAGCTGTAAAGAAATGGAAATAATCAATTAAAATTGCCAAAGCAAAAAACAACTGCAATGGGTTTCCTATGAGATGGTTATGATGGCTAGTTGACAATGGTGGCAGTAGTTCTAGACCTGTAGAAAGAGGTGTTAATGGGGGCTGGATGTGCTCATGTGGATAAGAGATGATAATGGTGGCAGGTGGTGGAATGTATTTTAGGCCTGCAGTGATGAAAGGAGAGGCTCAGACGGTGCAGAAAATAAATACTTTGGATGGAAGAATACAAAAAAAGTTTAACATCTGTAGCAGGGGCTTGGTAATTGTTGCTGCTCCATAATTGGTTCATTTAACAATTGTCAGCAGATCAACTGCTTCCTGGGACAAGAGGACCCTTTTGTCTGTCACAAAGCACTCTGCAACACTACATGTACTAAATTCAGAGAGGTTGCTGGCTTCAGGGCAGCCCAGCAGTTAATTTGCATACTGTGCAAGTTCTGATCAGTGCAGTGTTTCATCCTTCTTATCCAATAATCAAGGGGGATCATCTACTGAAAGGATGTTAGCATCTGCCCTTGATGCCATATACCCCCCTACCATAGGATGCAATCACTTCCAGTTCAGCAGCATCCAAGCCACATTGTTCATAAAACAGTATTGTTCTGTATTCACATCATTGTGTTGAGTAGGGAGCCAACTATTTGGTATTCACTGCCATTGCACTCTTTTATACTATTGTCAATAAATAACAAGGACTGTCATGCTTGTTAAAAATAAAGATTTCCTAAACCACAGATTTCCCTATTTCCAAAGATCAGGTGGAATGTTTTGGCCAATCACAGCACATTATGATGTCACAGGGGGCGGGGTCACCGTTTGATGTCACCCCTTAGATATTTAAGAACTGTCAGGTCGGCACAGCTGTCAGACAATCGGGAGCCAAAGTCAATAGCGGAGCATTTTTTTTCCTTTTTTTGGTCTGCGGTCTGTGGCGGGCATCGTGATTGAGGTCGGATCTACTTTGCAGGGCATTTTTTTATTTTTGTTTTTAATAAAGGACTTGCTAAAGACTGTCTTCTGTCATTTTTTACACTACACTTTTTTTTGCGGATGGGTAGTGGTACCATGTACCCCATACTCATTCATATAGGGGGGCCTGGGATCTGGGGCCCCCTTGTTAAAGGGGGCTTCCAGATTCTGATAACCCACCTCCCACAGACCTTTACAACCACTTGCCACGGTTGTGAGTAAGTGGCACTTGTCCCCACCAACATGGGGACAAGGGGCTTTGGGGGGGCTCCCTGCCCCAAAGTACCCCCCATTGTTGAGGTCATGGTATGGTTCATGGGGGGTGCTCGCTCGTGCCCTCCCTTTCCTGACCTGCCGAGCTGCAGGCTAGGGTAATGGTCTGGTATGGATTTTGGGGGACCCCGACACCATTTAAAAAAAAAAATTTGGTGTGGCGGGTTCAGAGCATGCTGAAGCGCGCAGTGCGCAGAAGTCGCCAGCTGTCTGCAGAGTCAATAGCTAAAGACCTCTAAACTTCATGTGGCCTTCAGATTAGCACAACAACAGTGAGTAGAGAGCTTCATGGAATGGGTTTCTATGGACAAGAAGCTGCATCCAAGCCTTACATCACCATGTGCAATGCAAAGCATCGAATGCAGTGGTTTAAAGCACACCGCCACTGGACTCTAGAACAGTGGAGACATGTTCTCTTGAGTGATGTATCACGCTTCTCTGTCTGGCAATCTGATGCATGTGTCTGGGTTTGGTGGTTGGCAGGAGAACTGTACTTGCCTGACTGCATTGTGCCAAGTGTAAAGTTAGGTGCAGGGGGGATTATGGTGTGAGGTTGTTTTCCAGGGGTTGGCTTTGCCCCCTTAGCTCCAGTGAAAGGTACTCTTAAAGCGTCAGCATACCAAGACATTTTGGACAATTTAGTGCTCCCAACTTTGTGGGAACAGTTTGGGGATGGCCTCTTCCTGTTCCAACATGACTGCGCACAAGTGCGCAAAGCAAGATCCATAAAGACATGGATAAGCGAGTTTGGGGTGGAGGAACTTGACTGGCCGGCACAAAGTCCTGACCTCAACCCAATAGAACACCTTTGGGATGAATTAGAGTGGAGACTGCAAGCCAGGCCTTCTCATCCGACATCAGTGCCTGACGTCACAAATGTGCTTCTGGAAGAATGGTCAAATATTTCCATAGACACACTCCTAAACCTTGTGGACAGCCTTCACAGAAGAGTTGAAGCTGTTATAGCTGCAAAGGGTGGGCCAACTCAATATTGAACCCTACGGACTAAGACTGGGACCCAATTAAAGTTCATGTGCGTTTAACCACTAGCCTACAGGGCACTTATACCCCCTTCCTGCCTAGGCCAATTTCCAGCTTTCAGCGCTGTCACACTTTGAATGACAATTGCGCGGTCATGCAACATTGTACCCATATGACATTTTTATAATTTTTTTTGAGACAGATAGAGTTTTCTTTTGGTGGTATTTAATCACCTCTGGGATTTTTATTTTTTCTTAAACAAACCAAAAACCACTGAAAATTTTTAGAAAAAAAAACATTTTTTCTTAGTTTTTGTTATACAATTTTGTAAATAAGTGATTTTTCTCCTTCACTGATGTGTGCTAATGAGGCTGCAGTGATGGGCACTGATAGGCTGCACTGATGGACACTGATAGGTGTCACTGATGGGCACTGATGAGGAGGCACTGGTAGGTTGCACTGATGGGCATTGACAGGCATCACTGATGGGCACTGAAAGGCAGCACTGATGCATGACACTGATACATGACACTGATATATGGCACTGATAGGCGGCAGTGATAGGCAGCAATGACTGGCACTGATAGGCGGCACTGACTGGCACTGGTAGGCAGCACTGACTGGCACTGTTAGGCGGCACTGACTGGCACTGATAGGCAGCACTGACTGGCACTGATAGGCGACACTGACTGGCACTTATAGGTGGCACTGATTGGCAGCACTGATAGGTGGCACTGATTGGCATTGATAGGTGGCACTGACTGGCACTGATGGGTGACATTGAAAGGCAGCTCAGATGGGCACTGACATGTGGCATTGATGTGCACTGGTATGCACTGATATGTGGCATTGATGTGGCACTGATGGGCACTGGCACGTGGCACTGATGGGCACTGACACTGATGAGCACTGACAGGTGGCACTTCTGGAGCCACACTGATCATCAGGGCACATTGATCATCAGTGCCCTGATGATCAGTGTACATGTCCCCTCCGCGGAAAGCCGATTACCGTCTCTCTTCTCCTGTCACTAACCGGCATTTCCGTGTTTACATGTGATCAGCTGTGATTAGACACAGCTGACCACATGACCGAGCCGACATCTTCGGCTCTTTCCGTGATCCGCTGTGTCCCTCGGATTGCAGCACTGCGTGCTCCCTGAGCTGCGCATGCACAGTGAGAATGGTAGGATGTCATATGACGTCCTATCAGAACGAGAGAACCACCTTGCGCCCATCATTGTACTATAGGGTGGGAGGAAGGTGGTTAAAGGCAGGCGTTCCTATGCTTTCAGCAATATAGTGTAGCTGTCAGCTAACTGTTAGTAGGACTGCATAGTAAACAGGCATACATATAGCAGGTAAAAATATAGGAGCTTCAAAGTAAAAAGGCAGATGTATACAGGTGAAGATAAAGGAGCTTCATTTAAAAGTGAAAGAATCCACACGAAAACTGTACTTGGGATTGTACTCCACTTTAATTCGTACATCATGGATCCAGATAGGAGTGTGGACGTTCTGCATCAAACTTCAGAGACTACATGTCTGGCTCCAGAAATTCAGTGTATTCCAGCAGATCATCAGTCAGTTCTGCAGGCCTCAAAGCAAGAACAAAGGCAAAAACAATGCGAGCAAAGACCTTATACACTCAAAAAGAGGCTGACTTGATGTGATAGAAAACCGAGTTGGAAGCCAACTCCTTAAGAAAGAAAGCAGAGCTAGAAGCTAGTATGCATGTGCTGCAGACTGAAAGGACTGCAGTAGCAGCATCAGCAGAAGCTGTACTGTCCGAAACTGTGATTGGTTTGAAAGGAGATCGGCTCCAAGATCTTGAGGAAATAACAACTTGCGATTCAATGTAAAGGATTCAGAAATATGTACAGAAGCATGCTCCGGAACAAGTTATGACTGTGTATACTTCTATCAAGCCTATCTCCAACACACTCCCATGGTTTCTTGACTTGATATACTAACAGCCCTCTCCAAGTATTCCTGAACTGCTCCCAGCTTTTTACATTAACTCTGAAACTGTCCCAGCACCAAGGGTACAAGTTCAAGAAAGCAAAAACAATGCTAACCCTCAGCATACATCATGCAACATGGGTTATCATATACCCTCCTTCAGAAATGGCCCATTAGGATCCTCAGGGACAACTGATCTAGCAAAGCCCCCAATTCAGCTACTAGCATTTGATGATCGCTCCGAGAACTATCGGGCATGGAAAAAATCTTTCCTGGGCATCATCAGAGATCTCAGTCCTTACTACTACTAGAGAGGAGCTAGATCTGCTAACAATGTGACTCGGACCAGAGTCATCTCAACAGGCCAAGAGAATCTGGTCTGTATACATTCATGATCTAGCTGCTGGAGTTAAAATGGTATGGCAGAGGTTAGAGGACTGTTATGGCAGCCCTGAGGCTATTGAGAACGCATTGTTTAAGAAATTGAAAGACTTCCTTAAAATCTCTAACAAAGACAACCTGAAGTTAAATAAATTTGGTGATGTGTTGTTGTTGGAGGTCAATGCAGTTAAGACTGAAGACCTTGGTTTATCATCAACCAAGCAAAGACTAAAAATTATCCAAGCTTCATATTCTCAATGTGCAGTAACAAGATGTCAGCAAATGCAAAGAAGATAATCGCAAAGCATGGCAAAAGACCATCAGTGTCAGTCAGAAAGACAGAGGTGTCAGTAACTGATGCACCTTTACATCTGAACAACTCTGAAAATAAGTCCATGGACCTAGGCAGTTCATGCCCAATCCATAAAAAACACTCCCACTGTCAAGGTGTTGTGGATTCAGAAGCAAGTACATTGATGAACGTAAAGCTTACCTCTACGCCATCTGCTTCAGATGTTGCACACCACCAAACACATTGCTAAAGACTGCAAGGTCAATATAAGATGCAGAGAGTACAGTAGTGCCCAGCATACCTTGGCCTTGCATCAAGGTCAAGGCTCTTGGGCAACAGAAACTCCAGCAACCAACAAAGAGCAAGGCGGGAGGAAGATGAACCTATCACATGAACTGTTGCATTGAAGTGTATGGAGATATGTGTAGAAGGGACAAGGTCCAGATCATGTTCCAGGATTTGTTTAGTGACTGTATACCTTTCTAACAAACCTGACTGTTCTGTAAAAATGTATGTGGTGTTAGATGATCAAAGTAATTACTCATTAGCAAACTCAGAGTTCTTTGATGTGTTTAACATTAGTGGAGAAACATTTTCATACACACGAAAAACATGCTCAGGTACTATGGAAAAAACAGGGTGTAGGACATCCAACTTCACTGTTCAGTCTATTGATATGTAAACACACATAAAACTTCCCACTCTCATTGAATGCATTGAATGTGACATGATGCTTGATGACAGGTCAGAAATAAAAACTAGAAATAAAAATTTCCTTCATCTGAAATCCTTAACAGATGAGATCCCTGCAATTGACCCTAATGCCCAAATACCCCTCTTGCTAGGGAGATATATTCTCAGAGTGCACAAGGTTTTGAGCAGATTAATGGACCACATACCGCTGCTTATGCACAATGTTTAGATTTAGATTGGGTCATATTTGGAGAAGTATGCTTAGGTGGGTTTCACACACCGGGAGACCAACTAATTTATGACAAACATGTTGCCTAATGGGCAACCTTCTCTATTCAGTCCATGCACCAGCTATATGCGAGTAATAGAGACCTTTAATACTTGTCAACTACGGCCATGCACTCCCTCCTTATGCCATTCAGGGACAACAGTTCGTAGCATGAACAGTTTAAGTGACAATGTGTTCACTAGAACTCCAAATTATGAAAGACCTGCTATGTCCATCGAAGACCATATGTTCCTTGATGTAGTTGAAAAGGAGACATTTGTGGACAAAGCAAACCACTGGGTAGCACCCCTACCATTTCGTTCACCACGCCCTAGACTGCCAAACAGGGAGCAAGCACAGTAGAGACTCTTTGTTCTACAGTGCTCCTATGCAAGAAAACCTGAAATGAAAGAGCATTTTGTTAACTTTACACAAAAGATCTTTGACCATCTGTCACCCTCAAAGACTAGTGCAGATCAGAGTAGTTTTTGATTTTTATAGAAAAACCAATATTGTGGTGCCTACTTAACTATGCAATATATGTGATAAATCTATTGCGAATCAATTTTGACAAATCCTATTCCAACGGTGATTCATTTTTTATGATGCACCGACATGTTACTATATGTCCTGGGTGGACTTATTTATATTTTTTTACTTTAAAGGTATTATCAGCTATTAATAAGCTATCCAGCATTTTATTAATTTATAATGGGTTTTACACATACAGGTTTACTACCTTTATATAATATATGATTGTGTTTTTTTAAATTTTTTAGTTATTCTATTTATCACCCCTATTTTATTCTATATGCATCTGTAGGAGCAGATTTCATGTCCTGTATATGATACGGGAGGATGAGTACTTATTATGACATGGCTTTGTTTGTATATTTATTTTTTTCTCCCTTTTTTGGAATCTTAACCATTAATATATACATTTTTATTTTATTTTTTTATTTTATTTTTTATTATTTTTTATTTTTCTCCTAAGTGAATTATATTCTAATTTTAACTTGATTTTTAAGCATAGGTGATAATCTTTTATACAGTTGCAAGAAAAAGTATGTGAACCCCTTGGGATTACGTGGAGTTTTGCATGAATTGGGCATAAAATGTGCTCTGAACGTCATCTAAGTCACAACAATAGAAGAACACAGTCTGCTGAACATAATACTACACTATTAGATGTTGTCATGCTTTAATTGCACATAACATGTAAACATTCACAGTGCAGGGAGGAAAAAGTACGTGAGGCCCTAGCTTAATGACTTCTCCCAGAGCTAATTGGAGCCAGGAATGAGCCAACCTTGACTCCAATCAGTGTGATGATATTGGATGTGTTGCTGACAGCTGTCCTACCCTTAAAAAACACACACCTGTTTTGGGTTTACTGGTTTCAAGAAGCACTGTCTGATGTGAACCATGCCTCGCAGAAAAGAGCTCTCAGAAGACCTACGATCAAGAATTGTTGACCTGCATGAAGCTGGAAAGGGTTACAAAAGTATCTCCAAAAGCCTTGATGTTCATGTGTCCATGGTAAGACAGACTGTCTACAAATGGAGAAAGTTTAGCACTGTTGCTACTCTCCCTAGGCATGGTCATCCTGTAAAAATGACTGCAAGAGCACAGCGCAGAATGCTGCATGAGGTAAAGAAGAATCCCAGAGTGTCAGCTAAAGACCTACAGAAATCTCTGGCACATGCTAACATCTTTGTTGACACATCTACAATAAGGAAAACATTAAACAAGAAAGGAGTACATGGGAGGACACCACGGAGGAAGCCATTGCTGTCCAAAAAGAATATTGCAGCACGTTTGAAGTTTGCAAAAGAGCACCTGGATGTTCCACAGCACTACTGGCAAAATATACTGTGGACAGATGAAACCAAGATTGAGTTGTTTGGGAAGAACACACAACACTATGTGTGGAGAAAAAAAGGCACAGCACACCAACATCAAAACCTCATCCCCACTGTAAAACATGGCGGAGGGAGCATCATGGTTTGGGGCTGCTTTGCTGCCTCAGGGCCTGGACGGATTGTTGTCATTGATGGGAAAATTAATTCCAGAGTTTATCAAGACATTTTGCAGGAAAACGTACGACCATCTGTCCGCCAACTGAAGCTCCGCATAGGATGGGTGATGCAAAAGGACAATGACCCAAAGCATACAAGTAATTCAACAAAAAAATGGCTGCAACAGCACAGAATACGCCTTCTGGAGTGGCCCAGTCAGAGTCCTGACCTCAACCCGATTGAAATGCTGTGGCATGACCTTAAGAGAGCGATTCACACCAGACATCCCAAGAATATTGCTACACTGAAACAGTTTTGTGAAGAGGAGTGGTCCAAAATGACTCCAGATCGTTGTGCAGGTGTCAGGGATCGCGGCCCCATGGTCCCGGATCGCGGCGCCGTCCCCCGCGCATGCGCATTTGCGGCGGATCGCGCCGGGACACAGGCACTAGGTCCTGGCGAGCCGCGGCTGACAGGACGCCGCGCATGCGCAGTAGGAGCCACGGGCGCGCCTCAGGCGTCCATGACAGCCGGGGGCGCGTCCTAGCCGGTCAATGACAGTGCAGGGCGCACTATTTAAAGATGCCCTGCACTGTCACAGATTGCCGCAAGGTCTTTCTGTGATCCTGAGTTCCTGCACCCGTCTAGTGACCCTGATTGACCCTGACTACGCTGCCTGCCCCTGTGATTGACCCGGATTGCCCTGACTATTCTGCCTGCTCCTGTGATTGACCCGGATTGTCCTGACTACTCTGCCTGCTCCTGCGTTTGACCCGGATTGCCCTGACCATTCTACGGACTGACTTCCCTGCTGACCCTGCGTGTGACCCGACTACTCTTCGCCTACCGATTCTGTACCCCGCTTACCCTCACGGGCCCACGATCCGTTACTACCCTGCTGGGGCCGCCATCCTCTTCACATCTGGCTCTCCCGGTACCTGTCCCCAAAGGTCTCCTCAGCCACTGGTGGGCCTGCTCGGAGGTCGTGACCTGGCCCGGGACTGTTTCAAGTCCATCCCCACCATCAGGGGCCCTGGTGAAAGCACAGCCCGGGCTTAGACCCCACGCTCTGAGTAGGTTTGTCAGTTGGCAGCCTGAGGCACCACCTGGCGGATCATAACAGCAGGTCTGATCTGCAACTACAGGAAACGTTTGGTTGAGGTTATTTCTGCCAAAGGAGGGTCAACCAGTTATTAAGTCCTTTTTAAGTTATTAAGTACTTTTTCCTCCCTGCACTGTGAATGTTTACATGTTATGTGCAATTAAAGCATGGCAACATCTAATGTTTGTGTAGTATTATGTTCAGCAGACTGTGTTCTTCTATTGTTGTGACTTAGATGACGTTCAGAGCACATTTTATGCCCAATTCATGCAAAACTCCACGTAATCCCAAGGGGTTCACATACTTTTTCTTGCAACTGTATATGTATTATACTATCACTTTTTTTTCCGTAGAAATGTACACATTTTTTACATTTATGGTTCATAAGCGTAATTGGCTGTTCAATTTATTTTATTATTTATATTTTTATTATTTTTTCTAGATTAATAATCTTTTTACATAAATTTAATATAGTCATAATGGATATTTGATCATTCCACCTTTTTTTCTAGTTATTTACATGTATGTCAAGTCACAATGAATAGTCTTTCACCAATATATATAATATTCTTTATTCATATGGCTTATTATTTGACCTCCACTCTACCAGTCTAGCTGGTTTTTTTCTGCCGTTTGATTAATTCCCTAAATCCAGCTGCAGGATTTAACTCGACTCATGATCAGTTGTGTGTCAGTCCTGGGCTGCAGGAGAGCCCACGCATGCGGCTTCACTCTTTTATCTCTGATTTACTGTGACAAAATGGCGCCCGCGCAATGCGCATACGCGGACGGCCATATTATATAAATAGACTGATAGGTGAAGTCCAATGATAGGCACACCCCTTTGACAATGTGCTATTGCACGAAACGCGTTAAGGAGGAGCCCTAACGTTGTGACATCATGCCGCCGGAACCGTACGGAGGTCCGGCGGCCATCTTGGATATTGGCTGATACAGCCATATGGCTTTATGTTTTTACCAGTGCACTGGAACTGATTTTTTTTTAATGTTTTGAGTTATTCTTCTGAATTATTAAATTAGTTGGAATTATTGGCTATTGATCCACAATAAATTGCATTTTAAAAGTACTACACTATACGCATTTTTTCATATATGGCTTGGCCCTGAGCCAATTGCTCTTGGAGACCCCCAGAGGAAGCAAAGCTGCACAAGAGACAGGTGTCCGGATGTAAGATCCTTACTTCTTGCTGGCTGGTTGATCCACTTAAAGGGGACCTCACGGATTTGGATGATTTTATGCACATATCCTATGTGCTTCTGGTGAGTGCACATTTTATAAATAGATACACGGAGTCGCATCACAAAGATTTATACTATCTATGAAGTTGGAATTCATTACCTGAGATTGCTGACTTCCAGAGTCAAGCCTGCACGTTATCTCACGCTTATTAAGACTGTATACTTGTATCAATTTATTTTGGGTGTAAACAGCAAAACAGCACCGTGTACTTTATTTTATATGTCTTTTAGTTTTGCTAATTTTTTTTAGCGCTGCAGTAGTTTATTTATATCTGTTATTACTGGGTTTTTTAGGATATCCTATGTTGGTGCATTTGCTGCTGCATATTAATATAAATTATTTGTTGATTAATTTCAATATCCGAGCGCTCGCTTTGCATACTTTTATTTTTTTTATTATTGCAGTAAAATAAGAGCAGCTGCCACTAATAGGTGTAAACCACTAATGTAAGAACACAATAATGAATAAGGGTGCTTGTTTAAAGCAACAAAAATACAATTTGTGTAAATTAACAAAACAAATCCAATGAAACCACAGCAAACCAAAAAACATTTGTTATAGTCCAACAACGTGCATATCCCAACACCAAACGTTAAACTGAAAGTCCATCAGAAGAAAGCCAGTGAATGCCAATCTCCTAGGGATTCCTCTTCACCACCAGTGCTGATATGTGAATTGCACACTCACCAGAAAATGCTGACCCCCTGTTAAGGATGGTCAAACAGCACTGTATCCCCCAGACATGATAGTCTCCAGGCTTTCCTTCATTCCAATATGTGCTTCAAATGAGCAGGAATTTGAGACCCCCTGTTAAAGATGGTCAAGCAGCGCTATTTTCCCCAGACATGGTGGTTCTCCAGACTCCATTCCAATACATTCCTCAACTAAGCTCATTAAAACAGCAAAGATTTTTTAAAAAGCATCTAAGTGCAATAGTTTATGAAAATCCAATGGCAGTAAAACAAGTGTGAAAAACACTCACATGATAAGGTGCTTAGAAAATACCGACACCAGTTTATACAGCATTTGAGTGTAGATGCACCGCATCTGGTATGGTGGCCAGCATGAGTCTCAAGGAGCAGGCGTGGTTAAAGAAGATCACCTCAACTATTTGTGGTTCCTTTGGTTTCAAAATAATGATCTCAGCAAATTACAGAGTTCAGGATGAAAGTACATGTCTTTGGAAATAGTCCTTCACCTTCCATAGCCATTTATGGTCTCAGACAAATAGATAAGCAGGGAGCGAGTGAGTATGGAGAAGATGTAAAAGAGTTTATTTTAAGAAATTTCTTAATAGATGAAGGTCATATATCCATGCCTACTGAAGTCGCAGCAGTCAGTCTCCTGCAGAGAGATAGGGTGATGCTTTCAGGATCTAATCTTAACCGCATGCCGCCCAGCCACTGTACATATACGGCGGCAGGGCGGCACTCACAGGCAAAACTACATTTTAAAACGTGTGTTTTGTAAACAAATAGGGGGTGCGCACGAGGCGCATTGCCGCCCTATTTGTCCTGTGGATCACCGCCGCAGATGTCAGTTGCCGGGTCACAGCCGCTCGTTAGTGGCTATGTCCCGGCGATCGGCGGTAAACGGTGACAGAGAGCACAGCTGCAGTAGCTGTGCTGTCTGTCACCTCTCTGTCAGCTCGAGGATGAGCTGATCGAGAAAGAATAGTTTTTTTTAGCAAAGACATGTCGCAGAATGCATTTTGGCAGAAATTTATGACTAAATTTGATTTTTGCATTTTTTTTTACTGGACATGTTTTATAGCAAAGAGTCCAAAATATTGTTTTTTTTTCCTCAAAATTGTCAGCCTTTTTTTTTTTATAGCACAAAAAATAAAAACCGCACAGGCGATCAAATACTACCGAAAGAAAGCTCAATTTGTGGGGGAAAAAAGGATGTAAATTTCATTTATGTACCATATTACATGACCTCGCAATTGTCCGTTAAACTAGCACAGCGCTGTATAGCAGAAAAATGGCGTAAATTGCAGTAATTATACCACAGTTTGTAGATGCTATAACATCCACACAAAGCAATCAATATACACTTATTTGGATTTTTTTTACCAAAAACATGTAGCAGAATACATTTTGGCCTAAATTTATAACCAACTTTGAGTTTACTATACAGTCAGGTCCATAAATATTGGGACATCGACACAATTCTAACATTTTTGGCTCTATACACCACCACAATGGATTTGAAATGAAACAAACAAGATGTGCTTTAACTGCAGACTGTCAGCTTTAATTTGAGGGTATTTACATCCAAATCAGGTGAACGGTGTAGGAATTACAACAGTTTGCATATGTGCCTCCCACTTGTTAAGGGACCAAAAGTAATGGGACAATTGGCTTCTCAGCTGTTCCATGGCCAGGTGTGTGTTATTCCCTCATTATCCCAATTACAATGAGCAGATAAAAGGTCCAGAGTTCATTTCAAGTGTGCTATTTGCATTTGGAATCTGTTGCTGTCAACTCTCAAGATGAGATCCAAAGAGCTGTCACTATCAGTGAAGCAAGCCATCATTAGGCTGAAAAAACAAAACAAGCCCATCAGAGAGATAGCAAAAACATTAGGCGTGGCCAAAACAACTGTTTGGAATATTCTTAAAAAGAAGGAACGCACCGGTGAGCTCAGCAAAACCAAAAGACCCGGAAGACCACGGAAAACAACTGTGGTGGATGACCAAAGAATTCTTTCCCTGATGAAGAAAACACCCTTCACAACAGTTAGCCACATCTAGAACACTCTCCAGGAGGTGGGTGTATGTGTGTCAAAGTCAACAATCAAGAGAAGACTTCACCAGAGTGAATACAGAGGGTTCACCACAAGATGTAAACCATTGGTGAGCCTCAAAAACAGGAAGGCCAGATTAGAGTTTTCCAAACAACTAAAAAAATCTAAAAAAGCCTTCACAGTTCTGGAACAACATCCTATGGACAGATGAGACCAAGATCAACTTGTATTAGAGTGATCGGAAGAGAAGAGTATGGAGAAGGAAAGGAACTGCTCATGATCCTAAGCATACCACCTCATCATGAAGCATGGTGGTGGTAGTGCCATGGCGTGGGCATGTATGGCTGCCAATGGAACTGGTTTTCTTGTATTTATTGATGATGTGACTGCTGTCAAAAGCAGCAGGATGAATTCTGAAGTGTTTCGGGCAATATTATCTGCTCCTATTCAGCCAAATGCTTCAGAACTCATTGGACGCCGCTTCACAGTGCAGATGGACAATGACCCAAAGCATACTGCAAAAGCAACCAAAGCATTTTTTAAGGGAAAGAAGTGGAATATTATGCAATGGCCAAGTCAATCACCTGACCTGAATCCGATTGAGTATGCATTTCACTTGCTGAAGACAAAACTGAAGGGAAAATGCCCCAAGAACAAGCAGGAACTGAAAACAGTTGCAGTAGAGGCCTGGCAGAGCATCACCAGGGATGAAACCCAGCGTCTGGTGATGTCTATGCGTTCCAGACTTCAGGCTGTAATTGACTGCAAATGATTTGCAACCAAGTATTAAAAAGTGAAAGTTTGATTTATGATTACACTGTTCAACAAATTTTTATTTTTTGCCAGTTGTGGAAACAAAAGGATCCATTTCTTAATGAATTTCACATTCTGAGTTCAAATATAACAATGAAATTTGTCAATTGGCTCTAGTTTTTCTGTAAACGGAAAGTTTTCTACTATAGGCGTAATGACTACATAATGCACAATAATTATATAGATAGATGTCTTTCCACAAATATAAAGCAAGTGATATTGACTACATAACAAAGCCTAAATGGCATAATATATTGCATAGGATTACCAAGAAAAATTATAGCCATAAGCTAAGTTGAATCATTTTAATACTTAGGATTCTCACTAGTTTTGTCTTCAGTTTGTGTCGGTTTTGTTTCTCTTGGCTTTTCTCTTGTATTGGAGGAAAGGGCTATCTCTTACAACTGCACATGACTACACGCTTCAGGTTCTTCCTCACTTGACTCCACACGAAGGATTCTGGTGCTTTAGGAATTGGTAGCCCCTCTCCATGAGGAACTGGACGTATTGCCGGTGGAATATTTGGATAGTGCACAGATAACTTTTTCTTCTTATTTAGCCCTTTTACAATTGGAGGCACCATACAAAAGTAACAATTACTAACATGATCTGTTGGCTCTCTCTAAATCATTGGCACAGCGAAAGGCATAGATGCCATTTTTCCATTCAACCATTGCTCCAGTGCCGTCCCACAAGAATTGCAGCATATATGTGGTGCCCAGCTCTTGTCCTGGTCTCCTATCTTGCAGCCAAAATACAAGTTGTAGGCTTTCTTAATCATTCCTGTTATCCTCCTTTTTTGTGAGATAAAAGTTATTTCACCGCAGATATAGCAGAAATTATCTGCTTTATTCACACAAGTTCGATGCATTACTGAGTAGCCTATATAAGCATAAAAAGAAATGTAAAGACGCTGTCGAACTACAATCAGCTACAGATACTGCAGCTTTTATGCAGTGAAGTGATGCAATTAAAGGCTAATATTGCATCATCTCAGTATACATGCAATTTTCTATTGGTCACCAGTATCAATTGCGCAATATGCAGCTGAAGTTGCATCATACTTTTGAATGGCTTACGTCATTAGATGGGTGAATATATCATGGAAACTAGAGCCAATCAACATTTTTTAGGGTCATTTTCGTTTTCAGCACCCCAAAATTATGTAAGATTAGCTAATTTTATGCCCAAAACTTTTTACCTGTTGAACAGTGTTATTATTCTGTCCCATTACTTTTGGTCCCTTAAAAAGTAGGAGGCACATATGCAAACTGTTGTAATTCTTACACCGTTCACCTGATTTGGATGTAAATACCCTCAAATTAAAGCTGACAGACTGCAGTTAAAGAACATCTTGTTTGTTTCATTTCAAATCCATTGTGGTGGTGTATAGAGCCAAAAATGTTAGAATTGTGTCGATGTCCCAATATTTATGGACCTGACTGTATATTTTTTATAGCTGAAAATAAAAAATATTGTTTTTCTTCAAAAATTTTGGCGTTTTTTTGTTTATAGCGTGAAAAATAAAAAGCACACAGGTGATCAAATTACACCGAAAGAATGCTCTATTTGTGTGAAAAAAAGGATGTAAATTTTGTTTGGGTGCAGCATTGCATGACCGCGCAATTATCAGTTGAATTAGTGCAGCGCCAAGTAGCAAAAAGAGGCCTGGTCATTAAGGGGGGTAAATCCTCAGGAGCTCAAGTGGTTAAGCTACACATGGTGGCATCCAATAGAAGCTCAGTACTGGAAGTGTTTCCTGCAGATGACAGAACTAGAGATGAGCGAATTATTCAAAAATTCGATTCGGCTGATTCGCCGAATTTGAGGAAGAAATTTGATTCGATGCAAATTAATTCGCTACGAATTTAACTTATTAAAAGGGTTTCTAGGCTTCAGAGAGCCTTTAAATTAGTGCAGAACACTGTACCTTTAATTTAAATGCCCTTGGAGATGAGGAAGGAGAAGGAGAAGGAGAAGGATGAGAAGAAGGAGAAGGATGAGAAGAAGGAGAAGGATGAGAAGAAGGAGAAGGAGAAGGATGAGAAGAAGGAGAAGGATGAGAAGAAGGAGAAGGATGAGAAGAAGGAGAAGGATGAGAAGAAGGAGAAGGAGAAGGATGAGAAGATGGAGAAGGAGAAGGATGAGAAGAAGGAGAAGGAGAAGGATGAGAAGAAGGAGAAGGATGAGAAGAAGGAGAAGGAGAAGGATGAGAGGATGGAGAAGGATGAGAAGAAGGAGAAGGAGAAGGATGAGAAGAAGGAGAAGGAGAAGGATGAGAAGAAGGAGAAGGATGAGAAGAAGGAGAAGGATGAGAAGAAGGAGAAGGATGAGAAGAAGGAGAAGGAGAAGGATGAGAAGAAGGAGAAGGATGAGAAGAAGGAGAAGGATGAGAAGAAGGATGAGAAGAAGGAGAAGGATGAGAAGAAGGAGAAGGATGAGAAGAAGAAGGATGAGAAGAAGAAGAAGGATGAGAAGAAGGAGAAGGATGAGAAGAAGGAGAAGGATGAGAAGAAGGAGAAGGATGAGAAGAAGGATGAGAAGAAGGAGAAGGATGAGAAGAAGGATGAGAAGAAGGAGAAGGATGAGAAGAAGGAGAAGGAGAAGGAGAAGGAGAAGGATGAGAAGAAGGAGAAGGAGAAGGATGAGAAGATGGAGAAGGATGAGAAGAAGGAGAAGGAGAAGGATGAGAAGAAGGAGAAGGATGAGAAGAAGGAGAAGGATGAGAAGAAGGAGAAGGAGAAGGATGAGAAGAAGGAGAAGGAGAAGGATGAGAAGAAGGAGAAGGATGAGAAGAAGGAGAAGGAGAAGGATGAGAAGAAGGAGAAGGATGAGAAGAAGGAGAAGGATGAGAAGAAGGAGAAGGATGAGAAGAAGGATGAGAAGAAGGAGAAGGATGAGAAGAAGGAGAAGGATGAGAAGAAGGAGAAGGAGAAGGATGAGAAGAAGGAGAAGGAGAAGGATGAGAAGAAGGAGAAGGATGAGAAGAAGGAGAAGGAGAAGGATGAGAAGAAGGAGAAGGATGAGAAGAAGGAGAAGGATGAGAAGAAGGATGAGAAGAAGGAGAAGGAGAAGGATGAGAAGAAGGAGAAGGAGAAGGATGAGAAGAAGGAGAAGGAAACAAATAGATACAATGTTTCAACCGCTGTATGGAGGGAATGTCACAGAACTGTCAGAAATAGCCTATTTCTGACAGTTCTCTGACATTCACTCCATACAGCGGTTGAAACATAGCCTATGTTTCAACCGCTGTATCTATCTGCAGAGCTCCGCTAAGTGTATCTGCAGAGCTCCGCTATTTCTGACAGTTCTGTGACATTCCCTCCATACAGCGGTTGAAACATTGTATCTATTTGTTTCCATTTATGGAAACAAATAGATACAATGTTTCAACCGCTGTATGGAGGGAATGTCACAGAACTGTCAGAAATAGCGGAGCTCTGCAGATACACTTAGCGGAGCTCTGCAGATACACTTTTTGCCGGCTTGGAATTCTTCTTATTTTCATCCTACTTCTTCTTCTTCTTCATCCTCATCCTCATCCTCTTCTTCTTCTTCTGAGGATGAGGATGAAGAAGAAGAAGTAGGATGAAAATAAGAAGAATTCCAAGCCGGCAAAAAGTGTATCTGCAGAGCTCCTCTAAGTGTATCTGCAGAATAGAGGAGCTCTGCAGATACACTTTTTGCCGGCTTGGAATTCTTCTTATTTTCATCCTACTTCTTCTTCTTCTTCTTCTTCATCCTCATCCTCATCCTCTTCTTCTTCTTCTGAGGATGAGGATGAAGAAGAAGAAGAAGAAGAAGTAGGATGAAAATAAGAAGAATTCCAAGCCGGCAAAAAGTGTATCTGCAGAGCTCCTCTAAGTGTATCTGCAGAATAGAGGAGCTCTGCAGATACACTTTTTGCCGGCTTGGAATTCTTCTTATTTTCATCCTACTTCTTCTTCTTCTTCTTCTTCATCCTCATCCTCAGAAGAAGAAGAAGAGGATGAGGATGAGGATGAAGAGGAAGAAGAAGAAGAAGTAGGATGAAAATAAGAAGAATTCAAAGCCGGCAAAAAAGTGTATCTGCAGAGCTCCTCTATTCTGCAGATACACTTAGAGGAGCTCTGCAGATACACTTTTTGCCGGCTTGGAATTCTTCTTATTTTCATCCTACTTCTTCTTCTTCTTCTTCTTCTTCTTCTTCATCCTCATCCTCTTCTTCTGAGGATGAGGATGAAGAAGAAGAAGAAGTAGGATGAAAATAAGAATAATTCCAAACTGGCAAAAAGTGTATCTGCAGAGTTCCTCTATTTCTGACAGTTCTCTGACTTTCACATTTACAGCGGTTGAAACATTGTATCTATTTGTTTCCGAATAAAAACATCTGTATCCTAAATGGAAACAAATAGATGCAATGTTTCAACCGCTGTACATGTGAAGGAACTGTCAGAGAACTGTCAGAAATAGCGGAGCTCTCTGCAGGGACACTTTTGCCGATTGATCGGGAAAAATCCGATTCGCGCACCCGAAGTAGGCTAATATTCGGATTCGACGCGAATCGAATTTTTCCTGAAATTCGAATCGAATTCCACTTCGCCTGGTTCGATTCGCTCATCTCTAGACAGAACTAAAGAGTTAGAAGACTTTGCTCTAGTGTTGATCCTCTGCCCCTTAGAGTTTAGAAGCAAGTTGGAATCTCCTTACTGACAGTTTTACTTTCAAGTGTCCAGAGAGGTGAAGCCATACACAAGGAGAGGTATCCTAGCCACAGTAAACAGTCTTTACGACCCACTTGGATTTGCAGCCCTGATCACTATGCAAGGCAAAGCCTTAGGTAGAGAGCTCTCAATAGATCAATGTGACTAAGATTCCCCACTCTCGCCAGAAACAGAAATTCAGTGGAGAACATGGACATAAAACTTGATTTATCTTAAAGATCTCACTATTCCCAGACCCTATTTACAAGTGTCGCTAACATCTACAGTACAAAGAGAAGTATGTGTCTTTTCTGATGCTTCTTTTGTGGCAATAGCAGCTGTAGTGTATCTCAAGGTCTTAGACAGCAATGATCAATGTCATGTAGGCTTTGTTATGGGAAAATCTAAACTTGCTCCAAGAACAACCCACACAGTGCTACTTTTAGAGTTATGTGCAGCTGTTTAGAGTTATGTACAGGGTAGTACACATTAGAAAATTCACTGAGCCAGATCAGTGGCATTATGTTACCACTAGTCAGAACCCAGCAGATCACAGTACCAGACTAATTCAAGCAGCTCACCTGAAACATACCAACTGGTTCTCAGACCCAGATTTCATACGTCATGCAGATACAAGCAAGCCACCTGAAGTTAAAATATTTGACTTTACTGAAACAAATTTCTGACAGTGAGATCAGACCTGAAGTAACAGCCTTGGCAACTGTTGCATGAACACTGATTAGACTCTCATAGATTTTCTCAGATTCTCAAGTTGGAAGTCTTTGGTGAGAGGTATAGCAACACTTATTCACATCAATAAATCAATTTCTAGCAGCACTGCTAAAGTATATATTTAACCTGTCTCAGGTTTCGTAGTCCTTCTGCAGAATAAAGAGTTATGTAGTGAAATGTTATAGTAATTCAAAGACATAATAGAGGTATATATTTATACCAGGTGGGGAGTGTTCTGTATTCACATCATTGTGTTGAGTAGGGAGCCATCTATTGCTCATTCACTGCAATTGCACTCTTTTGTACTTTTGTCAATAAATAACAGGGAATGTCTCATGATTTGCCGTGGTAGATTTCCCATCTACCACTTCACTTCGACTTTAGCTTTCAGAAGGACACACCAGTGAAGGCTTCCTTTCACCATCTGATTTGCATATGCCTGTAAGTTCTTTCATTGTGTTTGTCAACGTTTTATATATATATATATATATATATATATATACACTATATTGCCAAAATACGTTTATGTGATTGTATTGCAGTTTTACAGAACTATTCACAGAAGTAAATTCAGTTTTGGAATTAAACACAATGTTGCTTCTGTCAGTTTTTTTAGCTAGCTGTTGGCTAACCATTAGTAGAACAGCATAAGCATACTTTCAGGCTCCAGATCGGAGGTTAAACGGTTCCTGCTACTTTTTTGCTCCCTTTGCAAGAACAGGATGAGCTCTGGGACTTTTCCCTTCTAATGTGGATTCAGGAGAGTTTTAACCAGTCGTGGTCTCTCTCACTGATAACTTAAATCATAAGGTCGATTTCAGAGGATATGAAACATGAATGAGCCCATCTGCCATAAGTTACTGCAAGCTGGGGAGCCTAAGTCCTTGGTGCCACTGAAGAGAACATTGTTTTCAGATACTTTCCCACAGCCACATACGACTCCCAGGATTTGTAAATGATATAACACACCTGTGAAAGTCTGCCCTATGTCTCCTCCTCCCAAACCCCTCTGCGGAAAACATACTCCTCCTCCTCATGCTCTCCTATACTTGCAGAGGCCTCACATGGACAGTGTCTGGATATAGTGGGCCCTGAGACACCAAGAAGTCCTCCTCTTCCTCCTGCTGCAGTACCCCCAGTGCCCTGACTATAATGCCATCCAGTATATGCTCCTGCAGGAATACCACAGGAATTGTTGTGATGATGCTTGTTTGCACACCATTCAGGTTGCTTCCTCAAACAGTGACAATACAGGACATTCATGCTGCATGAAAGGCCACTGACATAGGGAGAAGTATTCCAGATCTCTGTGCCTGTTCTCATGCCACACTCATACAGGTACTCATTTATGGAAACAACAGCAACACAGTTCCAGAAAAGGTTGCTGACACGTAAAAAAGTAGTCCTAAAAAAGGACTTTCGGGTCTTATGAAAGTATAGTGAATGCACAGATGAGCTTAAACTCCACTCTCTCTAGAAACACAAACTGAAAATCACTTCAAAGTATGAAGGAAGTGCCGGTTCACATAAATGCAGATTGGATTGCTTTGAACCGCATCCAATCCACATGGCATGTGAAAAAATGTTGCTTCCTATGGTGCCTGTTCACATGTCTGGTGCACTGGTGGTGCAGATTCAGTGTGGTTTTTAAAAGAGTCATGTCCGATTTCGTAGTAGTATGGTGCAGTTCAGGTGCGGATCATGGGCTATTGACTTCTATGGGCTATTGACTTCTGGATCATGGGCTATTGACTTCTAAACCGCATATGTTTGAACAAGATAAGATCCTGAGCTAACCGTGTCCTGAACCTGATGTAAACCTGACGTGAACCTCTGAACAACTACTGCATCAATTCTAAAATAAAAAAGTGCAGCGCTATGATATCATAAAATTCATAACTGATGAAATGCATATAAAGTGCTAGATGTATCAATATTCCAAGAAATGAATATGAAGTGAAATAATTAAATAAATAATCTGGAGTGGACTGGTGTGTGATTATAATAAAAAAAATACATAAATAATATTAATAAATAGATAATAAATGATTGTCCCAAAAAGGATGTGCAAATAGTCCTTTAGTGATATAGAATCTGATCACGAAGTGAGGAATAAAATATTCAGATATTCCAATAATTCATATAAACATGATTCGGTGATGTGCGGAAGGTAATAAAAATGCACACTCACCAGATGCGCATTTTAAATGCGCAGTATACACAATATGTTGGAATCAGCACCGCCCATGGTGTTCTCGTGAGAGTTGTCTGTCTGGGCACCCGTGTGCTGCTGTCGGTCGCTGGCTGAGGAGAAAGGCTTGGCGACTCTGGCCATAACCATCCCAGAATCCAGAGGAGGGATATCCATACCAGGCTCCACATTCATCCCACCTTAAAGGGGACCTCTGGCTGATTCCAACATATTGTGTATACTGGGCATTTAAAATGGTGAGTGTGCATTTGTATCACCTTCTGCATGTCACCAAATCATCTTTATATGGAATATTGGAATATTGAATGTTTTATTCCTCACTTCGGGATCAGATTCTATATCACTAAAGGACTATTTGCACATCCTTTTTGGAGACAATCATTTATTATCTATTTATTAATATTATTTATGTACCATTTGTTATTATAATCACACACCAGTCCACTCCGGAATTTTTATTTATTTATTTATTTATTTCACTTCATATTCATTTCTTGGAATATTGATACATCTAGCACTTTATATTCATTTCATCAGTTGGGAATTTTATGATATCATAGCGCTGCACTTTTTTATTTTATATGCTGTTTTGAAGGTCATTGGTTCCTTTTTATGATGCATTTAGCTGCTCTTTTATTGTCAAGTGCTTGTCGAGCCCCCTTTTTATATATACTGTATCAATTAGCTGTGAAACCTGAGCTTCAATCCTCATCACACATATGTGAATCAGCTCTGAATATACTGCCGTACATCGCCTTATATAGCTGTAGTAGCAGACTACCCTACACTCTTATGTCCTGTAATACTGTCAGCTGTCCCTCACATTAAACTCCCACATGCTGATAAAGAGCTTCTGGGCAGTGGTGTATGGCACCCCAGGCGGATCAGTTTGTTTACATCCCCAGTCATGTTTGATCAACTCCATGACCGCATCCTCCCCCTGTCCTGCCCCGACTTGGCTATGACCGCCTACAACAATGCGCTGTCAACAGCCCTTGACTCACTAGCGCCTTTAACCACACGCAACATCAGACCCCGACCGCTCCAGCCCTGGCAGACTGATCACACCAAAACCCTCAAACGACACAGTCGTGCCCTGGAGCGACTATGGCGCAAAACCAAATCCCAACAAGCCTTCACCCGATACAAATCTGCCTTCCACACCTACACCTCCTCCCTCCATACTGCCAAACAAGCCTACTTCCTGACCCTCATCAAGGCCCTCTCCTCCAATCCTCGCCGACTCTTCTCCGCCTTCAACTCTCTACTCTCGCCACCCCCACCTCCACCCAGCACCTCACTCACTGCCCTTGAGATTGCCAATCACTTCAAAAACAAGATTGACAAAATTCGCAAGGACATTGCCGCAACTCACACGCCGTCTCAACCCGTCCCCTCTCACACAGCTACCCCCTCATCCCCCCTCCCCCTCGACATAACCCACAGGGACTTCGTCGCTGCTCAAACTCCCTCCAACCCCCTTCCCCCTCACTCAGCTACCCCCTCTACACCCCTCTCCCACGGCCCCACCACTGCTCTAACCTCCTCTCCCACCCCACCCTACATTCCTCATACTGATGCTCCCCCAACACTCCGCACCTTTGACCTTACTACCATCGAAGAAGTCTCCAGGATCCTCTCTGATGCCCACCTGACCACCTGCCCCCTTGACCCTATCCCCACACAACTCCTACGACCTCCCTCCCCCTCCATCCTACGCTCCCTCACCCACATCTTCAATCTCTCCCTCTCCTCCGGCACTTTCCCTTCCCCTCTGAAACATGCACACATCACCCCCATACTTAAAAAGCCCTCCCTGGACCCCAATGACCCGAACAACCTCAGACCCATCTCCCTGCTCCCATTTACATCTAAACTCCTTGAGCGCCTAGTCTACGCCCGCCTATGCTCTCACCTAAACGACAACAACCTCCTCGATCCCCTACAGTCCGGCTTCCGTCCCCTACACTCCACCGAAACTGCCTTACTCAAACTCTCCAACGACCTGCTAACCGCCAAAGCTAATGGCCACTATTCAGTGCTCCTACTCCTTGACCTCTCTGCGGCCTTTGACACAGTCGACCACCCCCTCCTCCTCAAAAAACTACACTCCCTCGGCCTCAGAGATTCTGCTCTCTCCTGGCTCTCATCCTACCTGTCACAACGCTCTTTCAGCGTTACCTATAATGCCACCACCTCCCTCTCACTCCCCCTCTCTGTTGGGGTCCCTCAAGGCTCTGTCCTCGGGCCCCTTCTCTTCTCCATCTACACCTCCTCCCTTGGCCGACTCATACACTCTCACGGCTTCAACTACCACCTCTATGCCGACGATACACAAATCTATCTCTCAACCCCCCACCTCACCCCCTCGGTCTCCGCCCGAATCACACACCTGTTGAGCGACATATCAGACTGGATGTCGCTCCACTTCCTTAAACTGAACCTCTCCAAAACCGAGTTTCTTGTCTTCCCTCCAGCCCGGACACCACCCCCCATTGACTTCTCCATCATGTCCAACAACGCCACCATCAAACCCGCCCCGCAGGCCAGAGTACTTGGTGTTATTTTGGACTCCAACCTATCCTTCCAGCCCCAAGTCCACTCTTTAACAAACTCGTGCAGACTCCACCTCCGCAACATCGCCAAAATCCGCACGTTCCTAACTCCAGAAACCACTAAACAGCTCATCCACTCCCTCATCATATCGCGACTCGACTACTGCAACTCCCTCCTCACTGGCCTGCCTCGCCGCTGGCTATCCCCGCTTCAGTCCATCCTGAATACGGCTGCCAGACTCATTCACCTTTCCAACCGCTCCGTTTCCGCCACCCCTCTCTGCCAATCCCTCCACTGGCTTCCGATTGCGCAACGGATCAAATTCAAAATCCTAACGCTGACATACAAAGCTGTCCACCATACTGCCCCGAACTACATCACTGACCTAATATCCAAGTACCGCCCAGCACGCACACTCCGCTCCTCACAAGACCTCCTTCTCTCTAGTTCCCTGGTCTCCTCCTCCCATGCCCGCCTCCAGGACTTCTCCAGGGTGTCACCCATCCTCTGGAACTCCCTGCCCCAACCCATCAGATTATCACCTACTCTCCTCTCCTTTAGGCGCACCCTGAAAACCCATCTCTTCAGGGAAGCCTACCCCGCCCCCTGCTAACTTGCCGACCTCCTCCACTCTTCCTACCACTCCATCCCCCACAGCTATCTCCTCCTGTGCCACCATCCCCTCCCTCCTAGATTGTAAGCTTGAAAGAGCAGGGCCCTCGATCCCCTCATGTTTTGCATTGTATTGGTATTGTTCTGTCACATGTTCTGTCCCCTTTGTAATGTACAGCGCTGAGCGAACTATTGGCGCTTTATAAATACTGTATAATAATAATAATAATAATAATAATCCCCACCCCAAAAAAACTAGCCTGAAGAAATAAAGCAGCTTGCATGGCACACTACGGTGAATTGTGGTTGTGGTTAAAATTATTCAAAAGTGGCAGGGACTTGAAGACATAGTTAAATAATACCTAAGCCCACTCCCCCTATGCTCAGCACTTATATGTTATAGTCTTTTTGTCCACAAAATATGCTTTAATGACTGTGACACAAGCAAGAGTGTAACCTCAGCACACTGATTTCAGTTAAATAAAACTGTTCCATTACATATGCTTTTCTACTAGACATGTTTATTCCAGAAATTTTCGTTTCATTTCATTTAGTTTTGGATGCATTCATTAATTGAAGAACTTTGTTTCGTCATATTTGTGTTGAACTGATTCATTTTCAGAATTAGTTTTGTATCGTTGGTATTTGTTTTGAACATTCTTTGGTCCATGTGGATTAAAATAAGTTTGCATTTTTACCACAAGATTGCTGTATATTGAGTATATAGCAATCTTCTGGTAAAAATGCAAAATCGGACAGATTTGAATTGTAAGGATTCAATATTTTCAGACGCCAGTGCAAACCAAGAGAAATGGCATAAACCGACTGGACAATATTGACTGGTGTCATGTGTATCTGAATTAACAAAATTGGATCTATTCGTTATCCGAATCTGAATGATCGAACAAGTTTGAAAATTGACTTTCCCCATGGGCCTGAACTAGTATCACATCATGTGACATCATCTGAATGAAACAAATTAAACAAATGCATTCAATAATTTAGTTATTTTTTTTTCAGTTTTGTTGCCAGCCATTTCTGGATACATCCCATCTGAAAAATGAATCAAAACGAAAATAATCACACATGTCTATTGTGACACACATGTCTATTTTCTACACACCAACTTTAAAGAAGAACTTCAGGAGTAATGTACTTAGAGTGCAGTGGTCAGGGGTATGAAATGTAAAGCACAATGAAGGGACTGAAGCAGACAGAATCTGGAGCCGTTGCGCATGACAACCCCTCAGCTTCTATCTTCAGCTTGTTCAGTTAAGCTTTGAAAATGAAAGATGTGAGATGCTTGGTTACTATGCACAGCTACCTCAGCTTCTCTCTCCTCCAGTTTTGATAAATTCCCCTCAGTGTCTATAGTACAGAGGTCAGGAGTGCGTAATGCACAAGCCACTTTGAAGAGTGCAACCAAAATTACCCCCTTGACATCCCTAAATTTCCCCCCCAGCCTACTCCCTCAGTGCAGACACCCCCCAACGCAAACTCCTCAGTTCAGTACAGACTCCCCCAGTACAAACCCCTCAGTACAGATCTCCTCTCAACACAAACTCCTCAGCAAAGAATGGCCCCCCAGCACAGAACCCTAAGCACAGATGAACCCCCCTCCCCAGCACAACCCCTCAGAACAGATACCCCTTTACCAGCACAAACCCCTCAATACAGACCCCCCAGCAGTGACCACTCATTACCTATGAACTCCCCCCACGCATCGGCACACACCCCTCAGTACAGACTGCCTCCAGCACAAACCCCTCATTACAGATCCCCCAAAAATCCCTCAGCACAGACCTGCCCAAGCACAAGCCCTCCAGTACAGACCCCCCCCCCCAGCACAGACCCACCCCACCAGTACAACAAACATATTGGCACAACTACCTCCCACTGTGTCCTGCAATTATAACACTGGTGCCCCCAGCTGAGATAGCCAAAGCCTCATCCAAATCAATACAGAAAGAGAGCCGGCAACACCAGATATAACTCTGCAAGCATGGGCTTTATTCAGTAGGTATGCATGATAACAGCCAAAGAATGTCACCCCGACCAGTATAGGCTGACCCCACCAACACAGACCCATCAGTATAGACTGAACCCCTCCAGCACAAACTCTTCAGTACACAATAGACCCCCCCCCCAGTAGAAACTCCTCAGTACAGAAATACCCCCCAGAACAGAAAAACTGATACTCCTAGCATTCCCACACTCTCCCACCCCAGTAAAAACCCCTCAGTACGGACACTTTTTCCCCCTAGTACAGACACCCCTCCCCCCCAGTACAGACCTTCTCCTTTACCTATAAACCCTGCAGTACAGAAAATGCTTGCTCCCCTCTCCAGTACAGACACCCTCACAACCGTTCTTCCCTCACCCTTAAACGCACTCATATACTCGCTGGTTACACATAGTGTGAGCTTAGAGTGAGGCAAAGTGTGGATAAGAGGAGGAAAGTGATGGGTGGAGCAGGGGAGAAGATTTCCATTCACTCTGAGCTCCATGCTGTAACGGAAGCTTCAGGTGCAGACTAGACTCGCAGGGGGTGCTCTGACTGCCTAACATTTTTCTTTTGTATTGCACAGTACTGTGGGGCAAAAGATTAGTGTCAGTTGGCCACAGCACCCTCAGTAAGTCTGCATCCAGAGTGGACCGCACCCCCTTAGTACCCCACACTTGTCAGGACATAAGCCTTTTATAGTGTATGGGTTGCAACTGCGTAAAAACCATCATTTGTCAAAGTTCTGCACTGGACTTAAAGAGTTCAGATGCAAGACTTTGGACAATGACAGAATGTATTTCTGCAGCATTTCCTTAAAGCTTGGTTTTAACAGCCTAAGTTTGGTTTGAACACTCAGCTCATCCATACTCATGAGCATGGAGTCTAGAACACCAGACAATGCACTGTCAATGTCCTGTGCTCAGAGTGAGGCTTAAAACCTAACTTCAGCTTTCTGTCACTTTCAAATATTTATTTGGACCAAGATGATCCAAATGGACTATAAACTTCACTAACAAATGTGTCTGCATTGAGTTCTGTATAAAACAAACTATTGCCTCCACTAACAGATGTATCTGCTGTGAGAGCTGTATAAAATATATTATTACCTTCACTAACAGATGTGCAGTGGTGTATTTAGGTTTTGTGCTGCCCTAGGCAACATGAAAAATCCCCCCCCCCCCAGAGGAGACTTATCATCACAGCTCTCTGGAATGAAACAATTTTTAGATGTCTTAATTCCCACTGACAGCCCTCTGCTCCATTATTGCTGCCCTTTACCACTCACCCAGCTTCTTTCAAGGAATCTCACGGCTGCTCCCCTGGCTCCCCTCACCCCGTTCTTCTACCTGCCACCCAGCTCCAGTGCCTCTTCGGATCCTTCTCATACACAGCACCATCCGATCCCAGTCATCTGTGCAACGCAGGGGCGGACTGACCATTTGGAAACTCGGGCACTGCCTGAGGGCCCGGGGTCAGTAGGGGGCCCCATAAGATGCCCCTGGTACCTTTTTCATAGGCTTTTTTGAGTTTGGGCAAGGACACAGGGGCCCCATGATCCCCTATTGCCGGGGGGCCCTATGAGCTGTCAGTCCGCCCCTGGTGCAATGTCACCACACGGGAACTATTGACTGAAGGCAGAGCACAGAGCGTGCAGGACAATCAACATCCCTTCTTCTGGGAGGTGGCGCTGCCCTCCCTGAAAAATGACACTCAAGGCAAATGCCTTGTTTGCCTCATGGTAAATACCCCCCTGATAATGTGCCACACTGTATAATCTGAATATAGCATCAGCTGTGTCCTGGCAGTGGGATGGACACGTCTCCTCCCATTCCTGAAACTAAACAACACTAGGCTTCCCCTGCTTGGCTGGGGTGGAGGTTGTGACATCATCTGCCCACTTTTCCACCTCTGCCAGTCACAAAAATCCTTGTATTCATTCAGAAAATACAATGATTCCTGTGCAACACTCAGCCCAACCAGATTTCAGCCCCCATACTGCTCTCAGAACACAGCACTATATACTGTATGTAGCTGCTGCTACTCACAGTGGCTGCATGTGTTACTGATGGTAATAGCATGCTCGTTTGGACCCAAGCAAACTATTTAAGGGCTTGTTCACACTAGCTTTGATCTCTGAAGAGTAATCTGCATTTGGATCACCCTTTACCACCTGCTTTAACCCGTTACTGTCCACACCAGTGATCCACAAACACGTGTATTGCATACAGTTGCAGGGTACTTGCAGAGCGGCCCCATTCACTTGAAGCAACAGGAGATATATTTCCCACTGTGGCCATGAAGTAAAGCATTGAGGCCATGGCATGTGTACATCCCTGGCTTCTGCCACTGCAGCTGAAGGAAGTAGAACTTGGAAGGGGGGGGGGGGTGGTGCTGGCAGTAATAGTATGACTAAACCACAGGGTTTTACTGCCCCCCATTGCTAGTGTGAACAAACCCTTAGGCTTTGAAGACTGCAATCTTAACTGACAAGGGTCAGATGTGAAGATCAATAATGGACATAGATACTGTATCATTACCTGTCACACAAGGTATTGTGTTGTCTGCAGAATCCACCATTTACAAATGGATCTGTGGCTCAGGCTAAAGGCTCAGCAGAACATAAACCCAAAAGACATTGTTTGGATCCTGGGAGGAAGAAAATGGACAGTTTTGATCTGACAGCACAAATACAAAAAGTTATCCATATTTCAGGGAAGAGCTGCGGTAACAGATTTCATTGTTGTGCTCAGAGAGATAAGTGAAGCTATTGTAGGAGGGCAAGCAACATGCTCTGAAGATCGTGTATTTTCAGAGAGGGGAGTAGTCCAAAGAGACAAGAGGAGGTGAGTTATGAGAAAGGACCAAGGAGTACAAAATAAGTGCATGATATTGATATTTTTCTGTTTATTCTACAGCACTAGACTCGGCAGGATGCATCAGTTCTAAACATGAGATGCTGTTGTCTATTTGTGGAGCCATTAAAATGCACATTTACTAACCCTGTGCCGTCATCAATCTCCATAAGACTCCTGATGGATTAGTGCAGTGTACTATACCTCCTGCAAGAAGAGAGTCATTATGTGCCTGTCAGGCTGTCACTGCGCTGGGTCTGAACTCATAAACAGCGGGGTTGGTGTGCTAGTATCATGTCATTGCACAGAAACAGCACTTTAAAAATTGTTGATTTACTTTGATGAATAAATTAATAAAAAAACAAGCATACATGTACTACTAGTGACTTAATTTGTTTACATATTTGGCCTAAAACAACACTTTAGGCTTATTTTTCCTTCAAGAATTTGCAAACAAAATTAGCTTTAATTCATAAATCGGAACAATGTGACCTAGATAGCATGTGTATATGTAGGATCAACTTTCAAACAAAGCACCATGTTTACTACCAAAAACCACAATGCAATGATATTAATAGAGCCAAATTAATGCAGAAGGGATTTCAAGTGTTCATAATCACTGATGAGTAAACTGGCCTGAGTTTGGTTTACAGGAGGATCTGCAAACCGAGCCTGATATCCACAAACACCGAACATAGCATCTAAATCCAATTATAGTCTGAGTGAGGCAAACCTTGTTATTATTTTCAGGACAATTTGCAAGCTTTTGGTAAAAAAGGGGCAAGGGTAACTGGGCATTGGGCTGGAGTCTATGTATCAATGCAAACAACATGTTTAAAAATACCATTCAGTGGGAAGATGGTCTTTTACTAAAACTTAAAAGGCAACATTAAAAATTCACAATTACATTAACCCCTTTGCGCCGACGCCTCCCTGCCCTTTAAGAGTTTCAGAAGCTGGGAGGTGGGGCGGTTGTTTTAGAGTCATGTGACCGCCGTGATTCCCTTTCACAGCGGTCACATGATCAGAAAAGGTCCCAATAGCAAGAGGAGATCAGGATCTTTCCGTGAGTCATAGACATATGTGCTGGGAGGGCTCAGGGCGTGCGCTCTCAGCACATATGTATTTTCAAATGGTACGCAAATATGTGGCTGCTCAGCATCAAGGCCCAGATGCTGAGAGGCCGCATATTTGTGTGCGCTCGGCATCTAGGGGTTAAATAACATGCTTGGGGATGCCTTATACCTGCACATGAAGTAGTACACTACTGTATATGTGGTGTACCTCCTGAAAAAGTTATATTTAGAATAAAAAAAATTATCTACAGGACAAAGGTCTCCTATGGATTTTAAGGGGGACCTAAGGTAAAAAAAAAAAAGAAAACAAAATCCCTAGGCAAAAAAGTAAAAAAATCCCTAGGCCAGACCCTTGTCTATGCATGCAGCCTTTGCTGGCTAGCAAAGGGGGGGTAGAAAGCATGCACCACCCCCCATCTTAACCATACCATGCCACATGCCTTCAACATTGGTAGGGCACCTTGAAAAGCCACTCCCACAAGCAGAGGCATAACTATAACCTTCAGGGCCCTGGTGCAAGAAACCATGAAAGGCCCCTCCTGACCTCTGGTCCTGGGGCCCTTCCCAGTAATCCCAGGGCCCTTTATTACAGTCCCACAGTGGAACCCTTTTACATGTCCTGAAGCAGGTCCCCTTACTGCCATCTTGGTGGGGTTGCCACCTTTTCTTCAAGCCAAACCCAATGACTTTAGTGGCGCACAGCAATTTTTTTTTTTTAGTATATACTATATATATATATTGTAATTAAATAACATTTCTAATCATATGTATTTAATCACATGAGTCCCCCCTTACATCAGATTCCACAGAGTTTTCCCTTTACATCTAAATCCACAGAGTTCCCCTTTACATCTGAATCCTCAGAGTTCCCCTTACATCTGAACTGGCAGAGTTCCCCTTAAATCTGAATCCACAGAGTTCTCCTTTATATCTGAATCCACAGAGTTCCCCTTACATCTGAATTTGCAGAGCACCCCTACATCCGAACCCGCATAGTCTCCCTAATCTCAACTCACAAAGTTCCCCTTAATCTGAACTAGCAGAGTTCCTCTTTACATCAGATCTCACAGAGTTCCCTTGTACTGTGAGGGGGGGACCCCTGCAGACCCTGATGTAAGGGAGAACTCTGGGGATTCTGATGTGGGGAAGAACTCTGAGGACCCTGATGTAGGGAAGAACTCTGGGGACTCTGATCTAAGAAGGAACACTGAGAATTCCGATGTAAGAAGGGGACTCTGATGTAAGGGGAAACATTGCAGACACTGGTGTAAAAGGTACCTCTGATATAAGGGGGTCACTGGAAACCAGAGCCCCCATTTACATCATAGTTCCCAGCATTCCCCTTTAACCAGGGTTCCCAGAGCCCCCTAACATCAGAGTCTGCAGAATTTAACTGAAAAGGGGTTCTGTGGACTCTAATGTATAGGGGAATGCTGATGTAGGGGGTGCTCTGTGAACCCTGGTTTGGGGGGGGGCTCTGATGTTAGGGGGGATGCTGTGGACTCTGGTGTAAAGGGGAACTCTGATGTAAGGGGGTCTCTGCTCACCAAAGCCCACGCTTATATAAGAGTCCACTGATAACCCCTGTACAGTAGTTGCTGGCTGCTGGGCTTTCCTTCTGACTCATCCCCTTTCTAAGAACAGTGCTGCTGGGGATTGGAGTGTGGGCATGGCCATAGGCACTCATAGGAGGAGAGGGGAGGGAGGAGGAGAAGCAGGTCCATCTTTCTTTCTCTCTTCTCCCATCCGTGCCAGTTAGGGTCGGGGCGATCTGTCAGTTCTGGGGAGTGTTAGAGGGAGCGTAATAGAAACTCCCTGCTTATAACTGCAGCCAGCAAACCTGCTGCAGAGCAACATTCTGGGCTCTTGAGCCCCCCACAGTGGCAGAACTCCAGGGCCCAGTTGCAATTGCGACCTTTGCAACCCTGGAAATTCTGCCACTGCCCACAAGGCACATTGTTCCCATGTTGATACGGACAACAGCCTCATCCCCACATCCCTGATAAGAGATGTGGGGGCTAGCGGGGAAAACATATGGAAATCTGGAAGTGCCCTTTACAAAAAAACATAATGCCATTTGTGAGCCATTCACAAAACAAGGAAAATAATAAATAAAAACACCCACAAGCTTCATTAAAAAAAAGGTCCACAATGTAATACCAACATCAATATTGTTAACCAGAGATGTAGAATAATGCCCCACCAACATAATAAGCTGCACCACAATGTTCCTCTCCTGCTAATACTCCTGTTGCAAGTGACTGTTCCTTAGAACTACTGGAAGATAAACACAGTGCTAGGGGACAGGGGTACAGTCAGTAACCAAATGTGGCCGTGGCAATGACCATTAAAGTACAGTACACATTGTGTTCACAATGTACACTGTTTCATAAGATGAAAAAAATGGCATGGGGTTCCCCTACAAATCTTTAACAGACCCTTATTTAGTGGGCAAGGGTTTAGTATAGAAATAGAGCGGGACCCAAACCAAAAAATATCTATACCAGATCCTTATTCATGTATGCAACTTAGCCAGCCAAGAAAAGAAAGGACAGTGAGTGTGTGCCCCAATCTTCCTGAAGTACACAGGCCACATCACTTCAACACTGACAGGGTAGCCCACCTGTAAGCAGGTGGGAATCTCTCCTTGGCAAGGCACCTTGATTCCATGTTGATAGAGATGGGGGCCATATCCGCTCATCCTTGTCCCAGTGAAATTTCTAGAATCTAGAAGCCCCCTTTAAAATGAAAGGACCCCAAATATCCTTGTTATCCCCTTGTTATTCATTCACAGAAAAAAATAAACAGTATATACACACACACAGGCACAACAGTAAAAATCCTTTATTTAAAAAAATAAATATTGTCCGCAATTTAAATCCAACATCATGCACATCGTTCAACAATGTATATCCATCGTCAATCATGATGAACAATCTCCCCATGACATGACACCATGGTGATCCTCCCCTGGTGGACTCCTGTCACAAATGACAGTTGCACAAATATCAGCTGCCAAATGCCAATGAAACAGGTGATGCAATCTCATGTCATTGGCCAGAGCTAGCTTACTATGGCCATTTAGGGCTGAACTCATGGTCAACCTGAACCCAAAACGTATTCCTTCTTGAAATCTTGTCTTCAATAGTATACACTTTGTAATATTTAAAAAAAAAAAGCTTATTTAAACTATAGCGTTTGGGTAACATGGTAAAACACATTACACACTGCAGTGCATTGTGCCCCAACATACCCAGCCAGTGCATTGTAGAGCACCACAATGCACAGATGTAAAAATATCTATATTTTGAGCTGCACTATATAAAAAAAAATAAAAACCTGGATTCACCTCTACTATTGTCATCTTATAATGCCTGTTGCTTTGTTGATCCCTCCACCTTCACCAGAAGTCCCCCCAGCTATATTTTCTTTTTTTTTAGAATTACCATTTCCACTTCAGCACTGTTGTAGTGCCCTTTACATTAATGTTCAGTGATGAACACCAATTTAAAGTGGTTATAAAGTTACAAGGTTTTTTACCTTAATGAATTACTTGATGCATAATTGGGTACTACAACACTTATCATCAACGTAATGGGTGCAACACTGACTAACAAATCTTTTCCAAGGGGCATTACAACATCAATCTGCCCAATGCATACTTAACACTGCCCCCGTAGACTGTGCTGCACATTGCATACTCTTGTAAATTGCCCTATGTAAATTGTGCTGACCCATAATCTCGGGATTATGAGTCATTTAGCCGATACACCAGGGACCGCATCCAGCTGAGACCCACATGCATCGACCAACGGCCAGCCCTTTAGATCAGCCAGGGAGAGTAGCACACCTAGGTCCTGCACATAGGAGAAAAAAAAAGAGGAACTCCGAGGCTGCAGGTGGGCTCAAATTTAGCTTGGTCCTGGAAGCATGGGGGGGGGGGCGACCGATACCCAGCTGTGCTGACATGGAGCCATCAGGAAAGTCGTTTAAATACTTCAAGTTCATTCAGATGAATAGGAGTAGGCCACAAATAACTAAAATAAAATGTGAATACATGAATCTTGACCATAGATACACTTTAAAGGGTAACTCCACTTTTGTCAGGGAAAAAAATGGCAAATAAAAAAAATAATATAGCAAATACAATTACTGCACAACTCATATTGCAATTAAATATTATTAAAAATTACCTTTCCTTTTCAGTCTGTAGCTCTGTAATTTGCTCTCACCTTGAAATGTAATTTCCTGCTTGTGTGATTGGCTTACTGATTTTCCCAGAAATCTACACTAAGATACAAGTCAGATTTTCGGTATCCCCTGCAAAAATTTTTTATTTTTTGTGAGATAGCCCAAAAAGAAATGATGTCTAAAGCGATGCAGATTCTGCAACTTTCCCCTTTAGAACCCTGGAAGTGCAGCAGCTGATTGGTACTTATCTCCATTCACATTAATTTTGCCCATGGACACAGACAAACAAACAGCTATTTCATCAGTATAACAAACAGTAGACATCTGCAGCAAATTTTGTGAAAAGTCTTGCAATGTACATTGATCACTTGGCGGGGAATGCTTTTTTCTAAACAAAAGTGGAGTTACTCTTTAACCTCTTGGCGCCGGTGCCTCCCGACCCTTTAAGAGTTTCAGAAGCCGGGAGGTGGGGCTGTTACGGCGGTTACATGATCAGAAAAGGTCCTGATCAAAAGGGGAGATCGGGACCTTTCCGGGAGTAGTGGACATATGTGCTGGGAGCACGCAGGGTGTGCGCTCTCAGCACATATGTATTTTTTTATTGCACGCAAATATGCGGCTGCTCGGAGTCAAGGCACAGACGCCGAGAGGTTGCATATTTGCATGTGATCGGCGTCAAGGGGTTAAAGACAAGTAATGGTCTCCAAGTATTGGTTTGGGTCAAATTACCTTATTTTTTGTGTCCCTGGTTCATAGAACATCTTACTGATCTGTAGTAAAATGTACAGTGCCTATTTGCTGTCTGACTAACAACAGATGTATCTGTCAAGGATTAGTAAATATTACATTTCATATAGCCAATAGGTAATTTTAATATTCAGTTGACTCTTCAAAGAATTAAAGTGGTTGAACATGTTTATCTGCAGTCCTCCCTTCTCTACACCCATTCAAAGTGCAGAATTTCCACAGGATCTCTCAGCTCTGAACAGCAGGGGGTGGGGAGCTGCAGTTATACTCTGCAGAGCTCAGTGAAGGGAGCTTTGAGCCCTATTTGGATGGAAGAGACACTCCCCCGCTTAATACAGCTCACAGAAACAGAGTTGAAGCTGTCAGTCACAGGCTGTGTGCCGCAGGTCCCTCCCCTGTCACCTTGTTTCTCTTGGTGTCAGGAAAACTTGTCAGAAGTGCCTCATGCAGATAGCAGAGTAATGACACACAGCACTCTGGATTGAGACAAGTACAGAGCGATATTCTGTGTTCATACTTTTTGTCAGAGGTTTACAACGACTCTAAGTTATAGAAGTCCATTGTAAGGGCAGCACAGTGGCTAAATGGTGAGCATTTCTGTCTAGCAATACTAGGGTTGTCGGTTCAAATCCCAACCATAACGCCACCTGCCTGGAGTTTGTATGTTCTCCCTGTGCCAATGTGGGTTTCCTCCCGATACTCTGATTTCCTCCCACACTCCAAAGACATGCTGGTAGGTTAATTGGCTCCTGTCTAAAATTGGCCTTAGTATGTGTATGAATGTGAGTTAGGGACCTTAGATTGTACACCCCTTGAGGGTAAGGGACTGATGTGAATGTACAATAAATATAAAGCACTGTGTAAATTGACAGCACTATATAAGTACCTGTAATAAATAAATAAGGAATGACAATTTAGTTCCCAACTTTACAAAACAAACTCTTCTTATTTAGATTTGTAATATCGTATGTAGCAATAGTCCTCTCGGGGTAGTGTGTAATGACCCCCAAAGTGGTATAGCAGGCTGACATCTCTGAATACCCAGTAATTACTCTTCTGGGCACATCCACTCTCAGAGTAAACTTCTTGGCATTTTAGTTTTTTTGTATTACTGAACTAGTATAGACAGTTAGGTGTACAGGATACCTGAAAGGGTGAATCTGTATTTTCAAACTCAATTAAAGTGTTACTAAACCCACAACAGTAAAATCAGTCTGTGCGTGCAGTAAAGCATGCTTGTTATTCTCACTGTGGAACCTAAGGGGTTAATCCTCTGCATTGTGTAAAAAGGCTGTTTGATCCTCTCTTCTCTGCCCATCCTCTTGTTCAAATGACCACCCCATACAGACTGAATCCGTAGTCACATGCACTAGTTCAGTTTGGTGTGTGTATAGCTAAATAGATTTTTTTTTGTCTTGGCAAAGTGCATGTGATCAGCAAGGGGCCAATCAGCACTGTCCAGACAGAGGTCAGGGGTTTCACATCCTTCTAGAGAAGAAAGAAAACTCCTCCTACAAGCTGTAATCGTTGCTCTGCTGAAGTCACAAGACTGCTCTAACTATTGATCAGGTATTTGACAGTTTATATTATTATATTATATTATTATTACTATTATATTTACTAAAATAATTGTACTTCCATGTTCTGTGTACTGTGGGAGACCAGATAGAGTGAATGCAGGGTCCTGGGTTTAGTAACACTTTAAGTGTGGCTTGTGCTTGCCTTTCTCTGGCTCAAATAATAGTCTTGATTGGCCAAATTCAGATCTAAAGCTAGCCATTGATATTTATTTTTTTGTTGTTGTTCATTTCTTCATCCACACAAGAGAGGTGGGTGGAGGAAACCCCCAATTGGCTGCAGCCACTGATCAAGAAATATTTTCCAGCATGTCCCTTCTTTGGAAGTTGACCAAACGACTCACTTTTGTCCCTCTTGAAACCACAAAATTTTGATCAATGTATGTCCAGCTTAAGACTTTATGAAAGTAGTTGCAGACTGTTTCTTAGGTTTCAGTCGATCTTTCTGTTTCTGGAGAATTGACACCTTTCACAGCACCCATGGGTAACTTATTCTGTAAGCAGTGAATTCATATTGCTATGTCCAGTAGCAGCAGCAATTTGTACCCAACTCTCCCTGGACTCTATCCAGGACAGAAGAGCCCACCCCTTTCTTTATAACAACTGACATCCAGTGGACCTGTCATATGGCAGGACTGACGTGACAGGAATGGACATGTGTTGGCAGTTGGTGAGTTTTTTTCAGGAATTCGGCAGGCAGTATGCATCTGCAATGCTGGACAATGTGAGGAAGTAGCATTATGTATGTCTAAGAAACACACCAGGAAATCTCCCATCACTGCTTTCATTAAAGAACCTTGTATTTCTATGTGATGGCAAATTTATGATATATTTTAAGAGTGAATAATTTATATATGGGGCAAGACCGGTAATGTCATGTAAATTGTATGAATATGCCTTATGCTGACAGTTTAAAAGAAGAAATCGCTTATGACATAAAATAAAAATATGCATTTTATGCAAATTGTTCACATTGGTACCTGTCAAATTGCCATATTAGTGAATTGTTATTGTTTTTTAACATTGAATTCCGTTGACGTTAATGTGGTTTAGATTCAGCACCCAAACGTTACTCATGTTCACTGAACTTGCCCCAAACCCAGATGCACTTTTCTCATCACTACTACTCAACAGTAGCAGGAAGAAGTAATCAACATTAGATAGACGTGCAGAATGAAAAAATGTACTTAGTTTCAGAACGATTAGTAAATTTTCAAAATTAGTTTTGTTGCATTTGTAACAAAATTCATTCATTTTGTTTATTTGTTTTCGATCGGATTACATTTTTTTTCCAGTGGATTATATGTATTTGAATTGATCCAAATTCATAGATGGTTCTATTCTATTTGAAATTCGAATTTTGAAAGATAGCTATATTCATTCTATTCTATTTTTTCTATTCTATTATTTTGTTTTCTGTTTTATTGTTTTCTTTTCTATTCAGTTTTATTCTTTTCTATTCAATTCTGTGTTATTCTTTTCTATTTTACTCTTTCAATTCTATTCTTTTCTAGTCTATTCTTTTCTGTTCTATTCTATCACATTATATTCTGTTTTATTCTATTCAATTCTTTTTTAAATTAAAAGTTTGTAAGAGGGCTATATTCTTTCTACTTTATTCTATTCGAAATTTGAATTTTGAAATTCAAAAATTCTAATTTCGAATGACTGATATTTTCTTTCTATTTTATTTCATTCTATTAGGAATTCAAATTTTGGAAGATGACTATATTCATTCTATTCTCTTTTATTTTTTTCTATTCTATTCTTTTCTATGCTATGATTTTATTTTATTTGCTATTTTGTTCTACTCTTTTCTATTTCTTTATTTTCTATTCTATTCTTTTATTTTCTACTCTTTCCTGTTTTATTATTTTCTATTCTTTTTGAAATTCGAATTTTGGACAATGACTATATTCTAATGCTAGTACACACAGTCTTTGAAGGAAATCAGCAATAGTCAGGAACATGTTTACAGTTCAAATCTTTTTTCAAATTCTGTTTCAAATTATTTTAAAATGTAATTTCAATTCAAATCCAGTTTGATTTGATTTTTGAATGACATTTTATTTCGTTATTTTGGATTCTTTTAAATTTGTTACTATTGTAATTCGGATACATTCAAATCTCTGAATAATGAAAAATTCATCCGCATTTCAATTGGGAACAAAATGAAATGCACATGTCTAATCAACATCATGAGTTTAGAAAAAACCTGCAGAGCACACATAAAATAAACAAAACTCAGGCTATCTACAGCCTAGTTGCTTAAATTAAACACAGAATTGATTGTTCCAGCTTGAATTTCTTAATGTCTGTGATTTAGAGGAATTTCAGGAGACAAGTAAAACCAATCAGTGAGCTACTACTGCATTCCAGTACACACAGTGCACTCAGTTCACCTTAATCTAGGTTCTCTGTAGCAGCACACACAGAACACTTTACAGGCCAATTTTCAGCATTTAATGCTGTCACACTTTAAATGACAATTGCGCAGTCCTGCAACACTGTACCCAAGCTAAATGCTTATAATTTTTTCACAGAAATAGAGATTTCTTTTGGTGGTATTTAATCACCACTGTGGTTTTTTATTTTTAACAAATAAATGAAAAAAGATTGAAAATTTTATATAACAAACACATTTTTCTTTGTTTCTGTTATAAAAATATTGCAAATAAATAATTGTTCTTCATAAATTTAACCCAAAATGTATTCTGCTACATTTCTTTGGTAAAAATAACCCAAATCAGTGTTTATTGTTTAGTCTGTAGGAAAGTTATAAAGCCTACAAACTATGGTATATATCTGAAAATTGATCAGTCCTGATGTACTGACGGACTATCTCTTTTCTTAAGGCCCAAAAAATGTCAGGACAGTATATTTAGTAAGGCATGGTGAGTTTTTTGAAGTTGTAATTTTTTGTCATTATATTTTTGAAGCTTAAGAAACTTAAAAAAGCATTATTTTTTTTACATACTGTAACCCATGCACTACAGCTTCATCGCATAACTGATGTGGAGGTGATCAGGGACACTGACTGGTGACAGTGTAGAAAAAAAACAAAAAAACTTTTAAATATTTCTCTTTTCAAATTAAACTTTTTTTATTATGATTTTGTTGTCATTTACTGTGGCCAGAGCACTTTAATGCTAGCACAGTAAAATTTTACTACTCTGGGAAGTGACCTTGTCTTTTTTTTTGGGGGGGGGTTGTTTTAAACATTACAAAAGCTGATAACAGTGAATTTCACTGCTATAAGCAAGCACTTTACTGAATTTAATTGATTCATTCAGTTTGTTTTGTTGTGATTAGCTGGCCACAGCTAAATTACATGGCACTCATGGGCTGTGATTGGCCCCGTATATGTACCATGTGACCACTATGACCAATCACAGTTAACAAGGCAATTGTAACAATGAATAGCATGAATCCAAGCCATACATTGTCATGTGATCTGCTGTGATTGGTACACTGATCAGTCATCAGCGGTGACCGATGAATGCAGCCGGTGACAGACCGCCCCTGCCCCTGTCATATGACGTCCACCCAGAACAATGAAAGTCTTGCTTGACCATCAAATTTGCTATAGGCTGGACAGGGTGTGATTAATCAGGGCAATTTGGGCAGCCACCTGGGTCCAAGACTACTAGAGGGTGTATGCCTGTCTTACCACACCTTTGGTGTATGAATAACACTGATAAAACTCAAGGAGCAGCCTGAACTGCATTTCAAGAGATGCCGCAGAAGCTCCTGTGTAAATGATTTGGTAATATGGTGTAAGTTATAATATTATAATTTATATCAATCGTTAGATGTCATGGCTGCATACAATTTCTGTTTTTAGTTTTTTTGCTTTTTTTTCACCTGTTGATTTTTCCATTAACATACTTCCTGTTTTAGAGTGGCTCCCCAATCTATGGAAGAGCAATGGAGACACACTTAGACAGCAGCACTGTTTGGAGAGAGTAGTGTTAGATATACTAATAGGTTTACAGGGAGCTTACAAAAATACATAAGGCTGCAAAAAACAAAGACTGCCTTGTTAATGCGGACTGCATAGTTTGCCTTTAGTACCACTTTAAGCCATATAAGCAGCTCTTCTGTACATCTGTACTGAAAACAGCTTAGGGCCAGAGGCACATTTAACTGCCTCACAGTGTCAGTAGGAAGCCAGCAAGCATACAGTATACAGTATTCGTGAAGCCAGTGTTGTGTAATGTCTATCTTTCATTCTCTCTTACCTGTATTACCAATAATATTCAAAAAAGGTTATTTGAAAATGCAAAATGAAGAATTATCTTAGCGATGGCTTGCATTTTAGGTCAGGCTTTACGTATGTTAGAGGCATCATGTGTTCCAGAATCAGAAGCAGGTGTGTTACAAGACAATGGGAATACTGTACAAAACTGGTCAGTTGGACTTCTTTTATGCACCTCATAAGTCTAAAATGTATGTAAAGTCAAAACCTTTTTTTACCATTTCAGATGAAGTAGAAATACATTTCCCATTTGAGTTAGTTCCCTACTTTTCCTATTCTATAGATGCAGTATGAAGTGGGAAGAAGTCTCTCTGAAGTATGGTAATACTCCTTTTGTTAACATTGCAGGATTTATCTTCTGTTCCTATTCTGTGGTATATTCCTCTCACAAACCATACTGGAATTGGCAATGAGATTAAAAGGGTGCTGCAGTGATTCCTGATTGGTAACAGTGTACAATATAGATGAAATATGTCACCAGCACACCGACAAGCTTGTTTTAACCAATACTGGACACTTTTACCCCCTTCTTGCCCAGGCTAATTTTCAGCTTTAAGTGTTGTCGCAATTTGAATAACAATTGTGTGGACTGTACCCATAAAAATGTTTAGCATTTTTTTCACACAAATAGAGCTTTGTTTTGGTGGTATTTAATCACTACTGGGTTTTTTTTTTAATTTTTTGCTAAATAAACAAAAAAAACCTGAGACTTTTGAAAATAAACACATTTTCTTTGTTTCTGTTATAAAATTTTGCAAATGAATAACATTTATTCATAAATTTAGGTCAAAATGTATTTTGCTACATTTCTTTGGTGAAAATATCCCAAATTAGTGTATATTATTTAGTCTGTAGGAAAGTTATAGAGTCCACAAACCATGGTATATATATCGGACAATTGATCAATCCTGATGTACTGATGGCCCATCTCATTTCTTGAGGCCCAAAAATGCCAGGATAGTGCAAATACCCCCCAAATTACCCATTTTGCTAGACAGTCCAAAGTATTTAGTAAGAGGCATGGTGAGTTTTTTGAAGGTTGTAATTTTTTGTTACATTTTTTTGGAAAATGTAGAAATTTAAAAAAATCTACTTTTTTTGTCTTACATATTGTCACCAGTTCAGTACAGCATTATTATATGACTGGTGGGACACTGACTGGTGACAGTATGTAAAAAAAGTTAAAATAATAATAATTTAATTTTTTTTTTCAAAATGTTCTATTTTTTTATTACATTCTTTTTTCTTTTTGTTTACTATTTTTTTCAACACACTGTGACCAAAGCAATACAATGTTACAATAGTAACATTGAACTATTCTGGGTAAGTGATCAGGATTTTTTTTCTTTACACATTACGATTGCTAATACCAATGTATTTCATTGATATTTGCAATCATTGTTACTGAATGAAACTGATTCATTCAGTCTTTTGTTATGATTAGCTGTGATTGGGCAAAGCTCATCACATGATTCAGATGGGCTGTGATTAGCCTTGTCTGTACCATGTGACTGTTTTGACCAATCACAGCTAACAACACTAATGTATACAATGGAAGGCATGACAGGAAGCCATCCATTGCATACAATTGATATGTGATCTGCTGTGATTGGCCACAGCGGTCACATGACACTGGCAATGGGCCGGTGTAGTGACATGTCATGACATGTCAGTGGCAGATTGCGCCACTGCATGGCCCCAAAGCTGCATGAGCGGCTCCTTTTGACAGGAAGTTATATGATGCCCAGTTACAAGGAGGAGTGTCAATCTGCTATAGGCCGTGTGGGAAGGTATTAACGTTTATTATTCTTGTATTATTACATAGAAAAGCAACAGCAGGCAAGTGATCTAAAGCATGGAAAAATGTCACCAGCACACCGAGGATCACCAATATGGGTCCAAAAGTTTTAATGAACAATCACATAGTTACAACAAGGCGATGTTTCGGAGTCTCACAGGAACCCTTCATCAGGCATGTGACATGTCTGATGAAGGGGTCCTGCGAGACTCTGAAACGTTGCCTTGCTGTAACTATGTGTTCATTCAGTAAAACTTTTGGACCCATATTGGTGATCCTCGGTGTGCTGGTGACATTCTCCCTTGCTGATTCTGTTCGGTTCCAGCCGACGGTCGCTGCAGCTCCCACTTATGCACACAGCCATTTTTAATGCAGGAACGTGTGCCTTTGTATTGTACACTTGCAATGTGAGCTGAAGCATGTCACCACATGCCTGAGGAAGGGTCCCTCTATGGTCCCAAAATTTTTATTTTCTTTGTGTTCATACAAGAAAAAAAAACTTGAAAATTTGAAACAAGATTGTTGTGTGCTGTTCCATTCTGGTGACAATTGTGTTTTTTCCCCTCACTTTCACTCACAGGGACAATGGCTACCAGGTCAAAGAGAGAGATTGCATATCTCTAGTAGGAACATTGATAGCAGTAAAAACCAAAAACACAGAAAACTAGTACACTGGACATCAGACTTCAAATTTGACTAAAATCCTATGAACACAGGTTGCAAATTTTTTGTTTAACGAATGGTGAAGCTAGGTTTCTAGTGAATTGACTATTCTTTGTATTTTAGGTTGACCAATGGTACCACTGTAAACCATGCACCATTTCTAAATACACTCCAATAGTCAGTTGTGGTTGGAGTGGATTGTAATTCAATGTGGGCTACAGTACTAACTGAACATGGAGCACCATAGCTCATATGTTCACGGACTGAACCAGAAGAGAAATAAAGTATGTAAAGCGCATCCATTTTCTGACAGGGAAGATTGATAGATGAACAACATTCATAAAGTATAAACATAAATGTATATAAAAAATAAACCTTCAAAGATACAAAAAGTCAGGAAGAAAAATATACAAAATGACAGAAAATGTTGATCTTCTAGCGTCTGCGTCTGTAATTTGAAGACAAGACTGAAAGATATTTCCATTTCAGGATGAATATAGCAGAATGCTTTATGATCCTGAATGCTGAAAAAAAACATAACCACGTGGGGCCATGATCTTGCTGTATTATCTTTATTTTTATATCTCAGGCAGAAATAATCATACTATTTCTAGTGGGATCTGCAGGACGGGTGATGAAAGATGACAGCACACGTTTGCATATAATACTTAAATGTTTCAGTGTCAGGCCTCTGATACCAAAACATTATTATATTTCGTGGAAAAAAAATCTCCCTTTCCTACCCGTGTAAACCAATTTCAGAAAGAGATACCCATATATCAAACTCCTCTAGTGTCTGAGGAAAATCAGATTATGAAGGCTCCACATGAAAAGAACTCATAATATTGCACTTTCTGCAAAGATCTGAAAAGAGCACAGCACAATGCTCTTAAAGCGGCATCACACCTATTGAATTAATCTTCCAAAAATGTCATCCAGAATTTATCCTGGAATAATCCTCATACTACAATCTTATTACAGCTTCTCCTATTGCAGTCTTGGGTTATATACTAGCTGTACTTAACTGTTCACTTTCCTTGTAACAGTGCCCTTGGGAAATGGTCATTTTAATTTCCAAAAGACATATAAACCAACTCAGTTTATAAACTGACCCTATAGTTAGTGTAAAAACATTAGAATAGTTTATTTTTTCAACATAGGTATAAATGTCCTAAGTGAAAAATGTTGCATTTTAACTCTCTGATTTATAACACTAAACTGAATGATACCAACTGTGACATTTAGGGTTTCTTAACTCAAATGTAGCACTCACCAGTGAATCCAGTCCACACCAAATATGCCTTTTTAGGGCTTATTGGACTACTTTTATTAACCACTTGCCCTCTGGAAGGATTTACCCCCTCCTGATCTGGCCATTTATTTGCTATTTGGCGCTGACAATTGCATGGTAATGCAACACTGTACAGAAACAAAATTTAGATAATTTTTTCACACAAATATTTGATCACCTCTGTTTTTTTTTAAATGAAAAAAGACCAACAATTTGAAAAAAATAACAATATTTTTTACTTTCTGTTATAAAACATCTCCAAAAAAAACTTAAAAAAAATCAAATCTCTTCACAAATTTTGGCCAAAATGTATTCTGCTGCATGTCTTTGTTAAAAAAAAATCCAAATAAGTATGTATTGATTGGTTTGTATGAAAGTTCTAGCATCTACAAACTATGGGATATATTACTGGAATTGTAATTTATGTATGTATTTATTTCATACTACTAATGGTGGTGATCAGCGACTTATAACAGGACTGCGATATTATGGTGGGCAATCTTACAATAACTGACGCTCGGGGAAACTGACTAACTGCCACTGACATCATCAGTGACATTAACCAGTTAAACTCCACCCTATAGCAGTTTTACTGCTACAGGGCGGACTCTCTGCGCAAAATCATGTATATATACATGATCTGCGCTCCTGCCATGTTCATGGGCAGTGGTGAGACATCCTGACAGCCAGGTGCTCTTTTTCCCATGAGTCGTACTAGGTACCTACAGATTTAGTGGCCAAAATATCCAACAAAAGGTATACTAGTGAAGAGGCCTACAGGATTCTGAGTATGTCAGATGAGAGCAAGGAGGAAGCCTCACTGACAGAATCAGGCTCAGAATACAAACCTGTAGAGAGCAGCAGCACCCTGATAGATAGCTCAGACATTTGAGCAGAAGACCCTGCTAAGGTCTAGTGTACTTGACCCCGTTCCCAAGTTGCTGAGGTGTTACAATTGCATGATGATTCTCATATGCAGCAGAGTGCAAGTGCTAGTGTCACTCTACCTTTTTGTGAACTGGCAAGCACCAGCAGCCAAGTACATCCTGGTCTTTTACATACCAGCACTGCAGTATCACTTGGTGTCATGGCGAGTACCATAAGTGCAGTACAAGTTGGTGCAGTGGCTAGTACAAGTGGTGTCCCACCGCTACCAAGAATTCAAACACAGGCCCATAGAGCACATAGTGCCCTTCCGGATGTGCTTGCAAATCTTGATTGGCAGTCCACATATTCTGCAGCACCCGTATTTCCTCCATTCACTGCCCAACTCCGAATTCAGGTGGAAACTTTAAATTAACTTTAGAAAATGTAACTGCTCCCCTTGATTTTTTGGAGCTGTTTGGATTAATTGTGGATCAAAGCAATTTATACTCACAACAATTTATCACCACCAACCCAAATTCAAACCTTGCCAGACCATTTGCATTGAAACCTATTACGGTTTCCAAATTTAAAGTTTTTTTGGGCCTAACCCTCAACATGGGCATTACTAAAAAAATGAATTGCGGTTGTATTGGTCCACAGACCTGATTCATCATATGCCCATGTTCTCTGCTGCCATGGCCATAGAATATAATGCGATGTATGCATTTCAGTGATAACACATTCTGTCATCCTCAGGATGACCCTGAATATGACCGGCTCCACAAAATTCAGCCCCTCAAAATCACCTTAAACAGAAATTTGCAGATGTGTATACTCCCCAGCAAACCTTTTGCGTTAATGAGTTCCTCATTAATTTTTCTGGCCACCTTGCATTCAAACAATTTCTCTCCAGCAAGCATGCCAGATATGGGGTCAAAATGTATAAGACCTGTGAAAGGGAAACCGGCTATACATGTAATTTTTGGATTTATGGGGGGGAAGATAGTCACATGGAGCCCCCCAGATGCTCAGACTACATGGGACGCAATGGCAAGTTAGTTGGCAATTTGGTGTCACCCTTTTTCCATATGGGGTACCACTTATACATAAACAATTTTTATACAAGCATGCTACTATTAGAGATGAGCGAAGTATTCAAAAATTCGATTCGACTGATTCGGCGAATTCGTGGAAAAATTTCGATTCGAGTCGAATATATTCGCTGTGAATTTAACTTAAAAAAGGGTGTTTCTAGGCTTCAGAGAGACTTAATATTAGTGCAGAACACTGTACCTTTAATTTAAATGCCCTTGGAGTCTGCTGGGGAAGAGAAATAATACTGTCAGTCAGTATGACATGCAGATGAGTGCCGTCGATCTTAGAATCACCGCACACTTCACTCATTTGGGCAGTCACGGGGCCAAAACCAGAGTGTGGAGCCACAGTGTGGCGGTGGAGGCAGCAGCAATGGGAGGCCATACAGCACCCTATGACAAAAATGGAAACCACCAGCAGTGTGAGGAGACCTGAAAGTGGCACATGGCAGAGTGTGGCGATAGAGACAGCAGCAATGGGAGGCCGTACAGGGACCCATGACACACTCTGGACCTGGCAGCAGCATGAGGAGGCGGTACAGGGGCCCATGACAGATTACGAGCCTGGCAGCAGCATGAGGAGTCGGTACGGGGGCCCATGGCAGATTACGGGCCTGGCAGCAGCAATGGGAGGCCGTACAGGGACCCATGACACACTCTGGACCTGGCAGCAGCATGGGGAGGCGGTACAGGGGCCCATGACAGATTACGGGCCTGGCAGCAGCATGAGGAGTCGGTACGGGGGCCCATGACACACTCTGGACCTGACAGCAGCATGAGGAGGCGGTACAGGGGCGCATGACAGATTACGAGCCTGGCAGCAGCAACTTGGACAGGAGGACGTTCAGCTTCTGCACCGTCGGGTGCGTGCTCGCAAACTGTTGTCTCTTGGAAACGGATTCCAAGAAAGACTGCTGACGGAATCCGTGAAGAGGAGTAGCAGGAGAAGGAGCATCTGAACGAGCGGAATATGCCAACAAGCGACAACAGGGGCCCATGACAGATTACGGGCCTGGCAGCAGCATGAGGAGTCGGTACGGGGGCCCATGGCAGATTAGGGGCCTGGCAGCAGCTATGGGAGGCCCGTAATCTGCCAGCACCCTATGACAAAAAATGGAACCCACCAGCAGTGTGAGGAGACCTGAAAGTGGCACATGGCAGAGTGTGGCGATGGAGACAGCATCAATGGGAGGCCGTACAGGGACCCATGAGTGACTCTGGACCTGGCAGCAGCATGAGGAGGCGGTATAGGGGCCCATGGCAGATTAGGGGCCTGGCAGCAGCTATGGGAGGCCCGTAATCTGCCAGCACCCTATGACAAAAAATGGAACACACCAGCAGTGTGAGGAGACCTGAAAGTGGCACATGGCAGAGTGTGGCGATAGAGACAGCAGCAATGGGAGGCCGTACAGAGACCCATGAGAGACTCTGGACTTGGCAGCAGCATGAGGAGGCGGTATAGGGGCCCATGGCAGATTAGGGGCCTGGCAGCAGCTATGGGAGGCCCGTAATCTGCCAGCACCCTATGACAAAAAATGGAACACACCAGCAGTGTGAGGAGACCTGAAAGTGGCACATGTTTGGGGCATGATTCATGGCGGATTTAGTCAGTTGTGTCAGGAACTGGTGGTTTGAAATCCAGACTAATCCACGCTTGATTCATTTTCACAAACGTCAGTCTCTCCACACATTGGGTGGACAGTCGTGTCCTCCGCGGAGTTGCAATACCTCCTGCCGCACTAAACACGCGCTCCGATGCCACGCTACTGGCCGGGCATGACAGCCTTTCAAGGGCAAATTCAGCTAGTTGGGGCCAAAGGTCAAGTTTCGTTGCCCAGTAGTAAAGGGGATTGTCTACCTCGGTTGGCAGGGTGCTGTCCAAGTAGGCCTAAGCCTGTTGTTTGAGGTCCTGCTCCAGGTCCACCTGATGCTGCTGCTGCTGCTGCTGCTGCTGCTGCTGCGGCTGGTTAGCAGTTTCCTCACTGCGCTGGTGAAGAAAGCTACTCATCATCGACTGCAGACTGAGGCAGCCGCTGCTGGTGGAGCTGCCACTGCTCCTACCACCCCACCCCTCCCCTGCTGCCATGGCAGCGGAACGCGAGCGCACAGGGCCCACAGTGTCTGAGGATGGACGTTGGCGCAGACAGGCAGAGACCAGCTGACTACATAGGTGGTTTTTATAGTACGTTATTTTGGCCTCCCTCTCAGCAGGTGTGAAAAAGGCCACCATTTTTGAACGGTAGCGAGGGTCCAACAAGGTGGACAGCCAAAAGTCATCCCTCTGTCTGATGCTTATTATTCGGCTGTCGCTACGCAAGCAAGCGAGCATGCTATGGGCCATTTGTGCCAAGGAATGCTAGGGACTCCCTGCCTCCATCTCCACAGCATACTGCCACGGTGCGTCTGGGTTCTCTGTCTCCTCTTCCTCCTCCTCTACCAGATGCTCCTGCTCCTCCACTCCTGTCCGCTGAGTGGAAAAACCACCCATTTCACTCAATAATTCCTGAGCACCAATGTCCTCCTCTACCTCCTCCTCTTCTTCCTGTCCTGCCCCCCCCGGGGTCATGTGGCGTTGAGATCTGTGCGCCACGTCTACCGCACCCTGACCAGCCATTGTTAACAGCATTTGTTCCAGGACGTGCAACAGAGGAATGACGTCGTTCATCCCATAGTCCTGCCAACTCACGAATAGCGTGGCCTCCTCAAAGGGCCTGAGCAAGCGCAGGTGTCACGCATGAGCTGCCAATGGCTGACATCTAAGTTACACAGGGAGTACCTTTATCCGCTTTTAACATCAGGAAATCTGTGATGGCCTTTTGCTGTTCGTAAAGGCGGTCTAACATATGTAGGGTTGAATTCCACCTTGTTGCAACGTCAAAGCATGAGGAGTCAGTATAGGGGCCCATGGCAGATTAGGGGCCTGGCAGCAGCTATGGGAGGCCCGTAATCTGCCAGCACCCTATGACAAAAAATGGAACCCACCAGCAGTGTGAGGAGACCTGAAAGTGGCACATGGCAGAGTGTGGCGATGGAGACAGCAGCAATGGGAGGCCGTACAGGGACCCATGAGAGACACTGGACCTGGCAGCAGCATGAGGAGGCGGTATATAGGGGCCTATGGCAGATTAGGGGCCTGGCAGCAGCTATAGGAGGCCCGTAATCTGCCAGCACCCTATGTCAAAAAATTCAACACACCAGCAGTGTGTGAGGAGACCTGAAAGTGGCACATGGCAAAGTGTGGCGATGGAGACAGCAGCAATGGGAGGCCGTACAGGGACCCATGACAGACTCTGGACTTGGCAGCAGCATGAGGAGGCGGTATATAAGGGCCTATGGCAGATTAGGGGCCTGGCAGCAGCTATAGGAGGCCCGTAATCTGCCAGCACCCTATGTCAAAAAATTCAACACACCAGCAGTGTGAGGAGACCTGAAAGTGGCACATGGCAGAGTGTGGCGATGGAGACAGCAGCAATGGGAGGCCGTACAGGGACCCATGACAGACTCTGGACTTGACAGCAGCATGAGGAGACGGTATATAGGGGCCTATGGCAGATTAGGGGCCTGGCAGCAGCTATGGGAGGCCCGTAATCTGCCAGCACCCTATGTCAAAAAATTCAACACACCAGCAGTGTGAGGAGACCTGAAAGTGGCACATGGCAGAGTGTGGCGATGGAGACAGCAGCAATGGGAGGCCGTACAGGGACCCATGACAGACTCTGGACTTGGCAGCAGCATGAGGAGGCGGTATATAGGGGCCTATGGCAGATTAGGGGCCTGGCAGCAGCTATGGGAGGCCCGTAATCTGCCAGCACCCTATGTCAAAAAATTGAACACACCAGCAGTGTGTGAGGAGACCTAAAAGTGGCACATGGCAGAGTGTGGCGATGGAGACAGCAGCAATGGGAGGCCGTACAGGGACCCATGACAGACTCTGGACTTGGCAGCAGCATGAGGAGGCGGTATATAGGGGCCTATGGCAGATTAGGGGCCTGGCAGCAGCTATGGGAGGCCCGTAATCTGCCAGCACCCTATGTCAAAAAATTCAACACACCAGCAGTGTGTGAGGAGACCTGAAAGTGGCACATGGCAGAGTGTGGCGATGGAGACAACCCACCGACTGTTTTGCTCGCTGCCAAGCTGCCACCCTCTTCTCCTGATGATGCGGAAGCAATAGCCTGATGACGACGAGGCTGCCAAGTGCGATCAGCCTCATCATCATCAATTAGGGTCTCCGCCTCACTACTAGCCCCCTCGGCTGCGTGTGGGTCAGGAGACAGACCTGTCTCTACACCGGCTACCGAGCCACTCTCCTCGCCACTACTTCTTGGCCTGGCTGCTGAAGAGGCGGATGTCTCCCCCCGTTCCTGACCGCCCTCTGTTAGCTCTTCCTCACTGTACTGGATGACACCGGGAGCACTAGCCTCTGGCTGCGAATAGTGCTGCCTCGACCCCTTCCTCTGCTGCCACGTCTGCTCGCTCCTAAAACATTGCCTCCTCTGCCACTCCTCTGCATGTTGTCTGACATACTCTTTAATTAAACGATTCTGTGTCCCTGAGTAACAATTCTGTGTCCCTGAGTAACGTTTCTGTGGCCCTAAGTAACAGTTCTGTGGCCCTAAGTAACAGTTCTGTGGCCCTCAGTAACAATTCTGTGTCTGTCCCTGAGTAACAATTCTGTGTCCCTCAGTAACAATTCTGTGTCCCTCAGTAACAATTCTGTGTCCCTGAGTAACAATTCTGTGTCCCTCAGTAACAATTCTGTGTCCCTGAGTAACAATTCTGTGGCCCTCAGTAACAATTCTGTGTCCCTCAGTAACAATTCTGTGTCCCTGAGTAACAATTCTGTGTCTGTCCCTGAGTAAGAATTCTGTGTCTGTCCCTGAGTAACGTTTCTGTGGCCCTAAGTAAAGGTTCTGTGTCCCTGAGTAACAATTCTGTGTCTGTCCCTGAGTAACGTTTCTGTGGCCCTAAGTAACGGTTCTGTGGCCCTCAGTAACAATTCTGTGTCCCTCAGTAACAATTCTGTGTCTGTCCCTGAGTAACAATTCTGTGTCTGTCCCTGAGTAACGTTTCTGTGGCCCTAAGTAACGGTTCTGTGGCCCTCAGTAACAATTCTGTGTCCCTCCGTAACAATTCTGTGTCTGTCCCTGAGTAACAATTCTGTGTCTGTCCCTGAGTAACAATTCTGTGTCCCTGAGTAACAATTCTATGTCCCTGAGTAACGTTTCTGTGGCCCTAAGTAACAATTCTGTGTTCCTCAGTAACAATTCTGTATCTGTCCCTGAGTAACAATTCCGTGTCTGTCCCTGAGTAACGTTTCTGTGGCCCTAAGTAACGGTTCTGTGGCCCTCAGTAACAATTCTGTGTCCCTCAGTAACAATTCTGTGTCTGTCCCTGAGTAACAATTCTGTGTCTGTCCCTGAGTAACAATTCTGTGGCCCTGAGTAACGTTTCTGTGGCCCTAAGTAACAATTCTGTGGCCCTCAGTAACAATTCCGTGTCTGTCCCTGAGTAACAATTCTGTGTCTGTCCCTGAGTAACAATTCTGTGTACCTGAGTAACGTTTCTGTGGCCCTAAGTAACAATTCTGTAGCCCTCAGTAACAATTCTGTGTCTGTCCCTGAGTAACAATTCTGTGTCCCTGAGTAATGTTTCTGTGGCCCTAAGTAACAATTCTGTGGCCCTCAGTAACAATTATATGTCTGTCCCTGAGTAACAATTCTGTGTCTGTCCCTGAGTAACAATTCTGTGTCCCTGAGTAACGTTTCTGTGGCCCTAAGTAACAATTCTGTGGCCCTCAGTAACAATTCTGTGTCTGTCCCTGAGTAACAATTCTGTGGCCCTAAGTAACAGTTCTGTGGCCCTCAGTAACAATTCTGTGTCCCTCAGTAACAATTCTGTGTCTGTCCCTGAGTAACAATTCTGTGTCTGTCCCTGAGTAACAATTCTGCTGCCCTAAGTAACGGTTCTGTGGCCCTCAGTAACAATTCTGTGTCCCTGAGTAACAATTCTGTGGCCCTAAGTAACGGTTCTGTGGCCCTCAGTAACAATTCTGTGTCCCTGAGTAACAATTATGTGGCCCTAAGTAACAGTTCTGTGTCCCTCAGTAACAATTCTGTGTCTGTCCCTGAGTAACAATTCTGTGTCTGTCCCTGAGTAACAATTCTGTGTCCCTGAGTAACGTTTCTGTGGCCCTAAGTAAAAATTCTGTGGCCCTCAGTAACAATTCTGTGTCTGTCTCTGAGTAACAATTCTGTGTCTGTCCCTGAGTAACAATTCTGTGTCCCTGAGTAACGTTTCTGTGGCCCTAAGTAACAATTCTGTGGCCCTCAGTAACAATTCTGTGTCTGTCCCTGAGTAACAATTCTGTGTCTGTCCCTGAGTAACAATTCTGTGTACCTGAGTAACGTTTCTGTGGCCCTAAGTAACAATTCTGTAGCCCTCAGTAACAATTCTGTGTCTGTCCCTGAGTAGCAATTCTGTGTCCCTGAGTAACGTTTCTGTGGCCCTAAGTAACAATTCTGTGGCCCTCAGTAACAATTATGTGTCTGTCCCTGAGTAACAATTCTGTGTCTGTCCCTGAGTAACAATTCTGTGTCCCTGAGTAACGTTTCTGTGGCCCTAAGTAACAATTCTGTGGCCCTCAGTAACAATTCTGTGTCTGTCCCTGAGTAACAATTCTGTGGCCCTAAGTAACAGTTCTGTGGCCCTCAGTAACAATTCTGTGTCCCTCAGTAACAATTCTGTGTCTGTCCCTGAGTAACAATTCTGTGTCTGTCCCTGAGTAACAATTCTGCTGCCCTAAGTAACGGTTCTGTGGCCCTCAGTAACAATTCTGTGTCCCTGAGTAACAATTCTGTGGCCCTAAGTAACGGTTCTGTGGCCCTCAGTAACAATTCTGTGTCCCTGAGTAACAATTATGTGGCCCTAAGTAACAGTTCTGTGTCCCTCAGTAACAATTCTGTGTCTGTCCCTGAGTAACAATTCTGTGTCTGTCCCTGAGTAACAATTCTGTGTCCCTGAGTAACGTTTCTGTGGCCCTAAGTAAAAATTCTGTGGCCCTCAGTAACAATTCTGTGTCTGTCTCTGAGTAACAATTCTGTGTCTGTCCCTGAGTAACAATTCTGTGTCCCTGAGTAACGTTTCTGTGGCCCTAAGTAACAATTCTGTGGCCCTCAGTAACAATTCTGTGTCTGTCCCTGAGTAACAATTCTGTGTCTGTCCCTGAGTAACGTTTCTGTGGCCCTAAGTAACGGTTCTGTGGCCCTCAGTAACAATTCTGTGTCCCTCAGTAACAATTCTGTGTATGTCCCTGAGTAACAATTCTGTGGCCCTAAGTAACGGTTCTGTGGCCCTCAGTAACAATTCTGTGTCCCTGAGTAACAATTCTGTGGCCCTAAGTAACGGTTCTGTGGCCCTCAGTAACAATTCTGTGGCCCTCAATAACAATTCTGTGTCTGTCCGAGTAACAATTCTGTGGCCCTAACTAACGTTTCTGTGGCCTTAAGTAACAGTTCTGTGGCCCTCAGCAACAATTCTGTGTCCCTGAGTAACGTTTCTGTGGCCCTAAGTAACAATTCTGTGGCCCTCAGTAACAATTCTGTGTTTGTCCCTGAGTAACAATTCTGTGGCCCTAACTAACGTTTCTGTGGCCCTAAGTAACAGTTCTGTGGCCCTCAGTAACAATTCTGTGTCTGTCCCTGAGTAACAATTCTGTGGCACTAACTAACGTTTCTGTGGCCCTAAGTAACAATTCTCTGGCACTCAGTAACAATTCTGTCTGTCCCTGAGTAACAATTCTGTGGCCCTAACTAACGTTTCTGTGGCCCTAAGTAACAGTTCTGTGGCCCTCAATAACAATTCTGTGTCTGTCCCTGAGTAACAATTCTGTGGCCCTAACTAACGTTTCTGTGGCCCTAAGTAACAATTCTCTGGCACTCAGTAACAATTCTGTCTGTCCCTGAGTAACAATTCTGTGGCCCTAATAACGTTTCTGTGGCCCTAAGTAACAGTTCTGTGGCCCTCAGTAACAATTCTGTGTCTGTCCCTGAGTAACAATTCTGTGGCCCTAACTAACGTTTCTGTGGCCCTAAGTAACAATTCTCTGGCTCTCAGTAACAATTCTGTCTGTCCCTGAGTAACAATTCTGTGTCTGTCCCTGAGTAACAATTCTGTGGCCCTAAGTAACGGTTCTGTGGCCCTCAGTAACAATTCTGTGTCCCTGAGTAACAATTCTGTGGCCCTAAGTAACGGTTCTGTGGCCCTCAGTAACAATTCTGTGTCCCTGAGTAACAATTATGTGGCCCTAAGTAACAGTTCTGTGTCCCTCAGTAACAATTCTGTGTCCCTCAGTAACAATTCTGTGTCTGTCCCTGAGTAACAATTCTGTGGCCCTAAGTAACGGTTCTGTGGCCCTCAGTAACAATTCTGTGTCCCTGAGTAACGTTTCTGTGGCCCTAAGTAACAGTTCTGTGGCCCTCAGTAACAATTCTGTGTCCCTGAGTAACGTTTCTGTGGCCCTAAGTAACAGTTCTGTGTCCCTCAGTAAGAATTCTGTGTCCCTCAGTAACAATTCTGTGTCTGTCCCTGAGTAACAATTCTGTGGCCCTAAGTAACGGTTCTGTGGACCTCAGTAACAATTCTGTGTCCCTGAGTAACGTTTCTGTGGCCCTAAGTAACAATTCTGTGTCCCTGAGTAACAATTCTGTGGCCCTAAGTAACGGTTCTGTGGCCCTCAGTAACAATTCTGTGTCCCTGAGTAACAATTATGTGGCCCTAAGTAACAGTTCTGTGTCCCTCAGTAACAATTCTGTGTCCCTCAGTAACAATTCTGTGTCTGTCCCTGAGTAACAATTCTGTGGCCCTAAGTAACGGTTCTGTGGACCTCAGTAACAATTCTGTGTCCCTGAGTAACGTTTCTGTGGCCCTAAGTAACAATTCTGTGTCCCTGAGTAACAATTCTGTGGCCCTAAGTAACGGTTCTGTGGCCCTCAGTAACAATTCTGTGTCCCTGAGTAACAATTCTGTGGCCCTAAGTAACGGTTCTGTGGCCCTCAGTAACAATTCTGTGGCCCTCAGTAACAATTCTGTGTCTGTCCCTGAGTAACAATTCTGTGGCCCTAAGTAACGGTTCTGTGGCCCTCAGTAACAATTCTGTGTCCCTGAGTAACAATTCTGTGGCCCTAAGTAACGGTTCTGTGGCCCTCCGTAACAATTCTGTGGCCCTCAATAACAATTCTGTGTCTGTCCGAGTAACAATTCTGTGGCCCTAACTAACGTTTCTGTGGCCTTAAGTAACAGTTCTGTGGCCCTCAGCAACAATTCTGTGTCCCTGAGTAACGTTTCTGTGGCCCTAAGTAACAATTCTGTGGCCCTCAGTAACAATTCTGTGTCTGTCCCTGAGTAACAATTCTGTGGCCCTAACTAACGTTTCTGTGGCCCTAAGTAACAGTTCTGTGGCCCTCAGTAACAATTCTGTGTCTGTCCCTGAGTAACAATTCTGTGGCCCTAACTAACGTTTCTGTGGCCCTAAGTAACAATTCTCTGGCACTCAGTAACAATTCTGTCTGTCCCTGAGTAACAATTCTGTGGCCCTAACTAACGTTTCTGTGGCCCTAAGTAACAGTTCTGTGGCCCTCAATAACAATTCTGTGTCTGTCCCTGAGTAACAATTCTGTGGCCCTAACTAACGTTTCTGTGGCCCTAAGTAACAATTCTCTGGCACTCAGTAACAATTCTGTCTGTCCCTGAGTAACAATTCTGTGGCCCTAATAACGTTTCTGTGGCCCTAAGTAACAGTTCTGTGGCCCTCAGTAACAATTCTGTGTCTGTCCCTGAGTAACAATTCTGTGGCCCTAACTAACGTTTCTGTGGCCCTAAGTAACAATTCTCTGGCACTCAGTAACAATTCTGTCTGTCCCTGAGTAACAATTCTGTGTCTGTCCCTGAGTAACAATTCTGTGGCCCTAAGTAACGGTTCTGTGGCCCTCAGTAACAATTCTGTGTCCCTGAGTAACAATTCTGTGGCCCTAAGTAACGGTTCTGTGGCCCTCAGTAACAATTCTGTGTCCCTGAGTAACAATTATGTGGCCCTAAGTAACAGTTCTGTGTCCCTCAGTAACAATTCTGTGTCCCTCAGTAACAATTCTGTGTCTGTCCCTGAGTAACAATTCTGTGGCCCTAAGTAACGGTTCTGTGGCCCTCAGTAACAATTCTGTGTCCCTGAGTAACGTTTCTGTCGCCCTAAGTAACAGTTCTGTGGCCCTCAGTAACAATTCTGTGTCCCTGAGTAACGTTTCTGTGGCCCTAAGTAACAATTCTGTGTCCCTGAGTAACAATTCTGTGGCCCTAAGTAACGGTTCTGTGGCCCTCAGTAACAATTCTGTGTCCCTGAGTAACAATTCTGTGGCCCTAAGTAACAATTCTGTGGCCCTCAGTAACAATTCTGTGTCTGTCCCTGAGTAACAATTCTGTGGCCCTAACTAACATTTCTGTGGCCCTAAGTAACAATTCTCTGGCACTCAGTAACAATTGTGTCTGTCCCTGAGTAACAATTCTGTGGCCCTAACTAACGTTTCTGTGGCCCTAAGTAACAGTTCTGTGGCCCTCAATAACAATTCTGTGTCTGTTCCTGAGTAACAATTCTGTGGCCCTAACTAACGTTTCTGTGGCCCTAAGTAACAATTCTCTGGCACTCAGTAACAATTCTGTCTGTCCCTGAGTAACAATTCTGTGGCCCTAATAACGTTTCTGTGGCCCTAAGTAACAGTTCTGTGGCCCTCAGTAACAATTCTGTGTCTGTCCCTGAGTAACAATTCTGTGGCCCTAACTAACGTTTCTGTGGCCCTAAGTAACAATTCTCTGGCACTCAGTAACAATTCTGTCTGTCCCTGAGTAACAATTCTGTGGCCCTAACTAGCGTTTCTTTGGCCCTAAGTAACGATTCTGTGTCCCTCATTAACAATTCTGTGTCCCTGAGTAATGCTTCTCTGTCCCTAAGTAACGTTTCTCTGTCCCCAAGTAACGTTTCTGTGGCCCTAACTCTGTCCCTAATACAGAGCGGTCTGCCTCTCTTGAATGACTGGAGGCAAATGAAGAATTCTAAAATGGCCGCTATTTATAGCTCGACCATTACACAGTGCTGGCTGCCTGGCTGCTGATTGGCTAATGCGATCACATGTCATTAAGGAATGCATTATGGGTCAGCGCGCCTTGTCTGCGCGCCTTCCCAGACATCCCCGCTCCGTCGCCGCACATGTCCGCCGCCATTTTAGGAAAAATTTCGATTTGCGCGTCCGAAGTAGGCTATTTTTTGGATTCGGCGCAAATCGAAAATTTTCCAATATTCGACTCGAATTCCACTTCGCCTACTTCGATTCGCTCATCTCTAGCTACTATTTAGACATTTGTACAATCTTGGAATTGGTGCATGTGGCACCTTGCAACCTAATCTCTGGGGCTTCCCCCAACGGCTTATAAGTACATGAATTAGAAAGGGGGAGAAAGTCGGCTTGAAAAATGATGAATTGCTCACAGTGAAGTAGAAGGACAAATGGGATGTTTTCATCCTGTCTTCCATTCACGCAGATACAACAATCCAAGTTTCCACGGATGCTGGTGTTGTTGAGAAGTCCCTGTGTCCACGACTATAACCTTAACATAATAAGGGTGGACTTCAACGACCAGATGATGAAGCTGTACTTAGTTTCCCGTAAAGCCAGATGCTGGTACAAAAAAGTGTCTGCATATTTATTTCAATTGGCTCTGTACATCGCTTTTGTGCTTTACAAAGCATCTGGAAGAAGTGGATCCTTCCTAAAATTCCAGGAAGAGATCATCACTACCCTTTTGTATCCAGAAGGTGCTATGGCTCAAACGCCCAATCCAGATGCAGTGAGCCAGCTGCATGAGAGGTGTTTTCCTGATGCCATTGCTGGTACGCCAACCCAAAAGTCACCTCAAAAAAGATATTGTGTCTGTAGCAGACATGGAATTAAGCATGATACCTGCTTTTTTGTACCTCCTCTCCTGGCCAACCTGGTCTCTGCATCAAAGACTGCTTCCGTCACTACCACACACTAGTGGAGTATTAGTATAGGGTACAGCACGGCACAGTCTAGGGCACATATATACACAGGGTCTCAAAAGATGTTAGGTAGTCAGGAAACTGGCGATCACATTATGAGAAACTCTAACCTCTGGAGGTTACAGTTTTAAAAAAAAGTAAAAAAAAACCATTAAAAATAGAAAAGTCAAAAATAAATAAATAAATAAAAAAACAAAAATATTTATTGTTCCATTGAGTTACTGTTTTATTGTTAACCAATGCTGCTTTCTTTGCAGGAATGTCATTCAGCTGCAGCATTGACCTGTTTATTCTGACAACAACAGGTTCTTGCTCTCTGAATATACATCAGATGATATTTTTAATCTGCAGTTAAAAAAGAACATATATGCCCAAGCATGGGGGCCTGGGGTTGTCAGTGGATGGATTGCTCCTATGCTTCCGCATTTATTTAAAAAAAACATTTTGGTAGAGATTTCTTCATCCACATCAATCAATGTGAATAGAGAAATCTGCTCACGGGTTGAATGAAAAAAAATTAACATTTCATGTATGCCCAACATTATTAGTGGGTGGATGCAGTGTGGTATATTCTAATGGTGGGCATACTACACACTTTTTTCTGTCAGAGATTTCTTCTTTTTTTTCATTCAGCCCACAGGCTGCATAAAAAAAAAAGAAAATAGCATATATGAACAAGGGCCAGCAACACACTGAGTGATTATACCAGGATGATGCCGCAGCTGCAGTTTGTTTCAGCCAGCAATCGCTTTCATATAAAGGCAATCCTAGTGGCCAATTAGCTACAGGATTGCTTTTAAAAGCAGTGGGAGGAGATGCCTCCCACTGCCTTCCACAACTTTCTCAGGCAGTCCCATGTCATCGGGGAACTTGAGAATGCAGCCAGCACTTCCGCCAGCTAACCATAGAGCTGATTGGATACTGGAATGGGACCAAATATCTCTACAGTGTAAGAAACCAGAAGATACAAGCATTTCATCACTTCGGTTTTGCCGGATATTAACAGCGTAATTTTTAAATTGGAAAAAGCATCTGATCACACCAGTCTTGGTGAGATCAGATGATTTAAGGCCAGGGGAGATATCTAGAGCCTAAGAGACCCCAGATTTCTCAGAAAAGAATACCTGTCAATGCCTTTTGCTGTTACAGGGGATATTTACATTCCCTGTGATAACAATAAAAGTGATCACAAAAAAAAAGAAAGTGACAGTGTAAAAAGTAAAAAAAATAAAAATAAAGCACCCTCGTCCCCCCACGTGTGCACAAAATGGCGAATGCCATGTGTCAGTATGTAAACAGCGGTTGCACCATGCATGTGAGGTATCGCCGCGAACGTCAGATCGAGGGCAGTAATTCTAGACCTCCTGTGTAAATCTAAAATGGTAGCCTGCAAAGGCTATTAAAGTGTCGCATATGGATATTAAAAATGTATGTAGATGGTCTCCATTGCACAGGGCATGCGCAGTTTTAAAACATGTCATGTTTGCTATCTATTTACTCTGCATACTATTTTCTTTTATATTTTACCAAACAATTGGCCAATATATTGCGCATTAAAATAAAAAAAATGCATTTCATTTTCTAGGGCATCTTCTTTAAAAAATAAAAAATGTTTGGGGGTTCAGAGAAATTTTCTAGCAAAGAATACTGATTCTTTTATGTGAACAAAAAGTGTCAGAAAAGGCTGGGCCTTTACTTGGTTAGAAGAGTGAGTGATGTGTGGCATAAGCTTCTAGTGCTGGGCACAAAATAACAATTTAACACCTCCCCCCCAAATGACCCCTTTTTGGAAAGTAGACACCCAAACTATTTGCTGAGAGACATGTTGGGGTTTATTTACTAAAGCTGGAGAGTCCAAAATCAGACTCCCTTTTGCATAGAAACCAATCAGCTTCTAACCTCAGCTTGTTCAATGAAGCTTTGGCAATGAAACCTGGAAGCTGATTGGTTTCTATGCAGAAGGGAGTCTGATTTTGGACTCTCCAGCTTTAGTAAATAAACCCTGTTGAGTCAATAGAAGTTTTTGGAAAATGACAACTTTTTTTTTTACACAAAGTTATCACTTAAATTATATATTGCTCACACATGCCATGGGTATATGTAGATTTAAACCCCAAAATACATTGCTACTTCTCCCAAGTATGGGGATACCACATGTGAGAGAACTTTTGGTAGTCTAGCCACGTACAGGAGCCCAAAATGCAATAAACACATTCAGGCTTTTAAAGGACTTTACTTCCTGACTACCTATCACAGTTTCGGAGGCCCTGAAATGCCAGAGTAGTACACCCCCCCACCCCCCAAAATGACCCCTTTTTGGAAAGTAGACACTCCAAGGAATTTTATAAGAGGCATGGTAAGTATTTTGCAGATCTTGTTTGTTGCGACAATTTTTTGGAATATGAAGAAAGAAAACAAAAACATATTTTTCTTTTCTTTTTTTATTTTTCAAAACCTTATGAGAAAAAATGAGATCTTCAAAATACTCCCCATGTCTCTTATTGAATTCCTTGGGGTGTCTACTTTCCAAAAAGGAGTTTGGGGGAGTTTGTGCTTTCCAACCATTTCAGGGCCTCTGAAACTGTGATAAGTAGTGAGGAAGTGAAATGAGGAAGTTACAAACCTTTAGGTTTTCAAAGTGGTCATTGAATTTCGGGCTCCTGTATATGGGTAGGCTCCCAAAAGGTATCACACATGTGGTACCCCCTAATCAGTAGAAATAGCAGAATGTATTTTAAGGTGTAATTCCACATATACCCATGGCATGTGTGAGCAATAGATCATTTAGGTGACAACTTTGTGTAAAAAACAACAACTTTTTTTGTCCATTTCCAAAAACATATGGTAAAAAATAAAGTATTCTATTGACTTAACATGCCTCTCAGCAAATAGTCTGTGGTGTCTACTTTCCAAAAAGGGGTTATTTGTGGGGGGTGTGTGCTATCCTGGAATTTCAGAGCCTCTGAAACTGTGATAGGTAGCGAGGAAGTGAAATGACCAATTTACATACAATAAGGCTTTCAAAGCTGTATACCGGAAGGCTTCCAAAAAAGTCTCACACATGTGGTGTCTCCATGCTCAGAAGAAGCAGCACAATATATTTTGGGGTGTAGTTCCAAATATACCCAATGCATGTGTGAGCACTATACCATTTAAATTACACTTTTGTGAAAAAAAAAATGTTTTGTCAGTTTCCAAAAAACTTGTGGAAAAAAAAATCTTCCATGGACTCAAAATGCCTCTAAGCAGATAGATTAGAGTATCCATACCATAGTTTGTAGATGTTATAACTTTCACATAAACCAATTAATATACACCTAGCATAGCAGAGTCATGCAAAGCAGTGTGCTTCCAGTTGAAAGCACACACAGCACACAGTAAAGCAGCACACAGTTAACCCTTTGATCACCCCACATGTTAACCCCTTCTTGCCCAGTGCCCTTTGTACAGTGTCAGTGCTTTTTATTAGCACTGATCACTGTTTTGGTGTCACTGGGGATGTCAGTGACACCAAGTCAGTTCCACCCAGTATCAGAATGCCAACCGCAGTCCCACTATAAGTTGCTGATCTCGACCATTACTAGTAAAAATTAAAAAAAATCCCAGTATATATACTGTCATTTGTAAATGTTACGTAAACCAATTAATTTACACATATTGGGATTTTTTTTTAGCAAAGACATGTAGCAGAATACATTTTGGCCTAAATTTTTACTGGACATGTTTAATAGCAAAAAGTAAAAAATATTGTATTTTTTTCTCAAAATTGTCGATCTTTTTTTTATAGCGTAAAAAAATAAAAATGCACAGGCTATCAAATACCACTGAAAGAAAGTTCGATTCATAGGAAAAAGGGATGTAAATTTCATTTGGGTGCAGCATTGCATGATCGTGAAATTGTCAGTTAAAATAATGCAGCGCTGTAACGCAAAAAATTGCCTGGTCAGGAAAGGACGTAAATCCTTTGGAGGGTAAGTGGTTAAAAAATACATAGCCATCAAAGAACAATACCAGTGCTGCAGTACTCCTGATGTGTAGATGTTCCGGCTGGTGGCCATGTAGCATGGTGGCGTCAAGTGAAGCCCCACCCAACGTGTTTCAGCATCATTTGATGTCATCAGGGGCGTGTCTAAATGTCAGTCACCATGCTCTTATATACAATACAATGAGAGAAGATGTTCCTCTTATCATATAGAAAAAGGAAGTGACAAATCAACTTCCTGATTCAGTTGACTGTATCCCCATCTAGTGAAAAAAAGGTTAATACACACACTAATAAAGACCTTCAATCTTATATAATAAAAAAGGTGGGGGGGGGGGAATTGTTTGTGGTTAGACATGAACCATGTCCAATTAACCCCCAAAAAGAGGACAATACAGATCCCCACCCTTTATTATCCTATGTAAAAAAAATTATTTTTAAAACAATAATCAATGAAAAAAGAGGAAAATCAACCCTCATACAAAATCAGAAATACACTGCTCAATAAATTAAAGGAACACTTTTTAATCAGAGTATAGCATGAAGTCAATTAAACTCCTGGGATATTGATCTGGTCAGTTAAGTAGCAGAGGGGGTTGTTGACAAGTTTCAGCTGCTTTGGTGTTAATGAAATTAACAACAGGTGCACTAGATGGCCAACAATGAGACAATCCCCAAAACAAGAATAGTTTTACAGGTGGAGGCCATTATATTTTTTCCATACTCATCTTTAGAGATGAGCGAATCGAACATGACGAAGTGGAATTCGTTCCGAAGATTTGGAAAAATTCTATTCGCGACGAATCCGAAGATTAGCAAACTTCGGATGCACGAATCAAATTTTCCCAAAAATGGCGGCGACATGTGTGGCGACGGAGAAAATGGACAGAGAAGATGGGGCGGGGATCTCTGGGAAGGCGCGCAGACAAGGCGCGCTGACCCATAATGCATTCAAGACATGTGATCGCATTAGCCAATCAGCAGCCAGCCAGCACTGTGTAATGGTGGAGCTATAAATCGCGGCCATCTTAGAATTCTCCATTAGCCTCCGGTCATTCAAGAGAGACAGACCTGTGTGTATTAAGGGACAGAGTTAGGGCCACAGAGACTTTAGGGCCACAGAATCGTTACTCAGGGACACAGAATCGTTACTCAGGGACACAGAATCGTTACTCAGGGACACAGAATCGTTACTTAGGGCCACAGCTATCAAAGAATCGAAAATTTAAAGTGACATACACCCTTTTTTTTTTTGGTGGCTGTCGTGCACAGTTGGTGCTGCAGTTTGCCGATTGTGCAAAATAAACTGACTTTCTGCTTCACAACCACTATTGTACGTTCAAAGAGTTAAATCCATTTACACGCCGGCTGGCGGTAATATTTTTTGGGTGATTAGTGCATTCCAGTGACACAAACGTACAGTTTCCAGCCAACGTCAAGCTGCAATTGACCGATTGTGTACAATAAACTGACTTTCTGCTTCACAACCACTATTGTACGTTCAAAGAGTTAGATCCATTTACACGCCGGGTGGCGGTAATATTTTTTGGGTGATTAGTGCATTCCAGTGACATAAACGTACAGTTTCCAGCCAACGGCAAGCTGCAATTGACCGATTGTGCTAAATAAACTGACTTTCTGCTTCACAACCACTATTGTACGTTCAAAGAGTTAAATCCATATACACGCCGGGTGGTGGTAATATTTTTTGGGTGATTAGTGCATTCCAGTGACATAAACGTACAGTTTCCAGCCAACGGCAAGCTGCAATTGACCGATTGTGCTAAATAAACTGACTTTCTGCTTCACAACCACTATTGTACGTTCAAAGAGTTAGATCCATTTACACGCCGGGTGGCGGTAATATTTTTTGGGTGATTAGTGCATTCCAGTGACATAAACGTACAGTTTCCAGCCAACGGCAAGCTGCAATTGACCGATTGTGTACAATAAACTGACTTTCTGCTTCACAACCACTATTGTACGTTCAAAGAGTTAAATCCATTTACACGCCGGCTGGCGGTAATATTTTTTGGGTGATTAGTGCATTCCAGTGACATAAACGTACAGTTTCCAGCCAACGGCAAGCTGCAATTGACCGATTGTGTACAATAAACTGACTTTCTGCTTCACAACCACTATTGTACGTTCAAAGAGTTAGATCCATTCACACGCCGGGTGGCGGTAATATTTTTTGGGTGATTAGTGCATTCCAGTGACATAAACGTACAGTTTCCAGCCAACGGCAAGCTGCAATTGACCGATTGTGCTAAATAAACTGACTTTCTGCTTCACAACCACTATTGTACGTTCAAAGAGTTAAATCCATATACACGCCGGGTGGCGGTAATATTTTTTGGGTGATTAGTGCATTCCAGTGACATAAACGTACAGTTTCCAGCCAACGGCAAGCTGCAATTGACCGATTGTGCTAAATAAACTGACTTTCTGCTTCACAACCACTATTGTACGTTCAAAGAGTTAGATCCATTTACACGCCGGGTGGCGGTAATATTTTTTGGGTGATTAGTGCATTCCAGTGACATAAACGTACAGTTTCCAGCCAACGGCAAGCTGCAATTGACCGATTGTGCTAAATAAACTGACTTTCTGCTTCACAACCACTATTGTACGTTCAAAGAGTTAGATCCATTTACACGCCGGGTGGCGGTAATATTTTTTGGGTGATTAGTGCATTCCAGTGACATAAACGTACAGTTTCCAGCCAACGGCAAGCTGCAATTGACCGATTGTGTACAATAAACTGACTTTCTGCTTCACAACCACTATTGTACGTTTAAAGAGTTAGATCCATTTACACGCCGGGTGGCGGTAATATTTTTTGGGTGATTAGTGCATTCCAGTGACATAAACGTACAGTTTCCAGCCAACGGCAAGCTGCAATTGACCGATTGTGTACAATAAACTGACTTTCTGCTTCACAACCACTATTGTACGTTCAAAGAGTTAAATCCATATACACGCCGGGTGGCGGTAATATTTTTTGGGTGATTAGTGCATTCCAGTGACATAAACGTACAGTTTCCAGCCAACGGCAAGCTGCAATTGACCGATTGTGCTAAATAAACTGACTTTCTGCTTCATAACCACTATTGTACGTTCAAAGAGTTAGATCCATTTACACGCCGGGTGGCGGTAATATTTTTTGGGTGATTAGTGCATTCCAGTGACATAAACGTACAGTTTCCAGCCAACGGCAAGCTGCAATTGACCGATTGTGCTAAATAAACTGACTTTCTGCTTCACAACCACTATTGTACGTTCAAAGAGTTAAATCCATATACACGCCGGGTGGCGGTAATATTTTTTGGGTGATTAGTGCATTCCAGTGACATAAACGTACAGTTTCCAGCCAACGGCAAGCTGCAATTGACCGATTGTGCTAAATAAACTGACTTTCTGCTTCACAACCACTATTGTACTTTCAAAGAGTTAAATCCATTTATACGCCGGCTGGCGGTAATATTTTTTGAGTGATTAGTGCATTCCAGTGACAGAAACGTACAGTTTCCGGCCAACGGCAAGCTGCAATTGACCGATTGTGTACAATAAACTGACTTTCTGCTTCACAACCACTATTGTACGTTCAAAGAGTTAGATCCATTTACACGCCGGGTGGCGGTAATATTTTTTGGGTGATTAGTGCATTCCAGTGACATAAACGTACAGTTTCCAGCCAACGGCAAGCTGCAATTGACCGATTGTGATAAATAAACTGACTTTCTGCTTCACAACCACTATTGTACGTTCAAAGAGTTAAATCCATATACACGCCGGCTGGCGGTAATATTTTTTGGGTGATTAGTGCATTCCAGTGACATAAACGTACAGTTTCCAGCCAACGGCAAGCTGCAATTGACCGATTGTGCTAAATAAACTGACTTTCTGCTTCATAACCACTATTGTACGTTCAAAGAGTTAGATCCATTTACACGCCGGGTGGCGGTAATATTTTTTGGGTGATTAGTGCATTCCAGTGACATAAACGTACAGTTTCCAGCCAACGGCAAGCTGCAATTGACCGATTGTGCTAAATAAACTGACTTTCTGCTTCACAACCACTATTGTACTTTCAAAGAGTTAAATCCATTTACACGCCGGCTGGCGGTAATATTTTTTGAGTGATTAGTGCATTCCAGTGACAGAAACGTACAGTTTCCGGCCAACGGCAAGCTGCAATTGACCGATTGTGTACAATAAACTGACTTTCTGCTTCACAACCACTATTGTACGTTCAAAGAGTTAGATCCATTTACACGCCGGGTGGCGGTAATATTTTTTGGGTGATTAGTGCATTCCAGTGACATAAACGTACAGTTTCCAGCCAACGGCAAGCTGCAATTGACCGATTGTGCTAAATAAACTGACTTTCTGCTTCACAACCACTATTGTACGTTCAAAGAGTTAAATCCATATACACGCCGGGTGGCGGTAATATTTTTTGGGTGATTAGTGCATTCCAGTGACATAAACGTACAGTTTCCAGCCAACGGCAAGCTGCAATTGACCGATTGTGCTAAATAAACTGACTTTCTGCTTCACAACCACTATTGTACGTTCAAAGAGTTAAATCCGGTTTTATTTTTGGGGTGCTTATTGAATTAAAGAGTATGTCAGACAACACGCAGAGGAGTGGCAGAGGAGGCAATGTTTCAGGAGCGAGCAGACGTGGCAGCAGAGGAAGGGGTCGAGGCAGCACTAGTCGCAGCCAGAGGCCAGTGCTCCCGGTGTCATCCAGCGGTCGTGTCTCCACCGACAACCCTGCCGTCATTGATTGGTTGACTCGGTCATCTTCCTCTTCCCAGGTCACCTCTGACACCTACAGCCAACGGTCGGTGGGTACGTCAGACACAACTGTTAGTTGGCATGGCCCGGGAGCAAGCCCACTGAAATCACGTGTCTTCGACCTGCCCCTGTCCTTTGGTGTTCCCTCACCAAGCGAAGTATCGCATGCTGTGGGCTCAGCCCCACTTTACTGTGAGGAAGAGCTAACAGAGGGCGGTCAGGAACGGGGGGAGACATCCGCCTCTTCAGCAGCCAGGCGAAGAAGTACTGGCGAGGAGAGTGGCTCGGTAGCCGGTCTAGAGACAGGTCTGTCTCCTGACCCACACGCAGCCGAGGGGGCTAGTAGTGATGCGGAGACCCTAATTGATGATGATGAGGCTGATCGCACTTGGCAGCCTCGTCGTCATCAGGCTATTGCTTCCGCATCATCAGGAGAAGAGGGTGCCAGCTTGCCAGCGAGCAAAACAGTCGGTGGGTTGCCCAGGAGGCAGCAGGGTCGCAGCAGTGTCAGTGGAGCCAAACGGCCACGGAGTAGAGCACCAGATCCACTGCAGCCTACCACTACGGCCAGTAGTGGTGCCGGTGTGCACAGAGGAAGTAGCAGTCAGCCAGTGAGGAGTAGCGGGGGCAAAGTTTCCTACTCGGCGGTGTGGCAATTTTTCGTCAAGCCGCCCGAGGAAGTAAACGTAGCCGTATGTCGACTATGTGGCCAGAAAGTCAAGCGTGGCCAGGGGGCCAATGTTGGGACTACAGCGTTGCATCAGCATATGCAGCGTCGCCATTCGGTGGCCTGGGAAAACCGTGATAAAGATACGGCGGTTCTGCCTGCCCCAGCCCCCGCTCCATCACCCGCTCCGTTACTTGCTCCGTCACCCGACGTCAATCGCCCTCTATCAGCCAGTCAAGGCTCCAACACCTCTGCTGAGGGGAGTTGTCGCTCGTTGGCATCTTCCGCTCGTTCAGATGCTCCTTCTCCTGCTACTCCTCTTCACGGATTCCGTCAGCAGTCTTTCTTGGAATCCGTTTCCAAGAGACAACAGTTTGCGAGCACGCACCCGACGGTGCAGAAGCTGAACGTCCTCCTGTCCAAGTTGCTGGTGCTGCAGTCCCTCCCTTTCCAAGTGGTGGACTCAGCACCTTTCCGAGAAATGATGGCTTGTGCCGAGCCGCGGTGGAGAGTGCCAAGCCGGCATTTCTTCGCCAAAAAGGCAGTGCCAGCCCTGCATTCACATGTAGAAGAGATGGTGGGCCAGTCTTTGAGCATGTCGGTCTCTGCCAAAGTGCACGGCAGCGCCGACGTGTGGAGCTGTAACTACGGTCAGGGACAGTACATGTCATTTACGGCCCACTGGGTGAACGTGGTGCCGGCACAGCCGCACCAGCAACTTGGACAGGTCACGCCGCTTTTGCCTCCACGTTTGCACGTCCTTGGTCCAGCAAAGATGTCCGCCTCTACCACCTCTTCTTCCGCCGTGTCCTCAGCCGCCACCCCCGTGCCAAGTCCCATTACCCGACCGGCATATCACATGTGCAGGGCGCAACGGTGTCACGCTGTGCTGCACCTGGTATGCCTTGGCGAACGTAGTCACACAGGGGAGGAACTTCTGAGTGTAATGAACAGAGAAATCGACAGATGGCTGTCTCCGCGCAAACTGAAAATCGGAACCATGTTGACCGACAACGGAAAGAACATGGTGTCTGCTCTGTGTCAAGGAAGGTTGTGCCATGCTCCATGCATGGCTCACGTGTTCAATCTGGTTGTCAAGCGGTTCCTAAAATCCACCATCCCACTGCAAGACATCCTTAAAATGTCACGTAAACTTTGCATGCATTTCAGCCATTCCTACACCGCAAAGCACACCCTCCTTGAGCTGCAGCGGCAGAACGGAATTCCACAGCATCGCCTGATCTGCGACGTTGCAACAAGGTGGAATTCAACCCTACATATGTTAGACCGCCTTTACGAACAGCGAAAGGCCATCACCGATTTCCTGATGTTACAAGCGGATAAAGGTACTCCCCTTTGTAACTTAGATGTCAGCCATTGATCTTCTTCGCACCCACGGCATCACCTCATAGAATCTCTGCATTGCATCTGCAATCACAACGCTGACTTCCCGGATCGCCACTCAGCCATTGGACTCTTGATAGTCGTCTCCCCACACTGCTGCTGGGGGGACTTTTTAACCTAGGCCTGTGTATGGCCTTCAATTGAAGCTGCTTCCGCTCCGCCACTCTGCCATTGGACTCTTGATAGTCGTCTCCCCACGCTGCTGCTGGGGGGACTTTTTAACATAGGCCTCTGTATGGCCTTTAATTGAAGCTGCTTACGCTCCGCCACTCTGCCATGGGCCTCTTGGGTATCCCAGAAGCTGCTCAGCGGGTCAGGGCAATAAAGCTCCCGGTTCGCAGGTTGTTCCGTCTTATGGATGGAAGTACGACGGTATATGATCTTCTTCGCACCCACGGCATTACTTCGTAGAATTTCTGCATTGCATCTGCAATCACAACGCTGACTTCCCGGATCGCCACTCAGCCATTGGACTCTTGATAGTCGTCTCCCCACACTGCTGCTGGGGGGACTTTTTAACCTAGGCCTGTGTATGGCCTTCAATTGAAGCTGCTTCCGCTCCGCCACTCTGCCATTGGACTCTTGATAGTCGTCTCCCCACGCTGCTGCTGGGGGGACTTTTTAACCTAGGCCTGTGTATGGCCTTCAATTGAAGCTGCTTACGCTCCGCCACTCTGCCATTGGACTCTTGATAGTCGTCTCCCCACACTGCTGCTGGGGGGACTTTTTAACATAGGCCTCTGTATGGCCTTCAATTTAAGCTGCTTACGCTTTGCCACTCTGCCATGGGCCCCTGTACCGCCTCCTCTTGCTGCTGCCAAGTCCAGAGTGTGTCATGGGTCCCTGTACGGCCTCCCATTGCTGCTGACTTCATCGCCAGACTCTGCCATGTGCCACTTTCAGGTCTCCTTACACTGTTGGTGGGTTCCTTTTTGTGATAGGGTGCTGTATGGCCTTCCATTGCTGCTGCCTCCACCGCCACCCTGCGCCATGTGCCTCTGTCGTCTGCTCACGCTGCTGACGGCTTCCGCTTTTTAACCGAGGCCTGTGTTTGGCTTCCGAATACTGCTGCATCCACCGCCACCCTGCGCCATGTGTCTCTGTCGTCTGCTCACGCTGCTGACGGCTTCCGCTTTTTAACCTAGGCCTGTGTATGGCTTCAGAATAATGCTGCCTACACCGCCACCCTGCGCCATGTGCCTCTGTCATCTGCTCACGCTGCTGCCAGGTCCATACTGATTCATGGCCCCCTGTACCGGCTCCTCATGAACGTGGTTCAGCGGGTTTGCATCACTTAACGGCAAATCGTTGACAAACGCTGGGACGTTCAGTGTTGTGCGCATTAAGCCAGACACCAAAGGGCAGCACAGACCTGTTATTACTCGCTCAAGCATGGCTGAACAAAACCAGTCTCTACCACAAATTGGACCCAGACCTGCCCAGGGTCTCGTAAGTAGATTGCACGGAGGAGTAGAGTTCGTTATTGGAATTAACTGTGAGGGACTTTTAAACCTAGGCCTGTGTATGGCCTTCAATTTAAGCTGCTTCTGCTCCGCCACTCTGCCATTGGACTCTTGATAGTCGTCTCCCCATGCTGCTGCTGGGGGGACTTTTTAACATAGGCCTCTGTATGGCCTTCAATTTTAGCTGCTTACGCTCCGCCACTCTGCCATGGGCCCCTGTACCGCCTCCTCATGCTGCTGCCAGGCCTGTAATCTGCCATGGGCCCCCGTACCGACTCCTCATGCTGCTGCCAGGCCCGTAATCTGTCATGGGCCCCTGTACCGCCTCCTCATGCTGCTGCCAGGTCCAGAGTGTGTCATGGGTCCCTGTACGGCCTCCCATTGCTGCTGTCTCCATCGCCACACTCTGCCGTGTGCCACTTTCAGGTCTCCTCACACTGCTGGTGGGTTCCATTTTGTCATAGGGTGCTGTATGGCCTCCCATTGCTGCTGCCTCCACCGCCACACTGTGGCTCCACACTCTGGTTTTGGCCCCGTGACTGCCCAAATGAGTGAAGTGTGCGGTGATTCTAAGATCGACGGCACTCATCTGCATGTCATACTGACTGACAGTATTATTTCTCTTCCCCAGCAGACTCCAAGGGCATTTAAATTAAAGGTACAGTGTTCTGCACTAATATAAAGGCTCTCTGAAGCCTAGAAACACCCTTTTTATAAGTTAAATTCGCAGCGAATATATTCGGCTCGAAGCAAATTTATTCGGCGAATTCGGCGAATCAGCCGAACCGAATTTTTGAATAATTCGCTCATCTCTACTCATCTTTTTTGAGTGTTTTTCACTAGTTTTGCATTTGGCTAGGGTCAGTGTCATTACTGGTAGCATGAGGCGATACCTGGACCCTACAGAGGTTGCACAGGCAGTCCAACTCCTGCAGGATGGCACATCAATACATGCTATTGCCAGAATGTTTGCTATGTCTCCCAGTACAGTCTCAAGAGCATGGAAGATATTCCAGGAGACAGGCAGTTACTCTGGGAGAGCTGGACAGGGCTGTAGAAGGTCCTTAACCCATCAGCATGACCGGTATCTGCTCCTTTGTGCAAGGAGGAACAGGATGAGCACTGCCAGAACCCTACAAAATTACCTCAAGCAGGCCACTGGTGTGAATGCCTCTGACCAAACAATCAGAAAAATACTTTAGGAGGTGGCCTGAGGGCCCTCTAGTGGGTCCTGTGCTCACTGTCCAGCACCATTGAGCTCGATTGGCATTTGCCATTGAACACCAGAATTTGCAGGTCCACCACTGGCACCCTGTGATTTTCACAGATGAGAGCAGGCTCACCCTGAGCACATGTGACAGATGTGAAAAGGTCTGGAGAAGCCATAGAAAATGTTAACTGTCTGTAACATCGTTCAGCATGAGTGTTTTGGTGGTGGGTCAGTGATGGTCCATGGAGGGATGCACAGAGCTCTACAGGCTATACAATAGCATCCTCACTGCGATTAGGTGTTGGGACAAAATCCTTGGACCCATTGTCAGACCCTACTCTGGTGCAGTGGGTCCTGGGTTCCTCCTGGTGCCCGACAATGCCCGGCCTCATGTGGCAAAAGTATGCAGGCAGTTCCTGGAGGATGAAGAAATTGATACCTTTGAATGGCCCCCACACTCACCTGACAAAAATCCAATAGAACACCTCTGGGATATCATGTTTCAGTCCATCTGACACCACCAGGTTGCGCTTCAGACTGTTCAGGAGCTCAGTGATGCCCTGGTCCAGAATCATTAGGAGCATGCCCTGACATTGTCAGGCATGCATACAAGCATGTGGGAACCATACAAACTACAAAGTACAATTTTGAGTTGCTGCAATGAAATTTCAGAAAAATGGACTAGTCGGCTACGTCATTTTTTCACTTTGATTTTCGGGGTGTCTTTGGATTCAGTCCTCTGTAGGTTGATATTTTTAATTTCCATCAAACGAGGGGGAATCCTTACATTCCTAACACATTACCCAGTCCATATCAGTATAGATATCCAGAATGATATTTTCCCCATTGAGATCTGATGTGTTTTCAAAGTGTTCCATTAATTTTTTTGAGCAGTGTAGAATACAGAAATCTACAATATACAGTAAATGTGGAAAAAAGGTTATATAAACACACATAGAAGAAATATATAAAAGAAAAGAAAAGAAACCCTAGCTATTATTAATGAAAGAGTTAATGTCCCTGTCAGGAATGGATTCGCCAATGGTGGTGGGACTCACCTGCCTTGTGGGCTGCAGTACCAGGGCTGGCCAGCGGGTGCTCTCAGCAGCCAGAAGCTTACTCCTGCAATCAAGCCATCACCTGAGGCTGATTGCAGGAGGTGTATTTAAGGAATGGACAGGCCTGCAGTCAGGGCCTTGGTGTATTGTTCCCATGAGCCCCTGCACCTGCATCCTGTCTGCTTCCTGCCTGATCCTGACTCTGCTTGATCCTGACTCTGCTTGAACTCTGCCTGCACCGACCTCGGCTACTCCTGACCAATCTTCTGCCTACTCCTTGTACCTTGCCTGCCCGTTAGCTACCGACCCGGCCTGCCTGACTATGTTGTGCTCAATATATATATATATATCAGTTAAGGTTTGGTTTGTTGCACTGCGTTTATGTTTGTGTTTCCCTTAATAAATTATATTGTTTTACACGCTATACCTGAAGTCTGTGTTTCCCTGTGTTGGACCACACACCTCTGGTCTTACCTGGAGCCCTGACAGTCCCATTCAACATTAAGTCAGATTGGGACATAAGTCTTAAGGTGGTAGATCCATCTGGTTTCCACTCGTGAAATGTCCTGTCTGGTATGATTCCCCCTCCAATGTGGGGTCAATTTATCAATGGCCAAAAAGAGTATCCGTTGGGTCCCTATTATGGCATCTATCAAAGTGTTTTGACACACTATGCCCTGGAAAGCCCAGCTTAATAAGATCTAGTGGTGCTGCCCACATACTGTTTACCATATTTGCACTGAAGCAAGTAGAACAAGTGATAAATGAATTGATGTTGAATTCACATGAAGTTTGTTGTGATCAGAAACGTTCGATCCTCCTTCCCTTGAAAGAATTTAAAGCACAAATCGAACATTTACGACAAGGAAAAAAACCTTTCAAGTTTTGAAAAAAGGAAGATCTGATGGGTCGATCAACAACATTAGGAGCTATTCTATGTCTAAGAGACAGGACTCCCTTAAAAATGAGACTAGGTTGTTCAGATAACAAAGGCCCCAATATATTGTTGTGCTTTAATATGGGCCAAATAATCTTTAATGATTCTTTTAAGAACATAATGTTGTGTAGAGCAGAAAGTCACTAAAGAACAAGATAAGGATGTGTCTGGATCTTTATTTCTATTACACCCTCCTAATAACCGTATCCAGGAGGGCTACATTTTGAATGATATTATTTAAAGAATTTTCCTCAATTTTCCTTTTTCTAAAAATCTTAACTTTAGATCTTGTGCTTGTGAGAGATAATAGTTTATTAAAGAACAATTCCACCTTATTTATCCTAAGGAATTGACTTTTAGGAACTGCCTTCATCCATGGTGCATGGTGGCAACTATCCACAGGGACGAAGCCATTACGGTCCGTCTCCTTAAAATGTGTAGAAGTAATAATATTACCATCACTTACCCTGATATTCAAATCTAAGAAGGTAATCTGTTGTTGGCTATCTGAAAAATCCAATCTAATCCCTCTACCACGCAATTGTCAATTAAACCAGAGCAGAACCGTATAGCAAAAAATGGTGTAAATTCCAGTATCTATACCATAGTGTGTAGGTGCTATAACTTTTACATAAACCAATTAATACACACTTATTGGGATTTTTTATCAAAGATATGTAGCAGAATACATTTTGGCCTAAATTTATGACTAACCTTAAATTTACTATATATTTTTTATAACCAAAAGTAAAAAATATCTTTTTTTTTCAAAAATTTCGAGCTTTTCGTTCATAGCTCAAAAAATATAAAACCCAGTGGTGATCAAATACCACCAAAAGAAATCTTCAGTTGTGTGAAAAAAGACATACATTTTGTTTGGGTACAGCATTGCATGACCGCGTAATTATTAGTTGTATTAGTGCAGCGTCGAACAGCAAAAAATGGCCTGGTCAGGAAGGGGGGGGGGGGGTAATTCTTCCAGAGGGCAAGTAGTTAAAACAGTGATCAGTGCTAATAAAATGCACTGTCACTGCAATAATGCCACTGGGTAGGAAAGGGTTAATATCTAGGACAATTAAGAGGTTAACTGTGTGCCTAACTATGTGCAGTGTGTTCTGCTTAGCATATTCTGCTGCTCCTATTGATTGTGAAGTTATAAAATATTTTTTTGTGACATAACGCAATGTACCTACATTTTATATATTGCCCAAAAGAATCAGCAATTTCAAAACACCCCCAGGAAGACCAATTGTTTCAGGGATGCAATGCCAAACCAACCATGCAAGCTGACTTGTGGGTGATTATTTGAGACCACACTCACTAGCTTACTCTCTTATGTAAATGACATCATAGAGCTGTTTAAAATCTTAGAAAATAAAGTTATCCTTCCTGGAGCTCTATTAGTAGCTATTGACATTGTAAATAAAAAGGAAAGGAAAAGAATAATCTTACTGTCATTCAAAAACATGTAAAAAAGGGTACACGATAGGAATTAATAAGATACTCATGTCCCAGTAAAAAAATAAAATAAAATCAAGACAAGGGAGTAAAATAATATATGTAATGGCAGCAATAATTCAGGGTGATGCAGAATCCGTCAACCACACAGCATCAGGGAAAAAGCTGTTCCTAATCTTGGTGGCTCTAACCCTCATCCCTGGACCTGGGTACACACTGACAGCTTTCTTTTTCATTCAACCAGCAGGTTGAACTAAAAAAAGCTGACAGATCGCCATACCAATCCAAGTGCTGTTCTCCCCTGCAGTTCTATTGAATTCTGAAACTAGGGAGAGTCTCCTGCCACCCTTCCAGCCAGAATTCACAGATCAGCGCTCGCAGGCATTGACTGCAAGAGCTGATTGAATGTTTTTTTTCTAGTATGTTCCTTTGAGAAAATCCGGTAACGTTAGAGAAGTCTCTTTCGGACAGACAGCTGTACACACTGACAGAAAGTCAGCAGGTTCCTGCTGAACAAGCCAATTTTTGTACCCAGCTTTAGAGCATGTGGAGATAACTGTCTGTGAAAGGGAGTAATTAAAAATGTTTGCCAACACTTTTTGTTTGTGCAGTCTCTAAGGACTTGTATCGAAGGAATATTATCTGGGCCTGTACAATTTTAGGGGGTGACTTTCTGCAGGTATGGCTTCCTTTTCTGCTATGTTCACCCTAAGAGGCAGCTCATCTGGTAGAGGAGTGAGCTTGGAGCCAGGGAAGGTGTTGGAATCCTATACATTAGCATAAATAGTGTGCAGTGCATTAGGTAGAGAAGGTATAATATGTAATCAAAATTTTTCACAGCAAATTAGTGAAAACAAGCGGCGCATACACTTCACAGTGTTATAACTGAAAAATGAATGATAAGTCCCTTATTATCACCCATGCATTATATATCCACAATCAATATATATCTGAATGTTATCTCATATCTGTGATTATACAAAACATAAATGTGTTTAAAAATAAATATAATACAAACAATGCTGTGATATCACAAAATGAAAGTCCCTTGAATACAATAATAGTCCGGTGATGAAAGACGGAAAAAATATAAAGTCCAGTGATGAAAAAAACTTCACGTGATAAAAACTTTAAGGTATTAATAACCTTGTGCGGTGCCCGCAGTGAGTCCCTGTTCGGGTGTGCATTCACCAAATTTTGCCTTTATTATAGCATACTCAAGAGGGTTTCCACTGGTATAAACAGGAGGTTCCTCCGAAAACAGCCCACTTAATGATTGATTGCCAGGATAATTCAAATCTCCATTCCACCATATCATGAAAAGAGAACAAAGAATCCACTCCAATGGTATATTACCCAAGATAAATAGATTTATTTGCTCCAAGTATTGCACTTACAATGTTAAAAACATAAACAAGCCAAAATAGAATGTATCTGTGACCAGCAGATACCGCATGGTGCTCTCACCACCTCCGGAACTGTCAGACAGAACGCCATTGCATCACTTCCAGTTATGAATCTACGTCACTTCCAAGCTGCAGCACCATCATGCACTGATGTGTTTCATCATATCCTGACTTACTCATAGGGGTGATGGTGCGGTGCGGCTTACCACTTATATCGGAAACCTATTATTAGAGTCACCAGATAAATAATCGTTACTAATTAGCTCGCCCACTTCTCACAGGAAGCGATGTAAGCTAATGGCAACTCAGAGGTTCCATGTATTTACTAAAAAGAGGGCAAAAACACATAATATTAATCTCATTAAAACTCTATTACATCTGAAACACATAATTAAATAACACAAATGCTTAATCATTATTCATTAGCCTACTCACTTCTCACAGGAAGTGATGTAAACTAATGGCAAAATGCAGACTTCATATAAAACAGGGCACACCATAGAATATTACTCAAATTGAAACAATGTATATATGGTTATACAATATTATTTCTTTGGATACACAATGAAACATATATACACTATTAATAACGCCTTATCAGAAATTAATTATTATCTCACTGATTAATGTATTTAAATATACCAATACCTATTGGCTCACAAACTCCATTATGGCTCTCATCATTACAATGGAGTCTATGCACAGTTAATTATATATGATAGAACTAGATTTACAATTCCCATCCATAATTAATATTAATAATTATATTAAACCATAATAAAATTAAAATTAAATTTAAATTTAAAATTAAATTAAAATAAAAATAAACATAAAAATAAATAAAATGAACCCAAAATACTCCTATACATCACTGATAACACAGTTAATGTCCACTTCCACTTTAAGCCCTACTGGTATCAAGGACTGAAGTGAATGTATCCACTTTGTCTCCCTCTTAGACAAATCTTTTACTTTACTGGATCCTCTCCAATTAGGGGGAACCCAATCCACTCCCCAAAATTCAAGTACTTTTGGATCCTTACTGTGAAACTTGGCAAAATGACCTGACACATTATGATATGAATAACCCTTTTTAATGTTTTTTATATTTTCAGCAATCCTCACTCTAAGAGCTCTCTTGGTACGACCTATGTAAATGAGATTACAAGGGCACCTAATATACCACATGGGTGGTGTGGCAGTGAGGTATACTGCCACGGTGGAAATCACGGTGGTGACCCAGGATTCTCGAGTATACAGGTTGAGGGGCTCAAGGCAGTTCTCGTAATGCAAAGGAAACTGGTTTATCAGTTTCCTCTTTGGTTTGTAAAGCCTGTTTTGGGACCTGTGGTCTGGAGATTGCTAAGAGATTTGGGAGGGATGAAATCTCCAATCCTGAGTTTGAAAGCAGCCAGAACACTAATGGTACAGGTGTGTGCAGGGCTTTAAATGAGTGTCTCTGTGTGAGACTGCTGCTGTGTGTGGTCCAAGGACTCCAAGGCTGTGTGCAGTCCAAGGACTCCAAGGCTGTGTGCATCAGGAGGGCTCCACCTAGGTGAGTTGGAAGCCAGAAGCAGCAAGGGGCTGCTAGGGAGTAGCTGTGTGATAGCTGTGTGTTAAAGGCCCTTTTGGAAGGTGTCTGTAGGAGTCAGCGGTATACCTGAGAGAGCCAGAAGGCTGAATATCGTTTCAATTGTTTGATGGCAGATACCCCTGCGTGGGAAGCATCTTTGTTATTGAACTTTATTTTAAATAAAATTCGGCTAAAAGGCCTTAAAAGGAAATAAAGCGAGTGGCTATGTGCTGGAAAACTTTACCATTTTGATTTAGAGTTCCCACAGTGGTATCACATGTAATGAATTCAGGTATCTTAAACTCTTGTTTATTAGTAGTAGAATAGAAAGATACCCATTTACCTGCAATACCCAAGACTGTTCAACAAGCCTTAAACTTTTTACAAGCTTTAAATCCCTTTTCAGATGGAAACATGGAAACTGTTTTAGGGGCATCTAAAATCTTTTTCACTATTCCTTCTCCCATGTTCTTTGCCCTCCTGTAAATGAATCTGGGCCTTGTTGGTAAAACCTGCCCTAATACTTTGTCCATCAAAAGTACACGCCAATGTTTCTGAAATATATGTTCTATTTCTTTATACTGTGAATGAAAGGTGGATAAAAAATTCCATTGATGTGTAATATTATCCTCCTTTGTCTCATTATTTAAACATGAAGATCTAGGGACATTCAGTACTTTCTGTATATTATATTCTAAAAATTCCTCTGAATATCCTTTCTGCAAAAATCTTTTTTTAATGACCTCAGATGGCATTTTATAGTCAACCTCTAGAGTGCAATTTCTCCTGACCCTCATAAATTGCCCTCTAGGTATATTTCTAACCCACATTGAATGGTGACCGCTCCTAATTGCTAAGTAGCAGTTCCTATCCGTTGGTTTGAAATATACTTTAGTGGTCACCCTATTATTGACCCTCTGTATTGTTACATCCAAAAAATGTATAATATCTGTACTCATTTGCTGGATTTCTTATTATCGTTTAGCTTAGTCATGAAGATATGTAAAGACATTTCTGATCCTTCCCAAATCAAATGAGATCATCTATATATCTCTTATAAAACAGCTACTTTTGTGGGTAATGGAGGAAAACTGATCTATCCTCCCATTCTGCCATAAAAATATTGGCCAGAGTGGGAGCAAATTTTGCTCCTATAGCTACATCACTCTGTTGTTGATAAAATGTGTTATTATACCAAAAATAACTATGTGATAAACAAAAATCTAAAGCTTTGTCTGGAAACACTTTGTTAATATGAGGAAGGTCCCCTTTCTGACTTAGGGCCCAATTCAGGGCCAACAGAGCATCATCATGGCTGATGATCGTATATAATGAATTAACATCTGCAGTTACAAACAATATGTCCTTCTTCTCTTTTAATTGTAAGACTTCCAGATGTTGTAATAGAGCCTTCGTGTCTCTCAAATATGCTTCAGTACCTAAAACACTTTTTTGCAAAAACTTATCCAAATATTCCTGTCAGGGAGCAAGGAGCCAGACACACAAGGAGGTGCAATTAAAGGTAGGTTTATTAATATAAAAATAAGACAAGAGTCTATGCAAGTCCAACAGCAGAAATCGTAGCCAAAGCCGGGATCAAGAGCCAGGAAGAATCGTCGCCAGAGCCGGGATCAGGAGCCAGGAAGAATTGTCGCTAGAGCCGGGATCAGGAGCCAGGAAGAATTGTCGCTAGAGCCGGGATCAGGAGCCAGGAAGAATGGTCGCCAGAGCCGGGGTCAGAAGCCAGGAGGAGTCTTAGCCAAAGCCGAGTCGGTATCCAGGAAAGCAATGAGTAGCTACACAGGAGCTTGCTGTTGTGCAACAGACAGGACACGAATGCAATGGACAGCCACAAACAGCAGACTTATATGTGATAAGCCGCCACCTCCTGGGGGAGGAGCTGCAGGGGGCTGAAAGCATAAAGGATCCCACAATGGTTTGAAGACAGCTAAGATAGATGCCAGCACATGGAGCAGCACAAGGTCTGAGGAAAGGTAGGACCTTGACAATTCCCTCAATCTAGCAGTTACTGAACCAATACCGTTCACTATGTAGTGGCCCGGAGGACGTAATGCATTTTTATGTACTTTTGGTAACGTGTATATAACAGTAATTGTCAAACTACTAGGTACCAGATATTTCTTTTCTTTATTCAAAATCCCCTTATTACAATATCCTTCCTCTATAAGTAATTTGAATTGCTCTTTATAATTATGAGTGGGATCCTTTTTTAACACCTTATATGTTTTACACATACTTTATTTTCATATAGCAATTTGTTTGCATCTGGCACGATATAGTGACATTGGATACATTTTCAAAGTGGTCACTTATACATCTTATAATATGTAATGTTCTGTATGCCCTTCCACATGCTCAGTGAGTTATTGGTGGAAATCTGGCCCTGCATTTTGAAAATATAGTTAGCCTTGGTCCTCCTTTTAATTATATTCTTCTTGCTGCTCTGAGTTCAAATGCATCACTAGATATAAATGCAGAGGGAACCTCTTCATCAACCAGGGTTTCACAATGGGATTGATAGTAATTGTTTTAGTTGTAGTATGATCCTCCTCCACATTTGCTGATATTGCGCAAAAAAGACTATGCATATTCCTCTCGGTCAGCACCTTTGACACAGGTTGCCACTTCTTTAAAGAACTGCTAGTTAGCACATTCAAAACAGTCCTGTAGCAATAAGGGAGCAGAATCAAGCCACATCATAATAGTCTTTGTTGTTGGTTTGCTGACTGTCAGCAAGTGGTGGTAGGCGGGGACCAAAATTATGGAACTCTGATTGGAAAGGCCAAGGTGGGGATAAGGGATAGATCTATATAACTCTTATCTATTTGTATATACTCAATCAAGCATGTTAATTCGGGTGGCAACAGTGATTTTGGTAGAACATTTCTCTTAAAAAAATGAAACTATAATCTTGGCACATCCACAAACATAAAGATTTTTATCACAAGAATGTCTAAAACCTTATTTTTTATTTCTAAAATAAGAAAAAAGGTATATCCATCAAGATTATCCCTCCTATTCTGAGTTACAATCCATACATCTATAGTCTTGCAACAACATATTATAGCATATCTTTTTTTCTTTCTCAAAGGCAGGTCTTCAAGTTTCATGTCATCTATCAACTTCTTCAGGACCAAGCATTCATATTTGCATTGGCTAGTATGCCAAGCTTTTGTCAGCAAGGTTTGCAGAAAATCAAACTAATAAGTATGACAAATATTACATAGCTTACAGTTTCTTATACATAGTTTCCAAAATATTAACAAGTTGCATACAATAAATATTGCACAAAAATATATACACACAGTGTCTGTCCACCAATATGCATATGTAGTTCTCATGAGTCAAACCCCTATGCTCCTATATAAAGAAGGGTGTGATAGTGAGGTATATAATTGGAGAAAAAATTGTTCCCAGAGCAAAGATTGTAGAGGCAATGTCTTGACCCAGAGCTTGTGTTAAGTATGCATCTGTTCTGATCATTGGCAGCACCATATAATGGAGGGACACGTGGAGGAAACAGCATCTTTAGTTAAATATTATTGGTATATTTTTATCTGTATCTGTCATTACTTTTAATAAATGCTATACTTTTAAGTATTTGTGTGATCTCTCTTTGCACATATCAAATACAACCCCAAAAACATAACAAAACACCAGCCCAATACCTTGCAAATGGTCACAGGAATTTGCGGGTGGTGGGAGAGTTTTTTTCAATGGCTCCTTCTCTATGTGGCTATGCGCATTTTATCTTGGCATAGTTAAAAAGATGATGTGTTTGTCATCTGGACAAATACTTAAGAAAATATTAAAGAGTTTATGCTAATCATGGGTAGGAACAGATACAATCTGAAATCCACCATGAATATAAGAAAATCCAGAATTTCATTTCTGGATAAGGAAATACTGGTACAAAACATTTTATTTTCAACTATTCAAGCCCACAGCAGGTGATAGAATACTTTATGCAACTAGGGCCCCACCATTAGCCAACTGAAGGTACAAAACTAAGAACTGCTTGCCAATTAGCTGCTTCACAGGGACTTAATCACCTCCTAGCCTGGGGTACCTCTCTAAGGACATGAATAGACACAGGAAGGCCATAGATTATAAATTTTTTTTCCTTCCACCTAGGGAGGAAGGAGAGAAAATTGCTCCATTCCCCTATCAACACAGCCAGCCTTCCCTGCCAGCAGAACAATAATTAGTGTTGCTGACTATAGCCGGTGGCAGTTATCCTTCAGAAAAAACCCAAAAGGCTGGTTGTACACCACACGATCAATAAAGCCGGGTGCCCATACGTGGATTGAATTTTGACCAGTCCCTGTCAGTCCCTAATCTACTGGTTGCAGAGAAGTTACTGTGGGATTAGTCATTATTGCTAATACTGTTTGCTATTGATGTGATTTTTTTCTCTGACACTGTTTATTACTGGGTTAAATTTGCTCATTTGGTACAGTGTCATACCCACTTCAGCTCCGGAAGATTTACCCCCCTTCATGACTAGGCCATTTTTTAATTATGCAGCGCTGAATTACTTTAACTGACAATTGCGCAGTCACGCAGCGATGTACATAAATTAAATTTATGTAATTTTTTCCCACAAATAGAGATTTATTCTGGTGGTATTTGATCACCTCTGGGGTTTTTATTTTTTGCGCTATAAACAAAAAAAGATCGACAATTTTGAAAAAAAAACACAATATTTTTTAGTTTCTGTTATAAAACATATCCAATAAAATAATTTAAAAAATCAAATTTCTTAATAAATTTAGGCCAAAATTTATTCTGCTACATATTTTTGGTAAAAAATTGCAATAAGCGTATATTAATTGGATGGTGCAAAAGTTATACCATCTACAAACTGGTATATATACTGGAATTTTTTTTTTAAACTAGTGATGGCAGTGATCAGCAACTTATAGCTGGACTGCGCTATTGTGACGGACAGTCTGACACTGACTGACACTTTGTGGGAATAAGTGACACTAATACAGTGATTAGTGCCAAAAAATATACAATGTCACTGTATTAAATGACACTGTGGTTAACATCTAGGGCAATCAAAGGGTTAAATATGTGCCTAACCAATGTTTTACTGTGTGCTATGTGCTATTTTTACTAATAGATGTGCTGCATTGCGTGCCTTGCTTTTACAGGGAACAACAATCCATTGCCGTGATAGGACACAGCTCGCTCTCCTCGATGTTCATCGGGCATCCATTGGCTGGCACTTGTTGATCAGCTTCTGCTTTGTCAAATCACAGCAGAAGTGGTGCTATAGAGGCACACACACATCTCCTGCAGGGGAAGTGCATAATCACGTTTATATATGTGATTTTACATAGAACATCCGGCCTGAAGCAGTAAACCTGCTATAGGGTGGACGGGCAAGTGGTTAATTTAAACTGCTATAACCTAATGATTGCATTATTTAGCTCACTGTAAACAAGCTGGTTTTTCTACCTGCTCATTTATGTATTTCTCTTTACCCTAATCTGTGACAATATACCCACTTTACTTCCAGTTGACCAGTCTGATGTTTCTCGAGTGCAATAAGTTAAACATATGAAGGGTGTCTATATTTGTGCTCCTTTTTTTTGTGAAAATTTTTACTCAACCAGGTATGTCAGAGGGGATGAGGTTATTCTTTAAGTTGAGGCCAAAGAACAGAGAATCTAATCTACTAAGAATGGTGGTGGCGCTACATATTTTTGGGGGTTAGCAATTTTCTTCCCTTGTATTCTCTGTGACCTCCCCTTAGCTGGGGTTTAGGCCCTGGTTTCATACATTGTTGGTTATCTGATGCAGTTATACATTTAATTTTTTAGTAGTTATTTCCAAATGTATATACAGTGGGGCAAAAAAGTATTTAGTCAGCCACCAATTGTGCAAGTTCTGTCACTTAAAAAAATGAGAGGCCTGTAATTGGCATCATAGGTAGACCTCAACTATGAGAGACAAAATGAGAAAAAAAAAACAGACAATCACATTGGCTGATTTGGAAAGAATTTATTTGCAAATTATGGTGGAAAATAAGTATTTGGTCAATATCAAAAGTTCATCTCAATACTTTGTTATATATCCTTTGTTGGCAATGACAGAGGTCAAACGTTTCCTGTAAGTCTTCACAAGGTTGGCACACACTGTTGCTGGTATGTTGGCCCATTCCTCCATGCAGATCTCCTCTAGAGCAGTGATGTTTTGGGGCTGTTGCTGGGCAACACGGACTTTCAACTCCCTCCAAAGGTTTTCTATGGGGTTGGGATCTGGAGACTGGCTAGGCCACTCCAGGACCTTGAAATGCTTCTTACAAAGCCACTCCTTCGTTGCCCGGGCGGTATGTTTGGGATCATTGTCATGTTGGAAGACCCAGCCACGTTTCAGCTTCAATGCCCTTGCTGATGGAAGGAGGTTTGCACTCAAAATCTCACGACACATGGCCCCATTCATTCTATCCTGTACATGGATCAGTCGTCCTGGTCCCTTTGCGGAGAAACAGCCCCAAAGCATGATGTTGCCACCCCCATGCTTCACAGTAGGTATAGTGTTCTTTGGATGCAACTCCGCATTCTCTCTCCTCCAAACACAACGAGTTGTGTTTCTACCAAACAGTTCTATTTTGGTTTCATCTGACCATATGACATTCTTCCAATTCTCTTCTGGATCATCCAAATGCTCTCTAGCAAACTTCAGATGGGCCCGGACATGTACTGGCTTAAGCAGAGGGACAGGTCTGGCACTGCAGGATCTGAGTCCCTGGCGGTGTAGTGTGTTACTGATGGTAGCCTTTGTTATGTTGGTCCCAGCTCTCTGCAGGTCATTCACTAGGTCCCCCCGTGTGGTCCTGGGATTTTTGCTCACCGTCCTTGTGATCATTTTGACCCCACAGGGTGAGATCTTGCGTGGAGCCCCAGATCGAGGGAGATTATCAGTGGTCTTGTATGTCTTCCATTTTCTAATTATTGCTCCCACGGTTGATTTGTTCACACCAAGCTGCTAGCCTATTGCAGATTCAGTCTTCCCAGCCTGGTGCAGGTCTACCATTTTGTTTCTGGTGTCCTTCGACAGCTCTTTGGTCTTCACCATAGTGGAGTTTGGAGTGTGACTGTTTGAGGTTGTGGACAGGTGTCTTTTATACTGATAACAAGTTCAAACAGGTGCCATTGATACAGGTAATGAGTGCAGGACAGAGGAGCCTCTCAAAGAAGAAGGTACAGGTCTGTGTAAGCCAGAAATCTTGCTTGTTTGTAGGTGACCAAATATTTATTTTCCACCATAATTTGCAAATAAATTCTTTCCAAATCAGCCAATGTGATTGTCTGGATTTTTTTTCTCATTTTGTCTCTCATAGTTGAGGTCTTCCTATGATGCCAATTACAGGCCTCTCTCATCTTTTTAAGTGGGAGAACTTGCACAATTGGTGGCTGACTAAATACTTTTTTGCCCCACTGTACATAATGCTAATTTTAGTTTTACTTGTTACTGTAGATATGATTTCCTGACAAAGCAGATTGGCATGTAAGAAATACATCCATTGCTATTCCTATCTCACTATGTTTATTAGCTCCTGTTGAATAGAATGCACTGTTCAGTTGTAAAAGAATATTCAATACTTTGCTGACCAGTGGATGGTTAAGGATAGATACATATATATACAGTTATATATATTTACCTGTATGAATAACTCTCATTCTGTACTACTATAACCTATTGAGGAGGTTTTATGAGTTCTTAAGATATTAGTAATAAAACATTTAAATTAAATCTATATTATATATTAGATTTACTGTTGTGACACATTTGAAGTTCCTCATTATCTCAATAATTTTCTTTTTTACTTTTCTCTGTGTTTGAAATGTTATCTTTATTATTTAGTTTTGACATCTCCAATAGTAACAGCAGTTAGCATTAGAGACGTCAGAGTAGATGTACATGATACAAACACTTCAACAAATGTAAGTATATTTGTTTGTAGGATCGTACTTGAGATGATAGTAAAGGAGACCTAACATACTCTTTAGAAGAAATATGACATGTGCACTTGGTGCCAGGGTCAGGCAACTCCCCTATTGACAATAGTTGTCTATTTCTAGATACATCATATAGACCACTGGTACTCTGGTAAGTTTGTTTGCAGACTGAATGTACTCCTGCTGCATCAAGTGATTGAAGGTAAGTGGAAGCTATGTTAATATTAGTTGTGAATTGCAAAGTCATTTAAAATGACTATGGACTGACCTATATTTGATATTTTTCACTCTAAAACATGTAATACTAAGGGAGAAAATGCCAGTCTGAAGTGCTTTAACACAGCTACAATTTTCATTAACCGTGTACTTCACCGCTGCTCTTTTTCAGCCACTTTCATTTTCTTTAATGACACTATTGAGAAAGTGAATCCCTTGCTTTGCAAATAATTATATTATGTATTTTATCACAGCAGTTATTGTGGTTCATATTTGTAAATTTATTTTTTCTTGGACTTGTAGCAGCATGGCATCGTGTGACAGAAGTCAACTTTCTGCTATTGCAGAAAATACTTCATTTGCCTGGTATATTCCCTGGTCTGCAGCTTTTTCTTGAGATCTGAATAGTTTTTTCAAGGAGGTTGAACTTGTTTTATGTTGTTTAAAGAGCATCTGGCAGTCTCTTGTTGGATGTTGCAACACCAGTCAGACAGACTGTACAGCCAAATTCTCCATGTAAGGGGCCTTACTTATATGACACCTCTCTAATAGCATAATAATAACCTCTTCATTTCTGTGAACATAATATTTTTACAACAACATGGCATTTTTCTTTGAGTCATGCCACTGAAAAGAATCTTCGGAATATGTTAGTGGAATAGTTACAAACTGCAGTCCCATCATTAATCACTCCTCTCTTTCTTTGATTTGCCTGCTTAATATGATTTTGCTAAAGTTGGAGAGGTTCACTATGATGTGTTTCACTGAAAGCTTGGCTAAAATGCACAAAGATACAATTTGCTAGCCAGCTTGCTGGTCATTGAGAATGAGCAGAAGTACTTAGCAGTACAGAGCTGCAGGCCAGGGACCCTGTCACGTATCTGATAGGAGATTGAAATTACGAGGTTGGCCTCTCTTGTATCTATAGCCCAGGCCCTACTGGACGTGGAACAGAGGGTACAGAGGGACAGGAGAAACATGAGTGCCAATAGATGTTGATAGGAGAACTTGTAGTAGGAGATGCAGGCCCACGGAGACTGGCGTACCAACAGTGGTCAGGAACAGTAGCTGTGTTCAGTAGTTTAGCCCAGGTTAAAGGGTCACTTCACTTGCCCTATAGGTTCAGGATGTCAGAGCTCTCAGAAGACTTGAGGAGGAGTGGTGCACAGAGCTTGTACAGCATCAGCCAGGCAGGCATTTGAGCAGGACAGAAAGACAGGATCAGAGACAGAAGCATGGTCACAGGAATAGCCAGGGTGATAAACAGGTGGGGAGCGAGGTACCAAATCATGAACAGAGCTGATCTCAGAAACAGAACCAAGTCAGGAGATGGTGACAAGTGAGGAGCAGAATCCAAGATCAGGTCTGGAGCAAACTGGGTCAGCAAATGTACCAAATGTCTCACAATGACTCCCTGACAAACCCACACATATTTAATTATTCTGGCATGGTATATCTGCCATTCTTTTATAAATGAATCCATTATATACATTAATTATGGATTTGGTTGACTTCCCTTACTCTCAGTGGAGCACAGTGTGAATATGAGAATTATGAGGCCAGGAAGTTGTCTGTGTCATAGAAAAACACAGAGGTGAATAGGATGATGACAAGCATCCCACCACATGTAACTACATGTGGTGGGTTCATATAATCCACACATACATAAACATAGGACAGTAAAAAAAAATATTTTTATTTTTACTAAGTGTACAATGTTTGGCCTCACCAATATAGCTAAATCCGAGCTTTTACATGTAGTGGCATGACATGACCTTTAGCAACAAATCTCTTCCGATGCCCTCAGCACTGTGCACCGTGGCCTTATTTCCCCCTCCACCAATGTGCTTTCTGATGAGTGCTCAATAAATCTCAGATGCTGAACATTCCCTGTGAATCAGTAGTAGCTCTTCATCTCAGAGATACCTGCTAACATATTCCACAAAGTGCGGTAAAAATACTAACAGTTCTCACCACAAATATGAGTGTGCCATCTTCAGCTAAATGTCAATGTTTGGAATCCATTGTGCTCAAGTTACCATTTTGTTGGCTACAGTTCCTATATGTGAAGAGCAAATCTTTACATGTCTTCATGCCTCCCTGCAGTCAAAATCTTATTCTCCTCTCACTCATAGTTCCATCTACACTGAAGTAAACTCTATTCTAATCCTACAGTATATGCACATGCCCAATGCATTACTCTTGCCCTAAACAATGCTCAGGCTGTTACCATCTCATTCTTTCATGTCCTTTGAGCTTTGCACAGAGAGTGATATATTTACCTAACCCAACAAATGCTAAAAACGATATGCTGTTAAGACGCGCATCTTCCACATCCCCCATATTAATCTGGTAAAGGTGAAACTTCTCTTTTTACTTCCACTCCTCTGCTAAATTATATCATTCTGTTCCTGTTTTTTAACAAACCAAAAACCGGGCTTCACAATCCATTTCCAGTTCTTTCTTTCATACTTCTTCCTATTCTTTCCCACCTCCCTTCTCACTGACCCATGTCCACAATTCAGATCTGTGACTTTCCAGTCCAGTCTGGTGCACAATGTTTGAGGAGACCAATGCTAGTTTGCTGCTGTCTGTGTCTTGGCAATTGACTGATCAATTATGGCCTTTGAAGAAAGGGGGAGGGGAAACCAATCATGAGACTTGATGTAGGTGTGGACAAGTCTGGTTAAGTCTCATTGTGTATCACACACATTTTACTGACTAGATCTATACTAATATCACCTTGAGATCAAGCCTGATGATTTGTATACATTTTGTTCAATCACTCATGCCCTTTCATGCTCAGTAATTTGCAATTCCACTACCTGAGTTTTTCCCATTGTCCTATATAGTTATTATCTGCTGGACTTTCTGTTGTTTTCTGTAACCTCTCCAGCTGCCTAGCTGTGGGGTAAAACTCTTTGTATGACCTTTCCTTGCACTCATAACTCTTTTTCAACCATGTTCTCATTGCACACGTACTTCTAAAGTGTCACAAACTGTGTAAATCTAGGATTGCTTCCCTCAGGAAAAGTTTGCATTTAAAAAACGGTTTTAGTAAATAAATGTTATATTCATTTTTAGCCCATAATTGCATTACATGTTTCCTCTCTTCTCAGCCTGTCTTCGGGGCAGACGTTCTGAAGATAATTAGTTTCTGCAAAACATTACAATATTGTCTGGCTGTGAACTGAGGGTGTGATCTCCAAGCTGAATCATACCATGCCAAGTTCATTGGCAAATGACATTGATGAGACTGTGATTTCCTTAGTGGGAAATAGATGAAAATGAGAGTATAGGGGAAAGGAAAAGGGGCAATAAAAACTAAAGCTGAATTGAATGCTTTTGTTAGACCAGTGCTGCGTCCTGAGCTTTTAACAAAACGATGTTAATATCTCAGTTTGTGATCAAACATTTTAATTTCTTAATATACTATCCTAGCTCTCGAGGTGAAAGCAATTGTCTATACCAGGGCTTTGCAAGCTGTTCTGACAATCAGCATTGTATGAAATCTGAAACTTGGCCTACTGCATCTAATATTGACAAAACTATAATCGTCTCAAACTGAAAAATCTTTAGAGAAAATTGTCAATTTTATAAAGAAAGTGGCAGTAAATCAGGGAGCACAAAGCAGGGAAAATGGTATTACCACATGTAAAGAAAACCAGAATATGTCTGACATTTACTAAAGAAAAATAATTTCTAAATAAGCTATGTGTGTGTGAATTTTGAATGCATTAGTGGACAGAATGCTAAAAATCAACTATATTTATTTATTTTCATTATATAAAGGATGCATGATATTTAAACTTACAATTACATAAAGTAAAATTGGTAAAGCATAACATTTGAATTGAATATGTTTATTTAGATAAAGAATTTAAGTATATTTCATTTAAATTAAATATTATAATTAATTCTGTCCTTAACAGGAAATGCAATGGGTCTTTTCCCATGGGTAATTAAAAACTAGAGGGTCTTGCTAAGATTTGGTGCACCATAGGGAAATCCACTAACTAGGGTTCTCATAAATCCTTCTTCCCAGTGGCATTCAACCAATTATTTCTTCCTATGGATGAAAAAGTAATTAAGAATGAGACAAATGTATCAGGGTTCAGTTCAAGGTGGGTACACAGAACATGACTAAAGTTCAGATGCCATATCCAATGGATGGAGTGGTATCTTTTTGTTAAAGCAGGCTTCAGGTTTTTGATAAGCCTACAATCCACAGCCCCCACAACCACCAGCCAGGGTTGAGGACATGTGGGTGTATATGGCTTGGTGTGGTTCAAGAGGAGGCGCACACTCATTTCTCCTTTTCTGCCCAGCCAGACTACATGCTTGGATCAGGGTCTGGTATGAATTTTGTAGAGACCACATTTCCTTTTTTTTTAAATATTACATAGTTTCCAAGTTGGTAAAGTTGAATAAAGACATCTGTCTATCCAGTTAAATCTTTGTAGGTGTGGATGTATGTTCATGTCAATATAATTTTCCATAACCCTGCATATTGTGTTAATTATCAACAGTCCCTGCTGACACCACCAACTGTAGAAGGGACTTCAACATCCTTACCTCTCTGACAGTAAAGAACCCATTGCACGGTTTAAGGTTAAACCTCTTGTCCTCCAACTTCATTGAGTGGCAACATGTCCTGTTAAATGACCTGAGACTGAATAGTTTCTTCCCTATGCTAGAATCACCATTAAGATACAGTATTTGTACATCACTATCATATCCCCTCTTAAGCGTATCTTTTCCAGGGAGAATGAATTTAATGCTTGCAGTCATTCCTTGTAACCGAGGTCCTCCATTCCCCTATTAGCTTAGATGCCCTTTTCTGGACTTTCCAGTTTCAGCACATCCTACATGAATACTGGTGACTAGAACTGGATGGCATACTCATGATATCCCCGGACCAGACTTTTAAAAGTGGTAGAATGATAGTCTTATCTCTTGTGTAAATACCCTTTTTAATGCATACCAATAGTCTTCTAGCTTTGCTTGTTGAAGCTTGGCATTACATGCTATTGCTGAGCATGTGATCTACTGGGACCATAGATCTTTTTCTATCTTGAATTGCCCCAAAGGTTCTCCCCTAGCAAGTAACCTACACTCATATTTTTATCCCCTAAGTGCATTACTTTACATTTTTCAACATTAAACCTCCTTTGCTAAGTCATTGCCCGTTCCTTTATTTTATTGAGGTCTTCTTATAAAGTTTCTGTAAAGTGCTGTGAAGTATACAGTATGCTAACTTTATATCATGAGCAAACACTGATCTTAAACTATTTATACCAAATTCTATATCATTTATGAATAAATTAAACAGAATTGGTCCCAGGACAGAGTCTTCGGGTACCCCAGTCACAATACCAGACCATTCTGACTATATGCTATTTATCTCCACCCAATGGACGCTCCCCTGTAAACAGTTTTCTGTCCAGGTACGTTTATGGGGAACTATATCAAATGCTTTGGCAAAATCCATATACATATATGGTCCCCCTTAAAGTCCTTACCAGATCCAAGGGGTCTGGTATGAATATGGGTGGAGACGCTACACAGTTTTTCTTTGCAGAATCTCAGCCTCTTTGTTTACATTCAGCTGTCAACCAGAAATCCTCAGCGGATAACTGAATGGACTGAGCAAGGATGGCTCCTTGCTTTTTAGGACACCCATGGCTGCCAGCTTTCTAACAACAAGTCTTGCTGCTGCTGGAAGTTGGACCTGGCCAAACACCAGTTTATTTTGGCTATTAGCCAAACCACTAAATAAGCAAAAATTATGAAACTTGTGTTCATCCCTACCTACTACTGCCCTTTGTAGTTGCAGCCATCTCTTACCTCTAATAAGAACCTAATGTGACCTATAGATGACATCCTGGACTTTAAGAATGTTTCTAACAAGTGTTTGAAAACCTTGCTCAAGGCATCTTTTGTCTTTGCGAGTGCTGCCTTACAGCCAGTAGTTGCGACTGTTGCCTTAAGATTAGAGTAAGACATCTGTCCAGGCTGATAGAGTCCACAAGCAGTAATGCTGACTTGGGTGAGCAACCGGTGGATAACCCTCATGCCCTTTGTTTTGCTGTAGATGCCTTGTAGGATTCTATTCAGCAGATATTGCATTTGGACTTTTGTCTGTAAACATGCACAGGATTCTTTGGTTAGAATGTTGGTCAGTAGAACTAAGCCCCCAAAAAATAGTTGTCAAGTTTTTCTTTTCATGGAGAATGTTTTTGGACCAGATTTGGATAATTATACCCAGAAGATTTTAGGAGGTAAGAGTTTTATTTTACTACTGTGGAAGAGATGTAAGCACTCATTTCAATTCAGAGGTCAGCTGTTCCCTTTACTTCTGCTCCTTTTCCCATGCGGCATTCCTTTTGCTGCTTTCAAGCCTTGACTTCCAGAGCAAAGACTTCATCTCAGTTCTTTAAGAAGTCCTGGGACTCTAAAACCAACAAATCAAACTTTAAGAGTTCTTCCCAATAAAAGGGTGCCCCCGCTCGTTCAGAGGGGGGTGCTTGCAAGCTTTTGAAGGAAATATGGCAGGGGGAGGTAGCAGACAAATGTGTCCACTGTACAGTTGTTCAGGAATACATATTGTGATTCCGCAGCTTCCCCTCTGCATTAAATGCATTAAATGTTTCTATTAATCCGCAAAAAAAGTTTTTGCTTTTGCAGGCTTTTGATCTTCTTCTTTCTCAGGCAGTCATCATTCCAGTTCAAGAGGACAAATGATTTTGCAGTTTCTATTCAAACATTTTTATGGTTCCAAAGCCAAATGGTGATGTTCTTCCCATGTTGTATCTCAAATATCTCAACAAATTTCTCCAGGTGTGAAGGGTTTGAATGGAATCGGTGCATACGGAGGTAGCCTCTGTTTGTCCAAATTTCCTGGCACTGGTAGACATAAACAATGCCTACCTACATGCCCTGATTTTTCCACTTCATCAAAAGTTCCTATGGTCTGCAATAGAAGACTATCATTTTGAATTTGTGACTCTGCAGTTCGACCGGTCCATGGGCCCCCCAGTATTTACAAAAATCCTTTCTTCAATTTTTGGTCTTTTGAGGGCTAGGGGGTACTTATTCTGGGGTACCTTAATGTATAGAAAGCAATCTGCATGTCTGTATCTCTATCAGTATGTTCATGCATCCCAACATTCTGCTGTCTCTGAGCTGGTGAATGTCTCTAGGATGATGAATGTTTCCCCAATGACTGGAGGCAGGGAGGTCCTTTCTACTTCTTTCTTGGAAAGTGCAGTTGATAGGACACCAGCTTAACAGGCTTGGGGGAAAGGTTGGATCACTTTTTGGTGCAGAGAACTTGGAGAAGTTGCTACCTATCAATGTAACTAAGAACTAGAACTAAGGAAGAGCCATCTAGTTCTTCTGCATTGGTTGACATAGCTTCAGAGTCTCCCAGTAAGGGTTCACTCAGACAACACCATGGCTGTGGCACACATAAATTATCAGGGAGACACCAGGAATTGAGAGGCCCAGGAGGAGGTGGACCACATCTTATCTTGGGTAGAATATCAGTATACCCTGAGGAAAATCACATTGCCAGTGATGCAACGCATTGGGCAGAGCAGGTGACGTCATTTCCAGTTGATGTGTAAACCGGAAGTGTGTTGAGAAACTCCATGTCTATAGTGGGATACACTGCTATATGTGATTTTAATATATGTGAATGCATTTATATTACAATAACAGCTTTTAAAATTGGTAATACAGGGTGCACTATGAGAGTTTCCCCCTTCTTTCGAGCTACAATTTAAGTGGAGGCAGCGAGGACTGGTCTCTTAAAGGGACCCTACACATGAAGTGGCTGCTAATTGCTGGAGGTAGAATTGCATGGACAACATATTAAACTGACCTACTTTTTAGGCCAAACATTAAGGTGAGTTGGCATTGCATTCATTGGTGGATTGGCAGTTTGGGCACAGAAGCATGCTTATTTAAGCACCTTTTGGAAGATATATTTTTTATGTCACAAAATGAACTCATATTATTTGGACATTGCATAAATACAATTATTTAGGGTGAATAGTGGTTTTTGCACTATATTGCACAGAATCAACACATTTTCCCACATTACTGTAGGTTTATTTGATTATGTGGAAAGTTTAATGTTGTCGCTGCATATGTGACTCGTGTATAGGCGCTTGTTATATTTACAGTGAAAAGCATTAGTATTTGCAATTTTTAGAAATGGTGATTTAATTTTAATTTTATTCTTAAAGGAATAGAGCACCATTTATTATATGGTAGTTGCAGCAGATAAATTGGTAGATAGAGACAGAAGAACAGGTCAAACAGAAGGTGCATGAACAAGAGACAGGTTAGTGTTTACAACAATAAGCAGAGAAGTACTAAACTGGATACCGATGCAAAGTCACAAGGCTGGCCAAGTTCAGTAGCAGATAGTCAATTAGGTACCAGAGTAATAAGAAAGGCAGAGTTAAAATAGCTTCAATGGGTAGTCAGAGACCCTAAAAAAGTCAGGAGATGGAAAATCCAGGCACAGGTTCACAACAGTAAGAAGGGTTGGTAATGAATAAATACCATGCAAGGTTCAAGGCAGATCAGGACACAGGGTGTACAAACTAGTGAAACTCATCATTAAAGCCTAAGAGTAATGATCTCATGTATTTAATAACACTCTTAGATTCTGAACACAATTCAGAACACATTTGGGAACCTACTTTAACCAAATGTACAAGTGTGCAAGCTGGATTAAAGGCCAACTGCATGCACAACTGATCTTTTATTTCTGCGTGGGAACCAGTGTGTGGATTCCTCAGTTATAAATTGGACTGAACTTAAAGTCCTCAAAAACACAAGAAGTCAGCAAATGTTTCATCTTGATAATAAATTATCGAATTCTAAGTAAAGATGGTTTTGTATCCTTAGTTTGCATTGTATTGTGGTAACGAGTTGAGTATAGATGACTGCCATGCAAACCTGGACATTATTGTGATCTTTGAATGTGCATACTTTAATCCTGATGTTGAGTAATTCAGTTGAAGAAATGATTGCAAGGAAGGTATGGCAGGCTTTCTATAAACTTCATCTGCTAGGTTTAGAATGCTAGGCATATTCAATAAATTATAGCAAGGATCAAAATGTTTAGTGAAAAGTGCAGTAACCCCAGAAACCCATTACAATCCATCTAGTTCTGATCTGACTTTAGTGAAGTAAAGTCAAATTTGTTGCTATGGGTTGTATTTTCTCCTTGCATCATTGTTTCTATTATGGTCTCAAATGTTATTTCAGCATTGTATAAGCTGATCTAGTTTGGATTAAATCATTTCATTGCACACTTAAAAGAATCAAACACAAATAGTGTTCTGTTATTAGTGTGAATGCATTCTTTAGTTTGGCATATTAAATAGAGTGAAGACCACCACTAGGCCAGGGCTTTGGGAAGAAGCCCATCTCCTAATCAACGTGGGGACTATGTGTTTTGTTCTGGGTGGGAAGAGTTCTGTACGGGGTGCACATTCTAACCCACCCTTCCCTTTCCTGGCCTGCCAGACTGCATAGTCAGATAAGGGTCTGGTATTGATTTCTGGGGAGCCTTCACACCTTATTTTTGTGGACTACCTGCATATCAAACTTGCAGGGTCCGTATTGAATTTTGAGATAGGCCCCTTGCCTTTTGTTAAACTAACCCACCTCTTTGTTTATATTCACCTGCCAGCTGGGAATCCCTGACCTACAGCTGAATGGGAAGATGACTCAATGGTTGATAGGACACCAATGGCTGCCAGCTCCCCAACAACTAGACTGAGCAGGAAACTGTAACATTTAGCAATGGTAGTATTACAGCTGCTAAATGCATCACTTCTGACTACAGCCTGAGGTGCAACTCAACCAAATACGATGAACCTTCAAATAAACAAGTGAGTTTCCTCTCTGGTCTTTGACTGTTTCTTTTTCTTCTGTGTTCTTAAATTATATGGATGTGATGCTACAGTATTACCAGAAGATACAGTATGTTGTCACATCATGCTCTCAATACTATGCTTCTGTATATGACAATCTTGAAATGTGACTGTAAAAAAATGTAAAGGCTTAAAAATGTTAAAAATAAAGATTAGAAAAAAAGAAAAGCAGAAGCAATGAAAATATGCAGTGTCAGTCATAAAAAGTTTAAGAAAATGTAGCTAAGGTATGGAGTACCAAAACAACTATTAGGAGATAAATGTTTAAAATGATATTTATTCATTAATTATTAAATTACAAAGAATCTAATGTGGTTATCCGCAAAATTAATTGGCTTCTTTTTTTTATCACTCTCGAAACTGAATTATTTTGAATGCTTGTGTCCTCATTTTCTTTGTTGTTCCTCTGGTCCTCATCTGCATTGATTTATGTTTTTAAGTATTCACTCTTTCTTATGAAGTGTATGATTTCTACTTCACAATCCAATCCTAGGAAAACACTTGATATATCACCTTAACCACATCCAACACCACATATGTCTATCTACAGTTTAAACTTTGACAGTTTTTGCTTCTGAATTTTGGTGTGTCTGTTTTTTTATGTTAATATTATTATCTCTGCTCTAATATAGGTTACTCTGGGAAACTCTTTATCTCTTGAATTTAGGTCTTCTCATTCCCACTTTTACATAAACGCTCAGAGCTCGTCATTTTAAGACAAAAATCTAGTATTTTTATGACTTCCTCAATTTGTTTAATATGATGGTTTTTTTTAACCTGACAAGCTGCCCAATTTATGTTTAAGCGTCTTTGATCTCTAACGCTACCATTTCAGACTACTGGCACATATACAATTAAAACTAGAACTATATCTTACCTGCACAGAACATCTGTCAGTCAGGAACATTTCACTGACGGGAACGTTAAAAAGTCATTATAAACATGAAGTAATACACAATCTACACAATTACAGGAGGTTGACTGACAGATGCCCCATGGACATTTTAAACTAACACTTCACTCTTATAATTACATTCGATGGCTGAAGTTCCAGGAGCTTCATATTAAAAGATTTTTTTTTGAGAATTTTTTAGCATTAAATATTCCTGTTCTGTTGAAATAGCTAGTATTAGCCATATTCATCTGGACTTGTTCTGTAATGTTGAAGATATTCTGTAGTTTTGTATACTTCTACTCCTTCGGTTCCAATGAGTGTCTGTAACAGGATCACAAATAGCACTGGCACCTTAATGCAATCAACATGGACTGTGTCAAGGCAAATGTTGATTGGCCAAGAACAAGATGGGAGGTGTGAAAGTTTCAGATCCTCTAGTTACATAATTTCAGCTAAGAAGTCTGCATAGGTGTTAATTCAATTCACATGGCTAAAGATGAAAGACAGGTAGGGGTAGGTTTACTGAGAGCAAATAGACTATTCATGTTGCAAGGGAAGTTGCACTTTGTAAGATAACTTCTTTCCACAGAGTTTAGTGAATAAGGTGAAGTTCTACCAACCTCCAGAATCAAATTATGTGCAAGTAAAAATGTTTTTTTTTGTTTTCCTTGCACATGATTGTATATTGTTTGCAAAGTAAAATTTTGTCACTTTCACTAAGCTTATGGAAACATTTCCTTGCAAAATGCAACTTCTCTTTAGAAGTGAACAGCCTATTTGCATTTAGTAAATCAACCATCTAGTATGAAAGGCATCTTCCCCTTAAAATAAAATATGTTTTTCCACTTTGATATAGATGACCTCTTTCAGGCCTCTTGCAAACCAATTGTCCTCTCATTACAAAATATCACTGTCCTCAAAACAATGTCATTTTTGCTTAAAGTGTAGGAAAACTGTTGAGTCTTGGCTTCTAGAATTTGTCCTCCTGTGTTGGGCCACAATGTATGTCTTTGCATTCCCCACTGCACTGCACTGCACATGCCAAGTTACTTTTGGATGTACAAAGTTCTCCATCAGTATATTGTTGGGCTTGAAAGACACAGGGATGTAATGTTTGTTAAAGAATCATCTACATTTTTTTGACTCTTAAGCTACATACATTATGACTATATTACTCTGTGTGTTCGATGGTGCAGTGTTTCTGGTTGACCTTGTGGATTTTTTTATGAAATCCAAGTCTGAGTAGCCAGAAACTTTCAAAGCACTTCTGGGTTGTCTGTGTTGTTTGTAATTATACTCTTTGTTTTTACCATCTCAGCTGAATGGTAGAGTTTTTATAACCTCCAGTTTGTTTTCAATTGGGTGGTGGGAGTCAAAACGCAGATGCTGGTCTTTCTGCATAGGTTTCTGGTAAACCTAAATATCTAAGTCACCCCCCTTTTATATGTACTACCCAGTCCAAAAAAAGTAAATTTATATTCTGTGCCTCTTCCCATGTAAACTTGATAGCTTTGTATTTTCAATTTTCTAATCTTGACCAACATTTCATCCACATACCTGAAGCAATGGGTTAACATTATCCTCCTGAAATAGTTCAAGGCTCTATACTCCACCCTCTCTATATACAGGTTAACTACAATAGGAGACACTGGTGATCCCATAGCGCAACCTTGTTTCTGCCTGTAGAAGTTATGTTTGTACTTGTAATAGGTGGTGTTGATACAAAAGCCCATCAAGAAACATACCTGTTTGGGCTTAAAGTGGAGTTCCATTCAACTGTCAAAATATAAAAGTCTGCAGCTACAAAACCTGCAGCTGCTGACTTTTAAAAAACAGCCACTTAGCTGTCCCTCGGTCCCGTGGTGTGTCTCCCGCAGCTCGTTTCACTGGCTGTCCTGGATTCCATGAGGCCGGCATCTTCAGCATGGGCACGTGGCTGTGATAGCTTGCGGCTTCACAGCTGGGTACCCACTGCGCAAGCGCGAGTAGCTGCGCTTCATGAATGGTCCTGTAGTCTTCTGACACCTATCACGTGTCCCAAAAGACTACAGGAAGGCAGGAAGGTAGGACACTTCCGTTTCCGATCGCCTAGGCAATCGGACTGGAAATGGGAGCGGGTACCTGTCAAATTTGGGTACCCGTTCCCCCCCAAAGGTGCCAAACCTTAATGCGGAACTTCCCCTTTTGGGTGGAGCATAGCTTTAAGTTCTGAGACTGTTATCTAATTTCAGATGTTTCCTCACTGTCTCAATAGCCACTGCAGTTAGTATATAAATAAAAAGAGATATGACATTATAAGACACCATTGTGTCTTCTGGCTCTAACTTCAGTCTACAAACCCTGTTAACAAATTCTGCAGAGTTCTGAACATAATGTATTGTATTTTGTTGAAATAGTGAACAAAAAAATATATGTGTTAGTCAGGAATACACTGGTTTCCATAAAATTCCCAAAAGTATACAGTATATGTCTGCCTTTTATTAAAAATACAACTAAGATTTTGCAGGGAATTCGAAAAGCATAGTATAGAGGGCATGAACTGCCCCTTTTAAATGATTAAGATTTGAAAGCATAAACATAAATTCTAGCTCCTGTACCATAAGATCATTTCTCCTTTACCATAGAGTTACTATGTAAGCTTAGAGCTGAGCTCCAAGCAAACATTTAAATACACAGTTCATACACATTTATTGGAGCTGTTTTACCTGCCAAAAAATTTACAATGCTGTCCAACAGGCCCTGGAATTTACACAGTCCTACCAGACAGCAGAGGCAGGTAATGATCTAACTTTTCCTTTTTTCCCATATATTAAGTTTTAATGAAGAGTTTGAGAGTTAACACGTTGTGCTGCCCCACTACACCCACCACAAAGGATTATGTAGTATAAAATTTTAGGTTAAAAGAAACAAAATAAAGGAACAGTTCATTTGTTCAGAGTTTGTTGTTAAAATGAATAAAACACAAGTAAATTAAATACAAAATTGGTATTATATCAATTCATGAATTTAAGAAAGTGACGGTATGGAATGGTGTGTTATTGCATTAAAACAAAAAAATGCCAAGTTAATTAGTTGTTTAATACATGTTTATATAAGTTAGTTGATTTAAACTGAGACCAAATAGACCATTTATTAAACAGCTGGTATTGATTTTTTGGATTTTATTATTCTTTTATATTCACATAATTAAAAATAATGTATTTATGTTTCCGATTTAGCGACAGAGGGGGTATTGGTTCACACCAATGTCTTGAAATTCATTTTTTGCATGCTGCTATAAAAAAGTCACTACATTACCTACCTTCACTAAGTTTGTATCTAGGTTTAACAACACCAGTTCTGGGAAGAGATGATAATATCTCACTATGTGATACTCGTGGTATAAAATCTGCTTTAAACTAAAACCTGTATTTTGCTAGACAGTAACAAAATAACATTAACTATACTTCTCTTTTCTCTCCAATAGTTAATCAATATAGTTTGGTTGTTTAATTGACACCCAGCATTTGATTTGACAGTGAAGGAGCAGCAGAAGATTGATGCTCTCTCCTCATTTTAGAAGATTCTTTGTCAACACGAGCATAACTGATTTTCCCCTAGTTTTGCCCCTCTCTCTTCTACTCTGAGTGATTCTGTACAAGGGATCATAAGCAGCCAATATCAAGTCAAGTTCAGGTACTTAGAGTATCTAAATTTAAAAATACATTTTATAATACTTTAATTATTATATATACCCTAATTAATTGGAAGGAGGCACTGCCAAATAATATATATATATATACATATATATATATATTTATATTTTATTTTTTGGAGGGGGGTGTTTGTTTTTGGGTTTTTTTCTAACTTTTTTGTCTGAGTGTAGATCTATGTTTGTCCCACGTATGTTTGGAGCTATCTACTGCTGACTGACCAGTACCTCTGCTGGAAGTTTATTCCAAGCATCAAAAGTAAAATAGTACTTTCTGAGATTAGTTTTGAACTTTCCGCCAGTTAGTTTAAGGTCATGTCCCTGTGTTATTTATTTTGGTTTTATGTTGAAAATACTGCCCTCCTGAACCTTACCCCCTTGATGTATTTAAAGGTTTCAATCATGTCTCCCCTTTCCCTTTTTTCCTCCAGACTGTACATGTTAAGTTCCTGAAGTCGCTCTTGATATGTATTATCTGCCAGACTTTTCAACATTTTTGTTAGCAGTCTCTGGACTTGTTCTATCTTATGAATATCTTTTTGTAAGTGAGGTCTCCTGAACTGGACACAGTATTCTAAATGAAGTCTAACAAAATATCTATATAGGGGGATCAGGATCTCTTTCCTCCTGCTGGTGACCCCACTAGTAATGCATCCTAGAATTCTATTTGCTTTCCCCACTGCATGGCTACACTGTTTGCTCATTTTGCAATCATTTGAAATAAGCACCCCCAAGTCTTTTTCTTCTGAAGTGCTGGTCAACAATGTACCCCCAATGTTGTACTCTCTCAATGGATTATTTTTCCCATTATTTTACATTTAGAAACATTGAACTGCAATTTCCACTTTTTTGCCCAATCTTCCAGCATAGCCAAATCATGTTTCATGTTACATACACCTCCAGGGATACCAACCCTATTGCACACCTTTGCGTCATCAGCAAACATACCTTACCCAACAAACCTTTACTTATATCACTTACATATAGATTAAATAGAATAGGACCCAATACAGAGCCTTGTGGTACACCAGTAGTGATTGGTCTCTTTTCTGAATTAATCCCTTTTACAACCACATTCTGGTATCTATCCTTTAGCCAGCTGCATGTCCACTGAACCACCCAAGGGCTAAGTCCAGCTTGTAAAACTTTTGTATTAGATCATTATGTGGAACTGTATCAAATATCTTGCTGAAACCAAGATACTGTATACTATGTCCACAGCATCACCCTGGTCCAAAACATAGGTAATATAGTAAAAAATGCAATCAGATTAGTCTGACATGATCTGCCCTCAGTAAAGCCATGCTGCTTTGGATTCAGCAACCTGTGTGTTTTTAAGTGATCAATTATCCTTCCTTTCAGGATTGATTCCATTAACGTGACTACAACTGATGTTAAACTCACTGGCCTGTAAATACCAGCTTCTACCTTGCTGCCCTTCTTGTGGATAGGTACAATATTAGCTGTCCACCAGTCATGGGGAACTTCTCCTGTTAGAAAAGATTAATGAAAAAAATCAGTTAATGGTCCAACAACTATACCTTTTCTTAGAACTCTGGAATGAATACTATCAAGGCCCATTGCTTTATTAATCTTTAACCGAGCCAGTTCTTCTGCTACCTTTGTCTCCAGAAACCCTAAAAATTAACCATCATTACTAGAACAAATATGATTTCCCAACTTATTATTGGTAGTATAATTTATTTCTGAGAAGACTGAACAAAAGTAGTTGTTTAAGTGGTTTGCTACATCCAGGTCTCCCTCAACATAAGTGTTGTGCCCAGTTTTCATTTTAGTAATCCCATTGTATTTTTTCTTTCTATTACTAATGTACCTAAAAAAGGTTTTATCTCCTTTCTTACTAGATTTAGCAATCTCCTGCTCTTTCTGTGCTTTTGCAGCTCTGATAATGTGCTTGGCCTCCTTTTTGTCTATTTTTATACTCTTCTCTGTCAGCTATACCTCCTGTTTCTTTGAATCTCCTATATGCTGATTTTGTTTCCCTACTTATCTCTTTATTAAGCCATGTTGTTTTTTTCTTCCTTTTATTCTTGCTAACTTGCCTGACATAAAATCTAGCTGCCTCCAGGATGGTAGACTTTAACAGTGCCCACTGATTACTTTTATTTTACTCTAACCTTTCAATTATTTTTTTTTAGAAATTCACCCATTTTAGCAAAATTCATCTTTTTGAAATCTAAAACTTTTGTTTTTGTATATGATTTTTCAGTTCTTATTTTTTTTTTTCCAAAAACAATTTTTATTGAGAAATAAGGCACATGGGTAACATATACAGGTTACAATCGGTTCATGTATACAATTTAGTAAATGCCCATATCCCTAAGGGGATGTACATCTAAAGCATATTGAATGTCAACAATTAACATGGCTTGAAGTAAAAGAGATTTACACGAGTGAAACAGAGAAGAAAGAGAACATATTCCAAGCACGAATCCATATATTATGATGTGAATAGAACGGTTGAGGTACAGAGATCAGCCAATCCTCATATGATCATCTTTAGATACAGAGTGTGATGTAATGCAATACAAAGTAGGAGGGTGGTGGAAATAGCAGATGATGAGGCATCTACCCCTAGTGGCGGAAGCTAAGAAGCTGAAGTTGTATCTATGGGTCTACTGATGTTCTAAGTTCATCTAGACTTGAAAAAAAATTTGTGGAAATAAATTTGAGAATATAGCATATAGCAAGAAAAATAGGGAGAGGGAGAGAGGAAAGAAATTGGGGGGAGGGAGAGAGAAAGAGAAAAAAAAAGGGGGGGGGGCAGATGTAGGGGGGAAGAAGGGGAGGCGGCTGCAACTGCTCCGGGTCAAACCGTGCAAAATAATCAGAGTAGTAGTCAGAGGTCTCATGTGGTAGTCTAGGTAAGCATGTGTAGCAGTCTCGTATATAGGTCCGATTCCAAATATTTATACCATAATTTTCCAATCTTAGGAAGGCTAGGTGCACATTACACTTGTGATGCATGAGCAAAGGAATGTAATCCTAGTCGTAGTCGAATAGTGATCAAGTGGGGGAGGAGCTGGAATCATGGAGCAGTTGGTGATAAGCGGTTGTGGTTTTGAAATGACTCCAACATGCCCATGCCTTCCTGAATCTCTCGGGACAATCTTTTGCAACAGAGATGAGCTCCTCCATATCGGCAATTTTGTTTATACGTGCAAACAGTGGGGGTATGTATTGAACTCCAATGGATTGGAATACACTGTTTTGCAGCATTCATCATATGCATAGCGAGTGATTTGCAGTATGTTTTATAGGGAAGCGAGGAGTGGTGAAATAGAAATTGTGCAGGTGATAGATCTAGGAAGTAGGTTGTTACTTGAGCAATTATTGACTGTATTTTCCCCCAGAAGGGGTGGAGCATGGGGCAATCCCACCAGATATGTAAGAGTGTACCAGTCGATTGGCCACATCTCCAACAAGAGTCAGGGATGTTAAGATCAAATCTATGGAGCAGAGATGAAACTCTATACCATCTAGAGTATAGTTTGTAGTTATTTTCTTGGGTCGAAATACAAATAGAATCTTTGTGTATATGGCCATATAAATGGTCCCAATCAGTGAGGGTAAGGTTTAATTGTAGGTCATTGCTCCAAGCCACGCAGGCCTTTCTGGATATAACTTTGTTTGCATTTTCCATTTTCCAGGCATGCGTATAGCTTGGAGACCATGGGGTTTATTTACTAAAGCTGGAGAGTCCAAAATCAGACTCCCTTCTGCATAGAAACCAATCAGCTTCCAGGTTTCATTGCCAAAGCTTCATTGAACAAGCTGAGGTTAGAAGCTGATTGGTTTCTATGCAGAAGGGAGTCTGATTTTGGACTCTCCAGCTTTAGTAAATAAACCCCCATGTGTCTATGCGAGGAATCTGTGGAGCAGATTTTTTCGAATGGAGTGAGAGGTTTCACAAGCTCTCTTGTATGTGACGAGCTATGTATGAAGTGATGGAGTGGCCTATACATCCAGGGAGTCTAATGTGGAGAGTTGGCCATTGGTTCTGGAGGTGTTCTCTTGTCAGAAAACGCCATCCTTAAACAGATGATGTAGTCTTAGGTGTTTTTGGGGTGAGGCCCCAGTGAGGAATGCATTTGACATTCCAGGGGGAAAATCAGGGTTCATGTGAATGGGTGTGAGTGGGCCAAGCGTTGAAGAAAGGCCCGATTTCTGACACATCAAATGGTAGCAAGACAGCGTCAGACCGATTAGCGGGTGTTCTTTGAAAGTGGGTGGGATGTGTGGTTTATTCAGCCAAGGGGATGTGGCAAGTGGACTCACTGAAAACGCTGCTTCAGTATCACCAAGGCCTTACATATAGGATTCATAGACCAGTCTACTATTCTTGCCAGGTAGCAAGCCCAATAGTAGCAATTAATATCTGGCAACCGATACCTCCTCCAACCCTAGGCATTGTAAGTTGTTCAAAGCTGATGCTAGGATGTTTATTGTACCATAAGAAGGAGGTGCATAGTATCCTATATGAGCTAAAGAATGACTTAGGCAGTCTGATTGGAATTATCTGTAGCAGGTACAGTAGTCGGGGAAGCACATTCATCTTGAGAATAGCTTCACTTCTGAACCAGGAGAAAATGGGTTTGTCCCAATTCTGTAAGTCTTTAGTATTGTCACATATGATAGGTAAGAAGTTTCTTGTATGCAGATCTGAAAGGTGGGTGGGTAGTTGAATCCCCAGGTAGGTAATGGACTCAGATTGCCAGGTGAAGGGGAAATTTGCCCGTGCCTGTCTAACCACGTCAGGGGGCAGAGTGACATTGAGAGCCTGGGATTTATTGAAATTAATTTTAAAGTTGGATATGTACTGAAACATTTGAAAATCGTGAAGTAGATTGGGGAGGGTGATGTGTGATTCTGTTAGGAAGAGTAGGATATCAGCGGCGAAAGCTGATATTTTGTGTACTCTACCCTTAACCATAATTCCTGTGATATTGTCATTCCTTTGAATTCGATTCAAGAAGGGTTTAAATGTGAGGACAAATAAGAGAGGAGATAACAGGTACCCCTGTCTAGTCCCATTACTGATGGAGAAGGCTTCCGACAGGAGACCATTGACTCTAACTTTGGCTGTTGGTGCGGTATACAGTGACTTAATAAAGTTCATGAGGTGCAGGGGGAGGCCAAGTCCAAGCAGAACCACCTCCATATAGTCCCAGGCCAACCTTTTGAAATCCTTCTCTGCGTCGAGGGAGAGAAAAAAGCCAAGGTGATTTGTTTGTGTCAACCAATGATGTATATTTAGGGCTCGTATTGTGTTATTCCTAGCCTCTCTGCCCGGCATGAATCCCACTTGGTCAGTAGATATGGCGGGTTCAATGATGGTTAAGAGACAGTTTGCTAATATTTTAGCGACGATTTTTAGATCCACATTTAGAAGGGAAATTGGGTGATAGTTGGCTGTTGATGTTGTTTCCTTGCCTTCTTTTGGTACGAGTGTGATATGGGCTTCCAAAAGGAATCTCATGGGCTGCCCCGGGGTGAGTTAAATGTGTTGAGAAAAGGCTGTGCAAGGATTTCTATAAAGGATTTGTAGTAAGAGCCCGTCAGGGCCTGGGCTCTTGCCTGATTTTAATTGTGCAATGGCTTTTTGGAATTCTACAAGTGTCAGCACCCAATCTAGGTCACATGCTTTAGAGCATGAGATAAGTTTGGGAAGATATTGAGATAGAAATGCCTGGAGAATGTCGTCCTTGCATGATCTATTATCCCCTGTCAGTTTTGGGGCTTGAGGGAGATCATAAAGGGTCGTGTAGTATTTTTCAAATTCCGCAGTTATATCTGGGGATGTTTTAAGTATTCAACCTTGTTGGGAATGGATTAGATGAATAGTACGAGCTGATTTTTTCGCTTGCAGGACCCTGACTTGAAATTTACCACTTTTGTTCACATATTTGTAGAACAGTTTCTGGGTTAGAGCAAAGTTATGTTTGGTTTTCCTTTCCACGGCTTCCAGAAGTAGTTTACGTGCAGCTGCCAATTCGGCAGTCAGTGCAAAGCCTGTCCACGTTTATGGGAACATTCTAGTTTATGTACTTTCTGGAGTAGTGAGTTAAAAGATGCTTGAGCTGCGTATTTTCAAGAGGCAGCAATTGTGAGTAGAAACCCTAGTGTCACACATTTGTGTGCTTCCCATTGGGTGAGTGAGGTAGTTTCTGGAGATATATTTTCCCGAAAATAGTTGATCAGACACTCTCACGAATTTGAAGAGCCACGGATGGGTCCGTAAGGAGAAACGAGTCTAGGTGCCATATTTTGGAGGTGATTGGGACATCTGGGAGAGATATGGTCATAGTAACGGGGTGGTGGTCCGAGAGAATCATAGGTTCAATGGAGGCCGACTTTAAAAAAGAGAGATCTCTTTGCGAGAGAAAAAGATAATCAATTCTGGAATAGCGATTATGAGGTGTAGGGAAGAATGTGAAATGTTTATCAGTTGGGTGTAGGGTGCGCCATGTATCGTGCAAGAGGAGGTCTGTATATTCCAATTTGATCTGTTTCAGTGCTCAAAATGTTTTGGAGGAGGTACCCATCGAGGTATCTTCCAAGGGGTTTAATGCCACATTAAAATCACCACCCAGGATCAGAATGCCTGATTGGAACGTAGTTAGTGTTTTTGCGATTTTACAGATGAAGCTGCCTTGCGCGGTATTAGGGCTGTTAATGTTAGCTATTGTGATTGGCCTGTTGTGTATGAGACCTTTAAGGAAGAGGAATCAACCTTCTGGGTCCTCGAGAGAATCAGTAACCGTGAGCAGGAGTCTTTTAGAAATTAAAATGGATACGCCTTTTGCTTTCACCTCTGTATTGACTGCATGATATACTGTCGGGTACATTGCGTTGGAGAATTTAGGGATATGGTCAGCATGGAAGTGAGTTTCCTGAATGAAAAGCACATCAGCTCTAAGGCTTTTCATGTAAATCAGTAGTTGTGAGCGTTTTTCAGGTAGATTCAGACCTCTAGCATTTAGAGATGCCACTGAAAGCGTATGGGAAGCATGTGGAGTTTTGGAAAGCATTGTCTCCTATGTATGGAAGGAGCGTCAATATGTCTTATTTATCACAAGGGGAGGTGGGTGATAGGCAAGGGAAAATGGTCAAATATTCAGAACGACCTTCAAAGAGTTGCAGGGAGGAAGGGAGAGGAAAAAAAAAGGGGGGGGGAGTTAGAGTGAGGTAAAGAGCAGAGATGAAAACAGGAAAGTGGAGGAGGGGTAGAGAAGAGGGTTAGGAGGCGCCTCTAGTCACCCGTGCAAAGTGCTTAAAGGGGTAACCAGAAAAATTGTTCCAAACAAAAAAAAAATAAAATGAGAGATCCGGTGATGGGGTAGTCCAGCTACTCCATCCTGTGTAAATATCTTATGTTAAGATATTGGTTATGTTGTTTTGTTGCACTGTTTATGGCTAAGTTTGGACAAAGTCAGTCGGACTCAGGGGAGTCCACTGTGTGGGGTAGTGAGTGAGTCCCAAAGACAACGGTCGGATACTTGCCAGGTATCGAAGTGTAAATAGCTATGGAGATGTTGATATCCGAAAGGAGGGTAACAACAACACACGGAGGAGCAAACAGAAAAAAAGTACATTGCAAAGCTGTAGGGAGAACATATATAGTAGTGTAAGGAACAACAGTATGGGGAGTGCACATGTCACAGCTGAGTGGCGTGTAGTATCCCAATTAGTCTACCCAGCAATGGAATCGGTAGAAGAATTGGGAAAATATGGTAAACCAGCAGAAATGGGCCTCAAAAGAGCAGCAAGGTATATATAAATCACATTGCAATAGAATCATGGGGTTGTGTATCACCAAGGCAAATAGTTAAACATTAACAGTAGTACAAAGCAGCATGTCAAACACAATATAAGTCCCTCTTGTATTATGTCTTACTATTGGAATGCTAAGCAAGAGTGAGGTCTCTTTTCATAGAGTGGTTTGAGAAATTAATGTAACAAAATGTTTGATGCAATCACGTTATAGGAAGTATATATATATCTGCATAGAAACATTCTGTGGATGGTTGAATGGCAGATGAGCATGAAAAACATTGTTAGTGTACACTAGGAGCCTTCTCAGCCCGGCCAAGCAGGCGGTGACACATGATAATTTGATCAGCACCAAACAGCAGGATGTAATCCAACAATTGGGAGGGTACAGGGTCAAATTCCGCTTTAGTTTATGGTTCTCATGACAATGTAAGATGACATCCAGCTGAGAGCATGAGGTGACAATTAAAACAGGTACATATTATAAGACAGTAAGAACATGAACCTAACATATGGCATGGTTGAGTATTGTAGGAGCATTATGAAGTGCAGATACCCCAGACCCCAAAGAGCAAAAAGGGGAGGAGTCAGATGGTCTTTGCGTGAGGATCAGTGAAAGACAGGATCATGAGAATGAGCAAACATTATAATGAAGAAAGGAGGAAAAAGAGAGAAAAAAATGGTAAAAACTCTGAAGTAGAGAAAACATCATTCGCAACGAGCCTTGCAATGAGCCAGGGATGCTGGAAGACTGTCTTCGATAGTAGGTCTGCGCCTGATTGGTGAAGATGGAGGTTGGGGGGAGGGTCTGCGTCGTCTTGCTCCTCCAGGGTGTCTGGAAGGTTGAGCTTCCATGTGTTCATCCCCAATCTGGGGTGATAGGCGGGGATCCCCAAACCAGTTGGGTAGATTTACTGTTGGGATATCAAATGGTTAGGATCGTTTGTGATAAGTGACCCACCTCAACTGTTTCAGGGACACCACGCACCCTTAAGTTATGACACCGTCCCCTGTTGTCCAGGTCTTCAATATGACTGTCGATTTCTCGCAAATGTGTGGTATGTATATCTACCATTTGGCGTGTATCTTGCAAGATAAGGTCCTGTGTAATAACTTTGTCCTCCACTGCTTCCAGCCTCTGTGCTACTGCCTGTAGGTCAACATGTAAATCAGCATATGCCACTGTTTTAAGATCTCCCATCATGAGAGGGGGTCCCGTTGGTGGGCGTGCTGTGGCTGCTGCGGCCAGGCTCCCACTGCGAGAGTGGGACGCTCTGCTGGAGGAGCGGGAGGAGGCAGCAGGGTACGAGGCTGCAGTGTGCTCCAGGGCCTGGGACCAGAATAGCTCCAGTATACTGTGGCTAGGATGACCGTCTTTCCCATTTTACCTGCGGCTCTCCCTGCATATGTCGGGTGCAGTGTCCTCCATGTGTCGGAGCTCCGGGATTAGACATCCATCATCTTCCGGGCTCAAGCCACGCCCCAGTTCTTATTTTAATATCAAACCAAAAACATTGGTGATCACTAGAACCCACATTTTTCCCACCTCAACATTAGACAGTTGATCCCCATTTGTCAGTACTAGGTCTACAATATGATCACCTCGGGTTGGACTGACTTTTTACTAACCGTTTTAGAGAAAACCCATTCAGTGCTTCCATTACATCCCTACTCCTGCCTGTAATAGCAGTTTGAGAATTCCAGTTAATGTCAGGCATGCTGAAAGCACCCAATATGCCATTGGAAAAATAATGTTAGAAATGTCACCCAACATGACATTGGAAAATAATGTTAGAAATATGAAGAAATGTAGTTTGCTGTACACTTACAGTGGCTAAAGATAGTCCGTTATTTGGACTGAAATGGAAAGAGACAGACTTTAGCACACTGAGCTTAGAAATAAATTGCCTACTCCTCAGATTAAAAAAAAACAGAAATGTATTTTGTATAAGTCTAAAAGTTACATTTTGCTCAAATCTGAGGAAACATTAATAACACAAAAATAACATATTTATATATTTCTCTTAAGGTATATTTGTTTTAAAGGATAATTATTTTTAAATCCCTGTGGAACTAAGTGTATATACCACTTGGTCCTGTTCTGATTGATGGCCCCGTTGTCTTCTAAGCACATCTCTTAATGTTGGCAGTAGCTTCACCCCTTTTTGAAGCCCAAATTATGGACATTCCTATGGGAAAGGTGCAGCCAGTTTCCCTTCTAATATGTAAGTAATCTATTGCTATTATGAATGAACAATCAGCAATGTTGGTTCATTTATAATAGCATAAGGTCACTCTGAGCTTTTGCTCTATGTAAAGTGTCTGCTGGTGCCCTGTGTGTGTATTAGCAGCCGCAGATATATTACACAGAGCAGCAGCTCTAAGCAAACTTTTACTATTATGAATGAACAAACAGCACTAATTGTTCGTTCTTAATAGTAACAGATCACTGTGGCTCTTAGTGTTGACCAGCAATTGTTTTAAAACATACACAGCCTGGGCAATAGATCACACAGAGCTACAGTGCTGTGCAAGATTTAACTTATTAATGAGCTATCAGCAATGTGAGGACCTGTGTATAGAAGTACCGTAAAGCCACGTTAAAGACTTTAGATACCCAGAAAAAGCAGTCTACACTACAGGTGATAGAAAGTGTACAACAAACTAAAAATACATGTAATTCCAATAAATAAATAAACTATATGTGATCAAATTAAAAATGAAATTAGTGTCTATTAGTGCCCGGTCACAACGGGTGCCACTTGCCATGTCATGTGAGTTTTAAGTCGCATCCTATTGTCCGCACTTAAAGCAGTCATATCGGTGCGATTCCGACTTGGTCAGAGCTGCACCAATTTCTAAAGTAGTAATGTAAATAGTATAAAGTGAGCGCTCCTAAGTAAGCAGCTATGGCACTAAAGGTAATCACAGTATACCCACAAATAACAGATAAAAACAGAGTGCAGCGCTGACAAATAAATGCAAACGAAAATAGTCCGTAGTAATTGAATGGATGTATATAATAACAAATCCCAAGGAATAGCTGATAAAGGCCAGGAGACAAATGGAAAGAGTGCGCACTCACCGGACGTGCATGGAAAATGCGCATATAATGAATATCACCTGGAATCCTTATGGAAAATGAAGAGAGTAAGCTCCAACTCTGTAAATCATTCATCCTGGAGATGTATGAGAGAAGTCCGGAGATCCCCTTTAAGGATGGTATGGTAATCAGCCAGGATCCAAAGCTCCGTCCCTCCGGTGGTAGTAAGCGCACACTACAGGAATCCTGCAAATTGATTTAGCTCCAGGTCTGAGATGTGCGATCACAGCTGGAACACCTCCCACCATACACACACATACGATCATCAACGACACCGAGTCACAGAGCCCAATACATCGCTTCTAACAGTCCATGCACTACTTCAGGTGCGACTTGCATAGACATCTGTGTCTTGCAAGCATCAGATGACTTGCAAGTCGCACATCAAGTCGGAATGACATCTGACTTTGAAGTTGTGCGTCTTTACTGGAAGTCACACAATTTCAAAGTCGGATTAGTATGACCACCTGGTGAAGACATGCAACTAAGTGCTCCACTCAGTGCATATAAGATAAGAAATGTTTACAGCCCTACAACCCCTGTCAAGTTTTCTTTCTGCTAATTGTACCTCATTGGGAATAATTATCTTCACTTCCTGTCCTATTCCTGGAGCATAAAGAAGGATTCTTTCCAAAGGGAGGTACGTTTTTTTTTAGACAGTTGCCATTGGAATTTGTGTCACCACTGGAAGATTTCTCTGTTTCTGTATTGATCACAACTTTTTGGGATTCCCCCTTTTTTTCCCTTGTAACAGTAGTCACCAGGAAAGCAGAAAGGGTAAATCTCCCTGGGAGGCAAACAGCAAAAAAAACCTTAATAAGTTCTAATAATGGTCTGTACTCTACCCTGTACTCTATCTAGTAAGTTTGAACCTGAGATGAAGGAACATGCCTGTCCTGAAAATCTGAATGTAAGTGCAAATAAAAAGTAACATGTACAGTACTCAATTGTTTTTGTTGCAAGTGCACCAATAGGGCTACAATAACCTCAAGCAGCACTGGACCCAAAACAAAACAAAAAAAGTCTCAGCTTTAGATCAACTTTGAAGTGCATAGGTCTCCAGTTTTACTATATGTAGCATTTATGCTGTTATACAAGGTGATTACACCCCCTCTTAATCAAGGTGAATACATTTACTTCAGCCACTCTTTACTGATAGCTGAGGTCCTCCATGTTCCTTTTCTATTCTTAATCTGTTCCCATCTCTGCACTCTTTCCAGTTCTACAACATCCTTTTTGTGAACTGGTACCCAAAACAAAATGTAAGATCAGATTTTTTAATGTTTTGTGCAGAGAAATTATTAGGTTTCTCTGTTATTTTTTTTTGTATAATATTTATTAGTTTAAACATTTCAACATTACAAAAATCAGTTATCACAATACTCATCACTACAAACAAAGAAACATTTTCCTTTTCCCATTTCACCCAAAATTCACCCACCCAATCCCTATCCTCCACCCCCATCCACCCCTGCCTTTATTACTCTCAGGACTTCCTTCTCCTCCTGCCTTTCATCCTGTCTCTCATTCCTCCTCTTTTTTATACATGTCCTCTCTTATCATCGTTCTCTAATCCTACCATATTTATTTGATCTTTTAAACCCATCCCATTTTCCCATCTTTTTTTAAATCTCTCCATTTTATCTTCTTCAGTGTGGTAAAGTTCCTTCATCCTATAAATATAATTTACCCCCTTTATCCAATCTTATTTTTGGTGCCTCCTGTTCCTGCCAACATTTGGGTATTAATCCCATTGCTGTGTTTATTAAATTAAATATCTTCAAGTACTTTTATTTTTTTTGCTGTATTCTCAGTTTTATGAAATAAGCATATGCCTGGATCTTTCAAGATATTAGTCACCAAAATCTACTGTGCTAAGTGAATTATTTCTTCCCAGTACACCTGTATTTTAGGGCATTTCCACCATATATGTGCCATTGTACCCTTAATCCCACATCCCCTCCAACACATAGGTGATTTCTCTACATATTGCATGTGTGTATTGTACTACCTAGTTAAACATTTAGAATTCATTTCCACCACCTTCATACCTATAGCCCCATGCGTTAATGTAAATAGTTTCTTTTTTTGTTACTCGTTGAATGATAATTCCGAGTTCCCTTTCCCATTTTCTATATACGGCAGGGAAGTAGATCCTGCTATTGCAGTAAGGATTTTATAAATATGGGAAGTACCAGGTTTCCTTATCTTACTTGCACTAAACAGTTGTTCAAATGGATTTAAATTCTCCATTGTCCTTAATGGCTTTGGGAGTATTGCAACAAAGTGTCTTAACCTCCTTAGCGGTGTTCCCGAGTGTAGCTCGGGGTAAAATTTCTATACCAAAACCGGTAACCCCGAGCTACACTCTGGCTTACCATGCGGCGCTGCTCTGGGGGTCCCTGCAGCACTTACCTTGTCCTTCGCTCCCGCGATGTGTCCCCTGCAGCGTCCCCGGCCATCTCCTCTGGCCGATGCCGGCATCAGGCTTCTGTGTTCCGGTCCCTGTGACGTCGGGACGTACGGGCGCCTGAACCGGCGGGAAATTTGAATTTTTTAAAAAATTTCATTTTTGCTGTCATTGCTATTTCAATGCATTTCACATATATTGTGTCCCTACTGCTTTGTCCTGTGCCCTGCCTGCATTTTGAATGTTCTTTCTGCCTGGAAACTTAGAAAAGTCCATGGCGTCCAAAAAGCATCCCTTTACGTCAAAAGCGGTTTTAGAACAGCGATAGTAAATCAGAACCACTTGCAGAATTGAGTGATAATGATTCGTGGGGAAATTCGTCATCAGACAGAAAGTGCGAATTTGCCTCTGTATTTCAAATTTCAGTGTTTTTGGTTTGATTATATTATTGAATTAAATTTATTATTATTATATTATTATTTTTTATGATTATTTATTAAATTATAATTTATGATTTCGTGTTTCAAATTTTATCATATCCGGAATGTTTAATAGACTCTTGTTCGGACAGATTTCAGTGAGTTATTCCTAAAAATTACAGCCTACAATAAAAAACTACATATTTCCATGCAAAAAAATGGTACCGCTTTCAGCACAGAAAATCGGAAAGAATCATACCGCCAAGGAGGTTAATTGAAAATATCACCACTCATCTAACATAAAGAACATCCCCTTTTTATTTTTTAGCTCCTGATAGGAACATGTTTCTCCTTTTTTCATTATGTCTTTTAACTGTGTATTCCCTTTCCTTATCCATTTACAGAAATATTTTCCTTCCCAGGTGGGACGAAATCTGTTCCCACCAACAGTATTAACATTGAATTAAATTCCCATCCCATTTGTTTGTGAATTACCTCCCAAACCTTTATTACATTTCATGTATAAGTGCTAATGCTTTCAGCCAACTTACGATACTGATGTGGCAACCAAACAATCCTATCTAGTTGTGTCTCACTTAATGCATTTTCTTTTCTTTTTTTAATTATTTATGTAGACATTACCATAATGTATTTTCTATATTAACCTAACTTTTCCTTATTGCATTATATGTCCAATCAAAAATACGTAACAACAATACAGAATAATATCTCTTAAAGTCCTGTACATTTAAACCCCCATTTTCTTTATCTCTACCCAGCACTTCAAAGGTTATTCTCATTTTTTTATTTTCCAAATTTACCTCAGTTTATTTCTTAATTACTTTAAAATAGGTTCCTGGAAGCTGTATGGTTAGCATATGAATTTTATATAGGATTTTCAAGACAATCATCATGTTTACCAGATTAATCCTCCTACCCAGGAGAGTGGTCGTACCAAAATTCTCCTCAATTTATCCTTTATATAATTTATTAATGGGATGTAGTTTATTTTATATAGATTCTTAGAGGACAAGGTTAATTTTATTCCCAGATATTGTAGTTCTCTTTCCCTTCATGCCAAGGGGAATTCTCTCTGCAAAACTTTTTTTTCAATTATTGGAACATTAACATTAGCAATCTCTGATTTAGACCAGTTGATTTTTAAATTTGATAAATCTCCATAATATTTAATTATTCTCATTAGATTGGGTAGTGTCAGCCTAGGGTTTACCACATAAAATAGCATATCATCAGCGTATGCTGCCACTTTATGTTTAACTCTCCTATCTGTATCTCTTTTACATCCTGACTGTTTTGTACTGTTGCCAGGAGAGGTTCTAAAGATATGACAAACAACAGGGGCAAAAGCAGACACCCCTGTCTTGTACCGTTATACATTTTAACAAGCTTTCATAATGAGCCATTGACCTTTACTGTGGCTGATGTTTGGCTGTAAAGCTTTCCTACCCATGCTCTCATTTTGGAACCAATTCCCAGAACCTCCAATGTATCCATCATAAATCTCCAATCTACCCTATCGAAAGCCTTTTCAGCATCTACCAATAAGATCAATATGGGGGGGTTTCTCTCTTACTTTTTTTCTATGAGAAATAATGATCTTAGACCATTATATCTTCCCTCCCTCCCAGGGACAAATCCTACTTGATCTAAATGAATCCATTATGGCACTCAGACTTTCAGCCTAGTAGCCAGAACTTTTGCATATAGTTTTGTATCCATATTTTAACATTGAGATAGGCCTGTAGCTAGCAAATTGGGTCCTATCTTTCCCCTCTTTCTGTATGATTGTAATATGTGCTTGCATGACTCCTCCCTCATTTCCATTCCACCTCCTAGTGCATTCATATATGTACACAGTTTAGGGACTAATTGTTCTTTAAATTTCTCATAATATCTCACAGTATACCCGTCTGGCCCAGGACTCCTCCCCACAATTGTACCCTTCAGTCCTCCTGGATCTCCTCCTGTGTTACTGGTTTTTCTAGAAGAGCTAAGCATTCCTCTCCCAATCTCGGTAGTCCCGCCTCTTTTAAATCCATCTGTCTTTTTCTAATTCTTTCTTCTTCTCCTCCTTTTAGGCTTTTTGGGTTCACTTCATACAACTTCCTATAATATTTTTTGAATACACTATCGATATCAATGGTTGAATGCACCATTCACCATTCTCATCTTTAATTTTCTCTATATAATTCCTCGATTTCTTATTTCTCAGTGCTCTCATTAAATATTTACCAGGTCTATTCCTCCAGTGATATCTTTCTCTTGCCATCATGTTAAATATTCTCCTTTTTTTTTTCTCCATTAAGTTATTTAATTTGTCTCTTTTTAAAATTATTTTCTGTTGTGTGTCTTTTACTATTCTCTTTTTATGTAGTTGTTCTAGATCATATAGTTCCCTTATTAATGTATTTATTTCCTTTTGTCGTTCTTTCTTTTTTTCTACTCCAATTGTTATCAAAATTCCCCTTATATACTGTGTGCCTTATGTGCTTCCCACACCGTAGAAATTGAGACTCCTTCAGCCTCATTTATTTCAAAGTATTGTTCTATTTCTTTTTTACTCTCAGTTCCGTCTTGTGATCCTGGAGGAGTGTGTCATTCAGTTTCCACATATTTATCTAATCTTGCTCTCTTCCCCATAATAACTTCATTGTGACAGGTGAATGGCCGATATTGTTGTAACTTCTATATTTACTTTAACCAACGACTCCAAGGCCTTGATTCACTAAGATGTGAGTGTACTAGCAGAGACTGACCATTCAGGCAGACTCAGGTCAATCAATCAGTCGTCTGACCAGCGTCTAGCAAGCTCATTAACGAGTGTCTACTGACTACTTTGCTATTAGTAAATGTGGTATCCCGTCTGGCACATTTTTAGGTGCAATACCGGATATGTTAATAAAGCGCGGGCTTTATTAATATTGGCGTTTTTCTGATAGCAAAAGAGAATCCTTAGAATGTAATAAATAGTACACCTGTATTAGAATTTTCTATTTTTGTTTATTTATTTTTTTTGCTGTTTTTCCAAAATGATCAGGAAACTAATGCATTTACTAATGAATGTCATACATTCTGTATTCAAATGTTAAACATTTTCACACTTATATCTCAAATAATTTATATACTTCTAATTTCCCAATATAATTATATATCTTCATTCTCTTTAATCACGTAACTATTCTATGTTAAAGACAAGTGCAGCGCTATAAATGCATGTGATCAATAATGAACGCATATAAAAACCAAAAAGTGCAAAGAATTGCAACAATGATGTAAAATTGTAAATGGTGCTAAAATAAGTTCATAGAATCATTCCTGAATAATGGAATGTCCTTCGTGTGAGAGTACCAACTCGGAGAGTGCCTATGAATGGCACGTGTGGTCTCTCCGTGACGGACAGTAGTGCATGAACTCGTGAAAGGTAAACCACCCTTGGGACTGGTCTACGCTCACCAGAACAAAAGTATTAATGTGCATGGGTTATACACATCACACATCTGGGGGTGCAGCGGTATGCTGGCAGCTATGGGTTAGTCATCCAGCTCAATCCATCCATCAGGGTGGGTGCCCAAATGGTCCTGGGGAGGAATTAGCTCAGCCACAGGAGCCAGAAAGGTGCTCAATAGTGTAGTACACTGTCACAAGGGTGGATGACCTTTCACGAGTTCATGCACTACTGTTCGTGGTTATATTTATCTTGTGTAATACCATTTTACTAGTCTATATCATTTGACCAGCGCTCGCTCTATCATTTTTAAACAATGTAACTATTCTACATTATAGTTCAAACTGTGTTTCCCACAGTGGTTTAGTGGTTAGAGCTCAGAACCTACAGCACTTGGGTAATGGGTTCTAATCCCAGTCATGGCTACATCCCAAAACATGGAGATCAATTTTCTGGGTTGTGTCAGTGCCAGGAATATTGATCAATCAATTATGATTTTGCCTAATGACTAGAAAGTGGATGAATGTTACCTATGTACTGTTCTTCTGCCAATTAGGACATGTGCAAGTTTCATGCCGTGTATATTTCATTGTAACATTTTTCTCTTTTAAATCTGTCTCCTTATACAACTTGACCCCCTCCCCCACCCCATCATCACCTGTCCCATATGCAAATCTATGGATCACCGCCCCACTCTTTAACTATCTATTTACTGATCAAGTGAATGTGTCTCATTTTCTATCAGCTACAGCTCAGATCTCACATTATTATACAATTGCTGATTGTATTTCACCACTAGTCTGATTGAATTCACAATTCCTGGTCAGTCCCGTTCCCTGACCTGTAATAACCTTTAGGGCCAGTTCACACTACATGTGTTTCAGTTGCTTTTTCGGCAACACAAACGCACAGAAAGAAGGTTATGTGGTTGTCAATGTCATAGTTCACATCAGCGCTTGCATTTTCAGTGCATTGCAGGTGCTGTAAACAAAGTTGACCACGCTGTTCTGCACAGAACTGTACTGGAACACATTGAAACGTACTTGAATGTACAAAAACGCACATGTCCCTAACTACATTGAATACAAAGAAAATAGAAAAAAATAAGTGGAAGGGATACAAAAATGCAATGTAAACATGTCCAAAACGCATCCAAAATGTACTGGAAAACACTAAACATGCATGCCAAAAGGGCATGAAAAAAACCCATCAGGAACACATCTAGACTGTTTCTATAGTGTGAACCGGCCCTTAGGACTTGTTCACACCATTGGTGGTGCAGAAACGCATGCAAGAACACACATTTTCCAGCACAGCAAAGAAATGCAATGCCCTCTGTAGATGTGCGCAGGTACCATGATGAAAACGTTATTGCACCTACACACGTCTATTAAAAACAGCCCCATTCACAGCCACAAAAATGCATGGCACCACACTACTGTGCGGTTAGGTGCGACACACTTGGAAAATAACATGCCTGCAGTATTTTGGCATGTTTCCACATGTTAAGCAGCCCATTGAATTCAATGGGCTTTGGGAAAAAATAAATATAACAAACACAAAATGCCACATTCACACAGTTCCTCTGGCCTGTACAGCATGAATGAGTGGGTTGTTTATGTGGCTAGAGCCACCTGTTACACTATGGGGACACAGCAGCTGTATGAACACAGGTTTTAATCTGACAAGTGTGAAGGCGTGGGGAAGTGGCCCTGAATGCTCACTGTGTGTTCAGGGCTGTACACCTGCAACCATATGCTTGTCAAATTAGGATCTGCAGTATTCACATAGTGTAACATAGGTTGCATGCTAATGGCGACAGCCACAAAAACCAAACACTGATTCACACTCTACAGGCCACAGCACCCATGTGAATGAGCCCTCAATTACACAACAACGTTTGATTTATTAACTCAGTACAGGTTTATCATTTGGATTGAACAGGAATTTATTTGTGATTGTGTCCATGAAGAAAATGTTGTGTATTTTTACCATATATATAATTTGGATATTTTCTCTGGTGGTGGGGGCCTGTCAGGTATGCTGTATGGGGCCCCGTGATATCTAACAGTGGCCCTGGGTGTATGCTTGTGTCTGTGCCACCTGTATAGTTAGGAAGAACAATAAGTTCTTCTATGGAGTATCTTGAACCTCTGCTATGTACCTCAATGCATCTAGGGATCGGCCACGTTTTCCTATGAAAAATAACATAATTCTTTGTAATGTTTCCCCTGAAGCAAGCATGAACTAACCCCTTCATATTATAAAGCAGACCGAATTGGCATTTTCCACAATTATGCATAGGCCAGATCTGTGTGCCCAGATAGGACCTCCCAGTGGCTATTCTATGGACAAGGTACACTTCTCTGTATGCCTGATCTTTATTGAGCTGCAATAGTCAATACGCTGCAATGGGCAGAAATATTTGGAAACAAACCACATGAGCTCAAGTATCCAAACATTAATGTTCCTTCATAGCAAACCTCCATGATGTACTGTATGGGCCTGGCCCACTCCAAATGAATGCATTGTTCTAGTAGGTCCTCCTATGACAGACTTTAGCTACTTGTGGAGGACATTGCACTGACTTTTCCTCAGATTGCATATTATCTGGCCATCTTAAGTCTCGGGAATACAATCAAGAGGATCTGGCACTTTTTTAAGGTAACAAAAAATAGTCTTTAATTGACTCAACATAAAAATAAGCCAACATGGCTAAAACATATCTTGAAAATATGGGGACTCTGATATCCGGCGACAGTCCGTTCACGAACGAGAAGCAATTCTGCACCCCTAAAACCAACATAGAGGAAAGGGATGGTCAAATTGCTGTGCTGCTTCCAAACCACCTCTGGCAAGGAATGTTGGCATGGGAGCAGCTAAATGAATGATTTTGGCTGCTCTGTGGTAAGCGGCTGCTTTTTAAAAGTCAGCAGCTACCGTTTTTGTAGCCGATGACTGTTATTTTTTGATAGGTGGAGTGTAAATCTGCTTTAAATGTACTGTACAGCATTTCTGACAAACGCGGCTTAAGATATGGTGTGGCCCTAGGGTCAATGTGTGTTTAGAATGCTTCCAAAATGCACATACAAAAACACTACATCCAAATGCATGTTCCATTTCTATAGCATGTTAAACAGAAGAAAAATGCACTTACATAATGTTAACATGCGCAAGTAAAAGTAGACAAAATCCACATCCTTTTATTCTGGCTTCACATACATGCATTGTGGTCTAACACCGCACTCCTGGGCAAATCACATGCAATTTGTGTGCGTTGCAATTAGAGACAAACATTTTGCACACCTCAAATTGCACCGCATCCGGGCCAAAAATGTGCAGGACCCTTTTTCAGGGTATGCACATGGGTGTGAATAGGCATGCGATCCAATTTGGCAAATCGCAATACGCTTTGTGTACCAATATTGGTGTGTTGTTAACTTCACCTAGAAAGCCGCAGCAGGTGGCATGAAGGGGTTGCGGTTGTGATGCGGTGCAGCGCTTGCACAGAAAACACTGCAAATTTCACATCGCATCTGTGTGAAACCAGAATGTGCAATATGTGGCTTGACAAAGCACAGTGGTCAGTGCAGATTATTTTCAATCCATGTTTTTTTACACTTTTCATTCACTGGTTTAACTCAGGTGATCGTTAATCACAATTATCTCCGGAGATCACATGCAGCCCCTCAACCATCTACACATATCTCTGGAAATCTATACAGATCTCCTTGAAAAAATGTCTCCTCTCTTCTTCGGAAAACAATTGTCCTCCACCTCATAAACAGGGGGCAGAGAAGACTTCTCCTTGATAACTAAAATCAGATGAATTATCTGTGCTTAATAAACATACACCAATACTGCAAATGCATTGTACTGTCCAAGGCATTGCACACTAACGCACTGCACACTAGAAATGTCAAATGCGTTAGTGTGTACAGTGCATGAGTGTAAAATGCTTTAGTGCACACTGCAGTGTACAACGCATTGCACACTGTAATACTCTGTACAATGTAATACCGTGTACACCCACACATTGTAGACTGTAATGCACTGTACACTGTCATGCAGGATGGAGCAACGCATTGCACACTGTGATACCGTGTACACCCACACATTGTAGACTGTAATGCACTGTACACTGTCATGCAGGATGGAGCAACGCATTGCACACTGTGATACTGTGTACACCAACACATTGTAGACTGTAATGCACTGTACACTGTCATGCAGGATGGAGCTACGCATTGCACACTGTGATACCGTGTACACCCACACATTGTAGACTGTAATGCACTGTACACTGTCATGCAGGATAGAGCTACGCATTGCACACTGTGATACCGTGTACACCAACACATTGTAGACTGTAATGCACTGTACACTGTCATGTAGGATGGAGCAACGCATTGCACACTGTGATACCGTGTACACCCACACATTGTAGACTAATGCACTGTACACTGTCATGCAGGATGGAGCAACGCATTGCACACTGTGATACCGTGTACACCCACACATTGTAGACTGTAATGCACTGTACACTGTCATGCAGACTGGAGCTACGCATTGCACACTGTGATACGCTGTCCACTGTCATGCAGAATCCAGCAACGCATTGCACACTGTAATACCATGTACACCAACACATTGTAGAATGTAATGCATTATACGCAGTATACATGTCCAGATATTCAAAGATTAGTCATGAAGGCCTAGCTGGTTACCTATTTGGCGACCGCAGATAGCCAAATAACGCTACACTGCATTCAGGCAGCTCTGGGAGGGCGTCATATGACATCCTGGCAGAACGCGCTCTCCGTGATTGCTGTGTCCTAAGGACACAGCTGATCACGTGATGTGGTAAAAGGCCAATCACAGCGGCTTTTTACCATGTGATCAGCCATGTCCAATGACACGCTGATCACCGGGAAATGCATTTGCCGGGTCTTGGCTGCACTTTCATCACGCTGTCAGAACGTGTGGAAAGTACTGCCGAGAACCAGCAGTTATCAGAGCAGGGGTCAGCACCGATGATCAGTGCCCTGATGATCAGTGCCCGCCAACAGTTCCGCCCACCTGTGGCCAGCAGTGCCACCCACCAGTGCTGCCTCATCAACGCACAAATTACCAGTTTACCAAATGTTATAATATAAACAGACTTTTATTCATTATGAGTAGAGATGAGCAAATTATTCAAAAATTCGATTCGGCTGATTCGCCGAATTTGCGGAATAAATTTGATTCGATGCAAATTTATTCGCTGCAAATTTAACTTATTAAAAGGGTTTCTAGGCTTCAGAGAGCCTTTATATTAGTGCAGAACACTGTACCTTTAATTTAAATGCCCTTGGAGTCTGCTGGGGAAGAGAAATAATAGTGTCAGTCAGTATGACATGCAGATGAGTGCCGTCGATCTTAGAATCACCGCACACTTCACTCATTTGGGCAGTCACGGGGCACGACGAAGAAGATGAAGAAGAAGATGATGAAGAAGAAGAAGATGAAGAAGATGAAGAAGAAGATGATGAAGAAGAAGAAGATGATGAAGAAGAAGAAGATGAAGAAGAAGAAGAAGAAGAGGATGAGGAAGAAGAAGATGATGAAGAAGAAGAGGATGAAGAAGAAGACGATGAGGATGAAGAAGAAGAAGAAGAAGATGAGGATGAAGAAGAAGAAGAAGAAGAAGAAGAAGAAGAAGAAGATGAGGATGAAGAAGAAGAAGAAGAGGATGAGGAAGAAGAAGAAGAAGAAGATGAGGATGAAGAAGAAGAAGAAGATGAAGAAGAAGATGATGAAGAAGTAGATGAAGAAGAAGAAGATGAAGAAGAAGAAGTTGAAGAAGAAGATGAGGATGAAGAAGAAGAAGAAGAAGATGAAGAAGATGATGAAGAAGATGATGATGAAGAAGATGATGATGAAGAAGATGATGAAGAAGATGAAGAAGAAGAAGATGAAGAAGATGATGAAGAAGATGATGATGAAGAAGATGATGATGAAGAAGATGATGAAGAAGATGAAGAAGAAGAAGAAGATGAAGAAGAAGAAGAAGAAGAAGAAGATGAGGATGAAGAAGAAGAAGATGAGGATGAAGAAGAAGATGAAGAAGAAGAAAATGAGGATGAAGAAGAGGATGAGGATGAAGAAGAAGAAGAAGAAGAGGAAGAGGATGAGGATGAAGAAGAAGAAGAGGAAGAGGATGAGGATGATGAAGAAGAAGAAGAAGAAGAAGAAGAGGATGAGGATGAAGAAGAAGAAGAAGAAGAAGAGGATGAGGATGAGGATGAAGAAGAAGAAGAAGAAGAAGTAGGATGAAAATAAGAAGAATTCCAGTACAGCAAAAAGTGTATCTGCAGAGAGCTCCGCTATTTCTGACAGTTCTCTGACAGTTCCTTCACATTTACAGCGGTTGAAACATTGTATCTATTTGTTTCCGAATAAAAACATCTGTATCCTAAATGGAAACAAATAGATACAATGTTTCAACCGCTGTACATGTGAAGGAACTGTCAGAGAACTGTCAGATATAGCGGAGCTCTCTGCAGGGACACTTTTTGCCGGCTGTAGAAGGGATGAAAATCGGCCGATCGGGAAAAATTCGATTCGTGCATCCGAAGTTTGCTAATTTTCGGATTCGGTGCGAATCGAATTTTTCCTAATATTCGAAACGAATTCCACTTCGCCAAGTTCGATTCGCTCATCTCTAATTATGAGCTATTTTGTTGTTTATCGAGCAAAAAGTAAAACACACAGCAGCAAGTCAATACCACCCAAAGAAAGCTCTATTTGTCTAAAAAAACTGATATAAATTTAAGATGGGTACAATATGGCATGACCGCACAATTGTCATTCAAAGGGTAACAGTGCAGAAAGATGAAAATTGGCCAGGACAGGAAGGGGGTAGGAGTACCCAGTAGGCAAGTGGTTAATATCATTGACCCATCAATACCCAGGAGCTAATGTGCAGATAAGTAGCATGTGCACCAAGTGAGATTCTGCTAGGCCCCACCCACAAACTTGCAATTACCTGTCCCTCACATGTTATAAACATATTTGCAATGGCCACAGTTACTGTACATATAAGGATCATCTCCTCAGTTGAGAACTGTGCTCTCGCCATGTCCAAATGCCAATAAAGTTATCAAAACTTTCAACCAACACAAAACCTCCAACCACTTCTCATCCACTTACACTCCCCACAACCAGTTCCGGGTGCGCGCGCACGTGATGACAGACTTCCGGGAGGATAGCCGTTCATGCGCCATGGGGACACCTGTTTGGCGCTTATTTGTTTGCAATCGCGCATTTTCATGCGCAATCGCGCATTTCTATGACCGGCTATGATAGCTTTCGCGAATGTGTGTTTCTTATTGATTTGTTTTTTTAACCTTGGCTAATATATATTTGTTGCCAAAGGCCAAAAATCAACAAAGTGTGGACTATTTTATTACTGTAAATCGAATTGTAGAAAACCTGTAGCTGGCTGCACAGTGAATGTGACGTATTCATTGGTACATAATATTGTGGTGCAAGCAGGTTTTTTTTTTTTTTTTTTTGGTTTTGAAAAAGCCAGTTTGCACCCACTTGCATATTCACGCTCTTACAAGCTACATTTGAGCAGATTATATAAGTATACAAAGTAACTATTAAGGTTGTTCATATATTGAACATAAAATAAACACAAAAACATCGGTCAAACATTTATTGATCAAATATATCTTCATTTATTTGGTCAGCAGGAACAAGTAGGTACAGTCAATATCTTGGTGATTCACAAAAATAGGATTCACGTGGCAAAAATAAAACACTCCTGCTCATAAGAGCTTACAATCTAAAAATACTTCTAATGAACTGTGTGTGCTCAGGTTATAGCAGGAAACAAAGGGGAAGATGAATCAAGCAACATTTTCGTGCACATAAGATTTACTTACACAATCACTTAGTATAAAGATCCATTCACAAAAAAAGTCTACAGATCAAAATATCAAGAAAACAAAGCATGTGAAAAAAAAACCCTCCCACCTCTACAAATCCCCTACACATACATTTGTCAGCAGGTTTGTCAGAAAAATGCATTTGAGTCTAAATAAGCAAGCAAAATTAAAACAAGAGCAGATTTTAAACAAAAAGATTGACATGTGTGAGGCTTTCAATGCAAAGAGAAAAAACACAATCATTGTGCAATAACACACAAACACTTTACAAGGCCAAAAATATGCAAACATTTCCAGCCCACTTCCAAACACAGCCTGAGTGGTGTCTGGGGCAATTCAGCACAAAATCTCTTCTTCCCCCAAACCACACCATGCAAGGACTTGGTCAAAAACCACACGGCCTAGTAACAAATCACTCACTACGGCACATCTTTATATAAGCTAGGTTGTATTTGGAGCGTGCCAAACAAGGCCCCACACCCAATGAAGCCACACCCACCACTGACCTTAATTTGGTCAGTGAAAGTGTTTTCACCTGATGAATCCACTTCCTACCTGCATTAACCCTTGGTATACAGGCTCCACAAATCAGAAAGAAATATACAGTGAAATGTACGTGTGCAGCATACAACAGAACATTGAGCAGGGATGTGAAAGGGAACCCCAATTGGAACCTTTATTGCTACTATGGTCACAACTCCCTCCAGATTCTCGCATGAGTTAAGACAGTCACATGACCACATCTTGTATGCAATACTGAAAATGACAAATCGATTTGACTAGTATGGTGAATTTCCCATCAATTGGCAAAACACTCCAGAAATCAAACATCACCAAAACATTACACTCTGGGCAAAGATGATTTACAAATCATGCGACTTACAGTAAAGTTGACCATTTCAATGCAATTTTCAAGACATCTGACACAGATCTCAATGCAAATTGCCACTAAAGTAAAACATGTACTACTTAAGAAATCAGTGTTTGAAACGCACCCATGTGGTCGCTCTAATAGCAGACAATAGGGTGCGACTTTGCAGACGATTTACAACTTGCATGTTGTGCAAATCACATGCCAAGTCCCACTCAATGTGCACGCTATTGGAGCGTTCATATTGTTGTGGTTCAAACTTGGTCGGAGCCGCAAGTAATAATAGAGTAATGAATACACTACTTTTCATGCAATTTGCTGAGAGATCGATGTCGAATGTCTTGCAAATTGCACTTGAAATCACCATGTACCCCGACTTTGAAATCATGCAACTTTTATGCAAGTCACATGATGTGACTGTGGTGTCAATAACACCACTTAGAAATCTGCTTTAATGTGACCGGGTAGCCCCCAGTAACATTGTTTGCGATTGCCATGCAATTGGCATGACAGGCGACTTGCAAATCGTAGACCAAGTCGCACCCTATTGGCCACTGTAGGCTCTGTTCACATCCAATTGGATTGTGAACTCGTGCAACTTCACTGTATGTTGGGCAATTGCCACATTGGATTAGATGTGACAGTGGTGTTAGCCCCCAGTAACATTGGGTGCAATTTGCCATGCAAAGGGCAAGCTGCTGGCCATGCCAATCACATGACAAGTCACATCCAGGGTGTGCAATTTCAGGTGCGATTTGTGAATTGACATTGTACCTGATATTGGATATAATGAATGTGAATGTGAGTGTATTAACATACGCCATTTGTTGCAGCGAGAGTTCAAAGGTATTTGAAAATTTTGTCCATTTATTAGCAATTTAACATCTAGACTCAAATAGAAATCGCAATGCTACACACAATTGAAAACACAACTAGTTAGTAATTCTCTAGAAAACACAGTAAAATTGGCAACTTTAAGAGTAATTTTCAATTGCATATAGTGTGAACGAAGCCGGTAAATCAACAAAGGAAATAAATCTTTGAAGGCGTGTGGTACCTGCGTGCTGGGATAAGGGTCTGCTTTGTATTTTGTGGAAAAATCCATACCAGTATTTGTGACAAGTTTGATATGTGGATTCACCAACCAAGTCTTTTCTCTCTCGCTCACTCTTCTGTATATCTCTCTTTACCACTCTTCAGTATGTATCTCTCGCTCACTCTTCTTTGTCTCACTGGCTCGCTCTTCTCTCTCGCTCACTCTTCTGAATGTTTCTCTTTATCACTCTTCAGTATGTATCTCTCGCTCACTCTTCTTCATCTCACTGGCTCGCTCTTCTCTCTCTTCTGTATGTCTCTCTTTATCACTCTTCAGTATGTATCTCTCGCTCACTCTTCTTCGTCTCACTGGCTCGCTCTTCTCTCTCGCTCACTCTTCTGTATGTCTCTCTTTATCACTCTTCAGTATGTATCTCTCGCTCACTCTTCTTCGTCTCACTGGCTCGCTCTTCTCTCTCTCTGTCAGCTCTTTGCTTGCCAAATCCTTCACAAAAGTGGGTGGAGTGTAAACCATCATTATCAAATCTATTAGTGATTCAGGCCCTTATCTTATCCCATTGTATGACCTTCACATAAGGTGCAGCATTGAAGGTGTTTCAACAGACAAGGCCTCATTCTAATTCACATTTTAGGGATCATTTAGACAGAAAGCAAAGATGTTGCCAGAACATGTATGTGAAGACAGCCACACACGGAGATCATGCTACTTCCTTGCCGTGGTTGGGATTCAAACCAACAACCCTAGAGATTTGAGGCAGTAGTGCTAACCACTAATCCACAGAGCTACATTGCTAACCCAGCCTGTATTTCTGTGGTGTGAATCAATCCTAAGTCCCTGGGCAAGGTCAGTGTAACTAGCCAGATATCTCCAATGTGACACAAATGTTGTGCTATGTTGCCAATTCAGATGTATGTTGGTTCTATGTATCCCAATACAAAGGATTGCAATACTAATACAGGCGTACCTCGGTTTACCAACGCCTCAGGGAACGTCATATTTGGGGTACAAATGCCAAACCATTTCAGTTAATTGGTCTGTTTACAAATGTTTGAATAATTTGGTATGGGCATTTGGCCTGGTATGGTTCAGGAGGGGGGGGGGGGCGCTCGCTCGCCCCCCCCCCCTTCCTGACCTGCATGCTCGGATAAGTATCTGTTATGGATTTTGGGGGGTACCTCATGCTGTTTTTTATTTAATTTCAGCGTGGAGTTACCCCTTAACATCCATACGAGACCCGAAGGGCTTAGTATCGATGGAAGGGGGGACCCCACGCCGGGTTTTTTAAAAATTGTTTATAATTCCCTGCAATACTTTTACATCAACTGTCAGTGGGGAACTCCGCCGACAGCTGAAACATGAGCGCTGCATTGGTTTTCGCTACTAAAATGCTGCATGAGTTGATAACATAACTCATGCGGGATTGTAGGAACGACAGCCATGTGTTAATGTTTCAACTGTCAGCGGGGTTCCCCACTGACAGCTGAATGTAAAAAAAAAAAAGCGCGGGGTCCCCCCTCCCATCCGTACCAAGCCCTTCGGATCTGGTATGGATATTAAGGGGGAACTCCACGCTGAAATTAAAAAAAAACAGCTTGGGGATCCCCCCAAAATCCATACCAGACCCTTATCCGAGCATGCAGCCCGGCAGGTCAGGAAAGGGGGGGGGACGAGCGAGCGCCCCCCCTCCTGAACCATACCAGGCCACATGCCCTCAACATGGGGGGGTGCTTTGGGGCAGGGGGGCTCCCCCCAAAGCACCTTGTTCCCATGTTAATGGGGACAAGGGCCTCTTCCGTTAGTGGGATAATTGGTCGGCCATTTTTTGGGATTTTAGCATATTTTGTTTACCAGTAAAGTTGGAAATTTTTTTTCCAAATTTACTGATAAAAAAAAATGTGCCAAAATCCGGAAAAATGGCTGACCAATTAACCCACTAACAGCCCGAAAATCGTTCGATTTTTTTTTCTGCAGAAAAATCGGCCGATTTTAGACCCATCTATGGCCTGCTTTAGATGGGTCTAAAATCGTCCGCAAAAAAAATCGGCTGATTTTCGGGCCGTTAGTGGGTTAATTGGTCAGCCATTTTTGGGGATTTTGCAACTTTTTTTAATTGGTAAATTTGGATAAAAATTGGCCGATTTTGCAGATTGGCCAATTTTAGCTGCAATGATCGGCAAATTGGCTGATCTTTTAACAGATAAAAAATCTACACATGAGCCATGACCTGCAAGAAAAAGAAGACGAAAATGAAAAAGAATAAAAAAAAAGAATAAGAAAAAGAAGAAAAAGAAAAATGCAGGCCATAGATGGGGCGAAAACTGACCGTTTAAAAAAAAAAAAAAATTGGTTGTTCAATGGGCCGACGTTACCACCAATGGTAAAAAAATTGTTCGATTTTCGCCCCATCTACGGCCCGCAAATATAATAGCAAAGTAATTACTTCTGTCCCTGCAGAGAGCTCCGCTATTATATTTGACATTAAAAAGTATAAAGGAGGCAACATTGTATCTATTTGTATCCGAATAAAAACATCTGTATCCAAAATGGACACAAATAGATACAATGTTGCAACCTTTATACTTTTTAATGTCAAATATAATAGCGGAGCTCTCTGCAGGGACAGAAGGAATGTTTCAGCTGTCATCGGGGTTTCCCACTGACAGCTGAATTTTAAATTATTTCCGTGCATTAAATAAATAATAAAAAAAATTGCGTGGGGTCCCCCCTCTCATCCATACCAAGCCCTTCATGTCTGGTATGGGTATTAAGGGGGAACTCCACGCTGAAATTTAAAAAAAAAAAACAGCGTGGGTCCCCCTCAATATCCATACCAGACCCTTATCCGAGCATGCAGCCTGGCAGGTCAGGAAAGGGGGGGACGAGCAAGCGCCCCCCCTCCTGAACCATACCAGGCCACATGCCCTCAACATGGGGGGGTGCTTTGGGGCAGGGGGGGCTCCCCCTCCCCCCAAAGCACCTTGTCCCCATGTCGATGAGGACAAGGGCCTCTTCCCCACAACCCTGGCCGGTGGTTGTGGGGGTCTGCGGGCGGGGGGCTTATCAGAATCTGGAAGCCCCCTTTAACAAGGGGGCCCCCAGATCCCACCCCCCCCACATGAATGAGTCTGCGGTACATGGTCCCGCAGACTCATTCACAAAAAAACTAAGTGTGGTGTAAAAAAAACACAGTACAGGGTCTTTGACAAGTCCTTTATTAAAACAATGTCCCTCGAAGTAGATCCAACGTCAATCGCGGCGGCGGCAGGGACCCGAAAAAAGAAAAAAAAAAGTTCTGCTCCCGTCCGAGGCTTCCAGCCTTGTGAAGAAAAGGCTAGCTGACATTTCTTATATAGGTATGGGGCGGGACCAGCCGGGGACATCATCCCCGCCCCTTACCTATGTAGGAATTGTCAGCCTGTCTCTCCACTGAGGCTATCTAGCTGAATGCAGGAGCCAGTCTGACATTTCTTATATAGCTATGGGGCGGGGCCAGCCGGGAACAGCAAGCATGTGACATGGGGCGGGTCACTCGGATGATGTCCCCGGCTGGCCCCGCCCCATACCTATATAAGAAATGTCATCTAGCCTTTTCTTCACAAGGCTGGAAGCCTCCGACGGGAGCAGAACTTTTTTTTTTTTTTCGGGTCCCTGCCGCCGCCACGATCGACGTTGGATCTACTTCGGGGGACATTGTTTTAATAAAGGACCCTGTACTGTGTTTTTTTACACCACACTTTTTTTTTGTGAATGAGTCTGCGGGACCATGTACCGCAGACTCCTTCACGTGGGGGGGGGGGGGGCCGGGATCTGGGGGCCCCCTTGTTAAAGGGGGCTTCCAGATTCTGATAAGCCCCCCGCCCGCAGACCCCCACAACCACCGGCCAGGGTTGTGGGGAAGAGGCCCTTGTCTTCACAAGGTGCTTTGGGGGGGAGCCCCCCTGCCCCAAAGCACCCCCCCATGTTGAGGGCATGTGGCCTGGTATGGTTCAGGAGGGGGGGGCGCTCGCTCGTCCCCCCCTTTCCTGACCTGGCGGGCTGCATGCTCGGATAAGGGTCTGGTATGGATATTGAGGGGGACCCACGCTGTTTTTTTTTTAAATTTCAGCGTGGAGTTCCCCCTTAATATCCATACCAGACCTGAAGGGCTTGGTAAGGATGAGAGGGGGGACCCACGCTGTTTTTTTTTTTTTATTATTGCGGACCTTTATTTTTACATTCAGCTGTCAAAATAAATATTATCTAGACCTTTGAAATAAGTAAAATCATTACAGAAATAATTATAAAGGATAAGAAACAAAAATAGAATCACTAGAACTAAGGAAATCGATTTTTAACACATTCTTAATTTTTTTGGAAATAGCAGATATTGTTTAAAGTGAAGTCCTGATATTTGGCAAAGCAAATTTCTAAGTGAACATGTCTCTGCAGTGATTTTTCATGGTGTTAGACATGCTTCTTAGCAAGTCTGCTTTGTGAGTCTGATTCCGGGCGTGTGTCTTTTGTGAATTAGATTGGGCATCTGCTTATGGGCGCTGGTCAATAGTGAATTTGGTTGCAGGGTAAAAAATAGACGGTCGCCCATGAAAATTGGGCGTTAGCCCATGAATATGCACCCACGCCCAATAGCGAATCAAGGCCCAAGAGTCTGTGTTCTATCAATATATAATCTAATCTGGAATACGTTGCAAGTGCAGGAGAATAGAATGTATAAACCCTTTCTCTAGGATGTTTAATTCTCCATACATCTATCAGTTGACATTGATAAAGCATACTTTGCATAGCCCCTCCCCTATGCGTCACGCCACTGGGTCACGTGTGAATCATATCCCCTGATGAAGCCACGTGACCCGGTGGCGTAACACGTAGGGGAGGGGCTCTGACATCACGATGCTGTCTCAGAGAGAACGACGAGTATAGGCAGAAGCACACACATCAGGCTATGCTTTACTATTTGAGCTTGTTTTAACTTGCACATATGTGAGTGGAATATTGTTAGTTAATAAATTTAACATTTAAAAAGGATAAGGCACTATGGTTTCTCTTTTTTTATGATACCCTTAATGTGGCACACTGGAGAGAGGATTTTAAAGGAAGAAGGAGAAATCTGGAGGGGAAAAGGGAGATATCCATCCATCCATACCCAATACAGGGATCAATTTACTGCAGAGACCCCAGGTGAAATATTACCAAACTACAGCTATCCATACAGCATTTGGAAAGAATATCGCATACAGGAGAATTGATTTACATCTGTCCAATTAGGACAAAAAGCTGTTTTTGCCTAATATTATTTAGGCTATATATAAGGTGAGCGCATATATATCAACTGTATCCAGATACTGGAGTTTGAGTTTCTGAATCCAAAGAGGACTCTTTTCCCTTATATTATATTGGTTTTGGATATGTGGTTTATTGAATAAGTTTATAATTTGATTTGCACAGTGGTTATGAACACAGTCAATATGGTTTGATGATTATAATTTAGTCACAATTTATTATATATTGTACTCACATTAATAACGCATCTGTTTTCAGGTGCATATTGAGCATATAATCAGGGAGCGTGGCACTATTGTTATAATTTGTTTATTTACACTATTTAATGAGTTGGTGTGAGTGTCTGCGAACCACATGTAAGGGGTTGTAATTGATTAATTAGTACTATTTAAAAATTCCCAATAGTAGCTCATAAGTATGTATATAAATACTTTGCATAGTTTTCAGATCTCTGCCTCCATCTCTCCTCTCACCTGCTGCGTCGTATCAATCTGAAGATCCATGCAGCAAATAAAATCTCCAGCCACATTTAATTTGCCCTTCTTAAAATCCAAAAGCCTTCTTGGTATATTCTTCAGATAGGCCATTGGATTTCTATTGGGGTAATATATATTTACCATTTTACATTCTATTTCCTGTAACCTCCCCCTCATGAACAGAAATCGACCTTCCCGATCCTCCAACTTAAATTTTTAACTATACCATTTGCTACCCCTTTAGCACGTTTAGTTGATGAGTCTGCATAATGGATAGTATTTAGAATGTAACTTAACATTTGTTTCCTGTAATAGATGGGTCTCCTGTAGGAACACTACTGAAACAGATCTCTGTTGTAATTATCTGAACATTTTATGCCTCTTCCCCAGGATATTCAATCCCTTTACATTATAGGTCATAAAGTTAACTTCCTCCATTTCCCACATTTTTTCTTTTTTTCCCAACTAAATCCATCTGAACGAGAGTATGAATGTCGATCCAGAGGAACATGAGGATATCCCCCCACAGTTCTCCCCTCTCTCCTTCCCACCCACCCCATCTTCCCCCAACCATAACCCCTAGGCTCTTATCTTGCCTTTGAATTGTTTGTGGTCCTAGTCCCACCATCATTTCCAAACTAGGGTGGATCTCTGACCACATACGCCCACCCTGATCATGTTCCCAGTCCCTGGACCACATGTCTGTGGCCTCCTGTTTCCCGCCTCTCATCTAAATTTCTCATCCTGCTTAGGAGGAAGAGAAAGGGAGGAGGAAAGGGAAAAAAAACAAAAAACAAAAAAACAAAAACAAAAAAACAGGGGAGGTCCTTTCATGACCTTCAAAAATACCCCCCCCCTTTTCTTTTCTCCTCCCCCCTCCTATTTTATCTCTGGTGTGCTCTCTTTTTGGGGACTGACTGCCAACTCTCATTTTCTATTCACCTTTTCTCCTTTAACCCCTCTTCCCACCCTGGGATGTCTATTGTCTGTAATTCTGGTCTCTCACAAAAGTCTTTTAAATCTTCTGGGAACCTCAACCGTGCATAGCGACCGTGTCTTCATCCAATTAGACCTGCTGGAAATCCCCAGCTGTATTGTACTTTTTGTTTTCTCATCTGTTCCAGTAATGGTTTCAACATTCGCCTTCTGGCCAATGTTTCCGATGTTAAATCAGCATAAATCTATGAACTTGCATCTTCGTATTCGTATTACTGGTATCTCTCTTATCTTCTTCCATAGATCTGCTTTATCTTTATAGTGATGGAATCGCACGATCACATCTATGGGATTTTCACTCGCATTTCCTTGAGATCTTCCTATTCTATGTACTCTATCGATCTCAAAGTGCTCTGTTACTGATCTGTCCATTATTGTATTGGACATTTTCCTCGTTTTCTCCATCAAATCTTTTCCTTGTGAGATCTCGGGCAAACTCGTATCCTCAAATTACTCCTTCTCTTTCTGTTTTCTTGATCTTCCAATTTATATAGCAGACTCCTTTGCTCCTTCCACATCTCCTCCATCTGTCTTTTCAGATTTATTATTATTTTGGCATGTTTGTCCAGTTTTCCCTCCATTTCTTCTACTCCTGACAAAACTTGGCCCAGGTCTTTATGTATTACCACCATCTCCTGTATTATAGACCATTCCAATCTCATAAACATATCTGCTATTTCAGATTTAGTAGGCATTTGTGGAGTCTTTTCTTGTTCTTCAACATTTTCTATAGCCAACTAATTTTCTATAACTTCAATTTCTACACTTTGGCACATTATTGGTACTCCCATAGACAATCTGGAGTGATCCCCACTGATGTTTTCCATCTCCTGTCTTCCACTTACTCCCTGTTGACTCTCTGGGGTTTGACCCTCTGGACTATTCTCTTGTGAGGGCATATATTTTTTGATCTTACTTGTTTGGGATGTTCTTGACCCTCCCCTTTTCGCGGCTTTACTCTTCATGATAATATACTATATTTGTCCTTACTTTTGTAGTTTCAAGGCAGGGAGGTTACTTCTGCAGAAAAAAAATTGGGGTTTTGGCTCACCAGTAATAGTGTCTCTTAATTTTTCCTGTTTACCCCATCACCAGTTTCCTCCCTGAGGGTCTCTGTGTCCTTGCTCTCTCTTATGTTTCCACTTTTGGAGCCCATTGGGTGATCCCACCTTTACACAGTACTAGATCATTTAAAAATTTGACTACCATCTTCTCTCGTCCCTCATATGTCTTCTCAACTCCACCTTCCTCCGGTTAAACTACTGCTGTTCTGGGCCTGGCTACTAACCTCCTTCCTCCTCACTCAGGGATTTCCAAGACACTCCCGAGTGATCAGACTCCATCTATGGTGGTCTGTATTGGGGGGGGTCACCCTCCATGGGGGTTACCAAGTCCTGGACAATCACAAGTTGAATGGGCTGGTTCGCCTCTACTCTACTCTCACCCGGCCGGTACATGTGCTTCCCATTACTCCTCTATGGTGGTCATGTGGTTACCCAGCATCCGCTGCTCCACTCCTGAGGATCCACCTCCTCTCTGGCCAACACCTCACACTCCATCCACACCACCTCCACCACCAACACAGACCGACAGAACGGGGGGCACCGCACACCAGCAGGACACCTCCAGGCAGGACAACCTCAGAGACCCAGGTCTCTCACACCCTCCTGGGCATAGTTACTGGTGGGTCACAGGAGCCCTGATGTTTGGGAGCTCTCACATCGAGCACCCTGCTGGTGCCATATTCAGACTCCTCCAGGTTTCCCTCTGTTAAGTCAATGCCTACATTTTACTCCCTTCTTATGCAAGCCATAGACGATGCAATTTATTTTCTGCACCCATGGTCACAAGAAAGAAAATCACTTGATTCCCCCATTTACACAGTTTTGATGGTGGGAATCCCTCCCACAGCACTATTGTGTTCTGCCAGCAGGAAGCCTTCCCTGCCAGCAGTACACAATGATCACTACTGGTAGCTATAGCCACCCACAGTAATTGCATGAAGAAAAATCTGACAGGCTGGTTGTACTGGATCAACTTCAGTACAAACAGCCTGCCCATCGATGGGTCGAATTTTGGCCAGTCTCTGCTGAACTGGCCAAGATTCTCTTCATCTATGGCTAGCTTTATAAATTTGCTGCACAAATAAAGATTACCAATGAGGTTTGGAAGAGTATTTTGTGAAGGAAGTTGAAAAAACAAGAGATTGAAGTATTGGTAACTACTGTGTTTTTGTGATGTGTATATGGACTTTTGCACTGAATTGTTTAGATAATGGAATTAAGGACAATTGATTTGCAATAGTAATTTCACTGATTTGTGCACAGTATTAATAGTATTTTATATGATTACACATTGGTTTAATTTTTATGAATATAAATTAATTTCAATAACACTAGAGTGGAATAAGTAAGGGAACAATAAATCTTTGAAGATCACTAGTGCTGTAATTTATTGTATATTCTTCTTATAAATATAAATGTTTGACTGTCCACTGTCTGGTTTTATCAGTATTTCCTATTCATCATTACTCATAGAACAGGCAGTGTTTCTATATTCAGCACCTTATAATTTAAAATGTTTCAAGTGGCAGACATTTATGAAATTAGAAATAATCAGCCTTGACCAGAATAGAAGTTAGATGGTTTAACGACAAAAAGATACATTAATATCCACACACATAAAATTAAATTGTTATAGAGACAAATGATTCTCAATATTCTGATATTTGATAATATCTTTTTCATGAAAGCTTTGTGGATGCTAGCAAATATGGGTTCATTTAAGAAGACAGGTTTAGGCTGTGTCTTAACCACTTGCCTACCGGGCACTTTTACCCCCTTCCTGCCCAGGCCAATATTCAGCTTTCAGCACTGTCGCATTTTGAATGACTATTGCGCGACCATGCAACCCTGTACCCAAACTAAAATTTTAGCATTTTTTTGAGACAAATAGAGCTTTATTTTGGCGGTATTTATCACAACAGGGGTTTTTATTTTTTGCTAAACAAACAAAAAAGGCCACAGGTTTTGGTAAAAAAAGTTTTTCTTACTTCCTGTTATAAAGTTTTGTAAATAAGTGATTTTTCTCCTTCACTGATGTGCGCTGTTGAGGCTGCACTAAAGGGCCCTGATAGGTGGAACTGATGGGCACTGATATGCAGCATTAATGGGCACTGACAGGCATTACTGGTGGGGCACTGACAGGCATCACTGAGGAGGCACTAATAGCTAGCATTGATGGGCACTGAAAGCCAGCAGAGATGGGCACTGAAAGCCAGCAGAGATGGGCACTGATAGCCAGCACAGTTGAGCACTGATAGCCAGCACAGATGGGCACTGAAAGTCAGCACAGATGGGCACTATTGGCCGCACTAATGGGGCTATACTGATAATTAGGGAATTGATGATAAGTACCCTGATGATCAGTGTAGATGTCCCCCTGAGAAATGCCGGTTACTAGCTCTTCCCTCCTTGCATGCTGTCAGAACGAGGAGAGGACTGCCAATAACGAGCATTTCCCATTTACAGTGTGATCAGCTGTGACTGGACACAGCTGATCACATGGTAAAAGACAGCTCTGATAGGTTCTTTACTTGGACATGTGATCAGCAGTGTTAGAAGGACACAGCAATCACATATCACACAGGGCATGCTCACAAGGGGGCGCACGGGGGGTGTGGTTCTGGGAAGATGGCTATGGTCACCCTCCCAGAATGAGCCAACTGCGCTTTAGCTGTCTTTTGGCTATTGCACAGTCGGGAAGTGGTTAAATGTGTTTTTCAAAAAAAAATTTCAATGCTTGCTACAAACTATATTTAGCTTTTTTTTCTTTTTTTCTTTCTTTCTTTTTTTGTAATTTAAATTTAACTTGCATAGATATTAAACAAACCACTTCAGTTGAATCTCAGATCTCATGCCTATCCACTATGATCAAATGCTTGTCTGGTTTGACTTGCCAGCAGGTAAGTACCAACCAGGATGTGGAAAACCTTCTTCTTAGTTTATTAGGCAGCACATGATAGTGATGTTATGCATTGCATGCTTACAAGCACTTTTTCAAAGAGTCTAAAAAACAGAATGACAACATCAAAATCACACCTACATTTCTCATCAGTTTTAACTTGGAGCTCTTGTGCTAGAATATTTTTCTCACTCTGATGTTCATGGATATATGTCACAGGTGTGGTGAGATATATGCGTGCACGCCCTGGGCTGGCATTTGTGCAAGCACAGGTGTACGGCTGTTGGCTCTAAGAAAGTGATTGGTATCACTTTCAAAGCCGACTAGACAAAATGCATGTAACAGCATCTATGAATGCTCTTTATAAGGCTAATTATATTCCTATAAGCATTCAAGGATTTCCTATGCTGTGTTGGCAAAGGAGAAGAAGGTAGGAGGGTTGGCAATACCTGATTTTAAAAAGTATAATCAGGCAGTTACTATTACACAAATAGTTGATTGGCTTCACAATAGGGGTGGTAAAAGTTGGGTAGGGTAGAGTTTGCACATAGTAAGGTAGATTTAGGGAAAATGGTCTGGATTCCACAGCCGTATCAAGACCTAGCAATTAGTAAGAACCCACTGACTAGAAATATTTTTAGAATATGGGATTGCCTTTGTAGGTATTATCATTGGGAGCACAACTCACCTTTGATTTCACTATTAGATACAAATTATTTCAAACCGGGAAAGAGGATTATTTATAATTTGTTAGATGGGCTAAAAAGAATGAGATAAAGTTACAGGATGTGATGAAAGGGGATAGATTATGTATTTTTGTTGAATTAGAGCAAAAATGGGGTAGTAGACCACTACAGTAGATAAAAGGAGATATGCCCAAATACAACACTTTGAACAGACATTGCCGCAACTGCTACGGGAAAAAGATAAGACTAGGCCAACAGAGAAGTTGTTCACCTGAACACTGCATTTCTAAAGTTTATATTATACTGGTGAAAGAAATGGAACCTGTTTTTCCGTTCTACCTGGGAAAATGGGAGCAAGACCTGGTGTTTGATCTAGATGAAAGATTTCAAATTTAGCATGCTTTTCATAAATTGATGTCAAAATGACGGAGATGCATTTTTCTAGATGGTATGTGACCCCGCTAAGGGCACAGAGGTTTGGGTCAGAAGCATCCCCTTGTGTTGGAGGGGATTTGATTCGCCAGGAACCTTTGCTCATCCCTGATGGGAATGCACAAAGATACAGACCTTCTGAGAAGAGATCCTCAGAGCAATTTATGAAATAACAAAGGAGCATATTGAGGCTGAGCCCTGGAGATGTCTGTTTCATTGCATGGAGAAGATGATAGCGCAATATAGGGAATCCTTGGTACTACATTTATTAAATACAGCCAAAAGCCTGATCCTAGGTTCTGGTGAACCCAAAAAATCCTGAGCCTGAAAGAGTGGGTTTCAGAAATTGATCAGATATGCTCTACTGATGAGACAATGTACATAGGAAAGGATTCCTTAGATAAATATGCTGCTCAAAAAAACTAAAGGAACACTTTGAAAACACATCCGATCTAAATGGGGAAACACATCATGCTTGATATCTATACTGATATGGACTGAGTAATGTGTTAAGAATGTAAGGATGCCCCCTCGTTTGATGGAAATTTGGCGGATTATTTAGAAAAAATATCAACCAACAGAGGAATGAATTCAAAGACACCCCGAAAATCAAAGTGGAAAAATAATGCAGCAGGCTAGTCCATTTTGCTGAAATTTCATTGCAGCAACTCAAAATGGTACTCAATGGTTTGTATGGCCCCCACATGCTTGTAAGCATGGCTGACAATGTCGGGGCATGCTCCTAATGATACAACGGATGGTGTCCTGGGGTATTTCCTCCCAGATCTGGACCAGGGCATCACTAAGCTCCTGGACAGTCTGAGGTGCAACCTGGAGGTGTCGGATGGACTGAAACATGATGAATATCACATGTGCTCAGGGTGAACCTGCAATCATCTTTGAAAAGCACATGGTGACAGTGGTGGACCTGCCAATTCTGGTGTTCGATGACAAATGTCAATTAATCTCTATGGTGCCGGGCAGTGAGCACAGGGCCCACTATAGGACGTCGGGCCCTCAGGCCACCCTCATGAAGTCTGTTTCTGATTGTTTGCTCAGAGACATTCACACCAGTGGCCTGCTGGAGGTCATTTTGTAGGGTTCTCCCACATGGAAGAAAAATATATCTGAAATATATTTTAAAAATATTCTTTCCAAATATATTGCCATATATTTGAAATGCTACAATTTTAGCCATATTCAATATGTTTCAAAATATATTTCAATAAATATATATATACAGTATATATACTGCATGTTGAAATGCATTTTTATTACAAAATTTATGAAAAATATTTTTAAAAATACATTTCAAATAGAGATGAGCGAATTATTCAAAAATTCGATTCAGCTGATTCGCCGAATTTGCGGGAGAAATTCGATTCGATGCGAATTTATTCGCCGCGAATTTAACTTATTTAAAGGGTTTCTAGGCTTCAGAGAGCCTTTATATTAGTGCAGAACACTGTACCTTTAATTTAAATGCCCTTGGAGTCTGCTGGGGAAGAGAAATAATACTGTCAGTCAGTATGACATGCAGATGAGTGCCGTCGATCTTAGAATCACCGCACACTTCACTCATTTGGGCAGTCACGGGGCACGACGAAGAAGAAGAAGAAGAAGAATGAAAAGAAGAATGAAAAGAAGAAGAAGAATGAAAAGAAGAAGAAGAAGAATGAAAAGAAGAATGAAAAGAAGAAGAAGAAGAATGAAAAGAAGAATGAGAAGAAGAATGAAAAGAAGAATGAAAAGAAGAATGAGAAGAATGAAAAGAAGAAGAAGAAGAATGAAAAGAAGAAGAAGAAGAAGAATGAAAAGAAGAATGAAAAGAAGAAGAAGAAGAATGAAAAGAAGAAGAAGAAGAATGAAAAGAATGAAAAGAAGAAGAAGAAGAATGAAAAGAAGAAGAAGAAGAATGAAAAGAATGAAAAGAAGAAGAAGAAGAATGAAAAGAAGAAGAAGAAGAATGAAAAGAAGAATGAAAAGAAGAAGAAGAAGAATGAAAAGAAGAAGAAGAAGAATGAAAAGAAGAATGAAAAGAAGAAGAATAAAAAGAGGAAGAAGAAGAATGAAAAGAAGAATGAAAAGAAGAAGAAGAAGAATGAAAAGAAGAAGAAGAGGAATGAAAAGAAGAAGAAGAAGAATGAAAAGAAGAATGAGAAGAAGAATGAAAAGAAGAATGAAAAGAAGAATGAGAAGAATGAAAAGAAGAATGAAAAGAAGAAGAAGAATGAAAAGAAGAAGAAGAAGAATGAAAAGAAGAAGAAGAAGAAGAATGAAAAGAAGAAGAAGAAGAAGAATGAAAAGAAGAATGAAAAGAAGAAGAAGAAGAATGAAAAGAAGAAGAAGAAGAATGAAAAGAAGAAGAAGAGGAATGAAAAGAAGAAGAAGAAGAATGAAAAGAAGAATGAGAAGAAGAATGAAAAGAAGAATGAAAAGAAGAATGAGAAGAATGAAAAGAAGAATGAAAAGAAGAAGAAGAAGAATGAAAAGAAGAAGAAGAAGAATGAAAAGAAGAATGAAAAGAAGAAGAAGAAGAATGAAAAGAAGAAGAATGAAAAGAAGAATGAAAAGAAGAAGAAGAAGAATGAAAAGAAGAATGAAAAGAAGAAGAAGAAGAATGAAAAGAAGAAGAAGAATGAAAAGAAGAAGAAGAAGAATGAAAAGAAGAAGAAGAATGAAAAGAAGAAGAAGAAGAATGAAAAGAAGAATGAAAAGAAGAAGAAGAAGAATGAAAAGAAGAATGAAAAGAAGAAGAAGAAGAATGAAAAGAAGAAGAAGAATGAAAAGAAGAAGTATTCCAGTACAGCAAAAAGTGTATCTGCAGAGAGCTCCGCTATTTCTGACAGTTCTCTGACAGTTCCTTCACATTTACAGCGGTTGAAACATTGTATCTATTTATTTCCGAATAAAAACATCTGTATCCTAAATGGAAACAAATAGATACAATGTTTCAACCGCTGTAAATGAACTGTCAGAACTGTCAGAAATAGCGGAGCTCTCTGCAGTGACACTTTTGCCGGCTGATCGGGAAAAATTCGATTCGTGCACCCGAAGTTTGCTAAAATTCGGATTCGATGCGAATCAAATTTTTCCTGATATTCAAAATGAATTCCACTTTGCCAGGTTCGATTCGCTCATCTCTAATTTCAAATATACTGTATGTCTTTAAAAATGCAAATCTACATTTTTAAATGCATTTACAAATATATGTAAAAATATATGTTAATATGACTTTTTTATATGTTAAAAAAATCTGAAGTATATATTAAAAATATATATATATATTTAAAAATATAAAATATAAAAAAAAGATTTAGTTTGAGGAACTGGAGTGACATCAATGCTGATATGTCACTTAGTAGGTTAATAATACGAAAGGAGACTGAAGGGGTGAGGTGAGGAGTAGAAAGATAGATTTGTGAGAAGAGAAGGGGTCCAAGGACAGAACCTTGAGGGACCTCTACAGAAAGAGGAGGTGGAGAGGAGGAGACAGAGTTATAGGTAATGCTGAAAGAGCATTGCGATAGGTAGGAGGAGAACCAGGGGAGAACAGAGTCTCGGAGGCCAAGAAAGTGGAGTTTTTTGAGGAGGAGGGGATGGTCAACAGTATCAAAAGCCGCAGAGAGGTCAAATAGTAAGAGTATGGAGTAGTGGCCATGGGTTTTAGCAGTTAGTAAATCATTAGCTAGTTTTAGTAGGGCAGTTTCAGTGGAGTGTAGTGAGTAGAGATGAGCGAAGAAATGAAAAATTCGATTCGACTGATTCGGCGAATTCGTGGACAAAATTCGATTCGAGTCGAATAAATTCGCTGTGAATTTAACTTAAAAAAGGGTGTTTCTAGGCTTCAGAGAGACTTAATATTAGTGCAGAACACTGTACCTTTAATTTAAATGCCCTTGGAGTCTGCTGGGGAAGAGAAATAATACTGTCAGTCAGTATGACATGCAGATGAGTGCTGTCGATCTTAGAATCACCGCACACTTCACTCATTTGGCCAGTCACGGGGCCAAAACCAGTGTTTGGAGCCACAGTGTGGCGGTGGAGGCAGCAGCAACGGGAGGCCATACAGCAACCTATGACAAAATGGAAACCAGCAGGAGTGTGAGGAGACCTGAAAGTGGCACATGGCAGAGTGGGAGCAATGGGAGGCGGTACAGGGACCCAGGTCACACTGTGGGCCCAGCAGCAGCGTGACCAGGCGGTACGGGGGCCCATGGCAGATTTGGGGCCTGGCAGCACCTATGGGAGGCCTGTAACCTGCCAGCAACCTATGACAAAATGGAAAACCGCAGGAGTGTGAGGAGACCTCAAAGTGGCACATGGCAGAGTGGGAGCAATGGGAGGCGGTACAGGGACCCAGGTCACACTGTGGGACCAGCATCAGCGTGAACAGGCGGTACGGGGGCCCATGGCCGATTTGACCTCGTTCATCCCATAGTCCTGCCGACTCACGAATAGCGTGGCCTCCTCAAAGGGCCTGAGCAAGCGCAGGTGTCACGCATGAGCTGACAATGGCTGACATCTAAGTTACACAGGGAGTACCTTTATCCGCTTTTAACATCAGGAAATCTGTGATGGCCTTTCGCTGTTCGTAAAGGCGGTCTAACATATGTAGTGTTGAATTCCACCTTGTTGCAACGTCACAGCATGAGGAGTCGGTACGGGGGCCCATGGCAGATTACGGGCCTGGCAGCAGCAATGGGAGGCCCGTAATCTGCAAGCACCCTATGTCAAAAAATTGAACACACCAGCAGTGTGAGGAGACCTCAAAGTGGCACATGGCAGAGTGGGAGCAATGGGAGGCGGTACAGGGACACAGGTCACACTGTGGGCTCAGCAGCAGCGTGACCAGGCGGTATGGGGGCCCATGGCCGATTTGGGGCCTGGTGGCACCTATGGAAGGCCTGTAATCTGCCAGAAACCTATGACAAAATGGACAACCGCAGGAGTGTGAGGAGATTTCAAAGTGGCACATGGCAGAGTGGAAGCAATGGGAGGCCGTACAGGGACCCAGGTCACACTGTGGGCTCAGCAGCAGCGTGACCAGGCGGTACGGGGGCCCATGGCCGATTTGGGGCCTGGCGGCACCTATGGGAGGCCTGTAATCTGCCAGCACCCTATGACAAAATGGAACCCTGGGCTGGGGCAGGCAGAACCGCCGTATCTTTATCACGGTTTTCCCAGGCCACCGAATGGCGACGCTGCATATGCTGACGCAACGCTGTAGTCCCAACATGGGCCCCCTGGCCACGCTTGACTTTCTGGCCACATAGTCGACATACGGCTACGTTTACTTCCTCGGGCGGCTTGACGAAAAATTGCCACACCGCAGAGTAGGAAACTTTGACTCCGCTACTCCTCACTGGCTGACTGCTACTTCCTCCGTGCACACCGGCAAAACTACTGGCCGTGGTGGTAGGCTGCAGTGGAGCTGGTGCTCTACTCCGTGGCCGTTTGCCTCCACTGACACTGCTGCGACCCTGCTGCCTCCAGGCAGCAGCAATGGGAGGCCGTACAGGGACCCATGAGAGACTCTGGACTTGGCAGCAGCATGAGGAGGCGGTATATAGGGGCCCATGGCAGATTAGGGGCCTGGCAGCAGCTATAGGAGGCCCGTAATCTGCCAGCACCCTATGTCAAAAAATTCTACACACCAGCAGTGTGAGGAGACCTGAAAGTGGCACATGGCAGAGTGTGGCGATGGAGACAGCAGCAATGGGAGGCCGTATAGGGACCCATGAGAGACTCTGGACTTGGCAGCAGCATGAGGAGGCGGTATATAGGGGCCCATGGCAGATTAGGGGCCTGGCAGCAGCTATGGGAGGCCCGTAATCTGCCAGCACCCTATGTCAAAAAATTGAAAACACAAGCAGTGTGAAGAGACCTGAATGTGGCACATGGCAGAGTGTGGCGATGGAGACAGCAGCAATGGGAGGCCGTACAGGGACCCATGAGAGACTCTGGACCTGGCAGCAGCATGAGGAGGCGGTATATAGGGGCCCATGGCAGATTAGGGGCCTGGCAGCAGCTATAGGAGGCCCGTAATCTGCCAGCACCCTATGTCAAAAAATTCAACACACCAGCAGTGTGTGAGGAGACCTGAAAGTGGCACATGGCAGAGTGTGGCGATGGAGACAGCAGCAATGGGAGGCCGTATAGGGACCCATGAGAGACTCTGGACTTGGCAGCAGCATGAGGAGGCGGTATATAGGGGCCCATGGCAGATTAGGGGCCTGGCAGCAGCTATAGGAGGCCCGTAATCTGCCAGCACCCTATGTCAAAAAATTCAACACACCAGCAGTGTGTGAGGAGACCTGAAAGTGGCACATGGCAGAGTGTGGCGATGGAGACAGCAGCAATGGGAGGCCGTACAGGGACCCATGAGAGACTCTGGACCTGGCAGCAGCATGAGGAGGCGGTATATAGGGGCCCATGGCAGATTAGGGGCCTGGCAGCAGCTATAGGAGGCCCGTAATCTGCCAGCACCCTATGTCAAAAAATTCAACACACCAGCAGTGTGTGAGGAGACCTGAAAGTGGCACATGGCAGAGTGTGGCGATGGAGACAGCAGCAATGGGAGGCCGTACAGGGACCCATGAGAGACTCTGGACCTGGCAGCAGCATGAGGAGGCGGTATATAGGGGCCCATGGCAGATTAGGGGCCTGGCAGCAGCTATGGGAGGCCCGTAATCTGCCAGCACCCTATGACAAAAAATGGAACACACCAGCAGTGTGTGAGGAGACCTGAAAGTGGCACATGTTTGAGGCATGATTCATGGCGGATTTAGTCAGTTGTGTCAGGAACTGGTGGTTTGAAATCCAGACTAATCCACGCCTGATTCATTTTCACAAACGTGAGTCTCTCCACACTTTGGGTGGACAGTCGTGTCCTCCGCGGAGTTACAATACCTCCTGCCGCACTAAACACGCGCTCCGATGCCACGCTACTGGCCGGGCATGACAGCCTTTCAAGGGCAAATTCAGCTAGTTGGGGCCAAAGGTCAAGTTTCGTTGCCCAGTAGTCAAGGGGATTGTCTACCTCGGTTGGCAGGGTGCTGTCCAAGTAGGCCCAAGCCTGTTGTTTGAGGTCCTGCTCCAGGTCCACCTGATGCTGCTGCTGCTGCTGCTGCGGCTGGTTAGTAGTTTCCTCACTGCGCTGGTGAAGAAAGCTACTCATCATCGACTGCAGACTGAGGCAGCCGCTGCTGGTGGAGCTGCCACTGCTCCTACCACCCCACCCCTCCCCTGCTGCCATGGCAGCGGAACGCGAGCGCACAGGGCCCACAGTGTCTGAGGATGGACGTTGGCGCACAAAGGCAGAGACCAACTGACTACATAGGTGGTTTTTATAGTACGTTATTTTGGCCTCCCTCTCAGCAGGTGTGAAAAAGGCCACCATTTTTGAACGGTAGCGAGGGTCCAACAAGGTGGACAGCCAAAAGTCATCCCTCTGTCTGATGGTTATTATTCGGCTGTCGCTACGCAAGCAACCGAGCATGCTATAGGCCATTTGTGCCAAGGAATGCGAGGGACTCCCTGCCTCCATCTCCACAGCATACTGCCACGGTGCGTCTGGGTCCTCTGTCTCCTCCTCCTCCTCCTCTACCAGATGCTCCTGCTCCTCCACTCCTGTCCGCTGAGTGGAAAAACCACCCATTTCACTCAATAATTCCTGAGCACAAATGTCCTCCTCTACCTCCTCCTCTTCTTCCTGTCCTGCCCCCACAGGGGTCATGTGGCGTTGAGATCTGTGCGCCACGTCTACCGCACCCTGACCAGCCATTGTTAACAGCATTTGTTCAAGGACGTGCAACAGAGGAATGACATCGTTCATCCCATAGTCCTGCCGACTCACGAATAGCGTGGCCTCCTCAAAGGGCCTGAGCAAGCGGCAGGTGTCACGCATGAGCTGCCAATGGCTGACATCGAAGTTACACAGGGGAGTACCTTTATCCGCTTGTAACATCAGGAAATCGGTGATGGCCTTTCGCTGCTCGTAAAGGCGGTCTAACATGTGTAGGGTTGAATTCCACCTTGTTGCAACGTCGCAGATCAGGCGATGATGTGGAATTCCATTCTGCCGCTGCAGCTCAAGGAGGGTGTGCTTTGCGGTGTAGGAATGGCTGAAATGCATGCAAAGTTTACGTGACATTTTAAGGATGTCTTGCAGTGGGATGGTGGATTTTAGGAACCGCTTGACAACCAGATTGAACACGTGAGCCAAGCATGGCGCATGGCACAACCTTCCTTGATGCAGAGCAGACACCATGTTCTTTCCGTTGTCGGTCAACATGGTACCGATTTTCAGTTTGCGCGGAGACAGCCATCTGTCGATTTCTCTGTTCATTACACTCAGAAGTTCCTCCCCTGTGTGACTACGTTCGCCAAGGCATACCAGGTGCAGAACAGCGTGACACCGTTGCGCCCTGCACATGTGATATGCCGGTCGGGTAATGGGACTTGGCACGGGGGTGGCGGCTGAGGACACGGCGGAAGAAGAGGTGGTAGAGGCGGACATCTTTGCCGGACCAAGGACGTGCAAACGTGGAGGCAAAAGCGGCGTGACCTGTCCAAGTTGCTGGTGCGGCTGTGACGGCACCACGTTCACCCAGTGGGCCGTAAATGACATGTACTGTCCCTGACAGTAGTTACAGCTCCACACGTCGGCGCTGCCGTGCACTTTGGCAGAGACCGACATGCTCAAAGACTGGCCCACCATCTCTTCTACATGTGAATGCAGGGCTGGCACTGCCTTTTTGGCGAAGAAATGACGGCTTGGCACTCTCCACCGCGGCGCGGCACAAGCCATCATTTCTCTGAAAGGTGCTGAGTCCACCACTTGGAAAGGGAGGGACTGCAGCACCAGCAACTTGGACAGGAGGACGTTCAGCTTTTGCACCGTCGGGTGCGTGCTCGCAAACTGTTGTCTCTTGGAAACGGATTCCAAGAAAGACTGCTGACGGAATCCGTGAAGAGGAGTAGCAGGAGAAGGAGCATCTGAACGAACGGAAGATGCCAACGAGCGACAACTCCCCTCAGCAGAGGTGTTGGAGCCTTGACTGGCTGATGGAGGGCGATTGACGTCGGGTGACGGAGCAAGTAACGGAGCGGGTGATGGAGCGGGGGCTGGGGCGGGCAGAACCGCCGTATCTTTATCACGGTTTTCCCAGGCCACCAAATGGCGACGCTGCATATGCTGCCGCAACGCTGTAGTCCCAACATGGGCCCCCTGGCCACGCTTGACTTTCTGGCCACATAGTCGACATACGGCTACGTTTACTTCCTCGGGCGGCTTGACGAAAAATTGCCACACCGCCGAGTAGGAAACTTTGCCCCCGATACTCCTCACTGGCTGACTGCTGCTTCCTCCGTGCACACCGGCACCACTACTGGCCGTGGTGGTAGGCTGCAGTGGAGCTGGTGCTCTACTCCGTGGCCGTTTGGCTCCACTGACACTGCTTCCACTGACACTGCTGCGCCCCTGCTGCTGTCTCCTGGGCAACCCACCGACTGTTTCGCTCACTGCCAAGCTGCCACCCTCTTCTCCTGATGATGCGGAAGAAATTGCCTGATGACGACGAGGCTGCCAAGTGCGATCAACCTCCTCATCATCAAGTAGGGTCTCCGCCTCACTACTAGCCCCCTCGGCTGCGTCTGGGTCAGGAGACAGACCTGTCTCTAGACCGGCTACCGGGCCACTCTCCTCGCCACTACTTCTTCGCCTGGCTGCTGAAAAGGCGGATGTCTCCCCCCGTTCCTGACCGCCCTCTGTTAGCTCTTCCTCACTGTACAGTGGGGCTGAGCCCACAGCATGCGATACTTCGCTTGGTGAGGGAACACCAAAGGACAGGGGCAGGTAGAGGACACGTGATTTCAGTGGGCTTGGTCCCGGGCCATGCCAACTAACGGTTGTGTCTGACGTACCCACCGACCGTTGGCTGTAGGTGTCAGAGGTGACCTGGGAAGAGGAAGACGACCGAGCCAACCAATCGATGACGGCAGGGTTGTCGGTGGAGACACTACCGCTGGATGACACCGGGAGCACTGGCCTCTGGCTGCGAATAGTGCTGCCTCGACCCCTTCCTCTGCTGCCACATCTGCTCGCTCCTAAAACATTGCCTCCTCTGCCACTCCTCTGCATGTTGTCTGACATTCTCTTTAATTCAACGATTCTGTGTCCCTGAGTAACAATTCTGTGTCCCTGAGTAACAATTCTGTGTCTGTCCCTGAGTAACAATTCTGTGGCCCTAAGTAACGGTTCTGTGTCCCTCAGTAACAATTCTGTGTCCCTCAGTAACAATTCTGTGTCTGTCCCTGAGTAACAATTCTGTGGCCCTAAGTAACGGTTCTGTGGCACTAAGTAACAATTCTGTGTCCCTGATTAACGTTTATGTGGCCCTAAGTAACGGTTCTGTGGCCCTCAGTAACAATTCTGTGTCCCTGATTAACGTTTATGTGGCCCTAAGTAACGGTTCTGTGGCCCTCAGTAACAATTCTGTGTACCTCAGTAACAATTCTGTGTCTGTCCCTGATTAACGTTTACGTGGCCCTAAGTAACGGTTCTGTGGCCCTCAGTAACAATTCTGTGTCCCTGTGTAACAATTCTGTGTCTGTGCGAGTAACAATTCTGTGGCCCTAAGTAACAGTTCTGTGGCCCTCAGTAACAGTTCTGTGTCCCTGAGTAACAATTCTGTGTCTGTGCGAGTAACAATTCTGTGGCCCTAAGTAACAGTTCTGTGGCCCTCAGTAACAATTCTGTGTCCCTGAGTAACAATTCTGTGGCCCTAAGTAACGGTTCTGTGGCCCTCAGTAACAATTCTGTGTCCCTGTGTAACAATTCTGTGTCTGTGCGAGTAACAATTCTGTGGCCCTAAGTAACGGTTCTGTGGCCCTCAGTAACAATTCTGTGTCCCTGTGTAACAATTCTGTGTCTGTGCGAGTAACAATTCTGTGGCCCTAAGTAACAGTTCTGTGGCCCTCAGTAACAGTTCTGTGTCCCTGAGTAACAATTCTGTGTCTGTGCGAGTAACAATTCTGTGGCCCTAAGTAACAGTTCTGTGGCCCTCAGTAACAGTTCTGTGTCCTTGAGTAACAATTCTGTGTCTGTGCGAGTAACAATTCTGTGGCCCTAAGTAACAGTTCTGTGGCCCTCAGTAACAATTCTGTGTCCCTGAGTAACAATTCTGTGGCCCTAAGTAACGGTTCTGTGGCCCTCAGTAACAATTCTGTGTCCCTGTGTAACAATTCTGTGTCTGTGCGAGTAACAATTCTGTGGCCCTAAGTAACGGTTCTGTGGCCCTCAGTAACAATTCTGTGTCCCTGAGTAACAATTCTGTGTCTGTGCGAGTAACAATTCTGTGGCCCTAAGTAACAGTTCTGTGGCCCCCAGTAACAGTTCTGTGTCCCTGAGTAACAATTCTGTGTCTGTGCGAGTAACAATTCTGTGGCCCTAAGTAACAGTTCTGTGGCCCTCAGTAACAATTCTGTGTCCCTGAGTAACAATTTTGTGGCCCTAAGTAACGGTTCTGTGGCCCTCAGTAACAATTCTGTGTCCCTGTGTAACAATTCTGTGTCTGTGCGAGTAACAATTCTGTGGCCCTAAGTAACAGTTCTGTGGCCCTCAGTAACAGTTCTGTGTCCCTGAGTAACAATTCTGTGTCTGTGCGAGTAACAATTCTGTGGCCCTAAGTAACAGTTCTGTGGCCCTCAGTAACAATTCTGTGTCCCTGAGTAACAATTCTGTGGCCCTAAGTAACGGTTCTGTGGCCCTCAGTAACAATTCTGTGTCCCTGTGTAACAATTCTGTGTCTGTGCGAGTAACAATTCTGTGGCCCTAAGTAATGGTTCTGTGGCCCTCAGTAACAATTCTGTGTCCCTGAGTAACAATTCTGTGTCTGTGCGAGTAACAATTATGTGGCCCTAAGTAACAGTTCTGTGGCCCTCAGTAACAATTCTGTGTCTGTCCCTGAGTAACAATTCTGTGGCCCTAACTAAAGTTTCTGTGGCCCTAAGTAACAGTTCTGTGGCCCTCAGTAACAATTCTGTGTCTGTCCCTGAGTAACAATTCTGTGGCCCTAACTAAAGTTTCTGTGGCCCTAAGTTACAATTCTCTGGCACTCAGTAACAATTCTGTCTGTCCCTGAGTAACAATTCTGTGGCCCTAACTAAAGTTTCTGTGGCCCTAAGTAACAGTTCTGTGGCCCTCAGTAACAATTCTGTGTCTGTCCCTGAGTAACAATTCTGTGGCCCTAACTAAAGTTTCTGTGGCCCTAAGTAACAATTCTCTGGCACTCAGTAACAATTCTATCTGTCCCTGAGTAACAATTCTGTGGCCCTAATAATGTTTCTGTGGCCCTAAGTAACAGTTCTGTGGCCCTCAGTAACAATTCTGTGTCTGTCCCTGAGTAACAATTCTGTGGCCCTAACTAAAGTTTCTGTGGCCCTAAGTAACAATTCTCTGGCACTCAGTAACAATTCTGTCTGTCCCTGAGTAACAATTCTGTGGCCCTAATAACGTTTCTGTGGCCCTAAGTAACAGTTCTGTGTCCCTCAGTAACAATTCTGTGTCTGTCCCTGAGTAACAATTCTGTGGCCCTAACTAAAGTTTCTGTGGCCCTAAGTAACAATTCTCTGGCACTCAGTAACAATTCTGTCTGTCCCTGAGTAACAATTCTGTGGCCCTAATAACGTTTCTGTGGCCCTAAGTAACAATTCTCTGGCACTCAGTAACAATTCTGTCTGTCCCTGAGTAAGAATTCTGTGGCCCTAACTAGCGTTTCTTTGTCCCTAAGTAACGATTCTGTGGCCCTCATTAACAATTCTGTGTCCCTGAGTAATGGTTCTCTGTCCCTAAGTAACGTTTCTCTGTCCCCAAGTATCGTTTCTGTGGTCCTAACTCTGTCCCTAATACAGAGCGGTCTGCCTCTGTTCAATGACTGCAGGCAAATGAAGAATTCCAAAATGGCCGCTATTTATAGCTCGACCATTACACAGTGCTGGCTGGCTGGCTGCTGATTGGCTGATGCGATCACATGTCATTGAGGAATGCATTATGGGTCAGCGCGCCTTGTCTGCGCGCCTTCCCAGACATCCCCGCTCCGTCGCCGCACATGTCCGCCGCCATTTTCGGAAAAATTTCGGCGCTAATCGAAATTTTTCCTATATTCGACTCGAATTCCACTTCGGCTACTTCGATTCGCTCATCTCTAGTAGTGAGTGAAAGCCAGACTGAAAACGGTAAAAAAAGGTTGTTCTCAGTGAGGTAGGAGCTCAGGCGATTGTAGACTAAGCGTTCTAAGAGTTTAAAGGTAAAAGGGAGCAGGGAGATGGGTCTTAAGTTGTTCAGGTTGGTGGGGTCCAGCAAGGGTTTTTAAGTATGGGAGTGATCTGTGTATACTTTGGAGGGGTGGGGTAGGCACCATTAGAGAGGGAGAGATTGAATATGTGAGTGAGAGAGCATAGAACAGAAGAAGAGCGTGACCGTAGTAGTTGAGAGGGGACAGGATCCAGGGGGCACGCGGTGAGACAGGCAGATGGGTACGTAGATGATTTCGGGGCCATATCTATGATATTGATACATATCATTTGAGAGCCCCTCTAGCACATCATGTCTGTTTGGAACATGATCGGGATCCATCATGTCTTAGGTGCTGGGTGATCGAGATTGTCTCCCACAAGGGGGTGATTTCGAAAAATTGCTGTTGCAGCATATGATCTGGTGGATCTGGGAACTGGATGCAACCAGACCACCCTGTCTGGTTGAATACATTAGCTTTTCCTCCTTTTTAGTGTAATTGAAGGCATGCATTTGATGTGAAGGAGGGGTTGGGGTGGGGGGAGAGGGAAGGAGATTCTCCCTTTCCTTTTTCTTTCTTTCAGATTTTCAAATTTGATGAATATGAATTATATGGAGTTCAGCCAATACAACTTTGAGTACTGAGTGCACTGGGACCCATTCTGCTTATGTTAATTTACCAGGCTTCAAAACCAAGTGCTTTATCCAATTTAACCTGCCAATTGTCTGAAGGACTGATTGGGGAAATATTCTGTATAGTATTGGTACCTCTCTCTGCTTAGTGGCCATTGTTTCTATCAACTCTCTATGACTGTCCCCTTTTCCTGAGAGCTCTTAGCCCTAATTGGGACCCAATTGGTCCAATATAAAGATATATTAATATATTATACATGTTACCGAGTTCGAATTATCTTACTGATCAATAAACATGACCCTTGATTACATTTTTTTTAAACGGGTTTATGTATTTGTCCAATGTGTCTTGGTTTTTAATAAATAAATATTATTAGTGGAATCAATGATATTTGTCAGCATTAACTTTTAAATTTTTGATATTGGTTGAGGAGTTAAGCTAAATTTTTCTTTTTATGTGAGAAATATTTTGGTATACGTTTTGTAGCAGGATTCCTTTCCCTCCCTTGAACCTGGTAGGAACTTTACAGTTTTATTTCTTTATTGCTACAATGGAATATTTTGATGTGCCATCCTGGAGGAGTTGGACTGCCTGTGTAACCTCTGTAGGGTCCAGGTATCGTCTTATGCTACCAGTAGTGACACTGACCCTAGACAAATGCAAAACTAGTGAAAAACACTCAGAAAAGATGAGTATGGAAAAAATGTCAGTGGCCTCCACCTATAAAACCATTCCTGTTTTGGGGCGATCTCATTGTTGTCCATCTTGTGCACCTGTTGTTAATTTCAATAACACCAAAGCAGCTGAAACTGATTAACAACCCCCTCTGCTACTTAACTGACCAGATCAATATCCCAGGAGTTTAATTGACTTGATGCTATACTCTGAATAAAAAGTGTTCCTTTAAATTTTTTGAGCAGAGCATAATGCCATTTGGGTTATATGGGTGGAGTTTAAGGATATGGTGGGATACATTGAAACTGAAAATTGATTAGGATGTGGTCATTATATTGACTAGGATATGGTCATTACATGTAAGCAGTGGATATAGCAATCTGGAAAAGGTTAGGTAGGAAGAAGATGAGGCCCAAGGGTCCAAGAGGGGGGAGAAGAAGGGGTAGGTTGTTTTTTTTTTCTTAAAGAAAATTAATAAAAAAGATAAAATGGAATGGATAAAAACGGAATGGAATGGAGAAAAAGGAAACACAGGCTGTAAGAGGAGATCTCTTAGACAGTTGCCACCAGAACATGTGTCCCCATCAGACCTTCACTCACTCCCAGGTCCTGTGATAACTTAGAATGTTTGAATTTCTCATCACCTTCTGTACTAGAGAAAATTGTTACCAGGAATAACACGTGCGAATCCCCCTAGTGAGACACAGGCAGCTATAAAAAAAACTAAAAGGGTTCTAACTCATGAACATTCTATCCTAAACAAATTAAAAAAAAATGTCTATAATATGTATTTAATGTTATACGTATGTTAGTGACAGTGTTAGTAATACAAATAATGTCTTATTCATTGACAAGCCATGTTATTTGTATAGTAGAGTCCTTTATGTGATGGGTAAAATGTTTTTTGTATGATTATTATATTGCCTCTGTAGAACTAGTATAACTGAGAATGATACCTCTTCCAAAATGTTTGTCATTTTACTGGTTGTCAGGTTAGAATCTCTTCCTGGTTTTCATATCATTCTATGTATACAACAGGTAGAGTACCTTCACTTCCTAGCTTTGTGCTTGGAGATATAGGGGGAAAAACACATACAAAAGACACACATCAACCCCACTAGAATGTGGCACAATGCATAAAGAATGTATTACCAAGAACATATAATGCAAGAGCCCTGAGTGAACTAGGTGCAACTTCTAAAGCTGAAGCTTTTGGATACAATCTGGTTTGGTCATTTAAGAAATATATGGTCACTTAGGACATAGAAAACCAGCAGCTGTGTCTAAGCTGCTTTTTTTTTAAGGGGCGAAAATGTAAGCCTCTCAAAGTTTAATGCATTAGGAATCTTACTTGTAACAAGTTCTCTCTTGAGTTGTTTGACTGACTTTTCTCATCACTTTTATTTAATAATAAGCATAGATCCTCTGCATATGAAACACACAACAGTCTGGAATAGCTAGCTTGCACCTAGAATTCTTAAAACTACTTGTTATGAGACAGGGAATCTGAGCAGACAGAAGCCCTTGCTTACAGATTACTTTACAAATGCTAAATGGCAATAGCTAAATGAGGTCGTTGCTTCGGTGACATTGCTGAGGTTAAAGCATTTCTCAGAAAGTTGTAAACAATATCGTCCACCCTGCTTCTCAGATGCCCTCTAGTATAATGTTGAAATCCAGAGAGGCGAACTCTTTTAACCTACAAACATGGAACAATTGATACATTTTCAATGCCCAACAAATCAATATTCATAAAGACACGAGGCAACTTGTTAGCATCTTAAAATGGCAGCAGATGTTTAACATCATTAAAAATGCTCAGTTAAACAACAGACATTGAAAGCAGTTCAATAAAGTGGATAAAATCCTAATAACACAGAAAATCATAAACAATTTTTTATTTTCAAAATAAAATACTGATTTCACCTTTTTTTCAATCTTTGCTGTGTCTCAGTTCTGATATTCTTCAGCCTTTTTTGCAGCTACTTTCTGTTTACATGCACTACAGTAATAGTGGCATGTCACTTCTCTGGATGGGTTTTCTGATGGCAACAATCATGGACTATGCGTGCATAATGTGTTTTGAAAAACCAACTTGTAGTTCCTATGCAGAAGTACATGTGACTGGGTGATGCAGAAGTACAATTGGTGAGACAATTGTCACTAGGCTTTAGCTGAACATGCTTAGGTTGGGTTCCAGGTAGGTTCACAAAACACAACTAAAGTTCAAGTGCTGTGCACAGCCATCCAGAGCAGTGTGTCCGAGCCGACAGGGAGGAGGACTGTCAATAAACCAAGCAGCCCTCCTCCCCGTTGGAGATCCTGGGTAATCACCGGCCAAGGCCTGGTGATTAACAGCCGCGGCCGCGAATGGCAGTGCGGGTAGGGCAATGTAAAATCACTTATATATACGTGATTTTGCGCACCCCTGCCACCCTGTAGAAGTATATCTACTATAGGGCGGCGGGGGTGTGGATAAACACCATGCCTGGGGGATGCCCTTAAAGTTTAACTAAAAGCAAAACGTTTTTGTTTTGTTTTTTTCATTGTGGATAGAGTAAGGAAGGGTTGCAATACTGACATTTTTTTTTTTGCTTTCTATGTCCCATACCTCCTAGCTCTTTACACCTTTCCCAGGGACCTTCCAGGTAAGCAGCTTCTTACAGGGATCTCTAGCCTGGCCTAAAATGCCTTTTGCAATCTGCCCTAGCCCTCACATCCTTAAAGGACAGAAAGTCTACAGCTCGCTCCTCTTGCATACAGGTCCACTCCACCCAGCCTCCTACCCTGTCCAGGGTGCACGTGTGTGTAGGTTACATTCTCACAGATGTGTGACTCACCCACTCACTTATGGGAGGCCTCTATCTAAAAGGGGCCTAATACATAATGTCACTACCTGCGGTACCAGACACTATTCTGGTATAGATCCACCTAATGGCAAAGTGGCTAACTGCCCTGTCTACATGTATGCTGTATATAACCTACTAAAGAAAACTGACCTTTACAAATTTTAAAAAATGCTGTTTAAATTGCTTGCAAATTATAGCTTTGGCCACTTTGATTTTGTTTGTAAACAAAGTAGATGGAAATTCCATTCATCTATACCAGACTCTTATTCTAGATGACTGTGTGATATAAATGTTAATGGTGGACCCCACCCACATTGGACTGTCCACATAGGACTGTCATTCACAGACCATGGTATGCCAATCAGGGTAGCATCAGAAATTTTCTATCGGATTAGCAGTGAAGTCCATTACAGGAGCCTCTCATGGGGCCCCCGCACAATACTGCTGCTGTTGCTGCCTCAGCATTCATTCTTATACAACGGGTAAAGGGTAGTAGGCAGAAGGAACGGTATGTCTGCACAGAAGGCAGGAGCTGCTGAGATTTTCAATTTCATAGGCAGGTGATTAGTTGCGGGGGTGGTCCTAGCAATGAATCACCTACCTGTTAACATGGAAACTTGGGCAGCTCCTGCCCTCTGTCCGGACATACCATTCCTTATGCCTACTACCTTCTATCTGATGTGTAAAGTAAGATTAGTAAGGTTAGAGGACTGGGGTGCAAGGAAGGGGGGCTGTGAAGGAGACAGAGGTGCAAGGAAGGGGGGCTATAAAAGGGACCAGGTACTGTGAAGGGGACTAGGGTACAAGCAAGGGGGCTGCAAAGGGGACTGGAGTGCAAGGATGAGGGCTGTAAAGGGGGCTGGAGTGTAAGGAAGGGGGGCTGTGGAGGGGATGGGTGTGCAAGGAAAGAGGGTGTGAAGGTGACTTTTTAACTCAAAAGCCCTGGTGTAAATGCTTGGGGTGCACGGCTCTTCCACAGGTGAGGGGTCCAGTGATGAGGAGTCACTGAATGAATAAATAAAAGGGGATTGAGTCATCTCTTTGCTGCATTAGGATATCTCTTTGCTGAATATTATGGGGATGTTTCTTTGCTAGTTGGAGCTGTTTCTTTGCTGGATTTGGCTGTCCCTTTGCTGAATATATGGTGGTGTCTCTTTGCTGGATTGGGCTGTCTCTTTGCTGAATATATGGGGCAGTCTCTTTACTGAATATATGGGGATGTCTCTTTGCTGGATTGTGCTGTCTCTTTGCTGAATATATGGGGCTGTGTCTATGCTGAATATATGGGGATGTATCTTTGCTGATTATATGGAAATGTCTCTTTGCTGTATTGGGCTGTCTCTTTGCTGAATATATGGGGCAGTCTCTTTTCTGAATATATAGGAATGTCTCTTTGTTAGATTTGGCTGTCTCTTTGAAAAGGTAGTGCAGTTTGTGTTAGTGTAGGATCCTGCTCAAAAGAGTCTACCTTATCATGGTTTCAGACTTCATATTTTGGGCCAAAATATAATTCCTTACTGTTAAATCTTGAAAGCACTGATGACTCGGAATACACTTTTCATGTTTATATATATATATGTATACGAATCTCTGAATCCCAATATAGAGGTAAGTAAGAGAAATTGGCTTCACTGTGAGTATGAATGCATATTCCAATAACACTGCCCAGAATGAAATATTTCACCAGACTTTCAATCTTATTTTCACGCACCCAGCATAAAAGTTGCAATCTAATCAAGGATCCTTCTTTTCCCAGACCTTGATGATACTTGCAGTGGAGACTTTCTTTCACAGGTTTAAAAGAGACTATTAGCCCACTCTAGGGACTAGGAATGGCAGCTAGAATCCGAGTCTGCTATCAGTTTGGTTTTAGGTATACTGGTGTCAGAGCCATAACTATGTAATTTTTTTTTTCAGTAATAAAATTCATTCTTTACTTTTTTCATATTAAATTTAATAATTTTTTTTCCATCATGTAGAGGAAAAAACGTATTTAAATAGTGCAGCAAATGCAACAAGTAGAGAAATAATGTATACCAGCATGTTAAGAAAATGATATATACATGTTGTCATAAGACATATATAAGAAAATGAGGTACAAAATGTACTGTAGAATATCTACATGCCCTGGCCTCAATAGGGATCACCTGGCACCAGTCTGAAGACCTACTGTCTCCCAGCCTGAGACCTTCTGGCTTTTGAGTGGAGTGCACCTGTCCCCTTGACCGAGGAGATCAGTCTCATAACCGGAGCTTAGAACTATACCCAAGCTTATCATTGTAATGGCTGGAAGTAATACTATAAATTAAGCAGACTTTATTAGAATTAGATCACTAATTTTTAATGGCTGCTATGGGTTATCACATGTTGCTCTTTGCACATTATTCTTTACTTCATTCTAAAACTAGTGCCTAGTTACATGAGAAAAGTGTTAAAAATAATTTCTATACATAGCATCTTATGTAATGTTGGCAAAATACAGATACAAATTTCCATATTCATATATTCAGAACTGTCACAATTACAATTCACCGGAATTGTTTTTCCTTAAAATATTGTACAATACAGACAATGCAAGTATATAATTTAGTACTTATACAGCATCGCCAAATTTCACAGATAGACAGATTTAACTGATCTAGCAAAAAAAAAACAATAATTGTATTGGAAAAAAATTACAAAGTTCCATGACAAATTCCATAACATCTACATTTTTTTTCTTGCTTGTTAGCAAGAAGTTTAAAATGATTTAGGATAAGCTATTAATATCCACATGTTGGATAGCAGAACATTTTCACAATATATTAGTTTGTGGCAACACAATATAGTTTCCATGCCAATATTAATCTTGCATTGTTCAAATTTATCACACACCGTTGCTTTCCTGACATAAACAATAATGAATTTGCAAATATGTTTTCTTTTGGATTCATTGCAGATGGAGCTTATCGCAGTGTAGTTTTTCTGGTTTTAGGAAAGCAAAGTCAAAATGAGCAATAAGTCAGTGTATTACCAGTAGTTCTGTGACCAGTAGGTCTTACTCTTGAAGTCACCATATTTGAACTGAAAGTTCTTGGGTGCAAGATTGTCATTTAATTGGAAAGAGGGTGAAATGAAATTTGTTTTCTGCATTGTCACTATTAATCCTCTCATTTGAAAGCAGAGCGGACAGGTTCATGTGATTTTAAAACTATGTTTAATATTATGCTTTAATTCTACAGAATTCACTACAGATTTTCTTCAAGGGTGACCTTGCAAGGGTAGGTATTGCACAGTATTAACTGGTGCTCTAGTGCACCGTCTAATAAAATGAAACTTATACATTACACATAGGGGGGATTTATTAAACTGGAGTAGCTGTACATAGTGACCAGTCACTGTACATATTCAGCTTGTTCAGTTAAGCTTTTATATAATATAAAATTAAAGCTAGAAGATGACTGGTTGTCATGCGTAGTTGCTCCAGATCTGCAGAGAAACCAATCTGCTTCCATGTTTTTTTTGCATATTTTACTTGAACAAGCTGAAGTGAGAAGCTGATTGGCTACCATGCACAGCTGCACCAGATTATGCATTCTTTAGTTTTAGTATATAAACCCCACTATATAATAGGCCAGCAGCTATTGTTCAATTCATATGCTGATCCGAGGTCAGCAAAGGTGGATAGAGGTTTGCACTCCCTGGGCAGGGGATCTACTCTCCAGGTGAAATCTTTGGACATGGAAGTATTGGAGTATGGGAGTATTGTATTTAAAGAATTCCAGGTATGGCATTTTTACATATTAAAATTGATCCAGCTTAGACCAAAGTAGCAATGCACATACCATATCTGTGGGATCCCTCTAGAACAGGGGTCAGCAACCAGTAGATCACGATTTACCAGTAGATCTCAGCCAGACACCCCAGAGCATCACACAGAGTGCAATTGTCACGTACCTGGATAGTGAGCCTGACATGAAGAGGCAGGCCTCCCGTACAACTCCAACTCAAGGACCGCTGATGGTGAGGCAGGGCACGGTGGGGTATGAGTGCCAGTGATCAGTCCAGTAGTAGCTGGTAAGCAGATGAGCTGCAGGGCAGGCCAGAGGCAGAGAGCAGGATCCCAATGCAGTCGTGCTGGATGGATGGATCACTGAGAGGTGCGTTTTGAGGATGCAGGGTCAGACTAGCCGAGTTTGATATTGGTCAGGCAGATCAGGCTTAAGCAGCAGGAAGAAGAGTAGTCGGGTCACAGGCCAGGTCAGCAACGAAAGATCAATCAGACAGGAGAGGAGACAGAAGGGTAATCCAAGGCAAATCAGAGGTCAGGGTAGGTAGCGGGCAAGCGGAGGTCAGGAAAAAGCTGGTATGGTATCAGGAGACAATCACAGGAATCAGGGAACACAAGCAGGGATAATATCAAACGACAATGAGACATCTACTGCAGCCAGTTTAAATAGCCCTTTTGGCGCCAGTATTAGTGACAGGCTCACGCCTATGCACGAGTGCACATGCGCATGTGTGCGCACCTATGCCCAAGCACCCACACATCTACTCGGCTTGTAAGAACTCTAGGCTTGTGCATACTTGTGATCTTTGCCTGCACTATGGGCAGGCCTTTCCTGACAGCAGTGCAGAGGGACTACTTGTAAAATTGGAGCTATAGTAGGGAGCAAGAACCACATAAGTTGTAGTCTCCTCTGTAGTTCTGGCTCCTATGTTCTGTCATGGTTGGTGGGTGTAGCACCTGCCAAGCATGGCCCATTCAACTGAATGAGGCTGCTCTGCAAGTGCCCTGCAACTTTGTGCAGTACAGCAAAAAGGGGGTTAAACAGGCAGTGGAATGTTGCTTTCTCACTACCTGCTTTAACCCTTTGGACCCCTACAGAAACATGCAGTTGCGGGGCACTTGCAGAGTGGCCCCATTTACATGAATGGGTCTCGATTGACAGGGGGTAGCACCCAGCAAAATCTTCAGGGGGTGTAATTTCTGCTGCAGTATGTGTACACCTTTGGCTGCAGCCTCAGCAAATAAAGGAGGTAGAGATTGAGGGCGGTAAAACCATGACTCAACTACAGGGATTTACCACACCATAACTTTACATGTTAATGAGCCCTAAGGGTGCTGCTGCCTGATGCACCTAGGGGCTCATTTACAAGTGCAGCAGGCACCACTGCTTCTCTGCAAAGTGATTTGAGCATGTTTGACAGGTGGTGAGGATATGTTGCCTCCTCAGCACCAGATTAAAATCCATGACTGCCATGCAACCCCATACACCAAACCAACACCCTGATCACTGCAATATGCCATACCAGCACCCTGATCACCTCCATACACCATAACAGTACCCTGATCACCTCCATACACCATATCAGTGCCCTGATCATCGCCATACACCATATCATTGCCCTAATCACCTCCATACCTGCACCCTGACCACTGCCAAACTCCATATAAGCATCATGATCACTGCCATACCAGCATCCTGATCACCCCATATGCCATACCAGCATCCTGGTTTTACCACAAAAATGTAGCAGGTTACAATTTGGCCTAAATTTTTGAAGAAAAAGTATCCGTTTGCAAAATTCTATAACAAAAACTAAGCAAAAAAATGTTGGTATTTTTTCATTTATATAGCAAAAAAATAAAAAACCTAGTGGTGATAAAATACCACCAAAAGAAAGCTCTATCTATTTAAAAAAAAGGCTAAAAATTTCATATGGATACATTGTTGCATGACTGAGTAATTATCACTCAAAGTGTGATAGCAAACAAAATAAAAAACCTAGTGGTGATAAAATACCACCAAAAGAAAGCTCTATCTGTTTAAAAAAAAAGGCAAACCATTTCATATGGATACATTGTTGCATGACTGAGTAATTATCACTCAAAGTGTGATAGTGCTGAAAGCTGAAAATTGGCCTGGATTGGAAGGGGGTGAAAGTGTCCGGACTTGAAGGGGTTAATCAGGTGTGAGGAAGTGACACTGGCCAACACTGTGCCAAGGGATCTTTGACTTCCCCCATGTTGTTCAGATAGATCATCACCTCTGTAGCCTCCCTGGAGGTATTCCCGAGTGTAGCTCGGGGTAAAGTTTCAGTACCAAAAGCGGTAACCCCGAGCTACACTCGGGCTTACCATGCAGCGCTGGTCCGGCATCTGTTCTTCACTTACCTTGTCCTGCGCTCCCGCGATGTCCCTCCTGTGGTGTTCCCGGCAATGTAACCCGGCGGATGCCGGCATCTGTCATCTAGGTTCCGTCCCCTGCAAGCGTCGGGACGTACGGGGGGACGGAACGGCGGGAAATTTGAAAATGACCAAAAGTGACATTCACTCAATACACTAAAATCACATAGTAAAACATTACTGTATCAAACCATTTCACATACATTTTGTCCCGAGTGCTTTGTCCTGTGCCCTGCCTGCATTTGTACCGTTCTTTCTGCCTGGAAACTGAGAAACGTCCATGGCGTCCAAAAAGCGTACCTTTAGGTCAAAATCAGTTTTAGACCAGCTAGAGAACAGCGATAGTAAATCAGAACTACTTGCAGAATTGAGTGATAATGATTCGTGGGGAAATTCGTCATCAGACACTGAAAACGATTTTGCGACTTTGCTCAGTGATATGCAAACTTGGCGCTATATTTCAAATTTCAGTGTTTTTGGTTTGATTATATTATTGAATTAAATTTATATTATTATATTATTATTTTTTATGATTATTTATTAAATTATAATTTATGATTTCGTGTTTCAAATTTTATCCTACCCGGGATGTTTACTAGACTCTTGTTCGTACAGATTTCAGTGAGTTATTCCTAAAAATTACAGGCCTACAATAAAAAAACTATATATTTCCATGCAAAAAAATGTACCGCTTTGAGCACAGAAATATGGACATAATCAGACCGCTAGGGAGGTTAAGGTTGCCAAACCCTGCTCTAGAAGATAAAAATTGCTGTAGTAGATACCACCATGCCAGTGATATCCACTAGCTTCCAGGTCCCTTGCAGAGAGGCTGCCCTGCTGCATTGTAAACACAGGTTGACCACTTGGCATGGGCACCATTCAGAGAATGCTTTGCACTTTTTCAATCAGTGCAATGCTTTCTTTGATTGGATGATGCAGACAGCATGATGTCACCACCCTGCCTCTCCACCTTGTCTAATCAGAGAATGCTTTGCATTCTTTTAGAAAATGTAAAGCATTCTTTGAATGATACTATAATAATAAAATTAAGAATGTATATGTCTAACTGTATGTGATAGATTAAATAATATATCCTCTTTCTGTCAGGGCCCCCCAAGGTTTTGTCCTTAGACCTGTTTTATTCTCTATCTACATCTCCTCCCTGGGTCAGCTTTCTAACTTCTGATACTATGTCTATGCTGATGACACCCAAATCTATCTTTCTACTGCTCAGCTCACCCCATCAGCTATTCCAGTTTCCTCATTTATCATTAATTTACTAACACATATCAATATGGATTACACACCACTTTCTGAAACTCAAGCTATCCAAAACTGGACTTAGAATATTTCCCCCCCACCACCACCCAGGCCCCTTCCCTAGACTTCTTTGTTAAGATCCATTGCACAACTATCAGTCTGTCTCAGCATGCCTGGGTGTTAGGTTTAATTCTGGACTCTGAAATCTACTTTTGACCCCATATCTAATCACTGTCTAAATCTTGCCATCTGGACCTCCGGAATATCTCCAAAATACATCCCTGTTTAACCAATAACACTACAAAGCTTCCAACATATTTCCTAGCAATATGTGCATTTCATTTAGTTACAAATCAGGTCCCCGTACCCTGCACACAGAGTCCTGTGTTTTGTAAACACAGAACTCTGTGTGTGATTGGCCACAGCCAATCAGCTGACTTCATCCAAAATCATTGGCTAAAATCAGCTGCCAAACTCATGCTGTATCTGATCACAGCATGGGTTAGCAGGGGAGCATGCACGTTATCGCATCCTAAACCCAGAAGAATACATATACCTGATTATGCCTGCACCTGCCGCCCACTTGCAGTATATTTACTGTGAGCAGTTGGCAGGTGGTTAACATTCTCTGACTAAGACTAACTAATGCACAGTCTGATTTTCCTCATTCAGCACTTTCAGCTGAAAGAGGAAGGGGACACGTCCCCAGAAATGCTTCAGCCTACAAACCTACATTTGTGTGGTTAGATGACATTGTCCCATGGCTGGATATGAGATATATCATCCTGCCTTATCTCATACTTGTGTGTATGTTTTTGGGATATGTTTTGTACCCCCCTGGCGGTATTCCCGAGTGTATCTCAGGGTAAAGTTTCAGTACCACAAGCGGTAACCCCAAGCTACACTCGGGCTTGCCATGTGGCGCTGCTCCACGATCCCTCGATCACTTACCTTGTCCTGCGCTCCCACGATGTCCCTCCTGCAGTGTCCCCGGCAATGTCCTCCGGCTAATGCCGGCATCTGTCTTCTGGGTTCTGTCCCCTGCAAGCATCGGGACGTACGGGGGACAGAAGGGTGGGAAATTTGAAAATGACATAAAGTGACATTCACTAAATACACTAAAATCGCATAGTAAAAAATTACTGTTAGAGATGAGCGAATTTTTCAAAAATTCGATTCGGCTGATTCGGCGAATTCCAGGAAGAAATTTGATTCGATGCGAATTAATTCGCTACGAAGTTAACTTATAAAAAGGGTTTCTAGGCTTCAGAGAGCCTTTAAATTAGTGCAGAACACTGTACCTTTAATTTAAATGCCCTTGGAGATGAGGAAGGAGAAGGAGAAGGAGAAGGATGAGAAGAAGGAGAAGGAGAAGGATGAGAAGAAGGAGAAGGATGAGAAGAAGGAGAAGGATGAGAAGGAGAAGGAGAAGGATGAGAAGAAGGAGAAGGAGAAGGATGAGAAGAAGGAGAAGGAGAAGGATGAGAAGAAGGAGAAGGAGAAGGATGAGAAGAAGGAGAAGGATGAGAAGAAGGATGAGAAGAAGGATGAGAAGAAGGAGAAGGAGAAGGAGAAGGAGGAGAAGGAGAAGGATGAGAAGAAGGATGAGAAGAAGGAGAAGGTTGAGAAGAAGGATGAGAAGAAGGAGAAGGATGAGAAGAAGGAGAAGGAGAAGGATGAGAAGAAGGAGAAGGATGAGAAGAAGGAGAAGGATGAGAAGAAGGATGAGAAGAAGGAGAAGGATGAGAAGAAGGACAGTTCTGTGACAGTTTCTGTCTATTTCTGACAGTTCTGGGACATGTATGGAGTGAATGTCCCAGAACTGTCATAAATAGTCTATTTCTGACAGTTGTGGGACATTCACTCCATACAGCGGTTTCAACCGCTGTATGGAGGGAATGTCCCAGAACTGTCATAAATAGTCTATTTATGACAGTTGTGGGACATTCACTCCATACAGCGGTTTCAACCGCTGTATGGAGGGAATGTCCCAGAACTGTCATAAATAGTCTATTTCTGACAGTTGTGGGACATTCACTCCATACAGCGGTTGAAACATTGTATCTATTTGTTTCCATAAATGGATCCATTTATGGAAACAAATAGATACAATGTTTCAACCGCTGTATGGAGGGAATGTCCCAGAACTGTCAGAAATAGTCTATTTCTGACAGTTGTGGGACATTCACTCCATACAGCGGTTTCAACCGCTGTATGGAGGGAATGTCCCAGAACTGTCATAAATAGTCTATTTCTGACAGTTGTGGGACATTCACTCCACACAGCGGTTTCAACCGCTGTATGGAGGGAATGTCCCAGAACTGTCAGAAATAGTCTATTTCTGACAGTTGTGGGACATTCACTCCATACAGCGGTTTCAACCGCTGTATGGAGGGAATGTCCCAGAACTGTCATAAATAGTCTATTTCTGACAGTTCTGGGACATTCACTCCATACAGCAGTTGAAACATTGTATCTATTTGTTTCCATAAATGGATCCATTTATGGAAACAAATAGATACAATGTTTCAACCGCTGTATGGAGGGAATGTCCCAGAACTGTCAGAAATAGTCTATTTCTGACAGTTGTGGGACATTCACTCCATACAGCGGTTTCAACCGCTGTATGGAGGGAATGTCCCAGAACTGTCATAAATAGTCTATTTCTGACAGTTGTGGGACATTCACTCCATACAGCGGTTTCAACCGCTGTATGGAGGGAATGTCCCAGAACTGTCAGAAATAGTCTATTTCTGACAGTTCTGGGACATTCACTCCATACAGCGGTTGAAACATTGTATCTATTTGTTTCCATAAATGACATTCTGCAGATACAGTTAGAGGAGCTCTGCAGATACACTTTTTGCCGGCTTGGAATTATTCTTATTTTCATCCTACTTCTTCTTCTTCTTCTTCTTCATCCTCATCCTCATCCTCTTCTTCTGAGGATGAGGATGAGGATGAAGAAGAAGAAGAAGAAGTAGGATGAAAATAAGATTAAATTCCAAGCCGGCAAAAAGTGTATGTGCAGAGCTCCTCTAAGTGTATCTGCAGAGCTCCTCTAAGTGTATCTGCAGAATAGAGGAACTCTGCACATACATTTTTTGCCGGCTTGGAATTATTCTTATTTTCATCCTACTTCTTCTTCTTCATCCTCATCCTCTTCTTCTTCTTCTGAGGATGAGGATGAAGAAGAAGAAGAAGAAGAAGAAGTAGGATGAAAATAAGATTAATTCCAAGCCGGCAAAAAGTGTATGTGCAGAGCTCCTCTAAGTGTATCTGCAGAGCTCCTCTAAGTGTATCTGCAGAATAGAGGAACTCTGCACATACACTTTTTGCCGGCTTGAAATTATTCTTATTTTCATCCTACTTCTTCTTCTTCTTCTTCTTCTTCATCCTCATCCTCATCCTCTTCTTCTTCTTCTGAGGATGAGGATGAAGAAGTAGAAGAAGAAGAAGAAGTAGGATGAAAATAAGAATTCCAAACCGGCAAAAAGTGTATGTGCAGAGTTCCTCTATTTCTGACAGTTCTCTGACAGCTTCTTCACATGTACAGCGGTTGAAACATCTGTATCCTAAATGGAAACTAATAGATACAATGTTTCAACCGCTGTACATGTGTTCCTTCTGTCAGAGAACTGTCAGAAATAGCAGAGCTCTCTGCAGGGACACTTTTGCCGGCTGATCGGGAAAAATCCGATTCGCGCACCCGAAGTAGGCAAATATTCGGATTTGACGCGAATCGAATTTTTCCTGAAATTCGTATCGAATTCCGGTTCGCCTGGTTCGATTCGCTCATCTCTAATTACTGTATCAAACCATTTCACATACATTTTATCCCTAGTGCTTTGTCCTGTGCCCTGCCTGCATTTTTACTGTTCTTTCTGCCTGGAAACTGAGAAACGTCCATGGCGTCTAAAAAGCGTCCCTTTAGGTTAAAAGGGGGTTTAGACCAGCTAGAGAACAGCGATAGTAAATTAGAACCACTTGCAGAATTGAGTGATAATGATTTGTGGGGAAATTCGTCATCAGACACTGAAAACGATTTTGCGACTTTGCTCAGTGATGTGCGAACTTGGCGCTATATTTCAAATTTCAGTGTTTTTGGTTTGATTATATTATTGAATTAAATGTAATATTAATATATTATTATTTTTTATGATTATTTATTAAATTATAATTTATGATTTCGTGTTTCAAATTGTAACATACTGGGGATGTTTACTAGACTCTTGTTCGGACAGATTTCAGTGAGTTATTCCTAAAAATTACAGGCCTACAATAAAAAAAATACATATTTCCATGCAAAAAAATGTACCGCTTTGAGCACAGAAATATGGACATAATCAGACCGCTAGGGAGGTTAATAAAAGTGGTTTCGACAATACACTAGGCATTTGATCTCTCGTGTGTTTTTACAGTTACTTTTCTGAGATTCCCCAGTCTGAGGTGGGCTGCACAGGTGAAGCATTACAATTTGTTTTACCTATGAATGTGTTATTGTTGAGCACTGGAATGGTCATGTACTTTTGTGGATTGACTGGCTTTCATGTTTGTTGCTATATGCAGTACTATTCCACATTGGATAAATAAAAATACATTTAAAGCTGCTGCTCCAATGAGAAAGTTTTCCCTATCAATGTGTAAAAAATGATGAAGTACAGGACTATATAATTCTCCTAAATAAAGTGTATAAAATTAAAGTTCTACTCCTAAAATGCTAGTTCTACTCATTTAAGCCATAAAAGTTTTACATTCATACTGTACATGTACAACAAAATGTATAAAATTTGACACATGAATAAAACATTTATAAATATTTTACAAGAAACAATCAACTGTTTCTTCATATTATTATGATTCAGTGGCTATTCTGGTTTATTCCTGTTTCACCCAAAAACAACTGTATCGGACAACTGTTATCTTGTACTTATAGCCAGATTAGCAAAACAACAGTTAAAATAAAATACAAGCACAGGCTTTTGCAATGACAGGCATTTGGATCTATAAATGAACATCTTAATTGTTATCATTAAATCATGACTAGTTTCCTCACAAAGAAGTTAAAATATAAATGAGGAGCACATTGCTTAGGGGTGCACTGCTGGGGGGCACACTGCTGGAGGACAAACTGCTGGGGCTCTTTCTATAGGTAATACCTTCTCTAGGTGATTCTTTATACAAGTGATGCACTTCAGGCTTGGCACTTCAGCGATTGCATAAAGTGAAAATACACAGCAAACTGCTTTGAAACACTTGTATGTGAACTGGTAGTGAATAGATAGGCTCCGTACTTAAGTAACATATAAATTCACCCTATAAACCCAAAAGGATAACTAAATAGTGGTTAATTGTGAATGAATACCATTCATTTGCCTTTGCACCGAGGTGTAGACACATGGATTTTTATGTCACCAATATTGAGTTTTAAGAAGGACTGTTACACTTTGAGTTTACTCAGCACGTGGTGGAAGCACAAGGACTTTCTATGGAAATAGGAGTACAGGTGAAACTCGAAAAATTAGAATTAATTTAATTAGAAAAATTAGCAAAAGTTAATTTATTTCAGTAATGCAACTTAAAAGCTGAAACTAATATATGAGATAGACTCATTACATGCAAAGCAAGATAGTTCAAGCCGTGATTTGAAAATTAGAATATTACATGCAATCAATAAAACAAGGATTGTACATAGAACAATATCGGACCTCTGAAAAGTATAAGCATGCATATGTACTCAGTACTTGGTTTGGGCCCCTTTTACAGCAATTACTGCCTCAATGCGGTGTGGCATGGAAGCTATCAGACTGTGGCACTGCTGAGGTGTTATGGAAGACCAGGATGCTTCAATAGCGGCCTACAGCTCTTCTGCATTGTTCGATCTCATGTCTCTCATCTTTCTCTTGGCAATGCCCCATAGATTCTCTATGGGGTTCAGGTCAGGCGAGTTTGCTGGCCAATCAAGCACAGTAATCCCACGGTCATTGAACTAGGTTTTGGTGCTTTTGGCAATGTGGGCAGGTGCCAAGTCCTGCTGGAAAATGAATTCATCATCCCCATAAAGCTCATTTGTGGAAGGAAGCATGAAGTTCTCCAAAATCTCATGGTAGACGGCTGCGTTGACCCTGGACTAAATGAAGCACAGTGGACCACCACCAGCAGATGACATGACTCCCCAAATCAACACAGACTGTGGAAACTTCACACTGGACTTCAAGCATCTTGCAGTGTGTGCCTCTCCATTCTTCCTCCATACTCTGGGTCCTTGGTTTCCAAATGAGATGCAAAAGTTGCTCTCATCAGAAAAGAAGACTTTGGACCACTGAGCAAAAGACCAGGTCTGTTTTTCTTTAGCCCAGGTAAGATGCTTCTGGCGATGTTTGTTGTTCAGGAGCGGCTTGACAAGAGGAATATGACATTTGAAGCCCATGTCCAGAATCCTTCTGTGTGTGTTGGCTCTTGATGCACTGACTCCAACCTCAGTCCACTCCTTGTGAAAGTCCCCAACACTTTTGAATGGCCTTTTCCTGACAATCCTCTCCAGGCTGCGATCATCCCCGCTGCTTGTGCACCTTTTTCTTCCACACTTTTCCCTTCCACATAACTTTCTAATAATGTACTTTGATACAGCACATTGGGAACATCCAACTTGTTTTGCAATTACCTTTTGAGGCTTTCCCTCCTTATGGTGGGTGTAAATGATGGTTTTCTGCACAACTGTAAGGTCAGCAGTCTTTCCCATGATTGTGATTTCTACTGGACCAGACTGAGAGACCATTTAAAGGCTCAGGAAACCTCTGTTCCTTCACAAATGCTATACCCACCCTCCTTCACGCTCTAACTCACATCTTCAAACCTCTCCTCTGACATATTTTCCAACTCTCAAAAACATACACTAGTCTAGTCACCCCCATACTTAAGTAGCCCTCACTGGACCCCACCAATCTTTTAACAATCTATGCCCCATCGCCTTGCACTCCACAGAAACTGATCTCCTAAAACTCACAAACGTTCCACTAATGGCTAAAACCAATGGACACCATTTTGTAATCCTCCTCCTGGACCTCTCTGCTTCCTTTGACACAGTGGACCACCCCTTCATCCTGAAAAAATCCTAGTTCATTGTTCTCTGTGACTACTCTTCCCTGGTTCTCATCCTACATATCCCTCCTCTCCTTTAGCGTCACTTAAAATTGTACTTCTTCTTCTCCTCTTCCTTTCTCTGTTAGGGTCCCCCAAGGTTCTGTTCTTGGACCTCTCCTATTCTCAATTTACACTTCCTCCCTGGCTCAGTTCATAGCCTCCCATGGCTTCCAATACCATTTCTACACTGATGACACCCAAATCTATCTTTCTACATCTGGATGTCACACTACTTCCTCAAACTCAATCTATCCAAAACTGAGCCCATATTTTCTCCCCCATGTGCCCCTTCCCCTGACTTCTCCGTCAAGATTGATGGCACAACTATCAGTCCATTTCCTCATGCCAAGGTGCTAAGTGTAATTGTGGACTCTGAACTATCCTTTCGGCCCCATATACAATCAATGTCTAAAGCTTGCCGCCTCAACCTACACAACAATTCCGAAATAGGCCCCTTCCTAACCAACGACACCAAAAAGCTGCAGATCTCTGCTACTGCAAATCCATCCTTATTGGCTTACCTTTACATAGGCTGTCCCCTCTTCAATCCATCATGAATGCTGCTGCCAGACTCATCCACCATATTAGCTGTTCAGTGCCTGCTACCCTTCTGTGACGATCCCTCCACTGGCTTTCACTCATCCAACAAAATAAATTCAATATGCTAACAACAACTTACAAAGCCATCCACAACTTGGCCCCAGCTACATCACTTACCTACTTTCAAAATACCAACTTAATAATTCTCTTCATTACTCCCAATAATTCCTGCTTTCTAGCTCCCTTGTCACCTCCTTCCATGCTTGCTTCCAGGACTTCTCCCAAGCCTCTCCCATCATGTGGAACTCCCTAACCCAATCTGTCTATCTCCTACTCTGTCCACTTTTAGAAGATCTCTAAAAACCCTTCTCTTCATGCCTACCCTGCCCCCACCTAGCAACTGTACTTTTATTTTCTCTATCTGCTCATCCCTCACAGCTATTACCATTTGTATCTCGTCACCCTCCCTTTCAGATTGTAAGCTCTAATGAACATGACCCTCTGAATCCTACTGTATTGAATTGTATTGTAACTGTGCTGTCTGCCCTCATGTTGTAAAGCACTGCATAAACTGTTAGAGCTATAAAACTCCTTATTATTATTAATAATAATAATAATAATAATAATAAATCTCAAGCATGAACATACTGCAAGTCCAGTTTGGGGTAGAAGTCAATTATCCTAATGGTATGTCTTTTTATTTAAAAGAAATCAACACACAAAATCAGACTCTGCTGAAAATGTTTTTGGTGAGAATCAACTCAGGACCCAGAGGTCCTTGCAAGGCAAGAGTGAGAACCCCTTGGAACAAAGCATAGAAATACCTTTTTCTGTACAATTAGTTCATAACATTAGGTTATGAACATAAACGGATATAAGTCAATATTAAACCAAAGGCCTGCCCACTTGTTCCAAGACACTTATCAGATCTATAAAGTGATACTAAAGGATTACATTGAAGAAACAAATCAAAGATGCCATACTAACCTGGTCTGTGCAAAGGTTTTGCATAATGCAGCCACCAATCCTCCTCTTCTTTTGTCCCCACAGGCATTCCTGACCCCTCCCTCCTGCTGAGTGCCCCCTTTTATTATTATTATCATTATTATTATTATTATTATTATTATGCTGGATTTATATAGTGCTTCCAAGTCACCTTTGTTTGTATATAAGACACATACAGTGTGGGAGAGCTGCATGAAGGTAAAAAAACCTTCAGTCTTTAGAACCACTTTAACAAAAAGTATGTGCCTAATCAGGGCAGCCTATGGTTATCTGGACAATATTAGGAAGTATATGATACTTTATATATTCCCCATAAATTGGCAAGTGTGATTTTCTATATAATTGTTAGCATCGAACATGACACATTTTTTTTTCTTTATTTGGTATCACAGACATTCTTTAATTTCCTCCAGAGGGTGTTCAGAAAGCGATCCAGTGTATTCAGCATATACAGTATTGTTGTCATTGACAACTCTCAGCTAACTGCTTAGTCTTTGTTAACTGAAGCAGATATGAATACGTGCTTTATTAGTGGACACCAAGTTATGTCTTATATGACTAGTGTTTGATGTTTGATGATTAGGGAAGGTGTAGAAAGCCATTTAAGTGATTGGCTTAGACCTGCAAACATCAGCAGTTCTCAGCAACTCAAAAGCAGTAAATGTGACATTTACCAAATATTCTTTGCATGAAAATCTTACTGGTGTTTTAAATTACACCCTGTAAACAGGGCCCAATTCAACTATGCTGAGAGCTGCTAATGCAGACACTCACAATTGGGAAAAAGGTCTGTACCAAACATGCTAAGCGTGGTATCTCCCCCCTAAGATGGATAGCTCAGGGGTGTATAGTTTTGGTCGCTATATAAGTTCATCAGGAGATGTCCATAAACATTGATAAGCACAAAGCAAAAAAAATATGTTTGAAAGAGAAAAAAGCACTTCAACAGCATCTGCAGCTTCTCCATGTAGAATTTGGGGTAATTCCAACTAAAGACCAAGTAAAAACAAAGACAAAAGGAAGAAGAGGAGAAAGCAGCACTGTCTAAGTATAGTATGTGTGAATACCATGAAAAAGTGAAGCAACAAGGTAATGCATTCACATAGAAATAGTTGGGCACTGCATTTCTATTGAAAATCTGTGGGATATCCAGCAGGGTGCAGTCTCTCGTATGTCTCCAATGGGCAGGTTATAAAACAAAGAGCACAACACTCTCAGTGTATACATGCTGCTAGCGGGCGGTAAAGCTAGGCCAGGTGATGTACTGGTACATTGCTTGGCACATGTGGACTAGAGAACCTCCTGGGACCTGTAGCGGCACGATCCTGTGACCACTGGCAATTTTGGGTACCTAATTTTATATCTTCCACATGGAATACTGTTATTTGTTTACTTATCTTGGAATAATAAAATACTACACTATATGCAAATCCTTTGGCTCCTGTGGTTGAGCAATCTTCCCAGATTTAAGGAGACACACACCACCGGTACTGGGAGGATGCTGGATTAACCCCTAAACTGCCCAACTACATCTGCACCCAGATGTGACAGATTGTAACCAATGTCTGTATACATCAGAGTTCTGGTGAGTGCGCACCCATAAGAAGTGGTGGATAATATTTTAAAGTCATATGCACCATTGCAGTTTTGGTACAGGAATATACAGTTTGAAGGAAGATTCCTGCTGAATTTTTATACGCTTACAAGAACATATGATTATTATGGACATATTGTCACTTATCGCACATATTGCACATTAGCACTATAATCCCTGATTGTGTATGCTATATGAGTACATTATGCTGATTGATAACATATGGAGATTTATTGATTGCACTTTGCATTAATAGCACTTTTATTTATACTGAGCACTTTCCACTGATAATAGCACTTTATTTGTACTGTGCACTGTCTACAGATAGAGACAATACGTTACTTATGTAAGTGCTGCACTTTATTTGATTTTCTAAATACAACTAAAGGGCTGTCACAGGTTCTCATAATGAGAGTCTACCTATGCCCACCATTTCTGCCAAGCTCCGCCATATTTTAGAAGACATAAAATAACTTATATAAATGAAACAGGATCTAAGGATGGAGGATGGATGGATGTCTGATAGCTGACTAATTGTATGCATACAATCTTGATCTTGAAAGTTTAAGTTCACTTTTACTTACCTTTTTTTCCTATATAATCAATTGTCTTGCTTTTGTACCTGCTTTATTTATAATTTTTTTGTTGGGGGGGGCTGATTTCTGTTTTTTAAAAGCTAATTTTCTACTTATGATTCCACTGCAGTGTCAGCGGCCTTCCAATTGTAGTATGCATGTTATTCCTAGGGATAAGTATGCCTGCATGCAAGCTACAAATCATATGGGCCATTGTGTCCAACCATGCTGTGGAGGGAGGTCCTTTCTCTAGTGAGTAATCAGCTAAGCTTACTCTTTATAATCATGCTAACACAAAACTGTAGTCTGGATGTTGTCAGGGGAAGTGTGTGAACTGCTTCTGCTACAACCCAAGTCCAACAGGCAGGGCGGCACTCCTGATTTACTATGTGATGTCACACACAAGAAACTTTGGCTTGCTTTGAAGTAGGCAAACTGGCATAAAAGAAAGGTGAGACAGTGGATTTCTACCTTTTCATGTATCCTGAGCTCTTTAAAAGGTTTTACAGGAGGGTTCAAATGAATGTGAAAATACAGATACATGGCTTTTAGAGATTGTGCAAGATATACAGTATGATACAGCAACATACATTGCAAGTTCCCACTAGGGTCTGTATTTCAAAGAGAATTGGGTGCAATAAGACCCTGACAGGTCCAACAGAAATTATTGTTTTTTTTAATTATTATTAATAAATAAACAAATATAAATTATGAATATCAAAACAGGTTTTGTTTAAAAACAACTGTATGTATGCTGGAATTTCTCTTTATGATAATTTATTGTAAATTGCTATTACTACTTATTACTACTAATAAATCATCACTAATTGATCTAAATAAGTGCATGATAATCTACAGAGAATAAATAATTCAGGAAATCTGATTCAGGATGTGTATCATTCTATACAGAGGGAACAAATTGCCATGCAAATATTAAAGTGTATTTATTTTTCACTTTTGGTATAGTGGAGAAGAGTTCAAACCCCGTTCAGGTTTCTATTGCAGTCTGTTTCCTCACTGGGGAAATTTACTCATACTTTTTATCCTGAAGACCATTGGACTGAAAGTGAGAATAAAATCCAAATTTTGAGTTGTCTCTACAACTGGAAAATGAGGAAAATATTACAATGGTGACATCAGTTCCAATAACAAGAGATGATCTCCCTTTTGTTGGAGAAATCTCCTCTTCCACGTCCTGTTATGTATTAAGACATAAAGTAAAAGGACTACCTCCATAAAGGCATACAGACAGCAAAAACAATAAAATGACAAAAGTTATAATAATTTCATACACTATCCAAATTTAAAAGAAATGTTTTTTGGATGAATGCTAAAGACAATAAAATAGTGATTTCAGATTTTCAGATTTTTCAGATGATTGTATTAATTTATTCAGTTATTTAAACTCATAATTTTGTAAACATATAAAAGTCTTGTAGCTCTGTGTGCTTAAAGTGCAAGTGTACGAAAAAAATGAAGTAAATGGAAGCAGCCAGTAAAACCATATAACTAGTAGTCAGTAAAGAAGCAACTCTTATTTAATCTTTCTTTTTGATGTGTTTCTCTTAGTAGCATATAGTAGCTAGGTAGTAAATATTGATCCACAGGAAATCAAATAAATTTCAAGTTTAAAATCTATATTTTTAGTGATGAATTAAGTAGAACAGAAATATAAGTGCATCTTTTTTTTCAGAGTGGTAAGTTTGCAAACAGCATTTTTCTTCCTTTCACCTCTCAGATTTTACAATTGAGGAACAAATTCCATTTGCGCTTTCCAAGCCTCCAAATGGGATCTCTTAAGTGTCTGTCGAGTTTGGTATCTGAGAATGATGAACCGCCTGTATAAAGATGTTACCTGTCTAGAGATACAGCTGCTTGTACAAGGCACGGGAAAGGAAATTGCAGAGATCACAGGCAATAGCTGATCAATAGATAAAGCAAATCTAGCCGTGTTTCTTTTTCTTTGATTGATGCTCTCACTGTAGGGGCAAAGGGGAGAAGACAAACAAAAATGATTGGAAAGGAAGAAAATTAAAGGGACATTGCGGTTGCTTTGATTCTATTCAATTTTTTGCTGAGATACACAATTACAAATTTACCTATTAATGCTTAAAGGGTTACCTACCTATTAATGTTTAGAGAGTTACCTATGTTCACATACTTCCAAGAGAAAACCTGCTACAGATTTTGACTTGAAAAAGATTTTTTTACTAGACAAAGGGTCAGATTTGACATTTTGTTTTTAATTTTAGCCTGATGTTGGGAGAGTCTTGTTTAAAAACATAAAACATTGACAAACATATTGAGTGGTTTAGAAATGTCTTAGCTCAATGTCATCCAAACCACCATGAGATAACCATAATTTATAAATCATGCCAACAATGAGGTCCTACGGGGTTCTAAAAGGGTTTTTTGGAGGAATAAAATATTTTTTTTCTCTCACATCCAAATGAATCCACAATCTAGATTTGAGGTAGCGCTGTGTAAACCAAAGAATTAAAACATCAATAAATTAGTTATTAATAAACCAAATAATATATATATCAATCATCAATACTTAAATATATAACAACATGCTCCTTTTAAAATAAATGTGATACACTCCTAGATTGTAAGCTCGAAAGAGCAGAGCCCTCAATCAACTCATGTTTTGTATTGTATTGGTATTATTCTGTCACATGTTCTGTCCCCCTCTGTAATGTACAGCGCTGAGCGAACTATTGGCGCTTTATAAATACTGTATAATAATAATAATAATAATAAGTGCTCAGTTGTCCATCACACCAGTGTAATAATAGTTAAAGCAATTAAAATAATCCATCCATGTGAAGAAAATCATGCGATCCATTTCAAATCATCAAGTGATATGTGCAACCCTTCTTCTCTCTCTTGCACTCACCGACTCCAATCGGTTATCAAAAAAGGAAAGGAAGGCTAATAGTGTAATTCCATTAAATCAAATTTTATTTAACAATTCCTTAAAATAGCTCATCCATTATATCACAGAAGAATATAAAGAGCCCTCAGTGTGCCGGTTGCATGGCGTCTCACCCAGTCCCCTTGCTCACTGACAGCGACACATCACTTCCATTGGGGGTCTATCATCACTTCCAGTTGCCGTGCAGTCTGACCCTGGCTAGTTTCATCTAACTTTTTTAAAGGTTTTTTTATGCAGAGTTCCATATTCATTGCATTTTTCTGACTTGTACACATATATAAATCAATAAATAACCAATATGTGTTTCCTACAAACCAAATTTAAATATAAAGCTGCTTGTTAACAAGCTTAAAAAGCCAGAAAACATATGAACCAAAAAATACTGCACTCTCTAAGTCCCTTATAGTTAAATTGACTGTGCTGAACCAGTTCCCAACACAAACTATGTGCAGTATACTAAATATACACAAATAATGAAGTGAATCGATAATCTCAAATGCCTGATACCTATACAAATTATGTGAAAAATAAATAGTGTAAATATCTTAAATGATCATAAGCAAATATCCGACTTTCATATTCCCAGAGTGCGCATTAAAGACACCCAAGAAATAAGTGCTCTTTCTCTCTTCCCAAGAAGGACAACACACCGCACTCACCAAAAATATATGACATCTTTTCTCAGAGAAGGTCAAATGTGCTTGAAATATCACAAATGGATCTTATCCTCCCGTTTAGTCGGCTTACATATATGAACGACATCAGATGATTGCACAAATCTTGGTGAAACGCAGGTGGAACGCAAACCGGCGTTCCTGCTTCCTTTCTGGTGATATTACATGCTTGAATGATTTTAATAGATGTAAGTGCAATTTTAAAGCAGTTTTACTATAGATAACGTTTACTACACTATGAGAGGTTCTCTCTTTCCCTTTGTGAAGGAAATTATTGCATTGAGGCTTCATGTACACAAGCAATTCCTAAACTCGAGTTTAGGAGCTTTTGGCATTTTTTTGCCAAAGCTCCTAAACTCAACTCCATAAAAGCCTGTGGGGTTTATTTACTAAAGCTTGTTCACTCAGAATCATGTGCACTTCTACATGGAAAACAATCAGCTTCCAAGTTTCATCACTATAGCTTAATTGAACAAGATGAGGTTAGAAGCTGATTGGCTACCATGCACAGCTGCACCAGATTCTGAGTGAAGCAGCTTTAGTAAATCACCCCCTATGTGTCCATGTACACATAGGCTTTTACCAGAGTTTAGGAGCTGCCACATTTAGGTGAGGTTAAACCTCCCTCTCCTGAACGAGGAAGAATTGCGTTCAGGATAGGACCGTAGGAAAATGCAAAATGTACCAAAACTGCAACAACTGTGGTACCGCATTTTTGCCATGATTTGTGGTTTCCCACGACCGGCAGTCAGGGTAGGCTCGTCTACATGAAGCCTTAGAGTCTCTTGCTGCACAAAATGTTTGAGGTGCATATTAGAGGAAAAAACAAAGGTAGGCTGTTTAACATAAATGGAATAACTTGGTGCACAGTGTTCCTTGAAGATGCCTTACAATATTTTTCCTTTAAAAGACAAGAAAAATATCCCATTCCTTTTCACTTCTCCATGTGAAGAGATTGGTGATGCAGACAAGAACAACTGCTGGTTTCAATGGGTAAAACTCCTATGCTATATCTACAAACCCACAAGCCAGTGTGTGTCCTTTTCAAGATGAAACACAACCAGATACCACTATTTCATGGAATAATGATTATGTTTTGGCTTGCCAGAAACCATGACACTAAAACAGAAAAAGTACTTTTTGTTTTCAAATTGTTTTCAGTTCAGGATATACACTCAATGAGCTAAAACAATAAATTCAGCAAAGTAGAGTAGGAATTTAATAGCCCACTGTTTAACTATTGAAAGAAGATCCTATAAGCATGCATTTCCATAGTAGTTAACTTTCAATGCCATCTCTAACCTTTGTTTTCTCTAATCTTAGAGCACTAAGGTGAGCTCACTTTATCCCTTTTACATATTGCTGCCACTGCAGGATGGAAGCAGATCTCCTACCATATTGGACAAATACACACTCTGTAAGGGAATCATGTAGCAGCACCTGGGCTGCCTGTATTGACCTGTCCCATTCTGCTAACTAATCGGTTACTGCAGTTAGTCTATAGGTGAAGTCTGCATTACATTTTACTGAGCAGGATGAAATGTTCTAAATTACTTATTTTCCCAAACACTACACCAACCTAAATGAGTATTAAAATCATATTAATTACATTAAGTATTAATAAAGCATTAATCGTTGACTCAAAATGCTGTTGACATTTTTTTCTTACTTTGAAAATGTGAACATATCCTCAGTCCATCCCTTTAGCTGCAGCTGCTGTTTTTACCTCTATTTTTGCTTAATTTCCAGCTATTAACAGCCATGGGAAGGAAAGGGGAGTAGGGGTTAATGCATATCAGCTTTCTGCTAATTGAAGAACTACATCTCCCATGTGAAAAAGCACATCCCTGGGCACCCTTTAAATGTGCATGTTCCAGGGAAGGCGCTAGTCACTGGCTGGTGTAAAGTTTAGTTAAGCAGTTTGCTCATCAGGTGCTTGATTACGTTCTATAATACCTGCTTCTGGAGCAGTAATCAAGAAGCTGAAGAGCAAAACTAAATTCAGCAGCCCCTCATGGCAAGCATTAAAATAAAGTAATGCCAGGGTTTTGTTCTTCAACTCTGAATCATCACCCAACATTACACTTGTGGTCTCTGCTCTCAGTGCATTTGAATGAGCTGGCTACAAAATGAAAGATCGAGTAAAGAGAAGTATATAGGAAATTATTGAAGGTGGGGATCTCTGGAACAGTTTCAAGGTATTTAAGGGGACTAAATATTCAGAATTTTAAAGAAACAGGATGGGACCTTTGAAAGTTGAAGCTTGAAAGATATATATCATTTTTGCTTTTTGACTTTTTTTAATTAGAAGAAGCGCAATTTTCAAATACAGAATTCATTTTAAGATAAGGGGTAGCATTTTGCTGCATAGATAGCTTGGCAAAAATTAGAATAAAATACATATTTTCAATTTATTTTTGATACAAACGTCATTGAAGATAACAGGATGATAGTATAAAGATATTCTGGGAAACTAACTGAGAAATAAAAGGGAGAGAAATGTTTGTCCTTGTAAAAACAATTAGTAAGACCTCATCTTAAATATTAATTTCAGTTTTGGGCAGTTCACAAATAGGGTGCTGTGGAGCTGCAGAGTACAGAAAAGGGAAGATAAATTATTAAGGGGCATGAGGACCTCTGCTATGATGAAAGATTAACTGAACTCAATAGGGTTAATTATTAAAACAAGAGAGTGCAAAATCTGGTGCAGCTCTGCATAGAAACCAATTGGCTTCCAGGTTTAATTGTCAAAGCTTAAGTGAACAAGCTGAAGTTAGAAGTGAATTGGCTACCAGGCACAGCTGCACCAGATTTTGCACTCTGCAGTTTTAGTAAATCAACCCCAATGTATTTGGCTTGAGAAGAGGCATTTATAGAGGAGTGTGATCACCTTGTATAAAGACAGTACATAATAAATGGTAGAAGTATTTGCAAATGATAAGAGCATTCTTGGCACCTGAAGGGAAAGAAGCTTTACCCCCCCCCCCAAAGTGCAGCTTAGAGCTGGTATAATGAGCAGACTTCCACAGGTACTAGTTGTAACTGGCTCTGTAACTGGCCATTGATATTTGCGAAAACCATAACACCATAGATTGTTGATCCATGGATTATATTATTACCTTAATGCAATGGTTCCTGATTTCAGTCCTCAAGTATCCACTACAGGTCATGCTTTGGGAATCTACTTTGGGTAAAATAGCTGCCATAAAAGCAAGCCTCAAACATTGATTTAAAGCACATGTGCAAGGTGAAGGAAATCCTGAAAACATGCTCTGTCGGAGGTACTTGAGAGCTGAGTTTTGGATCCATCGCCTTAGTAGTTTGGGAAGGATTCTGTTTTGTGGCTACTTGGACAGTGCCTTAGGGTATAACTTTCAACTTGAATAACTATGGAAACAAATAAGTACACAACACAAAAATCCCCTTACTGACATCAGCCACCATCTACACTATAAATTATAATTGCCAACTTTCTCCACCTCATTTGCACATACTACTTCTACTTGTGATCACATTCTAAATGTCACGTTTCTCCACACAACCCTTCTCTCTCCTTGGAGCTGTAACTTCCTTACAATTGGCAGACAATCTTGTAAGTATAGTGAAGACTGACATATTGAGTAGAGATGAGCGAATTATTCAAAAATTCGGTTCGGCTGATTCACCGAATTCGCGGAATAAATTCGCTTCGAGCCGAATATATTCGCTGCGAATTTAACGTATAAAAAGGGTGTTTCTAGGCTTCAGAGAGCCTTTATATTAGTGCAGAACACTGTACCTTTAATTTAAATGCCCTTGGAGTCTGCTGGGGAAGAGAAATAATACTGTGAGTCAGTATGACATGCAGATGAGTGCCGTCGATCTTAGAATCACCGCACACTTCACTCATTTGGGCAGTCACGGGGCCAAAACCAGAGTGTGGAGCCACAGTGTGGCGGTGGAGGCAGCAGCAATGGGAGGCCATACAGCACCCTATGACAAAATGGAACCCACCAGCAGTGTGAGGAGACATTGTGGGCCATTTGTGCCAAGGAATGCGAGGGACTCCCTGCCTCCATCTCCACAGCATACTGCCACGGTGCGTCTGGGTCCTCTGTCTCCTCCTCCTCCTCTACCAGATGCTCCTGCTCCTCCACTCCTGTCCGCTGAGTGGAAAAACCACCCATTTCACTCAATAATTCCTGAGCACCAATGTCCTCCTCTACCTCCTCCTCTTCTTCCTGTCCTGCCCCCACAGGGGTCATGTGGCGTTGAGATCTGTGCGCCACGTCTACCGCACCCTGACCAGCCATTGTTAACAGCATTTGTTCCAGGACGTGCAACAGAGGAATGACGTCGTTCATCCTATAGTCCTGCCGACTCACGAATAGCGTGGCCTCCTCAAAGGGCCTCAGCAAGCGGCAGGTGTCACGCATGAGCTGCCAATGGCTGACATCTAAGTTACACAGGGGAGTACCTTTATCCGCTTGTAACATCAGGAAATCGGTGATGGCCTTTCGCTGTTCGTAAAGGCGGTCTAACATATGTAGGGTTGAATTCCACCTTGTTGCAACGTCGCAGATCAGGCGATGCTGTGGAATTCCGTTCTGCCGCTGCAGCTCAAGGAGGGTGTGCTTTGCGGTGTAGGAATGGCTGAAATGCATGCAAAGTTTACGTGACATTTTAAGGATGTCTTGCAGTGGGTTGGTGGATTTTAGGAACCGCTTGACAACCAGATTGAACACGTGAGCCATGCATGGCGCATGGCACAACCTTCCTTGACGCAGAGCAGACACCATGTTCTTTCCGTTGTCGGTCAACATGGTTCCGATTTTCAGTTTGCGCGGAGACAGCCATCTGTCGATTTCTCTGTTCATTACACTCAGAAGTTCCTCCCCTGTGTGACTACGTTCGCCAAGGCATACCAGGTGCAGCACAGCGTGACACCGTTGCGCCCTGCACATGTGATATGCCGGTCGGGTAATGGGACTTGGCACGGGGGTGGCGGCTGAGGACACGGCGGAAGAAGAGGTGGTAGAGGCGGACATCTTTGCTGGACCAAGGACGTGCAAACGTGGAGGCAAAAGCGGCATGACCTGTCCAAGTTGCTGGTGCGGCTGTGCCGGCACCACGTTCACCCAGTGGGCCGTAAATGACATGTACTGTCCCTGACCGTAGTTACAGCTCCACACGTCGGCGCTGCCGTGCACTTTGGCAGAGACCGACATGCTCAAAGACTGGCCCACCATCTCTTCTACATGTGAATGCAGGGCTGGCACTGCCTTTTTGGCGAAGAAATGCCGGCTTGGCACTCTCCACCGCGGCTCGGCACAAGCCATCATTTCTCGGAAAGGTGCTGAGTCCACCACTTGGAAAGGGAGGGACTGCAGCACCAGCAACTTGGACAGGAGGACGTTCAGCTTCTGCACCGTCGGGTGCGTGCTCGCAAACTGTTGTCTCTTGGAAACGGATTCCAAGAAAGACTGCTGACGGAATCCGTGAAGAGGAGTAGCAGGAGAAGGAGCATCTGAACGAGTGGAAGATGCCAACGAGCGACAACTCCCCTCAGCAGAGGTGTTGGAGCCTTGACTGGCTGATAGAGGGCGATTGACGTCGGGTGACGGAGCAAGTAACGGAGCGGGTGATGGAGCGGGGGCTGGGGCAGGCAGAACCGCCGTATCTTTATCACGGTTTTCCCAGGCCACCGAATGGCGACGCTGCATATGCTGACGCAACGCTGTAGTCCCAACATTGGCCCCCTGGCCACGCTTGACTTTCTGGCCACATAGTCGACATACGGCTACGTTTACTTCCTTGGGCGGCTTGACGAAAAATTGCCACACCGCCGAGTAGGAAACTTTGCCCCCGCTACTCCTCACTGGCTGACTGCTACTTCCTCCGTGCACACCGGCACCACTACTGGCCATGGTGGTAGGCTGCAGTGGAGCTGGTGCTCTACTCCATGGCCGTTTGGCTCCACTGACACTGCTGCGACCCTGCTGCTGTCTCCTGGGCAACCCACCGACTGTTTTGCTCGCTGGCAAGCTGGCACCCTCTTCTCCTGATGATGCGGAAGCAATAGCCTGATGACGACGAGGCTGCCAAGTGCGATCAGCCTCATCATCATCAATTAGGGTCTCCGCCTCACTACTAGCCCCCTCGGCTGCGTGTGGGTCAGGAGACAGACCTGTCTCTAGACCGGCTACCGAGCCACTCTCCTCGCCAGTACTTCTTCGCCTGGCTGCTGAAGAGGCGGATGTCTCCCCCCGTTCCTGACCGCCCTCTGTTAGCTCTTCCTCACTGTACAGTGGGGCTGAGCCCACAGCATGCGATACTTCGCTTGGTGAGGGAACACCAAAGGACAGGGGCAGGTCGAGGACACGTGATTTCAGTGGGCTTGCTCCCGGGCCATGCCAACTAACGGTTGTGTCTGACGTACCCACCGACCGTTGGCTGTAGGTGTCAGAGGTGACCTGGGAAGAGGAAGACGACCGAGTCAACCAATCGATGACGGCAGGGTTGTCGGTGGAGACACGACCGCTGGATGACACCGGGAGCACTGGCCTCTGGCTGCGACTAGTGCTGCCTCGACCCCTTCCTCTGCTGCCACGTCTGCTCGCTCCTGAAACATTGCCTCCTCTGCTACTCCTCTGCGTGTTGTCTGACATACTCTTTAATTCAATAAGCACCCCAAAAATAAAACCGGATTTAACTCTTTGAACGTACAATAGTGGTTGTGAAGCAGAAAATCAGTTTATTGTACACAATCGGTCAATTGCAGCTTGCCGTTGGCTGTAAACTGTACGTTTATGTCACTGAAATGCACTAATCACCCAAAAAATATTACCGCCAGCCGGCGTGTAAATGGATTTAACTCTTTGAACGTACAATAGTGGTTGTGAAGCAGAAAGTCAGTTTATTGTACACAATCGGTCAATTGCAGCTTGCCGTTGGCTGGAAACAGTACGTTTCTGTCACTGGAATGCACTAATCACCCAAAAAATATTACCGCCAGCCGGCGTGTAAATGGATTTAACTCTTTGAACGTACAATAGTGGTTGTGAAGCAGAAAGTCAGTTTATTTAGCACAATCGGTCAATTGCAGCTTGCCGTTGGCTGGAAACTGTACGTTTATGTCACTGGAATGCACTAATCACCCAAAAAATATTACCGCCACCCGGCGTGTAAATGGATCTAACTCTTTGAACGTACAATAGTGGTTGTGAAGCAGAAAGTCAGTTTATTTAGCACAATCGGTCAATTGCAGCTTGCCGTTGGCTGGAAACTGTACGTTTATGTCACTGGAATGCACTAATCACCCAAAAAATATTACCGCCACCCGGCGTGTAAATGGATCTAACTCTTTGAACGTACAATAGTGGTTGTGAAGCAGAAAGTCAGTTTATTGTACACAATCGGTCAATTGCAGCTTGCCGTTGGCTGGAAACTGTACGTTTATGTCACTGGAATGCACTAATCACCCAAAAAATATTACCGCCAGCCGGCGTGTAAATGGATTTAACTCTTTGAACGTACAATAGTGGTTGTGAAGCAGAAAGTCAGTTTATTTAGCACAATCAGTCAATTGCAGCTTGCCGTTGGCTGGAAACTGTACGTTTATGTCACTGGAATGCACCAATCACCCAAAAAATATTACCGCCACCCGGCGTGTAAATGGATCTAACTCTTTGAACGTACAATAGTGGTTGTGAAGCAGAAAGTCAGTTTATTGTACACAATCGGTCAATTGCAGCTTGCCGTTGGCTGGAAACTGTACGTTTGTGTCACTGGAATGCACTAATCACCCAAAAAATATTACCGCCAGCCGGCGTGTAAATGGATTTAACTCTTTGAACGTACAATAGTGGTTGTGAAGCAGAAAGTCAGTTTATTTTGCACAATCGGCAAACTGCAGCACCAACTGTGCACGACAGCCACCAAAAAAAAAAAAGGGTGTATGTCACTTTAAATTTTCGATTCTTTGATAGCTGTGGCCCTAAGTAACGATTCTGTGTCCCTGAGTAACGATTCTGTGTCCCTGAGTAACGATTCTGTGGCCCTAAAGTCTCTGTGGCCCTAACTCTGTCCCTTAATACACACAGGTCTGTCTCTCTTGAATGACCGGAGGCTAATGGAGAATTCTAAGATGGCCGTGATTTATAGCTCCACCATTACACAGTGCTGGCTGGCTGCTGATTGGCTAATGCGATCACATGTCATGAATGCATTATGGGTCAGCGCGCCTTGTCTGCGCGCCTTCCTAGAGATCCCCGCCCCATCTTCTCTGTCCATTTTCTCCGTCGCCACACATGTCGCCGCCATTTTTGGGAAAATTCGATTCGTGCATCCGAATTTTGCTAATCTTCGGATTCGTCGCGAATAGAATTTTTCCAAATCTTCGGAACGAATTCCACTTCGTCATGTTCGATTCGCTCATCTCTAATATTGAGCTCATAGGCAGATCATTTGCAAGAGCTGAGTGTGAATACTAATAGGCAATGCCCCATCAGAAGACTTTTAACTATGGATACATTTTTGTAAATTAACAAACAGAGTATCTTGCAAACATGGATGCTATAGTGTAAAGTATAGTGTGAAGTAAGAGTAATCCGCCTGGCTGCAATAATTTACTGGACATAAAATTGCCAAGGATCAGCATCTCTACACTTTATAGTGTTGCATTTCTTAGTGTGCTCACATGCAGAGAATACATAAGGAAAGCTTCTGATGGGTTCTGCAATTATCTTTGCATAAAGGATGTGCCTTTCTATTGCATAGATTGCAGACACACATATGGCTTGAAGCACATTCAGGGGGCTATGGGGAAGCCCACCATGTTTGCTAGTGTGTCTGTTGGGGAGTATCACCTTCTTTACTAGCTATGAGGTCCATTGTCATCTAGATATAAAGTGATGGGAATCTAAAGAAGGTTTTAGTTGTCACCAAAATCTCAGAACGTCAACCAGCGTTGAAGAAATATCTTCCAAAGAGGACACCAGTCCCAGGGACAACTGTCTAATGGGGTTCCCTAGCAGAGATTCCCCCTAGCTTCCTGTTGCATCTTTGGGAAAGTAAAGGAAGGGAAACCTCTGAAACCAGACACAGACAGCCAAGAAAAAAACTGAGAGGGGTTTGAACTCTTCCCTACTTCTCTACTCTATTCAAAGCAAAAAATAAAAATGGGTATACATACAACTTACTCAGAGGATTCTGGAATGCTCCTGGGCTGCTCTGTCTAAAAAATCTACAGTATCTTCAGCTGTGTTCTTTCTGCAGTCTGCTGGTGAATTGTTTAAACTTTTGTCCGTTCTAGATGAACCATATATCCATAAAGTAGATAAAATTCCATGCCATCTGCTGGCACTCAGTTGCTTCTCTCCCATGCCCTTTACTCTATTTCACCATTATTTTTGGACAAGAGAAGCAAACTCATAATTTGACAATTAAAGCACCCCTTTAAGTTTAATCCCTTCTGTTGCTATGTCATAGATGACGTCAGTGCCCATATAAATTACAGGTGTGGGTGTGGCGTATGGGGGAAGGACACCACAAAGATGTAGACCTACATTGAACTGATCTAGAGGGCCCTATGCAGGGCTGAATTCCCAGATGAGTTGATACATATCGTGTGAGGACTAACTGGATTTGCCCTGTGGTTAGTAGCTGGAATCTGGGAATAGATGTCATTAGGGACTGTGTCCAGCTGGGCAAAGCTATTCAAGGGATATTTGGAACAGAATGGTATACTAAGGACCTTGACACCTCTGACCCTTATCTGTGGGTCCTGCGACTCAGTATTGGATAGCATAAGGCTCAGGACTTAGTATATGGGAGGAAGTGGTCCCAACTCTGTGATGCTTCCTAGAGAAGGGAAGATGGCTGATATGAAATAAACATAAAGTTCCAGTAAAGTGTTGAAAATGCATCTGTATGTGGACATTCCTTTTTTTATAAGTGGTAGCCCTCTGGCCTGGGAATGTGTGGGTGGGTCTTTGGTTATAACAAACATATCCACAATGGCAGGTGAGTGATGCTCTATCCAAGAAGAATCGGGGTGGGACTGATGCAGTTGACACCAACATCTACCCAATCCAAGTCCTCTACATCAGTATGAGCAGCAAGTGACTAATTCTCATTCTACCACATGGCGGCACTGGTGCTTGTTTATTTTCATGTTTGTCTGTCCCAATCATGACCTATAACCTGTTTTTACCTGATTAACTATTTGGTATTTCCTCTTGATCCTATCTAAATACTTAAAAGATAACTAAAGGCAAAATGTTTTTTTTAGTGTGGATTAGAGTAGAGAGGGATTTAAAGACCTCTCTGCATTTTATTGCTGTCTGTGTCCCTGTTAGGGAGATTCACCCTCTCTATTTGACCTGTTTACCATTATCATTGAATATGAAAGTAAAAGAAACTCAAAATTTTGTGCTGTCCCCAGAAAAGTAATAGAGGGGAAATTTTCCAATGAGGACACTAGTTCTGTGAACCTGGGGACCCCCAAGGAACTTCCTTATTTTGTGGGGATTTTCTCTCACTTCCTGATTTGGCTATGACAAAACAGTAAATGAGAGAAACTGACAGAAGTTACAATCCTCCCTTACTCTATCCAAAATTAAAAGTAAACTTTTTGGTTATAGTTTCATTTTAACTTGTGCCAGACAGGAATTCCTAAGCATACAGAATACAGTGTGTGTTGTCAATATACACCATGAGGAAATCTAGTAAAAACCAGGCAAAGTGAAAAGCCTGTGCTTGTGTGAAAGTTTTCTGTCACTTGTCCATGAAACAATTGTTAGTCATTTTAGCATTCATGTTGAGTATACAGTAACTACCAACTGACATTAGCCCAACATACAACAACAGTATCAATATTCTCATTGTTTTAGAGAACAGCTTGTGTAAACGATTCCAACAGCATTTTGAGAAGTGTCCACTCAAACACTCAATGTAACCTGAGGTCTGCTTCTGATACAAACAAACACATTATTCTACGTCAGTCTGAGGAAATCAGAAAACACACACATACTGTATATACTGTGTATGTGTGTATATATATATATATATATATATATATATATATATATACTCACCAGCCACTTTATTAGGTACACCTTGCTAGTATCAGGTTGGACCCCATATACCTTCAGAACTGCCTTAATTCATCATGGCGTAGATTCAACAAGGTGTTGGAAACATTCCTCAGAGATGTTGGATCATATCAACATGAGTTACTGTTGTCTTTCTATCATCTCGAACCGGCCTGTCCATTCTCCTCTGACCTCTGACATCAACAAGGCATTTTCATCCACACCACTGCCGGATCTGCCGGTAGTGAGAGCACCTACAATATCTGTCTCACTGAAAGGCTATTTTAAATAAGGCTTAACTATTTTTGGAATGTTGTAAGTGTAATATTTTGGCTTATTAAAGTTGTTTACTTTTGGTAATACACGATTGGAGCGAATTTCTTTCTCTTTCTATGTAACTATGGAGAGGAATATATATTATGATACCATTCTTATCATGGGTGATTATTGGAGGAACCTCCTGGTCTTAACAATTTGGAGTCTATATAAAGTGGAAAAAAGGCTGTGTTCTGATGATCCTGATTTCTGGAATTTATGCAATAAGGCTCATTAAAGGCTATGTTCTGGTGAGTGCACACCTAAGAGGGGGTGTATGAAAGGCACAGCACGTGGTTTATTTATTTCTGCACTGGGAGTCACAGAGGATTCATATTGTGGAAGATTTGTTTTGGACTTTTTTTGGAATTTATTATTAATTACACTGGACTTATATTTTACGGTGTTTTGTGGGCACTATTGTATCATATATAATTTGCTTGTTTATTTTTTGGCACATATATTTTTATGTCACATATAATTTATGTCACTTAATATTTGTGTAAATGAGTTTGCACAGAGACCATCAAAAGGAATTAATGTGACACATATATATAACGCGCCGCTAATTATCACCAATATTAGGAGTGGTATTTTTTGGAATAAGTTTTACATAGTATTTAAAATGGCAGCTGATTGGATATAATATTGAATATTTAAAAGCATCAATTGGCGCGGTTTTAGTGATTAACGTACCTAATAAAGTGGCCAGTGAGTGTGTATATATACATATATGTGTATATATATAAAATAAGTATGCAGCGCTTATATATGTATAATAAAGTGATGGCCCTCTGAGGAAGTGTTTTGACACGAAACGCGTCAGGGAGGTGCCCCTGACCAGTGTGCATATACCGCAAGGCCATCCTGATTGGTTGACTTATCAGATCCGGATAAGCTTTCTTGGGGCTCATTATTTCCATGTGAGCCCGTTTTTGAAGGTTCCTGAGGATTTGGAAGATATATGGCTTCCCCTTTTCCCCTGCTGATGATGGCCCAGGTGGAATGCTTAAGAATACACCTAGACTGATGACATCTAGTGGCCGACTTGCTGATGACATCTGCCTGGTATCATAAGTCCAGAGCACCAGGAGCAGGTCTTAATTGCTGGTTAGTGCATTATTTGTACATTCACAACAACACAAGAGTCACGGTTTTCTTGATCATGGACTGTTGGAACACCTGCACTTAATCACTTTATTATAAGGACTGAGTTATCTAACATTTATTATATGTTATTGTGCATTATTTAATTATTCATTATTTAATTATTCATCTTTTCCATCACTTTATTATACATATATAAGCGCTGCATACTTATTTTATATTTCCATACTGGGTTGAAAGGTTGCCTTTATGCTAGCGGCTTTATACTTAATTATTGTTCCCAGCGCTCAATTACTACTCTTTCAAGATTAATGTGTGTATATATATATATATATATATATATATATATATACACACTATATTGCCAAACGTATTGGGAAACCCCTCTGAATCTGATTGGATTGGTTCCAATCACCTCCACGGCAACAGGTGTATAAAATCAAGCAACTAGGCATGCAGACTGCTTCTACAAACATTTGTGAAAGAATGGGTCACTCTCAGGAGCTCAGCGAATTCAAGCATGGTACCATGATAGGTTGCCACCTGTGCAATAAGTTCATGTGGAATTTCCTTGCTACTAAATATTCCACGGTCAACTGTTAGTGGTATTATAAGAAAGTGGAAGCAACTCGGAACAACAGCAACTCAACCACAAAGTGGTAGGCCATGTAAAATGACAGAGCGTGGATCAGCGCATGCTGAAGCGCACAGTTGCCAACTGTCTGCACTGCTGAGTCAGTATCTAAAGACCTCCAAACTTCACGTGGCCTTGAGATTAGCAGAACAGTGCATATTGTTGTGGGATGAATTAGAGTGGAGACTGTGAGCCAGGCCTTCTCTACCAACATCAGTGTCTGACCTCATAAATGCGCTTCTGGAAGAATGGTCAAACATTCCCATAGACACGCTCCTAAAGCTTGTGGACAGCCTTCCCAGAAGAGTTGAAGCTGTTATAGCTCCAAAGGGTGGACCAACTCAATATTGAAGCCTATGGACTAAGACTGGGATGCCATTAAAGTACATGTGCATGTAAAGGCCAGCGTTCCAATACTTTTGGCAATATAGAGTATAGATATCTCAGTGGCAATACACCCACCCACTGAAAGAACCCATGTATCCGTACGGACCTCAAAAAGTGGTTAAAAATTGGCCAAAGCCCATAATAAAGGTTTACTTTATCAAGAGACTTCATAACAAGTTTTACATATTTTTTTCTTTTTGGGGTCTGATTCCAAATATGGTCATGGAAAAAATTTCAAGATGAAGGGTTTTTTTAGATAGTAAAAATTTTATTTTAGTTACTATTACAGTGTACTTATTCTGGCACTCTGTTGTGGTGTGTTGAACAAATAGATCATTATGAATAAATGGGAACTGCACCATTTTTTTTAAATTCTCCCTTAGATGGTTAAATCCCTCACCCTCTTTTTGTTCATGGATTTCATAAAATTTTTATGTGTCCTGTGTGAGCTGGGGGTAGGTATCAGGTACAAAAGCTTCCTGAGGTGAGCACACTTTTAGGCACAGATACCAGTCCAGTGAGTTAGTGACAAACAGTGTGGTGTTTACTGATGCTATTTACAAGTCTATTTACAGATGCTGTACAGTGTTGCACGAAAGTAAAAAGAAAAAAAATGCTTCAAAACAAAATCTTAGCCATATCCTAATGCTTGTCATGTGCTCCACATGTGCACTTTTACAGCTTACACCAACCTTGCAGCTCTCCCAGACAAGACATGTCTGTTCCCCAGGTTTGAGAGCACTGAATGCAGATGAGTCTAAATTACCACAGGGGAGAAGAGTAAAACCTGAACTGGACCAAGGATAAGAGATCCCTTAACCTCCTCGGCGGTATGATTATTTCCGATTTTTTGTGCTGAAAGCGGTACCATTTTTTTGCATGGAAATATGTAGTTTTTTTTATTGTAGGCTGTAATTTTTAGGAATAACTCACTGAAATCTGTACGAACAAGAGTCTAGTAAACATCCCAGGTAGGATAAAATTTGAAACACGAAATCATAAATTATAATTTAATAAATAATCATAAAAAATAATAATATAATAATAATAAATGTAATTCAATAATATAATCAAATCAAAAACACTGAAATTTGAAATACAGAGGCAAATTCGCACATCGCTGAGCAAAGTCGCAAAATCGTTTTCAGTGTCTGATGACGAATTTCCCCACGAATCATTATCAGTAAATTCTGCAAGTGGTTCTGATTTACTATCTCTGTTCTCTAGCTGGTCTGCACACAAAATCACTTCCTCCCAGCTCCCCAGTCAGTCTCCAAATGGAGCAAACTTTGGCAAAGCTTAGCTGCGTGTGGAGTTTTATTTTGAAGTTTTATTTGAAGTTTTATTTTTGAGGGGGGCAAGGGGGGGTTAAAGTAGTTGGCCTTGTCTAGGGTGCAAAATAGTCTAGCACTGGCCCTGGCCACAACTGATTTAATATAAAATTCAGGCACACTAGCATCTTCTGGGTCAATCAAGGGCATGTATTTTACATTTCTTTTTCACAGGAATGAAGTATCCTCTTTTCATACAGTCCTTTGTTTCATAATACCAGTTGCTTGACTGCCCCACAGCAAACATAGCAGCAGCACTTTATAAACCCACTTTACAAACCAACTAGCAGTGCCTCGACTTTCAAACTCTCACCGATTGTCACTTGAATTCTTCTTACATTATATAACTGAGTATTTTCTCCATACATTCATAAAACATCTTTTATCCTGACTGAATGAGCAACAGGGTATGAGGCTTTTTTGTTCCCTTTCTTTAAAAGCACAGCTTTCAGGCTAAACTTTGAGTCTGTGATCAGTCAACATTCTTTTAAATTGTGTTTTGTTCAATGTCTCCATAAGACCAGTGCAATCAGAACACACATATAAGGAGCCATCCTTGCTGCAGCAGTCTATTACATTTCTCTTTCTGCAAACTAAAACATAGGCATCTTGATCCAATACTTTCCATTCTTGAAGACATGATTCAAAAAGCTTAGCTTGTTGTTTGGAAAGGCAGAGGCCCCAGGCAAGATTGTTCAGTTCATGTTGCTAAATGAGAGGTGGTTCACAGGCTCTCTAAAGGCTGTATATAGACTCAGAGACTATTGACACTGGTATATGCCTTCCCACATAGTTTCCATCTATTTCAGATAAATCCTCCCAGTTCCCTGGTGATATAAGTACTGGTAGATATTTGTCATATGGTAGAGGTTGAATAGTTTTAGTTTCCAAGTGACTGGTTGACTCGCACCAAATCATCAAAACATTAAAAAAGTGTGGACTCTTTCCTTCTTTTTCGTCACTCTACAGCATTCATGATTATTCCACTACGTGTCTGTTTTACTAGTACAGCATCCAAAATAGAAAGAATAGAATAAAAATTTGTTTTTTTTCACTTTCTTGTTATTTTAAAAAACTGTCCATTGGTTATAAAACATAGCAAAGTCATCAGCTGCCTTGCAATGGCAATGTCTGGGCTTTTGTTTTGTTGCTATATCCAGGAATGCCTCTAGATAAACCTGATCTCAACTTATGCATGGCTATACATACACTATATTGCCAAAAGTATTGGGACACCCCTCCAAATGATTGTATTCAGGTGTTCCAATCACCTCCATGGCCACAGGTGTATAACATCAAGCACCTAGGCATGCAGACTGCTTCTACAAACATTCTCAGGAGCTCAGTGAATTCAAGCGTCCATTCATGAAATTTTCTTGCTACTAAGTATTCCATGGTCAACTGTTAGTGGTATTATAACAAAGTGGAAGCAACTGGGAACAATAGCAACTCAGCCATGAAGTGGTAGGCCCTGTAAAATGACAGACCGGGTCAGCACATGCTGAAGCGCACAATGCACAGAAGTCGCCAACTGTCTTCAGAGTCAATAGCTAAAGACTTCCAAACTTCATGTGGCCTTGAGATTAGCACAACAGTGCATAGAGAGCTTCATGGAATGGGTTTCCATGGCCGAACACCTACATCCAAGCCTTACGCAATGCAATGCATCAGATGTAGTGGTGTAAAGCATGCCGCCACTGTACTCTAGAGCAGTGGAGATGTGTTCTCCGGAGTGACAAATCACGCTTCTCTGTCTGGCAATCCAATGGACTTGTCACGGTTTGGCAGTTTCCAGAAGAAAGGTACTTGCCTGACTGCAAAGTTTGGTGGAGGGAAGATTATAGTGTGGGGTTTTTTTTTCAGGAGTTGGGCTTGGCCCCTTAGTTCCAGTGCAGGGAACTCTTAAGGCATCAGCATACCAAGACATTTTGGACAATTTCATGCTTCCAACTTTGTGAGAACAGTTTGGGGATGGCACCTTCCTGTTCCAACATGACTGCACACCAGTGCACACAGCAAGGTCCATAAAGATATGAATGAGCAAGTTTGTTGTGGAGACTTGACTGGGTTGTATAGAGTCCTTTCCTCAACCCGATAAAACACCTTTGGGATGAATTAGAACGGAGACTGAGAGCCAGGCCTTCTCGTCCGACATCAGTGCCTGATGTCACAAATGCGCTTCTGGAAGAATGGTCAAACATTCCCATAGACACATTCCTAAACCTTGTAGACAGCCTTCCCAGAAGAGTTGAAGCTGTTGTAGCTGCAAAGGGTGGGCCAACTCAATACTGAACCCTATGGACTAACATTGGGTTGCCATTAAAGTTCATATGCGTATAAAGGCAGGCATCCTAATACTTTTGGCAATATAGTGTATGTTCTATAACTTGAAACACAGATAGTTTAGAGTTAGGAATAACACCTTTCAGTGTTGCCTTGATGCAGCATTGTGACTTTCACATTTATTTGCAAATTTATGCAACAAAACCTTTACTTTTAACCTGAGTAGTTGAAAGAATTTAATTGGATTTTCTTTCCAGCTACTTTGAAAGTGTGTCAGCATTGTGTATTGTTTTATATATGGCCCTTCCTCCTTTTTTTCCTAGTTTCAAGCGATCCGAGTGGCAGAGTGGAGAGGATATCTTAGCCCAGGAAATCCTTGCAACTTCCAATGTATTACATGACAAAATATGCTTTAGTAAGTTTTATGTATTCATTCATATTTTCTGATGTATGTTTCAGGTTTTTTGAATATACACCTACTTTATATTACGCCTCCATTCCATTCCATGGTAAGTAATCCGGAATTTGACATATGATCCGTAGTGGGATATTTATGTTATCCCCACTTGCTGGTACAATTTTTAAGGTGTTTACGTACACATAGTCTCTGGTTCCTAACTGTGTGAATAAATGCATTCATGCTCCCCTATATTTATTTTTTATGAGGTATATGGCCATCACACGGCAATCATGGCCCACATATCTATGTATATATACGTATATTCATAGCTTTATTAGAGCATACAAACCATTTTCAGAAATCTCTGTGAAGGATTATTTTGGATACTTGAATCTAGATGTACAATTTTTTAAAAAATGTTTTCCTGAATGTGTATATATTTTTAATTTCTTTTTAGCTCACTTCATGTATCTTATGTTATGCCATAGAGCGCAACTCATATAAGATACTAGTTTTAGATTACTTGTTTTTTATGATTTGATAAATTGTTACCAGTTAGAATTTCCCTGTAAACATTGGCCAGCCTAGAGTAGGGGCTGATCTTTTGGTTCTATCTCATCTGGAGCCCACAAAAGACAGACACCTCCTAGAGCCAATCGGGTCTGAGGAAGAAACAGAAGCTTCAAGTGCATTGCAAGTGTCCACATCTATGGAGTCACGTTGTCCCGCTGACGTCACTTCGAGTCCAAAGCTATCTTGCATTCCACGTTAGTCATCGCAGTGGTAGGCCGCTTCCTGATGCTCCACCACTCAGAGTACTATGGCCACTGGTCATCACTGGGGCCATACGGGAGACTTACCTAGATGTACAGATATGCCTGTCTACTTCACTTAATAGTGCGTTGCCAATTTGCATGTTTTTAATAAATTTGATTGATTTATTGCATTTAGTCTTGCACCTTTTTGTGTTTTTTTTATATGCTTACAGAGTCTTAGTTTCACTCTATAAAGGTGCTTCTGCTAATGCTGAAATATCGCTGGTCCAATTACTGTGTTAACATGATTTATTGGACTTTCCCATGAACTTTCTTTTTAGAAGGACTTGAGAAATGTCTATTTCTTCTGCGCTTGAATCTTGTTATTCAATCCTTGCAACTTAGCCTATTATAGTGGGGAGGGGCAGTCCCTGGGCAGGGAAATTAGGTGATGAGCAAGTATTTTAAATTTTCTCCCACTTTTTATCTTTAGTTCTTGCAATTTTGCCAGTCATACTGCACAAAGTAAAATATCACAAACATTTTTTTTATTTTAACTTGAAATCTGAGATCAGCACCTGAAATTGATAAGAACATAAAAAAAATTATATATTACAAGTCTTTGTAGTCATCGTATTAATTTCCCCATACCAGGACAATGGCTAATTTCATCATTTAATGGTCATATTATTTCAGAATGCAAAGTATTCCACAGACTCCCTATCTATTGTATGTGCATTTACCCCCTCAATGAAGAGTCTATCCCTTTGCTAGTGAATTTCAAGTCTGCTTTAAATCTCACATGCCTATAGTTAACTGAGAGTCTATATCCATTTTGTAAAATATTATTTTCCTGTAACCTACAATGCTTGCATAAGATTACAGTTTTCCATGTTTGACTACCAATATTCCACTTCCATGGCTTTCTGAAGCCTGATTTGGACTTTTCTGGTGTTTTTAATAAAAAGTTGAAATTATCAAATATTATCTCCCTTGTGGCAATGCTATAGAGGTTCTGACAGGTAATGCACTACTTGTTTACTCCACGTTGTTTTATAATACAGTATATATATATATATATTTATGTGTGTGTGTGTATATATATAGATATATATATATCTATAGATAGATAGATATTGTGCAAAAGCTACAAATAGGTGTGAAAAAATCTTGACGGCTTTCAAAAGTATATATTTTAATTGTTTAAAATTACCCATTGATCAGGTAATGCTGAGGACCAGGGGTTGGCCAAGGAAACTTAATGCAACAGAGGAAAGACACGTTGTCATACTTTTTTCCCTTCAATATCAGAAGATGTCCTGGAGTGCCATCTGCACAGAACTGTGGAACCCAGGTAAACCCACCTACTGCCCGGAGAAGTCTGGAAAGGAATTGGTTTTCATAGAAGAATTGGGGTCAAAAACTCATACCTCCGATGTGGAAAACAAAGCTAAGCGACTCAGCTATGCATGGAAACATAGGAACTGGGGTGCAGAAAAATTACAGGAGGTGCTCTGGACTTATGAGTCAAAATTTGAAATATTTGGCTGTAGCAGGAGACAGTTTGTTCATGGAAGGGCTGGAGAGTGGTACAATAATGAAGCATGGGGAAAGTTCCTTGCAAGTTTGGGGCTGCATTTCTGTAAATGGATTTGAAGATTTGGTCAAGATCAATAGTGTCCTCAATGTTGAAAAATACAGGCAGATACTTATCCATCATGCCATATCATCAGGCAGGAGTGTAATTGGTCCAGAATGTATTCTGCAGCAGGACAATGACCCCAAACATACAGCCAGTGTCATTAAAAACTACAGTACCTTTAGCATAAAGAACAAGGAGTCCTGAGGGTTTGGCCCCCATAGAACACTGATCGCAACATCATCGAGTCTGTCTGGGATTACATGAAGAGACAGAAGGTTTTGACGGAGCCTACATCCACAGATGATCTGTGATTAGTTCTTCCAGATGTTTGAAACAACCTACGTGCCAAATTCCTTCAAAAACTGTGTGTAAGTGTACCTAGAAGAATAGATGCTGGTTTGAAGCCAAAGGGTGGTCACACCAATTATTGATTTAATTTTGATTTCTCTTCTGTTCAATTACTTTACATTTTGGTAATTGATAAAAATAAACTAATAACCCTTGGATTTCTGGAAGCAATCTTCATTTACAGAATTTTTTTACAACTGCTCAACACTTTTGCACATGGACATTGTTTTCACTGAAGCACAGGCACTAGAGAGAGAATACAGAAAATCAGTAAAAAAAATAGGAGAAAGTAGACATCATGGAGCAGAACATGGGGTGAACATTTACTAATTCTGCATAATCTGGTTCACACTAGTAATACATGGAGTTTTTTTTCACTGTTTCTGTTCCATAACCACTTAACCACTCATTCATAAATTATTAAACATATAACAACCAGTTACTCTATGAAGTTTTCAAAATTATACAACAGGAAATTGTTTAACCACAAATGGGTGCCTTAGTGCACTTGATTTAAGGAATACACAGAATATGTCATATTACTCTGAGGGCTAATATCTGCAAGTTAGTTTATTTGCCTAAGGATTATTAGGGGTTTGCAAATATAGTGATATAACATGCAGCCTAGAAAATATCATAAACATGTAATGTGAATGTATGACATACAAAGCAATACACCTTTCCACCTAGCAGTGTGTAACTGTTGAAATAATCCTATTCTCCGGTTAAACTACATGCTGAGCTCACAAGCAGCTATCAGTGAACATGGGCCTTTGAAGTAGTGCTGGCAGAATTATATCTTTATCTACCGACTGAGTCATTTCTAGCCAGATTTAGAAAAATGAAATCACTTTAAAATGTGTGAATTGCCTGGAGCCAGAATGGGAGCATCCTGCTCAGCCCTGACATTCATTTCTGTATATTTTGGTACCTTACCCATTTCTGAAATTAAAAGGAAACTTATTCTCAAGATGGAAAATTGATGTGCTGGATATGCTCAGTGCTTCTTCTCTTCTATGCACTGCAGTTTTTCAAACTGTATAACAATTAAGGCACTTGATATTGCCTTCCTTATTCCAAAGTTATCTTTATCCTGTTTTGCTGATATGAGACAAAAGGATTTCACTGTAAATTTTTCAGTGTTCATAAAGAACAACTCCAGGCAAAGTAAAATCGGTAAACAAATGATGCCTTTAATGAAAGATTGCAAACCCTGCTGGTAGACTTAGAGAGGTTTATTTACTAAAGCTGGAGAGTGCAAAATCAGGCTTATTTCTACATAGAAACCAATCAGCTTTCAGGTTATATTGCCAAAGCTTAACAAAACAAGCTGAGGTTAGAAGCAGATTGGATTCTATGCAGAAGTGAGCCTGGTTTTGCACTCTCCAGCTTTAGTAAATAAACCCCAGAAGGTCCACACTGTTTCCCTTTACTCTGAATTTTATTTTAATCCATCTGCTGCCATATTTATCAGCTTTTCTCTTGGGCCATGCCACTATATAGACTCCTGGGATTGTAGTTCAGGTTCATTGCTTCCATGGGTTTGAGGCAACCCTGTGTGTTCAAGGTTTACACTCCCAGCAAAAAAATGCAGGAATTTTCCAGATCAAATTCTTTGTACCCATGCTGCTTGGCCTTTAAACGTGGGTAAACTGGCTTAAAGGGCCAGATAATGGGGATTTTGAATGAGCTAGCCCTTTCACTTTAAAAGTTTGAAATCCCAGCAGCCATATTGACAATATGGTTTATCTGTGAAAGGGAGTGCTTCTGACAATCTGCATAGAAACAGATAAGAGTAGAGATTTAAGCACTGACAGGTAGATATAAACCCTTTTATGAATGTCATGTTCCTACTGCATCTCCTGCAGTCTCTTTACAACTCAACTATCTCAATCCACATGCACTACAGTGACACCAAGCTGCATGTGTTTTTTCCAAAATGTTGCTGGCTGTAACAGTTTTATTCACAGGCTTTTTTTCAAATAATGAACAGTGGAATATGACATGGCGAAGTGCATTAGCATTGAAACTTATAATTTTCTTTGGAAATGCATGTTACAAGGATATTGTGGTGAGCCAAAGGGACTGGGGAGTATAGGAGAATTTTGCAGAAAACCAAGCTTTTCCTTGACCTTCCTCCACATGACCCTTTTGACCTGACATGTCCTAATCCTCTAAATCCTTTTGTGAGACTTCTGTCCTTGTCACTGGAGACCACAGATGTTGTGATAGATGCAGCAGGGGAATGCTGTGAAAATTGAAGAATGAGGAGGAGGGCTTTTTGCTGTTGACTTGACTCTTTGAGATGCTGCCCCCCACCAGGCTCTGTGGTGCAGAGTCATATATGCACCACCATGATGGCTAACATTTTTACCACAGGTATTACATGGGCAAAAGATGCAGACCACAATGGTTATATTGGCTTCAGATATGTATATAAAAAAGCCCATACCACAGAGCACTGCTGTTTGACTCTGGAGATGCTATTGGCCTGTACCTGTGTAGCAAGGTGGACAAAATCCTTCTTCTCTGCTGTTGTGCCTCTCCCTCAGAACATTCCTCCTCTTCATTTTGTGGCAGACCATGTCACCTTATGATCCTCCTCCTTCTCATTGCTAGAGTCCAGTTTGCCATAAGCTCCAGCTGCTGGACCATCACTGTCTCTTGATGCTTCCTGCTTGAGGTCTTCTCCTCTGTGATCATGGTACTATCTTCCTCAACCTTAATATCTGAAACAAGGAATGCTTGCTGAGCAGGAGGAGGAGATTCATCAGTAGTTGCAAACAACTGGCTGCTCTGCACCAAGGAGGAGGAAGGATAGAGAGGATTATCAGGCACTCAATTACCTCCTTCAAGTGCTGTGGCTGTTATGGTGGGATACTATGTGAAAGTAAAGGCAGACGTGCCCTGTCTCTAGATGCTGAGGCCCAACCACCATTTAGTCTTGCAAAGCCATCTTTCCTCCTGCTGCCTCTGCTCTGCCTCTCTCATCAAGCCTGCCTGACACTGCTTTACCACATAAAAATACAACGACAAATCAATAAAAAAAATGCAAGGGGGGCCTCAGCAACTAAATGGCATTAAATCTCTAATAGCTGCATGATCTCTTATGTGTAACCATACATGATTGTAATGCCAATCAATACCCAAACATGTGTTGATAATAATGAATAAATGAAAAAATATATATCAAAATTGGTGATAATAAAAAAATAAAAATAAAAGTCTGTGCAAAATTATTCAAATTTGTGTCCTTCGATGATTAAATAAATAATCCAATTAATAAATAAATATCAAAAATAAAAATTGAAAAATATATAAATACATTTTGTGCAAAAACGGAAAACAAACTTGGTGCAGAGTTCAGCAGGGATGAAATATCTGTGTGCTCTCCTTCCAATCAGCCTGAGGTGATGCAGCTGAAGGTTGCAGATAGAGGGCTACTATGTAAGCCTGAATGGTCATATGGATCTCTCCCTCCTCAGATCTTTCCTTGATCCAGCCCTTTAAGCATTCCTCATAGGGATCATGTAAATAGAGAAAAGTGCATAGTGATTGATTAAAAACAATCTGCACTTTGTATAATAGCCACATAAAGCGGTGAAGACCAGCCTCTCGGGTGTGCTTGCATACACTACCAGTGCTGGCCGTGTAAGGAAGCGTGGTGATGTCACTGCCCCTCCCCAACGCGTATCTCCACAGGGATTCGTGGCTTCATCCAACAACTTAAAAAGCTTTTATTTCAAGTTCAATGTAATAGGATCAAGATTTGCTGTTGTTATTATAATTCAAGGTAAATTGTTAAAAAAAGCAATTACATTTCCAAACTGTGTGATGCCAGAACACAGTGTCACTGACATTGTCTTTGAAAAATGTACTGTTTCATAGCAGTACATACAGCATAAAGACATCTCCCAATCATACAGTATAATAAAAAAGATTGGCATATTGTCCATATTGCCCTTGTAGCCACCATAAAAGGACCTTCCTAGACAGATGTCCCCTGGAACAAGTGCCCATATTGTAAATTTTACCCTAACCACTTTTTCTGGTGTCAACTTTAACATTTTGGATTTCTCATTAATTTCTGTATCTGTGGCAATTGCCACTAGGATAATTAGGTAGATCAACCGAAAAGGAGACACATACCACAATAAATCTTGACAGATGTTCTAATCTTTTCCTATCCAAAACAAAAAGGCTATGTATACATTTTAGCTCTTGACCTGCACTTTCAATGGCATTGATTCAAGACCATTCTAGGAAAGATATTAGCCAACATCAACTATGATAACTAGCCATTCAGTAAATGCGTCTATTGTTCTACATTAATTCTGTAACCAAAGGTCAACAATAGCTTGACCTTTTGACATGTATAACATGTGGCATGTGTGATACAACAATCTAGAGGTTGAGTTGGGAAATGTTCACCCATGCAAATGTAGTGAGAACGGATTTGCCCATGTGGGATTGTCTATCTAAATTCTCTAAAAAAAAAAAAAAAAAAAAGGCCAGCAACTTAAGCTGAAAGAGGACTCCACAGTGAGATAACATCAAGGAATATCTATGTCAGAGAAAACTTCACAGGACCAAAGAAGAAACCACAAATGAGGATGACACTCTTGCTAGATCTCTTGCAACTGCTTGTAAAGTAAACCTGGAACCTTGAATGTCTGTGGAGATTGTGAAGGTGCTATGACCAGAGCTAAGTAACTTTTAGCATATTCCCATTGAATAGATAGTGTTTATGCATGCTTGCTGTATGTATATCTGTTATTATTGTATTTTATTCCTATAATTGTAATAGTTTTGTATGTATAGCATTTTTGTTTAGTAAAGCACATTAATACACTACAGAGCTTTAATTGCATCCTTGGGTTTACTGCAAGAACTCTAAAAGATGCAAAACAAAACAGTGGGCTTTATCACCAAGCGGCTTCATATAATCTATACCTTCCTATGTAAACATTAGACATGTGCACTCTGGAAATTTTAATTTCATTTAATTTTGGATGCATTCATTCATTGAAGAATTTCATTTTGTCATATTTGTTATGTTGAACCGATTAATTTTCAGGATTCGTTGCGTATCTTCGGCATTCATCTTATATTGTCGTTGATACGGGTGGAATAAAAAAAAATTGCAGTTTTTCTAGAAGATTGCTATATATTCAGTATATTATTGAATCGGATGTATTGGAATTGGACAGATTCAACATTTTTGGATGCTAGTCCAGCCCACTAAGAGAAATGGCATGAGCTGATTGGACAATATCTAGTGGCATCATGTGTATCTGAATTAACAAATGGAATGAAATTCATTTCCATTCGTTTTCCGAATCCGAATTATCGAACAAATTAAAAAATGGAATTCATTTCTCCATGGGCCTGAACTACTATCACATCCAAATGAAATAAATGCAAATTTTTTTTATTACTTCTTTTCTGATTCATTGCCATTAGTTTCTGTGTCCAGAATCTCGGATACATCTAAATCTCTGAAAATGAAGTTCTTGTCCAAGAAACAGATAACAAAAAGTGAATCACACATGTGTAGTAAACACTTTACTTTGCTGAGAGCATGCTCTTGGTACAGAAATGCTCCCAATGCATACTGCATGCATGACTGCCACAGTGGTCACATAATCGAATGCCCATCTCCACCTCTACCTCCGCCTTCTAGCATTTAGAATCTGTTAAAGGGCCGGGAGGCAGTGGCGAAAAGGGATAAAAGCGGAGTTCCACCCACGCTGTAAAAGAATAAAAGTCAACAGCTACAAAAACTGTAATTGATGACGTTTAAATAACAGCCACTTACCTGTCCCTCTGTCCTGCGGTGTGTCCCCTGCAGTCCGTTTCACCGACCGTCCTGTATTCCAGACCAGCATCTTCAGTGTGGGCACCCGGCTGTGATAGCTGCCTGCCTCACAGCCAGGTACCCACTGCGCATGCGTGAGTAGCGCTGCACTTCATGAATGGTCCTGTAGTCTTCTGGGACCTGTGACGTGTCCCAAAAGACTACAGGGAGGGAGGGAGGACACCTTCCGCTTCCGATTGCCTAGTCGATCGGACCAGAAGTGGGAGCGGATACCTGTCAAATTTGGATACCCACTCCCCCCAAATGTGCCAATTCTTAATGGGGAGCAGTCCTTAAAACGGAACTTCCCTTTTTGAGTGGAGCTCTGCTTTAACATGTAGGAACTGATTTTTTGGTTTCTTTTCTTTACTACTTTTATTTTACAGTACAAGGTACACCCATGACTCTGGTATCACAGAGCATAATGAGTTTTGTAAAGAGCGGCAGCTGCTGTTTATTTGTTATATTATGGGCATTTATTGTACATACAGTAGAATTGACAAGACAATGTATGCATTAATTTACATATGATGTACATTAGTTCCTTTAGTCCCTCTCCTCAAGAGGCTTACAATCTAAGATCTCTACTACACATGCATACATATATTGTATACAGAGTACTTGGGCCAATTAGACAGAAGCCAATTACCAAAATGTCTTTGAAGTGAGGGAGAAATCCCACGTAAGCACAGGGAGAACATGAAAACACAATAAACCAACACAATAAAATTAACACAGTTAGCTTCATGGCTGGTATTTGAAGTGAAGACCCTAGTCCTGCAAGGTAGATATGTTAACCATTAAGGCACTGTGCTTTCGGACTATCCCTCTTTAACTGAAACTGTGTGTGGAGCTACACTGAATAGAGCCACATTTATTCATAGGCCAGAGCTTCTCTATAAAGCTATTAAATTCCATTCAGTAATAAAACAAATACTTTGTCTCACCAGCAAAAATCAGGACAAGCAGAAGAGAAGAGAAACCAGATACGGAAACAGAGGCCAAGTTAACTTTATAAAATTGGTAACCATAGCAAAAGCTTCCCAGAGTACAATACTTTTATTAGGTACAGAGTCAATGTGCTGAGCCATATTTAACTCTAGTGATGGATGAGGTTAAGTATAGACTAGCAATGTGTTCAAATTATAGTGTGTTCCTGCAAATGTTTTAGGTGTACATCTAACAAGAGCATTCTTGTACACAAAAGGAAGAGAGTTGCCATGCATACTGCAAGTGCAATCAGTTGTTCTTTAGAACTCCAACATGCTTCTTACACACTTTTATTACTTTCTGCTTCCTGCAAAGTGTCAAATTTCACTTCATCTTTCAAAATCCCAATCGAAACAAGATGTTTACCTTTGTGCTATGATTTTTAAGGCCTTATGCACACTGAGCATTTTTTGAAGCTACTTCTAGAGGCGTCAGACAATTTTTTTTTACTGCCTCTAAACTCCCATGCATGCTATCCTATATTTCCAGGAGCGGACTGACCATTCGAGCACTGCCCGAGGGCCCGGGGTCAGTAGGGGGCCCCATGAAATGCCCCTGGTACCTTTTTTATAGGCTTTTTTGAGTGTGGGCAAGGACATAGGGGCCCCATGATCCCCTATTGCCCGGGGGCCCCATGAGTTGTCAGTCCGTCCCTGTATATGTCCATGCTCACACAGGATTTTAGCAGTGTTTTGTGGCAGGAGAGTTTAATGGCAGGAAAAAAACCCACTGCCAGTGCAACCTGGAGCAGCAGCATTGTGGCAGAAAAAAATGCTTCACGCGCTTAAATACATGTAAATGTGCCAAAATATGAGGTGCGTTTAGCATTTAATGTCCATTTATTTCAATGGACAGGATACATTTTTTATTTTGGCTAATGAAATAATTAACGTCCAAATGCTTGATGCAATTAAACGCGTGTAAATGTGGTACATATTTTTACAAGAAGAAGGCTTTTTTTGGCCAAATGGCTGCTGTCTAAGGAAGGCTTCTAGGCGAGTTAAAAAAATATGTGCATGAGGCTCAAGAGTTGGACTTCCTATTTACAAAGCCCTATTCTCTGTCTTCCATATGCCTTTCTAGTAAACCTCCCTTTCCATGTCTGTTATATCTATTATGTCTCTTTTCCCCATCCTTTGCTTTCTGCTTTTAAAACTACAATGTGGTAAAAAGCTTAGGTAATTAAAAGTAAAATTATTAAAATAAAGAAATTATGTTTAGGATGCAGCTTGCAACAAACATTCTTGGAGAAAAAAGTAATGTTGTTTCCTCAGTGATAAGCTGTTGTACAAATGTTTACCAGCCTTACTGCATGACCCAACCAGGAATGATTGTGCGATCTTAGCATTCCTGTTGCAGCTGAGCCAAGAAACATTGTAATACAATGCATCCAGAAAGTATTCACAGAGATTACCTTTTGACACATTTTGTTATATTATAGCCTTATTCCAAAATGGATTAAATGCATTTTTTTCCTCAACATTCAATAAACAATACTCCATAATGACAATGTGAAAGAAGCTCGCTTTGAAATCTTTGCAATTTATTAAAAATAAAAAACGAAAAAAGCCACATGTACATAAGTATTCACAGCCTTTGCTCAATGCTTTGTTGAAGCACCTTTAGCACCACTTACAGCCTCAAGTCATTATGAGTATGATGCTACAAGCTTGGCACACCTATTTTTGGACAATTTCTCCCATTCTTTTTTGCAGTACCTTTCAAGCTCCATCAGGTTGGATGGGGAGCGTTGGTGCACAGCCATTTTCAGATCTCTCCAGAGATATTCAATTGAGTTCAAGTCTAGGCTCTGGCTGGGTCACTCCAGGACATCCACAGAGTTGGCCTGTAGCCACTCCTTTGTTATATGGACTGTGTGCTTAGGGTCTTTGTCCTGTTAAAGGATGAACTGTTGCCCCAGTCTAAGGTCCAGAGCGATCTGGAACAGGTTTTCATCAAGGATGTTTCTGTACATTCATCTTTCCTTCAATCCTCACTAGTCTCCCAGTTCCTGCCGCTGAAGAACATCCCCACAGCATGATGCTGCCACCACCATGCTTCACTGTAGGGATGGCATTGGCCAGGTGGTGAGCGGTGCTTGGTTTCCTCCAGACATGATGCTTGGCATTCCCACCAAAGAGTTCAATCTTTGTTTCATCAAACCAGAGAGTTTTGTTTCTCTTGGTCTGAGAGTGCCTCTAGTACCTTTTGGCAAACTCAAGGTGGGCTGCCATTTGCCTTTTATTGAGGAGCGGCTTCCACCTGGCCACTCTACCATACAGGCCTGATTGGTGGAGTGCTGCAGAGATGGTTGTTCTTCTGGAAGGTTCTCCTCTCTCCACAGAGAAACTCTGGAGCTCTTTCAGAGTGACCATCAGGTGCTTGATTGCCTCCCTGGCTAAGGCCCTGCTCCCTCGATCGCTCATTTTGGCTGGGCGAAGATGATTACTGGCGGTTCCAAACTTCTTCCATTTATGGATGATGGAGGCCACTGTGCTCACTGGGACCTTCAATGCTGCAGAAATGTTTCTGTACCCTTCCCCAGATCTGTGCCTTGATACTATCCAGTCTCATAGGTCTACTGACAATTCTTTGGACTTCATGGCTTGGCTTGTGCTCTGACATGCACTGTTAGCTGTGGGACCTTATATAGACAGGTTTATGCCTTTCCTAATCATGTCCAATCAACTGAATTTCCCACAGGTGGACTCCAATTAAGTTGTGGAAACATCTCAAGGATGATCAGTGGGAACAGGATACACCAGAGCTCAAGTTTGAGTGTCATGCCAAAGACTGTGAATACTTATGTACTTTTTTTGTTCCGTTTTTTAATTTTTAATAAATTGCAAAGATTTCAAAACAAACTTCTTTCAAATTGTCATTATGGAGTATTGTTTATAGAATGTTGAGGGAAAAAATGAATTTAATCCATTTTGGAATAAGGCTGTAAACTTTTAACTTGACCCTCTTCAACGGCAATGGCTTTTCAGAGGGCAGTAGAACAACAGCTTCCAAGTGTCCAAAAACAGTACTGTCCCATCCTGAAAGTGCTTTTTTTGGCTGATTTTGTTTTTCAACCAAAGGGGAATTTGCAGTGAAAAACCCAGCTGCAACCTCTATGTACTACTGTACATACACTGTATGCCAAAAGTATTGGGACACCTGCCTTTACATGCACATGAACTTTAATGGCATCCCAGTCTTAGTCCGTAGGGTTCAATATTGGAGTTGGCCCACCCTTTGCAGCTATAACAGCTTCAACTCTTCCAGGAAAGCTGTCCACAAGGTTTAAGACTGTGTCTATGGCAATCTTTGACCATTCTTCCAGAAGCATATTTGTGTGGTCAGGCACTGATGTGGGATGAGAAGGACTGGCTAACGGTCTCCTCTCTAATTCATCCAAAAGGATTTCTATTGGGTTGAGGTGAGGACTCTGTGCAGGCCAGTCAAGTTCCTCCACCAAAAACTAGCTCATACATGTCTTTATGGACCTTACTTTGTGCACAGTCATGTTGGAATAGAAAGGGGCCATCCCCAAGCTGTTCCCACAAAGTGGGGAGCATGAAATTGTCCAAAATGTCTTGGTATGCTGATGCCTTAAGAGTTCCCTTCACTGGAACTAAGGGGCCAAGCCCAACCCCTGAAAAACAATCCTACACCATAATTCCTCCTCTACCAAACTTTACACTTGGCACAATGCAGTCAGGCAACTGACAAACCCTGACACGGCCAGACAAAGAAGCATCAAGAAAGATCCTATTGTATATGGGACCTTTTTTTTTCTTAATAATAATGTTTTGGTATATGATATTTACACTTATGTTTGTGATAAGTTTACCAAGAGGAGTTTAGGAGTAGTAGGGAGGTGCTGCACTAGTATATTTATTTGGGATTTTGTGACAGAAAATGAGTGTGTGGAGGGTGTAAGCGACCTCTAATTAGGATTGTGTTTTTTTGGTTTCTTGTGGGATTAATAAACGTTTATAGCATGATTCATCACTCAAGAGAACATGTCTCCACTGCTCTAGAGTCCAGTGGCAGCATGCTTTACACCACTGCATCTGACGCTCTGAATTGCACTTGGTGATGTAAGGCTTGGTTGAAGCTGTTTGGCTATGGAAATCCATTCCATGAAGCTCTCTATGCACTATTATTGTGCTAATCTGAAGGCCACATGACGTTTGGATGTCTTCAGCTATTGACTCTGCAGACAGTTGGCGACTTCTGCTCACTGCGCTTCAGCATACACTGACTCCGCTTTGTCATTTTACGTGGCATACCACTTTGTGGCTGAGTTGCTGTTGTTCCAAGTTGCTTCCAACAGTTAACTGTGGAATATTTAGTAGCAAGGAAATTTCATGGATGGACTTATTGCACAGGTGGCAACCGGTCACTGACCATGCTGGAATTCACTGAGCTCCAGAGAGCGACCCATTCTTTCACAAATGTTTGTAGAAGCAGTCTACGAGCCTAGGTGCTTGATTTTAGACACCTGTGGCCATGGAGGTGATTGGAACAACTTAATCTAATGATTTGGAGGGGTATCCCAATAGTTTGGGCAATATAGTGCAGTTCTTGGTAGATGAAAAGGAAATTGTACAATCAGATTGTAAAATTTCCAGGTACAATAACAAATTACCATATTTCCCATTGTGATTAAACTGTTACTAGCCAAGCCAGATTTCTTACTTCATAATTTTGCTATGGGTATGTGCATTTAAGAGATTACAGTGGTTGTAAACCTCAGGCATGACATCTGAACAAAGCACATATTTCTATAGCGTCTACTTGTCTCTCTCCAAAGCACTACATGTCATTTCTTTCTGCTGTCTGGTTCCTCTGTTATCAGCATGAGTCACTTTTGGCAAGTTTTCCTGACTCCAAGAGAAAAATGGTGACAAGGGAGGGATCTGCAGTTTCAGCTCTGTTCCTGTGTGCTGTGTGAATGGTGGTGTGTCTCTTCCATCCAATCAGCTCTTAGAGTTCTTGTACAGTGTGTAACTTCAGCTCTCCGCCCCCTGCTTTGTGATTCTGTGAAAAATCCTTTTTTTACAAGGATGTACAGGAAAAATGTCTGCAAATAAACAATTATAACTTATGTAGGGGGATTTGTTTCACCTCTGTGTATCACCTGAGGCTAGTCACTTTATTGGGAATAGGTAAGGAGTTACAACCTCTTTAAGGAAAGACAAGATTTCACAGGATCCCAAATTCTGCAAAGCATGTAACTTCTGTGTATGAGCTTTGATATCTAGCTTTCAAACAAAAGGTGTATTTTGCAAATGCTCAATAGAAAATGTATCGTTTAAACTAACCACCTCCCTGCCAGTGGGGTCATGAGCATGAAACTGAACCATTAACACTGATGAATTATTATCTTTTCTTTTAAGACAGTCCATCTGATATAAAGCAGGCCAGGCATGAAGCCCTGAATCTTCCCAGCACAGACTGCTGTTTCATTTTTGTCAGTAATTGCCTGCTTCTTGACAGCTTCCAATTAACCCCACTTCAGAAAGTAGCATCTGACGAGGCCTCGCTCACTACCCATGGCTGCCAGCTCCCGAAGAGGTTACTTCCTATTTCTGAGGGCACTTGCCAAGGCACTTTTGTTTACATCAAAACCACTTTGGTAATAACAGCCTCTTACACCTCTTGGCTTTGAAAAATGTCCTTCGATCCGTGACAAATGTTAAAAGCAGCTGTAAAAACCATGGACCTGCTGCTCTTAAGCAGCGTAGATGCTTTGTGTGACAACATTTCAGCCAAATGCCCTCATATGTACCCAGATGCTGGTGGAAAAAATCAATTGTTGATCCTTGAAAGAGTAATTAAAGGAAATCTGAGGGGAGAAAAATAGCTACTGCTGACATCATTTTATGAGAATTCTAGTGGCTCATTAGGATTGTGTACCTATGTGTGGATCTTCAAAACTGTGTGAGTCACACACCCAGGACATGTGTGCTGATCTGAAGTTCTGACTTTAATCTGACTTCACTTCCTGCAATCCTAAAGTCAGAGGATCTGAATAATTGCTAGGTAACTTGCATTGTTAGCATGAGTTAACAAAAGCTAACCTAATGTTTTTCTCAACATTTTTCTTTTAAGGTATATTTAAAAACATTTATTTTTAATTTTGAAGTTTAGTTTAAAGTAGGGAGGGGTTAGAATGTGTGCCATGTTTTTACCTGACTCAGGAGATTGGCTCTACTATTTATCCTGGTGATTATTGTCATAAAAAAGAAAGTAAAGGGAAATCCTAAATTTTTGACTTGGCATGAGAACAAGAGGTGTGTGGACATCAGCCAGTGGGGCAAATGTTGTGGGGACAACTATCTAAATTGGGAATTCAGTTCAACTTGTGTCATTCTTTCTTGAAAAACATTAAAGTGTGCACCACCCTGTGGCAAACAATAGTGTTCAGTTCACTCAATTCAGCAAACCTTCCAAAATAAGTGAAGAACTGTGCTCCCAAAGCAGAAAGTCTCCACTGAGCGTCCACCCCTCTAAAGGTGTCTGCTCACCTTCAATATACTGTAGACCTTAACAAAGGTCAAATATCTGTGTTAAAAAAACCTCAGAATTCAGGTATCAGAAGTCTTCCAAACCACACAGAGCTTCAGCCCAGATTTATTATCTCTCAAAATGGCAGCCTCATGGATCAAGCAGCCAGTCTAGCTGAATTAAATTAATCCCACATAACAGCTCAAAAGGAAAACAGAAACATCCATAGTGTTCTCCACATAATTTCTATTTATTACAATAAGTGGAAAAAAGTCACATTAAAAAGCAGAACAATCACTTGTATGTACAGTCATATGTGGCACAGGTCTTGTTGTTAATGCAATGGATGATAAACATTCAAGTCACTCAACACAGTCACAGCAATACCTCTCCCATAGAACATCAAGCTACACCCAACATGTGTCATCATTACTGCTGTCATTTAATGAATAAAATTAATTGAGAGAACACTATGAATGTTTTTATTTTTTATATTGGAGGTGAGCAGACACCTTTGGGGGTTCAGTGGAGGCTTTCTGCTTTGGGAATGCAGTTCATCACATATTTTGCGAGATTCGGACCAGATATATCCATGCTCACCGAGCAACCAAGGAGATTCTGTTCGCAGAAGCACGCATCATCCACCTAATTGAAGTACTTGATTTACAGCTAATTAATATTATAATTAATTGTGTATTTTATTGTTACATGCTGAAACTTGGGTAAATAGATAGTGTTGATTGCTTATATCTGTGTATGAATAGAATTACTGGTTAAAGATAGCACACTTATTTTGCACAAGTATTTATTTGTCTTCTATTAACCACGTTTGTGCTGCTGTTTCATTTTATTCCTGTTTTATTATTTCACACTGAGTGCTAAATCTTTTTGGCTAATGTATAAATATCATACAGTGAACTTGGTGCAAAAGTTATTTACTTTAACCCCTTCACACAGGCCACTTCAAAAGTCCAGAGAGGGGTCTACAAGACAGGTCAAATCAATTGAAGTAGGAACCCTATCCAGGGACAAAAAGTCAGACAGGTGAGAATATCCACAAATCAACATATAAAGGAGTATCCCCAACCCTGTGGTAGTCAATAGAGTCACAATCCCAGGAACAGATAAAATAAAAATCATCCTTCAGCTTCTGGGAATACGTGTTTCTCTTCTCCACTGGCTTGGTTATGTATCAGTCTGGGCACTCCTACATGTCATGTTTTTTAACCCAGCATTAAAGTGAATTTTGATTGTATCTGTTTCTTTGGCCTGTGACTGTATTGGCTTCTACAAGGTCATGAGTGCTCCTTTATTTGTTGTTTTGTGCTCTTGTCTCATTGCTAGTCAAATGAGTTCTCGGGGCTGCCCATACTGTGATTATCTACAGTACATATCCCCGGGAATATCCACAAGACTGGAGTTGTCAAAAATGTTTATTGAAAAGACCCAGGACAATCACCTGATTGCCAACTATAGGCACAAAGGGAAAAGGGAGGGCCAAAACTTGCCCTGAAAGCCTCTAGCAACCATCAATGTGCCCTCTAACAGGGGATTTTTGTAGAGCTCAGTCGGAAGCGGTGAGGAAATCCATGGCTAGCTCAAGGCTGTGCCCTGAGAGTCCTCAAGTTCCTATACCACCCAGCATTTAGCTGAGCCATGACAATGCCAGTCCTCCAACCTGGTCAAATGCACTGCCTGGTAGTAGACCTGGATGTCTGGAAGTCCCACTCCGCTATGTACTTTAGACAAAACCAAGCCCTGCAGTTTGAGATGAGGTTTCTTACAAAACCATATGAAGGACCTAAACATTGAGTTGATTTGTTTAAAGAATGCACTACAGGGGCTGAACCATGTCAAGGCCAGTGTGTGCCAGTGCAACAAGTCCCCCTTTATACTCTGTAAGAGAGGTTCAAAATTTGCAGAATAAAGCATTTTCAGGCCCAGCAAAAGGTAAAAAAAAGGCCAATCAATTGTAGTGGACTCAATGGAAATGTTAAGAGCTGAAGATTTTGCAAGATTGATCCTAAAATTCAACAAAGGGCCACAATTCTTGAGAGCATGCAATACGTTCCGTAAAGTTGTAAGGAGTTTCTCCACAAAAGCAATGAGATCATTGCCAAATGTGGCTACTTTGTGTATGCCCAATGGTCTATTGTAACTTGAGATATTTGGGCTGGCCTAAACCGAGCAAAGAAACGGCTCCACGGTGAGGATGAAAATTATGGGACACCCCTGCCTTGTCTCATTTGTAATCAATAAAAAGTCAGATATGGTTTCATCCACCCGTACAGCCACCATAGGAGACAAATACAGAGTGGAGATCCAAGAGAGCATATGGGCCTTCAAGCCTATGTGCTCCAATTTGGCTCTCATAAAGTGTCAACTGGCATGATGAAATGCTTTCTCCGCATCACTGGAGAGCAGTGTAAGAGGATGTTGCAATGATTTGGCTGCATGGATCAGATTGAATACCCTGATTGTGTTGTCTCGGGGTAAAAAACTGGCCTGATCCCTATGGATAAGGCGGGAATGTGAGGAAGAAGCCTGTTTGCTAACTCCTTCACTAATAACTTCAAGTTGGTATTCGAAAGAGCTATTGGTCAATAACTGCCACAAACTTCAGTTCCTTGGGGATAAGCAAGATAAACACTCTGAGTGTGTCAACAGGCATTGGCTTTCCTTTCACAAAGGAGCGGATGGCGAATACTAGACATGGAGTCTAAAGTTCGAAAAAGGTTTTATAGTAGGTTGTCAGACCATCTGGGCCCGGAGCTTTTTTCAGTTTAAACTGGGCAAGGGCCAACCCCAGTTCCTCTACCAAAATCAGGGCTTCCATTTTCTTGCATCTCACATGCACAGTGCTTGACAGCTAGGTCTGTGCTAATGTATGTGTATAGTGGTCACCTTTCATTGTTTTAATAGGTAAACCTGTTTTATTTAATATAGTTTATATGCAGTTCCTGTTATTTTAGTTAACCCTGTCCCTTCTGGTCTGGGATTTTATAGCAAATTTTAGGTCAGGGCTCAAACACCAGCATAGGCTATAGCCAGGTTAGGCATCCGATGGCCACTTCTGGTAGAAGTATGGACTAAGATGCAGAGTAAATGGGCTGAATCTGAGTAGAGTGCCATACCAAAGTTTTTGCTGGTGGTAATCTGCATCCCAGGCTGGTTGGACAATAGTTGGAGGATCTCCCCATCACCGCTGATCTTGTCTTCAGGTTTCTGACACATTCTCAGGGACCTCTGCAACTGAACGTTACCGCAACATTCTTCTGGAGGTATCTTTATTAATGACTATACAGTCTGCACCCAAGTATATATACAAAAACCATCAGGACTCTTGTTGGGCCCTTTGCTAATAATACTTATTTGTATGCAGGATGTACTGTACGTAGTATTATTACTCTTTTTCTTGTATTTTTTTTCATACTGTGTATAACATCAAGCACCTGGGCATGCAGACTGCTTCTACAAACATTTGTGAGAGAATATGTCGCTTTCAGGAGCTCAGTTAATTCAAGCGTGGTACCGTGATAGGTTGCCACCTGCGCAAAAAATCCATCCATGACATTTGCTTGCTTCTAAATATTCCACGGTCAACTGTTAGTGGTATTGTATTAAAGTGGAAGCAACTAGGAACAACAGCAACTCAGCCATGAAGTGGTAGGCCACGTAAAATGACAGAGCGGGGTTAGCGCATGCTGAAGCGCACAGTCCGCAGAAGTCGCCAACTGTCTGCAGAGTCAATAGTTAAACTTCAGATTAGCACAACAGAAGTGCATAGAGAGCTTCATGGAATGGGTTTCCATGGCTGAGCAGCTGCATCCAATCCTTACATCACCAAGTGCAATGCAAAGCATTGGATGCAGTGGTGTAAAGCCCACCACCACAGAGTAGTGAAGACATATTCTCTGGAGTGACAAAACACACTTCTCTGTCTGGCAATCCATAAGACGTATCTGGATAAAGTTTGGTGGAGGGGGATTATGGTGTGGGGTTGTTTTCTCAGGGGTTGGGCTTGGCCCCTTAGTTCCAGTGAAGGGAAAGGGAACTCTTAAGGCATCAGCATATCAAGACATTTTGGACAATTTCATGCTTCCAACGTTGTGGGGATGGCCCCTTCCTGTTTCAAAATGACTGCGCACCAGTGCACAAAGCAAGATCCATAAAGACATGCATGAGCAAGTTTAAGGTGGAGGAACTTGACTGGCCTGCACAGAGTCCTGACCTCAATCCGATAGAACACCTTTGGGATAAATTAGAGCGGAGACTGCGAGCCAGGCCTTCCCGTCTGACATTAGTGCTTGACCTCACAAATGCACTTCTGGAAGAAGGGTCAAACATTCCCATAGACGCACTCCTAAACCTTATGGCCAGCCTTCCTAGAAGGGTTGAAGCAGTTATAGCTGCAAAGGGTGGGCCAACTCAATATTAAACACGACAGACTAAGACTGGAATGCAATTAAAGTCCATGTGTGTGTAAAGGCAGGCATCCCTATACTTTTGACAATATAGTGTATATATACAGTATATATACTTTTGGTTAATGCTATGTATATGGTGGTTACAGTAGTTCCTCTGCTCCCAAATGCTTTCATTAGATGGCTGGTTAATTTCCCAAGAAGGGAACCCCCTCTGTTCACAATGTCCTAGGTGAAGGTGATTTCAACTTTATTATCAAACCCATTATTTCACTTAGCGAAGGTTCTGGTTCTTTTATTTACCTACAGGTTTAAACCACTATTGTGTTTGGAGAGGGTCATTTCTCTTAACCTTGTAAAAGAGGACTGCACATGTATAATTGATAACACCAGAGATTATCGATCCAGGCAATATCCAATTGCCTTGGGAGATCAGGAAATTTTTTTCCCCTACTGAAGAAAATTGGACCATGCTTTATAGGGTTTTTTGTCTTCCCCTGGATTCATGTTAGGTATAAGATTCTGTAAACTTGTGATAATGAAAATGTAAATTCACTTTTGCTTGTATGAGATATTTATTGCAAGAGGGTGGGGCGGGCTGTCCCAGAACTAGAGCAAAATCAGAAGTATTGTCGAACTGGTACAACAATCTCACAGGACTCCAAACATAATTAACCGCTTGCCAACCAGCCACAGTATATATACTGCGGCAAGGTGGCACCGCTGCGCAAAATCACATTTATAAATGTCATTTTGCATATCGGGTATCGTCCTACCCGCCCTGCCGATCGCGGCCGCGGGTGTCAATTACCGGGTCCCGGCCGGTCATTACCCGCCAGGTCCTGGCAATTGCCGGCAAACACTGACACAGAGCACAGCTGCATTGTTTACAATGCAGCCCTGCTCCCTGTCAGTTCCCAACACACCGTTCCTGAGAGTGGAGTTTAGCTCTTGGGATCAGTGTGTTCCTGTGAAGTACACACAACCCTGCCCACTAGGAAAACACTCCCCTCACACAGTTAACCCTTTGATTGCCTAAAAATGTTAACCCCTTCCTCCCCAGTGCCATTACTACAGTGTTATTGGATTTTTTTTTGCACTGATCACTGTATTGGTGTCACCCAAGTCAGTTTCCCCCCAGTGTCAAAATGTCTGCCGCAGTCCCGCCATAAGTCACTGATCACTGTCATAAATCGCTGATCACCGCCATAAGTCGCTGATCGCCGCCATTATTAGTATAAAAAAAAATCCCAGTATCTTTCCAGCCATGTGTAGACGCTATAACTTTCACATAAACCAATAATTTACATGTATTGGGATTTTTTTTTTAGCAAAGAAAATATTTTAGCCGAAATTTATGATGGAATTTGATTTTTAATTTTTTTTTACTGGGCATGTTTTATAGCAAAAAGTCCAAAATATTGTTTTTTTTTCTCAAAATTGTCAGTGTTTTATTTTTATAGTGCAAAAAATAAAAAACGCACAGGCGATTTAATTTGAGTGCAGGGTTGTATGACCGGGCATTTGTCAGCTAAAGTAACGCAGCGATGTAACACAAACCGCTTCTGTAACTGCTTCCTGACCACCCTATAGCAGAAATACTGCTACAGGGCGGCATGGGTGCGCAAAATCACATATATATATGCTTTTACAAGCAGCAGGAGATGATGCCCCCCCCTTCCCTGCTGCCTTCTACGGCCTTCTCGGGCAGTCCCGTGCCATCGGGGGGAACCTGAGAATGCAGCCGGTGTTTCTGCTAGCTGACCATCGAGCTGATTGGAGACCAGAGTGGTGCCAATCATCTCTATAGTCTAAAAATTTGGAAGCTATGAGCATTTCATCACTTCAGTTTTGCAATATATAAACAGCGCCATTTGTAAATTGGGAAAGCATCTGATCACACCGATCTTGGTTTGATTAGATAATGTAAGGGCAGAGGAGATATCCAGAGTCTGACAGACCCCAGATTTCACAAAAAAGAATATATGACAATGCCCATTGTAGTTATACGGGGATATTTGCATTCCCTGTGATAGCATTAAAAGTGATAAAAAAAATATGAAAGGTACAGTGTAAAAATAATTTAAAAAAATCTAAATAACTTAAAAAAAAAATTCTCGCCGCTCCCATGCACGCACACCTGTGTGCACAAGGGTTGACCCTGTCGGTATGTAAACCGCGGTTGCGCCATACATGTGAGGTATCACCCTGAACGTCAGATCAAGGGCAGTAATTCTAACACTAGAAATAAACCTAATGAAAAGATAAATAGCAGCTAGACACCTGGTCCTTTTTGGAAAGTAGACACCCCAAGGAATTTAAATATGAAGCATTGTAAATATTTGGCAGATCTCATTTGTTGCCACAAGTTTTTGGAAACTGAAGAAAAAAAACAAAAACATACTTTTTCTATTTTTTTTATATTTCAAAACCTTGTGAGAAAAAATTAGATCTGCAAAATACTCACCATGCCTCTTTTTAATTCCTTGGGGTGTCTACTTTCCAGAAAGGGGTCATTTGGGGGGGTTTGGTGCTATCCTGGCATGTCAGGGCCTTCGAAACTGTGATAGGTATTGAGGAAGTGAAATGAGGAAGTTACGCACCTTCAGGCTTTCAAAGTGGTCATTGGATTTCAGGCTCCTGTATGTGGCTAGGCTCCCAAAAAGTCTCACACATGTGGTATCCCCATACTCTGTAGAAGTAGCAGAATGTATTTGGGGTGTGATTTCACATATACCTATAGCTTGTGCAAGAAATAAATCATTTAAATGACAACTTTGTGTAAAGAAAAATGTTTTTGTCATTTTCCAGAAACTTGTGGAAAAAAAATTAATCTTCCATGGACTCAATATGCCTCTCAGCAGATAGCTTAGGGTGTCTACTTTCCAAAAATGGGTAATTTGAGGGTGTTTTTACTGTCCTGGTATTTTAGCACCTCAAAAAATGTGATGAGCAATCAGAAAGTAAAAGCTGTGTAAATTCCATTATTTATACCATAGTTTGTAGATGCTATAACTTTCACACAAAGCAATAAATATACACTTACTGAGATTTTTTTTTAACCAAAAACATGTAGCAGAATACATTTTGACCTAAACTTATGATGAAATTTTACGGTTTTTTTTGGATATTTTTATGACCAGAATGAGAAAATATAGTTTTTTTTAAATATTTTTTTCTTCATTTGTTTATAGCACCAAAAATAAAAAGTGCACAGGTGATCAAATACCACGAAAAGAAAGCTCTATTTGTGTGAAAAAAAAAGACATAAATTTCATTTATATACCGTATTGCATGACCACACAATTGTCCATTAAACTAGCGCAGTGCTGTATAGCAAAAAAATGGAGTAAATTGCAGTATCTATACCGGGTGTCGGTAACCCACGGCTCCAGAGCCACATGCTGCTCTTTTTCACCTTTGCTGCGGCTCCCACTGCCCACCAGGTGACAGGCAATAGGGTTGCCGTAGCTCAGTGGTCGGCAAGCCGCGGCTATTTACACATTTTAATGCGGCTCTTCTGTGTGCCGGGCGCCCGCTCCCCTCCCTCCTCTCGGGCGGCCGCCCCAAAAGTCAGGACTCTGCAGCTAGCCCAGCAATGGGCAAACTACGGCCCGGCGGACCTTTTAATCCGGCCCGCGGAGTGTGGCAAACATTGGCTGTCAGGATGTAGGCGGGGCAGCGTGACGAACTCCTCTCACAGTCCGCCCTGAAGACCGGAACGACGTGGGAACACGGCGAGAGGAACGCGCGGAGCAAAGGTAAGTGAATTGACACAATATGGGGAATTAATTACTATGGGGGATGAATTACTATGGGGGATGAATTACTATATGGGGGATGAATTACTATGGGGGATGAATTACTATATGGGGGATGAATTACTATGGGGGATGAATTACTATATGTGGGATTAATTACTATGGGGGATGAATTACTATGTGGGGGATGAATTACTATATGGGGGATGAATTACTATGAGGGATGAATTACTATAGGGGGGATGAATTACTATAGGGGGGATGAATTACTATATGGGGGATGAATTACTATGGGGGATGAATTACTATATGGGGGATGAATTACTATATGGGGGATGAATTACTATGGCGGATGAATTACTATATGGGGGATGAATTACTATGGGGGATGAATTACTATATGGGGGATGAATTACTATGGGGGATGAATTACTATATGGGGGATGAATTACTATGGGGGATGAATTACTATATGGGGGATGTATTTTCAATTTTAAAAATGTGGCTCTCAAAATAAATTTCAATCGTGGTTTTGGCGAGATTTGGCTCAGTTGAAAAAAAAGGTTGCCCACCACTGATCTATACCATAGTTTGTAGACACTATAACTTTCACACAAAGCAATCAATATACATATGTTGGGATTTTTTTTACCAAAAACATGTAGCAGAATACATTTTGGCCTAAATTTATAACTAACTTTGAATTTACTATATATTTTTTATAGCTGAAAGTAAAAAATATCGTTTTTCTTCAACATTTTTGGTCTTTTTTTGTTTATAGCGTGAAAAATAAAAAGCGCACAGGTGATCAAATACCACCAAAAGAAAGTTCTATTTGTGTGAAAAAAAGGACGTAAATTTTGTTTGCGTGCAGCATTGCATGACCGCGCAATTATCAGTTGAATTAGTGCAGTGCCGAGTAGCAAAAAGAGGCCTGGTCAGGAAGGGGGGTAAATCCTCAGGAGGGCAAGTGGTTAAACAACCATTCAAAACAAATAAAAATTTGTCTGAGGTGCAATTTGGCGGCGGCGGTTGGACCAAAACATGATATCCTAGAGGTGTTCTATTTGGATCTAGGTCAGGCGAGTGTGGGGGCCATTCAATGGTATCAATTCCTTCATCCTACAGGAACTGCCTGCATACTCTCGCCACATGAGGCTGGGCATTGTTGTGCACCAGGAGCAACCCAGAACCCACTGCACGTGCATAGGGTCTTACAATGGGTCTAAGGATTTCATCCCCATACTTCATGGCAGTCAGGGTTCCATTGTCTAGCCTGTATAGGTCTGTGAGTCCCTCCATCAATATGCTTTTCCAGACCATCACTGACTCACCACCAAAATGTACTGAAATGTCGAGCTGAATGATGTTACAGGCAGCATAACATTCTCCATACCTTCTCCAGACCCTTTCACGTCTGTCACATGTGCTCAGGGTGAACCTGCTCTCATCTGTGAAAAGCACAGTGCGCCAGTGACGGACCTGCCAATTATGGTGTTCAATGGAAAACGTCAATCGAGCTCTATGGTTCTAGGTAGTGAGCACAGGGCCCAAAGGAGGATGTCAGGCCCTCAGGCCACCCTTATGAAGTCTGTTTCTGATTTTTTGGTCAGAGACATTCACACCAGTGGCCTGCTGGAGGTCATTTTGTAGGGCTCTGGCAGTGCTCATGCTGTTTCTCCTTGCACAAAGGAGCAGATACCAGTAGTGCTGATGGGTTAAGGACCTTCTACAGCCCTGTCCAGCTCTCCTAGAGTAACTTCCTCTCTCCTGGAATCTCCTCCACACTCTTGAGACTGTGCTGGGAGATGCAGTAAACCTTCTGGCAATGGCACATATTGATGTGCCATCCTGGAGGAGATGGTCTGCCTGTGCAACCTCTGTACGGTCCAGGTATTCCCTCATGCTACCGGTAGTGACACTGACCCTAGCCAAGTGCAAAACTAGTGAAAAACAGACAGAAAAGATGAGTAGGAAAAAAATGTCAGTGGCCTCCACCTGTAAAACCATTCCTGTTTTGGGGATCGCCTCATTGTTTTCCATCTAGTGCACCTGTTGTTAATTGCATTAACACCAAAGCAGCTGAAATTGATTAACAACCCCCTCTGCTACTTAACTGACTTGATCAATGTCCCAGAAGTTTAATTGACTTGATACTGTACTCTGATTAAAAAGTGTTCCTTTAAGTTTTTTGAGCAGTATACAATAATCATACAACTTAAAATATATATGTAAAGGATATACTAATTACTATATAGGAAGCATATACATAATCCGGCAATGAGGATACATCTGTCTTGATGGATGACAACTAGGAGAGAGGGGGAGGAAAAATTGTGAAACATACTTAGTGGCATTCATTATGTCTTATTACTTATATTTTGTTGATAGCACTATATCAGGTGTACCCTTTGTGATGTGCACCTATAAGTATTTGCAATCTCTCCCACAGCCTATCAGGTTTGACAAAAGGAGCTTATTGGTGCTCCTAGGCAATGGATTATCCCCAGCCTGACATCACTTCCATGTCCGTATTCTATGGTGGTTTCGGATGCTTGGCTATTCAAGCAGAAGTGAGGCTACCCGGCTCTTCCATCTATGCTGCTAGCCACTGCTGACATTTCCTCCTGGTGTGTGGGCTATCCCTCTACTGATGCTATTGCAAGTACAAGTGCTGCTGTCCTGGATTTATGTGAGTGCACATTTGGCTGCCTTATTAAAGCTAATTTTTAATACTACACTTAATGGTCCGCACTTGTGTTCTCTACTGTCTTTCCAGAGATCCATTTCTGTCTCTTGGTGGAGCTGCCTGCTTTGTGCTAGAAGTGTACTATGTACTATATTGATTACTATGGACAATTATGAACTTATTAGCCCCTTTTTTGTTATTAAGGTTTTATTAGGGAGTGATCTGCTTAAGCATTTCTGGAATTGAGCCTTATACCTTGTGTTTTATTTGAAAATATAACACTGCTTTTGTACACATGTGATGTCAGTTTTATGTGATATCCTTGTGATAACTTACCGCATGGTTTCATATGGTAATTAATGCATAATTTGGAAATATAATGTATGCAAGATTTTAAGGAGCACAGAATAAGCAGTTTTTTTTTAAAAGCACTGTGCATTATTTTAATTTATCTATACAAGTTTGCTAGTGACACCAATCTTATTATGCAGTAATTTGGTGAAGTAGTGTTTTATTAGCAACATGTTTGAGTGCTTGCAGCAGTCTTGGCTATGTCCGACCGTAAGCTCCTAAACGTATCAAGGTAATATGCTGCCACGTACTTCTGTATAAGAAGTGTTATTGACAAGCATTTATAGGAAATCAGAGTTGCTCAGAGGTTATGGTTAAAAATCAGTGTATTAAGATCAATCTAGACTAGGCAAAGTATGATGCTGTATGAAAAGTAAGTGTGATTCTCAAATAAATAATTATCTCTATTAGAGATGAGCGAATTATTCAAAAATTCGATTCGGCTGATTCGTCGAATTCGCGGAATAAATTCGATTCAAGGCGAATATATTCGCTGCGAATTTAACTTATAAAAAGGGTGTTTCTAGGCTTCAGAGAGCCTTTATATTAGTGCAGAACACTGTACCTTTAATTTAAATGCCCTTGGAGTCTGCTGGGGAAGAGAACTAATACTGTCAGTCAGTATGACATGCAGATGAGTGCCGTCGATCTTAGAATCACCGCACACTTCACTCATTTGGGCAGTCACGGGGCCAAAACCAGAGTGTGGAGCCACAGTGTGGCGGTGGAGGCAGCAGCAATGGGAGGCCATACAGCACCCTATGACAAAATGGAACCCACCAGCAGTGTGAGGAGACCTGAAAGTGGCACATGGCAGAGTGTGGCGATGGAGACAGCAGCAATGGGAGGCCGTACAGGGACCCATGACACACTCTGGACCTGGCAGCAGCATGAGGAGGCGGTACAGGGGCCCATGACAGATTACAGGCTTGGCAGCAGCAGTGGGCGGACGGTGGATGCAGCAGTATTCGGAAGCCAAACACAGGCCTCGGTTAAAAAGCGGAAGCCGTCAGCAGCGTGAGCAGACGACAGAGGCACATGGCGCAGGGTGGCGGTGGAGGCAGCAGTATTCGGAAGCCATACACAGGCCTAGGTTAAAAAGCGGAAGCCGTCAGCAGCGTGAGCAGACGACAGAGACACATGGCGCAGGGTGGCAGTGGATGCAGCAGTATTCGGAAGCCAAACACAGGCCTCGGTTAAAAAGCGAAAGCCGTCAGCAGCGTGAGCAGACGACAGAGGCACATGGCGCAGGGTGGCGGTGGAGGCAGCAGCAATGGAAGGCCATACAGCACCCTATCACAAAATGGAACCCACCAACAGTGTAAGGAGACCTGAAAGTGGCACATGGCGCAGGGTGGCGGTGGAGGCAGCAGTATTCGGAAGACATACACAGGACTAGGTTAAAAAGCGGAAGCCGTCAGCAGCGTGAGCAGACGACAGAGGCACATGGCGCAGGGTGGCGGTGGAGGCAGCAGCTATGGAAGGCCATACAGCACCCTATCACAAAATGGAACCCACCAACAGTGTAAGGAGACCTGAAAGTGGCACATGGCGCAGGGTGGCGGTGGAGGCAGCAGTATTCGGAAGCCATACACAGGCCTAGGTTAAAAAGCGTAAACCGTCAGCAGCGTGAGCAGACGACAGAGGCACATGGCGCAGGGTGGCGGTGGATGCAGCAGTATTCGGAAGCCATACACAGGCCTAGGTTAAAAAGCGGAAGCCGTCAGCAGCGTGAGCAGACGACAGAGACACATGGCGCAGGGTGGCGGTGGATGCAGCAGTATTCGGAAGCCAAACACAGGCCTCGGTTAAAAAGCGGAAGCCGTCAGCAGCGTGAGCAGATGACAGAGGCATATGGCGCAGGGTGGCGGTGGAGGCAGCAGCAATGGAAGGCCATACAGCACCCTATCACAAAATGGAACCCACCAACAGTGTAAGGAGACCTAAAAGTGGTACATGGCGCAGGGTGGCGGTGGAGGCAGCAGTATTCGGAAGCCATACACAGGCCTAGGTTAAAAAGCGGAAGCCGTCAGCAGCGTGAGCAGACGACAGAGACACATGGCGCAGGGTGGCGGTGGATGCAGCAGTATTCGGAAGCCAAAAACAGGCCTCAGTTAAAAAGCGGAAGCCGTCAGCAGCGTGAGCAGACGACAGAGACACATGGCGCAGGGTGGCGGTGGATACAGCAGTATTCGGAAGCCAAACACAGGCCTCGGTTAAAAAGCGGAAGCCGTCAGCAGCGTGAGCAGACGACAGAGGCACATGGCGCAGGGTGGTGGTGGAGGCAGCAGCAATGGAAGGCCATACAGCACCCTATCACAAAATGGAACCCACCAACAGTGTAAGGAGACCTGAAAGTGGCACATGGCGCAGGGTGGCGGTGGAGGCAGCAGTATTCGGAAGACATACACAGGACTAGGTTAAAAAGCGGAAGCCGTCAGCAGCGTGAGCAGACGACAGAGGCACATGGCGCAGGGTGGCGGTGGATGCAGCAGTATTCGGAAGCCAAACACAGGCCTCGGTTAAAAAGCGGAAGCCGTCAGCAGCGTGAGCAGACAACAGAGGCACATGGCGCAGGGTGGCGGTGGAGGCAGCAGTATTCGGAAGCCATACACAGGCCTAGGTTAAAAAGCGGAAGCCGTCAGCAGCGTGAGCAGACGACAGAGACACATGGCGCAGGGTGGCGGTGGAGGCAGCAGTATTCGGAAGCCATACACAGGCCTAGGTTAAAAAGCGGAAGCCATCAGCAGCGTGAGCAGACGACAGAGACACATGGCGCAGGGTGGCGGTGGAGGCAGCAGTATTCGGAAGCCATACACAGGCCTAGGTTAAAAAGCGGAAGCCGTCAGCAGCGTGAGCAGACGACAGAGACACATGGCGCAGGGTGGCGGTGGATGCAGCAGTATTCGGAAGCCAAACACAGGCCTCGGTTAAAAAGCGGAAGCCGTCAGCAGCGTGAGCAGACGACAGAGGCACATGGTGCAGGGTGGCGGTGGAGGCAGCAGCAATGGAAGGCCATACAGCACCCTATCACAAAATGGAACCCACCAACAGTGTAAGGAGACCTGAAAGTGGCACATGGCGCAGGGTGGCGGTGGAGGCAGCAGTATTCGGAAGACATACACAGGCCTAGGTTAAAAAGCGGAAGCCGTCAGCAGCGTGAGCAGACGACAGAGGCACATGGCGCAGGGTGGCGGTGGATGCAGCAGTATTCGGAAGCCATACACAGGCCTAGGTTAAAAAGCGGAAGCCGTCAGCAGCGTGAGCAGACGACAGAGACACATGGCGCAGGGTGGCGGTGGATGCAGCAGTATTCGGAAGCCAAACACAGGCCTCGGTTAAAAAGCGGAAGCCGTCAGCAGCGTGAGCAGATGACAGAGGCATATGGCGCAGGGTGGCGGTGGAGGCAGCAGCAATGGAAGGCCATACAGCACCCTATCACAAAATGGAACCCATCAACAGTGTAAGGAGACCTAAAAGTGGCACATGGCGCAGGGTGGCGGTGGAGGCAGCAGTATTCGGAAGCCATACACAGGCCTAGGTTAAAAAGCGGAAACCGTCAGCAGCGTGAGCAGACGACAGAGACACATGGCGCAGGGTGGCGGTGGATGCAGCAGTGTTCGGAAGCCAAAAACAGGCCTCAGTTAAAAAGCGGAAGCCGTCAGCAGCGTGAGCAGACGACAGAGGCACATGGCGCAGGGTGGCGGTGGAGGCAGCAGTATTCGGAAGCCATACACAGGCCTAGGTTAAAAAGCGGAAGCCGTCAGCAGCGTGAGCAGACGACAGAGGCACATGGCGCAGGGTGGCGGTGGATGCAGCAGTATTCGGAAGCCAAGCACAGGCCTCGGTTAAAAAGCGGAAGCCGTCAGCAGCGTGAGCAGACGACAGAGGCACATGGCGCAGGGTGGCGGTGGAGGCAGCAGCAATGGAAGGCCATACAGCACCCTATCACAAAATGGAACCCACCAACAGTGTAAGGAGACCTGAAAGTGGCACATGGCGCAGGGTGGCGGTGGAGGCAGCAGTATTCGGAAGACATACACAGGACTAGGTTAAAAAGCGGAAGCCGTCAGCAGCGTGAGCAGACGACAGAGGCACATGGCGCAGGGTGGCGGTGGATGCAGCAGTATTCGGAAGCCAAACACAGGCCTCGGTTAAAAAGCGGAAGCCGTCAGCAGCGTGAGCAGACAACAGGCACATGGCGCAGGGTGGCGGTGGAGGCAGCAGCAATGGGAGGCCATACAGCACCCTATAACAAAATGGAACCCACCAGCAGTGTGAGGAGACCTGAAAGTGGCACATGGCAGAGTGTGGCGATGGAGACAGCAGCAATGGGAGGCCGTACAGGGACCCATGACACACTCTGGACCTGGCAGCAGCATGAGGAGGCGGTACAGGGGCCCATGACAGATTACGGGCCTGGCAGCAGCATGAGGAGTCGGTACGGGGGCCCATGGCAGATTACGGGCCTGGCAGCAGCATGAGGAGGCGGTACAGGGGCCCATGGCAGAGTGGCAGAGCGTAAGCAGCTAAAATTGAAGGCCATACAGAGGCCTATGTTAAAAAGTCCCCCCAGCAGCAGCGTGGGGAGACGACTAATAGTCGTCTCCCCACGCTGCTGCTGGGGGGACTTTTTAACATAGGACTCTGTATGGCCTTCAATTTAAGCTGCTTACGCTTCGCCACTCTGCCATGGGCCCCTGTACCGCCTCCTCTTGCTGCTGCCAGGTCCAGAGTGTGTCATGGGTCCCTGTACGGCCTCCCATTGCTGCTGACTTCATCGCCAGACTCTGCCATGTGCCACTTTCAGGTCTCCTTACACTGTTGGTGGGTTCCATTTTGTGAAAGGGTGCTGTATGGCCTTCCATTGCTGCTACCTCCACCGCCACCCTGCGCCATGTGCCTCTGTCGTTTGCTCATGCTGCTGACGGCTTCCACTTTTTAACCGAGGCCTGTGTTTGGCTTCCGAATACTGCTGCATCCACCGCCACCCTGCGCCATGTGTCTCTGTCGTCTGCTCACGCTGCTGACGGCTTCCGCTTTTTAACCTAGGCCTGTGTATGGCTTCAGAATAATGCTGCCTACACCGCCACCCTGCGCCATGTGCCTCTGTCGTCTGCTCACGCTGCTGCCAGGTCCATACTGATTCATGGCCCCCTGTACCGGCTCCTCATGAACGTGGTTCAGCGGGTTTGCATCACTTAACGGCAAATCGTTGACAAACGCTGGGACGTTCAGTGTTGTGCGCATTAAGCCAGACACCAAAGGGCAGCACAGACCTGTTATTACTCGCTCAAGCATGGCTGAACAAAACCAGTCTCTACCACAATTTGGACCCAGACCTGCCCAGGGTCTCGTAAGTAGATTGCACGGAGGAGTAGAGTTCGTTATTGGAATTAACTGTGAGGGACTTTTAAACCTAGGCCTGTGTATGGCCTTCAATTGAAGCTCCTTCTGCTCCGCCACTCTGCCATTGGACTCTTGATAGTCGTCGACTATCAAGAGTCCAATGGCAGAGTGGCGGAGCAGAAGCAGCTTCAATTGAAGGCCATACACAGGCCTAGGTTTAAAAGTCCCTCACAGTTAATTCCAATAACGAACTCTACTCCTCCGTGCAATCTACTTACGAGACCCTGGGCAGGTCTGGGTCCAATTTGTGGTAGAGACTGGTTTTGTTTAGCCATGCTTGAGCGAGTAATAACAGGTCTGTGCTGCCCTTTGGTGTCTGGCTTAATGCGCACAACACTGAACGTCCCAGCGTTTGTCAACGATTTGCCATTAAGTGATGCAAACCCGCTGAACCACGTTCATGAGGAGCCGGTACAGGGGGCCATGAATCTGTATGGACCTGGCAGCAGCGTGAGCAGACGACAGAGGCACATGGCGCAGGGTGGCGGTGTAGGCAGCATTATTCTGAAGCCATACACAGGCCTAGGTTAAAAAGCGGAAGCCGTCAGCAGCGTGAGCAGACGACAGAGACACATGGCGCAGGGTGGCGGTGGATGCAGCAGTATTCGGAAGCCAAACACAGGCCTCGGTTAAAAAGCGGAAGCCGTCAGCAGCGTGAGCAGACGACAGAGGCACATGGCGCAGGGTGGCGGTGGAGGCAGCAGCAATGGAAGGCCATACAGCACCCTATCACAAAATGGAACCCACCAATAGTGTAAGGAGACCTGAAAGTGGCACATGGCAGAGTCTGGCGATGAAGTCAGCAGCAATGGGAGGCCATACAGGGACCCATGACACACTCTGTACCTGGCAGCAGCAAGAGGAGGCGGTACAGGGGCCCATGGCAGAGTGGTGAAGCATAAGCAGCTTAAATTGAAGGCCATACAGAGGCCTATGTTAAAAATAATAACATGTTTGGGGCATGATTCATGGCGGATTTAGTCAGTTGTGTCAGGAACTGGTGGTTTGAAATCCAGAATAATCCACACCTGATTCATTTTCACAAACGTGAGTCTCTCCACAATTTGGGTGGACAGTCGTGTCCTCCGCGGAGTTACAATACCTCCTGCCGCACTAAACACGCGCTCCGATGCCACGCTACTGGCCGGGCATGACAGCCTTTCAAGGGCAAATTCAGCTAGTTGGGGCCAAAGGTCAAGTTTCGTTGCCCAGTAGTCAAGGGGATTGTCTACCTCGGTTGGCAGGGTGCTGTCCAAGTAGGCCCGAGCCTGTTGTTTAAGGTCCTGCTCCAGGTCCACCTGATGCTGCTGCTGCTGCGGCTGGTTAGTAGTTTCCTCACTGCGCTGGTGAAGAAAGCTACTCATCATCGACTGCAGACTGAGGCAGCCGCTGCTGGTGGAGCTGCCACTGCTCCTACCACCCCACCCCTCCCCTGCTGCCATGGCAGCGGAACGTGAGCGCACAGGGCCCACAGTGTCTGAGGATGGACGTTGGCGCAGAAAGGCAGAGACCAACTGACTACATAGGTGGTTTTTATAGTACGTTATTTTGGCCTCCCTCTCAGCAGGTGTGAAAAAGGCCACCATTTTTGAACGGTTGCGAGGGTCCAACAAGGTGGACAGCCAAAAGTCATCCCTCTGTCTGATGGTTATTATTCGGCTGTCGCTACGCAAGCAACCGAGCATGCTATGGGCCATTTGTGCCAAGGAATGCGAGGGACTCCCTGCCTCCATCTCCACAGCATACTGCCACGGTGCGTCTGCGTCCTCTGTCTCCTCCTCCTCCTCTACCAGATGCTCCTGCTCCTCCACTCCTGTCCGCTGAGTGGAAAAACCACCCATTTCACTCAATAATTCCTGAGCACCAATGTCCTCCTCTACCTCCTCCTCTTCTTCCTGTCCTGCCCCCACAGGGGTCATGTGGCGTTGAGATCTGTGCGCCACGTCTACCGCACCCTGACCAGCCATTGTTAACAGCATTTGTTCCAGGACGTGCAACAGAGGAATGACGTCGTTCATCCCATAGTCCTGCCGACTCACGAATAGCGTGGCCTCCTCAAAGGGCCTGAGCAAGCGGCAGGTGTCACGCATGAGCTGCCAATGGCTGACATCTAAGTTACACAGGGGAGTACCTTTATCCGCTTGTAACATCAGGAAATCGGTGATGGCCTTTCGCTGTTCGTAAAGGCGGTCTAACATATGTAGGGTTGAATTCCACCTTGTTGCAACGTCGCAGATCAGGCGATGCTGTGGAATTCCGTTCTGCCGCTGCAGCTCAAGGAGGGTGTGCTTTGCGGTGTAGGAATGGCTGAAATGCATGCAAAGTTTACGTGACATTTTAAGGATGTCTTGCAGAGGGATGGTGGATTTTAGGAACCGCTTGACAACCAGATTGAACACGTGAGCCATGCATGGCGCATGGCACAACCTTCCTTGACGCAGAGCAGACACCATGTTCTTTCCGTTGTCGGTCAACATGGTTCCGATTTTCAGTTTGCGCGGAGACAGCCATCTGTCGATTTCTCTGTTCATTACACTCAGAAGTTCCTCCCCTGTGTGACTACGTTCGCCAAGGCATACCAGGAGCAGCACAGCGTGACACCGTTGCGCCCTGCACATGTGATATGCCGGTCGGGTAATGGGACTTGGCACGGGGGTGGCGGCTGAGGACACGGCGGAAGAAGAGGTGGTAGAGGCGGACATCTTTGCTGGACCAAGGACATGCAAACGTGGAGGCAAAAGCGGCGTGACCTGTCCAAGTTGCTGGTGCGGCTGTGCTGGCACCACGTTCACCCAGTGGGCCGTAAATGACATGTACTGTCCCTGACCGTAGTTACAGCTCCACACGTCGGCGCTGCCGTGCACTTTGGCAGAGACCGACATGCTCAAAGACTGGCCCACCATCTATTCTACATGTGAATGCAGGGCTGGCACTGCCTTTTTGGCGAAGAAATGCCGGCTTGGCACTCTCCACCGCGGCTCGGCACAAGCCATCATTTCTCGGAAAGGTGCTGAGTCCACCACTTGGAAAGGGAGGGACTGCAGCACCAGCAACTTGGACAGGAGGACGTTCAGCTTCTGCACCGTCGGGTGCGTGCTCGCAAACTGTTGTCTCTTGGAAATGGATTCCAAGAAGACTGCTGACGGAATCCGTGAAGAGGAATAGCAGGAGAAGGAGCATCTGAACGAGCGGAAGATGCCAACGAGCGACAACTCCCCTCAGCAGAGGTGTTGGAGCCTTGACTGGCTGATAGAGGGCGATTGACGTCGGGTGACGGAGCAAGTAACGGAGCGGGTGATGGAGCGGGGGCTGGGGCAGGCAGAACCGCCGTATCTTTATCACGGTTTTCCCAGGCCACCAAATGGCGACGCTGCATATGCTGTCGCAACGCTGTAGTCCCAACATGGGCCCCCTGGCCACGCTTGACTTTCTGGCCACATAGTCGACATACGGCTATGTTTACTTCCTCGGGCGGCTTGACGAAAAATTGCCACACCGCCGAGTAGGAAACTTTGCCCCCGCTACTCCTCACTGGCTGACTGCTACTTCCTCCGTGCACACCGGCACCACTACTGGCCGTGGTGGTAGGCTGCAGTGGAGCTGGTGCTCTACTCCGTGGCCGTTTGCCTCCACTGACACTGCTGCGACCCTGCTGCCTCCTGGGCAACCCACCGACTGTTTTGCTCACTGCCAAGCTGGCACCCTCTTCTCCTGATGATGCGGAAGCAATAGCCTGATGACGACGAGGCTGCCAAGTGCGATCAGCCTCATCATCATCAATTAGGGTCTCCGCCTCACTACTAGCCCCCTCGGCTGCGTGTGGGTCAGGAGACAGACCTGTCTCTAGACCGGCTACCGAGCCACTCTCCTCGCCAGTACTTCTTCGCCTGGCTGCTGAAGAGGCGGATGTCTCCCCCCGTTCCTGACCGCCCTCTGTTAGCTCTTCCTCACTGTACAGTGGGGCTGAGCCCACAGCATGCGATACTTAACTTGGTGAGGGAACACCAAAGGACAGGGGCAGGTAGAGGACACGTGATTTCAGTGGGCTTGCTCCCGGGCCATGCCAACTAACGGATGTGTCTGACGTACCCACCGACCGTTGGCTGTAGGTGTCAGAGGTGACCTGGGAAGAGGAAGACGACCGAGTCAACCAATCGATGACGGCAGGGTTGTCGGTGGAGACACGACCGCTGGATGACACCGGGAGCACTGGCCTCTGGCTGCGACTAGTGCTGCCTCGACCCCTTCCTCTGCTGCCACGTCTGCTCGCTCCTGAAACATTGCCTCCTCTTCCACTCCTCTGCGTGTTGTCTGACATACTCTTTAATTCAATAAGCACCCCAAACATAAAACAGGATTTAACTCTTTGAATGTACAATAGTGGTTGTGAAGCAGAAAGTAACGATTCTGTGTCCCTGAGTAACGATTCTGTGTCCCTCAGTAACAATTCTGTGTCCCTGAGTAACAATTCTGTGTCCCTGAGTAACGATTCTGTGTCCCTGAGTAACAATTCTGTGTCTGTCCCTGAGTAACGATTCTGTGTCCCTGAGTAACAATTCTGTGTCCCTGAGTAACACGTCTGTGTCCCTGAGTAACGATTCTGTGTCCCTGAGTAACGATTCTGTGTCCCTGAATAACATTTCTGTGTCCCTGAGTAACGATTCTGTGTCCCTGAGTAACAATTCTGTGTCTGTCCCTGAGTAACGATTCTGTGTCCCTGAGTAACGATTCTGTGTCCCTGAGTAACAATTCTGTGTCCCTGAGTAACGATTCTGTTTCCCTCAGTAACAATTCTGTGTCCCTGAGTAACAATTCTGTGTCCCTGAGTAACGATTCTGTGTCCCTCAGTAACGATTCTGTGTCCCTGAGTAACAATTCTGTGTCCCTGAGTAACAATTCTGTGTCCCTGAGTAACAATTCTGTGTCCCTCAGTAACGATTCTGTGTCCCTGAGTAACAATTCTGTGTCCCTGAGTAACGATTCTGTGTCCCTGAGTAACGATTCTGTGTCCCTGAGTAACAATTCTGTGTCTGTCCCTGAGTAACGATTCTGTGTCCCTGAGTAACAATTCTGTGTCCCTGAGTAACAATTCTGTGTCCCTGAGTAACGATTCTGTGTCCCTGAGTAACAATTCTGTGTCCCTGAGTAACATTTCTGTGTCCCTGAGTAACGATTCTGTGTCCCTGAGTAACAATTCTGTGTCTGTCCCTGAGTAACGATTCTGTGTCTGTCCCTGAGTAACGATTCTGTGTCCCTGAGTAACGATTCTGTGTCCCTGAGTAACGATTCTGTGTCCCTGAGTAACAATTCTGTGTCCCTCAGTAACAATTCTGTGTCCCTGAGTAACGATTCTGTGTCCCTGAGTAACAATTCTGTGTCCCTGAGTAACGATTCTGTGTCCCTGAGTAACGATTCTGTGTCCCTGAGTAACAATTTTGTGTCCCTGAGTAACGATTCTGTGTCCCTGAGTAACAATTCTGTGTCCCTGAGTAACAATTCTGTGTCCCTCAGTAACGATTCTGTGTCCCTCAGTAACGATTCTGTGTCCCTGAGTAACAATTCTGTGTCCCTGAGTAACAATTCTGTGTCCCTGAGTAACGATTCTGTGTCCCTGAGTAACAATTCTGTGTCCCTGAGTAACGATTCTGTGTCTGTCCCTGAGTAACAATTCTGTGTCCCTGAGTAACAATTCTGTGTCCCTGAGTAACAATTCTGTGTATCTGAGTAACGATTCTGTGTCCCTGAGTAACGATTCTGTGGCCCTAAAGTCTCTGTGGCCCTAACTCTGTCCCTAATACAGACAGGTCTGTCTCTCTTGAATGACCGGAGGCTAATGGAGAATTCTAAGATGGCCGCGATTTATAGCTCCACCATTACACAGTGCTGGCTGGCTGGCTGCTGATTGGCTAATGCGATCACATGTCATGAATGAATGCATTATGGGTCAGCGCGCCTAGCGTAGGCAGGGCAGAGTAGGACTGGCCATAGAGTGATTACTTTGACGCAGTTGGCCAGCTTAAACATGTATTGCAATATGTGTGAACCAAATATCCCTATTTGTTGCATAGTTTGCTTGAAAGGGTATATACCAGTGTGCAGAGGGTCCTTCAGAATTTCTAGAGTTAATGTGGTTACACCCCTTTAGCACCTGATGGATAAATGCATGCACTAGCTGTATGGATTTGAGCACAGGGATCTCTTGTTTGTTGTCTGTGCGCCTTCCCAGAGATCCCCGCTCCATCGCCATACATGTCGCCGCCATTTTTGGGAAAATTCGATTCGTGCATCCGAAGTTTGCTAATTTTTGGATTCGGCGCGAATCGAATTTTTCCTAATCTTCGAAACGAATTCCACTTCGTCATGTTCGATTCGCTCATCTCTAATCTCTATGAATGTCACTCTTCCATACACATTGTTCCGGCACCAGGTTTTACCTCCTGTCCCAGTTGCTCGGGTTCCTTCCCATCTGCCCTGAACCTAGGTATTATTAAGCCTTTGCACCTGTGTTAGTGTTCAAGCAATGTGTCTCCATGTAGAAGCCCTCTATTTCCTGTGGCGTTCACCAACATTTGAGTATTCTCATATTTTTCATGAGTTTTATTCTGTCATTGTTTCCAATGACAGAATCAAACTGTTTCCTGGCTGTGCAGTTGTATCCCCTTGCTCCCTGTCTGTGGATCCCTTCCTTCCCTGTTGTGGTGTGTGTGTGTCCTTCGCAACATTGTTTCTTGTTGTTAGGTTGCCCTACAGTTCCTTCCCAGCTTGCTGCAGTTGGTTACTTCACTTCCTTGTGTCCTGTAGGTACCCATGTCCTTTCAGCATGCTATTTGGTTGCACTGTGCCTGCACGGGTGTGTTAGAAAGCTGCAGCCTGGGGGATGCCACACAGAGCAATATCCACATCTTCACCTGTTTAATTGTTTACACTGGCCCACTAGATCATGAGCTGCAGTTCCAGGTGATCTTACCTTCTGATCATGACAATGAAAAACATGTGAAACCAACACACAAAATACACCAAAAAGGCCATTGTAAACTATTCTTCAACCACTTGACTCCCAGGCCAATTCTGACATTTCACTCTCAGAGGCCCTGAGGAATAAAATGGTGGATGTTTTGTGACTGAATTTTTTATGTCACATGATCTTTGTGCAGCAGTTTATCAAACACAAATTTTGGGGAAAAAATACACATTTATGAATTTTTGTCACCACAAACATAACACCTTTTTTGGCAAAATATAAATAAGCCCAGTAAATGGATATAAAAAATGTCACACTTTAGAACGCCTGTGGAAAGGCAACAAACTACAGTACAATAAATTATCTATAGGTTATGCTTAGACTTACACAGGAGGTCTTATCTTCTTTTGGGTCAAAGTCACCTGAAGTCTGGAGAAGTCACGTGATCAGTGACGGAATGCATCAGGCGGAGCCTGGTGACATCACTTCCGGTACTGCACAAACCGGCACGAGCGATGTGAGGAACCATTTTTGTTGATGGCTCATGCTAGCTGTTTTATTATCCTTGTGAATTTACTTTTACTTGAATAAAGCGGTGAATGTTTTATGGGGTTGCACTATGATCTGTTATTTTCCCTCCTGATCATATACCACATAATCCCATTGGATATCCTTGAGTCTGTTCCCTTAAAGGGCCAGAGTCAAGGAAATAGCCACTAAAGGCCAGCAGTGTAGCAGCAGAAGTTGTTCATTATCTCTAAGTGTTTATGACCTACCTAATAGGTCAAGGGAGGAGATGAGTGTATGGTGCACATATTCAGTGATGGGAAACACTATGGTTTAGCCTGCATGGCGGAGACATGCGACCATTTGATTATTGCATTTTGGAGCACATTTTCTTTCATTTAACGTGAGTGTGAGTAATCTTAGTGCATATAATTAAAATTTTTTAAAAATGGTGTTGCACTACGGTATGTATTTTTGCTTTTTGTGCACGGTTTTGGAGGTAAAGGTCCAATGAAGATATAACACGTAGAAGGAACACTACATCGATCAGAAATTTGGAGACTACACAGTCCTTCTAAAAGTGCATTTGGCCTATTATAATTTATAGGTCAAACTTCAAGGTGAGCAGGGAGTGGGGCTATAATTTAAGTATGATATAATAAGGTGCAGCGCTAAAATAATGTAAATCTCAATACAATAAAGTGCAATGAAATGATGAAAGAAACAATCTTAGTAACATATAAAGTGCAAGTGGTGCTAATTCAAGTGACAATTCAATCAGCAAGGCAAATGTATAAAGTGAGGACAGTGTAAATGCACATCCATCAAAGTGCAAACAGTGCCAATAAGGAGATAAAGTCTGAAATTCAATCAATGAATAAACATGAAGCTTCAGATAAAAGTGATCCTCAGTGAGTCTTCTGGTGATAAAATAATAGAATTATGCACTCACCAGATGCGTAATACCATTACGCATTTGAGAATAATTATATCTCAGTGGGCCAGCTGGCCCAATTTAAGTATGGTGTTGGATATTATTGGATGACAGCACAACATAGGTTGCATTGGACTGATACAAATTCACATTTTGCACTTTTGTGGACTGATTCTGCATGTTTTTAAAGCTTATGTTTTCACATTTTGAGGAGTTAGTGCATCACATTTTTGTTTAACTAGATGTGTTTATTGCTGCCTTTGAGAGACAAAGTCTTCTCACTACTATGATGAATGCCAATATGATTCTTTTGTTGAAACCCAGTAAACCCCCCACAGATTAAAACTCCTACAGTCCTATATAACTCTTACAGTCAGATGTAAAATTCTGGCCAAATTTCAACCCCAAAAGCTCAATTCAACATTACGATCTGACAGGATTCCTGTTCCATGAATCTACATTGGTGAATTAGAGTGGCTTATTTATTAACATGCAATCATCAGCAGATAATATGGGTACATGGGCTTTCCTATCCTTAGATGCCACTAAGGCCCTCAGTAGCATAGAATGGGGCTATCTATGGTTGGTTCTGGAGAAATTTGGTTTTGGAGAGGGTTTTATAACTCAGGTATAGCTCATGTACTATGTGCAGCTATCCGTGAAGGGAAACGTGTCGGCAGGCTTGAGAGAGTAGAGACAAGGCTGCCCTTTTCACCCTTACTATTTTCAGAAGTTAGAGAGCCCTTGGCAGCCATGATTAGATCCAGTACAGACATAGTGGGCTTCAGATGTGGCCCTGTTCAGGAAAAACATTACGCTCTACTCTGATGATATCTTTTGCTCCTGAGTGATAATGGCCCTCACTGGTGATTATGAACATTATCTCCTGGTTTGGTGAGTGTTCAGGTTTAACTATCAATTGGTCCAAATTGGTCCTTCTACCTCTGGATGAGTCTACAGACCCTTCCTTGCCCTCTGTTTGTGCAGTCCAAGTCACATCCTCCTTTAAATATCTCTGAATCCTCATTACATTATACCCCCAATATCTAATTTCCAAGATAAAGATTACTTATAAAATAAATTGTGACTCTCTTTAATTGGTAGAACCAATCTCATTAAAATGAACCTTGTGGCTTTTTGCGCAATACACCGGCAGTGATCCCACAAAAACATATTCAATAAGATCAACACTTCAGGTCATTATTGCGGAGGGACTGTTCACCAAAAACCAAACTTGAACACTTACAGCACCCAAAAGATGGGGGAGGGATGAAGCTCTGCTAAACCCCTGATTATACTATATAGCTGCTCAGTTGCAACATATGACATTGGTGATGACAGCACCCGATCCTGACTCTACACAACCTAGAGACTCTAAATTAACTGTTATTACCCATCTAATCAAAGCCCAAACTTTAGCTGAGGGTCAAGTCACAATTGTTCTGTAAACCCAACAGGTTCTTTCCTACATATAAACTAATGTATGAAATATGGGTCAATACCAAGCAGTTGCTACAAGTAATGGAATCCACAATACATGGCCCCATATGGTTCAATACTACCTACCCACAACTGGCCAAACTTCAATATGCTGCAAGGTGGCAAACATATAGGGATCACACACTTACTTCAGAAATTTGAAAAAGGCTTATATCTTTCTCCATCTTACAGTCCTATTATGACCTACATGATACCATGCCTTTTTATTATTATCTCCCACTCAGACACGCAGTGCTGTCTTAGGGGCCCTCTGACACCTCTCCCTTACTCCCATATGTAACATAACACAGTCCTTTACAACTAACAAAGGTTTTATTTCCCAATCTTATGTAATGCTTCTACATACCTACCTTGAGGATTATCCTTGTTAGGGTGATGGAACACTTGGAAAGAGACAGAAAATATGGAGGAGAATCAGTGGGAAGCTGTGCTACATTCAGTCCAATTGAACTATTTAAATGTATCTCAGTGGCTCTCTCAACCCTATATACTTTTAAGAGTTCATTATATCCTTGCTAAATTATATAATATAGGCTTAAAATCAGACCCCATATGTAGTAGATATTGTAGAGACTATGGGGACTTAAGGCCCAAAGTTACACTGATATTGGACAACAGTAGTTAGTGCTCTTAATATAGTCTTCCAAGCTACTGCATGGTTAGACCAGTGTTTCTCAACCTTTTTTAGTCAAGGCACCGTTTAAAATTATGGACAGTCTTGAGGCATCCCATTCTAAAATGTGGTGCCTCAAGACTGTCCATAATTTTAAATGGGCACCCCATTCTAAAATGTGAAAAGCTTTTCTAAGAGATTTATATAATGCAGCAACATCCGCACACCCAACATTAAAGGTGATTAATTCTTCCAAAGCAAATACATTTCTTGCACACTGGTACTGAGTAGTATTCCAGTATTTCTCTTCTCCTTCAGTTTTTATCCATCACTGAGCTAATGTGACCCCAGCACGGGCAGGGGAGGGTAAAACTAGGTCAAATTAGGATGCTGTGCAGGCAGCTGACATCCTCCTTATCAACTGATGATGTCATTGGTTGTCAGGATTCCAGCGACTAGAAGGTCGTAATGGTGCGCAATGAAAACCTGTGGCTTTGTGTAACTAAACGGCAGGCTTGTTCCACCTGCTGGCTTGTATAAAAGCTTTGGGAAATTTTTAGACATTTTGCCAAGGCACCCCTGAAGAAACCTCAAGGCACCCCAGGGTGCCTGGGCACCCTGGTTGAGAAAGGCTGGGTTAGATTATCAACAGAGTATATTGGGTATACTTGATGCAGTGGTCCAGCAATCACATCTGAGAGAGGCAATGTCAAGAGCATTATTTCAAGCACGCAAGCTTGTTCTCCAGCACTGGAAATCAGAAACCCTTGACACCTGAGGAATGGATACATAGCATGTGTGTAACTCTGTACTATAAGCATCTTATTTATCAACCTTGTGAATGTCCTGCCAAATTTAAAAAGCTCTGGGATGCCTGGACGAATGTACCTGGCCTCATTCTAATTGACCTGATATTGCATAGAATAATGTAACACGTCTGTTATGTATTTCATTGACATTGTCTCTTTTATGGGAAGCTCAGGCTAGTAATAATTTAAGATATTGACAGTTTGATATCCCACTATTTACTGTCGTTATGGAACATATGATGTGATTGAATGTATGTGATTGAAGTGTTACCGTACTCTCTTAGTAATGCAAAATGTACACTGTGGCTTCTTTGGCTGGTTTTATGCACTGGATCTTTCCAGTTGATTACATTGCTTAATTTAATACCTACTCAATAAACTTATCTATGAATAAAAAAAGGAAAAAATTAAAGCTTCTATATCTTATCCTATGATGACAGAAGAGTCAAACAAACACTTTTATACTGAAACTTCCAAAATACGGTATATATCTATATAATGACATTTAGAGTGAAAAGAATACCAGCTGTAGGTAACTTCTTCTTTGTGTCACATTGCATATTCAGGATCAGGGGCGGATTGACAACTCATGGGGCCCCCGGGCAATAGGGGATCATGGGGCCCCTGTGTCCTTGCCCAAACTCAAAAACGCCTATGAAAAAGGTACCAGGGGCATCTCCTGGGGCCACCTACTGACCCTGGGCCCTTGGGCAGTGCCCGAGTTTCCAAATGGTCAGTCCGCCCCTGTTCAGGATAATAGTGACTGACGATAACCTTTGTCTCCAGCAAGTTATATTCACCTGTCCATGCTCCCTTGCTGCTTCCCTGCTACATGAGCCCACCCTGGCTAAGTTCCAGTGTTGGCTGATATTCTTTCCCCAATGTGCCAGTATTCAAGCATGATCATTGTCTGCTCAGGTCCAAATCACAAGGAAGGGGTTACATGCTCCCCAATACACGCAAGCCCTGCTGCATCAAAGCAGCATAAATTGTACTGACAGAGCAAGTAGGCAGTGAAGGAATGCAGATAGGTGGGCAATTCTTGCTGGTATCTGCCTTGCCACTCTACCCTAAATTGGCAAAAGGGACACGGGGGCTAATTTACTAAAAGTGGAGAGTGTAAAATTTGATGCAGCTCTGCACAGAAACCAATCAGCTTTCAGGGTTTTTGTCAAAGTTTAATTGAACATGGTGAAGTTAGAAGCTGATTGGCTATCATGCACAGCTGCACCAAATTTTGCACTGCAGTTTTAGTAAATCAACCCCCATGTCTCTTTAAGGAAAACTTCTTGTTGGTCTTTGTCTTGTAAAAATTTAACATGCACAACCCTCATAGTATGCAAAAAGCCATCTTAAATATTTATTTGTAAATCCATTTGTTTATTTACATTTATTTTGCTAACCATTGTGTACAGAACCAACTTGACCGATCAGGATTATTGTTATTACTGAAAACAAGCATAGGCTATAAGTTAAAAAATAAAATTTTTATGAACAGAGGTCATTCAAGGCTGGAAGTCCAAAATAAACCTAGCATGTTAGCATAAGGAAAAAATGGAATGCTTATTCTGTTTTATTAATACCCTTCTTGGCTGGTGTTCGTCGTCCTGTGGAGAACAATGTGCAGAGTCATGGTACTCCACAAGAGGAAACAATCCAGTCTGTACAGCAGACCCAGTAGTGGTTCTAAGTTGTATTTATAGTATGTGCTTAGGTTGATCCAAAATGACTGGAGGTTATAATCAGATCAAGCTGAGCCTAAGCAAGAGTCCAATGGCCTTGCAACCAAAGGTATTGTCCTGCATAACCTCTTCCTGTTTTTTTTTTTTGCCTCATAAGTTCTGTAATACAGTCCTCCACGATTGCAGTACCAAGGAGCATGGCCCCTGCTGACCATTTACAGGGGTTGCCCCTTGACAAAGTCCAGAGCACTTCTGAGCAGACCTTTTTCCATCCAAGTAATTGCTTGCATTTCACTTGCAAGTCTTAATGCATTTGTGGTAACAAACCTACATGACCATAATTAGTGCCTTTTGACCACTTCCTCTCAAAGTCAAAATCCATTCAACAACCAGGTATGGTTTTCTGTATCTGCATTACAATAAAAATGGGACAGAGGGGCAGCCCCTGCTACTTTCTGTACTTTTCCTTTTCTGCCAGTAAAATCCCATTTCAGAGTTCTCCACTCAACTTCCTCAGTAAAAAAACTCTCCATTCAGCACCCCCACCCTATCTCAGTACAGAGCTCTCCCATCCCAGTACAGAATGACAGGGATAGGTGTGACTATAAACAGCAATTACTTACAAGGAGACATTCTGGCTGGAGGTTAGGGTTGCTGGAGTAGAGGTTGCTGCTATGATGCTAGTGCAGTCATTGCAAGCACAGAAGCCAGCAGAGTAACAAGTCATTGAGCACAGGGCTGTTGCCAAAATTGGCAGAATGGATTATTGCCATGTTTTGGCCCTCCCTGCCTTTACAATTATAATGAATTACAAAATACTAATCAGAAAACTGAAGCCCCATGATAGTAGGCTCAAAATTCCAATTTCTGATCAACAACTGTTGATCTTTCTGCATAAAAACTAAAAAGTCATATGAAGAATTTCAATGCAAGCAATGAACATAATCATCAATTTACTGATTAAAAGATAGGACTAATAGTAATAGACACATAGAAGAGTGACGGTGGAAAAAATACCAAGTGGTCCATCGACCCATTTTTTTTTATATATTTGTAAATTTTTCAAAATGAATTATTTTTTTTATTTTTATTTAATTTTAAGTCTGAGTATGGATATGTTTGTCCCAAACATGTTTGAATCTGCTTACTGTGACTGCCTTACTACCTCTGCTGAAAGTCTATTCCAAGCATCAACTACTCTTTCAGTAAAAAAAAAAAAAACACTGTGTATGATTAGTTTTGTACTTTCCTCCTGCTATTTTGAGGTCATGTACCTGTGTTCTTGGTTTCATATTGAAAATACTGCCCTCCTGAACCCCATTCATACCCTTGATGTATTTAAAAGTTTCATTCATGTCTCATTTTTCCCTTCTTTTTTTCCAGACTGTACATATTAAGTTGCTGAACTCTCTCCTGATATGTTTTATTCATCAGACCTTTCCCATTTTTGTTACCCATCTCTTGACCAGTTCTATAATATCAATATCTTTTTGTAAGTGATGTCCCTAGAAATGGACACAGTATTCTAAATGAGGTCCAACTAAAGATCTATATAGAGGAATCAGGACCTCCTTCCTCCTGCTGGTGACCCATCTAGTGATGCATCCTAGAATTATATTTGCTTTTTTCTACTGCATGGCCACACTGTTTGCTCACTTTGCAATCATCTGAAATAAGTACTCCCAAGCTTTTTCCTCTGGAGCACTGGCCAACACTATACCCCCAATATCGTGCTCTATCAAAGAATAATAATAAAACTGTATATGCATGCTGGCAGCAATATAGCCATACGTTATGAAGGAATTTCACTAACTGTAAGCACATTTTGTTCCTAAAGACATGTTCTATTGCATGATAACCTTTTTCTTTTCAGTTTCTCTAATATGCACTTAACCATTTGCTACTGATATGCTAGAATTTATTTAGCTATATGTCAACCTGGTAAAATAATTAATGGCAATCCCTGTGGCACTGATAATCCAGGATTTAATTACATACTATCATGAGCATAGTAAAAATCAATCAAAAGAAAAAAAGTTGAAAAGTCTATATATAATGTACACAAACTAAGCAATTATTATTTTAAATAATCATATTATCAGGAATGTGAGCATATATGCCTTTCGAAAATATATACCTGCTTTCTAAAAAAATGTATGAAATTAGAAAGATTAAGTTTGCATTGCTTGAATGAGGCCATAGCACCAGCCATACATTTTACAATGAAATGTATAATTTTGAAGGATATCTGTGCTTTTAGTACAGTTATCCTCCTCCTTTCCGATTCATTTCTATGGACTGTATACATGGCTAAGGATTCAACTGCACAAGTGCAGTCTGGCCAAGAGATTTTGAACAAGGAGGTTATGTAACAGAGTGCTCCAATGAGGAGCTGGGAATGTATTTTCTCAACTTTACTAATTAAGTGAAGAATTAAAAATATCTGTTCCAAATTTCTGTTAGGCTGTTGTAAATATGCAGCACATCACACATTCCTGGAAAAGAAAGTTTAAAAAGTTCCAAACCCTTTTGGAAAATGTTTGTGAAAAACATTTATATCCTTCTGCTATCTATACTTTTTTTTTCTCAGTCCATACCAGTCATACTAGCTCACACACTGGTGCTAACCCTTGCTAGTCTTAACTTGATTGTAAACCTTCACCTTGTAAAACAACTTATTCAGTTTAAAATAAAAATGAAAGGCAAAAAATGTCTTTATAGATATGAAAAAAACATTATAAATACCTTTTTCCCCCTATTCTCAGCTGCATAAGAGCTAGGGGAGGAGATACAGCAACATTATTATCTTCTCAGTGAAAGGTTGTGCAGGAAGGGCATGTTAGGACAAGTCTTATCATTGGAGGAGAGCAGGCTGAATTTCCAGCACAGCTAGAGATCTGACCATACTGTGCTCTCACGTCTAGTGTGGTCAGTTGTTGATAGAAAAGCTGAAGGACATGCAGGAACACCAGACACTTCACACAAAGGAAGCAATACAAAGAGAACAGGATACTTTTTCATACAAGTACATGGTACAGCAGGCACATATCAGGAATATCAAATGCTGGGTTTACATATTCTTTAACTACTTCAAGTCTGGACACTTTCACCCCCTTCCAGTCCAGGCCAACTTTCAGCCTTACAGCACTATCATACTTTAAGTGACAATTACTAAGTCATGCAACACTGTGCACATACAACATTTTTATCCTTTTTTTGAGACAGGTAGAGCTTTCTTTTGGTGGTATTTGATCACCACTGGGTTTTTTTTTTGCTATATAATTGAAAAAATTCCAAAAATTTAAAAAAAAACATTTTTGCTTAGGTTTTGTTCTAAAATGTTGCAAATAAATATTTTGTCTTCATACATTTAGGACAAAATCTATTCTGCTACATTTTGGGGGTAAAACATCCAAACAGTATATATTATTTAGTCTGTGGGAAAGCTATAGAGTCTACTATGGGATATATATTTGAAACTAGATCAGTTACGACCCTTAAAATTCCAGACGCTGGCATGACGTATGGCAGTGTACAGGACGCTGGTATGGCAATAGTCAGGATGCTGGTATGGGGTATGGGGGTGATCAAGATGCTGGTATAGGGGATGGCGGTGATCAGAATGCTGGTATGGGGTATGATGGTGATAAGGACACAGGTATGGAGTATGGAGGTGATCAGGATGCTGGTATGGAGCATGGCAGTGATCAGGATGCTAATATGGCATATGAGGTGATCAGGAAGCTGGTATGGGGCATGGTAGTGATCAGGATGCTGGTATGAAGCATGACGGTGATCAGGATGCTGGTATGGGGATGTAGCGGTTATCAGGATGTTGGTATGGGGTATGGCAGTAATCAGGGTGCTTGTATGGTGTATGGCGGTATGATCAGGACACTGGTATGGTGGTGATCAGTATAATTGGTATGGTTTATGGGGGTGTTTTGTGCACACTGGGACAGGTGACAGAGGTTGGCTGCATGTTTTATTATGTATATACTGGGGCAGTGATCAGGGACACAGGGGCACTGAGCAGGGAGACTGGAGTGGCTGGAACAGCAGTCTGTGACCATACAAGTAGCCTGACAGGCTGCTGTACACTCAAAGATTTCAGGATCGCTTTTCTCTGCTCTCACACTGAGAGTAGAGAAAAGAGATCTTTGCTTTCACTTTTCATTGTTTACTATGTGAGTACTGTGATTGGTCACAGCAGTCACATTGTAAAACATCATGTGATCACCTGGACACAGTGGTAATGTGATCTGCTGTGTTCGGGTGACAACTGATTTCCAGGCTCTGGGGTGCAAGCTCTGTGAGCCGCACAGGAACCATCAATGCGGGCTGACATACAGGTGCATCAGACCGCATTGGCAAAGCTTCCCATTCGCCGTCAATGTGCAATGAGCAGACAGGAAGAGGTTAAAGACTAAGTTCCCCTTTCAGGAAGAAATGTCACTTTTCATAATAAATAGAAGCCTTTTCTAATGTTTTTTCAGCCTAAGCCATCCCAATGTGCTTATTTACATAGTCCATGGCAACTTTGAATCTACACCTCTCAGTTCAACATTTTAAAAATGGCTTTCTGAGCTCATCACTTGTATCATGTGACCATCCAGGAAAATAATATTTGCATCACAGAATCAGTCATGTTTACCACCATGGACCACATCTCCCTCACTACTATACCACTGCTTTTTTATTTCCATCCACTTTCCTACTTCTTTCTTTAAGACAAGGTGTCCAAAATTTTTTTCAAAGAGGGCCAGATTTGATGAAGTGAACATGTGTGAGGGCCGACTATTTTGCCTTACATTCTTTGAAACATTAAAATTAAATGCAAATTAACAATTTTTGCAAAGTTTATCGCAAACGGCATACTTTTCATTTCGTCACATGGATAACAAATCTAAACAGGCGTTAAGTTACTCTGCCTTTCATATCTGAAGGCCAGATGAAAAAAAAATCCTGGAAGCTGAAATATATGTCAGGAACATTGTAAAGTACATTACATATTATTGGTAATAAAGGCTGTCTGTCGACTTTTAAGTTAAAAAAATATGAACAGGAACATAACACCAAGTATACATTGTGTGTCAAACTATATTTATAACTGATTTAGACCAACTGACATTAACTGAGATTTTACAATGTATTCATCGCAATTGAAAAAAAAAAACTCGCCTGCTCTAAAGGCAGTGGCTTTGATTTGCAAAATGTCACGCAGATGAGAGTCACTTAGTCTTGTCCTCACACGGTTCTTGTTAAAGTTCATAGCAGAGAATGTCTTCTCTCGCATATATGGTGAGCCAAGCAAGCTCAGCATTTTCTTAGCCAATGTTCGAATATCTTGAAACCGGCTCTTATCCAGTTGGCGGTAAAAATTCATAAGAGAGAGCTGTTGGTGATGACTGCATAACTCGCTGTCACAATGCAGCTCAATGAGCTCGAGCTGCAGCTGATCTGGAGCATCATCGGGGTCAACAGAGAATGGAGAGGAGAAAAGGCTGATCTCCTTTTCAATAGCTGCAAAATCCTGAAAGCGCCGTTTAAACTCCCCGGCCAGAGATGCGATGTCTGCTGCATACCTTCTCGTTTGCACACTGATATTGTCCTGTGGAAAACTGTTCATTATTTCCTGCAATGCTGAAAAATGTATGGTATTGGGATGTGTTTGTGACAACTGCCTTATAAAAAATTGTAGCTTTGTTCCAAAGGCTTTGAGGTGTGAATAAAGCTGGTTCACCACTGCATCTTTCCCCTGATGACTCGTGTTCAGCACATTTAGATGCATTGTTATGTCAACTAGAAACCCCAAATCAGCCAGCCAAATAGGATCAGATAGTTCTCACATCGATTGTCCCTTTGTTTCCAAGAATTCCCCGATTTCCTTTCTGAGAGAGTAGAAACACTACAGTGCAGACCCCCCGACTGAGGCATCTTACATTGTTGTGATATAAAACATCCTGGATGTCCAGTAGAAATTGTTTAATTGGCAGTGGCACAGGACTTTAGAGTGAATACAATTAATGGTCTTTAGCACCGGTTTCATAACATGATCATATTTGAGATGTTTAGCACAGAGAACTTGTTGATGAATAATACAATGGAGTTTAATAGCTTTGCCTCCTTCTTCGATCACCTTGTTACAGATTAGGGTTGATAATCCACTTTGTTCGCCAGTCATGGCAGGTGTCCCATCAGTAATAATCCCAGTAATTTTGTTCCAAGGCAGTTTCATGTCATCTATGGCAGAACTAACAGAAACAAATATATATTTTCTTCTTGTTTGGTCCATAATGCTCTGGAGGTCAAATAGCTCTTCAGTCACATTCATTTCATTGTCCAGCCCTCTCATAAAAATCAGCAACTGAGCTGTGTCAGATAGGTACGTGCTTTCATCACAGGGTATTGAAAAGAAGTCAAAATCCACTCCTTTGGACGTCAACTGTCTCTTAATATCTGATGAAATCTCTTTAATTCTCCGTGCTACAGTGTTACAAACCAGGCAAATGTTGGCAAACTCTTGCTTCTTCTCAGGACAGATATTCTCAACCATTTTCATAATTCATTCTTTGATAAAGTCACCCTCAGCAAAAGATTTGCAATTTTTAGCAATTAACGTTGCCACCTCATATCTCGCCCTTGTGGCATTGTCAGTAACCTGGCTATGACCAGAGACGTGTGGACTGACACAGGAAACACCAGGCTTCAGGAGTAATGAAAATAATACCATTTATTTGTGAGACACAGTAACAACGCACAGTGCAACAACAACAACTCAATAACAAATCCTACACCCAATACAAACACGAACAGCAACAAGACTAGTCAGGCCAGCCTGGGTCATACACAGGAGATCAACCATGGGATGCAGGGAAAGACGGTCGCGCCCTGTTAGCTTGTCGTATGTGCTATGTCTTGACTGGTAGTGTCTCTTGACATTAAATTCCTTATAAACAGCCACAGTCTCTTTGCATATCAGACAAACACAGTGATCCCATATTTTAGTGAAGAAATATTCCACTTTCCACCTGTCCTGGAATCGACGGCCCTCACTGTCAACTTTCCTTCTCTTATTTACAGTCGCCATTTTTGAATTTGACCAGAAGGGATCATGTGAGCGCAGTGCCAGAGGTTTTGGTCTAAGTGCATTCCTCCGAGCACTAATGCACTGCCTAAAAAGAATTATCTTGCCTTTGTGGCTGTTTGTGGTGAAGAGTCTAAGGATGAACTCAGTAGTGTTCGCAGTTCCTTGTGCCCGAGCTCATCCTTAGTCCTGAGCGGTGCTCGGGGATTCGTTGGGGGCCACAAAAGATAAATATTGCCAAATTACCTGTGGGGCCGTATTAAACAGGAACACAGGCTGCAATTGGCCCGCAGGCCGGACTTTGGACATGCCTGCTTTAAGGTGACCATACGCATTACAATCTGATTGTACAACCTGATTTAGATCTATCATCAGCTATGTAGAGGCAAAATGTGGATTTGCTTCCATATTTGGGTTACTGTTAACAATTAATGGTACCAAAACAACTAGTTAATTTTAAGTGTATAAAGGTGGCTACAAACTTTACAATCTGACTGGATATCGTATGTACTCTCCAGCGCCTCAGGATATGCACAGCCAAAAGGGAAGCCAAGGGTACCAGGACAGCGACAGAGGCATCAACAGCGAGGCTCTTTCTTTCCATACATCATACATCAGCATCAGAGGTTGGTCATCAGCTCTGAGGAAAGGGATTCGTCCCCGAAACGCGTCAGTAATTTGACCGCAATGACAGTGAGAACACCTTGCCCGCCGTTGTGGCCATTGTCATTTTTCTATGCTTTTTAGATACATGCTTCGTCTGTGAGTATGTTTTTATTATTTCATTCCTACAATAAACCTTGGATAATGCACTAGGTGTATGCGCCACCTGTTTTCTCTCTATACAATCTGACTGCACAATCTCTTTACCAAAACTATATATTAGGACAGCACACCTATCTATCCAATCACTCTATATCCAATAAGGAAGGCCCTTGAACTATGTAGATGCCTCTTCTCCTGTTTTCAATACTACAGCTCTGCTCCACATAGGCTGTTATGTGATCACTCAGCTCATGCACACTCTGCCAAATAAACGATCTATGAAAGCAGAAGGTAAAGTATAAAACGCTTGATCAGCATAGGAAGACACTGGCTATGTATTCAGGGAGACAATTAGCTTCATAGATGTTCAGATCTTTATTGAGAGAGATGGCAGTATAGGCTCTACTCTCTTTAGAAAACCATCCTCAGGTAATACCATCTTACATGCTACCAGCTTTCACCCGGCACCCCTGGTGTCAAGTATACCTTATAGTCAATACCTTTGTTTAAAAAGGAACTGTACTAACCAAGAGTATTTTGAAGTGGAGGCTAAGACCCTTCAAAACTGGCTAAGAGAAGGGGGATATAGTACGTCATGCCTCAAAAAAGCCTATCAAAGGGCTAATGGTCAGGATAGACAATCATTGATTCATAAGAAGAAAAAGATCAAATACGATACCCGAAACGTCAGGCTAATTACAAGATTTTTGATGCACCACAGAGAGGTTCATCAAATATTGAATAAATATTGTTATTTACTGGATAGTACAGTATCCAAACATGTGAAGAATTATCCAGAAATAACTTAAAGGAGGTCCTCATCTCTCAAAAATCATTTGGTTCACAGCCATTATTCAACTAAACCTAGGAATAGATGTAAGAGAATTGGTACAGCCCCTTGTGGGAGATGCAGTTTTTGTAGATTTATTCCCCAAGCATGTCAAAATACTTTACCCAATAGTCACATGTATACTCCATGATTTTTTGCTAATTGTCAAATGTGTGGCATAGTATATCTTATGTGATGCGAATGTGGTGCTTTCTATATAGGAAAAACCAAAAGACCTTTCTTTCAGGGAGTTCACGAGCATGTAGCTTTAATTTCTAAAAAGAAAATGCAAACACCTATCAGCTGACACGTGGGTTTTGTATTATGGGTTTGATCCAGCTAAGATTCAGTTTTTTGCTCTGGAACATAAACCTCCACATGAACGTGGAGGTGATTTTGATAAACCCCTTTTACGTAGAACGTGAAACATAGTTGATATACACCCTAGCTGCCAATAAATTTCCTGGACTTAATGAGTCCATTAGCTTTAAGCCCTTCTTATAGATAAATGGCCTTGCTGCTGTTACGGTGCAATTGTCATGGATTAAATCCTTAAATACTGTCTCAATTAGATAAAGAAATCAATAATTTTGCAATTGATATAGTCTGATGTTGTTCCTTATGATTTAAATACAGCTCACTTTAATATTGTTGTCAACAGTGGTTTTTGTGGGTATACTTGAGGGGGCTGTTCAACTTGTTCACCAGGTGAGGGCTCTGTAGATACCAAATGGACACAAGTACAGCAAGATGAAATGTCCTCTATATCCAATCAGGAAGGCCCTTGCACTACGTAGTTGACTCTTCTCCTGTTTTCAATTCTACAGCTCTGCTCCACATAGGCTGTTATGTTATCACTCAGCTCATGCACACTCTACCAAATAAATGAACTATGGAAGAAGAAGGTAAAGTACAAAACTCTCGATCAGTAGAGGAAGACACTTGCTATGTATTCAGGGAGAACGGTGCTTGTCACTGACACTGGCTATAGGGACCTTTTTTTGTCCACATTTACCTTGTTATTTGTTATATTTCCCTTTTTGTTACATTTTTGAAGGACTGGTTTGTTTTATTTGGAACTATACATGTTCGTTGAAAGAGCTGGTCACATTGGTCTCTGTTCCATGTACTCCTATGTAGGTGCCGGATTGTCTGGGGTGGGCTCCCTGACTGGTCTGAGTGCCTGGCTGTTGATTACCTTATTGTTAATTAGATCACCGTTTATTTAGGTTACTGTTAGCTGCTAGCTGTTTATTAGATGTACTGTTAGATATACTAATGATATTACTGGTTAAAGATTGCATTGTTTAGGATTATGTGATCAAGCTCTTGATCTGAGTTTGTTGGTCTTTTGGGAATTTTTCAATAAAGGAGTTCCTGTTTGCACCTAAGCTAGTGTTGTCTAGTTCTGGGTTGCAATTCCCAGCTATAATACCTTGTTCCTGTTTTCCAGCAGTGAGGAAGCAGCTCTCTGGCAGACGCACCCAGGTGGGATGCCATGCAGTCCATAACAGTGCTCACTGACGATGAATGCATATAACTACAGAGGGGGTGAGAGCAATCTCCTGTAGATGTAGGGCAGGCACAGGGTGCATATTAATGAGGTAAACTGCTGAAGTACTTCCTTCTAATGGTTTCACGTGCCAAATACTAGGGTGAATACCAGGAAGTAAATAGAGGAGTTTTCTACAGGAAACACTGGAAGCTGAGTTATGCCTGCCCTAGAATATAGAGAAAGCTATTTCTTTCCTGCAACAAGGTTACAATAATGGTATATTGGTATATAGGGAATGTGGAATTTATAAAAAAAAACAAAGGTGAACTTTAAAGATGAAGTACAGGTGCATCTCAATAAATTAGAAAATTATCAAAAAGTTAATTTATTTCAGCAATTCAGTTGATATATTTCAAGAATTTATTGAATGCTTTAATGATCATGGTATCACTGTGCTTGACTGGCTAGCAAACATGTCTGACCCAAACCCCATAGTAAATCTGTGGAGTATTGTCAAAAGGAAGATGAGAGACACAGGACCTAACAATGCAGATGAGCTGAAGGCAGCTATCAAAGCAACCTGGGCTTCCATAACACCTCAGCAGTGCTACAGGCTGATTGCCTCCATGCCACGCTGCATTGATGCAGTAATTCATGCAAAAGGAGCCCCAAACAAGTATTGAGTGCATACTATACTGTACATGGACATACTTTTCAGTAAGCCAACATTTCTGTATTAAAAATCCTTTTTTTTATTTGTCTAATATAATATTCTAACTTTCTGAGATACTGAATTTTCGGTTTTCACTAGCTGTAAGCCAAATCATCAAAATTAAAAGAATGAAATATATCACTCTTTGTGTAATGAGTCTATATAATATATGAGTTTCACTTTTTGAATTGAATTACTGAAATAAATTAACTTTTTGATGATATTCTAATTTACTGAGATGCACATGTATAGGCAAAGCTATTTTGGTTATACTTCTCCTGGGGATTACAGGAGTGCAGTATGTTCTGCTCTCCTGTAACATGCTAAAGCCCACTGTCAGCTGAAATCACAGATTCGGTCCATGCTCTGAAAAGATCCTGACCATAGGTTGTGATCTACCCAGTTGCCTGGAATGGCAGCTGGCTCAGCAGCTCAACGCACCTGAGCCAGCTGCTCCGGCACCCTCCACAGCCCAGCACTCCAGTAAGAGCTGGAGGGGCAGGGCAGAGAGCTGGTGACTGATAGTCACTACTCTTTGCTCAGAGCGTAGGGTAGAACTGAGTGATCAGCGCTGTTTGATTGCTCATTTCTCAGTCTTACGGTCTGCGTGGGACAGATACAACATTGGATGTATGAATGTTTATATTTTTTAAACCCATACTGCTTTTTTAATGGCATTCTATACTAGTACTTTTAAAGATATACCTGTACTTACCTTACTTATGCTCTGTTCCTTTGCCTAATTTAGCTTTAAGCATACATCTCACCATATCAGCCATTAGAAACAAACACAATATAAATAAACTGGGATTGTTGGCAAGAAAAAAGTAAAAAAAAAACTCAAATGAAAATGTTTTCCACACAGGTAATTTTTTAATCCCTGCATTCTGCTGGGGAGGTTTCTCTTCACTTTCTGTCTTGGAGAAGCACCAGGAACCCTCCTCTACGTAAGGGGAATTCCCACCTTATATACTCTAGTTGTCACCACAACATTTTTCTTCATTGGAAAATTTCCTCTTACTTTCTGTCCCATGGACAATGGTCACCAGGACAAATAGAGGGGTGAATCTCCCCAACAGGGACATTGACAGCAGTAAAAACTTGGCAGAGATTATAACCATTCCCCACTGCACCTAAACTGAAAAAAAAATAAAAGGTTTGCCCTAAATACAATTTAAATCCCTGTGTGACCTTTGCCACATATTCTGCTACATGTTTAATTTCAGTAATTCATTTTCTAAACACCCCTCACCAGCATTGGCTCTGGGCTTGAATCAAAAAACTATGGAGAATTTAAACACATTTATATCAAGTTAATTTTCATGTTTTCTAATCATTTGGGACCCATTTACACTAATGCGTTATGGTAATGTGCATGATATCCTGTGTTAAAGAAACACACAGTAACTACAACCATGCAGGAACCACACGTTACTTCATCACAATGCCATTAATTTGAATGGCATCTCAACACACTAAGGCAATTCACCTGCATAGCAGCACACTGTAATGCATGAAAACAAACTGTAGTACATTGCAGAGCAATTCATTAGAAAAAAGATTCACAACCAATTTTTGGCACATTAGGGAGCATTGGCAGCCCATTCATTTCAATAGGCTGACTTAAAATACTGTTTGCTAACATACCACAGGTAAGAAAGTGGACTCTTCAAGAAGATGTAAATTCTTACTAAATGAAATTTAGTTTGCTAAGGTGTTGCTGATATCCTTCAGCCGTTGGCAACCACTTCCTATCTACATGCATACACTCCAGCAATGGCTGCTCGGCATTTCTCAGGCCAATTTTTCTAAAGCTTACAACAGTGCACCATTCCTATGCAATGTATAGTTTACATTGAGAAAGCATTGACAAGGTGACAATGCAGAAACATATTTGGAAAATAGGGACAGAGTGTTGTCACCCTATAAGTAGTATATGAACAAGGGCTTTCATGGTAAGTATGAAAGCCTCAGACTTTAAAATATTGAAAAGTCTTTCAAAATGACATTTGTTCACGATTATATGAGATTTTAGCAGTTGAGTTCACATTTACTTTAAGGATTTATATGTCTGCAGGAAAGAATGAAAATTGTCCCACCTATAGGGTAATTTAAAGGACTTATAAATGTTGTAGTAGATCAATGCCTTTAAAATACAGATGCAACAACTAGAAGATCAGGGGTTAACAATCCAAGCACATTTCTGCCCTAATGTATTTATTTGGAATCTGCAGCTTTTCTCCCTGTTTCAGAAATTATCTTTAATACAGCAAGATAACATTTAGCGGAGCTCCCCTGTGAATATTATCAGAGGGAATCAACAACAGCTATTGCTCTGCAGACAGAAAATCATTGAAAAGTTGAAGATATTTCCCCAGACGTATTTCTATATGGTGTGTAATAGCCTGGGTAAGCAGAGGAGGAAAGCAACTTATCATCTATGTGGATTTTTTCCACCTGACGTCCCTTACCGCTGCACACCGCGAGCTGTCTGCAGCATACATATTCAAAGCTGATGTCACACTTAAGTCTCTCCAGGTGATCCATGTCCCAATGTACACCCTGCCATTGAAAATGTTTTATTGTTTAGTTCTTAATCCGTATAATTAGCTACCATGGAAGGATTTTACTGGAAGAAATACATCAGTTTGTGTTTCTTTTCTCAAATGTTGGCAAACTTGAATAACGGAGTGCTGCAGATACTGGTAAAATTATAATTACTGCACTGACATAATTTTTGCTAGACAGTAACTGCTTGTTTGCAACTGAAAATATATAGTCTTAAATCTAAGGCACAATTTACCTCTGCCTCTGTTTTAGAGTGGAACTAATATCCGCAATACCCACCCTCTCCAACAGTCTGACATATTCAGGTTCATCCCCACACACAGGAACCATGGCCAAAATGAACCCTGACCTGCACATTAGCAGCTCAGTGTACATGTTAATTAACATTGCAAACAGGCAGGAAAGTTTATTTTATTGAAGAAGAGGCATTGCATGTCTCATCTACAATAAAGAACCGGCCTGCTCCTAAGTTTTTAGATATGACTAAAGGATTCATCAGCCTCACCCCTCTACTAAACCTTAGAAGATAACAGCATAGACCAGGGGTGGGCAAACTTTTTGACTCGAGGGCCGCAATGGGTTCATATATTGGACCCGGGGGCCGGACCAAGAGTAGATGAATGATGTGTATGCGTCATCCATAGTGAGTATAGTAATATTCCCCCATAGTAAGCATAGTAATTCATCCCCCATATAGTAATTCATCCCCCATTTAGTAATTCATCCCCCATAGTAATTAATCCCCCATAGTAATTCATCCCCCATATAGTAATTCATCCCCCATAGTAATTCATCCCCCATAGTAATTCATCCCCCATATAGTAATTCATCCCCCATAGTAATTCATCCCCCATAGTAATTCATCCCCCATATAGTAATTCATCCCCCATAGTAATTCATCCCCCATAGTAATTCATCCCCCATATAGTAATTCATCCCCCATTTAGTAATTCATCCCCCATAGTAATTCATCCCCCATAGTAATTCATCGCCCATAGTAATTCATCCCCCATATAGTAATTCATCCCCCATATAGTAATTCATCCCCCCTATAGTAATTCATCCCCCCTATAGTAATTCATTCCCCATATTAATTCATCCCCCATATTAAGTCCCCAAGTCCCCCCTGTGTCAATTCACTTACCTTTGCTCCGCGCGTTCCTCTCGCCGTGTTCCCGCGCCGTTCCGGTGTAGCATGAAAATCTGTCTGCTATGAGGATCTGTCCCCCTCGACGTATCTGCGCATGTGCCAGTTTCAGGCATTAGCAGCCGATCGGTGATCTCCGGCACATGCGCAGATACGTCGAGGGGGACAGATCCTCATAGGAGACAGATTTTCATGCTACACCGGTCTTCAGGGCGGACTGTGAGAGGAGCCTAGCGGGAGCCTAGCTCCGCGGGCTGGATTAAAAGGTCCGCTGGGCCGTATACGGCCCGCGGGCCGTAGTTTGCCCATTGCTGGCATAGACTGAGTGACATGGGTTTAAATGCCCACTGCAGCCATTTTTTTTCAATGAAATAAATAACATGTAACCTTACCATAAACAAAAAACAATTTTGACAATGCAACAAAAGGGGGTCTTTGATTGTCCTTAAGACCTGGTTCACATTAATGCTGTGCAGGAAACAGTGAATCCTGTGCATTTCCTGCACTGCACTGCAATCGCATGGCATCCGTGGGATCTGCTGCAGGTGTCAATGTTAAATTAATGACATCCTGAACCAGATCGCAAAATGCAATGCGATTGCCAGAATTCACATTGCATGGGTCTGAACACCCATGCATTGCAAACCAGATGTGGGAAAAGGTTCCTGCACCATTTTGGTGTGGATACAATGTGATATGAGCCATACAAAATGTGATGTGATGTGAATCACATGGGGAGTCCAGCACCGCACAAATGTAAACCTAGACTTAAGGCACAATTGATGACTAGAACTGTCAATGTCACAGCAGTGCCCCAAACAGCTCGAAGACAAACTCACACATTTACTTTTATACCTAGGGGACCTCACTCCTGGGAGAACCATCATTAACCAACCAAGTTGAAGTGGCATACTAAAGATGGGCCCCCCCAGTTTTGTAATAATTAAAGTATGAACTGACCACCCAAAGACCTCCTCACCCGACAACCTGCTGTGATAAATTTTATATAAATGCTGTATAGTTATTTATTTTTACATTAAGGAGCTCCAGTCGTTTATTGTGTTTATTAAAAGTCAGCAGTTGCAAAAACTGTAGCTTCTGACTTTTAATAAACACACACTGACCTGTCCCAGGGTCCAGCGATGTTCTCACCAGAGCTGTCCCTTCTCTCCCTCTTCTCTCAGCTTGCAGCTTCACAGCTGGGTGACCACTGCGTGTGCACAAGTCGCACTGTGCCTCCTGAATGGTACGGTAGCCTTCTGTGACTGTGGAAAATTGAGACGGAAGTGGGAGCTGGTACCTGTCAAAACTAGGTATCTGCTACCCTCCCAAGAAATTTCCTGCAATGTGGCAGGAGTATTTAAAATTAAATTTCTCCTTTTGGGTGAAGCTCCACTTTAATAACTCCCCACGTCCCTTGACTTACAATGAACCGCAATTCTAGGGCAAGTGGGCGTGGAAACTGGAATGAATATCCATTATCCTCCATATAAACAACCATTGCAGCTCCACCCTGCCTATTTGACCGCCAGCCCCTAATCAGGTAAGACCTACACCCTTTACACATAGAACTCACATTTTTAACCCATTCTGACCACCTGCTCCTCCTCTAAGCCACGCAACTCCTGGGGCTGGAGATGTATCATTAGTCAGTGTCCTAGAAACTGATGAGCTCTGAGCGAGGCTCATATGGTTGCATTGGCTTTGATTTTATTTGAATTAATGTCAGCAGTTTGCATACTTTTTGGAAACTTTTAGGCATGTTTGCCAAAAACACCCATACATTAAAAAAATCGCACTGTAAAAAAAACCGAATGCAGCACAACACAAGGTGCCCCCTGAATTGTGATGTGTTGTGGAAAAATGCAGCGAGCACCTATTTTTCTGTGTATTCGGATGTATTGCAGTTTCTTCATTTTGGTTGAGCATTATGTTGTGAATGTGCCCTAAAGTTTGTCTTCAGATGGTTTCTAAAAACTTACAAGAACCTGGCAAGGTCTTAAGAATCTGCAGAAATAGAAAGAAAAGAAGAAAAAAGCCATGGTTCAGTGCCCCTTTTGAGAACCTGAAAATTAATTTCACCACAGTGTCTATAGCTACAAAGGTAAATGAGAGTTTGGTTTAAAGTGTTTTCACTGCCTGCTTAGTATGTCAATACTTGAATGTGCTTAGGGATCCCCATGATGTTCCTGACATGATGCCACCACCCTGGAGCCCCTTTGCTTTGTTTTATGGAATGGACTGAGAGATGTCATTCAGCATGAGTGAAGAAACAGGATCATATATGTCAGTGGTTGGCAGGTTTTGTTCTCTTGACAGGTTGGCAGATGTCATTCATCGTGATTGACATGGATCTGCATATCTGGACGACATGATTGCTGATGAATTTACACCATGGGACTTTTTGGGTTTATTTTTAGTAAAGAACTTTTTCAAAAACTGTCATTTACATGGTGAGGGCAGTATCTGGGAGCCTCCTTATTGTTAAAGGGGCCTTCCAGATGCCAATAAGCTTCATGTTTGTAGACCCCCACAACCACCAGGCCAGTCTCGTAGGGAAGAGACCCATGTCTTCATCTGCATGGTCCCCACCCAGTAAGGTTCCCCCCCATGTTGAGGGTGTGTTGCCTGGTATGGTTGAAGGAAGTTGCAGGCTTATTTTTCCCATCCTGGCCAGCAAAACTACGTACTTGGATAAGATTCTGCTATGGATTTCTTTTTTTTTGTAGAGTTCCCCCTTAAAATCCAAATCCCCTCCCCTTAGTTTAAATTCTGCTGTCAGCTAAGAATTCCCACCTGACATCTGAATGGGCTGGGTGGGGATAAGTCATGGTTGTAAGGACGATGGTGCCTGTTGGCTTATTAACAAGCAACTTGTGGGGAAGCTGTTACACCAATTTAATTTGGCCATTTGACAAACCTCTGAATAAGTAAAATTCACACCGAACCTAGGTTTGGACTAAATTGTCACCTCATCTCTAGTCTCCACCCTTTCATCATCATCTCATCTCATAGACTATGATCTTGCCTACATCTCAATGAAAACCTCAGTGACTCATTGGTGTTAATTTATAGGTTGCTTATTTTATAAGAAAAGTTGCACTGTGCAAGGGAATTTGCTTTGTGAATGAGGTAAAATTTCACTTAGCAAAGAATACCCAAAGTGTTGTGTAAGGATGTAGGGAAATAAAAAAACAGCATGTTTGCTTGTAAATGATTGGATGATGAAAGTCGGAGGAGCCTCACCTCATTCACTGGAGTTCTGAAACAAAGTTGTTTGCAAAGTGCAACTTCCCTTGGGAAGGGAACAGTCTATTAGCCTTTGTAAAATCCACCCCATTACCAGTGGTACATAGACAAGGGCAATGACTTGGGAGTATCAAATAGTGAAGCTAACCTCCTTGCAAAGGTTTCTGGCAAAGATAGAGCACTGTTTATGCTATGCACTATGGAAGAGCCCTTTTCTGACACAGATGGCCCAAAACCTTTTAGGTGCTGCAATGCTTACAGCTTATGACAGCAGTATGTACAGCCACAGCCCTGCCCTCTAACCTAAACAGGACACCACATAAATCAATTCACACTTATAAATACTACTGTATGTGAAAAACAAATAAAATTCTAATGCTATTTTGGGCTTTGATGGAAATAATATCATTTACTGACATCAGCAGGCACCAGGGATTAGATCTAATTTATAAACTAGACCTACTGGAGTTACCTAGATGACTTCAAGAAAGCCTTCATGCCTATACACATAATCACAAAATGAGTGCTATCTGATGAGCTAAAGGATAATACTTTACCTACTAGCTTACTCCTGGGTGTACTATTGTTTTCCTGATTTCTTTAGAGTGGATTGATGCTTTTGTATGTAAAGAACACATTTTTCCTTTCCTCCAGATATTTCCATTTTCTTAGTTTTGCAGTACATTTCAAGCCATACCAAAGAATACAATGGTGTAAATGCATGCATATTAATATAAGCGAATGGTATCAGTAAATAGCTGGCCAAGTAAATGGTCAGAGTTCATGTTTTGCGGTAAATGGGAGCTGTGCAATAGGAAACAAAGAAGTTATATTTTTCTGCAGGATAATAATAGGTGTAACTGTTATAATTACATAGATGACTAGTGGCAATAATGAAAAACATGAATAGGAAAAAGTGAGGAGAAATCTCTCATGCAGGCAGGAGCATAAATCCCCAACACCATCTACATACATTAGACTTGACTTTATTTAACTGCATGGTAATCCAACTGCAGGACTGCACAGGGGCATGGGTGACCATTCCACCAACAGGGAAAAAATACTTTAGAGTTTTTATTCCTTCCTTACTCTATCCAAAAGAAAAAAAAAGTTTGGGCTGAAAATCCACATCAGTACCTTCAAAGTAGCTGTGTTTTTTTTCAGTTGTAAATGTAAGCTAGTAAAGATTCTCTTTTTTTACTTTTTTTTTTTTTTCCTACCATATTTATGTTCATAAAAGGGGCAGTAATGGTAAGATGAGCTACTGCTTGGAATGGAAGATTACAGGTACATATTGTTCATTTATTGCTATGATCTCTTGAGTAGAGCATCATGTGGCAGACATCCCTGCTCACGGAGTTGCTTTCAATATGTTTTTAAACAGCTTTGAAGAAAGCATCTTCACATTGAAAAACAACACAAACAAAAAAACAATAAATGATGTTAAATTAGACATACTGGCAGTTGTGACTACAGATTTATCAAATCTTTTGATTTTCCCAGAGGTCACCTTCATTTTACCCAATCTTCACTGGTTTCATACACCTGTGCTACCTCCTTGGTTTTCAATGATTTTCCTGAGGTCTGGGATGGAAGGATAATCAGAGGGCTTCAGAAAACTGGCATAGAAGATAGAGGGACCAAACAGGATAAAATCTCAATGACCATGCTTTGAGCTAATCAACAGATACCTCCTTATTTTCACAGCTGTAAAAAGTAGGAGCTGAAGAGGATAACTGCAGTGCTGAGAATAGGTAGACTGCATGCTATTGCCAGCACTTTTTGCCTAGAAAGCATGCACTGACTATGTCCCTTCAGATGAAATATACTTCTTAATCCACATATTCTCTTCATACAGTGTATAGTAATTGGCACATGACAAAACTCCCAAATATTTACATGTTGATAAACAGAGGTCCTTTTCTGAAATTTGACTTGAAAGTTCAGTGGCTTTAGCATTTTTCAGAAATAAGATGTTTGCAGTCGATATATTACATTACTAATTTCACAATATACTAACATTAGAGTCAATTGTATAAAAATAAGAATATCTTTTAATCCAGACATCATAGCATTGCCTAAAAGATTAGCTTTTTAGATTTGTGTACACTGTTAGGCTGGTGTTGCTTGTCTCTGGACCCTTGCCTGTCTCTATATAATGATATGGTTTGCTGCCTGCTCTGACCTTTGCTTGTCTCTGGTTTATGATTCTGCCTGCCACCTTCCCTGACTTTTTCCTGTTTTTAGATTATAATATTGGCTGCCGCCTGCCCTGACATTTGCTTGTCTCTGGATAATGATGCTGCCTGCAGCCTGCCCTGACCTTTGCCCCTCTCTGCAAGAATCTACTGATTGCTGCGGCTGGGATTGACAATTGTGTGTGGATAGAGCCTGTACAGTGCAATGATTATCAATGCCCCAGCTATTCATGACTGTTTGCACAGCTAGTGATTACCTGGGGTGATTGTGGCTGGAAGCATTTTGTGCCACTGGAATTCCCAGTGTGGTTAAACATCCATGCAAATGCCACTTTACGAGCAATGAGAAAAATCTGACAATAGCTTCTTAACTTTTAGACAGTCTATCCAAAGAAGATGTATTTAATCCTTAAAAAACAGGAATGTTTTATAGGTATGTTCCTATTGTAAGTGGATAATGGCAGTAGAAATACTGTATATACTGTGTACTTTTTTCAATTTACATAAAGTAATAATCAGCAAGTTCCTGCTAAGGAAACATTTGATATTTAAAAGGATATGTGATAAAACAAAATTCAGAAACACTGTCTTACTGGATTTAGACCTATCCACTGCAAAGAAAATAGCAATTTTTGCTGACCCTGCTGTTCTTGATAGGATTTAAGTAAAGCTCTGTTTGAAGCAACTTCAGAGGCGCTCCGTGTGGTCTAATGATCATGAGGTCTTTTGATGTATAATTAGTTCATTGTCTCATCTTGTATCTCTTTGTTTACTAGCAACACAACAAGTGCAACGGGACTCCAAAAGTAATCCTTCCCGACAACTGTGAGCAGGATTAGTGAGATCAGAGCAGGCACTGGCTTTATTTCCCCTGAGAATTCCCCCATGCTTTGAGCAGTGTTAAAAAGATTAATACAGAAGTAGCCAGGTCTGGATTAAACTGCAAGGAGGGAGCATTTCTGAAAGCAAAAAATGATCACAAGATTCTGCTGGTGTGGGATAGTTAAAACAGAAGCCTCCATGGCCATAGCTTGCTTGCTGCTTGTATCACACAATTAAGTATATGAATACCTGATCTTTGGTCCATGTACTGAAAACCTACAGCAAATGCAAAACTCAGAAACCGTAAGAGTCAATTAGCTTTCAACATTACTGATCTGACTGCAGGATATGATTGTTTGCTACATTCTACCGCACTTTGGTAATGCTCTTTTCTCCCCTGTATTAAATTAAAGTGACACTAAACTCTGGATTAAAAATATATACAGTATTCTAATCAAGTATGTATTCTTAACTCAAATAAGTACATTCTATTGCTCTTATCTTCCTCCATATCTACAAATTTCTTCTTTTTTTTTGCAGCTTTGATCCTACTTCTTGTTAGAGTGTGGCTATGTTCGATCTCCATAGTCTTACTAAATGTAGGAAAGCAGCCACCCTTTCTTCCTCACTCCCCGGCCCTCAAGAGCAGCCCCTGACAATTCCAGAGGGCTTCACACTAGAAATGTGTTTGTGCACCTCAACACCAGTACATTTTGGTCCTGCTGCATTTTTTGTAGTGTATCACAATGCACACTGAAGAAGTTGGAGTACAATAACGCAAACTATTGGTGTCAATGGTTGGAATAATAACCCCTAGCATTGGTGTCAGTGGTTGCAACAACAACCCCCAGCATTGGTGTCAGTGGTAGCAATATTAACCCCTATCATTGATGTCAGTGGCCGCAGTAATAACCCCCAGCATTGGTGCAGTGGTGTCAATACTATTAACATTACCATTCATTGGTGGTCATTGGCAGTGAAAGTTAATTCCCCATCCCTTCCCCACATTGGTGGTCAGTGGCAGTGAAATTTAACCCCACCCATCCTGTATTGGTGGTTAGTGGCAGTGAAATTTAACCCCATCACCCTGCATAAATTGGTGGTCACGGCAGTAAAAGTTAATCCCCTCCCCTCTACATTAATGGTCATGACAGTGAAAGCATGAACCTCCCCGTATTGGTGGTCATTAGTGATTATGGCAGTAATAGGTATCCCCCTCTGCATTGGTGATTATGACAGTGAAAGTTAGCCACCCCCTATTGGTGGTCATGGTAGTGAAAGTGTTAACCTCCCTGTATTGGTGGTCATGCCAGTGAAACTGTTAACCCCCCCCATCCCCCCTGCATTGGTGGTCATGGCAGTGAAAATGTTAAGCCCTCTTAAAGTTTGCATGTTGAGCACCAGGGGACTAGAGACTAAGGGCTATAGGAAGTGTAGTGTGCATAGATAAGTAGTGGGTGGTGGATGTGTATGTTATCTTTGAATAACAATCATATCGCTTATTGTCACTTTAACTTGTAACTATTCAAAACCACAACATGCAATTTTCAAAGGAGAAGCATTAACCATTTAAACATCAAGGGTTTTGCAAGGGAAGATCCTGTTTCAAGATTATTATATGTATTTGTCTATCAATTAGACATGAGTCACTTACTCCTGTCAGTGTTCTGTTATTTCAGATGCTTTAAACGGGATCTGGATTAATAAGTACATTAACATCTTAAGCAGTCCATTGATTATGCAATTTCTGCTTGATTCCCTCATCAATACAGTCAGTGTTGATGGGAAATCCCTCATGCAGAGCTGTTGTGTTCTGCCTGCAGGGAACCTTCCCTGCTAGTAAAACACAATGATCACTGCTGGTGGCTATAGCTGCCAGCAGTGATCACATGAAAAAAGTCTGACAGGCTGGTTGAACTGAAGCCAATCAATGGATTGACTTCAGTACAACCAGCTTGCCCATAGGTAAATCAAATCTCGGCCAGTCCCTATTGAACCAATCAAGATTCAATCCATCATTGGCCAGATTTAAAATGATGGTTACACACTGCCTGGATCTGATTTGTCTGGAACTGATAAAGAAGCTTTAAAATATCAATGTTCTCAATTCTTATGTGGTTAGAGAGCTCATTTAAATTATATGTTTGGGACAAAAACATATTCTGTTTATCTCTGCAATACATGCACATGTTTTATGCCTCTTAAAAAACCCACAAATGTAGGAATAAACCTGCTGAGCATCCACTAGACTCCTGTTTGCGCTGACATAAAGCAGCAAATGCAGAGTTTTGAATTCTAACTTTTATTTTTAGTTTTGTTTAGAGTGGTGAGGGGTTAAAAAAAATCTGTCAGGTTTATATATCAGTATCTCTACTAGGGATATTCACCCTCTTTTTTAGTCTTGGTGATTCTTTGGTGTGCAGCACCCTCCTAGTAGGTGCTAGGATTTGTATCATTAAGTTACAAAGTTAATCATACAATTTAAAAGTGAATACTTGTGAGCTACTATGAATGAGGTGTTCAGTATAATATTAGTAATATTAGTAATAATAGACTACCTAAATTTTGTGCTGGGTGCGCTGACACTTTCACAAACTCACTAAATTGTGTATCTATTAATCAATATATACTTATAATGCCGCGCTCCTACTATAAATACTTAATCACATAGTGTGTGTCACTCATATAAATAAATAAATTGACGAACTAATGAATTAATAATAATTAATAAACAATTAATATAACATATAAATTAATAGATATAAATAAAACCATAATTGTGCTAAAGTATGAATCAATATAAATAAAACCATAATTGTGCTAAAATATGCCATATGTGCTCAATCAATAACACCAATTCAATAATAAATGTGCCAATATAATTCATAAAGTGCGTAAATAAATAAAATGTCTTTTTTGTAAATTTGTGCAATGTGCAATGTGCAGGTGAATTCCTTAAATCCCTCTTTCCAGGTGCCGTGTGGTCTCAATATGCGCTCACCTTAATATTTGCCCAAATAAATTTAGGCAAATAGACTTTTAGTCGTTCCAGGACTGGTGGGATAATGCTCCTATATATAGTATTCCAGATGGAAGTGAAGGTCTGCTCAGATCCTCCTATGATCTCCTCTTACTTCATACAAGTAGCCACTCATGGATAGACATTTGGAAAATGTGTGAAAGTCTCCTATTTCCCCTCCTGGGGACACCTCCTCCTCATATCCACCTTCATACACAGCTCTAAATCCTTGTGCACTGACAGCAAAATCTGTTGTAAACCAGAGTGTGAGAATAGAACCTGTGCTTACTATTGAAGATGGAAGCTGAAATCCTGATAACCTGACTTTTAAATTTCCTTGTTGTGGCTGTCCATCGTACACTGATAGAATATCAAAATCTTCCTCCAGAGCAAAAATGTGAAATGACAGTTGTATCCTGTTTCTTTCACCAGTGATTATTATCCACGTGCAGTTTGCATAATTTGGATACCCGTGTGGAAATCCCGGACTTTGGATTGTACCATTTGGACCCTGGACCAAACCACCTTAGTTTTGCCCTTCTTGCTGAAGTTCTGTTCCTGATACCTTCTCATGTGTTTGTGCTCATCTACTCATCTGTGCTCATAGTTGTGTTTCTCTGCTTAACAGATAAAATCTAGTTGGGCTGTCTGCTTGTGCTGTGATGGATTAGTCAGGTCTGCTCATGATGCTCTGGTGCTTCTGAGTTTGCCTTGAGTTCTACCCATCTTCACAAAGCTATGAGAGCCTTCCAAAACCTGGGAGAGAACTAGGCAAATAAGCAGCATGGATATGGATACAGCCCTGGCCAATTGCAAGGGAGGGCAGTCCCATTGAATGCTGGAAGTTGTATTAATGTTCTGTGAGCACATGGGCTCAGTGTCTTTCCCGGGATAGGATTGAACCAAGTCAAGCTGGAGGCAGGCTTGCCTCGCCTGACACTGGCTGCCATGCAGGTCTCAGGTGGTTGACCTGAGGGCCTGAAGTTAGAGAAAGTGACCCTGGTTTTACAGTATGCTGACTGAGGGGGGATGTCTGCCAATGCTTTGTATGGTATCACTGGAGAGTTCCACTTGGAAGATTGGAAGGAGGCAACCATTCTATCCTTGGGCCTTGTGAGTATAGACATTGAGAAATTTGGGGACTCTGTGTGCTTGCTATACTCCCCCCCCCAGTGCTTGATAGTCAGCATGGGTCTGAAAAGGAAAGGAAACACTGGCTAGTGTTCTGAAGAGCTTAACCAGCTGTTGCTACACAGTTGCCAGTAATAGCACATTTTTGAGTGGTGATAGAGAAGGGGTTAACATGCAGAGTGGGAAAGAGTGTGGGGCCCAAGGTTGGCCAATCCAAAGAGGGGGTGGAGTTAAGCCATCATTTCTAGGTGTAGCTGAATGAGAAAAATGTTTGAGGGGTAGCAAGATGCAAAAAGCAAGTGTGCTTGGAAGTTGGTGAACTTCCAGTATGGCTGACCTACACTGGAGTGCATTTGATCCCCAACAGGAGTCTGCCCTTGTGCATTGGAGAATATGGAGATCATCTGGGACTGGTATGCGGCAGATGCCAGTGTGTGACAGTGAAGCTCCATGCATTGGGCCGGTGCAGTCATTGCAGAGACATGTTGCTGGAGCAACACTGACTGCCAACCTAAAGTGCTCTTAGTGAACTGGAAAACAGCGTACAGCACAGAAGCACCACCTGCTGTGACTGCCTGTTCAGCTCCCACGGGAGACAGTGATGGGAGGCAAATGCCACGGGGGCCGGGACCAGTGGTGCATACCCACACTACTATCTGCCAGACCAGCTAGACGAGCATTGTCTTTGTGTGAGACATTCACCCAGCTCAGGCTGAACGACAGCAAGTTGCTTCAACAGCTGTTGCTATTAGTCACTCAGTGGAGATCTAAGTTGCCATGGCCCGGCCTACAAGGTGCAAAAGCTAGTATCCTTGAGCTCTTCAGGAAAAAGGAGCCAGGAGCAATTGACATGGGGTCACCCAGCTTCCAGTACCATTATGGATCCCTGGAAGAAGGAATAGGAGATTGGGAGCCAGTTAAGGAGGCTGAATGGGTTCAAGAGGTTTCAGAAGAGAAGAGCTTCCAGTGTTCTGACCCATTTAATGAGGAAGATGCCATCCTTGACCAGTGTGCCAAATATTTGGGGTTCTCTAAGGCATATGCAAACAGGAAGCCTGACCTGTTCCGTCCACAAAAGTATGCTTGGGTTTGAGCTGAGAATCCTCATTCAAAAGACCACAACTCCCTATGCCCCACCTATGCCTCCAGCGCATTGTGCAGGGGAAAGAAGCCCTGGAGTATGGGTATGACTATCCATATACAACCAGAAAGGTCATGGAGGTCCCTTCCAAAAAGCAGGGGAATGATCCCCTGGACTGGGGCAGCACAGTGGCTAAATGGTTAGCACTTCTGCCTGGCAATACTAGGGTTGTTGGTTTGAATCCCAGCCACGGCACCACCTTCCTGGAGTTTGCATGTTCTCCTTGTGCCTGTGTGTGTTTCTTTCGAGTACTCTGGTTTCCTCCCACACTCCAAAGACATGCTGGTAGGTTAATTGGATCCTGTCTAAATTGGCCCCAATATGTGTATGTATAAATGTAAGTTAGGGACTTTAGATTGTACACCCCTTGAGGGTTAGGGACTGATGTGAATGTACAATATATATATGTAAAGCGCTGCGTAAATTGATGGTGCTATATAAGTACCTGTAATAAATAATAAATAAATAAATAAATAAGGATCCCTTGACAAGTTCTGTGGAATCTTGGCCTGAGAACATAGGCACTCGAGGCCAACTTCTCTGAAATGGACTCGTTGAGAAGATTCCTCTTACTGGACATTACAAAAATCTTTTATTGCTGGACACTTTGCTGTGAAGTTATTGCACCCAGTGAGGTAAGGATCCCTTACTGAGTCCTTACTACCACTTGGGGGGAGGCTGTTCCTGATACTACAAGAAACAGTGTGCTGCATGCAGGGAGACCTAAGCTCCCAATCCTCTGTGTGAGGGCCATGGACTTTGGTTAGCAGAACCTGGGCTTCAACATTGAAAAAGAAAAGTACTTTAAAGTTTAATAAGTCTATTTTTCATTATATGCTTAGGTAGCCAGATTAGTCAGGATGTCTACCTCTGTTTTCTTTCAGGGCTCTGAGAGATGATGTGTCAAGAGTTGCCCTTAAGGGGCCATCATTGGATCTGTCTGCTACAAGAATGTTAGAGCAGATTTGATAGTTGCTTTAGTGGGAAAATCACCTCTTTATAAGAGGATGTTCCCACATCTAGCTTGTAGATAGGATGTGTAATGTGTACATATGTGTTCTTTTTCTCTTTCCCTGCAGGACTGCAAGGAATTACTCTGCCTTGGCTGAGGCACTCTACTTTACTGTACATTGCTCATACTGTCAAAATGTATAAGATAGTTTAGGATACAGTTACACATGTGTTGTTTCACCCCACCAGTTACTTCTATTTTTGGCAAGGGGTGCACATAAAAGTTGCACTTGGTAGGGTTCTACCTAAAACCTGTGTAAATACTGTACAGAAGATACTTTATTTTGCACTGCTAACTTATTTGCCTTTATTGGGTCTGTACATATGTTACTTCCCTTTTCCAGCTCCAAGTTTGTGGGATACTCCACTTAGATTTTTGTACCAAGTTTTTGCAGGGGCGGCTGCCCTGGCCAGTGAGGGCATGGCCTATTTTTGACGGGATGAGTGTAGCACCTTCCTAGATAGGTGCTAGGATTTGTATAGTTAGGTTAAGAATAGCTGTGTTTCTCTGCTTAACAAAGAGACTGTTAGGAAAATCTAGTTGGACTCTCTGAAGTTAATTCCTCTGTAATGCAGGCCATAGACGGATCATTTATCGGCCAAATTTTCGTCCGCATGAAAATTCGGCCAATATTCACTCCGTTAGTGGGGCCAGCCCGTCGGCCATTTTTCGTGGCTCTTCTCATTTATTTTTATCAGTCATGCTGGAAAATCGACGAAAAACGACCATTTTTCGTGGACATTGGTGGCAGCATCGGCATCGGCAACGGCACCGACCGATTTTTTTTGTTTATCGACCTGCATTAGTCGCAATAGCAAACAGCAATAATGAAATGATTAGTGTTCCTTGATGGATGTGAACCAATTGCAGAGAAGACAGTGGTGTGGCTTGGCCCAAAGAGGGCAGACACTGCAGTGGGCTCTGATGACTGGATTATGCTGGAGATGTGTTTGCTAATATGCAAGGTGAACTAGGCCTCAACTTATGTAACTTGTGAACAATGTCAGTTACTAGATAGAGAATGGCTGATGCAAGAAAATTTCAGTGACAGCTTAGTTGGAAGATTGGGACTCTCTCACCTAATCTGTGGCATCATCCCAGTTGCTGGTGGTTTCACTGTAGATGGGGGGTCCCCAGAGGTTCTGCGGTTCCTCCTGTAGAGTTCATTCTTGATTGCAGCACTCAGGGTCACTGGCCAACATGGTAGTTCTCCAGCGGTTGGCATTTTCTCCCTTTTCCTCCACTCTCTCTCTCTGCAGCCTGGTCTGGTCCTCCAGTGTTCCACATAGTTTTCTCCTCACACCTTCATTTCAGCTCTCTCCCAGCTCACGTACTGCCTTTGTTCCTGACCTTCTACATTTATTTGTCTCTTCCCACACACCAACTCTTCTGGGAACAGTAGTCCCCCAAATAACAGTCTTCTAACAAAGTCCTGCAGTTCAGCCTACAAAATTCACAAAGCTTTTCACCAGGATGTGTGCCACTGAGTTGCAGAATACTGCCACCTTGTCTCTCTTTTAACATCTTGCAGTTTGAATAACAGCAGGGTATTACGTCTACAATATTAAATACAACATAAACCCACATATTATACTGAGTCCTTTACTAGAAATAAAACACTGTAGCATGTAGTAAATCTGCTGTCACAGTTAAGATTAATTAAATGTCTATAGTGACTGACAGTGAGATGTGTCAGCCAAGTGCATATCCATAAACTGTTGCTTTAAAAAATTGAATCCTTCCTGTTCACCCGAAATTTTTATTAACTTGTGAGCATTTTCAAATATTACCATGACAGAAACAAACAAAAACAGAGCTTTAAACATTTGTAAAGTATTGTTTAACTTTAATTACATATCATAGATCTGTTGGTTTCATTCCCATGACCATGAACAATGAAATGGGTTTGCACATAAATAGGTGTTTCAAAGGTGACATTTACATTGGGCATTGTATAGATAAAATAGCAACTGCAAACATAGGAAGATGATCTGTGTGATTCTAAAGGCACAAGCAGGGTATATTTAATCTAAATTGTGGTGGAAAGTTGTGATCATTTGAAAAGAAATCAGACAAAGCTTTTTTGATAAGGGAAAATGTTTGTTTGATAAACTATATGTGTATCAAAAATGAAAGGACCAGCCTAAACCTAAAGTTAAGTTATAGATAGAGCCTGTCAGCTGTGGCAGTCCCTGGCTTATTATGTTTTGGATTCTTCAACAACAAGATTCAGCTGCCATAATAAATTACTCTGAGTGTAGTCCCTGAGAGGGCTGCTGAGAATATGCCCAAATTCTCCCAAATAGTAGAGACTACAAGTCACACAAGCACATTCCCACACACACCAACAATTAAAGGTCAATCTTGGGGGTGTCTTTTTATTATTTATTGCTGAAGAACTTCAAAAGGAGGGGGTTTAGGGTCACAGGATACTAACAATGATCAGTAACAACAGTAGGACTAACTTCTGTCTCTAATCTTCCAAAGCAGGTTTTTTGGAGGTAGCAGGGAATGGCCAGTACACATCAGACCCTACAACAGCAGTCCACAAAACAACCTCTGGCACTTAGTTCCCTTCTGGCCCTTGCCCAGCTAATAGTCCCTGGCAAGATCTTTATTCGCATTGTCTCAAGAGCTGTCTGCCACCCAGCATCTACAGGTAGATTCTTAGTGAGGAAGATAACAAGCGACTTCAGTGCAGTGCCCTCCAGCAAATGTAATCCTCAGGCAATCTTGCCCAGGCCCTCAGCCCAGCAACTTCCGAGGCCTAGACTTCAGCTTCTTGTCTCTTTGACTTTCTCCCAGGGGCAACAGCCCCCCTTTCCCCCCTTCATCCAGGAGAAATGAAGGCCTCCCTTGAGGGAAAAGAACAATCTACTCAGGCCTCCTGCACATCTCTTTTCAGATATTGGCTGGGACATAATAAATATACAACTGATTATCTGAATATCCATACAATATGCTCTGGAGACATCTTTCAGAGGCAGGTGCAAGTGGGAGCAATGAAACTCTCAGCTCAGGAAACATTGAACAGACCAGCACAATCAATCACTGCTCCACTCACTACAATAGAGCCAAAAACTAAATCTATCTAGCAGCCTATTTAGACGAGGGTGCTTCATGAGTTTGGGGTGTTCTCTCTCACCTTTGCATGCACTCTCCATAATATTAAAATACAAAACAATCCAGCAGGTTTCTATTGGGAGATGCTTATGCCAAAGCAGATGTGCAGATCCAGGAGAGATGGAAGAAGCTATTTAAATTCTCCAGCATTTACAAAAAAACTGAAATATTAGATTTTGCTAAATTATGTACTCTACCAATTTTGATTAAATGTCTCCATCTTGGATCTTTTGTTTCTCATGGTTCTCATACTATACAGTATATAGAGGTACCCTTTTAAACAATTCACTGTAGTAGCCTTGTATAAATAATGCTGAGAAGTAAAATGTTTCACATTACAAGTCCCTCCTAGTTACAGAGCAATCCTAATACTAAAATCAATCCTATTCATGTTGTTTTGTTAAAAGGAAGGGCCGAGGTCTGATGTTTTCTCTTTTATGCGCTGTGTGATAGGTTTTGTAATGTCATTAGGAGAAAGAGTCGCACTGGAACTGAGTATTAACGTTAAGAACACTGCGTCTAGGGTAGAGATATGGAAAGGAGAGATTTGATTATGGATTATCAAATTGCTGTTTAGAATCCATCTGCACCGAACAGCACAAAATATAAAAGCATTATCTTCTCTTATGTTGATTGTTAAAGCCAGCTCTTAATGTGGGCTTACACAAACTCTTCCATGATAATGGTATCTATTAAAAGAGCCATTGACTTTGTGTTTATGTTTGTTGTATTAAGCAGTCAATACATGTTAACCCATTTGGGATCAGATGACGTAAAATGTCCTGTATCTTCCTGAGACAGAGCCAAAATCTATTATGATAACTGTGTACAACACGCTTGCGCATTACTGATGGTGAAAGAATATTTCTACAATGATTTTTTGGTTTCAAAGTATACATGCCTTTTAGTGACAAAGACATTATAGTTGCTACTGTATTCTGGTAATGTTAAATAATGACCTGAAAAGTAGAATTTATTAAACAGATAAGCAAAATAAAACATCTGTAGCTACATTTCTATTAAATGCATGTCCACAGAGGTGAGGCCTAAATCCATAATGGATAACCTTTAAAATAGAACTGGGATGGGATTAAAAAAAGTAAAGCAGAAATACATAGCTTTCTTTATTTAGATGAATTTTCTTTACATTTGCACACTCTAGCTTAAATCAATGCATCTGAAGCTTGCTTACCTCACTGCAGTTTCCTTATTAAAGGATAAGTTCAAATTTGGAAGAAAATAGCTTATACAGTTAAAGAGGTAATACAAACCTGTGCAGCTTTCAAAAATGTTGAGTAATGTAAATACAATACCTGTAGGCCATTTGCTTCCCTCCAGCAGCATTGAAAAAACTCCCATAGCTATCTATGCCCCATCCTGTCCTGTTGCTAGGACACTGTAACTATTGGAAGTACACCCCCAGCATCCCTGCTCTCTACCGCCATAGCATCACTGAGCGTTAGGATTTAGACTTAACTTAGGAAAGACTAGTTGTCTTTTAAACTGATCATCTTTAACCAGTCCTGTTGGTAGGAAATTTACTGTCCAGTTTAATTTATGTGCAAAGTCTAAAAATCAATATCGTTTTTTGTTTCAAGCAGAAATCAAAGAACTAAAACGATAGCCAGGAGGCTAAGAAGGACCAGTCAGCGAGCTTTTATATAAGCCAGTCTCTCACTATAAAAGGTGGTGGGGCTTCAGGCCAGCCCCATGTCACTGTAATATAAGGCTGCTGTAGGAGGGGATAGGAAAAACTGCATATGGAGAGATAACAGGCAGTTAGGAAACCAAACTTTATATATTTTTTTTTAATTTAATAGGTTTGCTTTAAATTTTTTTGTTGAACACATTTTAATTTTGTTTACTTTTGAGTTGATTTTGGTTACTTTCAGCTGCACTCTTTTTTTTCAGGGTTTCTATTTTAGGAAGGTGGTATTTTGTTTTTCCTTTTTTTTTTCTTTTAGGGGTATATTTCTTTCTACATTCTTTTATTAAGCATTTTTGATATACACAGATATACTAATAGTACAACATACAACAAAAGTTACATCTGCAGCATTATACAAGAGATATACATATACAAACAGTAATGGAATGAGGTGGAGGGGCTAGAGAAATTCTCTAGTGCATACAGGACTATGGAAATGGTCGTATGGGGATTTCAAAGATTTTCTGTTTTCTGTAGACAATATACTTTGAGGTTCTAAGTGGAAGCCAGGGAGGAGAAATGCAAACTATACATGAGTGTGGTTCATTGAGGTATTGCTTGTTGCATAGGTAGAAAAATATCCTGGATAATCCCCAAGCCAGATAACATGAAGGGAGACTCCAGGAGTTGGAAGAACAGTAGAGGAAATGTGTATCTAAGAGGTAGACAATGGTCAAGGATTTGGGTGGGGGGAATGTCAGAGAATGAGCGGTAAGTCAGGGAAGAGGCATAGGGAGTGGGGGTAATAGATGTGGAAAAGGTGAGTGAGTTTTAATTGGTCAGCCAACCCTGAGGTTACCAGCTCCCCCTGGAAAAGAAGGGTCCACCACCTGCTGTGGACAGGTGCTACAGGGTTGGACAAGTAGGACACTATCAGGGGCGGACTGACAACTCATGGGGCCCCCGGGCAATAGGGGATCATAGGGCCCCTGTGTCCTTGCCCAAACTCAAAAAAGCCTATGAAAAAGGTACCGGGGGCATCTCATGGGGCCCCCTACTGACCCAGGGCCCTCGGACAGTGCCAGAGTTTCCAAATGGTCAGTCCGCCCTTGGACACTATATCAGGTAACATGGAATTGAAATCAGGGTTGAACAGTGCACAGAGTGGCATGGGTGTCTGTTGGAGATCCCGGCCAGCAGACACTGTAACATGTGCACGACTGAAAACTGTGCAGCAGGCAAGCTGGCAGCTGGCAGATACAGGATCTCAGGTGCAAGCTTAGGCAGGCAGAAGCTGGAAACAAACAGGTGGCAGAGGTAAAGAATCAGGAACCAGAAGCAAAGTCAAAGCCAAGCCAAGATTGATAATGGACAGGCAAAGAATGTACTGGAGCAGCAGGCAGAAGGTAAGGTTGGGTCAAACAAACAGGGTCAGAACACAGAAGCAATCACAGGATCAGGTCAGAGGTAGAATGTGCTGACAACCACTCAGCAAGGTTCCTGATTCTTGCAGAGCTTTATACGGGCTACTGGATGCAAAAGTCTGTTTGCATGCTTAGATTCTTAATATTTTAACTATTTCCTGCCCATAGGATGTCATCTGGCGTTGTTTGGTTGAAGCGGTTATACTGGAATGATTCCTACAGCTTTAGTAGCCAATTCTCTGATTTGCAAAAGTGATTGGAGTGGCTATACAGCCACTCCATCACTTCTATAGGTGGCAGAAGTGGTCCCCCTGCCACTGTCGCTTTTTTTATCGGGAGATCCCAGTAGGGATGTGACCAGTTTTGTCACATTCCCAAGGAAGAGAAAAAGGAACGGAAGTTCCTGCCCCTTTTATGTTATGTCAGATACTGGAAGTAATGAGTATTTCATCACTTCCCTTTTTGGTTTACTATTACCAGCTTGTGAAAGCATTTGATCAAATCAATCTTGGTTTTATCAGATGCTATGGAGGCCAAAGGTGAGGTATGGGGTCTAATAGTCCCCAGATATCTCCAAAAGAGGACCTGTCATGGCCCATGCTGTCACTAGGGATGTTGTTTATGCCTTCTGATAGCAATAAAGTTGATTTAAAAAAATAAATAAATGTACAGTGTTAAAAGGTGCTGTGCAATTACCATGGCAATGCCCACCATTTTATTCTCTAGGGCCTCTGCTTTAAAAAAAATTATCGTTTGTGGGTTCTAAGTTATTTTCTAGGCTACAGCTCTTTCTGTAAAATAGTAGGCGTATTATGCATCCCATACTTGTTCATGGGGGGGGGGGGCGTAGTATCTAGGGGTCTCCTTGTTATTAAATTATATTATATTCCAATAAGCCCCATGCCAACAAACCCCCACAACCACTGAATAAGGGTTGTGGGAAAGAGGCCTTTGCCCTCATCAACATAAGGACAAGGTGCTTTGCCAGGGGAGCATGTAGAATAGTATAGTTCGGGGGCACACACATTCTTCTCCCATCAGTGCTACTGCAGTAATTTCTGTACATCACAGAGATTCACCCCTTCACAGGCAGGATTAGGACACCCTCTAAGCATATTATTAAAATGAATTGGACATTCTTAATGGTTCACTTTAAGCATATATAAATAACTGCTTCTGGCCTAATAGACTTTTTAAAATTCTTTGCATTGGTACATATTCCCCAGGGAAGTGTCCTGCCCCTGACACACTATACCATTTTTTTTATAACCCCTTGCCTACTATCCCAGAAAATGGCCATTTTTAATTTGACAGATTCAGTTTCCAGTGGGGTTTGAAATCAACATCCGAGGTTGGCTGGAGGTTGGTTAGCAAACATACATGAGTAAACAGTTGAAACAAGTTGTCTCCGGGATGACCGTGAGAGGCAAATACTTTTGAATGGTGTAAGCACGTGCTGTTATAAGTATCTAGTTAGAGGTTGGTGTCGGATTTGTAGGTCAGAAGACATGAGGGATGGTCTGATTGGGACCAGTGTACCAAATTTATTGAGAGAGATAAAGACTTGCAAGCAGTGGGGAAGCTGTGTAAGATGGCTCTGATAAGCCGTTAGGTCCTTAGGGATTGTCTGTGAGTTGAGCGATGAAATTCTGTCTAGTGGGTGTTGTGTGAATGTAATGAGTGCAAGTTCCAGTCCACTGTTCTTATAAGCTACCATGCCCAAAAGCAGCATTTCATGTCTGTGAGCCCAATGCCACTCATGTGTTTCTGCAGTGTCATGTGTGAAAAAATAATTCTTGGGCTTACATTTTTTTTCATATAAAAAGAGGGCAACGTCTTTGGAATTATTTGCAAAACATACAAGAGTCATGGAAAAACATTCATCTTTAGTATTGCAGCTCTTCCAAACTATGGAAAACAAGGTATGTCCCAATTTTAAAGGTCCTGTTGGAAATCTTTGAGAAATGGCTGGTAGTTGTAGGAGTATAATTCCAAGAGGTTGATTGGTAGTTGTATCCCAAAGTATATGACCACATAGTTCTTCCATGCTTCCAAATAAATAGAACAAGGCAGGAAAACATGGAGCTTTAAGCACCTGTTGCAAACACTATCACAACCATGACACTAAGGGCTTGGCAGACTTAAAACAGGTTTGGTATCCACCCAGAGGCTGTGTCTACATCAATCACCTTGCAGATAAAAAGATAGACAGGGGGAGTGCAGCTTAGACAAAACAAGAATGCTGGAATAAGACCAGCAGCTGCCATGAAACAGGATCAGTATATGCTCCTGACACTCTCCTGAATCTTCAAGGAGTATGAATTTGCATTAAAATTTTGTAATGTAAGACTGTGAGGTCTGGGGATTTTCCCTGTTTCATCTGTTTCAAAGTGAGGGCACTTTCCTCTGACAGCATAGGTTGTTCTAAGTCCTGACCATTTGTATTGCCTGATTTATCATGAATGAAGTGGGCAGCATGCTAGCACATTCGGCCTGCAGTGATCTCATTAGGAGTTTATCACCTTTATTACTGTGTTTGTAGAATAGCTTCTAGCTAAGTAAATAATGTCATCTAGTGTTCTTGACTATTTCTTCTATAAGGTGTGTATGTTTCTATTAGTGTCAGATGCCTGTGTCTTCTTGTGGGCTGCTTCTAATTTACTAATCTATTGGTCATTTCCTTAACTTGGACCTGTTGATTTTTTTCAGCTTAGCTGCCAGACCTCTGGATTCTCCATGTATGACACATTTATGTGTCATCTGACAAATGTCAGGGATGTTTTTTGTGTAAAGTAATCCTGTACCAGGGGCAGACTGACAACTCATGAGGCCCCCAGGCAATAGGGGATCATGGGGCCACTGTGTCCTTGCCCAAACTCAAAAAAGCCTATGAAAAAGGTACCAGGGGCATCTCATGGGGCCCCCTCCTGACCCCGGGCCTTTGGGTAGTGCCCGAGTTTCCAAATGGTCAGTCTGCCCATCTTGTACACATTTTTAGATGCTTTCTAAGTGGATCAGCTCTCTAAATGGGGATGGGCTTAGTTATCACAGCTTGGTTCTGTCATGTTTCAGAAAAGTAGTGATAGTGATGAAATGTTGGTCCAACAAGAAAGTTGAATAAATCGTTGCTGCCTGAAGATATGTTAGGTCTGGTTGAAAAAGAAATAAGTGACCAAGCCTAGTATATTTGTGGTGCAGGAAAAAGTAAAAGGTAAAATCCTTGCCTGCGGCGTGCAGCTTCTGACAAATATTGTGAAGGATTAGAGTGGTAAATTGCTGATTGGTTTGGTGTAGTGGTAGTGGTATATGAAATGGATGAAACACCTGAGGATGTGTTAAGAAGATCATTAAGACCAGGTTTAGATCATCTCCCAGAATATGGATGCCTTGTTTTAATCCAAAGAGAATATTACATACCCCATGGAAGAAATGGATCTATTTAGGACAATATACTGTATATTGGTAAGGACGATCAGTTTGTTGTCTAGTGTTCTTTGGAGGAAGAGGTAACAGCCTTCCATGTCAACTCATTTTCCAGTAGGTTTAAAGGCTGTTTATTTAGCACTACATGGGTGCTATGGTGTGTTCCCACCTGTTTCAGATCTTGTAGAGTTGTCTTATAGTGACTGCTAGTCTGTTCCACCAATACAAGCCGAACAGCCATGTACCGTAAGTCCTCTTTTAAATTAGAAATGACCACGGATAGGTCAACCTTTATGTCCTATATCATAATCATCAGGTCTGTCATCCTAGACATTGGTTGGATCATAGCTTTAACAGTGGCAATGTCCAGGTAGCTTGTGCCTAGATGTGCTAAATCTGTAGTTATGCAGGAGGAAGCCACTGACAGAGTACTTAGGCCCTGCAAGCCATCTAGTGTTTCCATCACTTAAGAATGGAAAAACTCTGGCAAATTGTACCCCGGTTTCAAATGGTGAGTCTTAGTGGAGGGCAGGGAATGACCGATCCTGCCCATGTTGTATGTTGAGACTTTCATGCTTGTGCAAACCCCCTAAGTGAATTCAGAACTCAACTAACATGTGCCCATCTCCATTGTTCACCAAACCATGCCCCAAAATACTAATTTTATTTTATGTTGATATGTTCTTTTTTAGAGTTGGGGTGGTCAGAGCTCAGCAATAATTTGTTTAATCAATGAATAAAACTGTCTTTCTACTGCCATTGCTTTTTCACTTCAATTTCTTAATTCCTGTAGTAAAACACCGGTCCATGGCCTATGTTTCTGGTGTTTTTTATGCCACTCTTGCTCAATAAAACTGTTCTGCTGCTAGCCAGTTTTACACCATTGTATAATATGCAGTTTCTCAATTTTTCAGGAAAAATTGATGGAAACTGGAAAGTGGCGGGACTGTTTTGCATCATTTTGGCCAGATTGGCCAATGGACAAATGTTACTTACAGGATTTTTCCCTATAACCGTAAATAGAATTTACCATTATGTTTGGGTTAATTGAATTTCAAACAGGATTCAGTGAACTCATGGTGAATTGAGCACAGGAAGATTTGCTCATTCGTATTTAACTAGATACCCCTTACTGTGAGAATATTAATTTATGCTCCGTTATAGAACTAGCAGCTCACAGCACTGTTAATGATGCTAGTCACACTAGCAGTTAGTAACCATTCCTATTAGTTTTTGATCAAGTGATCACTACAACAGACAATCATAACAATCAAATGAGATTCATTTAAAGGCAACGCAATTGGTCCAGCATTTATTGTGCCTCACACTATTTGAATGCTACCATCAAAAAACAGTATATGTGCCATTTCATAAATGTTACCTAATACTATATGTAGTATATTGTGTGTAATATACTGTATATACAGGGGCGGACTGACCATTTAGAAACTCGGGAACTGCCCGAGGGCCCGGGGTCAGTAGGGGGCCCCATGAGATGCCCCTGGTACCTTTTTCATAGGCGTTTTTGAGTTTAGGCAAGGACACAGGGGCCCCATGATCCCCTATTGCCCGGGGGCCCCATGAGTTCTCAAGTTCTCAGTCTGCCCCTGTGTGCATGTGTATATATATATATATATATATATATTATATATATATTCACTCTAGTAATACCCCCTGCCTTCTGCCCCAGATATCTGCCTCATCTCACCACTTAATACCATTCCTCTTGACCTGCTGGCCCCAGTGGCTCCTGAACCTCATGTAATCTATCCATGAGTTAATGTATTCCCTGCCTTATTTTCTCCACTGGTTTCTGCACTTCCTTTCTTCTTTTGTCCACCAGTAACTGCCACACCTTCTGCCCACTGACAAGCATTAAATGTACCAGCTAGCCTGCACATATGCTGACTCCCATTGTTTCCAGTTACTACAAGAAATTTTTCCTAGTCTATTATCTGAACTTTTTTGTTCTCTCATTCCTGCCAACCAGCCAGTATAGATAGCCTAATCCAAAATTTTGAGGCCCTACATAATTGGCATAACCCTTAGCAATCTTTTGCATTTGTGATTGATTATGTAATAATATGTACATATGTAATTTTTTTTTATATGACCTATGGTTATTTTCTACATTATTAGTATATATTGCCTCCTTATTTGTTCCACAGCAGAAATTTGTTTAAGAACATACATAGGCCTGAATGAGGGTTCATAGGTAATTCTATTTTGTACTTTACCATAAAGCATACAAGTATTGCTAGTATTAATATCATTATCCCATACTTTGCGCATAATGATTCACATGTCATCACTATTGTTGCTTTTTAAGAATTCACACTATGTTTTATGTATGTAATGAAATTATTACCATTTTGAGATAATCATAACACATTATGTTTGCAAAAGTGACATTATACTTTGATTTACAGTGTTTGAAGACTCAGAATAGAGTAAGCTCACAACAGCTTCAAAAACTGTTCTTCATCAAAAATATTTCATAAAATAAGGGATGAAGAAAGATTTATTTGTAACACTTTAGGGAACACAAATTTCATGGATATTTGTCATAAAGTGTAAAAATATAGAAGAAATTAAAATATGCTTTGTGTGGATAGGCTTATGTTTATCTATTTATTATTATAATATTCAATAAAAAAAAGTTTAATCTTATTACAATGGAGCACAGTTGAAAAGATGGCAACATAAAGATGAGATATGGCACAACAGCAATGAAAAATATTTAAAAGTAAACATGCAGAAAGCAGGTCGCATGCAGATTAGTTGGTGGATAGACATCAGTTAATGGTCACAATCACTTTCCACAATAATAATGGCACATTAAATCTAATGTGTGAAATGCACCATTACATTTTTACTTCATGTAAGATCTCAACAATTGCTTTAGTAAATAGCAATATTACATAGAAAACAGCATGTTCTAGTAACCACCAATTCTTAAAGGTGAACTGCATTGCATCTGAGAACCACAAACCAAAAATGCTAATTAATACATTGTTAATATTCAAAGCAAACAAAGTCATTCACCTATGTCTCCATGCTTTATTTTGCTGAGAAATCATTTTGAAAAACACCCCCTGGCATTTTTGACAGTGGCCATCTTGAGTAAAAGCAGATGATTCATGTATCATTTACTTCCTGGAATCCATCTGCCCTTAGCTCAAACGTAGGCTGAGCTGATAACCCTCCCCTCCTGAAGACTCATGAAATAATTTGCCTAGGCATGAAAACTAGGAAGTAACAGAAGAAATGTACATAAAAAACATTTAAAACAAGTAAATATGAAACACTTTCCTATCTATTTACTAATGCTAGCAGCATAAAGATTTAAAATAGTCAATGTTGATTGAGAGAGTGAAGTTCTGCTTTAACTAAATACTTGAGCTCTGGAAGGCTTTACCCCTTTCATGAACAGGCCATTTTTTGCTATTTAGCACTGCACTACTTTAACTGGTAATTGTGTGGTCATGCAACGCTGTACCTACACAATATTTATATAATGTTTTCTCACACAAATAGAGCTTTCTTTTGGTGGTATTTAATCCCCCCCCCCATTTTTTAAAATTATTATTATTATATAAAGCAAAAAATTAAGAATAAGACATAGGTTGACGCTATAAAAACCAATAGATTGACAGCTGCTGTGTCCTGAAGAAGCTCATGTGACCAGCTGAGTGAAAGGGGTTGATGTCAGTCCATCATCATGCCCATGATCTGGGGGACACACTGTATACCATCTAGGCGCTCCATGCAAGCAACATTGCCCTTCAATGGAACCTAAACTGACAGAATAGCGGTAGAGATCCAAGGCATCATATGCTGGCTAAGTGGGACTGGCATCCATATGAGCAGTATGGGGGGTGAATCAAGCAGAAGCCACACTGGACATGCTGTGTGAATAAACAGGCTTCCCTCTCCTCTAAAACAGCCTACCACACAGCAGTTATCCAGTAGAGTTTAAGTGCTTGACTACTATTTCTTGCTCCTTTCCGTTGACTCAGCCTCTATCACTTTGTAGTGCTACTGCCCCTAGTTTGTCCTGCTTTGCTTCAGTAACCGCTGCTACTAACTATATGCATTGGACTATTTGTATACCAGCTAGCGTGAAGATCCTTAAACATGTTTTTGCAAAACCCTGACCGGTCTCTATCTCATGTGTATTGATGGACTTTCATTTCACTGGACTGCACCATTATAGGGACTCTTTAACTAGCATACTCTGAAAACACCTATTACCACTTGGATTTGCCTTGCTGGCACCCCACCAGGTTTATGTGTCCTGTTCCATTACTCCTCTAGCTGTGTATAAAAGATGTGTGTGCCTGTGAGCCCAGGCTGGTTTTCAAATCTACATCTGACAACGTTGTTATATGTGTTTTAATGGTATCTGGTGGAAGTGGTTACTTTTTGATAAGTGTATCAATTTCTTTTTGTATTCCATAAAGCAGGTTTGTTACAGATATGCTGCAGCTGTTAACTTTGGAGCCTCTTTTCTGGTGGAGAACCCTTTCCTGGTACTCTTCTTTATTTTGTATTGCTGCAGAGATCCCTTCACATCTCTTATGAGCTGCTTTCCAAGTGCTGCCCATGCTTATTTTCTGTTGCTGCTAGGACTAGTTGTGCTTTGCAGTGGTGTAGCGTGGGGGGAGCCAGTACACTCGCCCCGGGTGCAACATATAGAGGGACGCAGTCAGAGAAATCTCCCCAGTGAGGACTCAGGCAGCAGAAGATTTCTTTAGATCCTAGGATATAGCAGTTGGAGCAATGCACTACAGTTTTCCCCCACTGCGGCCGCCATGTGTCATTGTTATGCAACGACATTCACTGCCTGGAAATTGGCCATCCAATGTTATATTATTAAAGGAGTTGGGTGGTGGACATGTCCCTTCATCAGTGAGAAGTTGTTGGTCTGTCTGCTCACTTTCTACTATGCTTGGCTGTTGTGGGTCACGAGTGGTGAAAGCCACCATGCTGGTGGCGATGATCAGGGTCCTGGTGGCTCTGACCTGACAATGGCTGATGAGCACACCATACACCTTCTCCTGGGAAGAGATCTGTGCCCTTGCCTGGGAACACGTGGGTAACCACGCTCCTGACTGGTCACACTGCTGTTTGGTCACATATTTGGGGTGTCTGCTGAGGAAAGGGGGTGAGGGGCCCCAGAATAGTTGGAGGAAGCCCAAGGACAGTTGGGGGAGAAGGAGAGGGCCCCAGGATGGTTGATGGAGGAGAAGAGGGCATCCAGGTAATCGGGGGAGGAGGTGAGGGCACTTGGGTGACTGGGGAGAAGGAGAGGGTACCTGGGTGTTTGGAGGTGGAGGAGAGGGCCCCCAAGTTGGTTGGGTGAGGAGGAGAGAGTCCCTGGGTGGTTGTCAGAGGAGGAGCAAGCCTCAGGTTGGCTAGCAATGGAAGAGCAGGCTTTTGGATGGTTGGAGGAGAAAGGGGTCCCTGGGTAGTCCCGGGTTTGGAGTAGAGGGTCCTGGGGTGCTTGGTGAAGTAGGAGGGTCCTCCAGATGGTTGTTGGAGGAGGCAGGGGCAAATTAGGCAGGGGGGACAATTGTTCCACGGGCCACTCTGATGCCCCATAAAAAATCCTTCAGCACTGCACCCACTCACCCTCTACTTGCTGAAGAGCCAACCCTGACCCTCTACTAATGCCAGAGCCGATTGCCAGGGAAGAGAGTGGAGCAGAACCAGTCCTGCATATCTGACATCAGAGATGGACATGTTAGAGCTGGAGCCCTTTGGAGCCACAATAACAGCACCAAGGTTCCCAGGAACAGCATGGCCAAACTCCTCAGCTCATCAGAGGGTACCGCAGTGGCCTATGGCAGTCTGCTGGAGATGGCTCTGCTCCCCATCTTTGGGGAGGATTCCTCAGTCCCCCACAGTCTATGGCACTACTAGTCCCAGCATAGCGGACTGTCATTCCTCAGCCCCCCACAGCTGGGGGGACAGTGCCCCACAGTGGGCACTACAAGTTCCAGCATAGTGGGCTGTAATTCCTCAGCTCCCTACAGATGAAAGTACAAGTCCCAGCATAGCAGGCTTCCATTCTTCAGTAAGGAATGGCAACCCTCTTTACTGGGACTTACATCCATGCCTCAGTCCCCAGAGAGGGAACTACAAGTTCCAGCATAGTGGGCTGTCATTTCTCAGTCCCCCAAACTCTAGGGAACTACAAGTCCCAGCATAGCAGGCTTCTGTAACTCAGTAAGGAATACCAGCCCTCTTTACTGGGACTTACAGTGCCCTCTGTGGGGACTGAGGTATGGCAGCCTGCTATGCTTGGACTTGTAGTGCCCTAGACTGTGGGGGATTGAGGAATGGAAGTGTAAGGGGAACTCTGGAAACTCTGATCCAAGGGGGAGCCCTGGTGACCACAGAGTTCCCTGTTACACCACGTCATTACCCCTTAAATCAGGGTTCTTAGGAACTCCACTTACATTAGATCAGAGTCCTCAGAGTTCCCACTTACATCAGAGTCTTACAGTGTAATGGGGAACTTTGGAGACTCTTATGTAAGGGGGGCTCCGTGAACCTTGATTTAAGGGGGGCTTTGCAAACCTTGATTTAAGAGGGAGACTCTAATGTAAAGAGGAATTCTGTGGAATCTGATTTAAGGGAGAACTCTGGGGACTCTGATGTAAAGGGAAACTCTAATGTAAGGGGGGAACTCTGGTGCAAGGGAGAACACTGTGGACTCACCAGTCTAGAGAAAAGAAGGGAAAGGGGACACATGATTGAAACCTTTGAATACATATAGGGGATGAATAAGGTTCAGGAGAGCAGTTTTTTCTATATGAAACCAGAATCAAGAACACGGAGAGATGACCTCAAACTAACTCTAGGAAAGTTCAAAACTAAACTTAGAAAGTATTACTTTACTGAAAGGATAGTTGATGCTTGGAATACACTTCCAGCAGAGGTAGTGAGTCAACAATAAATGGCTTCAAACATGCTTAGAACATACAGTATATAGATTTATGCTCAGACAAAAAGTTAACGGAAAAAATCATGGGAACAGAGCGGGTCGGCCCCTTTAGAGCCCCCGAAGGTGTAAAGATGAGGAGTTTATGACTGACCAATTTCTTCCCTGGTACGGAAGGAAGAACTATGCTTTCCGTAATAAAATCATGTTCATGCATGACAATGCACCATCTCATGCTGCAAAGAATACCTCTGCATCAATGGCTGCTATGGGGATAAAAGGAGAGAAAGTCATGGTGTGGCCTCCATCCTCCCCTGACCTCAATCCTATTGAGAACCTTTGGAGCATTCTCAAGCAAAAGATCTATTATTTATTTATTTATTTATTTATCGAGTTTATATAGCGCCAAAGGGTTTGCTCAGCGCTGTACAATAGAGGGGGGACAATACATGAAACAGTACAGTAACATCAAACAGCACACAAGGGGTAAGAGGGCCCTACTCTTTCGAGCTTACAATCTAGGAGGGAGGGGGTAGAGGTACAGGAGGAAATGGCTGTGGGGGATGGAGTGGAAGGAGGAGGGAAGGGCAGCGGCTGTTAGGTGAGGGTGGGGTAGGCTTCCCTGAAGAGGTGGGTTTTCAGGGAGCGCCTGAAGGTGAGGAGGGAAGGTGACAGTCTGATGGGTTGGGGTAGTGAGTTCCAGAGGATGGGGGAGGACCTGGAGAAGTCTTGCAGTCGTGCGTGGGAGGAGGAGACCAGGGAGCAAGATAGAAGGAGGTCCTGTGAAGAGCGAAGGGTACGGGTAGGGTGGTACCTGGGAATCAGGTCGGTGAGGTAGTTAGGGGCAGTGTTGTGAATGGCTTTATAGGTCAGAGTGAGCAGTTTGAATTTAATGCGTTGGGCAATGGGGAGCCAGTGGAGGGAGAGGCAGAGGGGGGTGGCAGAGGTGGAGCGGCTGGTGAGGTGGATGAGTCTGGCAGCTGAGTTCAGGATGGTCTGAAGCGGGGTGAGTTTGCACTGGGGTAGGCCGGTGAGGAGGGAGTTGCAGTAGTCAAGGCGTGAGATAATCAGGGAGTGAACGAGTAGTTTAGTGGTGTCTGGGGTAAGGAAGGAGCGTATCTTGGAGATGTTCCGGAGGTGGAGCCTGCATGAGTTTGTGAGAGATTTGATATGAGGTTGAAAGGAAAGGTTTGAGTCCAGAATGACGCCAAGGACCTTGGCTTGCGGGGCGGGATTGATGGTGGTGTTGTTGGTAGTGATGGAAAGGATGGGGGGGGGGCACGGGAAGGGGGAAAGACGAGAAGCTCGGTTTTGGAGAGGTTGAGTTTGAGGAAATGGAGCGACATCCAGTCAGAGATGTCGTTTAGGAGGTGAGTGATGCGGGCGGAGAATGTGGGGGTGAGGTGAGGGGTGGATAGGTAGATTTGAGTATCATCAGCATAGAGGTGGTAGTTGAAGCCGTGGGAGTGTATGAGTTTGCCAAGGGAGGAGGTGTAGATGGAGAAGAGAAGGGGTCCAAGGACAGAGCCCTGGGGGACCCCAACAGAGAGGGGGAGGGAAGAGGAGGTGGCGCCGTTGTAGCAAACGCTGAAGGAGCGTTGGGATAGGTAGGAGGAGAACCAGGAGAGAGCGGTGTCTCTGATGCCAAGGGAGAGTAGTTTATTAAGGAGGAGGGGGTGGTCGACTGTGTCAAAGGCCGCAGAGAGGTCTAGGAGAAGGAGGACAGAGTAGTCGCCTTTGGCTTTGGCGGTTAGTAGATCGTTGGTGATTTTGAGGAGGGCAGTTTCGGTGGAGTGTAGGGGATGGAAGCCGGACTGTAGTGGGTCAAGGAGGTTGTTGTCAGTTAGGTGGGCGCTTAGGCGATCGTAGACCAAGCGCTCAAGGAGCTTGGACGTGAGTGGCAGTAGGGAAATTGGTCTGAGGTTGTTGAGGTCAGTGGAGTCCAGGGAGGGCTTTTTGAGTATGGGGGTGATGTGCGCATGTTTTAGGGGGGAGGGGAAGACGCCAGTAGCGAGGGAGAGATTGAAGATGTGGGTAAGGGAGCGGATGAGGGAAGAGGGGGGTGACCGGAGGAGTTGAGAGGGGATAGGGTCCAGGGGGCAGGTAGTGAGGCGGGCTTCTGAGAAGACTCTGGTGACTTCCTCAGTGGTAGTAGGGCTGAAGGAGTGCAGTGATGGGGGGGTTACGGTAGGCAGGGCCTTGGGTGTGGTGGGGGGCAGTGCCGTTGCAAGGTCAGAGGAGGGGAGAGATGAGAGGGTGATGGAAGGGGGGAGGCTAGATGGGGAGGTAGACTGCAAGTTGACTATGTCCTTGCGGATTGCGTCAATCTTGCTATGGAGATGAGTGGCAATCTCGTGGGCGGTAAGTGAGGTACTGAGTGGAGGAGGGGGGGGAGAGAGCAGGGAGTTGAAGGTGGAGAAGAGTCGGCGAGGGCAGTTTGAGAGGGTGTTGATCAGGTCAACGAAGTAGGCCTGCTTGGCGGCGTGGAGGGAGGAGGTGTAGGTGAGGAAGGCAGATTTGTAGAGGGAGAATGCATGAGGGGACCTGGTTTTGCGCCATAGTCTCTCCAGCGCACGACTGCGACGTTTGAGGCATTTAGTGTGGTCGTTCTGCATTTAGTGTGGTCGATCTATGAGGGTGGGAAGAAGTTTACATCCAAACAGCAGCTCTGGAAGGCTATTCTGACATCTTGCAAACAAATTCAAGCAGAAACTGTCCAAAAACTCACAAGTTCAATGGATGCAAGACTTGTGAAGCTGCTATCAAATAAGGGGTCCTATGTTACAATGTAACGTGACCTGTTAAAATGGTTAAAAAGTTAAAATGTTGTTAAAAGTTTGATTGAAATAGCTTTTGATTTCAGTAAATATGCTGCAAACACAACAAATGACAATTTTCAGTTCTTTACAACCTATAAAGTGTTGTGAAACTTACTGTGCGTAATAATTTGGAACAGTGCATTGTAAGTGTTTTATGTTTTAAAAAAATCCTGTTATCATTAGGAGGTTTGTTCAATAAAATTTGAATTGTACTCTTAATAGTTGATAACATGAGAATTATGCTGACTGTTATTTACACCAATTATTTAGGTAAATGAGAAAAATATAATTTGCATAATAATTTGGAACACGGTTTATATTTGCTGTCGGCAACCTTGATCCAGCTGATTTCTGTATTTGTCCATAGACGACAGAGAAATGGTTCGAGTTTAGGGGGAGGGGGGCATCCCTGCCTCGTGCTGTTATAGATATAGAAGGCATTCGACAGAAGGCTGTTGACACATACCCTCATGATCAGTGTTGCATATAAAGACATGATGAGACCTATCATATGTTCATAGAGGTACATGGCCCGAAGAACCACCTCCACGGAGTCCCATGCCACTCTGTCAAATGCCTTCTCTGCATCCAAGGATAATAATAAGCTCTTTTGGCCAGAGGAGGTGAGCCAGTTATGTAAATTTAGGGCCTGGTCGGTGCTGTACCTGGCATCCCATCCAGGAATGAACCCAACATGATCTCTAGTTACCAATCTGGGTAAGAAGGGGAGCAAGATGTTTGCTAAAAGGCTTTCAGAAGGTCAGAGGTTAGGGGTGTGGTTAGCCAGAGAGAATAAAAGTAGCATAAGAAGGTGGCTGCTAGAGTATCTTTAAAAGTCCTACATTACGCCTCTATCAGGCCATCAGGTCCCAGGTTTTTGCCCAGTTTCAGTTGTTTGAGGGCTGATTCCCATTCATTCAGAGTAATTGGGCCCTCCAGTTTGGTAGCTTCTGAGCCTGAAAGAGATGTAGGGCAATGACATTCAATAAACTCCTGTATGAGGGCAGTTCTCGAAGTGCGGTGGACATACGGGTCAGCTGCTGTAGGTAGATCATACAGTTTGAAATACAAATTTTCAAATTCTTGTGCAATGTCAGAAGAGGATTTCAAAAGAAGACCTGAGGATGAGCGCAATTGATAAATCGTGGTCTTAGCCTTTTTATCAGGCTTGAGCCTGCAAATGTCTGCATTTTCTTGCCTGGTTCATACAATATCTTGTTAGGCAGAGCATATTTTCATTTTAGTTAGCTCCCAAGTTCCTTTATGAGGAGAGTGCGGGTTCTGAAGAACTCTTGAAATATTTGTTGAGTATAGATTTTTATGTGCTGGCTCTAGCATTTTAACTTGAGTGAGCAGGCTAGCTATGTTTCTCCTGCTTCACATTGGAGATGAGAGACACATTTATTTTTCTGCCCATTCAGGACAAAGTGACAATGTGTTTCCCAGGGCCCCCCCCCCACTCCAGTTATACTTACTCCTACATTGCTCCTTCTTTTGCTGGATAGAAAAACTGGTGCTCCTAGGTATGGGGAAGCATATGGTCATCTCCCATGGACAGCACACAAGTCTAGCATTCAATTGCTAGGCCTTAGCACAGTGAAATGATAGAGGAGGTAATGTCACTGCTTCCCCTAGCCTCTAACCCTAGTGAAACCATTGATACCAGTGCCAGCTGCAGTGCTTTGCAATTTTCTATTCTAAATCTTTTACTTGCAAAGGAACAGGGCTTCCAGTACTGGACAAGTATTTCCCCTATGGTGTCTTTTATAAAGGTCTTAAAGGAAGCAGGATGAAACTGATCCTGTTTGCTGAACATGTAGTCAAGAACAATGCTTTCTCAGTCTTATTTGAGAAGGGAACATATCTTAATTAAAACACTAATGGGGAGGTGTTAGGATTTTGTGTGGGTAGTTAAGAGGATGTTAAATCTACTCCAGAAAAATATATAGCAATATTTAGGAACAGTTGAAGCCCACACTTAGTCAAATGTATTCACAGAATATTTTACTATATGACTTTAGTCATTGAATTATATATAGCTCTCCTCTCAGCGTTTCAGTTTTCTTAGGGCAGAGCCTCTTTGCTAGTTAAAATCATATCTTCCTAGGATTTCTTTTTCATGGAGTGCTTCGTTATAAAAAATAATGGGATAAAAATTCTGAAATATTCTGGTGTATGTAGCACTTAGATAATTGTAAGGTCTGTCACTAAAGGAAATTATAGCTCTTGCATACTTTTCAATTTAAAAAGTCATCCACCTGCAATGAAATAAGCCTGTTTTCAGTGTATGTTTTACCAAAAGTAAACACAGATCCAAAATAGCATAAAAAAATAACATGATCAAAATGTTTGAGGCAGTAATCAGATATTTTTATACATCTTGTCACATGCATTGCACAGTTCATTTAACTGTATTTCAGGTTGTGTCAGCTACGGCTTTACATTTTGTATATTTTTCTATTGATGTCTTGAGTAAGAAGTAAAGATTGTGTTCAAAACTGTTGTCTAGAATTAAAAAAGAAAAATCTATTACAAGATATCAGTTCACAAAATACACACTCAGCCTCTGTAACATAGGATGGTACACCCCACCGCACCTGCTGTCAACCTGTGCTAAAGTTAATAAACTAATTAACATGAAATAAAACCAATGGACTCCAAAACAATAACCACTCTTTGTATAGTGAACTCTATATATATATGGATGTAGCCCATTAGCACCTACTTTCTCAGTATAGTATAGTTCTTGTTTTCTTTTATTTACATTGTTTCACTGTTATGGCATGATTAATGTGCCCTTTGGTATACTCATTTTTCTATTTTTTGCTACAACTTCACTAATGATATACAATTGCTACTGACTTGCAAGTTACTGATATTACACTTTTATTTGTATACCTGATCAGAGTTACACATTGTACTTACTGAAATATATTGAAAGAGAAAATATTAAATACTAATCAAACTTTTAAATAAAAAAAAAATTACCATTATGATAAGTGTTAAAGATCAAAGCACAAACCTACATAACCATTCAGACAAGATAACTGGGATAAATATAGTGTCCACTCATAAATGTGAGAGACAATACCCCAAAAAAGGATAGCCATGAGAAAAGGGTACTGAGGGCAGGCCAGCTTGATTAAAGATCCAACTGCTGAGAGAAAATTCTGGAGACTATTTAGTGATTGAATACACCTATTTTGGATACAACCGTCACGCCAAAATAGGCCAATCATATTGATAGCTGTTATCACTTTTTACCTAGCAACAGCCTGTTCCACCAAGCCTTCCCCCCTCGAAACAGTTGTTTACTTGATCTGTAAAAGAATTAAAGAGACAGCAACAAGCCAATATACCATGTTTCAACACTAGAAATAAATTTCATAGCCCTAAGGTTCTACAGTAAGTGGGTTCCTGATAGAAGACATATCCTATATAGTAGAGAAATATCTGGCACTGACATAGAAGGTTAAACAAAGCTTTATTGATTTTGAAATCATCTTATTCAAACATATTTAGGAGAACAATATAAGGCATAGATTTCTCTTAAGAGTGAGGTTTTGGATGTCAGACTATTTCTGACTGTATGATTGTGCTGGCTATTTGCTATATTACGTTAGTGCATAGACAGAAGACACAGGTATTTTCAATACTAGGGATAAGTGAAGCCCCATGATGTGCTGCATTGCTCACTACTGTAACAGTGCAAATGTTAAAATGAATGGCACTACAATACAGCATGGTGCAGGTGCTACATATGTTGCATAGCAATAATGTGATTTAAAACTCACTTTACTGCAATGCATATGTATGAATTTGAACTTGGAGTGTTAGTAAACCCAAATTCTAAAAACTTACGTCAAATTGCCACACTTATTTTAAAGCTTGTATGATCTTCCATGTAGTTTTCTCTCTCTTTGATGCAGCACATGATCAGTTTTATTCTATTGCTACTAACACTTCTAATTTTTTGGTGGCTCCTAATATTGCACTGTCTTTAGGGAGCTAACATAGCATGCATGCTCCCCAAGTCATACAGCAATGTGTCCATCCACTGTACATGCCAAGATGCACAGCTTTTAAATGCATTTTTTTTTTATTAATTTTTCACAGGTCCTCTTCTGTGATCATATGAGCATGGAGAGACCAGTAGAAACTCTCTGTCACTTGATCACTCTTGTGCATTTCAAATGCATATGGCTGTAAGATAGGGAAAATGCGGCACCTGAAAAGAAATATTAACATAAGAGCAATAATTATATACAGACAGCTAGAAGTCACAAAGTATGAACTTATCTATTTATTAACCTTTGTATTTTATTCTGTATCAGGTATATATATGAAATTTACAGATCATTTCTACAGAGTGGTGCATAAAACATATTCAGTTACATTGTGCATGATCTCACAAAATGGGCTTTTGAGTTCAAGAAAGACCTTTTAATGGCCTAGTAAAAATATACTGCAGCTGATAAACATCTGGTACTTTTGTACCATTGCATAATTGGATCCTATTTTCCTATTTTGAATTTTTTTTGATTAAATAAAATGATCATACAATAGACATTTTCTGTGTTTGTACAAAAACTCATACCTATGCTACAGTTCTTAAAGTTTATACATTGAAAAAAATTGTATCCGATTTCCAAAGTTATCCTCTTCTAATGCCAAGGTTATATAAAATTTTTACTTAACTTTTAGAAATTTACTTATTTTTACTTACACAGGCACCAATACATTCATCTGTGCTCATTTAAGGTAATGTCACATTGGCAATTTTGTAGCTGTGATTCAACGCTACTACAAATCTCTAATGCTTACAGTAGTCTCTGTCAATTTGTTGTTATGAGAAAAATTATTGCTACATTAGGTTAAAGTAGTGCTAAACCATTAGGTTTGTGTGCCCTACTACAAATCTCTCTCTCCTTCAAGGATTTTTAGCTAAGCCATAGAGGTGAATACAGAAAGATTGTCACTGGCAAGCTTGTCACTGGCATTAGCAGCTGTTCAAACCCAGTCATTTAGTGACTTAGTTACAAATTAAATGAGCAAATTAGTGATTCCATGAAAAATAACTATGATTTCTTTAGTAAACATTCACTTAAAAAAAAGTCTAACTATGAAACTCCTGGAGTCCTCTTGTTAAAGAGTTGTAATTTGTACAGTATTAAGCTCTACTAAAACACTTTTTTGACAAAGATTTTTAAACTGATTGTTCTTCATTATTAATAAACAAAAAACCATGACTATGAATATACTGTATAGTACAATAACAGAAACAATTGCAAGAATGCAAATAAATCTTGCCTTTTCAATCAGCTTAAATTCAATTCAGTTCAAGTGATCTTCTTTAGGACTGATTGGAAATTGAGAGTCTTTGTTCACTGAAATTGTGGCATTTTGGAGGAATTTTCTGGTTTGGTAAAATATATAGTCATTGCTGAATGTGAAGGTAAAGTGTTTTACCTGTTTTTAAGGGATGCAATTGGTTGTTAATGACCGAGTATTATTTTGCTGCATTATAATAGTCCTGGGTCGTATCCTATGCAGAGACACCCGCTTGGCTCTAGGGTATTAGATCACTGAGATTTTTGAATGTTAGTACATAAGGTCCAGAATACTGCTTCTTTACATGACTTGCTTCATTGAACACAAATTTTCTTCATTGAACACAAAATGCATTTCGAGACAGTATAGTCATATCTCAGTTGTGAACACAGATTTTACAAGTAAAATAGGGAAAAAACAAACAGTCGGGTATATGAAAATAAATGTCATGGACTATAGATTAAAAACTTAAAAAATAGGTAATTATTTACACAGGGTTGACCAGGCAGTTAAAAAGATTCATGCATTAAAAGTAATGCATAAATAATGTAATAATTAGGCAATTGGGTATAAAAATCAGGAGATTATTGGTTTCTAACCTTACTGTGTAATTGATGATGCAAGGTTATTAGAATACAGAGTTTTATATGAAATTCTTAAAAAACATTGAGTCCAATTTTGTTTGGTTTATTTTGCTCTTTATTTCACATTTTAAATTTTATAGAATATAACTTTATAAAAAAATGTTAGTTAACAATAATATTTTGTTAATAAAGTGTGAACCTTACTTATATGTAGAATACGAAGTGAAAAGGCTCACACTAGTGCACTGCTACACCCTGAATAAAAACAAAGGAAGATTGCTGCACCCATTTGTAGCAATCGTGCACTCAGACACTTGGTCCTCCATTTTGTTAAGAATCTTCCATTTTGTACCATCTCTCACTCCCAAAGCAGGCTTCCTCCTCCAATCATCCCCCCTCCCTTGCTGTTGAGCGACATGTGGTTGGTGTGTGTTTGCAGAGATCACAGGCAACAAACTCAGTGGGAGGGTGTCCTGGCTATAAAACCTCACTAGCTAGGTGCCCCCCTGTTTAAAAAACTCTTGCTTGGAAAGGGATCGTAAAAGGATAAACCAAGTCCTTCACTGAGTTCAAAGACATTCCAGAGAAGTCATAAACTAGACACCACATTCAACATCCATTTTCCCCTATGATTTCATATCTTGGAATATGAGAGACTTACATAAAAACCAGGCATATATTCAGATTGGTCACTTGGGTACAAGTTTCCTGATATTTTACACCCCTTAGCTGGCATATATAGGAGAGCAGAAAATTATATCTCCTGAACTATTCAAGTGGATATGACATGTTTCATCGCTAGCCATTCCGCAGCTGTGGCTGAGTATTAATCTATTAGTGGCCAGGCTGCTAAATGCCCCGAGAATCAGTTATGAATCATAATAGAAGCTATGAGAGTTTCTGGTCATAACTTAAGGCTCCACCTACACCTTCCTCCCCAAAGGAGACGATTGGCTTACTGCTCCAGGGAGACACCCTGTGGAAGTACTAGAAAAGCTAAGCTAAGCTGAGTTAAATAGTAGAAGATTCTCCTGTTTTAACATAGAAATTGACAGTGGGAGATAAATCCTTTGCTCTGAAACCTGATCTGCTTAACCAAGGCTGACTGGAAAGTACTTTAACCCTCTAACTTCTTTCTCTTATCTCTTTGCTATGCTATTGTTCTCTGTATATTTATATATATAGTGGCTACATATTTTTCTCTAAATATTTTTATTGCACCCTGTCGCGAAAACTGCGCAAAACACAGTGAAGTATGCAGTTCAACCATTTTGTAGGCACCTCCATCTTGGTATGGAGTATATATTGTGTCTTTCATTTCTCATTCTTCTTCCCCCTCCCTTCCTGAGAGGCACAGTGACAGATGCGTGTGTGTTAAAAGTGTCACTGGCAGGTAGAGCAGCAGGGGGCCTAGAGCTACAAAGCCCCCCAAGAGAGACAGAGACTAGCTGCCCAAGGACATGTGCAATTTCTCACTTCGTAACCAAGATAAGGCAGCTTTTCCCAGGAATTGAAGAGATTGTAACCTCATAAAACCTAGCAGCTTAGGTGACAGAATTAAATGAACATTCCTATGTTTTGTCCCCTATGTTTCATATTATGGATTATGACAGATGTTGGTTCTAATTCAGAGTCCGCCCAACGATCCCTCCCTAAACAGAGTATTGTTCAGTTACTCAGAGCCACCCCCGTGCTGGGGGACTTTAAAACACAGGCTAGCAGGCCTAAAAAGTTAAGTTGAAGACATCTCCCAATTGTAACATCAATATACCACCTGGGGAGACCCTTTGCTCTGAAACTTGGATCTGCTTACGGCTAAGGCTTAATTGGCAAGTAACTTAACCCTTTAACTTTCTCTCTGATATCTCTTTGCTGTGCTATGGTTCTTTGTATGTATATATATATATCTTAGTTACATCTTTTTCTGTAAATATTTTATTGCACCTGTTTGACTCTTTTAGTAATAAATCTTTCTTTCTGAAAGTGTTAAACTGCTTCTAAAGCACTTAATTGCAATTTACAAATTCCTGTCTCTAAAGAGACGCTGCTGTGTTTGTTTAATCCTCTGCCCAATCGGCCTGTGGTGACCGTATTGGACAGACGACTTTTCAACCATTACCGTGTATATTTGATAAAGAGAGTTTCCCCTTTCTCTGTACAAAAAGGGGTGGTGGCAGTGTAAGGGTCAGTTGCGTAATTAACTTGACCCAGTAACAAGCGCATCCAGGCTGCAGGCACAGATTGAAATCCATTAGCTGGAAAATCGCTGTGTAGGGTGCAGCTGGGTATGGCATTGTTACGCACGTCACATCGCAGTCTGGATCAGCCGGTCCTTCGGTCACGAGTTTGGTGAGAAGGTCTGGGGTCTGACGCTGCGAACGTGACATATTGGTGGCAGCGGTTGTGAGATGGTCGCATGTTGGTGGCGGCAATCTTGCGATCGTGACACACCCTTTTGACCTTTTAGTAATAAATCTTACTTTCTGAAAGTGTTGAATTGTTTCTAAAGCTCTTTAATGCAAATTACGAATTCCTGACGCTGAAGAGCGGGTGTTTAACCTTCTGTATAACCTGCCTGCGGTGGTATACAGATGATTATCCAACCATCATAGTGTTATTGCTAATATTGCCAAGTTTCCTCTTTCTCTGTACAAAAAGGAGGTGGTAGCAGTGTGAAGGGTTAATTGCGTAATTAACCTGACTCAGTAACAATCGCTCTCAAGCTACTGGTACAGCGATTGTGGTCCAGTGAGCTGGAAAATCTTTGTGCAGGGTGCAACTGGGCATGGCATTGTTACGCACATGACAGCGTGGTTTTAGATTGGCTAGTCCTTCGGTCACGAGTTTGGTGAGAAGGGCTGGGGTCTGATACCGCGATCGTAACACCATTTACTAAGTGTAATCTCACATGAAAATGTATATAAACCAAGAATGTGTAGTGCGCTAACTCCTCATCCAGACATATAAATGAAATAAAAAAAATCCTCCAGTAATCCCATGCAAGATAAATCCACGCTCCAATAAAAATCCAACTCCCAAATCACAGAATGTCCAAATTTGTGCGTTTAACAATCACTTTCCAGAAGACGTGCTTGTGATCAAGATACTCTCACTCCTCACCTTTAAGTTTGACCTACAAATTATAATAGGTCATATGCGTTTTTAGAGAAGTAAATCCTTTCATGTGGTGACGAATCAAAATTTTCTTACTCAATCACGACTCCAAAAACGTGTATATAAAAACCAAAAATATATATCATAGTTCAACACCATTTGAATTAAAACTAATGGTTGAGTGCACAAAACCTATACGCTCACATTACAACAAAACATACCATGCTCCACAACAGTGTTGTAAAGTGTTCACTTCATCCAACATATACAGAAGTGCTTCCCATCACCTATGAGTGTTCCATGCACTCACCTTCTTCCTTGACCCATATATCATATAGGTCATAAGCACTATAAACGTTGGTAAATCGTTTGCTTGTTTACCACTGTCCCTTAGTAGCTATTTCCTTGCTACTGGCCCTTTAAGAGACTGAATTTCAGCTTCCCACCGGGATGGTAAATGCTCAGGGAAAAAGAGGACAAATCATAGTGCAACCCCTTAGAAAAGATTTCCTTTATTAGGCTATTAAAATACACTCAAAGTGCAAAACAGTGAAAGCATGTAATTCCAAAGGACCCTGACGAAGTTACGTGATCAGTGAGGCATGTGTGGAACCTAGTGACATCACTTCCGATATTACACAAACCAGGAAATGTGGTGAAAGGAACCATTTTTGTCATTGGAATTACATGCCTTTGCCGTCTTGCACTTGTGAGTGGAGTTTAATAGCTTCATAAACAAAATCTTTTGTGTCTGAAATTTTAGTGTCTGAATAATGCACAAGGTATGAAATGCAAATTAAAAGTCTTTATTATTGTTTGAGTTTAAATACAGAGATAACACCGAATACTTCAGGCAGTATACATAAAGCACCAATCAGAATACATTATAGATGCTACAATAACTCCCCATATGGTGCAAAATATAGCAAACAAAATAATAAGTTCTGCAAGTTTCATGGCTGAGGACACTTATAGATATCAATATTCCGATCCCCAGAGAACATTCTGTTTATAAAAATAAAAGTTGGCTAGTAAGCACAAAGAAAAAGGTTAGTTAACTATTAACCCTTTCAGACACCATTACTAGACACACCAGGACATCACACCAGGAGAAATGTTGATAGCTATTGCTGTCAACCTTTCAAATGCATGACCTGTAGTCAAACATCCAACAGGACACAAAAAAATACATAGATATAGATAGAATATAGAATGTGCCTTAGGTTTACACTGTGCAGGAAAAATAACACAAAGCTGAAATCAAGGATAGGACATAAAAAAGAAATAACAAAAAAATAGGGCATAAAAGAAATAACAAAAAAATGCAGCATCTCAAAACATTAAAGTGGTTCTAAAGCCTTAAGGTTATTGTTACCTTAATGAATTCTATGCATTAAGGTAAAAAAAACCTTCTGTGCTGCAGGATACCCCCACCCCACCCTTATTTTTACTGGAGCCTAATCTGATCCAGTGATGTGCTTAAGAGCAGTGGTTCTCAGCCCTGTCTCCCTCCTCACTGGACAGATTGATAGCAGTGGAAGCCATTCGCTCCCGCTGCTGTCAATCAAATGCTGAGGGAGCGGGGGTGGGGCTGAGCCACATGGTCTGTGTCAATAAACAAAGACGGGGGGCTCTGGAGCCTGCATGGGTGCCACCATGCAAAGCGGTTTTACATGGGGGCACTTGCCAAAGAGGAGAAGCCTGGAGCTCAAACAGGCGACCCCAGAAGAGCAGGATAAGGGCTGCTCTGTCCAAAAGCATTTCAGAGAGCAGGTACGTATACCATGTTTGTCATTTTAATTAAAATAAATCTGAAGGTTTAATGTTACTTTAAGTTCTAACACCAAAAGTAAATGTTTGGATAACTTGCTCACAAGTTTGCTCACAAGAAACATCCCTTTTTCAAACAACAATGAAAGATTCAAATGATTTGAAGCCAGGGATTTCTTCTGAAGCATCAGAGTGAAGTTCTCTCTAACAATTTTTTTCTCAAACCCAAAAACAATTGAGTACTGTCCGTGATACTTTTTTTATTTGCACTAACATACAATTTTGAGGACAATATTTCGGGGTATGTCCCTTTCTTCAAAGTCCAAGCAGTACTATTACAAATCACAAAGTGTAAGCAGAATGTTAGAAGGGATGAAAAAAAAAAAAAAGGCTACAGATAAGATACAGCAAAAGGAGGGGGAGGGATACTACACTCACACAGAGGGGGTCAAGCTAGCTAATAGTCATACAACTGTTGGATAATGAGTGAGGAATCCCATGTCCAAATTACGGCCGTTATCTCTTGTGTCAAATAGAATTATCATTCTTAGTTCAAAAGTTTTTTTTTCCTGAATGGATTAGAATTTTCCTTTTAGAACTAAAACATTGAGGTCCCCCATTGTGTGGCCTGGTTGTGTGAAATGGTGTCCTACAGGTGTGCAGAGGTCATCTTCTTTATGTTCCTTGATGGTATGTCTGTGCAAATTCATCCTTGTTTACAACTTCTGTCCTGTTTCACCAACATAAGATCCTTTGCTGCATTTTCTGCACTGGATAAGGTACACAACATTACTGGAGGTGCAGCTGTATGATCCAGAGATATTAAAGATCCCTTTTGAGTGTCTGACACTTTTTGATGGATTGATTTGGTTGCACAGCTTGCAGCGTTTCTTATTGCAGGGTTTGCTTCCATTATTTGTGACATCATAATCAGAAGGAAGTTTCCTACTGATTAGTTTATTTCTGAGGTTGGGGGGTTGTCTGAAGGCCAGTATTGGGGGTTGCTGGAATATTTCTTTCAGAGTTCCATCCTCTGTTATGATGGGTTGTAAATCTTTGATTATTTTTCTTATTCCTTCTAGTGCTGGGTTACTATTGTTTGAAACCCTAACATCATTGGACCCTACCAACATTAACCAAATCAAGAATGAATTGGAAACTTTACAAAGACAAACACAAAAACTTGCCATGAATGGGAAACAAAAAAACTTCAGAAGCTGCACCGAGAGCAGACCTTTTGGATACAACCTAAACATAAAATCAACCCAACATCTACACCTCTTACCATCAGTGACCTGGAATCTAATCCGGAATCCCAAGGGATCCCTTGTGTAAATGCTGACCTGACTGAAAATGTGGATATAACAGAGGAACTTGGAATCATCAACTTGTCAAATCATAAACTTTCCGAACCAGAATTAACCATCCTCTCCAAAGGCCTTACATTCTGCCCAACCACCAAATTGGATCATTTACAAATATTGTCATATATGGAGGATTTCTTCAGGAGACTAAGGCTCAAAGAATATTTCCACAATAATGAAAGGAATCCTAGGACAATGGAGTGCTACACAAAGAAAAAGAACAGCTGCTTCACACCATGATATGGTGTTGATATATTTTATTAGAAGTGACTATGCAGATAGCAGAGGAAGGAGACAGCAAAGAGAAACTACACGTAGTGCTTTGGATTGAGGCAAGTACACACTATAGAAGGATGTGCTTTGCTAATTTTAAATTTCAGAGCTATACAACCAATTTAACATGTCTGAAAAGCAATTTAAGTTGATGCACTTTAAATGTTCTTGTCATGGTTATGTGTTGATAATAAAGCTGTTGGCAAAAATTTAAAAGGGCAAATGGATTGATACAGTATGGGCAAGGGTGGACCGACAACTCATGGGGCCCCCCAGGCAATAGGGGATCATTGGGCCCCTGTGTCTTTGCCCACACTCAAACCACACCCAAAAAAGCCTATGAAAGGTACAAGGGGCATCTAATGGGGCTCCCTACTAACCCTGGGCCCTCGGGCAATGCCCGAGCACCCGAATGGTCAGTCCACCCCTGGTATGGGCACAATATTTTTAGTCCAGTAGCTCCCTAGCTAAGTTTAGTTGGGGTCATGAAAACAAAATAATTTAAATACAATTGCTATGCAGCAATACAAAGCTAAATAAGAAAAGTTAGCAAAATAGCTAGTATACTACATGTGACAGCGTAGAATAAAAGCATAATTTACAAAACAGGTGACATCGGAATAAGTTCCTGCAAGCCTGAACATGCAGGAGGTTATACTGTATTACAACTAATTACATGAAAGCTGTAAATAACTCATTAATCCTGGCACGGGTGTAGATAATTTAGCAACAAAACAATGCACTGTTTATAGACCACAGGGAGCAGGTTGGCTTGGAGAAAGTGTTATATTGTTTTGTTTCCATCACATAGAACATTTACAAATTATATATTTCATTAAATAAAAGCGTTTAAATGTAGCTGACAAATTGCAAGCTATGCATTAAAAGTACATCCAAAACTAACAATTATCTTTAGAATGACTGACCTTGATGCCACTAAAACAGTTCTCAAATGGTCATATGTCTTCTAATCTTTTTTCCTTGAGCATTTTATAGGCTAATTTTTGGGTGTTAATGCTCAAAGCTGTTCCAGTTGGAGTAGTGAAAATAACTGTCTGGTTTATTTTGCTTTTTTCAATGCCAAAGGTCCTGCATTTTGAACAGTTATATGTTTGACATACAAAGCTGTTTTACTAGAAGAATATAATAGAAGGTTAGGGTTGGGATTCATGTTTGAGTCAAACATAAGTTCGACTCGAACATGAGCCATTCGTGTGTTCATCCTGACAGTGCATCGTGATTGGCCAAATCACTGTACCTGACCACATTTCAGGTGCAATGTTTTGGCTAATCACAGCACATGATGTTGTCACAAGGGGGTGACACTCTGCCCCCTCGTGACATCATCACAATATTTAAGAACTGTCATCCTGGCGCAGCTGTCAGATGGTGGGAACCAGCGTCGAGTTCGGAGCATTTTTTTTTTTGGGGGGGGGGGTCGGTGGTGGTGGCGGGCATCGTGTTAGACATTGGATCTACTTCCGGGGACATTTTTTAATATGTTTGTTTTTAATAAAGGACTTGTCAAAGACTGTCTCTTGTCATTTTTACATTACATGTTTTTTGTGAGTGGGTAGGGCCTCGGAGGTGATGTCACCACGTATGGGTGAGCTGCTGTTGTCTGCTTAGACCAGAGCAATACCTGTCACATTGATCTATATGCTTGTGATGCTAGTGTCGGCTCTGACACTGATCTATGTGAGTGGTTTTAATTACGTTTTGCATTCAATAACGCCGCCTGGACAGTTTTACACTATGTTGATTTTTTTTTTTACTTTTTCCATGTCCCATTTTGGTTATATGAGGAGCAAGTGCTATTTGAAGGAGTTTCTGAGTATATGAGGAGCAAGTGCAATTTGAAAGAGCTTTTTGACTATATGAGGAGCCAATCACTATTTCAAGGATTTTCCATCAGCTGGTGTGTGTTGCTGCAGATTGTTGCTCCCATAGCATAAGCGAGTAAGATATGGTTGATATCTTACCAGCATGGAGCTCTGGTGAATGAATCCAATTCATTTGGTGGTGGATTTTTCACGTTTTTTTCACATTATATGAGAAGTTAAAGAAGATTTATTAATTAATTAATTTTTTGGACACCTTCTTATATATTTTTTGGCACACGTTTTATATTATTAATCATTTTTTGATGGACACTGGTTCATATATTTTTTTTCACAGATTTTTTTCACTGATTTTTCCACTGATCTTTATCGATTTATTTGCCTTAATTTTTTCACATTAAAATTTTGCTTGTGTTCACTCATCTAAATAATATCTAGAGATATATTTTAGAAGAGCGCTGCTTTTTGTGCTTCAGATTGCTTACCATGTTTTACAGGGGTTAGTTAGCAGCTCTTCCTACTATATCTGTTTGATACATGTAGATTTATTTTTATGTGATATTTGTTCCATAGACACTTTACCCAAATTGTTACTCATAACAATATTACTGCCCATGATTAATACTTCTGTTTTGAAGGATGAAGTGGTGACATACTGTAGAACAGTGTCATCACAGCATGTGAAATTCCGGACAAGTAACAGGATTCCCAGTATAATATGACAGCACATATTTTATGTATAACAGGTACTTATATAGCATTGTCAATTTACACAGTGCTTTACATCTATATTTTACATTCACATCAATCACTGCCCTGAATGAGCTTACAGTCTAAGGTCCCTAACTCACATTCATACATACTAAGGCCAATTTAGACAGGAGTCAATTAACCTACCAGCATGTCTTTGGAATATGTGAGAAAACCCACACAGGCACAAGGAGAACATGCAAACTCCAGGCAGGTAGTGTCATGGGTGGGATTAAAACCAAAGACCCTAGTACTGCTAGACAGAAGTGTGAATCACTGAGCCACTGTGCTGCCCAAAAGACATCCCAGAAGACACACTATAAATTAACATATTTAGCAAAAAAGGAAAAAAAGATTAATACATTAATACAACATAGATGATAAGAGTATTTTTGCCACCCCTTCCCATGCTAGAGGTATAAATGACCAACTCCAAGATGGCTCCCCTACGGCTTGACAAGGGAGCACACATGCTCCGAACACACACCAGCCCCCACCATCAAGTGACCAGAAGTGAAGTCCTCTTTGCTCAGAGGGAATCCCGGAACCTTGAGGATATGCTGGAAGCTACCAGCATCACCGCCACACACCTGATCTCCCCAAACACTCAAGCTTCTTCACGCAGCGAATGATTACTTAGATCACAAGTGCATTCCACCATACTTTCGTGAGTGGCCTGTATTACTCAATTTTACCGTATTAAAGAGTTTTTATACTGCATTTAGAGGGTGCTGCCTATTCCTTTCCTGATTTCTCACAGGGTCTCCCTAGCTCATCACTGGCTGGCTGCCTCCTATTCAGCGGTGTATCAGAACTCTCACAAGGACTATCCATTATAAGGACTTTATATTTATATTGAGGTTTTTACACCTATATATGTGTATATATATATTCTCTGTCTCATGTCCACCTTTAATTTTTATTTTTAGTCCTTGCCGCATATACCACTTTCACCCCTTCTTGGAGTGCGCCAAATACCCATTTCAAATTTAAGAGAATTTTTGGCATATTATACATTAAACACATAATTAAAATACTAAAATATCTATGGAGACCAAGCCTTAGTGTTCAGATTTACACTTTACAAAAAGAACACTTAATATTAAAATAACATAACTGCCCGAGTGATTTAAAAATAGCTTCCAATAAGGGTTTTTTTTTTTTTCATTTTCTAAGAAATTCAGATTTCTGTCTCTTCACATCTAAGCACAAGAACCATGTTAAAATATTACAGCAGAAATATTTGCTGTTTATCTACTTAAATCCCTCTGTCCTTTACAGATTCCCAACAGCCCCCAAGACGATCTGTATTCCTCCACTTCTTTGAAATGTCATTGCTCAAACAATTAAAAAATACCTCTTTCTGAAGGGAATTCTTTATGAAAACATTAGAGGACAGGGGAAATAATTTGCAATTCTGCATTTCAGTTTGGTAAATAGTCTAAATTTCAACTAAAAGGGAACAAAGACCACATCAACATATGTGTTTGGCACTGTTAAAGTATAAAAGGTAAAAAAAACAATTATTTGACAGCACAAAATAGAAGATTTACACATCAGCAAATAATGTTGCTATTTAACTGCAGCTATGCACTAGGGGCTGGCCATTTCGTAATGTGAAGTTTTAAAGGAAAATGTTATTTTCAATTTCACACAATTACATTTATATATAGAATTTTTTATTTAATAGTATTAAAAATCAAATTTTCATTACAGTCTGCAAATTCTATATGTTTGTAAAACTGTCAATTGTCACTTTTTTGCCATATGACAACCTGGAGGCATTCTTTTGGAGTACAAAATGTACCTACAAATCTAATTTCCTGTTTGTAAAATTGTCCCACTGTTTTTATCAGATGTCAGCATTATGATTCAAGTATAAGTTCAGGCAAAAGCAGCTTAATTTTTAATGAGATAAATTTAGGGCTCATTCTGAACCAAAAGGATGCAGGCACTGCACTTTTTGTTATTATATCACGGATTGCACAAGGTTGTTAGAATAAAGACAGGCCCTGATATTGGGTCTCTCCCCCCCCCCCCCGGGTCCCAATCTCTGTTACTAAATGTGGGTTTTAAGTAAACGCACTCCTAATGCTGTTGCTGACCAGTATTTATATCTCCTCTGATCTCCTACCCAACTGCTGCAGCCTGTAATAAGGATGTGCATGAGCAGAGCATGATCATAGAGAATAATGAGTAGTGCAAGCACAAAGCTACAAACAGCATGCTTGCACTGCAAATACACTTTGTTTTTTTCATTAGTCCTAGCTGTTCTATTGGGCTGTTACTGCAGCGGAAAAATACAATTGATGAATTGAGAAAACTAGAAGTGTCTGTAAGTAACCTGCTGAATTGTAAGATGCTGCAGTGATAGAAACAGAGACCAACTAGGAACAAAGTTTTAGGGTCTCTGAATAACTTATTTTCCTTCCCTGTGTTCCTTTTGATGTATTTTGGTGCATGTGAAATTACATGCAAAATGCATGATGCGATTTCTGTAATTATGTTTAACTAGTAAAAGTGTGCTTATTTTAGAATGAATAATGGCGAGGATATTACAAGCAATACTAAGGCTACTTTCAGACTGATCCAACACAAAAACACAGCAAAAATCCATAGGTGTTTTCTGAGCATTTTTTAAAGGACACATGACTTAAAAACTGCATTAAAACTGCTTCTCAGAGGAGTTTTTCAGATGTTTGCCATTGATTTCAATGGGAAGAGGCATTTTGGGGTGTTTTTTTAACTCACCAAACATGCCCCAAAGATGTTGTAAGCAGGAATTCTTACAAGCGCAACACCTCAGTGTAAAAACATACAGTACTTAGATATACATTCACATACATAGGGAAGCATTTTTCTTAAGCTTTTCAGGCGCTTTTTTAAGGCAAAAACAAACTTTGAGAAGAGAGCGAGAGAGATGAGGGAGTAGTAATGAACATTGTGCTACCCTTATTTTCCTCAGAATTCATAAGTCGTTAGATAAATCTGCAGAGAAGCCTAGTAAATAGACATCTGTGACTCTGGTGTTTACAGTAAAATTGAACTTACATACATCTCAGCCTCTTAACTTTAGTTATTTCATAACTCCAATGGTAATATTTCCATTTTTCCAAAAGTAACTACATTAATGTATAAAAACACACCAAGCAGTTAGATACCAAAAGCATTAACAGTAATTTACATAGTACGGAAGGACAATAAGACACATTAGGCCCCCTTCAAGAAATATACATCACTTCTACTGTACATCATATCTGGTATACAACAAATCGTAACTTCATTCTGCTGAATACAGTGATATGCTGTTTTTCAGATTGTGAAACCTCGTCAGATGGAAATATAGATGTATTCAGTATAAATACCATTAAAGTGATTTTAAAGGCTCAAGGTTTTTTGCCTTCATGCATTTTATGCATGAAGGCAAGAAGCCTTCTGTGTGCGGCAGCTGCCCCCAGCCCCCTTAATACTTACCTGAGCCGCATCCAGATCCAGTGATGTGCACAAGAGCCTCAGTTCTGGGGACTCTCCCTCCTCTTTAGCTGGGACAGCAGCGGGAGCCATTGGAACCAATGAGGTGAGAGAGGGGGCGGAGCCAAGCAGCAGCTCTGCGTGTGAATGCGAGTGAGACTTCTTGGGTACCCCCATAGCAAGCTGCTTGCTCTGAGGGCCCTAGGCAGGAGGTAGGGGACAAGATCACTGGCAGGGGACCCGAGAAGAGGAGGATCAGGGCTGCTCTGTGCAAGATCACTTCACAGAGCAAGTAAGTATGGCCTGTTTGTTACTTTTGTTTTAAATTGCCTTTAATATCACTTTAAGGGTGTGACCACTGGAGCACTATAAAACGCTCAAGCATTCCTCCAACACACCCGTCAGACCTTCTAATTGGCTAGGGGTTAACTCAGCGACATGCTATAGAAGGTCAAGGTATTGAATTAAATGTATTATTATTTTTTATGATTATTTATTAAATCATAATTTATGATTTCGTGTTTCAAATTTTATCATACTCGGGATGTTTACTAGATTCTTGTTCAGACAGATTTCAGTGAGTTATTCCTAAAAATTACAGGCCTACAATAAAAAAAATACATATTTCCATCCAAAAAAATGTACCGCTTTGAGCACAGAAATACTGACATAATCAGACCACTAGGGAGGTTACTTTTAGTCTGCTGGCATTTATATTGTTGACCCCTGAGTTAGAAAACCTGTTTGCAGGGTTAGGCTGAGAGTGTTCTCAACGCAGATGTAACAAAGGGCTTTTATTGCAGGAGAGTAATCGGTAGGGTATAGCAGTGCAACAAGAGCTTGAGAGTAGTGTGGAAGAGAGGTCCATGACAGCTTACACAAAGTACAGACACAATGGGGCAGATTTTTTAAACCTGATGCATACAGAATCTGGTGCAGCTGTGCATAGTAACCAATCAGCTTCTAGGTTTTATTGTCAAAGCTTAATTGAACAAACTGAAGTTAGAAGCTGATAGATTACTATGCACAGATGCACCAGATTCTGAGTGCACCAGTTTTAGTAAATCACCCCTAGTGTGTGAGGCATAGGGGTAAAGGAGTGGAAAATGTGGGTGGATAGGGCACATTTTGGTAAGTTTCTTTTATTTATTACCTATTTTTTACTGTAGTTCTCTTTATGGAGCCATCAGACGTTTATTGTACGCTCGAAAGAGTAGGGCCCTCTAACCCCTCGTGTGCTGTTTGATGTTACTGTTCTGTTTCATGTATTGTCCCCCCTCTACTGTACAGCGCTGAGCAAACCCTTTGGCGCTATATAAACTCGATAAATAAATAAATAAATTATACTGAAACATATAAAAACAAAAAGTTGTAGTAGCTCTCTTCTTATCTATGAGTTCCTCAAAAAGTCCCTGGCTACTACCACTTTTTATTTGATATGCTTAAGGATGAGGACATATAGCACACAGTATACTGGATATCCCAATTGTTTACGTTTATTATACTGGGTAGGCAAACAGACAGGAAGATGGGTGTATACTCATGGAGGATGCAAAAGCTAAATGGATGAAAGAAGTCTCCAGTGCTTTTTTTTTTACAAAACAAGAAAAGTATAGAAAAGATAGCTATGTGTACTGGAGGGGCTGCCTCACTGTTAACATGGATACTTAGAAGTAAAGTATTATTATTGTTATACAGGATTTATATAGCGCCAACAGTTTGTGCAGCGCTTTACAATATAAGGGAGACAGTACAATTACAATACATTTCAGTACAGAAGGAATGTGAGGGCCCTGCTCGTGGAGCTTACAATCTAAAGTATGTTGGGGGTGGGCATAAAGGAAAGACAACAGGACCTAGAAGCAAGTGGAGATCACTAAAGTAACAATGTCTACTTCAGTGATTTCCAGCTTCTAGCGGCCAGGTATGGTAAATAAATAGTTACATAAGTCCAACCTGGATCAATGTACCCATGTATAACATGCCAAATCCCTGGAATAATTCCAAGACTGAAGGCAGAATCCCCAAAAGACACATGTCAAAGTAAAATGAAAAGAGCTTCAATACTGTTGACTACAATGGTACAGATCTTTCATTCATTTTGTCTACAGTTGCACAAATATTTAACAACACTAAAAATGTACATGTGAATGGGACATAATATAATGAGAACAATAGCTTAGGGAGGCAGTTATTAGCAGTAGCAGCATTGATGACCAGAGGCCCAGCAATATGCATTGGCACTAAGGATACCTATGCAGATTTCAAAGACACACCTACCTGATAAAAGCATATATACTGTATGTGTACACTAAAGTGCTAAAATTGCTAATTTTGCTATCTGAAAAGTTTGACACCCATTTAGAATAAAAACAGATTTAGAAAAAAATAGTAAGATGTTTATTTAGATTTACATCTACATTATAAATGTATTTTTAGGCTTCCAGTAAGTCTATTTTCCCTCTTTTCCTGACTCATTAGAGGTTTTAGTTATGCATGCAGAGAAGGTTTTTTTGCATTTAATTACACACCATATATGAATCTTTCTTGTAAAAAAGCCAACAGAAATATACTTTTCACAAATAAACCCAATCAGGGGTGTTTGCAAAGATATTGTTAATTTCATTCATCTGCTAATGCATGTTATTACTGTGCTGAGCAGAAGACAAGAATAGGGTGGTAGATATGTAACAATTGAAGTATCAGGATGCACATTTATATTATTTCACTTCCACAAGTGGAATGACTTGTCGTTGAGGAAGGTAAGAATAAAAATGGGAGTGTTGTGGCTCTGGATCCTATGTACCATAACAATAACCAAACATATTTGTCCCCATTATTTGTGCTGTACTGTGTGTGTTTCATGCTTTGAAAAAGGGTATACTCTGCTCTTTATTGCTCTCTATTGTAAACAATAATTCTTTTGTCTTTTGTTGGAAGTAACCATAGAGACTATGTTACTCAAAGGAGGTTTGCAATTTCCATTGTGGGCAGATGGCAGATAAGATCCAAAGCTTTGGCAATACTGATTTTAATTTTTCCTGCCTGAGCAACAAGCAAAACTTCTTCTTCCCCACCAGCTGTGGCTTTACACCTATGTGCTTTGATCAAGCCACTTGTGAGTTCAGATTCCAAAACTACCTTTTTGTGACCTGTAGTATTACCTTGACCTCATCCTGAGACTGCATATTATTTACACATGAGCTGTACATCTGTCAGCCAAGTCATAAAATAGAAGACAGACTATTGATGTTAAATAAAGATTTCAATATCACATGCATTCTTAAATTTCTCATTACAATCTAAGCTTTATAATATTCTATTTCTAGCCTCATTAAAAGTTCAATTAATCAATGTAGTTTGTCATTACCTGAATGTCTACCCTAAAAGGGATGGAAACATCATATAAATAAGGAAACATCATATAAATGATAGGAACAGAACACTAAGAAGTATTCTTTATTTTCACTGACTCTTGCATGATGTTTTCCTTAACAGAAAAAATATATTTGAAGAAATCAAAATATACATGGGTATATAATGTAAATGTAATATTTCAGCATATGTAAATGCCTGTCATTGAGTTTTCTCAAATACCTTAACTTTACTAGTATACTGACATACTACATGTTGGTAGTACACTTTATTACTGACACCTCCTTAGCCCTGAGTTTAGATGCTTTTATCTATACTTTTTGGAATGTAGGACTAACGGTATAAAAATCTGAGTTTTTAATAAATGTATTAACTCAGTATCAGACTGATAGAGGCCTAGGACATTGGTAGATGCAGCCAACAAATCCAAAGAAAGAATGTATATTTAGGAACTGCAAAAAAAGGTAAAATAAGGTACATTTCAGGACAGGGTACAAAACAAAACTCAAATTTAGAAGGTTCCAGTTTTCAGGAACTGGTTTTCAGAAAAGGACTGTAAAAACACTTGTGGGGAGGTAGGTTTCTTGAAAAAAAAAATTAACATTTAAATGTGAATTTAACCTGGTCTAAATGTTTCTACAGTTACATCAGTGCTGAAATGCATAACATTTTTATGTCCACAAGTTCCCAATTTATTCTTCAAATTGATTCCTATGTCCCTCGCCAATACTTTTAGATACAGCAGAATGTCAATGAAGCATTGAGTTCAGTTCAAGTTCAGATTAAACTAAACTCACTATACTTACCGCTTTTCCAATAGCCCAAAGTTCCCAAGGGGTCCCCAGAAGGTGCCAACGTCTTCTCCTCAGCTCCTTCATGGTGCCAGCCTTCAGCCATTTTCATTTACCAGTGCATGATGATGTCACTCCTTCACATGCTCAGGAGTCAGTCATTGTGGCTTACAGGGATCTGCCTGGCAATGTAAACTGAGCTTTTCTCAGTTTACATATCATGGGAGACTTCTAGAAGGCAGGTATGTTATTTAATTTCAGAAGGGACATTAGTCTCTGCAATATCTGCAAAAAGCAGCCTGCCTGCTCTTAATATGTTTTATTTTGTCTTCTGTTCCACTTTAAGCTCTGCCCTCTCTCAAGTCTAAGTTTCCCTTGAATAATGTATCATCTAATTGGCTGAAGCGCTGATCAAGTGAAAAATTTCCAACATTCCTGTTCGAGAGAAGCCAATCATTAGATTGACTTCTCTCCAGCAGAGAAGCCATATATGCATCGAAATTCATCCAGTCCCTGTTGAACCGCCCAAAGTTTGATCCATCTATGGCAAGCATAACACAGGTATTGCAGGCATCACAATATGCTGCATTTCAGGTTTATGTTAAGTTGTTTTTAGTCTTGCAGACATACAGTACTGAATCTCATTATTCCGGTAAGACATGCTAGAAGTAGCAGACACGATATGGGTTGTTTTAAATTGGAACATTTTTTTTTTTATGCTTTTTATACAATGTAAAATAAAATCTACAAAAACATGCAAATAAAAATAGCACATAAACTTTTTTTGCATTGGTTTTGTGATGTAACAGGCCCAGCCCTTTTTTTGCTTCCAAATATGTAAACACTTTTTGATCTGTAACTGAATTGTTTTAATATTAGACTAAGGTGTACATTTATAAAACACTCTTGTTGATAAAGCATAGCAAAGTGCTCTACAATTTTGCTTTGTGTTCTGCTGTTGTAGGAGCACAGTAACACCGAATAAGTATGTCACATTTGAAAAATGAGCATTGGGACTTCTTAGGTGCCACCTCAATAAAATTCACACAGTCAACTTTTTTCTTTTTTTTTTTAAGTATAGATCTTTTTTATTTATTATGGTATATACATAAAAATGTCTTAAAACTTTCTGCCTGCTTCTTTTAAACATCTTAAGAGAATTCTTTCCACATGTATTGCAAACATTAATTATTTTAATTTCCTGCTAGCTGGATTACTTAATAGGCTAAATGCTTTTTAGAGTACACATATTCTACTTATTCAGGAAATGTGGAAGACAACTATTTGTGTGAGGTTAATCATACCCAGGTACAATACAACAAAATTGCCAAAGCCAGTCCTCCCAAACTGCACTGGGAGTGACCAGCAGCAAGGCAGTTTTGCATCAGCAAGTACAAGGACAGCCACAGCAAACTACTTACCAATTTCTATCTTCCAGTTAATGCGAGCTCATTGCAGTTTGATGAAAATGCATGTGTTGCTGCAGAGAAAAAGTTTTTTTTTCAAATTGAAATAAATTAGATTGGGGTACTGCTGCTGCATGTACTTTAAGCCAAGCAAATTGTAAAAGAAAAATCAATTCCATAGCCAAATGCACTTATCCAGTGTGTGCAGTTACTAAGACTCTCCACTCCACAAACTATAATGTTCTGCATAACAACATATAGTTTAAGGCATCCCCCAAGCATGTTATTTAAATGATTTGTGTGTTTTCAATGTTTCTCTTTAAGTCACTTAAAAAAGACCCCCTCACTGCTGTATGGTTTATTTTTTTTGCATTGGTATATGTCCCCCATGGCAATGTCCCTTTTTTGGAGTGTAGTTTAACTGTTAGTCCAAGAAAATGGCAAGAATTTAACCACAAGATTCATTCTCCCCTAGAGACTTCAATAGGATTTGCCTAAATCTATTGACCAAATTGAACATTCACTGAACCCTCGGTGAATCAAACATGAGAAAATGTACCTATCACTAAGCCCTAGAAAGCCATTTGTCTTTGATACTGAGTTTTTTACTTGAGTTGGAACTAGAGTTATTAACTGTGATTTTAGATTGATGCACATTGGTTTCCTTATGTCAAGCAGCTGCAGTAAATGGTTTTCAGTTATAAATGGGTGAATCTGGATTTGTGTATGAAAATACACACATAAATTAATTTACTAAAGGAGTATAGGTTGTTCACTGAAGCTGGTCATATACTGGCTAAACTTAAAAAAGCTGAATCTTTTCCACCATCCACACATTCGAGGTGAATGGGGAAATCCTGTCTGCTGCAACATTGCATTCTGACAGCGGGAAGACTCCCCCACTATCAGAATACACAGATCAACGCTGCAGCCGCCGATCAAGTGGCTTTTATCTGGCAGGGTGGATGAAAATAAATTGATATATAAATTAACTTCTATTAAATTGAAGTGGCCATATATAACTCAAAATATGGTCAGTCCCTGCTGAACTGACTGACTTTCAATCCATGTATGATCAGCTTTAGCAAAGTGAACGTTCACCTAGCTTAGTAAATAATGTAAAGCTGTGTTCAATCATCTAGTCATGGGCAAGCAAAAAAAAATTTTCAATAACCTTTGCAAATGATTGGGAATGCATAGTGATCAGTTTATTTACTACTCATTTGGTAAATCTGCCCTAGGGTGTTTTTTTGAGCAGTTGTGGGTAAACCAAGACTAAACCTTTACACAGACAGCAAAATGATGCCTGATAAAATTTTATCTGTTTAAATCCGCTAATCTGTTAATATTCTCTGAAAATCTCAGTGGCAATTGGAGGAAATGGGAGCAGAAATAAGAACTATATTTGGCTGCAGCTGATGCTTGTAAATACCTAGAGGATCAGAAAATAGCCATTATGCTGTACAAAATAGGTCATGAGGTCTTAGAGTGGAATAACACAATGAATATAGCATATGGCAATCCCCAAGCACCTACCATGAGAGAAGTATTGATAGGATTCAGAGGATATTGCAGTCCCCAGAAAACAATCTGCATTATATCATTGTGGGCATGCTCAGTGTCAAACAATGATATAGACACATTTCTGGCCAAAGCTTCCTAGACATTCAATGATGACCAGTTGTTTATACTCAGTCTGGCCTATCTTTCCAAAAAATGATTGTTCCACAGCCTTGCACATTCACAATGGGCAAATTTGCATGTTTGTTCCTATAGGAAGGGAGGTCTCTAGAGACACCTCACCCTTTCTCTGGGAAAAACAAAAGCAATTTTCTGAGAAAAATCCATTCAGACTATATCCAGTTGATCTTATGTTTTCTACACATTAGCCTGTGGCATGTGTGCTCTAAGCTCTCTTATATTTAAGATAGACTGTGTGTAATCTTAAATCTTTACTAAAAAGTACAGGGTGGTTGAAACTAGGAATAGCGGAAAGATGAACCTTACATACAAACATATGCAATCAATCACGCAGTGGTGTTGATTTACTAAAGGATAATAGGCAAGGGCATTTTCAGTCCACAAGGAAATTTGTATCTTAGCTTAGTGAATCTGGTAAGAGTTCACTTTGCAAAGAATATCCAATCCTGTGCAACAATATAAAAAATCACTTCCTTGCATGTGATTGGATCGTGGAAATCAGCAAAGCTTCACCTCAATCACTAAGCTAGGGAGAAAATCCCCTTGCAAAGTAAAAATTTCCTTTGCAAAATGACTAGTCTATTTGACTTTTGTAAAAAAAAAAACAGTATCTCTGAGTTTCTGTTGCCGTACCAAAGTTTAAGGTACAAGTCCAAAGTCCACCAGCAATACTGCCACAAAGAGGGAAGATGGATGTGGTTGCTCACTTAAAGTCCTCAAGATGATTACTTGGCTTCCTAAAATGGGCCTGTTACCTTTTCCATGAGGCAAGAATCATGGAATGTAGGATGACCTTGAAGGAGTCAAACACAGCTGCACAGCTTTATAAATGATGTGGGAGCAGTGCTGTTTTGCCAACTAAGCAGGACTTAGCAAAGCAGGAAACCAAAGTCAATAGGCACTCCTGTAGGTACAATCTCATAGCTGTATCTGCTTCCAATTGTTTTTTTTTCAAGAGTTTTGGAACTTTTGCTAATACTGTGCTGCCCGCTGTTCTTCTTCCTGGAGGTTCTAACATAAAGAAGCAAAATCTTTGCTTCTGCCAGGATGGGTATCTCCACACAGAGATACAGCCCAGAACAAGGTCTGGTAAGCCAATGATAGGGAAGGATCAGCTGCAAACATATAGGCATTGTTTGTGGCTAGTTCTTTGCCCCTTGTATGCCTTTTTTTGGCAAAGCTTCCAAAGTCTGGCTCCAGTTTAAGAATTTTTCTTTAAATTTGCTAGTAGACATGCTTAATTTCAGAAGAATCGCTGTAGGTTTCTTATGTGCTAGCAGTTTTCTTGCAGAAAGCATAGCACGATGCACATTCTCAGTATGCCTCGGATGCAAATATGAAATAACTCCCATACACAAGAGGAGAATGCCCATCATCCAAGGTTGGCCAATAAATACTGAAAAAGTATTTGACCCCTTCCTGATTTTTTTTTGCATATTTATACACTTAATAGGTTCAGATCATCTAACAAATTTTAATATTACACAAAGATAACCCGATTAAATACAAAATGTAGTTTTTAAATGATGATTTCATTTCTTAAGGGAAAAAAACTGTCCAAACCCGCTTAATTTTTTAAACATATAAACTTACTTATACTATCATCTATATCTTAAACCAAAAAAAAATGAGAATATAATTTTGATAAATACACAACAATTAACAGCAATGAGTATAATATTATTATTATTATACAGGATTTATATAGCGCCAACAGTTTGCTAAGCACTTTACAATATAATGGGAGACATTACAGCAACAATACAGTTCAACAAAAGAGGATTAGGAGTTTATTACATTAACTGTATACAGAAATAGCGATACATAAAAATATAATATGCATAATTCATTATCTCATTAGGCCAATCTACTTTTAACATTTGGATTTTTAATTCATGTTTACCTAGATTCCTTGGACGTAAACATCCAGGTCACCTTCTGTTTCCGCTCATGCATGATTGCGATTGATAGATTTTTTTTGGACGACTGTCATACCATTGCATAGAAAATTGGTTGTTCGCATGCGAAACAACACAATTTTTCACTGTTGTTCAACCGGATTTTATAGTTCACAATATCGTTATCGGTCATAACATCCTGCTCATCAACGAAGAGAAAATTGGTCGATCATTTGATCAACTAAATTTTCCATACGATTTTCTTACCATGTATTCCTGCCGTAAGGGAAAGTTATAACCCCCATCCGTTTTGTTTGTATTTTTTTTTTTGCCTTTTTTGTCCCCTTGGGGAGATTCCCATTCACTTCCTGTCCCATAGCAAAAACAGAAAGTGAGAGGAAATCCCTCCCAAGTGAGGGAATCCCAGTGTGTCACCAGGGTCACCAAAACTAGTGTCCTCATTAGAAGAGTGCCCTTCTATTAATCTTTTGATGTCAACCCAAAATTTGTGATTTTCTTTTACTTTTGATGAAAATGGTAAACATTACAAATAGAGAGGGTGAATATCTCTAATGGGGGCACAGACAACAATAAAAATTGACATGTTCAAGTTCCTCTCCTCTCTATTCAAAACAAAAAGAAAACATTTTACCTTTAGTTATACTTAAATACCTCAAGCAAGGGCCTGGTCAGATTGCCTCTCCTAGAGGCCAGAACATTCTCCTAGTGTCTGCTCATGCTGCAGAAATCTCCAGGGGACAGAGCTCCCGGAATCCTGGAACCCCAGATAGACCCTTAACAAAAAGGCTATTTATATATATATATATATATATATCTTTATTTTTTTATAAGCTTAGAGTAATATAGGCAATGGATCCGATATAGATTTTGTTTTTTAACATATCAAAATGGGTTTTCACAGACGTGGATCTTCATGAACAAGCTTTATGGAAACATTAGGAGGTCAGTCCCATTATAATGAAAAAATAATTTAGATGTATTTATCACCAGGCGCTCTGCACAGTAAAAACAATTCCAGGCAATTTATCTTCTGTGGTCTCAGGAGTATTCTAAAATAAGCTCTCCATTTCCACACTGTAAGGAACAAGCTGACGCTTACAGGTGGCACAGATATAGGTTTTCAAACAAAGCTGGCTGTAATTCTGTCTTGTTGTCATATTAGCAGGATTTTCACTTTGAAGTTCCTAAAGACAGTCATGTAAGAGTCTCAGTATATCAAGGCAATTTTGTTAAGAGATTGAGAGTAAATTACTTTGACATAGTCTGAGACGTTGCTGAAGATATGATCCGTGTAACTGTAACTTAGAAAACAGAGAGGTTTTACTGGGAAATAGTGAAGGTATTCTAAAATTACACATATCTGTCTTTTGGCAGCTGCTCATTGGATGTATTGTTCTCTAAAATCAGTGAATATTTAGGTAAAACTAAATTGATAATATACTGCATAAGATATATAAATTGAGGCTCAGTGTATTGAAATATTAGGAAATTAGAATAGCAATCCTTTAAAGCACCCTGGACACTAGTTCAGAAATATAAACTAAGATTAAAGTGTTACTAAACCCACAACAGTAAAATCAGTCTGTATATGCTGCAAAGCATGCTTGTTATACTCACTTTGGAACCTAAGGGGTTAATCTTCTGCATTATGTAAAAAGGCTGTTTGACCTTGACTTCTCAGACCCTCCCCTTCTTCCAGTGTCCCCCTCTTATTTTCTGATAAGACATATCTTGTGGAGTCACTCTACACATGCTCAGTGTGGTCTGTATTGCAAGTGAGTTTTTTTTTTCTTGATGCATATGATCAGCACAATGCCAATCAGCACTGTCCAGACAGAGGGCCAGGGGTCCTGCATCTTCCTAGAGGAGAATGAAAACTCCTCCTACAAGCTTTAACGTGCTCGGCTGGAAACTGATAGAAGTCACAAGACTGCTCTACCTGCTGATGAGAAAAGGTATTTAGCAGTTTTTATTTACTAATATAATTGCATTTCCATGTTCTGTGTACTATGGGAGACTAGATATAGTGAATGCAGGGTCCTGGGTTTTAATAAATGTAGTATATTTTTTACAGGCAATGTGTGAAATTAGACATCCTGCAGACTGCCTAGGCATTCTACAGAAAGCCTAATTTCAAACATTGCCTGTAACATATCCACTACAACTTCATCAGCAGATGTACATATAACGTATATATGAATATACCTCTATATACAATATACATTTTTAAACTTTTTAATATACCTTTAAAAAAACTTTGCTTTGTGTTATTTTTTCATTAATTTCATAAGCATTACAGAAATCTGACTGAACCAAAGTGAAATGTTTAGGCGATTTTGATCAAAATTCAAGTCAACGATTGCATTATCAAAGGCTCTAATGAACATTTTTTTAAAAATGTGTATAGACGGATGAACAGGAATCTAATGCAGACCGCCCCCATCAGCAATTCTACTTTAACCACAGGACAGGACTGTGTGTGTGGACTCCCTTTCTCCTCTCTCTTAGCAAACAGCAAAGGACCAATCAGCAGTAAGGAGAGGAGAACTAGATGTTTCCGGAAAAATAATTCTCCTCATAATGTAACAGAGGGGGATGTGAGAGGACCGTGCTGAGGAGCTTGTTTTTAATAGAGAAAGAACCTGTGTCAGATGTGGATTCTCCTCAGTGTGTGACTGGAGCTGAGTGTGACAGGAACTGAGTGTGGCAAAGGAGCTCCATTTAAGAGAGAAAGAGCCTTTGTCAGTGGAAGCAGACTGACGTGTGAGGGATTATCAGAGGCTACAGATTGTGACCAAATTTAATGGATGGATGCAGCTGTCATGGGCAATCCAGAGTCAGCCGATACCCAATCAGAGGGATCACTGCTGCTGTGTCGCTGAGTCTGGTGAGAGGGCCTTGTAACCACTACTTATTACCACCTTTAGAGGCTGAGCCATTAGGAACTATCAGGTACCTCACCGCCCTAATACTGTCTGCAAGCTTTATTGAGAGCTTTAACGTGCACCAACAGACCCCAACAATTAGCTTAACTGAAGATTCAGGACTAAAGACTGTACCTAACAGTTACTGCCCTGAGGCCATGTGGGTCTTTTTTAGTTAACCTCTTGGCGCCTGCCGAACGCAAATGTGCGGCCTCCCGGCATCTGGGCCTAGACGCCGAGTGGCAGCGCATTTGCGTTCTATTAAAAAAAGACATATGTGCTGAGAGCGCGAGCCCTGCATGCTCTCAGCACACACGTTCAGTACTCATGGAAAGGACCCAATCTTCTCTTTCGATCGGGACCTTTCTCAATCATGTGACCGCCGTGACAGCGAATCATGGCAGTCACATGTCCCTAAAACCCCGCCCCGCCTCCCAACTTCTGGAACCCTTAAAGGGCCAGGAGGCGCCAGCACCAAGGGGTTAAAGAGGTGCCTCTTAACTACTTCCTGTCTGGCCCATGTATATAAATGGCCGGACGGGAGCTGTGCAGGAGTGGGTGGCAGTTTATAAATGTCCTCCCACATCCCTGCCTGTGCACGTTCCCTGGGAGTGCACGGCACCGCGAGCCAGCCGGAGAATACAGCAGAATACCGATCACTGTACGGGACCTCTGTGTGAGGTCCCGATCATGTGATCACTGATTGGCCAATCAGTGATCACATGAATAGTAGTAACAAGATGTCACTTCTGACATCATTGCTTACGACTTGTGAAATCTGTGAATGATCACAGGGGTCACATAGTACAAGGCTATTCACAACAGTCTTGTACCATGTGACAAGCTGTGACCAATCACAGCTTGCACAGTATTTTTCAATAGCTGCAAGAATGCAGCCAGAGAGAAGGAGAAATTATTGCTTTTACCGCCTTTATGGGTGTGAAATCAATCAGTGTGAGAAAAAAAAAAATCTTCATCACCACCCACAAGTAGTACAGTGTCAGGGGCGGACTGACCATTTGGAAACTCAGGCACTGCCCGAGGACCCAGGGTCAGTAGGGGGCTCCTTGAGATGCCCCTGGTACCTTTTTAATAGGCTTTTTTGAGTTTCGGCAAGGACACAGGGGCCCCATGATCCCCTGTTGCCCAGGGTCCCCATGAGTTGTCAGCCTGCCCCTGTACAGTGTCACTATGGTGACACTGTACTGCTAGGGTGACAGTATGTTAAAAAAAAAACATAAATAATATTATAAAAAAATAAAATAAAAATGTGAAAACATTTTTTGAAAAAGTATAATTTTTTGTTATAAACTAATTTGTTTTTTTTTTTACTAAAAAGATAGCTGAGTACATTTTGACCAAGATTTATAAAGAAAGATTATTTATTTACAAAATTTTATAAGAAAAACACTTTTTTTTTTTGGACTTTTTCAATTATATAGCAATAAAATAAAAATCCCAGTGATGAATAAATACCACCAAAATAAAGTTTTATCTGTCTCAAAAAAATGCTAAAAAATTAATATGGGTACTGTGTTGCATGACCACACAATTGTCATTCAAAATGTGAGAGCGCTGAAAATTGGCCTGGAGAGGAAGGAGTGAAAGTGTCCGGACTTCAAGTGGTTAAGAGACGCTGAATTCCAGCCAATTCCTTAGAGTGAACTCCAAACTAGTGTAATGTTATCATCATTTATACTGTATTTAACATTTTTACTAATATTGTTTATTGCTGACTTACTAATTCATCCTTCTGATTCTAGTTAGGAGCATAAAATCTGAAATTTTGCCAACTGAATATAATTATTACGCTGACTAGCAGACTATGATATAATCTACCAGCTGGGTGTTCATTTATGTTCAATTTGCCATTTATTCCAATCCATATCAATAGATTAAGAGCATTTACCACTAAACGGGTGTGTGTCTATTTACTGGTAGTAACCCAAAGCCAGGTTAAAGTGATTAGTCAACCAGGTGTGTTAGAGAGGCTGAGGTTGTTTTTGAAGTCGAGGTACAGGACAGAGTACCCAAAGTTACCAAGCGGCTCCTTCGGGGGGTAATGCTCCATTATGTATGGCTAGCTTTAGGCATGCTAATGTAGCCTTTCAATGTTATCACACGTGATCACCTAATAAACCACCTTGTCATGTCTAAATCATGTAAAATACTATCATAATTTGACATATAAGTCCTATAGAAACAGACAGTTACTTAAAGATTGACACTTTTAAACCTAATCAATGTTTTTTTTTAGTTTTTTTTATGTTAATAGTACCCTTATGCACTGGAGTTAGGTAGATAAATTAAATAAGATGAAAACCCTATCTAATGGCATTTAGATTACAAGAGCATTGTGTGTGATAATTGCTATTGTGTTCTTATTAAATACTGCTGATCTCCTGCAACCTCTTTGCAAAATCTTCCTGTCTACATGCATGCATTTCAATGATGGCTGCAAGGCATTTCTCATTTTCTGTTGGTGAAAACATTGGACCATGCCTGCATAATGTGTATAAAAAACAGTTGTTCTCCCCATCAATAGTCAGTATGACAGAGAGCCAGAAACAGAGCATGGTCCTGCTTTAATAGGTATTGCCTGAAATACCTATTAAAGGTATCACCAGATATTGGCAGAATCACCAGATGTTGTTTAACCAGTTTCCCTACTGCTACAGGGTGGACTCCCGTATATATACATGATCCGCGCTCCCACCATGTTCATGTGCAGGAAATGTGGAAAACCTCTGATTTGATACAGCACCCATCACTCATCAGATTCAGGCCAATGATGTTTCTCCTGACCTGCTGATCGGATGTACCAAATCAGAGGTCTTCCTGTAGCTGTGTTTACATTACACAGGCACAGGAAATGATGCAATCTTCTCTCCCTGGAGCACATTCTGTTCCAGAGAGAAAATAATGCAGATCCACATGAGTCAAAGCACTACTCAGAGACAGTGAAAGCACAGCAGGTCACATTTAACCCCCTGATCACCCCCCAGTTAATCCTTTCACTGCTCTGTCACCAGTGTCATTATTACAGTGCACACTTTTTTTTTTAATGATCACTGTATTAGTGTCACGGGGGACTTCAGATAGCGGTATCGTCAGTTAGTGTTAGTTAGTGTCCCTCCCAGATAGGGTCACATTGCCTGCCACTACATCACATTTAACCCTTTGATTGCCAGGAACACACTCACATACACAATAAACCTCCATTGCTAGTATAATGTCTGAATATATCAATATCTTTGATCAGATCAGAACTATACCAGTGTTCACAATAGTATAGTGTCCCCAAAAATGCAGTGTTAGAAGGATCAGCCCCGACACCTGCCAGCACCTGCGTTTAGCCCCTATGGTCCCGTTCCCCCAGCAAGTGCAGTGTCAGTAGATCATTTTAACTTGATACATTGCACACAAAGCTGCAGGTTTAGTCGCACTAGGTATCTATAAAACCACAAAAATATTACGGGACTTTTCTGGTACAGTGTAGGACAAACACATATGTATAAAACTACAAATTTTATTAAGTGATATATAAAAGTTATATACTAAAACCAATACATGGCTAAACAGCCCTAATATGGCATAATTGTTCTCTATAGCATTATGTCCTCCAAAAGGTCAACTTGTTTTGCATTTCCAGCTTCTTCAGGACCATGGAGCTTGGAGATAGAGAACCAATTACCATAACTAAGAAAGTATAACACATCAATATTACAGCCAATATATAACAACATACCATACACACTATGAACTGTTCTCTGCAACAGTATTTACATCGTCCCAAGGTTGCTGAGGAGTTACAATTGCATGGTGATTCTAGTACTAGTGCCGCTCATTGTTAAGTCCAAACAATATTTAGGGACAAGATCTTGTTACAAAAGGAAGAAAGATGGATCTTTTTATTAAATACTATGAGTCCTTTTTGACTTAACAATGTTCTATCCATACAGCCTTTTTTATAATAACTTTTATAATAGTTATACAAAAAGAGATTCTTGCCTATCTATGTTAATAAGTTATTGGTGAACATGTAGAGTCAATGATGAGTAGCAAAGATATAACCAGTACCTGTAGGGTTTCTATGTAGGGGAATCAGGTATTTTGGTTTGTAATTGTCATATAATTGAGATTATAGGATTATTTTTCCTCTGTGATTCCACATGTGGACCAACCAGGAGGGGGCACCCACACGGCACACATTGCTTATATTTATTCCAGGTGGCGGCTTTAAGAGGTGGAGCATAGTTTGATGATGTAGATATATAGGCATGCCAGCCATCCAATCCTTAGCTACACCCTGAAGAAGCCCCAGTTAGTGGGAGGGGCAAAACATGTAAGCTGGGAGGAAGGTATCACATCCTCCCTCCATGTGCAATCCCTGCTGAGAAGTCGGAGTGCATGCTGGCTCTCCTGACCCGCTGTATATACTCTACACCTCACGCTGCAAGCTGTCCTGTCTCATCTTCAAGATATCGCCACCCAGGACTGCATGTTACTTTGCCAGCATAGATGTCCTGAGATCCACTTGGTGAGATTGTTCCTATTTTCTGTTGCATTGAGTGATGGGCTTATTTTATGGCCCTTGGATTGCAGAATCAATCAGCTACCAGGGTGTAGACTGGACCTGTTCAGAGCCGACTATATGTCCTTTTTGAAGCTCCGATCACAATCATGTGAACACAGGAGAAGTTGAGCACACTAACAGACTGAGTTACATGAGAACTTTTATTTGGCACATAGTTGGCTTGCTGCTTTTCTCCATTGGAATACTTTGTGGGACTGACATCATTGCTGGCTCATTGAGATCTGGTTTACAGCATTATCATAGTAGGAATTGACATTTTACTTGCGCAATATATTGTTTCATAGCTCTATTACAGCAGGGTCTTCAGGGAGGCTCCATCTGCATAGTGAAGGAGGACAGGCAGAGGTGTGGAGGGCTGGCCCTTGTCACCCGCATCTCTTTTTAGAGATTGGGGGAGGAAAGGGGGGGTCTGCTTCGGGGGGTTGTGGGGGGGATTGGTTGGGGTGAGGTCATACCATCTGGGGGGTTTCCAATGGGGATGGGAGCCAGTTTTTGGGTGGGGGTGAGTGCTGTGGGGGGAGGGAATGTATGGGGTGTGCACTGTTATGTTTATTGTTTATGTCCAATAAATACATCCTGTTCATTAGCCATTGAGGTGCTGTATCCTTTCTTTCTTGGGGTTTTTTTTGTAGATGCGTATACACCCCAGCAAAACATCTGTGTTTCTGAATCCCTCATTAATTTATCTGGGCGCCTTGCATTCAAACAATTTCTCCCCAGCCAGTGTTCCGAAGATGGGTTAAAAATGTAAAAGACCTATGAGAGGGCAACAGGCTATACATGTAATTTTTGGATTTATGAGGGAATAGATAGTCACGTGGAGCCCTCTGGATTCCCAGACTACATGGGGAGCAGTGGCAAGATAATTTGGGACTTGGTGTCCACCTTTTTCCATTTATTTACTTATCAGTGCCCATAATTGCTGGATATAAGTGCAGCATCATCAGTGCTTCCTCATCAATGCCCACCAATGGCGCCTCATCAGTATCACCTCATCAGTGCAGACTATCAGTGCCCATCAGTGCTACCTATCCATACCACCTCATCAGTGTCCATCAGTGCTGCCTCATCAGCTCACATCAGTGAAGGAGAAAAACTGTTTGCAAACTTTTATAATAGAAACAAAGCAACTTTTTTTTTGTAGATTTTTTTTGCAATTTTTTTGTTTATATTGCTAAAACAACCCAGTGGTGATTAAATGCCACCAAAAGAAAGCTCTGTTTATGTGAAAAAAATGATAAAAATTTAATATGGGTGCAGTGTTACATGACCGCGTAATTGTCATTCAAAGTGCAGCAGCACTGAAAGCTGAAAATTGGCCTGGGCAGGAAGGGGGTAAAAGTACCTGGTAGGCAAGTGGTTAGAAATGTAACAATTTTAATTATATGGTATGCTTTTAACCACAATAAAGGGCCACGGCCTAATATTGCCCAATGTGGTTGTCATTTGTTGTTTCATTTAATTCACTTTTCTTTTTCATGTGGTTTTGTTATTATTTGGTTAAAGGAGGTGCTTGTGGGGTCTGCAATCCCATGCACTGGCAAACAAGGCTGTGTTGTGTGTTTGTTTGATAATATAGCTCCTGTACATGTAAGTCACCTTTGTATCTAGTTTGCCTGGAGTTCAGAGTTTAGGTTAAAAAACAGATAAGAAATTATATGCCGTATATCATTTTTTATAATGAATTAAGTGTCCTGTTGTCCCCTTACGCAATAAGACAACATTTGGTAGACCAGAAAAAAATGATGAAAAGATTAGTGGTGTACTAACAGGAAACGATTGTGACTGGTAAAAGGTTACCATACACATTTGCTGGCTTTGGGTTCATTTTTAAGGGCTTGTGTCTGGCAAATAAACGTATCCGGCAATGTCCTTGGTACATGCCTAGGGCCCCATCACCACAACAACCTACTTTTATTTTTTTCTTTATTTAAAGTATACAACTTCCAGCTTCTATCCAAGCCCTCTGGCCTACCCACTGCCTATCAGATCTGAAGCTACGAACAAAGGAGTTTCAGAGCACTTCACTTTGCTGTGTGCTACAAGTCTTAATGCTGATTCACACTTGTATGGCTTGGATCGAAACTCAGGTTTCACAGCTAACTGATACAGTAGTTGTTCATTAGGTCAGGATTTTATCCTGTTCACAACTGACGACATGTGCGGTTTAGGAAAGTTTCCCATAGAAGTCAATAGCCTGTAATCTGCACCTGAACTGGACCGCACTGCTCAGAAATCAGATATGACTCTATTTCAATCTCTGAATCCACACTGCCAGTGCACTAGACATATGTGAACAGGCACCATAGGAGGCAATGTTATTTCACATGTCATGCGGATTGGATGCGGTTCAAACTCCAATCCGCATATATGTGAACCGGCACTTACAGTGGGAGGGTGGGTCAGGGGATGGGATAGAAATCAGCTGCTTAACCACTTGCCAACCGCAGATAGCCGAATGATGGCTTCACGGCAGCTGGTCAGTTCTGGGAGGGTGTCATATGGCGTCCTGTCAGAAAACGCCTCCTGCGCACCCCCGGTAATCTCTGTGATCGCTGTGTCCTACGGACACAGCTGGTCACATGATGTGGTAAAAGGCCAATCACAGCCATGTCCAATGACACAGCAGATCACCAGTAAATGCATTTGCCTGCTATCGGCTGCATTTTCTTCACGCTGTCACAGAGGACGGATTGGCACTGATCATCAGGGCACTGATGATCAGTGCCCTGCAGTGCCACCCACCAGTGCTGCCCATCTGTGCCCAGCAGTGCCACCCACAAGTGCCTAGCAGTGCCACCCACCTGTGCCCATGAGTGCCCAGCAGTGGCCATCAGTGCCACCCATCAGTGCCGCCTATTAGTGTTGCCCAGCAGTGCCACCTATTAGTACCCAGCAGTGCTACCAGTCAGTGTCCCGCAGTGCCACCAGTCAGTGCCATCAGTTAGTGCCACCTATCAGTGCCCATCAGTGCGGCCTGTCAGGGCCCATCATTGTTACATATTAGTGCCAGCTCATCAGTGCTACCTATCAGTGCTGCCTATCAGTGCCCATCAGTGCCACCTGTCAGTGCCCATCTTTGTTGCATATCAGTGCCAGCTCATCAGTGCTGCCTATCAGTGCCACCTCATCAGTGCAGCCTATCAGTGCCCATCAGTGCTGCCTATCAGTGCAGCCTCATCAACGCACATCAGTGAAGGAGAAAAATTACCAGTTTGCTAAATTTTATAATAGAAACAAAGAAAAACTTTTTTTTCAAAATGTTTGCACTTTTTTGTTTATAGCGTAAAAAATAAACACCCAGCGGCAAGTACATACCACCAAAGGAAAGCTCTATTTGTGTGAAAAAAATGCAAAAAATTTCATATGGGTGCAGTGTTGCATGGCCGTGCAATTGTCACTCAAAATGCGACAGCGCTGAAAGCTAAAAGTTGGCCTGGGCACTAAGGGGGTATAAGTGCTTAGTAGGCAAGTGGTTAATATACATCAAGATAAAAAAAAAACATGGGTCATATAGTCAGGACCCAGGTCATTCACCAGCAGAAAAGAAGATGTAATGCAATTCTAAGTATATACTGTAAATGTGGCACCTTATAATTAAACAGTGATAATACATGACCATAAAAGTCGCAATCATTAATTTGTAAATATCTGGTGCATCACCAAATGTGCCTAAAAAAAATACAGTGAATGTGCTTCCAGTGAAGACCCATCACCAGTAAATATGACTCTTATCAGATAAAACACCTCTCACACACAGAGGTATAATGCATTCAGTGTTATCAGTTGGGATCAGATCAAGGCAAGCTCAAATCCCCTTGCCAATTGGCCCTCAGTAGTAAACCAATGGCTCCACAGAAACTCCAGATCGGGGGTGGACTGACAACTCATGGGGCCCCCGGGCAATAGGGGATCATGGAGCCCCTGTGTCCTTGCCCAAACTCAAAAAAGCCTATGAAAAAGGTACCAGGGGCATCTCATGGGGCCCCCTAATGACCCCGGGCCGTGCCCGAGTTTCCAAATGGTCAGTCCGCCCCTACTCCAGATGACAGGTGACTTTCTCCCATATCAGAAAGGCTGATACTGCACTTTTTGTTTTGCTGTCAGCACTAACTTTGTTGGTTTTATTAGATGCAACAGAATGACAATTCAGGGAGGGAGGGGAGAATTTGTTCTGGAGATGGTTGTGTCATGGAAAGTGAAGGGGGTTGTATTAGGAAGAGAGGGTAATTTTTTCTTGAAAGGCACTCTGTGTATTAATTCTCCTGTGTGTTACATACCCATGACCCCTTCACTCTCTGCATTACGAACACCTGATCCCTGCACTCTGTGATTAATACACCACTGACCCCTGCAATCTGTGATGATGCATTCCTGACCACTGTACTCTGTGGATTACACACACCTGACCCCCTGCACTCTGTGGATTACACATCCCTGACCCCTGAAATCTGTGGATTACACACCCCTGACCCCTATACTCTGTGCATTATGCCTTCCTGATCCCTGCATGTTAGGCACTCTTAAACCATGGCAGAGTAGGCTCAGGTGTTATTAAACCATATTCCTTTAATCCCTCCCAATAATGTGACAATTTGTCCACACCCAACATTTGCTTCATTGCTCTCCTCAGTGTGCCTCAGGGCACCCCAGATCTTTCATAATCATAGCAACACTACCTTGCTATCTTGTACTTTCAGGTAGGCATCCCACGTAGGAATGGCACCAGTAAGAATCACAGTTACAGCAATTGTCTCTCTGGACAGCTTTCATACACATTGTGCAGCCATATTGATCTTTGGTGATTTTGTGGACAAGGTCAGTTCGGTGTCCCTGAATTTTATTCTGAAAATCTAGCAACCTGGCTGGTGCACTAAAATTAAGTGAATTTGAGGCACATACTGTATAGTGCAATAAAGCAAAAATTTGGAGTTTTCCAACTTTTATATAGAAAATTGTAGAATGTAAAGATAGCTGGTGATTACACATCTAATTATTAGTATCCACTGCTAGGAATCATTAGGGGATAGACATTTACTTGCACTGATCTTTATTTACTTTTGCTGTAGTTTTCAATTGAGGTGAAGATCTCCTCGGCTATTGCATTAACGTGCCTTTTCCTGTTCGTCATTAATACCCAGCTGTGCGCCTACATCCAGCCAGCCTTATAAAAGTCTGCAGGATTCTGGGTTGTGGGTTATTATTTCTCATATAGCGCATAGCATTTTTCAAACAGCCTCCTGAAATAACACATGCCTGTTATTTTCTGCCTGGCTTTGTTATTCCCATTAAGGCCTTTAATGTAAAACTGAGCTTTATTGGGGTGTAACAGTTTGTGCTGCAAAATTCACTAGTAGGAAATCATAAATTATAGAGTAATTAAATATATATGTATATATATATATATATATACATACACAGTTGTGTTCAAAATAATAGCAGTCAGACATCACTAACCTGATCAATCACTGTTTTGGTAGAAATTATATTTCTACATGGCAAATAATTTACTAGCAGGTGTAGTAGAGTAATAGAAATCCAACAGACCCAACAGTCATGACATGCATGCTGCTGATTCTGTGTCATTGAATCACTAATTGAAAGGGGCATGTTCAAAATAATAGCAGTGTGGAGTTCTATTAGTGAGGTCATTCATTCTTTGAAAAACAGGTGCCAATTATTGCCCTTATTTAAGGAATTAAGGCAGCAAATGTTGTACATGCTGGTTACAGTGCATTTCTCTCTGAAATTCTGAGGAAAATGGATAGTTCCAGACATTGTTCAGAAGAAAAGCGTACCTTGATTAAAAAGTAATTGGAGAGGGGAAAACATATAAAGAAGTCCAGAAAATGATAGGCTGCTCAGCTAAAATGATCGCAAATGCTTTAAAATGGCAACCAAAACCTGAAAGACGTGGAAGAAAGCAAAAAACTACCATTCGAATGGATAGAAGAATAGCCAAAATGGCAAGGACTCAGCCAACAATCAGCTCCAGGAAGATCAAAGAAGGTGTAAAGTTACCTGTGAGTACTGTTACAATTAGAAGACGCTTATGTGAAGCCAAGCTATCTGCAAGAAGCCCCCGCAATGTCCCACTGTTGAAAAAAAAGACATGTGCTAAAGAGGTTACAATTTGCCAAAGAGCACATTGACTGTCCTAAAGAGAAATGGCGCAACATTTTGTGGACTGATGAAAGTAAGATTGTTCTTTTTGGGTCTAGTGGCCGGAGACAGTTTGTCAGACGACCCCCAAACACTGAATTCAAGCCACAGTACACCGTGAAGACAGTGAAGCATGGTTGCGCAAGCATCATGATATGGGGATGTTTCTCATACTACGGTGTTGGGCCTATTTATCACATACCAGGGATCATGGATCAGTTTGAATACATCAGAATACTTGAAGAGGTCATGCTGTCTTATGCTGAAGAGGAAATGCCCTTGAAATGGGTGTTCCAACAAGACAACAACTCCAAACACACCAGTAAACTTGCAACATCTTGGTTCCAGACCAAGATTGGCGTTATGGAGTGGCCAGCCCAATCCCCGGATCTTAATCCAATAGAAAACTTGTGGGGGTGACATCAAAAATGCAGTTTCTGAGGCAAAACCAAGAAGAACTGTGGAATGTAGTCCAATCATCCTGGGCTGGAATACCTGTTCACAGGTGCCAGAAGTTGGTTGACTCCATGCAACACAGATGTACAGCAGTTCTCAGAAACAGTGCCTATAGAACTAAATATTAATTAAGTGATTCAAAGGAAAGCAAAATCTTCAAACATTTTTCAGTTTATATAGTGAATGTTTGAGTTTGTAAAGAAGAATACAAACACTGCTATTTTTTGAACAGTCTAATATTCACTTTTCTTAAATTTCTTTAGAGGAACAACACAAATTTGATATATTTTTCTTCATGTTTTGATTTGGAATAGAATGTGTAGTGTTCCCAATGCATTTGTGTGTATGGAAATAAAAGCTATTAGAAGGATTTTGAGCTTTATTCACTTTTTTCAACACACTGCTATTATTTTGAACACAACTGTGTGTATATATACAGTATATATATACAGGGCTTTTTTTCTCAGAGGAAAGGTGGTGGAACTCCCCCACCCAAACCTGGCCACGCCCCCATCAAACCCTAGGACCACCCCTTTAGAGAACAGGAATGCAAGTAAAATTTGGGAGGGGCTATAAAAGTAAATGTATGGAATTAACACCGCCCCCCCCCCACATTAGTAAGAATAGCGAGTAACACTGCCCCCCCCCACATTAGCAAGAAAAGCGAGAAAAATTGTATCGCCGCTCCTTACCTGATGCTGACGATCCGCGCTATGGTAGGATCGACGAGCAGAGGGCGTGATGACGTCAGCGCGCACCGCCGGGTGTACTAAGATACACCTTTCCTATGGGGGTGGCCGCGCGCCCCCGATGTTTACACGCTGGCGGTAGAGGGGGGGGGGTGAAGCGTGCATGTCCCCGCTCACCGGCTGTGAGCAGCGGCAGTGACAGGTGCCGGGCACGCGCAAGCATGACATAAACAAGCCGCGTCCGGCACCTGTCACTTTCGCTGCTCTGCATAGCTTGTCAGCTCTGCAGAGGCAGTCGGTGAGCGGGGACAAGAAGAAAAAGGTGGCGGAACACAGTACCGCCGCGTTCCGGCAGAAAGAAAGCCCTGTATATATATATACTGGGTATTCATACAGAGAAAGGGATAAAAATTCATTTTTCACAAGCTTTTTAACTTTACATATTATAGACTATTTGTGAATGAACTTGTGAGTGAATTTGTGATAACATGCATGATATTTAGGTATCATATTTGCATTTATTTTCCAAAGAAACAATATTTTGATTCTTATTTTTTACTAAACTTTAACTGTTTAGTCAACATTGATACATTTCCTATTTTGAACAACAGAGGGTGGGACGTTTCATTTATCACACACAAATGGGGTAGTAGGTTCCCCATCTGTAAACTGCATTCCAGAAGGCTGTGCCTTCTGCACTCTAAAATCTTGTTAGTTGCAGCTGCAAAAGACAACCAATCAACAAGGCAGGGCTGGACAGGGGTATGGAAGGTAAGAAGACTATGGAAGATACATACACGCTGTGTGTGTGTGTGCAAAGAATCTCTCAACAGCAAGACCAGAAACACAAACTGACCACGCAAGTCTGCATCTGCTTCCATGCTTTGCATGGTCAGTTTCAAACAAAGAAGGGGACTGGCAGACAACTACTGTTTAAAAATACATATATTTAAACACATGCATAGTTTAAAAAATATAGGGAGCATACACTTTAAGGTATGTACCTTTTTTAATTCTTGGGTAAAAGTAGATCTGCAGTACAGGTTGGCAATGCCATTTCAGCTGCAACTTGTAAATGTAAAATACTTAATATATGTATATACTGTAATATTTACTTTTACTTTCATACTACTGAATACATTACTACAATGTCATTATTTCTTTAAAGTATTCTGGCCCTTAAAGTGTTACTAAATCCACAACAGTAAAATCAGTCTTTATATGCAGTAAAGCATGTTTGTTATACGCACTGTGGAACCTAAGGAGTTAATCCTCCGCATTGTGTAAAATGGATGTTTGATCCTGTCTTCTCTGATCCTCCCCTTCTTCCAGTGTCCCCCTCTTATCTCCTGATAAGACATATCGTGCTGAGTCACTCTGCACATGCTCAGATTGGTGTGTATTTTTAGAGAGTTTTTTTTTTTTTTTGGAGAGTGCATGTGATCAGTACAGAGCCAATCAGCACTATCCAGCCAGAGGACCAGTGGTTCTGCATCCTCCTAGCAAAATCAAAACTCCTCCTACAAGCATTAAGCAATACTCGACTGGACACTGATAGAAGTCACAAGACTGCTCTAACTGCTGATGAAAAAAGGTATTTAGCAGTTTATATTTACTAAAATAATTGCATTTCCATATTCTGTGTACTGTGGAAGACCAGATATAGTGAATGCAGGGTCCTGGGTTTAGTAACACTTTACGTTTTTCACTGTAGAGTAGAATGCATATTTTGGTGTGTTTAAAAAAAAACATTTTTGTGGCGATCTATTTCTTTATTTTTTTTAAACTGATATTTCTCATCTGTGAATGTCCATATGTACACAATCCTTATTTTACATACTGTATATAAACTTAATACATGACAAAGGATTTCTGAAAGCACTATAGGTTTTCTAAAGAGAGAGATTACAACAGTAGTAGTCTCCTTTCAAGCAACAATGGCCACCATTGAAGACTTGTTGTATTAGTGATGGACAGATAGAAGTGTTGTGTGTTCTATCTACAGTACCTATTTTACTATCTGTATACAATCTGGCTGAAATGGGGCTTTAAGAAAACCTGAGGCTGGGAAATAACAGTTTAACAATCAGGCAACAGTAGGAAGGCAAATGTCTTTTTATTTGAATACACAAAATTCTGTTTGATATGTGCTCCTCAAGTTAGTTTCATATTGAAGTGTGTTTCTGTCAGCAACACCATTTTCTAAGTGCAGTCTATCCCTGCTTTTTGGGTTTCAGCACATTATTTTAAAAGATTAGTGTGGAAGTCAGGAGCTGAGTTAATCCTAATTGACCAAACTGTTAAAATTCCTAAAATGTTTGAGAAATGTCCATTTTACCTTAACTTTGGCATTGAAACTCCAGTGTGTCATAACCGCTAGGCACTCCCTACCTTCAAATTCGAGCACCTAGAAAAAAAACATACTGTTCAGAGTTCATGGTTTTGATGACATGTTACCATTTCTATCCAATAGTAGAGACTAGAGATGAGCGAAGTATTCAAAAATTCGATTCGACTGATTCGGCGAATTCGTGGAAAAATTTTGATTCGAGTCGAATATATTCGCTGTGAATTTAACTTAAAAAATGGTGTTTCTAGGCTTCAGAGAGACTTAATATTAGTGCTGAACACTGTACCTTTAATTTAAATGCCCTTGGAGTCTGCTGGGGAAGAGAAATAATACTGTCAGTCAGTATGACATGCAGATGAGTGCCGTCGATCTTAGAATCACCGCACACTTCACTCATTTGGGCAGTCACGGGGCCAAAACCAGAGTGTGGAGCCACAGTGTGGCGGTGGAGGCAGCAGCAATGGGAGGCCATACAGCACCCTATGACAAAAATGGAAACCACCAGCAGTGTGAGGAGACCTGAAAGTGGCACATGGCAGAGTGTGGCGATGGAGACAGCAGCAATGGGAGGCCGTACAGGGACCCATGACACACTCTGGACCTGGCAGCAGCATGAGGAGGCGGTACAGGGGCCCATGACAGATTACGGGCCTGGCAGCAGCATGAGGAGTCGGTACGGGGGCCCATGGCAGATTACGGGCCTGGCAGCAGCAATGGGAGGCCGTACAGGGACCCATGGCACACTCTGGACCTGGCAGCAGCATGGGGAGGCGGTACAGGGGCCCATGACAGATTACGGGCCTGGCAGCAGCATGAGGAGTCGGTACGGGGGCCCATGACACACTCTGGACCTGGCAGCAGCATGAGGAGGCGGTACAGGGGCGCATGACAGATTACGAGCCTGGCAGCAGCAACTTGGACAGGAGGACGTTCAGCTTCTGCACCGTCTGGTGCGTGCTCGCAAACTGTTGTCTCTTGGAAACGGATTCCAAGAAAGACTGCTGACGGAATCCGTGAAGAGGAGTAGCAGGAGAAGGAGCATCTGAACGAGCGGAATATGCCAACAAGCGACAACAGGGGCCCATGACAGATTACGGGCCTGGCAGCAGCATGAGGAGTCGGTACGGGGGCCCATGGCAGATTAGGGGCCTGGCAGCAGCTATGGGAGGCCCGTAATCTGCCAGCACCCTATGACAAAAAATGGAACCCACCAGCAGTGTGAGGAGACCTGAAAGTGGCACATGGCAGAGTGTGGCGATGGAGACAGCAGCAATGGGAGGCCGTACAGGGACCCATGAGAGACTCTGGACCTGGCAGCAGCATGAGGAGGCGGTATAGGGGCCCATGGCAGATTAGGGGCCTGGCAGCAGCTATGGGAGGCCCGTAATCTGCCAGCACCCTATGACAAAAAATGGAATACACCAGCAGTGTGAGGAGACCTGAAAGTGGCACATGGCAGAGTGTGGCGATGGAGACAGCAGCAATGGGAGGCCGTACAGGGACCCATGAGAGACTCTGGACTTGGCAGCAGCATGAGGAGGCGGTATAGGGGCCCATGGCAGATTAGGGGCCTGGCAGCAGCTATGGGAGGCCCGTAATCTGCCAGCACCCTATGACAAAAAATGGAACACACCAGCAGTGTGAGGAGACCTGAAAGTGGCACATGTTTGGGGCATGATTCATGGCGGATTTAGTCAGTTGTGTCAGGAACTGGTGGTTTGAAATCCAGACTAATCCACGCCTGATTCATTTTCACAAACGTCAGTCTCTCCACACTTTGGGTGGACAGTCGTGTCCTCCGCGGAGTTGCAATACCTCCTGCCGCACTAAACACGCGCTCCGATGCCACGCTACTGGCCGGGCATGACAGCCTTTCAAGGGCAAATTCAGCTAGTTGGGGCCAAAGGTCAAGTTTCGTTGCCCAGTAGTCAAGGGGATTGTCTACCTCGGTTGGCAGGGTGCTGTCCAAGTAGGCCTAAGCCTGTTGTTTGAGGTCCTGCTCCAGGTCCACCTGATGCTGCTGCTGCTGCGGCTGGTTAGTAGTTTCCTCACTGCGCTGGTGAAGAAAGCTACTCATCATCGACTGCAGACTGAGGCAGCCGCTGCTGGTGGAGCTGCCACTGCTCCTACCACCCCACCCCTCCCCTGCTGCCATGGCAGCGGAACGGGAGCGCACAGGGCCCACAGTGTCTGAGGATGGACGTTGGCGCAGACAGGCAGAGACCAGCTGACTACATAGGTGGTTTTTATAGTACGTTATTTTGGCCTCCCTCTCAGCAGGTGTGAAAAAGGCCACCATTTTTGAACGGTAGCGAGGGTCCAACAAGGTGGACAGCCAAAAGTCATCCCTCTGTCTGATGGTTATTATTCGGCTGTCGCTACGCAAGCAACCGAGCATGCTATGGGCCATTTGTGCCAAGGAATGCGAGGGACTCCCTGCCTCCATCTCCACAGCATACTGCCACAGTGCGTCTGGGTCCTCTGTCTCCTCCTCCTCCTCCTCTACCAGATGCTCCTGCTCCTCCACTCCTGTCCGCTGAGTGGAAAAACCACCCATTTCACTCAATAATTCCTGAGCACCAATGTCCTCCTCTACCTCCTCCTCTTCTTCCTGTCCTGCCCCCACAGGGGTCATGTGGCGTTGAGATCTGTGCGCCACGTCTACCGCACTCTGACCAGCCATTGTTAACAGCATTTGTTCCAGGACGTGCAACAGAGGAATGATGTCGTTCATCCCATAGTCCTGCCGACTCACGAATAGCGTGGCCTCCTCAAAGGGCCTGAGCAAGCGCAGGTGTCACGCATGAGCTGCCAATGGCTGACATCTAAGTTACACAGGGAGTACCTTTATCCGCTTTTAACATCAGGAAATCTGTGATGGCCTTTCGCTGTTCGTAAAGGCGGTCTAACATATGTAGGGTTGAATTCCACCTTGTTGCAACGTCACAGCATGAGGAGTCGGTACGGGGGCCCATGGCAGATTACGTGCCTGGCAGCAGCAATGGGAGGCCCGTAATCTGCCAGCACCCTATGTCAAAAAATTCAACACACCAGCAGTGTGAGGAGACCTGAAAGTGGCACATGGCAGAGTGTGGCTATGGAGACAGCAGCAATGGGAGGCCGTACAGGGACCCATGAAACACTCTGGACTTGGCAGCAGCATGAGGAGGCGGTATAGGGGCCCATGGCAGATTAGGGGCCTGGCAGCAGCTATGGGAGGCCTGTAATCTGCCAGCACCCTATGTCAAAAAATTCAACACACCAGCAGTGTGAGGAGACCTGAAAGTGGCACATGGCATGAGAGACTGTGGACCTGGCAGCAGCATGAGGAGGCGGTATAGGGGCCCATGGCAGATTAGGGGCCTGGCAGCAGCTATGGGAGGCCCGTAATCTGCCAGCACCCTATGTCAAAAAATTGAACACACCAGCAGTGTGAGGAGACCTGAAAGTGGCACATGGCAGAGTGTGGCGATGGAGACAGCAGCAATGGGAGGCCGTACAGGGACCCATGAGAGACTCTGGACCTGGCAGCAGCATGAGGAGGCGGTATATAGGGGCCCATGGCAGATTAGGGGCCTGGCAGCAGCTATGGGAGGCCCGTAATCTGCCAGCACCCTATGTCAAAAAATTCAACACACCAGCAGTGTGTGAGGAGACCTGAAAGTGGCACATGGCAGAGTGTGGCGATGGAGACAGCAGCAATGGGAGGCCGTACAGGGACCCATGAGAGACTCTGGACCTGGCAGCAGCATGAGGAGGCGGTATATAGGGGCCCATGGCAGATTAGGGGCCTGGCAGCAGCTATGGGAGGCCCGTAATCTGCCAGCACCCTATGTCAAAAAATTCAACACACCAGCAGTGTGTGAGGAGACCTGAAAGTGGCACATGGCAGAGTGTGGCGATGGAGACAGCAGCAATGGGAGGCCGTACAGGGACCCATGAGAGACTCTGGACCTGGCAGCAGCATGAGGAGGCGGTATATAGGGGCCCATGGCAGATTAGGGGCCTGGCAGCAGCTATGGGAGGCCCGTAATCTGCCAGCACCCTATGTCAAAAAATTCTACACACCAGCAGTGTGAGGAGACCTGAAAGTGGCACATGGCAGAGTGTGGCGATGGAGACAGCAGCAATGGGAGGCCGTACAGGGACCCATGAGAGACTCTGGACCTGGCAGCAGCATGAGGAGGCGGTATATAGGGGCCCATGGCAGATTAGGGGCCTGGCAGCAGCTATGGGAGGCCCGTAATCTGCCAGCACCCTATGTCAAAAAATTCAACACACCAGCAGTGTGAGGAGACCTGAAAGTGGCACATGGCAGAGTGTGGCGATGGAGACAGCAGCAATGGGAGGCCGTTAAGGGAACCCATGAGAGACTCTGGACCTGGCAGCAGCATGAGGAGGCGGTATACAGGGGCCCATGGCAGATTAGGGGCCTGGCAGCAGCTATAGGAGGCCCGTAATCTGCCAGCACCCTATGTCAAAAAATTCTACACACCAGCAGTGTGAGGAGACCTGAAAGTGGCACATGGCAGAGTGTGGCGATGGAGACAGCAGCAATGGGAGGCCGTACAGGGACCCATGAGAGACTCTGGACCTGGCAGCAGCATGAGGAGGCGGTATATAGGGGCCCATGGCAGATTAGGGGCCTGGCAGCAGCTATAGGGGGCCCGTAATCTGCCAGCACCCTATGTCAAAAAATTCAACACACCAGCAGTGTGTGAGGAGACCTGAAAGTGGCACATGGCAGAGTGTGGCGATGGAGACAGCAGCAATGGGAGGCCGTATAAGGACCCATGAGAGACTCTAGACTTGGCAGCAGCATGAGGAGGCGGTATATAGGGGCCCATGGCAGATTAGGGGCCTGGCAGCAGCTATGGGAGGCCCGTAATCTGCCAGCACCCTATGTCAAAAAATTCAACACACCAGCAGTGTGTGAGGAGACCTGAAAGTGGCACATGGCAGAGTGTGGCGATGGAGACAGCAGCAATGGGAGGCCGTACAGGGACCCATGAGAGACTCTGGACCTGGCAGCAGCATGAGGAGGCGGTATATAGGGGCCTATGGCAGATTAGGGGCCTGGCAGCAGCTATAGGAGGCCCGTAATCTGCCAGCACCCTATGTCAAAAAATTCAACACACCAGCAGTGTGAGGAGACCTGAAAGTGGCACATGGCAGAGTGTGGCGATGGAGACAGCAGCAATGGGAGGCCATACAGGGACCCATGAGAGACTCTGGACCTGGCAGCAGCATGAGGAGGCGGTATATATGGGCCCATGGCAGATTAGGGGCCTGGCAGCAGCTATAGGGGGCCCGTAATCTGCCAGCACCCTATGTCAAAAAATTCTACACACCAGCAGTGTGAGGAGACCTGAAAGTGGCACATGGCAGAGTGTGGCGATGGAGACAGCAGCAATGGGAGGCCGTACAGGGACCCATGAGAGACTCTGGACCTGGCAGCAGCATGAGGAGGCGGTATATAGGGGCCCATGGCAGATTAGGGGCCTGGCAGCAGCTATAGGGGGCCCGTAATCTGCCAGCACCCTATGTCAAAAAATTCAACACACCAGCAGTGTGTGAGGAGACCTGAAAGTGGCACATGGCAGAGTGTGGCGATGGAGACAGCAGCAATGGGAGGCCGTATAAGGACCCATGAGAGACTCTAGACTTGGCAGCAGCATGAGGAGGCGGTATATAGGGGCCCATGGCAGATTAGGGGCCTGGCAGCAGCTATGGGAGGCCCGTAATCTGCCAGCACCCTATGTCAAAAAATTCAACACACCAGCAGTGTGTGAGGAGACCTGAAAGTGGCACATGGCAGAGTGTGGCGATGGAGACAGCAGCAATGGGAGGCCGTACAGGGACCCATGAGAGACTCTGGACCTGGCAGCAGCATGAGGAGGCGGTATATAGGGGCCTATGGCAGATTAGGGGCCTGGCAGCAGCTATAGGAGGCCCGTAATCTGCCAGCACCCTATGTCAAAAAATTCAACACACCAGCAGTGTGAGGAGACCTGAAAGTGGCACATGGCAGAGTGTGGCGATGGAGACAGCAGCAATGGGAGGCCATACAGGGACCCATGAGAGACTCTGGACCTGGCAGCAGCATGAGGAGGCGGTATATATGGGCCCATGGCAGATTAGGGGCCTGGCAGCAGCTATAGGGGGCCCGTAATCTGCCAGCACCCTATGTCAAAAAATTCAACACACCAGCAGTGTGTGAGGAGACCTGAAAGTGGCACATGGCAGAGTGTGGCGATGGAGACAGCAGCAATGGGAGGCCGTACAGGGACCCATGAGAGACTCTGGACTTGGCAGCAGCATGAGGAGGCGGTATATAGGGGCCCATGGCAGATTAGGGGCCTGGCAGCAGCTATGGGAGGCCCGTAATCTGCCAGCACCCTATGTCAAAAAATTCTACACACCAGCAGTGTGAGGAGACCTGAAAGTGGCACATGGCAGAGTGTGGCGATGGAGACAGCAGCAATGGGAGGCCGTACAGGGACCCATGAGAGACTCTGGACCTGGCAGCAGCATGAGGAGGCGGTATATAGGGGCCCATGGCAGATTAGGGGCCTGGCAGCAGCTATGGGAGGCCCGTAATCTGCCAGCACCCTATGTCAAAAAATTCAACACACCAGCAGTGTGAGGAGACCTGAAAGTGGCACATGGCAGAGTGTGGTGATGGAGACAGCAGCAATGGGAGGCCGTACAGGGACCCATGAGAGACTCTGGACCTGGCAGCAGCATGAGGAGGCGGTATATAGGGGCCTATGGCAGATTAGGGGCCTGGCAGCAGCTATAGGAGGCCCGTAATCTGCCAGCACCCTATGTCAAAAAATTCTACACACCAGCAGTGTGAGGAGACCTGAAAGTGGCACATGGCAGAGTGTGGCGATGGAGACAGCAGCAATGGGAGGCCGTACAGGGACCCATGAGAGACTCTGGACCTGGCAGCAGCATGAGGAGGCGGTATATAGGGGCCTATGGCAGATTAGGGGCCTGGCAGCAGCTATGGGAGGCCCGTAATCTGCCAGCACCCTATGTCAAAAAATTCAACACACCAGCAGTGTGTGAGGAGACCTGAAAGTGGCACATGGCAGAGTGTGGCGATGGAGACAGCAGCAATGGGAGGCCGTAGAGGGACCCATGAGAGACTCTGGACTTGGCAGCAGCATGAGGAGGCGGTATATAGGGGCCTATGGCAGATTAGGGGCCTGGCAGCAGCTATGGGAGGCCCGTAATCTGCCAGCACCCTATGTCAAAAAATTCTACACACCAGCAGTGTGAGGAGACCTGAAAGTGGCACATGGCAGAGTGTGGCGATGGAGACAGCAGCAATGGGAGGCCGTATAGGGACCCATGAGAGACTCTGGACTTGGCAGCAGCATGAGGAGGTGGTATATAGGGGCCCATGGCAGATTAGGGGCCTGGCAGCAGCTATGGGAGGCCCGTAATCTGCCAGCACCCTATGTCAAAAAATTCAACACACCAGCAGTGTGTGAGGAGACCTGAAAGTGGCACATGGCAGAGTGTGGCGATGGAGACAGCAGCAATGGGAGGCCGTACAGGGACCCATGAGAGACTCTGGACCTGGCAGCAGCATGAGGAGGCGGTATATAGGGGCCCATGGCAGATTAGGGGCCTGGCAGCAGCTATGGGAGGCCCGTAATCTGCCAGCACCCTATGTCAAAAAATTCAACACACCAGCAGTGTGTGAGGAGACCTGAAAGTGGCACATGGCAGAGTGTGGCGATGGAGACAGCAGCAATGGGAGGCCGTACAGGGACCCATGAGAGACTCTGGACCTGGCAGCAGCATGAGGAGGCGGTATATAGGGGCCCATGGCAGATTAGGGGCCTGGCAGCAGCTATGGGAGGCCCGTAATCTGCCAGCACCCTATGTCAAAAAATTCTACACACCAGCAGTGTGAGGAGACCTGAAAGTGGCACATGGCAGAGTGTGGCGATGGAGACAGCAGCAATGGGAGGCCGTACAGGGACCCATGAGAGACTCTGGACCTGGCAGCAGCATGAGGAGGCGGTATATAGGGGCCCATGGCAGATTAGGGGCCTGGCAGCAGCTATGGGAGGCCCGTAATCTGCCAGCACCCTATGTCAAAAAATTCAACACACCAGCAGTGTGAGGAGACCTGAAAGTGGCACATGGCAGAGTGTGGCGATGGAGACAGCAGCAATGGGAGGCCGTAAAGGGAACCCATGAGAGACTCTGGACCTGGCAGCAGCATGAGGAGGCGGTATACAGGGGCCCATGGCAGATTAGGGGCCTGGCAGCAGCTATAGGAGGCCCGTAATCTGCCAGCACCCTATGTCAAAAAATTCTACACACCAGCAGTGTGAGGAGACCTGAAAGTGGCACATGGCAGAGTGTGGCGATGGAGACAGCAGCAATGGGAGGCCGTACAGGGACCCATGAGAGACTCTGGACCTGGCAGCAGCATGAGGAGGCGGTATATAGGGGCCCATGGCAGATTAGGGGCCTGGCAGCAGCTATAGGGGGCCCGTAATCTGCCAGCACCCTATGTCAAAAAATTCAACACACCAGCAGTGTGTGAGGAGACCTGAAAGTGGCACATGGCAGAGTGTGGCGATGGAGACAGCAGCAATGGGAGGCCGTATAAGGACCCATGAGAGACTCTAGACTTGGCAGCAGCATGAGGAGGCGGTATATAGGGGCCCATGGCAGATTAGGGGCCTGGCAGCAGCTATGGGAGGCCCGTAATCTGCCAGCACCCTATGTCAAAAAATTCAACACACCAGCAGTGTGTGAGGAGACCTGAAAGTGGCACATGGCAGAGTGTGGCGATGGAGACAGCAGCAATGGGAGGCCGTACAGGGACCCATGAGAGACTCTGGACCTGGCAGCAGCATGAGGAGGCGGTATATAGGGGCCTATGGCAGATTAGGGGCCTGGCAGCAGCTATAGGAGGCCCGTAATCTGCCAGCACCCTATGTCAAAAAATTCAACACACCAGCAGTGTGAGGAGACCTGAAAGTGGCACATGGCAGAGTGTGGCGATGGAGACAGCAGCAATGGGAGGCCATACAGGGACCCATGAGAGACTCTGGACCTGGCAGCAGCATGAGGAGGCGGTATATATGGGCCCATGGCAGATTAGGGGCCTGGCAGCAGCTATAGGGGGCCCGTAATCTGCCAGCACCCTATGTCAAAAAATTCAACACACCAGCAGTGTGTGAGGAGACCTGAAAGTGGCACATGGCAGAGTGTGGCGATGGAGACAGCAGCAATGGGAGGCCGTACAGGGACCCATGAGAGACTCTGGACTTGGCAGCAGCATGAGGAGGCGGTATATAGGGGCCCATGGCAGATTAGGGGCCTGGCAGCAGCTATGGGAGGCCCGTAATCTGCCAGCACCCTATGTCAAAAAATTCAACACACCAGCAGTGTGTGAGGAGACCTGAAAGTGGCACATGGCAGAGTGTGGCGATGGAGACAGCAGCAATGGGAGGCCGTACAGGGACCCATGAGAGACTCTGGACCTGGCAGCAGCATGAGGAGGCGGTATATAGGGGCCCATGGCAGATTAGGGGCCTGGCAGCAGCTATGGGAGGCCCGTAATCTGCCAGCACCCTATGTCAAAAAATTCAACACACCAGCAGTGTGAGGAGACCTGAAAGTGGCACATGGCAGAGTGTGGTGATGGAGACAGCAGCAATGGGAGGCCGTACAGGGACCCATGAGAGACTCTGGACCTGGCAGCAGCATGAGGAGGCGGTATATAGGGGCCTATGGCAGATTAGGGGCCTGGCAGCAGCTAAAGGAGGCCCGTAATCTGCCAGCACCCTATGTCAAAAAATTCTACACACCAGCAGTGTGAGGAGACCTGAAAGTGGCACATGGCAGAGTGTGGCGATGGAGACAGCAGCAATGGGAGGCCGTACAGGGACCCATGAGAGACTCTGGACCTGGCAGCAGCATGAGGAGGCGGTATATAGGGGCCTATGGCAGATTAGGGGCCTGGCAGCAGCTATGGGAGGCCCGTAATCTGCCAGCACCCTATGTCAAAAAATTCAACACACCAGCAGTGTGTGAGGAGACCTGAAAGTGGCACATGGCAGAGTGTGGCGATGGAGACAGCAGCAATGGGAGGCCGTAGAGGGACCCATGAGAGACTCTGGACTTGGCAGCAGCATGAGGAGGCGGTATATAGGGGCCTATGGCAGATTAGGGGCCTGGCAGCAGCTATGGGAGGCCCGTAATCTGCCAGCACCCTATGTCAAAAAATTCTACACACCAGCAGTGTGAGGAGACCTGAAAGTGGCACATGGCAGAGTGTGGCGATGGAGACAGCAGCAATGGGAGGCCGTATAGGGACCCATGAGAGACTCTGGACTTGGCAGCAGCATGAGGAGGCGGTATATAGGGGCCCATGGCAGATTAGGGGCCTGGCAGCAGCTATGGGAGGCCCGTAATCTGCCAGCACCCTATGTCAAAAAATTCAACACACCAGCAGTGTGTGAGGAGACCTGAAAGTGGCACATGGCAGAGTGTGGCGATGGAGACAGCAGCAATGGGAGGCCGTACAGGGACCCATGAGAGACTCTGGACCTGGCAGCAGCATGAGGAGGCGGTATATAGGGGCCTATGGCAGATTAGGGGCCTGGCAGCAGCTATAGGAGGCCTGTAATCTGCCAGCACCCTATGTCAAAAAATTCAACACACCAGCAGTGTGAGGAGACCTGAAAGTGGCACATGGCAGAGTGTGGCGATGGAGACAGCAGCAATGGGAGGCCATACAGGGACCCATGAGAGACTCTGGACCTGGCAGCAGCATGAGGAGGCGGTATATATGGGCCCATGGCAGATTAGGGGCCTGGCAGCAGCTATAGGGGGCCCGTAATCTGCTAGCACCCTATGTCAAAAAATTCAACACACCAGCAGTGTGTGAGGAGACCTGAAAGTGGCACATGGCAGAGTGTGGCGATGGAGACAGCAGCAATGGGAGGCCGTACAGGGACCCATGAGAGACTCTGGACTTGGCAGCAGCATGAGGAGGCGGTATATAGGGGCCCATGGCAGATTAGGGGCCTGGCAGCAGCTATGGGAGGCCCGTAATCTGCCAGCACCCTATGTCAAAAAATTCTACACACCAGCAGTGTGAGGAGACCTGAAAGTGGCACATGGCAGAGTGTGGCGATGGAGACAGCAGCAATGGGAGGCCGTACAGGGACCCATGAGAGACTCTGGACCTGGCAGCAGCATGAGGAGGCGGTATATAGGGGCCCATGGCAGATTAGGGGCCTGGCAGCAGCTATGGGAGGCCCGTAATCTGCCAGCACCCTATGTCAAAAAATTCAACACACCAGCAGTGTGAGGAGACCTGAAAGTGGCACATGGCAGAGTGTGGTGATGGAGACAGCAGCAATGGGAGGCCGTACAGGGACCCATGAGAGACTCTGGACCTGGCAGCAGCATGAGGAGGCGGTATATAGGGGCCTATGGCAGATTAGGGGCCTGGCAGCAGCTATAGGAGGCCCGTAATCTGCCAGCACCCTATGTCAAAAAATTCTACACACCAGCAGTGTGAGGAGACCTAAAAGTGGCACATGGCAGAGTGTGGCGATGGAGACAGCAGCAATGGGAGGCCGTACAGGGACCCATGAGAGACTCTGGACCTGGCAGCAGCATGAGGAGGCGGTATATAGGGGCCTATGGCAGATTAGGGGCCTGGCAGCAGCTATGGGAGGCCCGTAATCTGCCAGCACCCTATGTCAAAAAATTCTACACACCAGCAGTGTGAGGAGACCTGAAAGTGGCACATGGCAGAGTGTGGCGATGGAGACAGCAGCAATGGGAGGCCGTACAGGGACCCATGAGAGACTCTGGACCTGGCAGCAGCATGAGGAGGCGGTATATAGGGGCCTATGGCAGATTAGGGGCCTGGCAGCAGCTATGGGAGGCCCGTAATCTGCCAGCACCCTATGTCAAAAAATTCTACACACCAGCAGTGTGAGGAGACCTGAAAGTGGCACATGGCAGAGTGTGGCGATGGAGACAGCAGCAATGGGAGGCCGTATAGGGACCCATGAGAGACTCTGGACTTGGCAGCAGCATGAGGAGGCGGTATATAGGGGCCCATGGCAGATTAGGGGCCTGGCAGCAGCTATGGGAGGCCCGTAATCTGCCAGCACCCTATGTCAAAAAATTCAACACACCAGCAGTGTGTGAGGAGACCTGAAAGTGGCACATGGCAGAGTGTGGCGATGGAGACAGCAGCAATGGGAGGCCGTAGAGGGACCCATGAGAGACTCTGGACTTGGCAGCAGCATGAGGAGGCGGTATATAGGGGCCCATGGCAGATTAGGGGCCTGGCAGCAGCTATAGGAGGCCCGTAATCTGCCAGCACCCTATGTCAAAAAATTCAACACACCAGCAGTGTGTGAGGAGACCTGAAAGTGGCACATGTTTGAGGCATGATTCATGGCGGATTTAGTCAGTTGTGTCAGGAACTGGTGGTTTGAAATCCAGACTAATCCACGCCTGATTCATTTTCACAAACGTGAGTCTCTCCACACTTTGGGTGGACAGTCGTGTCCTCCGCGGAGTTACAATACCTCCTGCCGCAATAAACACGCGCTCCGATGCCACGCTACTGGCCGGGCATGACAGCCTTTCAAGGGCAAATTCAGCTAGTTGGGGCCAAAGGTCAAGTTTCGTTGCCCAGTAGTCAAGGGGATTGTCTACCTCGGTTGGCAGGGTGCTGTCCAAGTAGGCCCAAGCCTGTTGTTTGAGGTCCTGCTCCAGGTCCACCTGATGCTGCTGCTGCTGCGGCTGGTTAGTAGTTTCCTCACTGCGCTGGTGAAGAAAGCTACTCATCATCGACTGCAGACTGAGGCAGCCGCTGCTGGTGGAGCTGCCACTGCTCCTACCACCCCACCCCTCCCCTGCTACCATGGCAGCGGAACGCGAGCGCACAGGGCCCACAGTGTCTGAGGATGGACGTTGGCGCACAAAGGCAGAGACCAACTGACTACATAGGTGGTTTTTATAGTACGTTATTTTGGCCTCCCTCTCAGCAGGTGTGAAAAAGGCCACCATTTTTGAACGGTAGCGAGGGTCCAACAAGGTGGACAGCCAAAAGTCATCCCTCTGTCTGATGGTTATTATTCGGCTGTCGCTACGCAAGCAACCGAGCATGCTATGGGCCATTTGTGCCAAGGAATGCGAGGGACTCCCTGCCTCCATCTCCACAGCATACTGCCACGGTGCGTCTGGGTCCTCTGTCTCCTCCTCCTCCTCCTCTACCAGATGCTCCTGCTCCTCCACTCCTGTCCGCTGAGTGGAAAAACCACCCATTTCACTCAATAATTCCTGAGCACATATGTCCTCCTCTACCTCCTCCTCTTCTTCCTGTCCTGCCCCCACAGGGGTCATGTGGTGTTGAGATCTGTGCGCCACGTCTACCGCACCCTGACCAGCCATTGTTAACAGCATTTGTTCAAGGACGTGCAACAGAGGAATGACGTCGTTCATCCCATAGTCCTGCCGACTCACGAATAGCGTGGCCTCCTCAAAGGGCCTGAGCAAGCGGCAGGTGTCACGCATGAGCTGCCAATGGCTGACATCGAAGTTACACAGGGGAGTACCTTTATCCGCTTGTAACATCAGGAAATCGGTGATGGCCTTTCGCTGCTCGTAAAGGCGGTCTAACATGTGTAGGGTTGAATTCCACCTTGTTGCAACGTCGCAGATCAGGCGATGATGTGGAATTCCGTTCTGCCGCTGCAGCTCAAGGAGGGTGTGCTTTGCGGTGTAGGAATGGCTGAAATGCATGCAAAGTTTACGTGACATTTTAAGGATGTCTTGCAGTGGGATGGTGGATTTTAGGAACCGCTTGACAACCAGATTGAACACGTGAGCCATGCATGGCGCATGGCACAACCTTCCTTGACGCAGAGCAGACACCATGTTCTTTCCGTTGTCGGTCAACATGGTTCCGATTTTCAGTTTGCGCGGAGACAGCCATCTGTCGATTTCTCTGTTCATTACACTCAGAAGTTCCTCCCCTGTGTGACTACGTTCGCCAAGGCATACCAGGTGCAGAACAGCGTGACACCGTTGCGCCCTGCACATGTGATATGCCGGTCGGGTAATGGGACTTGGCACGGGGGTGGCGGCAGAGGACACGGCGGAAGAAGAGGTGGTAGAGGCGGACATCTTTGCCGGACCAAGGACGTGCAAACGTGGAGGCAAAAGCGGCGTGACCTGACCAAGTTGCTGGTGCGGCTGTGACGGCACCACGTTCACCCAGTGGGCCGTAAATGACATGTACTGTCCCTGACCGTAGTTACAGCTCCACACGTCGGCGCTGCCGTGCACTTTGGCAGAGACCGACATGCTCAAAGACTGGCCCACCATGTCTTCTACATGTGAATGCAGGGCTGGCACTGCCTTTTTGGCGAAGAAATGACGGCTTGGCACTCTCCACCGCGGCGCGGCACAAGCCATCATTTCTCTGAAAGGTGCTGAGTCCACCACTTGGAAAGGGAGGGACTAAAGCACCAGCAACTTGGACAGAAGGACGTTCAGCTTTTGCACCGTCGGGTGCGTGCTCGCAAACTGTTGTCTCTTGGAAACGGATTCCAAGAAAGACTGCTGACGGAATCCGTGAAGAGGAGTAGCAGGAGAAGGAGCATCTGAACGAGCGGAAGATGCCAACGAGCGACAACTCCCCTCAGCAGAGGTGTTGGAGCCTTGACTGGCTGATGGAGGGCGATTGACGTCGGGTGACGGAGCAAGTAACGGAGCGGGTGATGGAGCGGGGGCTGGGGTGGGCAGAACCGCCGTATCTTTATCACGGTTTTCCCAGGCCACCAAATGGCGACGCTGCATATGCTGCCGCAACGCTGTAGTCCCAACATGGGCCCCCTGGCCACGCTTGACTTTCTGGCCACATAGTCGACATACGGCTACGTTTACTTTCTCGGGCGGCTTGACGAAAAATTGCCACACCGCCGAGTAGGAAACTTTGCCCCCGATACTCCTCACTGGCTGACTGCTGCTTCCTCCGTGCACACCGGCACCACTACTGGCCGTGGTGGTAGGCTGCAGTGGAGCTGGTGCTCTACTCCGTGGCCGTTTGGCTCCACTGACACTGCTTCCACTGACACTGCTGCGACCCTGCTGCTGTCTCCTGGGCAACCCACCGACTGTTTCGCTCACTGCCAAGCTGCCACCCTCTTCTCCTGATGATGCGGAAGAAATTGCCTGATGACGACGAGGCTGCCAAGTGCGATCAACCTCCTCATCATCAAGTAGGGTCTCCGCCTCACTACTAGCCCCCTCGGCTGCGTCTGGGTCAGGAGACAGACCTGTCTCTAGACCGGCTACCGGGCCACTCTCCTCGCCACTACTTCTTCGCCTGGCTGCTGAAAAGGCGGATGTCTCCCCCCGTTCCTGACCGCCCTCTGTTAGCTCTTCCTCACTGTACAGTGGGGCTGAGCCCACAGCATGCGATACTTCGCTTGGTGAGGGAACACCAAAGGACAGGGGCAGGTAGAGGACACGTGATTTCAGTGGGCTTGCTCCCGGGCCATGCCAACTAACGGTTGTGTCTGACGTACCCACCGACCGTTGGCTGTAGGTGTCAGAGGTGACCTGGGAAGAGGAAGACGACCGAGCCAACCAATCGATGACGGCAGGGTTGTCGGTGGAGACACGACCGCTGGATGACACCGGGAGCACTGGCCTCTGGCTGCGAATAGTGCTGCCTCGACCCCTTCCTCTGCTGCCACGTCTGCTCGCTCCTAAAACATTGCCTCCTCTGCCACTCCTCTGCATGTTGTCTGACATACTCTTTAATTAAACGATTATGTGTCCCTGAGTAACAATTCTGTGTCCCTGAGTAACAATTCTGTGTCTGTGCGAGTAACAATTCTGTGGCCCTAAGTAACAGTTCTGTGGCCCTCAGTAACAATTCTGTGTCCCTGATTAACGTTTCTGTGGCCCCAAGTAACAGTTCTGTGGCCCTCAGTAACAATTCTGTGTCTGTGCGAGTAACAATTCTGTGTCTGTGCGAGTAACAATTCTGTGGCCCTAAGTAACAGTTCTGTGGCCCTCAGTAACAATTCTGTGTCCCTGATTAACGTTTCTGTGGCCCCAAGTAACAGTTCTGTGGCCCTCAGTAACAATTCTGTGTCTGTGCGAGTAACAATTCTGTGGCCCTAAGTAACAGTTCTGTGGCCCTCAGTAACAGTTCTGTGACCCTGAGCAACAATTCTGTGTCTGTGCGAGTAACAATTCTGTGTCTGTGCGAGTAACAATTCTGTGGCCCTAAGTAACAGTTCTGTGGCCCTCAGTAACAGTTCTGTGTCTGTGCGAGTAACAATTCTGTGTCTGTCCCTGAGTAACAATTCTGTGACCCTAACTAAAGTTTATGTGGCCCTAAGTAACAATTCTCTGGCACTCAGTAACAATTCTGTCTGTCCCTAAGTAACAATTCTGTGGCCCTAAGTAACAATTCTCTGGCACTCAGTAACAATTCTGTCTGTCCCTGAGTAACAATTCTGTGTCTGTGCGAGTAACAATTCTGTGGCCCTAAGTAATAGTTCTGTGGCCCTCAGTAACAATTCTGTGTCTGTGCGAGTAACAATTCTGTGTCTGTGCGAGTAACAATTCTGTGGCCCTAAGTAACAGTTCTGTGGCCCTCAGTAACAATTCTGTGGCCCTAAGTAACAGTTCTGTGGCCCTCAGTAACAATTTTGTGTCTGTCCCTGAGTAACAATTCTGTGGCCCTAACTAAAGTTTCTGTGGCCCTAAGTAACAATTCTCTGGCACTCAGTAACAATTCTGTCTGTCCCTGAGTAACAATTCTGTGGCCCTAATAATGTTTCTGTGGCCCTAAGTAACAATTCTCTGGCACTCAGTAACAATTCTGTCTGTCCCTGAGTAACAATTCTGTGTCTGTGCGAGTAACAATTCTGTGGCCCTAAGTAACAGTTCTGTGGCCCTCAGTAACAATTCTGTGTCTGTGCGAGTAACAATTCTGTGTCTGTCCCTGAGTAACAATTCTGTGGCCCTAACTAAAGTTTCTGTGGCCCTAAGTAACAATTCTCTGGCACTCAGTAACAATTCTGTCTGTCCCTGAGTAACAATTCTGTGGCCCTAATAACGTTTCTGTGGCCCTAAGTAACAATTCTCTGGCACTCAGTAACAATTCTGTCTGTCCCTGAGTAACAATTCTGTGTCTGTGCGAGTAACAATTCTGTGGCCCTAAGTAACAGTTCTGTGGCCCTGAGTAACAATTCTGTGTCTGTGCGAGTAACAATTCTGTGTCTGTGCGAGTAACAATTCTGTGGCCCTAAGTAACAGTTCTGTGGCCCTCAGTAACAATTCTGTGTCTGTCCCTGAGTAACAATTCTGTGGCCCTAACTAAAGTTTCTGTGGCCCTAAGTAACAATTCTCTGGCACTCAGTAACAATTCTGTCTGTCCCTGAGTAACAATTCTGTGGCCCTAATAACGTTTCTGTGGCCCTAAGTAACAATTCTCTGGCACTCAGTAACAATTCTGTCTGTCCCTGAGTAACAATTCTGTGTCTGTGTGAGTAACAAATCTGTGGCCCTAAGTAACAGTTCTGTGGCCCTCAGTAACAATTCTGTGTCTGTGCGAGTAACAATTCTGTGTCTGTGCGAGTAACAATTCTGTGGCCCTAAGTAACAGTTCTGTGGACCTCAGTAACAATTCTGTGTCTGTCCCTGAGTAACAATTCTGTGGCCCTAACTAAAGTTTCTGTGGCCCTAAGTAACAATTCTCTGGCACTCAGTAACAATTCTGTCTGTCCCTGAGTAACAATTCTGTGGCCCTAATAACGTTTCTGTGGCCCTAAGTAACAATTCTCTGGCACTCAGTAACAATTCTGTCTGTCCCTGAGTAACAATTCTGTGTCTGTGCGAGTAACAATTCTGTGGCCCCAAGTAACAGTTCTGTGGCCCTCAGTAACAATTCTGTGTCTGTGCGAGTAACAATTCTGTGTCTGTGCGAGTAACAATTCTGTGGCCCTAAGTAACAGTTCTGTGGCCCTCAGTAACAATTCTGTGTCCCTGATTAACGTTTCTGTGGCCCCAAGTAACAGTTCTGTGGCCCTCAGTAACAATTCTGTGTCTGTGCGAGTAACAATTCTGTGGCCCTAAGTAACAGTTCTGTGGCCCTGAGTAACAATTCTGTGTCTGTGCGAGTAACAATTCTGTGTCTGTGCGAGTAACAATTCTGTGGCCCTAAGTAACAGTTCTGTGGCCCTCAGTAACAATTCTGTGTCTGTCCCTGAGTAACAATTCTGTGGCCCTAACTAAAGTTTCTGTGGCCCTAAGTAACAATTCTCTGGCACTCAGTAACAATTCTGTCTGTCCCTGAGTAACAATTCTGTGGCCCTAATAACGTTTCTGTGGCCCTAAGTAACAATTCTCTGGCACTCAGTAACAATTCTGTCTGTCCCTGAGTAACAATTCTGTGGCCCTAATAACGTTTCTGTGGCCCTAAGTAACAATTCTCTGGCACTCAGTAACAATTCTGTCTGTCCCTGAGTATGAATTCTGTGGCCCTAACTAGCGTTTCTTTGTCCCTAAGTAACGATTCTGTGCCTTTAATTAACAATTCTGTGTCCCTGAGTAATAGTTCTCTGTCCCTAAGTATCGTTTCTCTGTCCCCAAGTATCGTTTCTGTGGCCCTAACTCTGTCCCTGTCCCTAATACAGAGCGGTCTGCCTCTGTTCAATGACTGCAGGCAAATGAAGAATTCCAAAATGGCCGCTATTTATAGCTCGACCATTACACAGTGCTAGCTGGCTGGCTGCTGATTGGCTGATGCGATCACATGTCGTTGAGGAATGCATTATGGGTCAGTGCGCCTTGTCTGCGCGCCTTCCCAGACATCCCCGCTCCGTCGCCGCACATGTCAGCCGCCATTTTCGGAAAAATTTCGATTCGCGCGTCCGAATTAGGCTATTTTTCGGATTCGGCACGAATCGAAATTTTTCCGATATTCGACTCGAATTCCACTTCGGCTACTTCGATTCGCTCATCTCTAGTAGAGACCACTACAACCAGTGCTAGCCTTAGCTGTCCATACACAGTTAGATTTTTGTTCCAACATTCACAGAAAATGTGTTCACCAAAGCATTGTAATTGCTATCAATGAGTCTACTATATGCATTTGAAAGCCCCTAAAATTTCATCCATATTTGCTATTTGAATGGAATCCCAGACATATTAAACAAAAAACACATTCACAGTTAGAAATTTGTGAGTAAATTTTTAACCTTACTAAAGCGTTGGTAAGCCGTTTCACACTATGTGGCATCTATGATCTATCTCTTACTGGTCCACCTTTGACTCTTATTGATGAGTCCTAATGATTACTTGCTAGACATGAACAGAATTACAGAGAGTCTGAGCCTGTTTGAATGACCGCCATTAGACCTCCTATGTAGGGGTCTATGATTTGGATAAGAGGTTGGTATTTATGTGGTGGAGAAATCACATCATGGAGGATTTTTCAGCACACTGAAGAGTTTTTTTTTTTAATATCGGTGCACATAGTGTGTGGTGTTTTGCACAACATGGTATTTTTATTGTTTATACACATACTGTATTTATGATTGTCGGATACATTTATTTATTGATTTGCATGTTTGCACATTTGTTATATTTGCACATTGCATGAATCGGTTTGGGTATTAAATATTTGTGAAGATTTGCACAACTATTCAGATAATGCAACATTATTTGGTGTTAATTTTACTCCACTAACCATTAGAAAATCAAATTAACTTTCTCAAAACTAAACTTTTTGAATTTTTCTGGTGTTTGGCCAGCTTTAGATGCACTTTTATACTCACCAAAGTAGTAGTTCCTTTGATTGCTATAAGATGTGTCATAGTGCAGCACTGTCACACCTGGGCGTACATTCTCACTGTCAACCAAATGGGTATATTTCACCAAATTGTCACTGCTTAATTTTCTTGAAGGTTGTTCATTTAAAGTGTTACTAAACCCACAACAGTAAAATCAGTCTGTGTATTCAGTAAAGCATGCTTGTTATACTCACTGTGGAACCTAAGGAGTTAATCCTCTGCAGTGTGTAAAAAGGCCATTTGATCCTGACTTCTCTGCTACTCCTCTTGTTCGAATGTCCACGGCTTATCTCCTTGTAAGACAGACTAACCGTAGCCATTCTGCACATGCTGTTTAGTATGTATTGCTAGAAAGTTTTTTTCTTGGGAGGGTGCATGTGATCAACACAGGGCCAATCATGGGTTTTGCATCCTCCTAGAGCAGAAAGAAAACTCCTCCTACAAACTTTAATAAGTGGTCTGCTGGACACTGATAGAAGTCAGAAGACTGCTCTATCTGCTGATGAGAAAAGGTATTTAGCAGTTTATATTTACTAGAATAATTGCACTTTCATTTTCTGTGTACTGTGGGAGACCAGATATAGTGAATACAAGGTCTTGGATTTAGTAACACTTTAAATGACAAACCTGACTTCTCTTTGAGCACCCCACTAACACTTAGTTAGGCATTGCTCTTATTTCTCTATGCCCATTTACAATTACAATTCAGGTAGAATCACTTGGCCATATGCTGCCCACCCTTCTGCAAATAACTATCAAAAAAAAAAAAATATATATATATATATATATATATATATACAGTGGGGATCGAAAGTTTGGGCACCCCAGCTAAAAATTTGTATTAATGTGCATAAAGAAGCTAAGGAAAGATGTAAAAATCTCCAAAAGGCATCAAATTACAGATTAGACATTCTTATATGTCAACAAAAGTTAGATTTTATTTCCATCATTTACACTTTCGAAATAACAGAAAACAAAAAAATGGCGTCTGCAAAAGTTTGGGCACCCTGCAGAATTTATAGCATGCACTGCCCCCTTTGCAAAGCTGAGACCTGCCAGTGTCATGGATTGTTCTCAATCATCATCTGGGAAGACCAGGTTATGTCAATATCAAAGGTTTTAAATGCCCAGACTCATCTGACCTTGCCCCAACAATCAGCACCATGGGTTCTTCTAAGCAATTGTCTAGAAAACTGAAACTGAAAATAGTTGACGCTCACAAAGCTGGAGAAGGCTATAAGAAGATAGCAAAGCGTTTTCAGATGTCAATATCCTCTGTTCGGAATGTAATTAAGAAATGGCAGTCATCAGGAACAGTGGAAGTTAAAGCAAGATCTGGAAGACCAAGAAAAATATCAGACAGAACAGCTCGCAGGATTGTGAGAAAAACAATTCAAAACCCACGTTTGACTGCACGATCCCTCCAGAAAGATCTGGCAGACACTGGAGTTGTGGTACACTATTCCACTATAAAGAGATACTTGTACAAATATGGTCTTCATGGAAGAGTCCTCAGAAGAAAACCTCTTCTACGTCCTCACCACAAAAATCATCTTTTGAACTTTGCAAATGAACATATAGACAAGCCTGATGCATTTTGGAAACAAGTTCTGTGGACCGATGAGGTTAAAATTGAACTTTTTGGCCGGAATGAGCAAAGGTACGTTTGGAGAAGAAGGGGCACAGAATTTAATGAAAAGAACCTCTGTCCAACTGTTAAGCATGGGGTTGGATCAATCATGCTTTGGGGTTGTGTTGCAGCCAGTGGCACAGGGAACATCTCACGAGTAGAAGGAAAAATGGATTCAATAAAATTTCAGCAAATTTTGGATGGTAACTTGATGCCATCTGTGAAAAAGCTGAAGTTAAAGAGAGGATGGCTTCTACAAATGGATAATGATCCTAAACACACCTCGAAATCCATGGGGGATTACATCAAGAGGCGTAAACTGAAAGTTTTGCCATGGCCTTCACAATCTCCTGACCTCAACATAATTGAAAATCTATGGATAGAGCTTAAAAGAGCAGTGGGTGACAGACAGCCCAGAAATCTCAAAGAAGTGGAAGACTTTTGTAAGGAAGAATGGGCAAAGATACCTCAAACAAGAATTGAAAGACTCTTGGCTGGCTACAAGAAGCTGTGATACTTGCCAAAGGGGGCAGTACAAGATATTAACTCTGCAGGGTGCCCAAACTTTTGCAGACGCCATTTTTTTGTTTTCTGTAATTTTGAAAGTGTAAATGATGGAAATAAAATCTAACTTTTGTTGACATATAATAAGAATGTCTAATCTGTAATTTGATGCCTTTTGGAGATTTTTTCCATCTTTCCTTGGCTTCTTTATGCACATTAATACAAATTTTTAGCTGGGGTGCCCAAACTTTCGATCCCCACTGTATATATATATAAAGACATGCATGCCCCAAAAGAAAGATAGAGGTGCTTCCACATGTAGGCAGTAAGTTAGGTATGCTAGTGTGAGCTCTTCCACTTCCCCCTCCCTTCCCCTCCTCCACCCTCCACCTCCTCCCCTTCCTCCTTACCTTCTTTGTCCCTCTACTCTTCCTCCCTTTTCACCTTTGTTGACTTCACCCAGCAGGGACACAATGGCAGCTGAAGGTATCCAGTGCATCCCCACACCAAATCACCAACTATACAAACAAATGGTAACCACCCCAAACTATAACTAGCATTTGCAGCAAGGAGCACATGGAAGGGCAAAGCACATCATAAACAAACTAAATTACCCAGTTCACTTACCTGCTAGCATGCAACAAAACCAAACTGACTCTGGTTAACAGTTCACATTAAAAACAAGGGGTTTAGTTGCACAAATTTGCAAATATATGTGTAATCCACAGTGACCATGTCAAGGGTCCCCAGTGTACCCGACACTTCAGTGTGCAACTGGAATCTGATTGGCTACCATGCACAGCTGCACCAAATTCTAAGTGCACCAGCTTTAGTAAATCACTCCTACTGTGTTGTTTAGTGCTATTACATTGCCTGCCTTTTTACACTGTGGTGGGGTGACTTGGGTTCCCTGCTGGTTCCATGATTTGGCTATTAAGTTAAATTTATCATTTGGTGTGGAATACATTTCTTTCCCATGGATACTGGTTTATTGGGAAGCAGGAGTGGGACTAATATTTGCTTGAAACCAACCCAACAGAAACCAATTACTGTTGTATGACAGGTTCTACCCACCACTTGCATTTTATTCGCTAGTAAGAAGTCTGCTTATGAGAGTACATAATTATAACTAGTCTTGACAGGTTATAAATCAGATTTTCTGAAATGTTGGAAAAAGTCCATACAGTAAAGTTTGTCATGAGGCTATTAAAAGATGAAATGGGACATGTGACATGATTGAGAGTGCATGTGTTAATTAGAAGATCAAAGCCAAAAAAAGATTCCTTCAGTTACAGAACTTCACTTGCAAAATAATAAAGACAGGCAGCCCGTATATTGTTATATTTTTCTTTCAACCAGTGGGTTGAATGGAAAAAAAATGATCCGAATCCCCCATCCACACATTGGAGGTAGATGGAGGGAATCACTCCTGTTGTGTTATTGTATTCTGCCACTGGGGAGCATTCCCTGCTATCAGGATACAATGATTAGTGTTGCCAACCATAGCCAGCAGCACTGATCGATTGGGAAAAACCCAACAGAAACAAAATTAAACAAAAACAGAAAGTTTTAACCCATGCCAAGCATTTTCCTAAACAAACACATTCAATGAAAGATTTATGGTTCTGGTTATTTCAAAAGTGTTCAAATGATGACTGAAATACTTCTTTAAAAAGAAGGGAAGTGTAGAAATTCAAATGATTCACCCTGCATATTGAGGGTTAAGCAGAGATTAAGTCCCAGGCATAATTTTAAAATAGGATGGCAACAGTGACTGTTTTTCCCACTGACATTTTAAAAAGTCACCCAGACTCAGTGGCCCTCACAGCAGCTTCTGATACTAGAACTATTGGCTGTTAGTAACAGCCAGAGTCCAGCGCCAAGTCCAGGAGCTAAAGCAATCAGCTTTTGAGCTTCCAGTCCTTCTACAGATCACTCCATAGTAAAGTGCTATTGACGAGGACGTATACACAATGCTTTCACATTTTCCTTACATTGAGAGTGTAGTAATATCAAAAGTAATGCCAGGGCATTTCCTGTCAGCACAGAGCTTCAGGAAGAACTATTGAAGCTCTGTTCTCTCCCTGTAGCAATAGATCGCTGCAATAGTGATCTGTTGCTGAATGACTGCAGACAGAAATAGATCATTATTAGAAGTGATCTGTTGCTGCACATTCACTTCACATAGATAAAAAAAAATGCTCCCAGTCTGAACCCAGGAAGTTAACCTGCATTGCTAGGCCAATGGGTTGTGGTTGGGAGATTTTTCTCTGCAGATGCACTTATACAAAAGGGTGGAGATCCTTCTGACATCATTGACCTACTATGACCACAATCACATATTAGATCAATGATATTGACCTAATACAGCCATATCTGATGTTCAACACATTTTGGGTATGGTGGCTGCCCATTGTTTTCAATAGGATACCTTAACGCAACACGCATTAACATGCAATATAACACACAAACTGTGGTTTTAGAAAAGAAAAACTCTGGGATTTTCAAGTGCATTAAGCATACAGGGTTAATTTCAGTCTCCAGCAGAAGAATGAATGGCAATAAATCTTCATCTAATAAGACAGCTATGCAAATACTCCTTACTGCTCAGAGGTGGATATGTGACTAACTATGAGGTCTGATTTCAGCCTCCTTATGCTGCAAAGTGCACAGTTATTTTTTCTAAAAGTGAACAATCCCCCTGCGCTCCACAGATACAAAGAAATAATACTGGTGCCAGCTGCTACCACCTATTCCCTATACCACAGAAAAATATCATAAAAAATCAAAATGGTGAAGCGCTATGCTTGAGGATGATTATAAACAGACAATACGATAATAAGTGCAATAAAAATTAAATATCAAAAAATGAAATATTGCTGATAAACCCACACTATAGATAATGTGCAAAAACTGCTGTTCCCAATTCCATAAATGACATACCACTCACTGAACTGACCAGATTAAGGTCCCCATACCTCAGAACAGATCAGATATAAATAGAAAATAAGTCATATAAATATATAATATATTAAAAAATGAAATAAATTGTGATATATAAAAGTGCAATATAGGCAAGTGCAATATAAAATAAATAAATAAATAATACAGAAGTATTAAATATGATATTACAGTGATAAATAGTTGATAAATCCACACTTGTGATAATGTGCAAACACTTAATCAAATATATATCTGATATGCCAGACCAACATATAAAATAAACCAGTGATGTGTCACAAAAACTAATATTATACAAAACAAAGTGACAAGTGCTCAAGATATAACCTAAATATATTCACAGATATGCAGTCCACAGTAAAGTGCAAACCAATGTGTGCAAACAATATTGTTGTACAAAATAGCAAATAAAGTGCTTCACTTCTCCAATCCAAGCATGATATGTGCTCTGGTGACACTCTAGTATATCTATCCTTAAGTGGCTAGAGTGCCTCCTCACCTCCTTAACTCGACCCCTAGGGGCCACAGCTCATTTGATTATCAGATGTTCCACAGCATGAGGGATCTTAAACACCTGGCTCCACTGGCTCCACTCAAATTCTACTGACAGAACAGGTTCTCCTCTTTAGATATGGTCAGCGTGGGAGAACTCAGACATATTTGATGAATACCAGGGCTATAGAGGGATAGACGAAGGAGGAAACCTCCATAGTGTAATGCTGTTTATTAAATACCATAACAAATGCCAAAATTCAACACTCACATTTGTACAGGTACAGACCAGCGGTTTCCCATGTGCTAAGGGTGTACTGTGGGACACTGAGTGTATAAAGATGGCGTGAACCGGAAGTCCGTCAACCGGAAATACGTCACCGCGCTCTAGGCATTACTCCACGATAATCACGTGGCTTCAGGAAGCCACGTGATTATTTTTCTAAAAGCTTCCCTATTGGAGATCCTTCCTATCCCAGGTAAGATAGTGGACTGCTGGTCCTATTGTTATGCCTGGGCTGGGAAAAACTTAATTGCCTTACAGACTGGATGTTCTGTGTAGAGTATTCATCCTGGAAAAGGGTATAGTTTGAAATAAATTTAGAAACAAGAAAGGTTAGCAGGGAGAGTAAACACTTTAATGGGGCCTAAAACACGTATTTTTAACCATATGCATGAGAAGATGGTTAATACTGCCTTGAAGTGTTACTAAACCCACAACAGAAAAATCAGCCTGTATTTGCAGTTAAGCATGCTTGTTATACTCACTGTGGAACTTAAGGAGTTAATCATCTGCACTGTGTAAAGAGGATGTTTGATCCTGTCTTCTCTGATCCTCCCCTTATTCCACATTCCCCATTTCTTCTTCTGATAGAACACGGGCTTACAGACACTCTGCACATGCTCAGTTTGGTGTGTACAACTAGAGAGTTTTTTCTTTTTCTAGGGAGGGTGCATGTGATCAGCACAGGGTCAATCATCACTGTCCAAACAGAGAGTCAGGGGTTATGCAATCTCATAGAGAAGTGAGAGGAGAATGAAAACTCCTCCTACAAGCTTTAACCTGTCCTCAGCTGAACACTTATAGAAGTCACAAGACTGCTCTAACTGCTGATCAGAAACAGTATTTAGGGAAATATGGTGCTGGTAGGATGCTAGGAGCAGGAGCTCCCGATGCCTGTTTGTAAATATAGATAGAGACTCCTGAACAGCCCCCCTCTTACCTGTCTCCTGATCATGCCTCTTGTGTGGTGCGGGCAGACCAAGTAAGGGAGACTGTCTCCCCTGGTCCCAGTGGATGCTGGGAGTGCCCACGTGAAGGCAGGAGAGCACCCTGGGAGCCACTGTACGCTGGAGGGGAAGTTGACATGGGACTCTGGAGAGGATCGGATATTTTGGGCACCCCTGCGATGTCGGTGGAGTGCTCTGGGTGCTGCAGCTGAGCTACAGAAGAGGGAGAGAAGCAGGGTATAGGACACCCGCAGGGGGAGGAACAAAAACTCCCCAATCTAGTATAATAAGGAAATATATGCCCCCACAGGAGAAAATTACAGAGGGTTATACCCATGAGAGACAATATGGAGCAATAGGGAGGCATGAGCTGGGAAATAACAGCGGAGACCAAGCCAGACTGTCAATAGCAGTATCACATTTGAACCAGATTAAAGAATCAATTAACATCGAAAGTGAAATAGACTTCAGAGACGTAGGAGAACAAAGATGAAGTTTGCAAATACCCATGAAAATGGAAATTGCAGAGATGTTTGCGAAACTAGAGCATTCCATAAAGAATGAAATGGCCGAATTACATAATGATCTGGGACAAGTGCTATCTCGATTAGAAGATACGGAGGAAAAATTAGAGAAACATATGCAAGTAACCATTTAGCTAAAAGAGCAGGTGGAGAATATGCGCAGGGAGCAAAAGAAGTTAGCATACAGATTAGAAGACCAAGATAACAGAGATAGAAGAAACAACTTGAGGATTAGTGGCCTGCCAGAAGTAACGTCAGGAGAAGATTTATGGGATGAAATGAGAAAAACATTTATTCCGATGATAGGTAGGCCAATGTCAGAACAACTGAAAATAGATAATAGATAGAGTGTACAGGATTAAGCAACCTGGGGGAGTGGCCCCAGATATTCCTAGAGATGTAATTGTGCAATTTCATCGTTATGAATAGCATCAGAGACTCTGGCTAGAAGGAGAGCTTTGAAACCATTATTGGAGTTGATGCGCAGGGGGAATGTTCGATATAGTTGGGACTTTCCAGCATGCCTGATTGGGTGGAAAGATGGACAATCGGCGAGATTGAGGTTCCCAGAAGATCTAAAGTCCCTTTTGTGAAAGACTAGACTTACAGGTAATAGATATTCCAGGATGGTCTGAAGGGACCAAAGAGAGTGTAGAATTAGGAATACATATGTGGCAATTGTTTTTTTTTTTTTTAGAAATAGCTGATGATATACAAGGTATAAAGGTAGACACAATAAGGGGGTATGGTGGAGGAAAAAAAAATTAAAATAAGGGCATCGGAAGGCTCAATATGACATTTGTCATTTTAAAGTTCGGAGATAGTGGTCCAGATAGGTGTATGTGATCTGATCTGAAGAGGAATCAATGATGGGAAATAGCCACAACTGATTTCAGGTCTAGATTATGGGCCAATGGGTATTATGAGGGGGGAGGGGAGATAGGTGGAGGCAGAGTGAGGGGAGGTAAAGGACACCCTGAGGAAATTTGCGCCCTGTTCCAAAAAGGTATATATCCATACCCCTTTGAGTTGTTATATAGCTGGAGAATAGAGGAAGTAGTAGGAATGAATGTGTGTAATTTTATGACATATAATGTGAAAGAATTGAAAGGAACACTTCGACTAAAAAGGAATAAGATCCTTAGGGAAATTCATCAACATTCTATTGATGTGTTTTTACAGGAGACACATTTATCCCACGACACTAATGTAAAGTTATACTCCAACTGTTATCCAACTTGGTTTTTTGCGGACTCACCAATCAAATGTGCAAAAGGAGTGGCAAGTGGGTAAGCAAAAAATGTTAGCTTTGCTATGGTAGATAGATTGGTAGACTCAGATGTTCATGTTTTGTTTTTGAGAGGGAAATTACAGGGAATAGAATGTACATTAGTGAATATCTACTCCCCTAATATGAACCCAATGGTATATCTGGAGGGTTTATTAAGAAAACATATTGATTTTAAGAAGGGTCAGCTGATTGTTGCAGGAGATTTTAATTTCTGCATGGATCTGTGGATAGACACATCATCACGGGCACAGAGGGATGGAGGTAGCAGTCTAAAGTTGGTTAAAAAAATGTTTTATAAGTGTCAATTGCTGGACACATGGAGAATTAAACATCCAAGAGACAGAGATTATACCTTCTTTCTAGCACACGAGATGCACTCAAGGTTGGATTATATCAGGATAGAACACAGACTCTTGGGGGTTTATTTACTAAAGCTGGAGAGTGCAAAATCAGACTCACTTCTGCATAGAAACCAATCAGCTTCCAGGTTTCATTGCCAAAGCTTCATTGAACAAGCTGAGGTTAGAAGCTGATTGGTTTCTATGCAGAAGGGAGTCTGATTTTGGACTCTCCAGCTTTAGTAAATAAACCCCTTGGAGTCTTTGATAAAGTCCAATATTGAAGTAATGTCATTATCAGACCATGCACCTGTCACAATGAGATTAAGGTGGGGAAGGGAAAGGAATAGAAGTAACATGTGGAAACTAAATGAGACGCTTATACAGGAATTGGAGACAGAGATAGGATTAAAGAAAGAGATAGAGCAATATTTTATACTCAATGAGACTGAGGAGGTGTAAGGGAATTCCTGTACGGCTACTGGGCATAGAAATGCGCATGCGTGCAACATTGTGCACAGAAATGAGCAAGGGCACATTGCTAATTAAAATTAGCATAGGCTCGCGCATGTGTGCAAGAATGCGTGAGCACACAGGTGCACGCACGTGGGAGCGTGCCCACAGTTTCTGGTGCCAGACGGACTATTTAAAGGAGGTTCTTACTCTGTCAGTACTGACTGGTCTTCAGCTAATTCCCTGTGTCCTGCTCTATCCTGTGTTTATCCATTACTGACCTGGCTTGCCATTGACCTGCTCTTGGATTCTGTTTATACTTCTGCTCATCAGTTTCTGATCCTGGCTTCCTCCTAACCCTTCCTTACTCCAAAGGCCTGACAGGACGAATGGCCTATCCACAGGGGGCTGAAAGCCTGAAAGCATGTCATCTGAGCTGACCTGTCATGGTGTGTCAACAGGCAGACAAACATGTGCCCTAGGCGATGACAGCACACCTGGAGGGGGAGTGCGAGGGGCCTTATTGGGGTTGATCCTCGGATCTCAGAGAGGGGGCTGTGGCCCTCAGCCCCAATCCCCTCCCATTTCCACTCAGGTCCCGAAGCTGCTGGCAATGTCTATGATAGATGGTGTCTGGATTCTGGGAAACCCGGAGAGAGCTCACCATGTGGTTCAGGAGGTGGGCGGCAGAATGCATGCCCCCCTCCTGCCTTCCTCCAACCTGATCTCCCAGGAGGTGCAGGCTGAATGGGCCAAAGAGACAGAGGGAATGGCGCAGTCCTGAATCCAGGGGTCAGCTAGAGTCTGGGCATCCCCGGTAGTCTCAGTCCTCAAACAGGATCAGATGACCTGGCTTTTTAAGGACCTTGGAAAACTGAGCGCCAGCCCTGTGGTTGTGGCCTACCCCATACCCAGGAGCCATGAGGTAATGGAGCTTCCGGAAGGGGACCGCGGTCTAACCATCATGGACCTGAGCAGAGGGTATGGGCCACCATCTTCAACCCAGGCGGTTCGGTATGAGTCAGCCTTCACTACCCCATGTGGCTTGCCTGAATTTATGGGAAAGCTAGTTGGGGTTGAGAACGCACCAACCACCTCCCCAGGGGTCAGGAATGACCTGCAATACGGAATGGAACTGGGTGCAGTTGCCCGCTTTAGGGGCCTTGCGGTATTCGACCCTGTCTGGGAAGAGCAACTTGGGCCCCTGTCATGAGTAAGGAACCAACCACCCGTGCCTAGTCTGACAGTCGAGAATGGTAACTGTCAGAGGGGCAGGTCAGGGGTTCAGTTTTGGAAACCACCAGTAGGAAGAGACCCCCAGAGGTCTGGGCATGGGGAGACTGAAGCAGTGGTGGCCTGGTCTGCCCCCCAGGCCAAACATCAGGTTACATCAGTCGTGGGTGCAGCTGGCTACGGTGGAAAAAACATTATTTTAAGAGAAGCATTGAAGAGTAGAGAAGCAGAAAAGAGACCTGGACCATAAGGTTACACATTGAGATATTATATGAAATTTAAAGAACAACTTGTGCCTAAAATGTGCTTGTACATGAATGGACTAGGAGATGGGATGGAAATGAGGGAAGAGTCACTGCAGGCATACATTACAATTATACCGAAAGAGGGGAAAGATCTATCCCAATGCCCCAGTTATACTGTAGACCTATACCACTACTAAATATAGACACAAAATTATATGCAAAGGTTTTAGCAAACAGGATGAAGGAGTTGATGTCGGATTAAATACATATAGACCAGGTGGGATTTGTACCAGGAAGGAAGGGAAGAGATAATGGATTGAGATCTCTGCTTCTTTTGCAAAAGAGTAAGAGAGAGACTGGTTCAGCGTTGGTTTTGTCGATTTATGCTGAAAAAGCTTTCGATAGGAGGGATTGGGGAATTATGATTTACACATTGGAGGTATTAGGTATTGTACCCAGGATGGTACAATGGATAAAAATCTAATAGTTTTCCATCAGCAGTGGTGAAGGTCAATGGTTCATTGTCGCAATTTTTTCAAAATGTACAATGGAACAAGGCAAGGATGTCTAATCTATCCTTTGCTTTTTGTTATATCTTAAGAACCGGTATTAGCGACTGTTCGAAAGAGTATAGATGTAAAGGGAATTTTGATACGAGATGAACATAAAGTTGAAAAATTAACCCTTAAAAATCAGAGATATTAAATATTACAGTTCCGAAGACAGAGAAACAGACTTTACAGAAAGATTTTCCCTTTGTATGGCCTTTTTTGCATAGCGCCTAGTGGAGAAGCCACCTAATTGTAAGGGTCTATGGCAGTGGTTCTTAACCTGGGTTCGATCGAACCCCAGGGGTTCGGTGAGTCAGTCTCGGGGGTTCGGCGGAGGTGACCCACACCCGACTCATATGATTTGTGATGACATGCCCAGTGGTCGGCAAGCCGCGGCTCTTGTGTGCCGGGCGCCCGCTCCCCTCCCTCCTCTCGGGCGGCAGGGACTCAAATGCAATGATTGGCCAGTCTCGCTGCCACTCACATCCTGATAGCCAGTGATTGGATGTCAGGATGTGTGTAGGCGGGGCAGCGTGACGAACGTGAGAGGAGCTAGGCTCCTCTCACAGTCCGCCCTGAAGACCGGAACGGCGCGGGAATACAGCGAGAGGAACGCGCGGAGCAAAGGTAAGTGAATTGACACAGGGGGGACTTGGGGACTTAATATGGGGGATGAATTAATATGGGGAATGAATTACTATAGGGGGGATGAATTACTATATGGGGGATGAATTATTATATGGGGGATGAATTACTATATGGGGGATGTATTACTATATGGGGGATGTATTACTATATGGGGGATGAATTACTATATGGGGGATGAATTGTTATATGGGGGATGAATTACTGTATGGGGGATGTATTACTATATGGGGGATGAATTACTATATGGGGGATGTATTACTATGGGGGATGAATTACTATATGGGGGATGAATTACTATGGGGGATGAATTACTATATGGGGGAGGAATTACTATATGGGGAAGGAATTACTATAGGGGGGATGAATTACTATATGGGGGATGAATTACTATATGGGGGGATGAATTACTATGGGGGATGAATTACTATATAGGGGATGAATTACTATGAGGGATGAATTACTATGGGGGATGAATGACTATATGAGGGATGAATTACTATATGGGGGATGAATTACTATGGGGGATGAATTACTATATGGGGGATGAATTACTATATGGGGGATGAATTACTATGGGGGATGAATTTTCATACCGTTTGTTACAACATATCTTTGCGAGCAATCCTTTTCGAGGATGCTGGACATAAAGACGAAGAAAAGGAACAGACTTTGTTGCGAAAATGACATGAGAGTGGCACTTGCCAAGGTAATGCCGCGCATTTCTGAACTGGCCTCTGAAAGACAACAGCAGAAGTCACACTGATTTGCGGTAAATATTCATTATTTTGTTTTTGTGTGAAAATCATGTTTTAATGGTTTTGTTCTTTGTTCTTAATGGTTTTGTTCATTTTGTGCACCTATGTATAAATATATACCTATGTTTTGAATTTTAAAAATCATATTTTATTTTTCCAATTAAGAAGGGTTCGGTGAATGCGCATATGAAACTGGTGGGGTTCAGTACCTCCAAAAAGGTTAAGAACCACTGGTCTATGGAGAAAAGGTGTGCATATGCATTCCCATCACCTCCGCCAGCACTATGGCTCATCCCATGCTCCCCAGCACTGCCATTGATCTCATCCTTCCCCCCCAGCACTGCCATTGATCCCACCCTTCTCCCCGAGCACTGCCACTGATCCCGCCCTCCCCCCACCACTTCCTCTCATCCCACCCTTCCCCCCAGCACTGCCATTGATCCCACCCTTCCCCCACCACTGCCTTTCATCCCACCCTTCCCCCCCAGAACGGCTACTCATCCCCCCTCCCCCCAACACTGCCATTGAATCCCACCCTTTCCCCCAGCACTGCCTCTAATCCCATCCTTCCCACCAGAACTGCCACTCATTCCCCCTCCCCCCAGCACTGCCACTCATCCCATCCCCCCAGCACTGCTACTCATCCCACCCCCCAGCTTTGCCACTCATCCCACCCCCCCAGCACTACCTCTCATCCCACCCTTCCTCCCCAGCATTGCCACTCATCCCCCTCTCCCCCCAGCACTGCCACTCATTCCACCCTTTGCCTCAGCACTGCCACTCATTCCACCCTTCGCCTCAGCACTGCAACTCATCCATCCCTCCGCCCCAGCACTGCCACTCATCCTACCCCCCGCCAGCACTGCCACTCATCCCATTCCCCCTACAAGTGCTGCCACTGATGCCACCCTCTCCCACAGCACTACCACTCATCCCACCCTCCCCACAGCACTACCACTCATCCCACCCCACCCCCCAGCACTGCCACTCATCCTATTCCTCCCTACCAGCACTGCCACTGATCCCACCCTCCCACCAGGACTGCCACTCATCCCATCCCCCACCAGCACGGCCACTGATCCCAGCCTCTCCCCCAGCTTTACCACTCATATGCATTGCCACTCATCCCACCCTCCCCGCAGCACTATGACTCAATGCACTGCCACTCATCCAACACTCCCTGGCAGCACTGCCACTCATCCCACCCTTCCATTACTGCCACTCATCCCATTCCTCCCCACTGGCACTGCCACTGATCCCAGCCTCCCCAAAGCCCTGCCACTCATCCCACCCTCCCCTGGCACTGCCACTCATCCCACCCTACCCCCCAGCACTGCTACTCATCCAACCTTCCCTCCAGTACAGCCACTCATCCTATCCCCCCAGCACTGTCACTGATCCCATTCCCCCAGCACTGTCATTCACTACATCCCCTCTCAGCACTGCCACCCATTCTATCCCCCCTCCAGCATTGCCACTGATCCCCCCCCAGCACTGCCACTCATTCCATCCCCCCACCAGCACTGCCACTCATTCCATCCCCCCACCAGCACTAACACTCATTCCATCCCCTGACCAGCACTGCCACCCATTCCATCCCCCCAAGCACTGTCACTTATTCCACCTCCCCCCAGCACTGCCACTAATCACATCCCCCCCAGCCTCAGCAAACAATAGGTGAGAGGTAGTGATGTGCAGTAACCTCTAGCAACTAGTCAGTGAGCAGTATTATTGTGCAGTAACCTCTAGCAATCAGTGAGTGGTGACTGCAATCAATCAGTAACTGAAGCAGGCTAAATATAACTAAAATACACTGAGAAACAAGCATTTTGTTTAAAAAAAAAAAAAAAAAAAAAGAGTTGCTCAGTCTAAAATGCCTAGGTCTGTTTTTTTTTGTTCGATTCTGAGCCTGTTACAGCTCAGTCCTAACCTATGCCGATTCAATATTTATGTCCCACTAATGTTTAGCTACAGTATATCTCTGGATATTAAAATAGAGAGTGAGAGAAAGGTCTTAAATTTCTTGTGACATTTTACGTACAAAACTTCATTTTAGAACTATACCTCATACAAAAAGGTCTCTTAGCAACACTAAAATTACAAAACAAAATTGAAGTAAAGGACCTTTTATATGTTGCCAGCTGTGGTTATTGTCCATGGTACCATATATGCACTTTACCGTGGTATTACATCCATTGTGCAACTATATGTATACAGAGCACTCCAACAGAGAGTGAGGCAGTGAAGCTGCCCTAAATGTTATGATACTAAAAAAATTAAGATTTTATTCTAACTACATTTATATTGTGCGTTACAATTGTTTGGCTAGGTTACAGATCACAGAGACTCTCTGTACATTCGATATCTATTTACAGTAATTTAACAGAATGAAAAATACAATGCTACTAGAAAAAAATGAACATTCATTTGATTGAATATATACAGTATATATATATTTATATACACATATACACACACACCATATTGCCAATACACACTATATAGCCAAAAGTATTAGGACTAATAACAAACTTATACAAAAGTGTATATCATCATCCAAAAAACATTAGTGTTTTAAATAAATAATTATAGTGTCCAAACATAAATTAGTGTCCAAAAAATATATACTGTATATATCTTCAGTGACTTGAACCAATTGTGAAAAATCCACCACCAAAGGAGATTAAATGAACTCACCAGAGCTAATGGCTGGTCAGATTATAAACCAGCAACAGTGCTTGTGCTCTGGGAGCAATGAACCCGATGTCCAAATAGATATGGTGATGTTTCAGATACTTCCAAATAATAATAATCACAGACAAACAACTTTGCAGCCCAAGCTCTTATGATGAACTTCTCCACTCTTTCATCATAAGAGCTTGGGCTGCAAAGTTGTTTGTCTGTGAGTATTATTATCTGGAAGTATCTGAAACATCACCATATCTATTTGGACATCGGGTTCATTGCTCCCAGAGCACAAGCACTGTTGCTGGTTTATAATCTGACCAGCCATTAGCTCTGGTGAGTTCATTTAATCTCCTTTGGTGGGGGATTTTTCACAATTGGGTCAAGTCACTGAAGATATATATATATTTTTTGGACACTAATTTATGTTTGGACACTATAATTATTTATTTAAAACACTAATGTTTTTTGGATGATGATATACACTTTTGTATAAGTTTGTTATTAGTGCATACCTTTTAATTAGGATTATTGTTGCCAAAATTTATTTTGGGTGGGATATGCTGCTGACTTTTTGGTGTTTTTTGTAAGTGGCGCTTTTTTCTTTTTTAATTTGGTAAAAGTATTAGGACGCCTGCCTTTACACACACATGAACTTTAATGGCATCCCAATCTTTCTTCGTAGGATTCAATATTGAGTTGGCCCACCCTTTGCAGCTATAACAGCTTTGACTCTTCTGGGAAGGCTGTCCACAAGGTTTAGTACTGTGTCTATGGGAATGTTTGACCATTCTTCCAGAAGCGCATTTGTAAGGTCAGGCAATGGTGTTGGACATGAAGGTCTGGCTCACAATCTCTGCTCTAATTCATCCCAAAGGTGTTCTATCAGGCTGAGGTCAGGACTCTGTGCAGGCCAATCAAGTTCCTCCACCCTAAACTCACTCATCCATGTCTTTATGGACCTTGCTTTGTGCACTGGTTCGCAATCATGTTGGAACAGGAAGGGGCCATCCCCAAACTGTTCCCACAAAGTTGAGAGCATGAAATTGTCCAAAATTTCTTGGTATGCTGACGCCTTAGGAGTTCCTTTCACTGCAACTAAGGGGCCAAGCCCAACCCCTGAGAAACAACCCCACACCATAACCCCCCCTCCACCAAACTTTACACTTGGCACAATACAGTCAGGCAAGCACTGTTCTCCTGGCAACCGCCAAACCCAGACACATCCATCAGATTGCCAGACAGAGAAGTGTGATTTGTCACCCAAGAGAACTTGTCTCCACTGCTCTAGAGTCCAGTGGCGGTATGCTTTACACCACTGCATCTGACACTTTGCACTTGGTGATGTAAGGCTTGGATGCAGCTGCTCGGCCATGAAAACCCATTCCATGAAGCTCTCTACACACTGTTGTTCTAATCTGAAGGCCACATGAAGTTTAGAGGTCTTTAGCTATTGACTTTGAAGACTGCTGGTGACTTCTACACATTGTGCACTTCAGCATGCGCTGACCCCACTTTGTCATTTTATGTGGCCTACCACTTCATGGCAGAGTTGCTGTTGTTCCCAGTTGCTTCCATTTTGTTATAAAACCACTAACAGTTGACCATGGAATATTTAGTAGCAAGGACATTTCACGGATGGACTTATTGCACAGATGGCAACCTATCACAGTACCACGCTTGAATTCACTGAGCTCCTGAGAGCATCCCATTCTTTCATAAATGTTTTCAGAAGCAGTCTGCATGCCTAGGTGCTTGATGTTATACAGCTGTGGGCCATGGAAGTGAATAGAACATCTGAATCCAATGATCTGGATGGGTGTCTCAATAATTTTGGCAATATAGAGTCATGTAACTTTATTTTTTACATTGCTATTTTTAAATTGTTGCTTTATATATTTGTTTTACTATTTACCATATATGACCATATATGTAATCTTTCTTTTAAAAGAAAAAGAAAAAATAAACTTAGCATTTATGCTGTTACTGCTGTTTCACATCCAAAAATTTTGAAGAAATACAATATTTTTTACTTTCAGCTATACAAAATATATAGTAAACTCAAAGTTAGCTATAAATTTAGGCCAAAATGTATCCTGCTACATGTTTTTGGTAAAAAAAATCCCAATAAGTGTATATTGATTGCTTTGTGTGAAAGTTATAGCGTCTACAAACTATGGTATAGATACTGCAATTTATGCCATTTTTTTGCTATACAGCACTGTGCTAGTTTAACAGACAATTGCGCGGTCATGCAATACGGTACATAAATGAAATTTATGTCCTTTTTTCACACAAATAGAGCTTTCTTTCGGTGGTATTTGATCACCTGTGCGTTTTTTATTTTTTGCGCTATAAAAAAAAAATGCTGACAATTGAGGAAAAAAAAAACAATATTTTGGACTTTTTGCTATAAAACATGTCCAGTAAAAAAAATTGTAAAATCAAATTTCGTCATAAATTTCGGCCAAAATGTATTCTGTGACATGTCTTTGCTAAAAAAAACCCCAATACGTGTAAATTAATTGGTTTTCGTGAAAGTTATAGCGTTTGCAAATGGCTGGAAAGATACTCGGATTTTGAATTTTTTTTTATACTAATAATGGCGGCGATCAGCGACTTATGGCGGCAATCAGCGACTTATGGCAGGACTGCGGCGGACATTCTGACACTGGGGGGGAACTGACTTGGGGTCACTGACATCCCCAGTGACACCAATACAGTGATCAGTGCAAAAACAAAAACACTGACACTGTACTAATGGCACTGGGGAGGAAGGGGTTAACTTTTTTATTCAGTGAAAGGGTTAACTGTGTGAGGGGAGTGTTTTACTAGGGGGTGGGGGTGTGTACTGCACGGGAACACGCTGATCGGGAGAGATAAACTCTTCTCTCCTGATCAGCGTGTCAGGAGCTGTCAGGGAACTGACAGAAAGCAGAGCTACTGCAGCCCTGCTCTCTGTCAGTGATTGCCGCTAATCAGCGGGACACGGCCGGTAATGACCGTCCGTGACCCGGTGACTGACACCCGCGGCCGGGATCGGCGGTGCAGGTAGGGCGGCGGTGTGCCTCGCGCGCGCCCCCTACCTGTTTTGCAAACGCATATTTTAAAACATGCTTTTGCCCAGCCGTGCCGCCCTGCCACCGTATTTATACAATGGCTGGGCGGCAAGTGGTTAAGGGGCACTGCTAGGGTGGTGCATATTGGGGTTCTTCCAATAAAATGGGTTAATTAATTAAGTGACACAACTACTCTTGCACTTCAGCGGTTGCACAAAGCAAAAATCTACAGCAAGCTACTTTGCCAAACACCAGACTGCAGGTGACCTTGTTTCCCAATTGAGCTCTCCTTCCTTTCTGTAATATGCACTGTCCGCCTGTCCTTTTCACAGTTGTGTCCTCTCTCCTTAAACTCCTTCATCCTCTTCTCCACCCCACAATCTGTATATTTCACTCTCATTTCTGTCCTCCCCTTATCACTGCATTCATCATCTCTTCCTAGTTCTAATCCCACATGCTAATAAAACCCCCAGGATGCTGAGGCATGTCCCCTCATATAAATCACACTTTCATATTACCCTCTCCCTTCTGCTTCTCTTAACCTCTGGAGACATATCCCCAAACCCTGGGCCTCCTTTAACTATAATCAACACACCCATCACCCTGTGTACCCTCTGGCAGCAGTCACAATCCACACAATTTAGATTTCATTCCTCTTCTTCCCAAAACCAGCCTTCTTTTCTCTTGTGCCCTCTGGAATGCCTGCTCTGTCTGCAATAAACTCAACCTCTGTTCATGACCTCTTTGTCACTAAGTCCTTTAATCTATTTGTTGTCAACAAACCCTGCTTCTCCTAATTCCTTTTCCCATGGTGGCCTACTCTGGACCCTCCTCCAGACCCGGTAGTTGCATAGGAGATGGTGTGGGAATCCTCCTATGCTCCGTGGGTCACCTTTGAGGTTCTTCACTCTCCTCCCTGTCTGTCCTTCTCATTGTTTGAAGCTCACTATATACCCCCTGTACCAATATCAATTTTCCTTCATGATGTCTCTTCCTGGTTACCCTACTTTCTCTCTTCTGAAATTCCCACAATCATTTTTAGAGACTTCAACATCCCTATTAATTGACCTCAGGAAGATGTACTCCCCTTCCTGACCTGGCCATTTTTTTGCAATACGCACTGCAATATTTTAACTGACAATTGCGCAGCCATGCAGTGCTGTACATAAATTACATTTATGTAATTTTTTTCTCACAAATAAAGCTTTATTTTGTGGTATTTTATAACCTCTGCATTTTTTACTTTTAGTATTATAAACAAAAAAAATACTGCCAATATTGAAAAAAACATTTTTTTTTTATTTTCTGCTACAAAACATATCCTCCACCACCTCCACCCACTCACACTGCCCAGGAGATCACCAATCACTTCAAAAATAAGATTGATACAATTTGTGATAAAATCTCTACTCTACAGATATCCCCCTCCCCCTGTTAACACCCCATGTCCACAGGTACACAAAACACTTTCCTTATTTAACCCTGCTGCTATAGACAAGGTTGCTAAACATTTTTATAACACCTATCTAATAACCTGTCCTCTGGACCCTATTCCCTCTCAAATACTGCGGTCACCCTCTATCCTACATCTCTAACTCATATTTTCAATCTCTCTCTTTCTTCCAGCATCTTCCCCAACTCTCTAAAACATACGATAGTCACTCGCATATTTAAAAAACCTTCCTTGGATTCCACCAGTCTTAACAACCTATGCCCCATCTCCTTGCTCCCCTTTTCCTCCAAACTCCTTAAATACCTGGTCTACAACCAACTGAGTGACGACCGCATAAAGAATAACCTTCTTGATCCCCTTCAGTCTGGAGTTCACCTTCGACACTTCATACAAATTGCTCTTCTAAAACTCACAAACGATTTACTAACAGCTAAAACCAATGGACACTATTCTGTACTCCAACTTATGGACCTTTCAGCAGCTTTTGATCAGTTTACCACCACCTCCTCAAACAAAACTTTACTTTTGTGATCTCTGTGACCATGATCTTCATTGTCTCTTATCCTACTTATCCCACCATAACTTCAGTATCTCTTACAATTCGATTTCCTCCTCTCCTATTCTCAATCTACACATCCTCCCTGGATAAACTGATAGCTTCCCATGGCTTTCAATATAATTTCTACGCTGACAACACCCAAATCTGTCTCTCTACCCCTCAGTTCAAAACATCAATCTCCTCACATCACTAACTTACATATCAGTCTGGATGTCACACCACTTTCTCAAACTCAATTTATCCAAAACTAAGCTCTTAATATTTCCTCCCCCATGTGCCCCTTCTCCTGACTTCTCTGTCAAGATCAGTTGCACAACCATCAACCCATCCCCGCATGCCAGGGTGGTAGGCACAATCCTGGACTGTGAACTCTCCTTTCAGGTCCACATCGAATCACTTTCAAAAGTTTACCTTTTTTAACATCTGCAACATCTCCAAAATACACCCCTTCCTAACTAACGACACCACAAAGCTCCTAATTCACTCCCAGGTTATCGTCTCGACTACTGCAACTCCCTCCCTATTGGCTTACCTTTACATAGTCTATCCCCCCTCCAGTCCATCATGAATGGTGCTGCCAGGCTCATCCACCTTACCAACCATTTAGTGTCTGCCACCACACTCTATCAATCCCTGCATTGGCTGCCAGTTACCTAACAAATTAAATTCAAAATACTAATAACAACTTACAAAGCCATTCACAGCTCGACCCCCAGCTACATCACTAACCTAGTCTCAAAATACCAATCAAATCACTTTCTTCATTCCTCTCAAGACCTCCTGCTCTCTGGATCCCTTGTCACTTCCTCACATGCTTGCCTTCAAGACTTCTCCCAAGCCTCTTCCATCCTAGATTATAAACTCCAAGGATTAGGGCCCTCCTATCCCTCTTGTATTGAACTGTATTGTTGCTGTACTGTCTCCCGCTGAGCAAACTGTTGGCGCTATATAAATCCTGTATAATAATAATAATCTTATGGAATTCACAACCCCAATCTGTCCGATTATCTCCTACTCTGTCTACTTTTAGGCAATCCCTGAAATCTTTTCTCTTCATAGAAGCCTATCCTGCGTGCACCAAACAACTGTAATTTTATTTTCTCCATCAGCTTATCCCTCACTGTTATTACCTTTTGTATCACCTGACCCTCCACTTTTAGATTGTAAGCTCTAATGAGCAGGGCCCTCTGATTCCTTCTGTATTGAATTGTACTGTAACTGTACTGTTTGCCCTTATGCTGTAAAGCACTGCACAAACTGTTGGTGGTATATAAATCAATAATAATAATAATAATAATTAAAAAAAACTTTTAATACATGACAAAGCTGTTGTCTTCAGGTGTCCCTATTAGGGAGATTCACTCTTTCTACAGTAATTATTCTGATTACAAATGTCACCAGGAATTTTGAGTTGCCACCAGAACAGAAATAGAGGGGATATCTTACAATAGGAACATTTACCATTGCAAATGTCCCAAATGGGGTTTTCCTCACATTGTAAATATATTATTTCACTTCCTGTTGAGTCTACAGGACTGAAGTGAAGGAAAATATTCCTAATGATCTCTCCATGTTCAGGAACTGCAGTTTTAACAGCTCTCTCCCTACCCTCACAGCTGCAGCCATTCCCTAACCTATCCCTATCTACATAATCAAAAGTTAAAAATGACACCATGGACTAGCATATAGCAGCTGCCCTATCACGTGGTAAAAATTCTTATAAACCACATGTGATGAAGCCGACTCACCTAAAAAAAAATACATCAAGTAAATGGTGCGATCCATGTAATTCAGCTAATCTGAAAACAACTAGGGCCAAAGAGGTTACAAGTGGGACCAGGTGACTTATTAAGAAAAAACAGGCTGTATTTCAATCCAAAAGATAAAAAAAACATAAAAGAGCAATAGATTACCTTCACACCATATAAAAAGTTAAAAAAGACAACGTTGTCTGGTCAAAACAGACGGGTGTACAGCCAGCACACCACACAATCACCATACTCATCTACACATTACGGAATAACCTAGTGGTAGTTAACAAGAGAGACTAAAGTCCATAAAGAATGAATAGGTACCACTATAGGGCAATGGATCTGTACTGTGAAAATGCAACCTCAGTTATCCAAAGGTATGAGCCATTAGTCCTAGATCCAGATGTGAACATGTACATAAGTTAAATAAAGGAACACAGACTATGTGTGTGAAAGTTCTTTTGCATAGTCCAGTCTGGTGGATATCAAAATAGCAGTAGAGCCATCACTGAGGTACAGCTGCCCTTCCCTGTGATGGTGAGCTCACCGTGGGAAAAGTTCAGGTGGCCAATATATATGGTAATAAGCATATCTTATACATCTAGGCTCACCCATCCCACTCCAGAGCATCCATAGCGGCCATCAATCCATCCAGGAGCGTCTTGTCTCCTCTACATGTTATGGCAGTAGCTAAAGTGTCTTGCCCTTAGAAGGGTCACAGGGAAGCATGCAGGTGTACAGCCCTCAGTGGCTGTAAAAGATGGAGGCTCCTGAGACCGTAGTGCACAGTATGCTGGCTGACACAGCTGTACCACCCAGGATACTGTGTTGTGAGATCTTCAGCACAAGGCACAAGGCCAAAGGAAATTATGTAAAAGATGAGCAATATGAGATACCTGGAACTTGGTCAATCCTTGATACAGCTCTACCTGGACTGACAACCTTGGGAGATAACCAATTTCAACACAAGTCTTGCTCCCAAGCTCCTGTGGTCCCCCTACCCTTAATAGACATCATTTGAGTTCTTTCTAAGCTACACCACCCTTCTACAGACTTCTCAACATTTCTGAATCATTTTCACCCAACACTACTCTGACCCAATGACACTAGAGAGCACTCTGTGTAAAGAAGCCCTCTCTTCTGACATTCTTATCCACCTCTTAGACATTTTCCAATCTCCCTGGGACATTCTTCTTTGGGAGCATTTTTTTTATGTGCCAACTCAGGAGATCCCTTTTGTAGTGACTTACAGTGGAAAAATACCACATGGACCTTTTGAATGAACAAAAGTGAAAGAAAATGAATAACGAAGAAAAGAAAACCACAACCAAATGTCACGATCACGGCGTCAGACCCCAGCCCTTCTCACCAAACTCGTGACCGAAGGACTAGCCGATCTAAAACTGCGATGTCACGTGCGTAACAATGCCACACCCAGCTGCACCCTGCACAACAATTTTCCAGCTAATTGGACCACAATCAATGTACCGGCAGCCTGAGCAATTGTTACTGGGTCAGGTTAGTTATGCAATTAACCCTTCACACTGCCACCACCTCCTTTTTGTACAGAAAAAGAGGAAACTCGGCGATATCAGTTATAACACTATAATGGTTGAGGTAATCGTCTGTATAACACGGTTATACAGAGGGTTAAACAAACACAGTAGCGTTGTCTTTAGAGGCAGGAATTTGTAAATTGCAATAAAGCGCTATAGAAACAGTTCAACACTTTCAGAAGGAAAGATTTATTACTAAAAGGTCAAACGGGTGCAATAAAAATATTTTCAGAAAACATGTGACTAAGATACAGTATATACATAAACATACAGAGACCAACAGCACAGCAAAGAGATATCAGAGAGAGGTGAAAGGGTTAAGGTACTTGCCAAAGTCCTGGGTTAGCAGATCCAAGTTTCAGAGCAAAAGGGCACGGGTCTTCCCAGGTGGTATTGATGTTAAAATGGGAGACGTCTTCAACTCTGCTCTCTTAGGCCTGACAGCCTATTTTGTAGTTCCCCAGCAGGGGGTGTCTCTGAAGTCAAGAAAAAACAAGAGATACCTGTGCTCAAATCCCAACAGCTAGTGCATGCATTTATCCATCAGGTGTTAAAGGGGTGTAACCACATATTAATACTAGAAATTCTGAAGGACCCTCTGCACACTGGTATATACCCTTTCAAGCAGACTATGCAATAAATAGGGATATTTAGTTCACACATATTGCAATACATGCTTAAACTGGCCAACTGGCCATAAAAACTGGACATATCGTCAGATTGGCCACGAGAAGGCGAACAGTTTGGTAGTTCACTCTCATTGTCTCGAATACATAGGAAAGCCGAAAAATAGATCTGGTGAACCGTTCAATGTATAGTTTCATAATTCATATCTAATCAATCCTCAGACGTGTCTGCATAATAATCTACCCGCGGGTGGAATGTCACTTGTGCAGATGGAAAGTTATGGGCCAAAATCTGAGTTACGGGAGATTTTGGCTCTAGTTGAGGTATCCGCCCATACCTACATGCCTAAACGGGGTATTGGTCCGTGACTTCAGAGAAATTCTGAAGGACCCTCTGCACACTGGTATATACCCTTTCAAGCAGACTATGCAATAAATAGGGATATTTAGTTCACACATATTGCAATACATGCTTAAGCTGGCCAACTGCGTCAAAGTAATCCCTCTATGGCCTCTGCTTTGCCTAAACAAATGCTACTGTGGATACAGTGCTAGCATAGGGGAAAAGACACAATGGGGAGAGCTACAAGGTTCAGCTCTGGCTACTGACCCAACAATACAACAAACAAGAGATACCTGTGCTCAAATACCAAACAGCTTTTGCATGCATTTATCCATCAGGTGCTAAAGGAGTGTAACCACATATTAACACTAGAAATTCTGAAGGACCCTCTGCATACTGGTATATACCCTTTCAAGAAGACTATGCAATAAATAGGGATATTCAGAATTTTACATATTAAAACATAGATCCTCTGCAAAAAGTCTGCTAAGTTCAGGTTTTGTGTAATTTTTGTGCATTTTTTTCAAGTGTCTGGTGAACATCATATCACAAACTTTGCTTGGTTGACTTATCACTAATCTCTATTAACAACAACATCTTTAAAGGCACACATGGCTCTCTTATATTAATACACAAATAATAATATACTGTACATGAACACCAACTGGATAACTAAAAATGGTTCTGGCAAGAAGGTAAACACTTTGATGAAACTGACCAGCCAAACATGTATTGCAATATGAGTAGTATGTGATAGCATAAAAGTACATATTGTTGTTTTCCTGACAGTTTTTCCTTTTAATGACACATCCTATCAATTTCACCTATATATACAGTACTAGGTTTGTATACTGGCGGTATGTAATAACTCCAATTCCAGTTTGAAACTGAATATATTGAAGATTATCAGCTTCCAGCAGCTGAAGTATCATCATGTATGCGGATATCTCTTTGACTAATTTACATTGTTTGCTATGCTTGCATATCTTAGGAGTCTCAATAGCATTTATTAGGGATAGACTTCTGGAGCTGCTGCATACAGAGAATCTATAAAATACATGTACAATATAAATACTGTAAATCAGTATTTGCACATTTTATTCTTACAAAGTTCTTTAGAAGACCTTTTTGATTATTTTTGCAAACACCTGTTAAGTTGTTTGTATGCATGTTTGTTAATTACAAAAAAAAAGTTTTCCATTAAAACACTTTAGGCTGATAACACACAAACAACCCTAATTTCTTGTGTCTTTATTAAACACACCTATTAAACATTTACTGTACTGGAGGAAAAAGTAAGTGGACACATGTAGTTAATACCTGGTCGAACTTCAAGCATCTTTGCTAGCTCTGGATCAGACCTACACAACATTCAGGAGGAATATTTGACCAATCCTCTTTACAAAACTGTTTCCGTTCAGACATATTTGTAGGATGTCTAGTGTGAACGGCTCTCTTGAGGTCATTCCACAGCATTTCCATGAGGTTCAGGTCTGGGCTCTGACTGGGTCACTCCAAAAGTGCATTTTCCTTTTCTGCAGCAAGTCTGTGGTGGATTTACTTCAAAGCTTAGGGTCATTGTCCTGCTGCATCACCCAACTTCTACTAAGCTTCAGCTGTTGGACAATCATGCTGACGTTATCCTGTAAGATGTTTTGGTAAACTTGTGAATCCATTTTCCCCTTGATGATGGTGTCACGTACCTGGTTGGGGAGCCTGAAGTGAAGAGAGGGCGTCCTCTTACAGCTCCCGCTCAGAGTCCCTGGAAGTGGGAACAGGGGCGCAGAGCCAGGAGTGGCAGGAGTGCCGTGTAGATCTTGAAGCTGTCAGCAGGTAGCTGGGGACCCAGGAGATCTGAACACAAGCCAGGTGCGGGTGCAGGAACGTAGGTGCAGCAGCGAGCAGGTGTGGCGGCAGTCAGGATGTGGGTCTTGGGACCGAGCACTGGTGCACGGATGTGGTGGCTGACAGGTATGGTGGTGATCTGGATGCGGGCCAGATGCAGAGCCGTGGGTGCAGCGGTAGGTGAGTATGGTAGCCGACAAGATGCAGGTCAGGTGCAGGCAGGATAATATAGCAGAGACAGGCAAGCCGGGTCAGTATTAAGTGGGCAGATAAGTACAAAAGGAGCAGACACGAGAATGGTCAGGGATAGCCGGGGTCAATGCAGGCGGAGTTCTTTCTTAGTCGGGTAATGCAGAATACAGGTATCAGGAATATATGCAGGAACGTAGTAGACCAAAAGGCAGTGATTTTACTACCAAGCAGATTTAAATAGCCCACCTGACGTGACGTGTGCGCTTACTGCGCATGCGCAAGTTTTCCGCGCTACAGCGCATGCGCGGCCGCATGCTCCCACGCATGCGCACTCACACCACCGCGACTTGAGGGGATCCATCGCTATCGCACCACTGCACGGCGACAGGATCCCTGACAGATGGCAAGTGGTCCAGACTCTGAGGCAGCAAAGCAAGCCCAAATCATGATGCTCCCTCCACCATACTTCACTGTTGGGATGATGTTTTGCTGTTGGCAAGCTGGGCACTTTTTGTGCTATTCATAGTAATTAGTATTCTTTCCAAACAATTAAACTTTAATCAGTCCACAAACATGTTCCCAGTATCATTATGGTTTGCCAAAGTGCTCTGTGGCAAATCTCAGAAGCAGCTTCTTCTGTGAACAGACACCTTGTCTGTTCAAAGACTTACATATGGTAGACTCATGTTTACCAGTTCAAGTGATGTCTTCAAGCCATTAGTTGTTACTTGTGGGTTCTTCTTTATCTCACTGAGAATTCTGCATTGTGCCTTGGGAGTCATCTTGACTGGGAGCCCACTTCTAGGAAGAGCAACCACCGTACTAATCTGTCTCCATTTATAGACAATTTGTTTATCTGTTGACTGATGGATGTCTAAACACTTTGAGATTGTTTTGTATCCCTTTCTAGCCATATGCAGATCAAATACACTTGATTGTATGTCTTCAGAGAGCTCCTTTTTGTGAGGCATGATTCACATCAGCTGATGCTTATTATAAACATCATTCTTAAAATGTTTAAGTTTTTTTATCAATCAAAAAAGCTCTAAACCACAACAACTCCAAACTCATTTCATTAATTGGACTCCAGGAGTACAAATTTCAGACTCCAATTGGCCTTTGTTGAAGTAGTTAGTTTATGGGTTCACTTAATTTTTACTCCAGAACTGTGAATGTTTAATGAGCAAATTTTTATGTCAAATTACTGCAGAAATTTGGTTAATTCCAAAAGGTTCACATATTTTTTGCCTATATATTTATATGCATGCACTCACACATTTTGTATTCTGATTCTACATTCAAAAACCTGCACATCTGTTTTCACCTTGAGGAAGCTGTAAAAGCTGTATATTTGTCTTTGTGAAATAATATTGCAAGGATGTCACCATCCTAGTGGTCCTATCAAAAAAAGACTGCTACTAACAGTCCCCTAGGTGTTTAGCTTGCATAATATCGTGGATCATGGATCAGCCTCTTGTGAATTTCTTCTCTTATAACAAATGCCTAAACAAACTTCAGATCGATTGCGTTTTTTCTAAAGTTTTAAAGGATTTGAAGCACTTGCCCTCTTAAGATGCTACACTTAAAGAGACTATTACCATGAGCTTCCAACTTTTTATTGGCTGTAAACTCTGCATCTTTGAAAGAACATCCATTGCTCATTCTCATGAAGAACATCAAACAAGATTATACAACTATAAAGACTAGATTGTTTAATCCTACACTGATTGAAACAAAAACACTTCCATTCTTGATACCATATAGCAGCTTGCTGGAACCATGGTAATTTCTGCAAAATGTTTAGTATCTATCAATTGATTCTGTTCCATAAGCAAATCACTTGCATTTGCCATTGAAGTAATAACATTGTCTCATCTGACATATTGTTTTGTAATAAAAGCTCTAATGTAAAACGGTTTCATATCCTGCAATGATTCAATGAACAAGCTTCTTGCTGCTTCTAGGGGATAATGTATGTTCTGCTTTGTTGATTCCATTGAAATAAAACAATAAAAACAGTTTCTGATTTTATTTCTTTTTCGTGTTAGGGGCAGCATCTCCTAAATGATCAATTTTCCAATGACTATGCTCTTTGGAAGCTAAAGTAATCATTTTCACCTTATTAGGTTCCTAAAATTTGGAATAAATGACTTGGAAGAAAGAACTAATGGCAAGCATAAATATTAAACAAATGAGGAGAAAATATGTAAGAAACATTTACAATATTTGTGCAACTAATATGTTGAAATCAGTGAGAGGCAAACAAATTATATGATTATATCAGCCAACTTAGGAAGACAGAAAAAATATAAGAATATGAACATAGAAAATTAAGAATTTCATAAAGTTAATGAATATAAACATTTAGGACTTCTATATTAAAGAAAGAATAAAAGAAAGTAGTACAATTAAAGATGCAGTAAAAGAAAGAAAAAAATGGTTATGTTTCAATGCCCTCAATATTAAAATAGACATAGCTTTCAAGTTTAAAAATTAAAATGTGTAAACATAATTAGACTAACTGTGTCACAGGAATTTGAGACACAAACCCTAAATTCACTAAGCTATAACGATCCTTATTTGCCATAACAAACTTTATTTTCAGCAATAAGAGTTAAGGAAAACTGAAAATAACAGTCATATGCCTGAAAAAAAGATTGCTATTACTTACCTTATAGCTTAATGAATTGGGCTTATGGTACTTATCACAAGTGGATGAATAAATGCTTCAAAGATGCAAACAGTAGCTATTGAAGCAATGTCAAATAATAAACGATAGAGAATAAGAATGAATGGAGAATTGCAAACATATGCAGTTTGATCAAAGCAGTGTGAGATACAATTTGGAGAGGACAAGGTGCTATATATTTTTAAAAAAACTGAAATAATCAAGGACATTTATGCTATGGTTTTGATTTTTCTTGATGGATGAAGAAGCTACCTTCAGTAGATTCTCTCTCAGAAGCGCAAAAGCCCTGGCAGTACCACAGAATTTTTGCTTTGTAGAAATATAACATGTGCATTGTTTTTGGCATGTAAGAACTATTATTTTGTGGATTTGATGTTGGACAGGCTAGGATTTATTTTATTATATTTAGATTTAATTGATGTGGATATGCTAATTATGCTGTACCTGACCCTTGGCACACACTAAAGCTGGTTGTAGCCAGTGTATAAACGAAAAACTTCATCGTGAACTCTGTACATTAAAACCACTCTATTTGAGGCCGTCTGCTCCAAGAGATAGCAAAAGTCAGATTGCTGTTATTACAAAAGCCAGACATTGTAACATATAGAAAGATTAAAAGTTTGTACAGACTAGGATATGTAGAAGAAATGGCAGGTTAGAGAAGTTTTAAGAAAATGTATAGAGGAAAACCTGAATGCAGAAAAGATATTGGTTGGTTAAAATATATAGATAATAATAATAAGGAAGATTTTATTGTCTGAGAATCCTAAGCTAAAGTGTATTGATGCTAAAAAAGTGAAGATGTTAAAGGACAAAGGCTTTATATGTTTCAGGTGTCCTGATAATTTGCTTTCAAGTGCAACGTGTTGTAGCACCATCTTCTATAGTCATTACCAGCTGTCTGGTATATTCAGAGCAGGACTGTACACTTACTAGCCACTTTAATAGGTATACCTTGCTAGTACCACGTTGAACTAGTTTGTGGCATAGATTCAACAAGGTATTGGAAACATTCCTCAGAGTGCCTTTCTATCATCTCAAACTAGTTTGCCCATTCTCCTCTGACCTCTGACATTTTCGTCCACACAACTCCTCACTGGATATTTTCTCTTTTTGGACCATTCTCTGTAAACCCTAGAAATGGTTATGCGAAAATCCCAGTAGATCAGCAGTTTTTGAAATACTCAGACTAGCCTATCTGGCACCAACAACCATGCCACATTAAAAGTCACTTAAATCCCCTTTCTTCCCCATTGTGATGCTCAGTTTTAACTTCAGCAATTCATCTTCGCCATGTCTAGATGCTTAAATGCATTGAGTTGCGGCCATGTGATTGGTTGATTAGCAATTTGTGTTACCAAGCAAATGAACAGGTGTACTTATAAAGTGGCTGGTGAGTGTATGTCAGTTAAGATTCCTATGTGGTGTTTGTACTTTTTCTCCTCTCTGTTTTTTTAAGGAATTATTCTGTTTCTTCTATACAAACATCCATCTGCTGCCACTATGAATGAGCTTGAAGCAACCTTTCCTACACATGTTGTTTTTCACCACAGTCAATCTACTGGTGAAGACAAAGGTTGTATGTGCACTGTTTGACCTATATCCTAAATTTTTGTTACTTGGAGATTCAGATGTATCCAAATCTCTGAATCACAATAGTAATGCATTTCAACGAATTCAAAATAAATTTTAACTAAAACAACAAATTAATTTTTATTCATTTGTTTCATTTGTTTTGGCTTCAGGGGATTTAGCAAGTTCAATAATGTGTGTTACACTCTGTATTGTTATAACTGGCCAAAGTCACAAAACATCAAAGTCACAACGCATCAAGGCTGCAAACAAGTCCATGTCACAAGTAAGTTGCAAGCAAATCACATTGAAGTCACGTCAAAGTTGCAAGTAAGTTGCAAGCAAGTCACATCAAAGTCACAAGCAAGTCTCATCGAAATCTCAAGCAAGTTGGCAAACTAACATATCCACATAACGAACTAATCTGAATTTTCTGAAATAGCTTCCAAAAATACAAATTGATTCAGAGTGATGAATATACACATACATAACATAACGAATATGACAAAACAAAATGACTGACTTAGCAAATGAATCCAAAACAAAACACATTTTTTTCATCATGATAATCTATAAGTTACTACTGCTAATATACATGGCAGCATCCCGTTTTCAATGGTTGTGACAGGAATCCAAGGCCATGTGAGCAAAGACGTGGGATCCCAGTGACAATATTGACGATGTATGATCATGTCCATATGTGGTCGGTGACATCACTGGGAGATCCTGCCTCCTTGTACTGTATATAACAGCTGTTACCTACCAAATTTTCCATTCAGCAAGTGACAAGTGAATGAGTGGGACATGTCTCAGTAGTGTCATTTGTTACAAGTTATTTCTCACACACACCATGGGCATACTTACAATTACACCCAAAAATACATTCTGCTAAGCCTCCTGAGTATGGGGGTACCACCTGTGTGAGACTTTTTCTCAACCTAGATGCATTGAGGGGCCCAAAATCTAAGAAGCACCTTCAGGCCCACAAACACCCACAAAATGACACAAAATTACCCAATTCTGGAAAGCAAACACTCCTGGTATTTTCTGAAAGGCATATTGAGTCTTATGAAAATGTCAGTATTTGCCTAAGGTTTTTGGAAAATGCACGAAAATGAAAATATATATACAGTATATATAGTTACACTTACAGAGAGTTGTCAATTAAAAACATATTTCTAACACACATCATGGCATACTTAGAATTACATATTAAATCACATTCTACTACCCTTCCTGAGTATGATGATACTACACATGTGACACTTTTTCAACGTCTGGACTGATTAGCTTAGTGTAGCTTCACCTATAGCAGTCCCTGTTCCTATAAGCCAAGCAAGCCTAGCCTACTGGTATATGGCTGCCCCCAGGTATGCCATGTTCACTGGCCAGGAAATATGGGAGCCTGTAGAAAGGAGGGACAAAAAAGTTTCTGTGGTTCCAGGAGTGCAGTTGTTTGCAGGGGATGTCTTGGACTGGTATCTTACAGGAACATAGTAAGCAGGATATGCAGATGGGTTTGTTCAGGTGTAGGCAGAGACATGGTCAGCAAGCAAGCAAAGGATTTGTCCAGGCAGCAGGCTGAAATATGATCAATGAACAGGCCAGGATTGGTACAGGCAGCAGAGCCATACAAAGCAGTGTGCTTACAGTTGCAAGCACACACACAGCTTACAGTAAAACAGCACACAGTTAACTCTTTGATCTCCCCATATGTTAACCCCTTCTTGCCCGGAGCCATTAGTACAGTCTCAGTGATTTTTATTAGCACTGATTCCGGTATTGGTGTTACTGGGGATGTCAGTGCCACCAAGACAGTTCCCCCCCAGTGTCAGAACGCTTGCCACAGTCCCGCAGTCCCGCTATAAGTCACTGATCACCGCCATTACTAGTAAAAATAAAAAAAATCCCAGTATATAAACCAACATTTGTAGATGCTATAAATTTCACAAAAACCAATTAATTTACAAGTATTGGGATTTTTTTTTAGTAATGACATGCAGCAGAATACATTTTAGCCTAAATGTATGACGCAATTTAATTAAATTTTTTTTACTGGACAAAGGACACAGATTTCATATGGGTGCAGCGTTGCATGAATGCACAATTGTCAGTTAAAGTAACATAAAAAATGGCCTGGTGAAGAAGGGTAAATCCTCTGGAGGGCAAATGGTTAAAGTGAAAAGGCATTTTGTTTTTGTTGAAAAATGTGAACATTTCTTGTTTACTCCCAAAAATGACAACATAAAAAACACTGATTCACTGTGACATGTAACAGACATAGAAATTATGTGTTAAAATGTCGTAATTGTTTCTAATTGTAATAGTTCATATATATACAAATCATACAACATATACATTTCACACATCTCATCGTATGTTTACATATAAATTAAATTGTCCTGGTAAATAAATATGCCATGCCAAACCATTTATTCTATCAGCATGACAATGTGTGTGTTTTTTTTAATCCTATTTGAAATGTAATTTATATCCTGAGTTAGTTTAAGCAATGTTGACGATATTCATCCTCAATACAAAATTATGCTTTTTAGCTCCTGTAAACTGTGTATTGTTTTACACTCAAATGTTATTAGCCAAGGCATTTCTGGTGATAATTTTATTTTGTCTAGCCACATTCATTAAATTAACTCCAAGGTGATATTTTTGTATTGTTCTGCTGCTTGTTGCTTTTTATACTCCAGCCGAATATGATACTGCTTTTGCTTGGTAAAGTTATAAATGTTCTGTTCAAATGAATGCAGGATAAGTGCCAGATTTTGAATTTTTTAATGATATGATTTGTTTCCATAGATTTAAATGATAACCCACAGGGGGTTTACAAGCTGAATGACAGGAGTAGTCAAATACATGGAAATTCAAAGAAAAGAAACCCTTTTGAAGCTTAAATGACCTTCTACTTAAATAAAGTCAAGCAGTTGAGTTGGAAAGTTTAAGCAGATATTCTGCTGTGATTGTAAGGACATAATGTTCTGTATGTCTATATACTTTTATGCATTTTACTCTAATACAACATGAACCTAGGATTTAAGTTTGAAATATATTTTACAGTTCATGGGAGAATGGATACCACAAGCTAATTAGGCACAGGTAGGTAAGATCAGAATTGGTCGGAAGCAGGCCAGTGCAAACTCAGAGAGCTAAAAATCAGGCAACTAATCCAGAGGGTCAAACAAAAATTGCAGCTGAATAGACAGAAAGTTGGTTCTGGCAGCAAAGGTTAAATACTTATAACGCTCTAAGGTTGGCAATAGAAATATGGAAAACTAAGAGGCAATACACCTATCGGGACTGAAATCTATATCAGGCAACTACTGAGCATGGTTGAGGTCCCTTTAAAGGGGAAATGATCAATCAGGAAGAATCTGGAGAAGCAAAGTTCTAGGATATTGTTGTAGAGGTGTGTGGGACAACTTGCCTAAGTTATGAAAATGGTCGCGTAGATGCTCTTAACAAAAGACTGAGATAGCTGCTGGGATGATATACAGTAATATACAGGGAATATACCAAATAGAATTACAGTCAGACCCAATGATAAGAGGCCAAATAGCTTTAAGGCTATTTGGACTATGTTATTATTTGGTCTGGCACTCTCTATTTGTTATATGCTTTGGGTGACATGCTGGGTACCACTGGAGGTTAGCACCGTTTGTTGCCAGCTGCCTAACCTACGAGTCAATGAGCCCTCTGAATAAATATGTTTCCTTTAATGGCCTCTTGGATTTTTTTTTCTTTTTGAATGTAATAAGTGAAGGGTATCCCCATATTACCATGACTCTAAAAGAGAGGATGATAAATACTGGCACATTTGTAGGTCTTGGTTCTTCTATCCAAACCAAACTCCTCTAGCATCCTTTCATAGGACTGTACCTTGAGCCCTAGACTTCTCTGTGAAGTATCACGCTGGTCTTGGATGTTGAAGGGTACAGGGGTATATGTATACTTTCTCTTCCTCTTTGCTCCCATTCCCTCCCCTTCCTTCTCCCATTTGCCTTTTTATTGCCCTTCCTCCACCTACTCCATCCATCAAGCTTAATCTCCACACTTTTCTTCTGTACTATTCTTTTTTTACAACTTGTAAAGTTTGTTTGATTGCAAAAATCAAAAATATAATTTTAGAGAAAGGACAGTTGAAACTGTGGTATGCTAACTGCATTTAGTAAATCAACTTTATTAATATTGTACATCAGTGTTTATCAACCTTTCTTCAGTCAGAGCATGCTTAAAAAGTATTTTCAGTCTCAAAGCACCCCAGTCTAAGGCTTAGTTCATGTTGCTGCGTGTCATGGAATTGTGCTCAATTCCGATACACAGACACATACTCTGCTCTTTGGGGCGCCATTAATTCTTATTGGTACCCTACACTGGTAAACACGGGGTGTTTTTGGTACAATGCAATTTTAAAAAAAGGGCCAGGGTTTTCTTTCCCTGCCCTTCTGCGGGTAGGGCAGCCTACTGAATTGAATGGGCTACCCTACATGGAGCACACATTTGCAGAGATGTGAACTAAAGGCTTGTTCACATGTGAGGATGGAGGGTGTTAAAAACATGTAGTTGAACTGTTTTTACCACCCCAACTGCTCCCCCTATAGCTGCAGAGGCAGCAACTGGGGGTGTGCCATGCTGTGGCCACAGCTGGAAGTATACCCCGGGTGAATGGGGCTGCACTGTAACCACTGTGCATCTATGTGCATTGCATTGGTGTTGCTGCATTTATGCGGTTAAAACAGATGGTGAGGAATCAACATATTGCCTCTTCACTGCCTGTTAAATGCCTCTGAAAAGCAATCTGAGCATGAATTGCTTTTCGGAGGAGTGGCAGTCCTTGCTGCTATTATGAACAAGCCCTAAAAAAAACAGTTCTGATAGTACAAGAATAAAAGGTCAGGATTAAAAGTAATATACATACATACACAAACATATGTACACACACATACATATACAAACACATACACACAAACACATGTACATGTAATAGTAAAAACAGTAAGATAAGTGAGCGCTAAAAGATAAAATCAGCAGCTATGCACCGCAAGGTACCATAAAACCTTCAGAGTAATAGAGTAAAAAAAGGTGCATCGCTAAATAATTTGTTATAGATCGAAAATGTTCTTAATTTAAACATCTAAAATCACCATAAACAATAAATATGTGACATAAGTGCAAAGTCAGATATCATTCAATAGTGACTATCAACGTGAAAGAGTGTTGTAAACTACAAAGTCCACACTAAGTGCACATAAGATCCCCAAATGATCCTCAAAATCCAGTGGCATTTTTTGTGCTGAAAAACGACCCCTTGGCTTATACTCGAGTCAACGTCTGCAGATGTCTAGCAGGGGCCGCTCCTCTATCCGTCTCCAGGTGTGGGCGGGATGACATGCCGTCCCTGTCATCTGGACACACCCCTGGGATCAATCCTCGCCGGTGATTGGCCGCCGGAACTGTAGCTCAGGAAAGGCACACAGGCGCCCAATCACCGGCGAGGAGGTGGAGCTTGGAGAGGAGGAGCCAAGCGGCACCGCGAAGATCGAGCGAGTGAAGAGGAGGAGAGCGGCCGGAGAAGGAAGACATCTGAGTGTAAGTGTGTACCATGGGAGAGGGAGGGAGTGAGCGAGCCCAGGCTGGAGCAGGGGTCAGCATTCCTCCCCCCACTGACACCAACGATGGGGCACTATTCCTCCCCCCACTGACACCAACGATCGGGCACTATTCCTCCCCCCACTGACACCAACGATCGGGCACTATTCCTCCCCCCACTGACACCAACGATGGGGCACTATTCCTCCCCCCACTGACACCACCGGCTTATACTCGAGTCAATCGTTTTTCCCAGTTTTTTGTGGTAAAATTAGGTACCTCGGCTTATATTCGGGTCGGCTTATACTCGAGTATATACGGTATTTGTAAAATGAATATTCACACTTTAAAGTTAGACTTTTAGAGACATACCTAAATGGTGTGACCCTCAAAGTGAGGAGTCATATAATGTGCTTCTGACCTGGGCACTGGTGTTAGAGTACCAGTGTGCTGGGGTTTTTTGTGTTTTTTTTTCACCTGAAGGAGTTTTTGTTTACATTATATGAAGATTATTTCATTTACAATTCACGGTAGAGTTCCTTTGTTTGCATGAACATTCTACTATAGACACATTTACTGGACTGATTTGAGTTTTGTATTGTTTTTGTTTTATGAGAGCTGCACTTAAGTTTGGGTTTATTTGATATTACCATTTTGTATCTAATGGTGTGCTAATTACTGGTTTAGAGATTTTACCCTTTAGTGCAATTTTTTTTATTTTAAAACATTGCAATAGTATTAGCAATATATGAAACAAAGTTGAACATAGAATTGTTAGTGTGCTGCTGGCACCGCTACAGGCTGACAGCAAATCATAATCACCCTGCCGGCAGAGAGAAGAAGCAGAGTCCCAATAACTCCAGAAACTTTGCAATGTGTGTAAGGATGAACGTCGCTCAGACCGATCCCCAGGAGTCAGAGAAGAACAGTGTACAATGATTGGCCTCAGCTGTCACACGTTTCGCATCAGAGGGTGTAGCTAGATTGACAGCTGAGGCCACTCATTACACAAAGTTGAACATAGGAACAATTTCAAGGCATAGTATTAACATTATACCCAATATAAATCTTAAACATGTTACAAACTGTAAAACGGGGGTACATACACAGTATGTAGATTAATCCAGATGCCATCTTCATTGTGAACTCCCAGCAATCTGGAGAGAGAGGCACCAGAATCTCAATCACTCCCATGCAAAAGATGATGATACCCTTTTAAGGAGTATACACAGCTCATTATCCCCTTCACCCCCTTGTATAGAGGAGAGGCAAACTGAGTCTTAGCCACCTGCACAACCACATATCCTGCAGCATACATGGATACACAGATCAGGTCAGCAGAGAATTTAGATATATATAGTGCTGAATACAGGACACACTTCCTTTATCCTCAGCTCAAATTCTTATAGTCATCTATAGTCATCTTCCCAAGTGCTCTCTCTTGAACCCCCCAGCAGTAGGTCTGCACATGGAATCTCTCTCTCTGGACCTAGGCCCAAAAGACTTACTACTCTCCAGGCTACAAACCTACATGCTGTGGGTCAGGGGTAGTCAGCTCCCATTCACCTTCTGCCCAGGGCCCTACTTGCGCCAAATTATAAAGGGCACGGTACTTCACCTACTAGCATCACCCAGGGCAGTAGCCTTCCTAAATTTCACTTGGGACTTAGTGCAGACTTCTGGGAAAATCAGTGAGTCAAGCACACAAGCAGAAAATTACATTTCTGGGGAGGTTATTTACACCAACTCTGTATGGCCTGAAAGTTACCAAATTGCACTGAACTTTAAAGAAAATTACAGTGGCTACAAATTGAAAAGGAAAGCTATTTTACCATTAGATTACATTATGGCTTGTGTAACAAATGTAAATGATATATGTATTTTTTTTTAACATTTCTTTCCTGAAAGTGGGCTTACCCTTTAAACTCACTTACCAGATGCAATGCAGATCCCACATGCAGTGGCAGTGAGCAGTCCTCTTAGGCTGAGATGCAGTTGCTCATTCATATGCAAATTATGTCACTGTCTCATGCATATGCAAATGATATGGTGTCTCATTCAAATGAATATCCAGCATCCATTTGCATATAAGTAAATTGTGGGCACCAGGTAGCAGGGACAGAGCCTTTGCAGGACAATGGTACTCTGGGACTCTGAAAATGAGGGATGGCTCTGCACAATCGGAGACTGCTGGGAGGTATGACCTAGCCTTCACATTTAAACATCTAAATTGAATCTGTACAGTAGTGACATAGACATAAGATTATCATATTTTAAACTTTTCTGCTGTTTAAAACATTATATGGACACATGATAAAAAAAAAATAAAAAATGCAAGCATCTTTGCACTGTACTCATAATTATGTAACAATGTGCTGCTTATCTGTGCAGCTAAATGGCTTAATTGAGGTAGATCTTATTGACAAAATTAAACAAACACTATTTTACTATATTGTGCTACTTCCTTCTCCTTCCTGCAGATTATAGGTACAGAATTTGTCTGTCTTCTGTGAATCCTGTTGCTTTTTGACTCAGAATCTGTGCTTCTCAGTTGGAGTTGCTGGATCTTGTAATATTAATATTCCTCCTAGATCATTGATTTTTACTTTGATGTGTTTTCCCTAACCCCCTGTGATCACATGTGTCTTTTATCTTAAACCAATTCTTAGTCTTTGTTGCAATTTTCAAGATAGATAGATAGATAGACAGACAGACCAATTATATATATATATTTTATATAGTATAAGATATACTGTATATCCTATGCAGAGGTTCCTGAAATGGTAGAATGTATACTATGCGATAACATCTTTAGTGTCATAAGGTTTCCTGCTGCACAGAGCCTATGCTTTGCATTTGTTGATAGGAACAGTTACATGACTCACTGTAGAGTGGGACGTGTCACATTCTCAAGATTAGGTGACATGAACCCTCTTTTGGATAGTCATTTGCATCAGATAGTTTGATTAACTGTTGAAAAAAAAAGAATAACAGAATTTTCAACTTTCCTCCTGATACACTCTATCTTATGATCTGCTGGGTTGTTATCTATATTTAATGTATGTATCAAGCTTCAGTATACACAGTACAGATAGGAGAAGAACATTGCTAGCATTCATATAAATCTAATGTATCAGATTCTAAAAACATGTATTGCCATCGTGCATAACAAAGCATGACAAAGCATCAAAGTGGAAAGTTATAGGGTCCATTTTATATTAATCTATACAAAATAATTTGTTTTTTGTTTTGTAATGCCTTGTCCAGTTTCAGAGTTTTGCCTATTTTTTTCCTCCAGCTCATAAAAGTTTGACGTGGACAATTTCTGTGTTGAATTGCAGCGTATAAAGGGTAAAAAACTTGTGTAATGCTGCAAAATCTGAAAAAAAGGACAAACAATGAATAGCTTGTCTTTATTGAAAATACTTCCTTATACTATTGTAGGTTTAAGAGTACCTAAATTATCAGTGAAATTTTCCATGAAAGAGTAGATAAAACGTCTTTATATATTGGTAAAATCTATCTACAAAATACATTTCTCTGGATTATTTTCAGCTTCATCAAGAGGGTGAAAAATAATGTGAGAAATTGCCCAAAGCAGCAATACTGTTGGAATCAATGTTTGTTATGCAAAAAAAATGCTTAAAAATTGATTTTTGTCCATTTATAAATAAACTTCTGTCTGTGTTAAACATTTCCATAAGTCATTGCTTGCATTGCATAGTTAACCGATCACTGATCATCAATTTAACTTAATCATTTGTAAAAAAAAAAGTTTCTTTTCTTTTTGCTTTCCTTTGCTTTAAAGAACAAGTTCAGGATTTAAGTAAAAAAAAAAAATGCTAACCCCCATGCCAACCCCCATGCTAACCCCCTAAATGCACCAAGCTGAGCCATCTCCTCTATCTTCCCTGACAACAGCTGCTTCTGCATGTTGTTTAACCACTTCCAGACTGGACACTTTTACCCCCTTCTTGACCAGGGCAATTTTCAGCTTTCAGCGCTATCACACTTTGAATGACAATTGTGTGGTCATGCAACACTGTACCCAAATGAATTTTTTACCATTTTTTTGAGACAGATAAAGCTTTATTTTGGTGGTATTTATTCACTGCTGGGATTTTTATTTTTTTTGCTATTTAAATGAAATGTCCAAATATTTTGAAAAAAAGTGTTTTTTTTATAAAATTTTGCAAAGCAATAATATTTCATCATAAATCTTTGCTAAAATTTATTCTGTTATCTTTTTAGTAAAAAAAAAAAAATCCAAATTAGTTTATAACCAAAAAATTATAATTTTTAAACATTTTTTTTTACATTTTTATATTAATATTTTTATTTTTTTTTTTACATACTGTCACCCTAGCAGTACAGTGTCACCATGGTGACACTGTACTACCTGTGGGGGGTGATGAAGATTTTTTTTTTTTTTTACACTGACTGCTTTTACACACATATAGGATGTAAAAGCAATCATTTCTCTTTCTCTCTGTGTGCCTTCTTGCACTCATTGAGAAGTACTGAGTGAGCTAGAATTGGTCACAGCTTGTCACATGGTATAAGGCTGTTGTGAATAGCCTTGTACCATGTGACCTCTGTGGTCATTCACAGATTTCACACGTAGTAAGCAATGATGTCACAAGTGACATCTTGCTTACTACTTTGCATGTGATCACTGATTGGCCAATCAGTGATCACATGATCGGGACCTCGTACAGAGGTCCTGTCCGATGATCGGTGTTTCATTGTGTCCGGAGGACACAGCGGGCACCGGATCGCGGTGCTGCGCGCTCCGAGGGAGCGCGCACAAGCAGGGTGCGGGGAGGCCGTTTATAAACGGCCACCCGACCCTGCACTGCCACCGTCCGGCCGTTTATATGCAACGGCCGGTCGGGAAGTGGTTAAAACTCAGCTAGCAAAAAAGTTTCTAGTATTGGGCTTCCCACACCCTAATGTCTCTTAAATTTGAATAGGATGTACGTATTGCAATGCTCCATCCCAGTTTATGGGATGTTATTGCTCAGACCTGGGCAGCGGTCCTGCACCGTACATGGGGATGTAAAAAACCTTTCCACAAACTGGTAGTGTTGGAAAGAGGAGGAGAGCACTGGCTGCTGGAGCAACAAGGAATAAGTTGAGTATTGCGCTTTTTCGTCACCTCCCAAAAAATAAAAAAATCTGACTGTCCTATTAATTTTTACAGCTTACTAGAGTTGAGCTTTGACATCTGCCCCTCTTAAATTTTTCTATTTCCCTCTTTCTTTCAAAGTGCACCTCTTCCAGAAAACTTGTGGAGAAAAGTTGATTGCCAGGGTTTAGCATACTGTTCAGATGTCAGAGCACAGTTACAGTAGTAGGGGAACTTGTAGAGAAAGATTATTGCAAAAGCATACACTATATTTTCCTAAGTATTTGGACACCTGCCTTTACACATGAACTTTAACCACTTGTCTACCGGGCACTTATACCCTTTCCTGCCCAGGCCAATTGTCAGCTTTCAGCTCTTTGGCAACCCTGTACCCATATGACATTTTTATCATTTTTTCACACAAATAGAGCTTTATTTTGATGGTATTTAATCACTGCTGGGTGTTTTATTTTTTGTGTTATAAACAAATAAAGAGCAAAAAGTTTGGAAGAGAAAAGTTTTTCTTTGTTTCTATTATAAAATTTTGCAAACATGTAATTTTTCTCCTTCACTGATGTGCGTCTATGAGGCTGCACTGATAGGCAGCACTGATGGGCACTGATAAGCAGCACTGGTAGGCGGCACTGGTTGGCGGCACTGATGACCTGGCACTGATGAGGCAGCACTGATGATGCAACAATGATGGGCACTGATGGGCAGCACTGATGGGCACTGATGGGTGGCACTGACTGGTGGCACTGCTAGGCACTAATGGGTGGCATTGCTGGGCAGCACTGATAGGTGGCACTGATGGGTAGCACTGCTAGGCACTGGTGGGTGGCACTGCTGGGCACTTGTGGGCGGCACTGCTGGGCACTAGTGGGTGGCACAGGTGGGTGGCACTGCTGGGCACTGATCATCGGTGCCCCGATGATCGGTGCTGATCTGTCCTCTGACATTTGCCGGTTATCGGCAGTACTTTCCTTACGCTGTCACAACGTAAGGAAAGTACAGCCGATAACCTGCAACTGCATTTACCAGTGATCTGCTGTGTCATTGGACACAACTGATCATGTGGTAAAAGGCCGCTTGGATTGGCCTTTTACCAGATCACGGAGATCACCGGGTGCGCCCCCCAGGGGCGTGCAGGAGGGCGCGTTCTGGGAGGATGTCATATAACGCCCTCCCAGGACTGCAGTCATTCGACTATAGCGTGGTTGGCAAGTGGTTAATGGTAACCCAGTCTTAGTCTGTTGGCTCACCCCCTGCAGCTATAACAGCTTCAACTCTTCTGGGAAGGCTGTCCACAAGGTTTAAGAGTGTGTCTATGGGAATGTTTGACCATTCTTGCAGAAGCGCAGTTGTGAGGTCAGGTACTGATGTTGGACGAGAAGGCCTGGCTCACAGTCTCCGCTCTAATTCATTCCACAGATGTTCTATAGTGTTGAGGTCAGGGATCTGTGCAGGCCAGTCAAATTCCTCCACCCCAAACTCGCTCATTCATGTCTTTATGGACCTTGCTTTGTGTACTGGTGTGCAGTCAGTTGGAACAGGAAGGGGCCAACCCCAAACTGTTCCCACAAAGTTGTGAACATGAAATTGTCCAAAATGTCTTGGTATGCTGACCCCATCTTCCACATGTCTTACTTTTGTTGCGCTATTAAGCTGAATCACCCAGCCAGCTCTAGTTCCTCCCCACACACTGTAGGTGCCTTTGTCTCTCTCACTTGCAGGGATATCATACAGTGGGGGTGTCGGCATTTGAACTTCACCCCAGGCATATGCATCCCCCATGTCTGCATCCTGCACTCAGTGGGAGCTTCTCAGAAGATTAGACCTGTGGAAGACGTTGGAAGCTGTCACTTGTAAACACAAAAGCTGGACTTCTGTGTTTATAAGTGATAGTGGTGAGCAGGGAACAGAGGGCCTGAGCCAGAAGTGGTGGAATTGCGTTCCACCAACTTCCAGCTGACACAAAGCCCTTCATGGGAGTCTATAAGGTTCTACTGCACACATGCAAGCAGCAAGGAGAGGAGGTCTGACCAAATGGAATATTGCAGCATGACCTTGATGGATTATGTACTCGAACTAGACAAGGATGCAGCTGGGGAAGGGTGGGCTAGATCAGGTTGGGGGGGGGGGGGGTGAGGGCAAAAAAAAAAAGATAGGGAAACATTCAGAAAACTGATTTTGAATACTTCCTTACAATTTTTCAAATCATATTATCGTAACACGCACCTATAAGAACATTTGCACATCTACATTGAACAGTTGTTTTTTCCTTTTAAGTTGTAACCAAAAACTCATTTAGGTATGCTTATACTTGCATATTTCTCTCTTTTGTATTTAGTAATAGTTGCAATACCACCTAGCTGAAATCGGTAAACATGTAGATTAATGGCAGAACATGTAACTCCTATTCTATCATATGGAACAGAGTGGAAGAGCAAATATCAATCTTATTAGACTGGCTGTCATTGAGAATGTATCTTTTTTCCTGTTACCACTATTTCCACTGGCAGACTAGAAGGCTGACACATGGGATGACTGATCTTTGCAAGGTTGCATTCTTCATATGTGTACATAACAAATGGATGTCATTGAGCTCATCCAACCCTTATTTAAAGGGAAATACAACTATATATATATATATATATATATATATATATATTTGTAATAATCTGCAAAACCTTTAAAATCAGTCTTTTTTATTCTAATATGTGACCTCTGCTTTATCTCGGTAATGACAGATAGGGACCATTTATTAAGCACTGCACTGCAGGAACGGGGCACATCTCCTAGCTTGCTATCTAAGAATAGAATCTGCAGTTGAACTGTATGGTAACATTCGGACTGCCTATGCTAATTTGTCTCATGAACTCATAAAAGTTTACAGAAGATAAGTTTTTTTTCCTTTAAACTCATATATTTAATACAGTAAATAAAATCTTACAAATTCTTCTTGTTTTAGTTTAGTTTGTGTGATGTCTGTTCTACCTGATTGGAAAGAAAAATAAGCCTTTTATAATAAAAAGGTGATGTTCTTCAATCTACAATTGAGTACAGTGCATGAGAAGAAATATTTCTTTAGATTTCAATTTGTTTCAAATGAAAACTGTGGTTCTGCAAAGAGACTAAAGAGATTTGATGATATATTCAACCAAAGAACTTGGAACAGGGGAAAAACCTGTGGTGGGTCCCTAACCCAACAATATAACACATGTCCTTTATAATAAGAACACTGCTTTGGCAGAAAATATGTGCTTTAGAAGGAAAAGGTTATATTTTCAAGATCACGGACATACAATATATAATAGAATAGAAGAAGCATTGTTTGTAGTTTACATCTGCAATTAAAACTGTGCATATTTTAAGAGACTAAAGAGATGTAATCAACCACACTGGGCAAATGCTGGGATAAGGAAATAAAACTGGACTCCAGGCAAACTACTAAATACACAGTTAATGAGCTTTACACAGCTTTGCCACACAGCACAGCTCTGTCTAACAAGACTGGAGACCTGTTTTTTTTCTATTGCAGGTTGGTAATAGTTTCAGGTCTTATCACTACTAGTTTTAGTGAACAATAAGGGAAGTAGCAGACCTTTTTTCCCTTTGCCCTTTCCTCCTATCAGACAGTCTCTTGTTAGCACATGAACACTGAAAAATAACTGATACCAAGTCACATTCAAGTACTTACTAAAATTTTAAGTTCTTACTAAAATAATACATTTAATAATATATTAATAAATAAATGGCTGCATTTTACACCCAAAATCTAGTTTGAAAAACAATTTAGGATATGTTTCAAATCACATAATACAGCACACATTTTTGGATTGTGCAGACTAAAGCACTTCTGCTGTAACATTTATTAAATTGTATTAAAGTGACACTAAACTCTAGTAAAGAAAAAAAAATCATATATGTATTCTTACTTCAAAAAAGGTAACTTCTATTGCTCCTTCCCGTAACTTTCTGTTAGAGGGTGGCTACATTCCTTCTCCATGGTGTCACTGTATGTAGGAATGTAGCCACCCTCTCTTCCTCACTCTTGAGATGGACTATGGGATTTGTAGTGTGCATAGGGCAGTACACATGACCACAACTAACATGCACTGTTTTTTTCCCAAACAAATAGAAGTGAGGGGGAAAAATACGAGAAATTATTTCATAAAAAAATGTGTATGGATGGATGTGTATAGATTTTTTTTTTAAATAAGAATATCATTTAGTGGCACTTTAGTTATTAGAAAAGGTGACTGGACATGTACAAGTGTGTTCTAATATAATTACTGCTGATAATAGGACTGTAGATGAGAAGAGGGAAAGCAAACCCTTGCAGCTGAAAGTGATGCGATTGCCTGTGAATTTTCTAGCAGTCCCTCCATCTCTTTTATTTTCATCACTGCAGTAGTTGACAGGACATTTGTAGCCAGAAAAGGACTACTGGGCAACAGCAGCAAGGAATATAAACAATAAAATGAAATAATACTTTGCACTGGGAAGGCCTATAGCAGATGCAGTGTGATGAAATTGCAGCTTCTCTATTTATACTGGTGACCATACACTACTCCCCTTATTTAGTGCTTACTTCTCATATTCAGTTCTAAATTGTGTTGTTCTTATATGTTTAATAAAAAATATTAACCCAAAAAAGGATAGTTCCATCATAGCATTATAAACTAGTTGCAATATAAACCTTTTATACTGTTGCATATGATGTATTATATATACTGTATACATCTTCTTAACATCGGGGTTGATTTACTAAAGGCAAATTTGCACTCTGCAAGGGCATTTGCTCCAAAGCTTAGTAAATGAGGGAAAGCTCTGTTGACTTTCATTATCCAATCATGTGCAAGCAAAAATGCTGTTTTCTTCCTTTGCATGTGACTGGGTATTCTTTGCAAAGTGAAACTTCAACTCATTTATTAAGCTCTGGGCAAATGCAATGGCACTTGCAAAGTGCACAGTCTATTTACCTTTAGTAAATCAACCCCATAGTGTTGAGGCATTCTTTAGCCCATAGAAGAGAACTGGGCAGAGCTGATAAAACTGGGATTTTAGAACAGTGTTGTCAGCATGCAATATAAAGGTACAAGTTCCCTGGATTTCTGGCAGGATAAACTTTTTTCTTTGGTATAGGCAGTGCTTTCTATTAGACAAATCAGGGGAACTTAACATATATTACAGAGTTGTACTAGATAGGTTTATTTATTATTTAATTTCATAGAAGCTGCACTTTAATGATTGTGCAGAACACACTACCATTCTATCAAAGAATAAAGGCACCATGTGTTTCTGGTCTACACTATATGATTTGTTTGTTTTTTGAGCAATAGTCATTTGGATATAATTATGGTGATCAAATCAATGTAATGGACATTCATACTAATGCACATTGAAAGCCCTCTTGAATTTAAAAAATCATATTGATTGTCATAAAACAGTGCATTTTTCATAGGATGTCTTTTCTTTATCACATGTTCACCACTTTATAATTTCCAACTGACACAAAGGGAGTGAGGTCAGGTGCAATGGTTTGACCAATCACAGCCACGGTTCTCAGTGACTTTGGTCAATCATGGCTCATGGCAACTGGGCGGAGCTAGCGGTGATGTCACCACTAGCTCCACCCAATTATGGATGACAGTTCTGAAATTTCTGATTCGCAAATGTCAGATAGCGGCAAGAGCTCGGCGTGTGCGGACGGGTTGGCGGGTGTCGGGTTTTGTTTTATTTCGATGAGTCATTGTGACAATGCTGGACACTATGTTTGATGATGGAACCATTTTTTTTCTACTTTTTTTTTTTTAAATAAAGGACTGGTCTGGTCTCTTTATTTTTTCACACTTTTAACCCTTGAGTGAATGGGTAGGGGTACAAGTACCCATTATTTGTTCACAATGGGGGGCAGCATCAGGGTGCCCCCTTAGTTAAATTGGTACCTTGGTGCTAATGAGCCCCTCTGCCCACAGACCCCCACAACCACTGTGCCAATGGTTGTGGAGAAGAGGCTGTTGCCCTCATCGGCATGGGGACATCATCCCAATGCTAAGGACATGTGAGCTGATAAGGCCCATGGAGAGAGTGCGCTCATTTGTCCCCCCTCCATTTTGGGAGGTGGGGGTTCCCCTTAAAAGTCCTACCAGAACTAAATGGTCTGGTATATCTTTTAAGGGGATCCCCACGCACTGTAAAAATAAAAAATACTGTGGGGCCCCACCTAACCTTCCTACCAGACCTAAAAGGTTTGGTATACAGTAGATTGGGGGGGACCCCACACTGTTTTTTTAATAAAAATGTAATTTTTTTAAAATGTCAGTTCTGCTGCAGCAGGTTCTATACATTGTACAGATGTGCAAATTTGCAGGTAGTTTAAGGGGACTCCCCAGGCATAATATTAAAAGGATTTTTTTTTTGCTTTAAGCAATGAAAAATGACTTCCTCTTTAACCATCGCCTACCAGGCAGTTTTACCCCCTTCCAGTCCAGGCCAGTTTTCAGCTTTCATTGCTCTCACACTTTGAATGACAATTGCGTGGTCATGTAACACTGTACCCAAACTAGATTTTTATAATTTTTTTGAGACAAATAGAACTTTCTTGTGGTGGTATTTAATCACCACTGGGTTTGTTATTTTTTGCTAAAGAAACATAAAAAAGACCAAAAATTAGACATAAAAAAGACCAAAAAAAAGTTTCTTCGTTTCTGTTATAAAGTTTTGTAAATAAGTAATTTTTCTCCTTCACTGATGGACACTGATAGGCTGCACTGATATGTGACACTGATGATGCTGCATTGATAGGCGGCACTGATGGGCACTGAGGGGCACTGTTAGGTGGCACTGATGAGCACTGATAGGTGGTGCTGATGGGCACTGTTACGTGGCACTGATGGGCAGAACTGACGGGCACTGATAGGAGGCACTAATTCAACTGATGGGCACTGATTCGGCTGATGGGCACTGATGGTCACTGATTCAACTGATTGCCAACACATATAGGCACTGATGGGGCTACACTTATCATCAGGGCTCTGAAGATCAGTGCCCTGATGATCAGTGTAGATGTTCCCCTGGGAAATGCTGCTTACTGGTTCTGCTCTTCTCATGCGCTGTCAGTGTGAGGAGAGGACTGCTGATAACCAGCATTTCCTATTTACCTTGTTATCAGCTGTGATTGCACACAGCTGGTCACATGGTAAAGGTGGCTGTCATTGGCTTGTTCCTTAGTCATGTGATCAATTGTGTCCAAAAACCAGAGTGATCACAGATTGCGTACGGGGGGGTGTGTTTCTGGGAGGATGTTCATGGACGCCCTCCCAGAACTAGCAGACCTAGCTGTAGTCGTTTTTTGGCTATAGCGTGGTCAGGAACTGGTTAAAAACAGTATTTTTAAAAAAGTTTTTTTCACTGATTTATGTTCCGCAGGGAAGTACCCGAGTCCCCATACCCTTACCCTTTTTATAGTCAATAACTTGCATATAAGCCTTCAAAATGGGCACTTTTGAATTTACAAGTACGAGTCCCATAGACTTGCATTATGTTCAAAGTTCGCGGTAGAACTTTCTTAAGGTTTGCATGTTCTACCGCAAACTGAACAGGGGGTGTTCAGACCATCACTAGTTTCAAATTAGGTGGTAGTTCTGGGAATTGTACTTTTAAGGGTTAAGTTAGGAGAATGTATTTAGGTATTAGATTTATGTTGCGTGTTAGGGATTTGTTTTCAGAGTGTACTTGGTTGTTGGGGTAAATGTTATAGACTAATTTTCAATTTTAGGTTTATAGTTAAATAGACACTAAACTCTGTGATACTTACCTCCCTTCAATGCTACTGCTGGCATCTTCTACCTTGCTTCTTTGGGTGCCAGGCTGTAGCTGTTGGCCCTCCTGTACGTGCACATTGATATCATTGGCCAGTGCTGGATGACATCAATCCTGTGCAAGTACAGGAGGGCACTCATCCTGGCATATAGGCACTGTGCCAGAAAGTGAACTGAGCTACGTTTGTGCAGCTAAGTGTACATTCCAAAAAAAAAGACTGCAAGTGTAAGAGGTGTAGAAAATATGCAGCCCCATAAAATTAAAATCCAAAGCATAATACCTAATATAACAGTAATCTATCTTTGTCAATAGAAAATACTAGTGATTGCATTTTTATTGTATCACCACAAGCTGATCAGAACTACATCCTGTTTATAATAGAAGGGCACAGGAGGGGGGAACTGAAAGTCTAACACTTTTTTTCCGGCAGGACCGTAATTACAATGAACATCCTGTCTCATGCCATTAAGAGTTTTCTGTGTTTATTACAGGTAAGCAGGACGTTTAACGTGACTGTGACGGAAGCGTAGGCAGGACAGAACGCACAAAGAAGATGGTAAACACACAAAACATTATTGAACTATGGAAGGTACTCAATCAAGACAGTTCATGGCACTCCACAACATACGGCTTGTAGGAACACTCACAGCTCTCTAGGGACAACATCAGGCTCACGGGGACTCAGCGTGACTTTGGCTGGGGGTCTGACCTCAGCACAGCTCCCACACAGCTCTCTAGGAACAACACCAGGTTCACGGGGACCCAGCGGAACTTTGGCTGGGGGTCTGACCTCAGCACAGCTCCCACACAGCCCTCTAGGGACAACATCAGGTTCACGGGGACTCAGCGGGACTTTGGCTGGGGGTCTTGTAAGCTGTGTACCGGGGTGGGCTTGTAGGATTTTATCAGCTCTGCAATGTGAAATGTCACTTTAAGTTGTGGAGTCCTTCCAATAATCAGTAACAACACTTGTGGCCTGACACAAACAGAGACCCTAACTAACTATAGGCCTGGACTCAGTCTCAAGGCACCAACACTAAAATGAGGTGCGTGCACGATCTTACCGACCCGGGTCTGCTTTGCATCCGCTGGTGACTCTGAACAGAACAAATGTCTCTCCAACAAGCATGCGGTCTTGCCGTATATGTTGCTTAGTTCCTCTCCTCTCATCAGCCTTCCTGGCAGCAATCTCATCAGTATTCCTGGCAGCAATCTCATCAGCTTCCTGGCAGCAATCTCTGGTTACTGAGGGATGCTTTCACACCTGGATGTCATCAGATTCTCAGCTCACACGGCCCCTTATTCACCATGCTCCAAAACATGGCTTCTCCCTCTGTTCTCTCCAACTCTGTGTGCAAAACTCCACCTCTTCATGAATATACAAATATCTATGCAGTCTGAGGCTGTGTTAGAAAAACAGTGACATCTTGTGGCTAAACTGCAGAATGTCAGTCAAAACATTAATTTACTTCCACACAAACAGTGTTCAAACAATGAGAGCTGTTTCCCCATCTCACAGTCTGACCTCATCACAGCTCCCACACAGCTCTCTAGGGACAACATCAGGTTCACGGGGACTCAGCAGGACTTTGGCTGTGGGGCCTGATTCGGGTAGCGATGGCTCAAGCACTCAGGGGGGCAGTTCAGGTAGCTATAATCCGGGCACGGAATGGGGCGGTTCAAGCAAGGGTGGTCTGAGCGCACAATAGGGGCAGTTTGTGGCAAGGGTAGTCTGAGCACACAATAGGGGCAGTTCATGGCTTCTAGGGACACTCACGATAGGCAACTTGCAGACACTCAGCAGCAGGCGGCTTTCAGGGATGTCCGGGCTCACAGCAGGTGACAGCAGGAGAGGGGCAAACTTTCTCAGCACAGAGCAGAGCGGATAATCCAGGCCCCAGAGTATTAGGCAGGGTATCGTGGGGCCCACAGCAAAGCAGTTCTATCACACAGCACAGCGGGTAATCCGGGCCCTATAGTATTAGCAGAGGGGCAGCGGATAACAGTCCTGACCTTTGAGGGGGTTCTCCTGCAGAGTGCTCAGCGGGGATGGCTGCTGAGGCCCGGTCACCACCTGGACCTCCCAGCAGCTTGTGAGTCCAGCAGCAGCGGAAACAGAAGACGAACATGAGGAAGAGAGAGAACCGGGTCCTGTGCTTGCCTCTTTAAGGCCAGCCAGGATGCTTTCCGGTTGCCCCGGCAATGTCCGGCCCAGCACCGCGTTGCTGGGCAACGAGGCACGCCCCCTTGACTCAGGCCACACACTCGGGAGCGCGGCCTTTGTCATTTGATGAGTGCAAGCATGGGAAAACTCCCGTGCCCACGCTGCCTCGTCAGGGCCATGCGGCATCAGAGTGACTACCGCGGCCTGGACAGCCTGGTGAGTTGCGCGCCCCTTTCCCGGCTGAGTGGTCACGGAAGTGCGGGCTTCTCAGCGGGGGACCGCCTCTCTCTCCCTCCAGCTGCTCCAGATGGGGAGAGATAGGAGATGGGGGAGTGACAAAAGTCACACCTCTCATCCTGGACAGCCCGCATCAAAGGGCCGTGACAGGATGAGAGGGGGAGAGGAGGGGGACGCTGCAGTGGGGAGAGGAGAAGAGAGACGGGCAGCCTGCACACCGTGACAGTGACAAATAGGACAAAATAACTTAACATGTGCCCTGGTGGTCAGTAAATGCCACTGCTACTATTACGCAATCAGACTACTCTCAGCATGGATGTGAATATATATTGCAGGTATGCGATTTGGCGCTAAGATACAGGGAATGTGATTTCTCTATTGTAATACACTATTGTTATGCAGAATAGGTTGATAGCATATCTGCAGAGGTCTAGATATTCAGTATTGTGATTAAAAATGTTTATTAATGCATATGGAAATACTTATTAATATATATGGAAATGTTTAGTAATGTATAGAGGACCGTGATTACAATGAACATCAGGTCTCATGCCATTAAGAGTTTTCTGTGTTTATTACAGCCGTTCCTAATAAAGCACTTCTGGTTTCACCCAACCCATCCTTTGCACAGTGGAAATATTAACTGTATGTGCACCAAAATTGGTGCCCAACATGGGGCCGGGTTAAAGGAACGCAGAAAGGGCACGGAAGTGAAAAGTAGTGACTACGCTGTCCGTGGTGAAGTTACAGAAAAACATTAGGAATATGGATATCGAAGAGTTGCAAGACGAAATCAGTGAACACCTGATTCACATGCCAGTCGATGATCTCATGGAGACTTGCAAGTTTATAAAGACCTCCGAAGCATGCGGATAGTGAAGGTGTTAGATTAATTGGTAGAGACTGAAAGTGAAGAAGTGCTGACACAATTTCTTCAGGCAACTAAGAAATTCATCGGTGAGTTAGAGAAGAGAGATAACATGGAAGCACCAAGCGATAGTGGCAAAGACCCTCAAGCGGAACAACAGTTAAACGATTTAAAACAACAATACCACAGTATATAGGAAAAACTTCAAGAAACAGCCAAGATGATAGAGGAACAGATGCAGGGGCGGACTGACAACTCATGGGGCCCCCAGGCAATAGGGGATCATGGGGCCCCTGTGTCCTTGCCCAAACTCAAAAAAGCCTATGAAAAAGGTACCAGGGGCATCTTATGGGGCCCCCTACTGACCATGGGCCCTCGGGCAGTGCCCAAGTTTCCAAATGGTCAGTCCGCCCCTGAACAGATGAAAGAACTTAGCATTAATAACAAAGACTCAAAAGAAAGTCCTGCAAAACAAGACCCTATTCTAGTTGCTCAGAGACTTTCCCATACTAACTTGCCAAAAGTTACAATCAGAAAGGACTTTAAAAATGCTGGTCAGATAGGTGAAAGGGAACAGAAAGACAAGCTGTCTTATACGAACATCATGCACCAGATTGACATGGGACTGCAAAAGGGATATCCTGAGTCAGAGCTTGTGGAAGCTGTGATCAAAGCCATTAGTCCCGGGTCAAGTCTCAGAGGCATGCTAGAGCTAAAAAGTGAGCTGACCCTAGTGCTACTCAAGAGAATCCTAAAAAGTCATTATAAAGAGGAGAATGCTTCCGAACTATACCAACAATTGATCAATATATCACAGAATAGTAAAGAGACTCCCCAGAATTTCCTATTTAGGGCCATTGCATTGAAGGACCATTTGCTCTTCGTTTCACAAGAAGAAGGTTCAGATGAACACTTCCGGACTGAATTTATAAAAAAGAAATTTTTAAGGTCGGACTGAGAAGTGACCATATCAAGTTCCAACTAAAACAACACTTGGACGATCCTACAGTCTCAGATGAGTTGCTCATGGAAAAGATGAATGAGGCTACGAACATGGAGATGTAAAGGGAGCAGAAACAAAAGAAATCTCAGCACAGTAACCTGACCAAGGGAAGAGAGTGCCAGGCCAACATCCTCCATTGTTCTCAGGAACCAGGCACCCTCCCTTTGTCTCCACCACAAGCAAGTAGTCTGGCAATCCAACAGCCATCAAAGAGTAACTCTGACCTTGAAAAGATAGTAATACAGATGCAACAAGAAATGTTCGATATAAAAACACTTCTCCAATATTCGAGAACTTGACAAGAGCATGGCTGTAGAGGACCTAGAGCAACGGTTGGCCAGAGAACAGGGGCTTGTCAATCTTGTGAAAATACTGATCAGAGAACTGCATGTCACCATTGTCTTAACTGTGGTCGAGCTGGACATAGGGCGAGACAATGCAGAGCGGCCAAATAAAATCAATTAAATGGGAGAGGCTTGCTGTTGATGGACTGATGTTAACCTGTGCCAGAACCAAACATGTGTCCCAAAGTGCAACTCGTGTCAGTGGTAAAGAAACCAGTCCCCAACCTACCATCAGAGCCCCGGCTGGAAAGTTAAATGCAGACCCCTGGAGAAAAACACCAACCTGCCCTGCTCAAAGGCTATCCCAGACAACTGAAAAATTGCCAACCAACGTGAATGGCCTCACCTTGAAACAGCACAACAAGCTACTGGGTCTTATTGGAAAGAGATGCCTTGTGAACTGTGAAATAGACAAAACCCCTGTCCAGGCCTTATGGGATACTGGCTCTCAGGTTAGCATCATTAATGAGGGCTGGAGACACGAGTACTGCCACACACTGTGCTCCGATCATTTGAAGAACTGCTGGGGCCAGAGATACTCCAAGGGAAAGCAGTCAATGTACTGAGATTCCGTTCTCAGGTTGGATTGAAGTAACCTTTCAGCTTACATCGAGCAGTAATACTATCAAGCAGTCATTAGTACCACTAGTAGTCTCTGAGGATGAGAAAGTAGCTGAGAAGCCAATTATCGGCTATAATATAATTGAAGAAACATTCAAAGAGACAGTTGCTGATGGGAAGAAAGTTATCCCAGGTTTTTTGGACATATTAAGAACAGCTTTGGAACTGCCAACCCCCAATGCAGAAGTCCTTGTAAGCTTACTACAAGCCAACTGTTGGGAAACTGTTTTTTGCTATTGTAAAGACTGGTACTAAGAACCAAAGAATCCCTGCAAATACTGTAACATACATCTGATGTAGTGCTGACACCAAACCGTAGTTCTTACAATGAGTCTCACCAATATGCAGTCCATCCGGCAGGTGATAAGCCTCTTATCACCTGCCGAATGGACTGAATATTGGTAAGACAGTCTCATTTCAAAAAGGACAATTCTCCAAACTGACCATTCCAGTTTGGAATACAACTAAGTGGGGCATTGTGTTACCAGGTCAAACAAAGATTGGAGGCGTTGAGCCCATAAAAACAACATATCTGGCTCAAGTACAGTTGAAACAATCAGCAAATGTGTTCACTAAATCGGTGACCTCTGAACCACGAACACTCAAGGTAGGACCAAAAGTGAAAATTGGAAATCAAAATGAGACTTATCCGCAGGTGGGGGATGACAATCAGGAGCGCTGGGATCCGCCAGTGCTTCTGAAACACCTCCCTCCAGAGGATCAACAAATCGTCAAAGAAATGCTAAGGGAAGAATGCAATGCTTTTGCCAAAGATGACTCTGATGTAGGATGTATTCTTTCTTTACAGTTACAGATTCATATCAAAGACAGCACACCAGTCAAGAGAACCTACATGTCTGTGCTGAAACCACTGCACCAAGAAGTTAAGGAATATCTGCAGGATCTGATAAATCGGGGATGGATTGCGGAATCAAAATCATCATACTCCTAACCCATTGTGTGCGTAAGAAAGAAGATGGCAGTTTAAGACTGTGTTGTGATTATAGAGAGTTGAACCAGAAGTCCATTCCTGATCATCATCCAATTTCTAGAATTCAAGACATGCTGGACAGTCTAGGAGGAAGTTCATAGTTTTCTGTGCTAAACCAGAGGAAAGCATACCATAAAGGATTTGTGAAAGAAGCCAGTCAACCATTGACAGCATTCATTACACCTTGGGGTTTGTATGAATGGATCCAAATACCCTTTGGTCTGAGCTCTGCACCAGCTGAATTCCAACGCAGTATTGAGACATGTTTAATGGGACTGAGAGATGAGATTTGCGTGCCATACTTAGATGACAACCTCGTCCATAGCAAATCATTCCAGGAGCAAGTAGAGGATGTCTGGTCAGTGCTCCAACGTTACCAATAACACGTAGTCAAATTAACAGCCAGGAAGTGTGAACTTTTTCAAAATAAAGTCAGATTCCTGGGCAAGATTGTGTCAAAAGAAGGCCACTCTATGGACCTGGCAGAAACAGCACCTGTCCTTGCCTTAAGAAAAAACCAACCAAAGACTGTTGGAGAACTTAGGAAACTATTAGGATTTATTTCCTACTATCGCCCTTACATTCAAAATTTCTCCAGAATTGCCAAACACCTACAACAACCTCAAAACCTGCTAACTAGAGATGAGCGAAGTATTCAAAAATTCGATTCGACTGATTCGGCGAATTCGTGGAAAATATTCGATTCGAGTCGAATATATTCGCTGTGAATTTAACTTAAAAAAGGGTGTTTCTAGGCTTCAGAGAGACTTAATATTAGTGCAGAACACTGAACCTTTAATTTAAATGCCCTTGGAGTCTGCTGGGGAAGAGAAATAATACTGTCAGTCAGTATGACATGCAGATGAGTGCCGTCGATCTTAGAATCACCGCACACTTCACTCATTTGGCCAGTCACGGGGCCAAAACTAGTGTTTGGAGCCACAGTGTGGTGGTGGAGGCAGCAGCAATGGGAGGCCATACAGCAACCTATGACAAAATGGAAACCAGCAGGAGTGTGAGGAGACCTGAAAGTGGCACATGGCAGAGTGGGAGCAATGGGAGGCGGTACAGGGACTCATGTCACACTGTGGACCCAGCAGCAGCGTGACGAGGCGGTACGGGGGCCCATGGCAGATTTGGGGCCTGGCAGCACCTATGGGAGGCCTGTAATCTGCCAGCACCTATGACAAAATGGAAACCAGCAGGAGTGTGAGGAGACCTGAAAGTGGCACATGGCAGAGTGTGGCGATGGAGACAGCAGCAATGGGAGGCCGTACAGGGACCCATGAGAGACTCTGGACCTGGCAGCAGCATGAGGAGGCGGTATATAGGGGCCCATGGCAGATTAGGGGCCTGGCAGCAGCTATGGGAGGCCCGTAATCTGCCAGCACCCTATGACAAAAAATTCAACACACCAGCAGTGTGTGAGGAGACCTGAAAGTGGCACATGGCAGAGTGTGGCGATGGAGACAGCAGCAATGGGAGGCCGTACAGGGACCCATGAGAGACTCTGGACCTGGCAGCAGCATGAGGAGGCGGTATAGGGGCCCATGGCAGATTAGGGGCCTGGCAGCAGCTATAGGAGGCCCGTAATCTGCCAGCACCCTATGACAAAAAATGGAACACACCAGCAGTGTGAGGAGACCTGAAAGTGGCACATGGCAGAGTGTGGCGATGGAGACAGCAGCAATGGGAGGCCGTACAGGGACCCATGAGAGACTCTGGACCTGGCAGCAGCATGAGGAGGCGGTATAGGGGCCCATGGCAGATTAGGGGCCTGGCAGCAGCTATGGGAGCCCGTAATCTGCCAGCACCCTATGACAAAAAATGGAACACACCAGCAGTGTGAGGAGACCTGAAAGTGGCACATGGCAGAGTGTGGCGATGGAGACATCAGCAATGGGAAGCCGTACAGGGACCCATGAGAGACTCTGGACCTGGCAGCAGCATGAGGAGGCGGTATATAGGGGCCCATGGCAGATTAGGGGCCTGGCAGCAGCTATAGGAGGCCCGCAATCTGCCAGCACCCTATGTCAAAAAATTCAACACACCAGCAGTGTGTGAGGAGACCTGAAAGTGGCACATGGCAGAGTGTGGCGATGGAGACAGCAGCAATGGGAGGCCGTACAGGGACCCATGAGAGACTCTGGACCTGGCAGCAGCATGAGGAGGCGGTATATAGGGGCCCATGGCAGATTAGGGGCCTGGCAGCAGCTATGGGAGGCCCGTAATCTGCCAGCACCCTATGTCAAAAAATTCAACACACCAGCAGTGTGAGGAGACCTGAAAGTGGCACATGGCATGAGACACTGTGGACCTGGCAGCAGCATGAGGAGGCGGTACAGGGGCCCATGGCAGATTAGGGGCCTGGCAGCAGCTATGGGAGGCCCCTAATCTGCCAGCACCCTATGACAAAAAATGGAACACACCAGCAGTGTGAGGAGACCTGAAAGTGGCACATGGCAGAGTGTGGCGATGGAGACAGCAGCAATGGGAGGCCGTACAGGGACCCATGAGAGACTCTGGACCTGGCAGCAGCATGAGGAGGCGGTATAGGGGCCCATGGCAGATTAGGGGCCTGGCAGCAGCTATAGGAGGCCCGTAATCTGCCAGCACCCTATGTCAAAAAATTGAACACACCAGCAGTGTGAGGAGACCTGAAAGTGGCACATGGCATGAGACACTGTGGACCTGGCAGCAGCATGAGGAGGCGGTACAGGGGCCCATGGCAGATTAGGGGCCTGACAGCAGCTATAGGAGGCCCGTAATCTGCCAGCACCCTATGACAAAAAATGGAACACACCAGCAGTGTGAGGAGACCTGAAAGTGGCACATGGCAGAGTGTGGCGATGGAGAAAGCAGCAATGGGAGGCCGTACAGGGACCCATGACAGACTCTGGACTTGGCAGCAGCATGATGAGGCGGTATAGGGGCCCATGGCAGATTAGGGACCTGGCAGCAGCTATAGGAGGCCCGTAATCTGCCAGCACCCTATGACAAAAAATGGAACACACCAGCAGTGTGAGGAGACCTGAAAGTGGCACATGGCAGAGTGTGGCGATGGAGACAGCAGCAATGGGAGGCCGTACAGGGACCCATGAGAGACTCTGGACCTGGCAGCAGCATGAGGAGGCGGTATAGGGGCCCATGGCAGATTAGGGGCCTGGCAGCAGCTATGGGAGGCCCGTAATCTGCCAGCACCCTATGTCAAAAAATTCAACACACCAGCAGTGTGAGGAGACCTGAAAGTGGCACATGGCATGAGACACTGTGGACCTGGCAGCAGCATGAGGAGGCGGTACAGGGGCCCATGGCAGATTAGGGGCCTGGCAGCAGCTATGGGAGGCCCCTAATCTGCCAGCACCCTATGACAAAAAATGGAACACACCAGCAGTGTGAGGAGACCTGAAAGTGGCACATGGCAGAGTGTGGCGATGGAGACAGCAGCAATGGGAGGCCGTACAGGGACCCATGAGAGACTCTGGACCTGGCAGCAGCATGAGGAGGCGGTATAGGGGCCCATGGCAGATTAGGGGCCTGGCAGCAGCTATAGGAGGCCCGTAATCTGCCAGCACCTTATGTCAAAAAATTTAACACACCAGCAGTGTGAGGAGACCTGAAAGTGGCACATGGCATGAGACACTGTGGACCTGGCAGCAGCATGAGGAGGCGGTATAGGGGCCCATGGCAGATTAGGGGCCTGGCAGCAGCTATAGGAGGCCCGTAATCTGCCAGCACCCTATGACAAAAAATGGAACACACCAGCAGTGTGAGGAGACCTGAAAGTGGCACATGGCAGAGTGTGGCGATGGAGACAGCAGCAATGGGAGGCCGTACAGGGACCCATGACAGACTCTGGACTTGGCAGCAGCATGAGGAGGCGGTATATAGGGGCCCATGGCAGATTAGGGGCCTGGCAGCAGCTATGGGAGGCCCGTAATCTGCCAGCACCCTATGTCAAAAAAGTCAACACACCAGCAGTGTGAAGAGACCTGAAAGTGGCACATGGCAGAGTGTGGCGATGGAGACAGCAGCAATGGGAGGCCGTACAGGGACCCATGAGAGACTCTGGACCTGGCAGCAGCATGAGGAGGCGGTATATAGGGGCCCATGGCAGATTAGGGGCCTGGCAGCAGCTATGGGAGGCCCGTAATCTGCCAGCACCCTATGACAAAAAATGGAACACACCAGCAGTGTGAGGAGACCTGAAAGTGGCACATGGCAGAGTGTGGCGATGGAGACAGCAGCAATGGGAGGCCGTACAGGGACCCATGAGAGACTCTGGACCTGGCAGCAGCATGAGGAGGCGGTATAGGGGCCCATGGCAGATTAGGGGCCTGGCAGCAGCTATGGGAGGCCCGTAATCTGCCAGCACCCTATGTCAAAAAATTCAACACACCAGCAGTGTGAGGAGACCTGAAAGTGGCACATGGCATGAGACACTGTGGACCTGGCAGCAGCATGAGGAGGCGGTACAGGGGCCCATGGCAGATTAGGGGCCTGGCAGCAGCTATGGGAGGCCCCTAATCTGCCAGCACCCTATGACAAAAAATGGAACACACCAGCAGTGTGAGGAGACCTGAAAGTGGCACATGGCAGAGTGTGGCGATGGAGACAGCAGCAATGGGAGGCCGTACAGGGACCCATGAGAGACTCTGGACCTGGCAGCAGCATGAGGAGGCGGTATATAGGGGCCCATGGCAGATTAGGGGCCTGGCAGCAGCTATGGGAGGCCCGTAATCTGCCAGCACCCTATGTCAAAAAATTCAACACACCAGCAGTGTGAGGAGACCTGAAAGTGGCACATGGCAGAGTGTGGCGATGGAGACAGCAGCAATGGGAGGCCGTACAGGGACCCATGAGAGACTCTGGACCTGGCAGCAGCATGAGGAGGCGGTATATAGGGGCCCATGGCAGATTAGGGGCCTGGCAGCAGCTATAGGAGGCCCGTAATCTGCCAGCACCCTATGTCAAAAAATTCAACACACCAGCAGTGTGAAGAGACCTGAAAGTGGCACATGGCAGAGTGTGGCGATGGAGACAGCAGCAATGGGAGGCCGTACAGGGACCCATGAGAGACTCTGGACCTGGCAGCAGCATGAGGAGGCGGTATATAGGGGCCCATGGCAGATTAGGGGCCTGGCAGCAGCTATGGGAGGCCCGTAATCTGCCAGCACCCTATGTCAAAAAATTCAACACACCAGCAGTGTGAAGAGACCTGAAAGTGGCACATGGCAGAGTGTGGCGATGGAGACAGCAGCAATGGGAGGCCGTACAGGGACGCATGAGAGACTCTGGACCTGGCAGCAGCATGAGGAGGCGGTATATAGGGGCCCATGGCAGATTAGGGGCCTGGCAGCAGCTATGGGAGGCCCGTAATCTGCCAGCACCCTATGTCAAAAAATTCAACACACGATTCATGATTCATGGCAGATTTAGTCAGTTGTGTCAGGAACTGGTGGTTTGAAATCCAGACTAATCCACGCCTGATTCATTTTCACAAACGTGAGTCTCTCCACACTTTGGGTGGACAGTCGTGTCCTCCGCGGAGTTACAATACCTCCTGCCGCACTAAACACGCGCTCCGATGCCACGCTACTGGCTGGGCATGACAGCCTTTCAAGGGCAAATTCAGCTAGTTGGGGCCAAAGGTCAAGTTTCGTTGCCCAGTAGTCAAGGGGATTGTCTACCTCGGTTGGCAGGGTGCTGTCCAAGTAGGCCCAAGCCTGTTGTTTGAGGTCCTGCTCCAGGTCTACCTGATGCTGCTGCTGCTGCGGCTGGTTAGTAGTTTCCTCACTGCGCTGGTGAAGAAAGCTACTCATCATCGACTGCAGACTGAGGCAGCCTCTGCTGGTGGAGCTGCCACTGCTCCTACCACCCCACCCCTCCCCTGCTGCCATGGCAGCGGAACGCGAGCGCACAGGGCCCACAGTGTCTGAGGATGGACGTTGACGCACAAAGGCAGAGACCAACTGACTACATAGGTGGTTTTTATAGTACGTTATTTTGGCCTCCCTCTCAGCAGGTGTGAAAAAGGCCACCATTTTTGAACGGTAGCGAGGGTCCAACAAGGTGGACAGCCAAAAGTCATCCCTCTGTCTGATGGTTATTATTCGGCTGTCGGTACGCAAGCAAGCGAGCATGCTATGGGCCATTTGTGCCAAGGAATGCGAGGGACTCCCTGCCTCCATCTCCACAGCATACTGCCACGGTGCGTCTGGGTCCTCTGTCTCCTCCTCCTCCTCCTCTACCACATGCTCCTGCTCCTCCACTCCTGTCCGCTGAGTGGAAAAACCACCCATTTCACTCAATAATTCCTGAGCACAAATGTCCTCCTCTACCTCCTCCTCTTCTTCCTGTCCTGCCCCCACAGGGGTCATGTGGCGTTGAGATCTGTGCGCCACGTCTACCGCACCCTGACCAGCCATTGTTAACAGCATTTGTTCCAGGACGTGCAACAGAGGAATGACGTCGTTCATCCCATAGTCCTGCCGACTCACGAATAGCGTGGCCTCCTCAAAGGGCCTGAGCAAGCGGCAGGTGTCACGCATGAGCTGCCAATGGCTGACATCTAAGTTACACAGGGGAGTACCTTTATCCGCTTGTAACATCAGGAAATCGGTGATGGCCTTTCGCTGTTCGTAAAGGCGGTCTAACATGTGTAGGGTTGAATTCCACCTTGTTGCAACGTCGCAGATCAGGCGATGCTGTGCAATTCCGTTCTGCCGCTGCAGCTCAAGGAGGGTGTGCTTTGCGGTGTAGGAATGGCTGAAATGCATGCAAAGTTTACGTGACATTTTAAGGATGTCTTGCAGTGGGATGGTGGATTTTAGGAACCGCTTGACAACCAGATTAAACACGTGAGCCATGCATGGCGCATGGCACAACCTTCCTTGACGCAGAGCAGACACCATGTTCTTTCCGTTGTCGGTCAACATGGTTCCGATTTTCAGTTTGCGCGGAGACAGCCATCTGTCGATTTCTCTGTTCATTACACTGAGAAGTTCCTCCCCTGTGTGACTACGTTCGCCAAGTCATACCAGGTGCAGCACAGCGTGACACCGTTGCGCCCTGCACATGTGATATGCCGGTCGGGTAATGGGATTTGGCACGGGGGTGGCGGCTGAGGACACGGCGGAAGAAGAGGTGGTAGAGGCGGACATCTTTTGTGGACCAAGGATGTGCAAACGTGGAGGCAAAAGCGGCGTGACCTGTCCAAGTTGCTGGTGCGGCTGTGACGGCACCACGTTCACCCAGTGGGCCGTAAATGACATGTACTGTCCCTGACCGTAGTTACAGCTCCACACGTCGGCGCTGCCGTGCACTTTGGCAGAGACCGACATGCTCAAAGACTGGCCCACCATCTCTTCTACATGTGAATGCAGGGCTGGCACTGCCTTTTTGGCGAAGAAATGACGGCTTGGCACTCTCCACCGCGGCGCGGCACAAGCCATCATTTCTCGGAAAGGTGCTGAGTCCACCACTTGGAAAGGGAGGGACTGCAGCACCAGCAACTTGGACAGGAGGACGTTCAGCTTTTGCACCGTCGGGTGCGTGCTCGCAAACTGTTGTCTCTTGGAAACGGATTCCAAGAAAGACTGCTGACGGAATCCGTGAAGAGGAGTAGCAGGAGAAGGAGCATCTGAACGAGCGGAAGATGCCAATGAGCGACAACTCCCCTCAGCAGAGGTGTTGGAGCCTTGACTGGCTGATGGAGGGCGATTGACGTCGGGTGACGGAGCAAGTAACGGAGCGGGTGATGGAGCGGGGGCTGGGGCGGGCAGAACCGCCGTATCTTTATCACGGTTTTCCCAGGCCACCAAATGGCGATGCTGCATATGCTGCCGCAACGCTGTAGTCCCAACATGGGCCCCCTGGCCACGCTTGACTTTCTGGCCACATAGTCGACATACGGCTACGTTTACTTCCTCGGGCGGCTTGACGAAAAATTGCCACACCGCCGAGTAGGAAACTTTGCCCCCGATACTCCTCACTGGCTGACTGTTGCTTCCTCCGTGCACACCAGCACCACTACTGGCCGTGGTGGTAGGCTGCAGTGGAGCTGGTGCTCTACTCTGTGGCCGTTTGGCTCCACTGACACTGCTGCGACCCTGCTGCCTCCTGGGCAACCCACCGACTGTTTCGCTCGCTGCCAAGCTGCCACCCTCTTCTCCTGATGATGCGGAAGAAATTGCCTGATGACGACGAGGCTGCCAAGTGCGATCAACCTCCTCATCATCAAGTAGGGTCTCCGCCTCACTACTAGCCCCCTCGGCTGCATGTGGGTCAGGAGACAGACCTGTCTCTAGACCGGCTACCGAGCCACTCTCCTCGCCAGTACTTCTTCGCCTGGCTGCTAAAAAGGCGGATGTCTCCCCACGTTCCTGACCGCCCTCTGTTAGCTCTTCCTCACTGTACAGTGGGGCTGAGCCCACAGCATGCGATACTTCGCTTGGTGATGGAACACCAAAGGACAGGGGCAGGTAGAGGACACGTGATTTCAGTGGGCTTGGTCCCGGGCCATGCCAACTAACGGTTGTGTCTGACGTACCCACCGACCGTTGGCTGTAGGTGTCAGAGGTGACCTGGGAAGAGGAAGACGACCGAGCCAACCAATCGATGACGGCAGGGTTGTCGGTGGAGACACGACCGCTGGATGACACCGGGAGCACTGGCCTCTGGCTGCGAATAGTGCTGCCTCGACCCCTTCCTCTGCTGCCACGTCTGCTCGCTCCTAAAACATTGCCTCCTCTGCCACTCCTCTGCATGTTGTCTGACATACTCTTTAATTCAACGATTCTGTGTCCCTGAGTAACAATTCTGTGTCCCTGAGTAACAATTCTGTGTCTGTCCCTGAGTAACAATTCTGTGGCCCTGAGTAACAATTCTGTGTCCCTGAGTAACAATTCTGTGTCTGTCCCTGAGTAACAATTCTGTGGCCCTGAGTAACAATTCTGTGTCCCCGAGTAACAATTCTGTGTCTGTCCCTGAGTAACAATTCTGTGGCCCTGAGTAACAATTCTGTGTCCCTGAGTAACAATTCTGTGTCTGTCCCTGAGTAACAATTCTGTGGCCCTGAGTAACAATTCTGTGTCCCTCAGTAACAATTCTGTGTCTGTCCCTGAGTAACAATTCTGTGGCCCTAAGTAACGGTTCTGTGGCCCTCAGTAACAATTCTGTGTCCCTGAGTAACAATTCTGTGGCCCTAAGTAACGGTTCTGTGGCCCTCAGTAACAATTCTGTGTCCCTCAGTAACAATTCTGTGTCTGTCCCTGAGTAACAATTCTGTGTCTGTCCCTGAGTAACAATTCTGTGGCCCTGAGTAACAATTCTGTGTCCCTCAGTAACAATTCTGTGTCTGTCCCTGAGTAACAATTCTGTGGCCCTAAGTAACGGTTCTGTGGCCCTCAGTAACAATTCTGTGTCCCTGAGTAACAATTCTGTGGCCCTAAGTAACGGTTCTGTGGCCCTCAGTAACAATTCTGTGTCCCTCAGTAACAATTCTGTGTCTGTCCCTGAGTAACAATTCTGTGGCCCTAAGTAACGGTTCTGTGGCCCTCAGTAACAATTCTGTGTCCCTGAGTAACAATTCTGTGGCCCTAAGTAACGGTTCTGTGGCCCTCAGTAACAATTCTGTGTCCCTCAGTAACAATTCTGTGTCTGTCCCTGAGTAACAATTCGGTGGCCCTAAGTAACAGTTCTGTGGCCCTCAGTAACAATTCTGTGTCCCTGAGTAACGTTTCTGTGGCCCTAAGTAACGGTTCTGTGGTCTCAGTAACAATTCTGTGTCCCTCAGTAACAATTCTGTGGCCCTCAGTAACAATTCTGTGTCTGTCCCTGAGTAACAATTCTGTGGCCCTAAGTAACGGTTCTGTGGCCCTCAGTAACAATTCTGTGGCCCTCAGTAACAATTCTGTGTCTGTCCCTGAGTAACAATTCTGTGGCCCTAAGTAACGGTTCTGTGGCCCTCAGTAACAATTCTGTGTCCCTGAGTAACGTTTCTGTGGCCCTAAGTAACGGTTCTGTGTCCCTCAGTAACAATTCTGTGGCCCTCAGAAACAATTCTGTGTCTGTCCCTGAGTAACAATTCTGTGGCCCTAAGTAACGGTTCTGTGGCCCTCAGTAACAATTCTGTGTCCCTGAGTAACAATTCTGTGGCCCTAACTAACGGTTCTGTGGCCCTCAGTAACAATTCTGTGTCCCTCAGTAACAATTCTGTGTCTGTCCCTGAGTAACAATTCTGTGGCCCTAAGTAACAGTTCTGTGGCCCTCAGTAACAATTCGGTGTCCCTGAGTAACGTTTCTGTGGCCCTAAGTAACGGTTCTGTGGCCCTCAGTAACAATTCTGTGGCCCTCAGTAACAATTCTGTGTCTGTCCCTGAGTAACAATTCTGTGGCCATAAGTAACAGTTCTGTGGCCCTCAGTAACAATTCTGTGTCCCTGAGTAAAGTTTCTGTGGCCCTAAGTAACAGTTCTGTGGCCCTCAGTAACAATTCTGTGGCCCTCAGTAACAATTCTGTGTCTGTCCCTGAGTAACAATTCTGTTGCCCTAACTAACGTTTCTGTGGCTCTAAGTAACAGTTCTGTGGCCCTCAGTAACAATTCTGTGTCCCTGAGTAACGTTTCTGTGGCCCTAAGTAACGGTTCTGTGGCCCTCAGTAACAATTCTGTGTCTGTCCCTGAGTAACAATTCTGTGGCCCTAAGTAACGGTTCTGTGGCCCTCAGTAACAATTCTGTGTCCCTGAGTAACGTTTCTGTGGCCCTAAGTAACGGTTCTATGGCCCTCAGTAACAATTCTGTGGCCCTCAGTAACAATTCTGTGTCTGTCCCTGAGTAACAATTCTGTGGCCCTAAGTAACGGTTCTGTGGCCCTCAGTAACAATTCTGTGTCCCTGAGTAACAATTCTGTGGCCCTAAGTAACGGTTCTGTGGCCCTCAGTAACAATTCTGTGGCCCTCAGTAACAATTCTGTGTCTGTCCCTGAGTAACAATTCTGTGGCCCTAACTAACGTTTCTGTGGCCCTAAGTAACAGTTCTGTGGCCCTCAGTAACAATTCTGTGTCCCTGAGTAACGTTTCTGTGGCCCTAAGTAAGGGTTCTGTGGCCCTCAGTAACAATTCTGTGGCCCTCAGTAACAATTCTGTGTCTGTCCCTGAGTAACAATTCTGTGGCCCTAAGTAACGGTTCTGTGGCCCTCAGTAACAATTCTGTGTCCCTGAGTAACAATTCTGTGGCCCTAAGTAACGGTTCTGTGGCCCTCAGTAACAATTCTGTGGCCCTCAGTAACAATTCTGTGTCTGTCCCTGAGTAACAATTCTGTGGCCCTAACTAACGTTTCTGTGGCCCTAAGTAACAGTTCTGTGGCCCTCAGTAACAATTCTGTGTCCCTGAGTAACGTTTCTGTGGCCCTAAGTAACGGTTCTGTGGCCCTCAGTAACAATTCTGTGGCCCTCAGTAACAATTCTGTGTCTGTCCCTGAGTAACAATTCTGTGGCCCTAAGTAACGGTTCTGTGGCCCTCAGTAACAATTCTGTGTCCCTGAGTAACGTTTCTGTGGCCCTAAGTAACGGTTCTATGGCCCTCAGTAACAAATCTGTGTCCCTCAGTAACAATTCTGTGTCTGTCCCTGAGTAACAATTCTATTGCCCTAAGTAACGGTTCTGTGGCCCTCAGTAACAATTCTGTGTCCCTGAGTAACAATTCTGTGGCCCTAAGTAACGGTTCTGTGGCCCTCAGTAACAATTCTGTGGCCCTCAGTAACAATTCTGTCTCTGTCCCTGAGTAACAATTCTGTGGCCCTAACTAACGTTTCTGTGGCCCTAAGTAACAGTTCTGTGGCCCTCAGTAACAATTCTGTGTCCCTGAGTAACGTTTCTGTGGCCCTAAGTACCGTTTCTGTGGCCCTCAGTAACAATTCTGTGTCTGTCCCTGAGTAACAATTCTGTGGCCCTAACTAACGTTTCTGTGGCCCTAAGTAACAGTTCTGTGGCCCTCAGTAACAATTCTGTGTCCCTGAGTAACGTTTCTGTGGCCCTCAGTAACAATTCTGTGGCCCTCAGTAACAATTCTGTGTCTGTCCCTGAGTAACAATTCTGTGGCCCTAACTAACGTTTCTGTGTCCCTAAGTAACGATTCTGTGGCCCTCAGTAACAATTCTGTGTCCCTGAGTAATGTTTCTCTGTCCCTAAGTAACGTTTCTCTGTCCCTAAGTAACGATTCTGTGGCCCTAACTCTGTCCCTAATACAAAGCGGTCTGCCTCTCTTGAATGACTGGAGGCAAATGGCGAATTCTAAAATGGTCGCCATTTATAGCTCGACCATTACACAGTGCTGGCTGGCTGCTGATTGGCTAATGCGATCACATGTCATTAATGAATGCATTATGGGTCAGCGCGCCTTGTCTGCGCGCCTTCCCAGACATCCCCGCTCCGTCGCCGCACATGTCGCCGCCATTTTAGGAAAAATTTCGATTCGCGCATCCGAAGTATGATATTTTTCGGATTCGGCGCGAATCGAAAATTTTCCAATATTCGAAACGAATTCCACTTCGCCTACTTCGATTCGCTCATCTCTACTGCTAACCATACAAAGAAGAGGAAACCAATCCCAAAGTCAAAAGGTCAACTTCCATCCTTTCAGTCTATAGCCTGGACTGACCATCATCAGGTAGTACTGAACCAGCTCATTGAAGTGTTAACTCATCCTCCAGTTATGGGTTACCCCGATTATTCTAAACACTTTGTTCTTCACTGTGATGCCTCGCAAGAAGGACTAGAAGCCATATTATACCAAGAGCAGGAAGAGAAACTAAAGGTGATTGCTTATGGGTCTAGATCTCTCACACGTGCTAAGAAAAACTACAACATGCATTCAGGGAAGCTCAAGTTTCTAACAATGAAGTGGGCAATATGTGATAGATTCCGAGATTAGCTATATTACTGTCCATCAATTGTGGTATATACTGACAACAATCCACTAACCTATGTCCTCACTACAGCAAAATTGAATACAACAGGCCATCGATGGGTTGCAGAACTAGCTGACTTCAACTTCACTATTAAATATCGTCCCGTAAGAAGGAATGCTGATGTAGATGTACTTTCTCGTATGTCATTGAGTCCTGAACAATACATGCAACAATGTTCACAAGAAGTAGACAACAAAGTCATCACTTGCATAACCCAAGCAATTCAAGCACATCAAAAAGAAAGGATACCTTGGCTATGTCCAATGACGATTGGCAATACAACTACAACAACAGATGCGGCATCAAAGAAGGTAACTCAAATACTGAAAGAGACAATAAGAACCGCACAAAAGGAAGACCCTGTGATTGGATAAGTATGGAAGTACAAGAGCCAATACAAGTTTCCATCCAAACAGGAACGACAAGGTGAACCTGTTGATCTTTTCATACTTATGAAACAATGGACCAAACTTTACCTCGAGGACGATGAAATTCTGAGACAGAAAACATCATCTGGTTCTCAACTAGTGTTGCACAAGTTGTACCATCACTTAGTATGGAAGGAGTTACATGAAGAGTTGGGACACTTAGGAGTAGAAAGGACTGTAAATTTAATCAGAGAAACATTCTTTTGGCCATATATGCAAAGGGACACTGAGCATTACATTACACACCAATGTACTTGTCTGAAAGACAAATGGCCAAATAAGCCTGTTTGGGCCCCATTGAACAATATTGTGACAACTTATCCTTTTGAGATGGTCTCAATTGATTTTCTTCATCTCAAGAAATGTAAAGGTGGATATGAATATATCTTAGTGGTAATTGATCATTTTACAAGATTTGCTCAGGCATATGCAACCAAGAACAAGCCCGCAAAAACATTGCCTACAAAATATTCAATGATTTTGTCTTGAAATTTGGATTTCCTACCAGAATTCACCATGATATGGGTAGAGAGTTTGAAAATCACTTGTTTTTGACATTAGGGAAGCACTGCCACATCAAAAACTCTCACACAACTCCATACCACCCAGAAGGTAATGGGCAAGTTGAAAGATGTAATTGTACCCTGCTATCAATGCTTCGTACCCTGTCACCAGATTCCAAAAAGGACTGGAAAAATTCACTGGCAAAGGTAGTCCATGCATATAATTGTACTTGAAGTGAAGCTACAGGACAATCTCCATTCTTCCTATTGTTTGGAAGGTCTCCAAGACTACCCATTGATAGTATGTTTGACACTCCAGTAACTGAAAAATACAAGACCTACTCTCAATATGTAAACACATGGACAGATAGAATGACTGAGGCCTATAATGTTCCTTCAAAAATATCTACTCAAGCTACACAGAAGCTATTGAGTTCTACCCATGTCAGCTGGAAGTAAGTGAGTATGATTTAGAAGAGTCACAGAGACCTATAGATCAACTTGAAAAAACTGAGTATGCATTTGGAGATATAGAAGAAGAATGCCCAGCAACAGAGAACACAGCACAGCTTGTTGAAAGTGATGTAGAGGAGAATGCGGACCTTTGAGATTCACTTCCTCAACATAGAATACAACCCTACAGGAACAGGAGACAACCAAAGATTTTGACATATGACACTTTGGGGTTTATTTACTAAACCTGGTTGACTCAGAATCTTGGGCACCTGTGCATGGTAGCCAATCAGCTTCTAACCTCAGCATGTTCAGTTAAGCTTCAGCAATAAAACCTGGAAGCTGATTGGTTTTTATGCAGAAGTGGACAAGATTCTGAGTCAACCAGGTTTAGTAAATAAACCCCTTTAGGTCAACCCAGTAGTGTTACCAGAGTTTCACCTATACAGGTCATAGACAGTATTCCTACATTACCTATTGACTCTAGCTGATATTTCAGTTCAGAATGTTTTGCTGAAGACTATAGAAGTTTGTAGAAGTGATTATGTCTATTGATCCACTGTTTACTATTTGGGACACTACACCAAAGTTAATTACCTAAACCAGAATAATTATATGTTACTTTTCCGTTGGTCAAAGTAAGGAAAAATGTAATTGCATTTGTATTGCAGATATTGTAGGTCAAGCAGAAACAGTTTTAGGTGCGGGTTCTAGATATTACAAAGAGACAGGGTCAGCCGATAAAAGTACAGAGCAATAGGTGGCAACATTATGCTGCATTGTCGATGTACAATGGGTATTCCGCCATTATGATATACAAATAAAGAAAAAGGTATAAAAGTAATAAAAGGTTCCCTAGTTTCTCATCACCTTTGTCTAAACTTAGTAACCTATACAAATATATATTGAAAGGGGTTTTACTAAATAGTTGGTTCCACACAACTATATCTTGCCAGGTACTATAGCGCTGTGGGCCTGGTGGGAAGCTGTGACGTAAAAGGGAGTAGATGTCACAGGGAGGATGTTTCCTCAAGTAACTTAGTTACTACCTACCCTTGGCTTTCTATGGTTACTACAAGACAAGTAAAAGTATGTTTTCTTAATAAGAGTCTGCGTATGTCAGGGACGACATAACAATTTTGTGGGGGAGAGTGTAAGAGGTGTAGAAAATAGGCAGCCCCATAAAATTAAAATCCGAAGCCTAATACCTAATATAACTGTAATCTATCTTTGTCAATAGAAAATACTAGTGATTGCATTTTTATTGTATCACCACAAGATGGCAGAACTACATCCTGTTTATAATAGAAGGACATAGGAGCGGGGAACTGAAAGTCTAACACTTTTTTTAGACAGTAATTACAATGAACATCCTGTCTCATGCCATTAAGAGTTTTCTGTGTTTATTACAGGTAAGCAGGAGGCTGTTTAATGTGGCAAATAGGACAAAATGACTTAACATGTGCCCTGGTGGTCAGTAAATGCCACCGCTACTATTATGCAATCAGACTACTCTCAGCATGAATGTGAATATATATTGCAGGTATGCGATTTGGCGCTAAGATACAGGGAATGTGATTTCGCTATTGTTGGTTAGATCAGCATGTGAATAGACTGGTGCAAGACAGACAGAATTGGCTTGTCAGGCTCCAGTAGACTCAGATGCGCTTCGCCCTTTTTGGGGATTAATCATAGAGGCTATCTGAGGAGTTCTGTACAGGTGGAGACCCGGATCTGAAGCCATCTTTTCATATTTATGCCATAGGGAGTTGGTGTCTGTGTGCAGACAGTCATTTTTTTGTTGAATTTTATTATTTTTATCAATACTATTAATTTATAATTTTATATTGTAAAAAGCTTAACAGGCACTAATGAATTGAAAAAAAAAAGCATAATCTTCCAACAATGCAAGCTGTTCTAACCAATATAGCAGCATTAATATCACTTGCAAAATCACTTTCTAAAAAATTCCATCACAGCCATTACATACACGCAATGTAATAGTGAGAAGGCTAGCCTGACTAAAGTTACAACAAAGAACTTAGTACATAACACATGTAACAACCTTAATTTAATCCCTCTGTCATTATGGCATACAGACAATTATGTAGTGTTTTACTCTGATGTTTTCAGATTGGAGGAGCGGCAGCTGGTCTCCTAAAGCTGAAATGACAAAATTCCAGGGGTCTGAATGGCTTTCCTGACAGTCTCTGTGACAAAGCAAAGCAGGGAATTCTATTTTATCCATCTTTATTCTCACTGGTTAAAAATAAATACAGAATTCAGTGGCTGGTGGTGAGTTGGCAGTTCAGGTGCCGAGTTTTAGACTTCACAGAGTTCCACAGAGAAATAAATGGCTGGTCCATGATTCTACACTCTACCATGAGGTACTGACCCTTTAATATGGGTGGTAGTTAACATTCTGCAAGGTGATTAGCAAATATTTTTTAAAAATTAGAGCATTTAAGAGTATTTTGAGAGAAAATAGAATACACGCTGAAAAAATATGTTTTATAACTGCTACTGCCTTTTTTAAAAATATGAAATCATCAAGAATATTTTAGATTAAACCTAGAAATAAAGTTACCTCCATGCCAACTTGCCGTGGGTAACACAGGAGGGAGAGATTCATTTCTCTGATAGGAGACCAAGTTTAATTGCCAGATCTATGACTCATGCAGCTGGTTGAGAGCTGCACATACATTCTCAACATGGGTCTGTAAGGATGAATATGCTTTCCATCTGTGAGAACCTAATTACGAGCAAACTCAAAAACACAGTCAGATGTTTGCATTGTGTCGGATTCAATGTGCAGCCAGTGAAATGCAAAAAATATTATTTCAGAAAAAGGGTCTTGGCTTGTTTGGGATGAAGGGGTGTCAGGAAAAGTCATTTAGCTACGTAATTGGCTTCGTTATCTTTTTTTCTTTTTGAGGGGGGGAGGGGGCTGCTCTTATTTCTTTCTAATGAATAACAAATCATTATTTTTCTACAAGTCCTCTAGAACTCATCACCTTCATCACAGAATGGCTGACCCACTCTTTTACTTACTTGACTAATGAGATAATTTTATATACTTTATATAAAGAACAAGTCACATCAGAGAAATGGGAGATAAACCTTTGCTTGTAGGAAATCTGAATTAGATAAAGATTGTTAACACTGCATGTCTTTTAGTTACCTAACACTGATAGCAAGGTAATAGCAAAATGAAATCTGACACAGAGAATATAAATTAATGAAAAAAAATGTGTGTGTGTGTGCGCGCGCGTGTTTATACATCAACTCTGTTTAATTGCTGGATTAAGTGTTGTTAAAATACTCAACATACCACTATTTCAGTGCTGCCATAAAAGAGCATCACAGCTGACAGTGGAGGAAGGGGACATGGAATTTAATGACAGCTGTATTCTGTTATGTTTCTGCATTGCAGTTAAATGCAATTTGTAGACAGGATAACAGAAGGTCTGTGTAGGAGGAGAGGCTGAGTTATAGCCAGATGCTGATTGGCCATTGACATAAAAAAAAAATAGTGTTTGGTCACTATCCAGTCTTGTGGGCTTTGCTTGTGAAGATTCAGCTACAAATGGTTCAGAATAACTGGCCAGAATTCTTTTAACAAAGTACTTTGAGAAACATACTCCCAGTAAGAAAAGACATTTAGCCTTGGTTTTAAGTAAGAGACACTCTTATAGTTTTAGTTATGTGTATTCTAAAATTGTAAGTGTTACTATATCTTGACCTTGCAACAACCAAAATGTGAATGAAAGAAAATAGACTTAAATAAAACCTGACCATACCAAACAATGTAGTTAAAACAGTATGACAGATCACCCTACCACTTTGCAAAGGCAAAGATCTACAGTACTTTAAATACACAGTGGAGATCTTTTATGCCAACAATTAAATTTGTTTTCAGGCTGTTTACAAAATTAGTAAATTTAAGCACGTAGAGAGAGGAAAGAAACCTTTACAGAGACCTTTAAAGCTGATGGTCTGTTTTCTAACAATGCTGCTAAGAAGTCTAAGAGACCATCTCCACTTGGTAAGCTTCTTAGTGTCATGTGCAGGTATCAGGAGCCCAAGATGCCGAGAACAGCCCTTCTTAAAACTTCACCCTTAGAACCCCCAGGTAGTGATAAAAGAAACGCAAGGGTGGGGCAGCACAGTGGCTTAACGGTTAGTATTAGGATCAGCCTGGCAGTACTAGGGTCACTGGTTCGAATACCAACCACAGGACCACCTGCCTGGAATTTGCATGTTCTCCCTGTGCCTGCGTGGGGGTACTCAGGTTTCCTCCCACACTCCAAAGACATGCTGGTAGGTTAATTGACCCCTGTCTAAATTGGCCCTAGTGTGTGTATGTATGAATGTGAGTTAGGGACCTTAAATTGTACACCCCTTGAGGGTTAGGGACTGATATCAATGTACAATACATGTATATAAAGTGCTGCATAAATTGACAGCACTATATAAGTACCTGAAATAAATAAATAAGGGGATGGAGGGATTTCAGTGACTTATAATGCATATACACACATGCTGGAACTTGTGAATGTTGAAATAGGATACACACCAACTGCAAGAGTAGTAGGGCATGAGTGCAGTACCAAATCAGCATGCAAGGAAGAGGTCAGCAATGAGTGGGTAGCAACAAGCAGAATTGATAAGCAAGAGTGAAGTTGAGGGTACAGGTTGGCAACAGGTACAAGACCACACACAGGTAGGAACTCCAGAAAATGGATCAATAGGAAGCTGAGTCAGTAAGCTTTGGTTCACACCTATGCCTTTTTTTAGTGTGTTTTGCAGAAACATGGTTTCCTATGGATCTAGTTCATATCTGTGAATTTTTAGCCAGTGCCTTTTTTGGAAAGCAGTGTAACGTACTTGGTGGTGGAGCCTGATATGAGGAGGTAGGTTTCTTTTCAGTCTAGGTCAGCAACTGAAAGGTAAATCAAAATACAACACGGCAGGCAGAAAATTAGTCAGTCAGGCCAGGGTCGGTAACAGCAGACACATGGGTGGACAAGCAGGCAAAGATCCAAAGACAAGCCAGGGGTCAGTACACACAGTGTTCAGGCAAGGTCAGGAGCAGAGCCAGTCGATATCAGGAAGTCAACACAAGAACAGGTATCAGAAACTTCAGGAAATATAATAGACCAAACGACAAGGACCCAAGCCCATAGTGCAGCCTAACTGCTTCACGCCAAGCGTACACAAATATGCGGCCGTGACGCAGAGTGGCTGCATATTTGCATACCATCTATAAACAAACATGTGCTGAGAGTTCGTGCTCTCAGCACATGTGTTGGCGTCCCACGGAAAGGTCCCAATCTCTCCTTGCGATTGGGACCTTGCGATCATGTGACTGTGGTGACAGCCAATCATGCGTACCTGAGAATTGGCTGTGAACTAATCTTCTGTGTGCCGGAATGCGTCTTTGTTGACAAGCAGATTGTGTTTTGCATGTAATAGACTTCAATGGACCCACGCCATAAACGTACATGTTACATTTTTTATGCAGTTTGATTTTTTTTACCGGGTAATAGAAAAGTATGACAGTTCTGTTCATGTGGTGCGACTTTGATGCGACTTTACTCTCTCGAGCTCACAAATAGCATCAAAGTCACATCAAAGTAGTGCAGGAAACTTTATGTGTTCAAATCACTTATTGTTGGCTAATAGGAAAGTATGACAGTTCTGTTCATGTAGTGCAACTTTGATGGGTCTTCACACTCTCTGGCACTCAAAGAGCATCAAAATTGCATCAAAGTAATGCAGGAATCTTTATGTGTCCAAAGTGGCATTTTTTTACTGATAGGAAAATATAACAGTTCTGTTCATGTAGTGCAACTTTGATGCGATTTTACACTCCGTGGCATTCAAGTAGCATTAAGTTGCGTCAAAGTTGCATCAAAGTAGTGCAATAAACTTTATATGTTAGGGTTAAAGGCTAAGGTTAACGTTAAATGTTAGGGTTAGGGTTAAGGGTTAGGGTTAAATGTTAGGGTAAGAGTTAGAGTTAGGGCTAGTGAAAACTGTTAAGGTTAGCAGTAATTGTTAAGATTAGCAGTATGTGTTAGGGTTCTAATGCTAGCCCTAACAATTAATGTTAACCCTAACAATTACCACTAACCCTAGCCCTTAACCCTAACATTTAACCTTAACCCTAACCCTAACATTTAACCTCACCCTAGCCCTAACCCTAACATTTAACCCTTACCCTAGTGCTTAACCCTAACCCTAGCCCTTAACTCTAACCCTAGCATGCTACTTTGGACACATAAAGGTTCCTGCACTACTTTTATGTGACTTTGATACTACTTTGGTGCTACTTGAGTGCCAAAGAGTGTAAAGTTGCATCAAAGTTGCACTACATGAACAGTACTGGCATGTTTTCCTATTAGCCAAAATAATGCAACTTCGGACACTTGAAGTTCCTGCACTACTTTGATGGGACTTTGATGCAACTTTGATGCTACTTGAGTGCCAGAGAGTGTAAAGTCGCATTATAGTCACATCAAAGTCGCACTACATGAACATGTCATACTTTCCTATTAGCCAGAAAAAAGATGGGGTCCCTTATTAACCCTTAATATTTTTCCTTTTGATCAATTTCAAGAAGCCCTCCACACAATTGTGTCCCTCCTATGGCTCACTAGTATCTCTGGGGTTGAATGCATTTGCCCAGCCATTGCCCAAACTTGCATTAATGCTTACTTCCCTCGAGCACCAAGTTAGAGCTTACATATAGAGAGGCATAAAAAAAACATGTTCACCAACCCCAAATCAATAAAACAACTAAGCCCAAAGAACCTAACCCAACCTCTCACTTTCAAAAGGGAGAGCTTCATCAGGGGTGCAGTAAAGTAAAATAAAATAATTCAGTAGCATGTGTGCCAACACCACATGGTCAAATAGCAGGAATGGTGGACAACCCCACCTTTTCCTCTATTTATTGCCAAGGATGGCTGCTATGCCTGCCTCTTCCTGAGTGATATAAGAAGAAAAAAGCAAACAAATGCCTAAACTCCTGCGTTGGACAATGGACTCCACAATGTCTGTGGCCCCACATGGAGTATTTAAGGAATGCAAGCCTTGCTGCCCTCAATGGATCAGGGAAATCCAAAAGAACTGCATACAAAGAAACAAAAAGAGGGTGCATTACTTTTTAAAATAGATATTTATTAATAAAAAGTATTATACTCACAATGGAATAAAATCAAAAGCATGCCACAGGAAATACAGCATGGTCCAATCTCCCTGAAAGTTGTCTGGTGGGGGACTGTAGACCTCTTAATAGTTGACGCGTTTCTAGGCTATACCTCTTCCTCAGAGCCTTCCTTTCCTTCCTGAGTGATAAGTAAACCCCTAATTCAAACCATAGGGTGTATGTGATCTGAGACAATACACATTTTGCTTAAGTATTTTTTTGTCCAGATTACCTTTTCTCTGTCCTAAGTGGACCTGCTGAATAATCCTGAACTTCAGGAAATCAGCTTTGCCATTATGTTTATACCAAACGTGTCTGGCAATTGGCCTGTCCTTCTTTAATGCCACATCATTGGCATGCTCCAGTACAGGACATTCAAAATGAATGACAGGTTGCCGAAGAGAGTAGGACAAATCCCCAGAACAATGTTTTTTTACATGTTCCATCTGTCTATGACGGCTATGGAATTGTGTTGTAAATCTCAGGTTGGAAGTCTCATCAGTGTCAGTGTCAGGGTCCTGTCCACAGCAGAAGTTCTAGCGTTTCTGCCAATACTCTACATGGCCGCAGAAGGACACATCAGCCTCAGTCTGGTGCCAGACGGCCTTTATAAGGAGACTCATCACTTCCTCTGGTTGCTGGATGATCTCTAGCTCCCCGTGCCTTGTTCCTGTTTCCTGTGACCTGCGACTTCCTAATCCCGACTCGGCTTGTACTTGGACTTGTCTGCTCTACTTACCCCCTGATCTGACCTCGGCTTGGCTAAAGGATACTATCTCTCTCACTCCTCCATGTATGACCTCGGCTATCCCACCTGACCACGTCTGCTCTGACTCCCACCCAGTTCCTGAACTCGGCTCGAACTGACTTCCCAGTAAAACATCCAAATCCCAGAAGGCTTGCATACCACGCACAGGCGCCTCCAGTCTGCAGACCTATCCCCGTGCACCAGCGGTGCTTCTGAGTGGACCACCAACTAGCACTCCTACAGGCGACCTGTGCAACTTTTTGCCTGACTCCCGTTGGCCCACTCTCAGGGGAATCCGGAACTTAGCCGCAAGGGAAGCCCTCTCTCCATTGGCCTCCATCACCAGGTACGTGATAATCAGGAGTATTAATGTTATTATGACCAGTAATGTATTAAGAATAAGCCTGGTCTATAAGAGAAGGTGGATAACCTTTATCAAGGAACTTCTTTTTTTGAATGTCACCCTGTATCTGATAATCTGCAGTTGTGGTGCAGTTTTGTCTGAGCCTACAAAATTGGCTTTTGGAGATGTTTTTTAAATATATTAAAAATAAAAAGGTGAGACCTTAGCATGTAGCTCCTTTACAAGATAATTTAGAGTTGGTGACTGGGGACAAAGAAAGGTAATTGTATTAAATTCCTTCTTCAGCTCTGTGTATACAAAGAAAAATTGGGGGACTCAAGTTAATAATGGTGTACTACTGACATTGAAATTTATTTGGGTCTAGAAACATTTAGACAAAATAAAGGTGAATAAAGCACTTGGACCAGATGGCTTACACCCACATATTTTGCAGAGTTGAACTCTGTTATTTAAAAGCTATTGCTTCTAATTTTTATAGACTTATTGTATGGAATTCCACTATATTGTTTACCACATCCAAATATTATACACAAAAAAGAAACAAAAAAAAGTAGACTTTAATGGTACATGGGATGACACTGTGAATATATAAAATCTTTCTATTCAATTTCATTCAAACCTTACATTTTTTTGGTAACGTTTGAATAAAATTGAATAGAAAGATTTTATATAATCACCGTGTCATCACTTGTACCTGTAAAGTCTGCTCTTTTTTTCTTTTCTTTTTTGTCTTTAGTGACTGGCTCAGTACTACTAGATTGATGCAAGGCCAAGGCCAAAGGGATCAAAATCTTTACTAAGTAACTACAGACTGGTTAGTTTAACTTCTATAGTCAGGAAGATACTAGAGAGTATAATAAAAGACCACATAGATTAGTTTTTGCTAGAAAACAATATTTTAAGCATGGATTCATGAAAGACCGATGCTGTCAAACAAATCTGCTGTCTTTTTTGAGGGTGTAAGAAAAACTTAAAAAACATGGCTGTGAATATATTATATTTGGACTATGAAAAAGCATGTGACAGTTCTCAACACAATGTGTAGTTAAAGTCTATAGACTTGGAAATTTCCATTTGTAAATGTATAGAAAACTGGCTATAAGTCCATTTTCAGAGAGTTGTGATTAATGATTCATGCTTTGATTAGTCTAAGCCAGGGGTCGTCAAACTTTTTAAACAGGGGGCCAGTTCACTGTCCCTCAGACCGTTGGAGGGCCGGACTATAGTTTAAAAAAAAAAAAAACTATGAACAAATACGGACACAGTACAGGAGATGACCAGAGACTGCGGACATACAACGGCAGCAGGAATACTGGGCCGTCCGCTCCATAAGACACACAGACATTTCCCCCCAAGTGTGTCTTATGGAGCGAAATAATGCCCCATCATTGGTGTCAGTGGGAGGAATAGTGCCCCATCATTGGTGTCAGTGGGAAGAATTGTGCCCCATCATTAGTGTCAGTGGGAGGAAAAGTGCCCCATCATTGGTGTCAGTGGGAAGAAATGTGCCCCATCTTTGGTGTCAGTGGGAAGAAACGTGCCCCATCATTGGTGTCAGTGGGAAGAAACGTGCCCCATCATTGGTGTCAGTGGGAGGAATAGTGCCCCAACATTGGTGTCAGTGGGAAGAATTGTGCCCCATCATTGGTGTCAGTGGGAGGAATAGTGCCCCATCATTAGTGTCAGTGGGGGGAGGAATAGTGCCCCATTGTTGGTGTCAGTGGGGGGAGGAATAGTGCCCCATCGTTGGTGTCAGTGTGGGGGTGTGCCTTTCCTGAGCTACAGCTCTGGTGCCCAATCACCGGTGAGGAGGTGGAGCCGAGCGTCAGGAGTGAGGGAGTGGCCGGAGTGAATGAAGGAGCAGCGCTTCCTGGACTGGATCATCGTGGCACTGGGACCAGAGACAGGTAAGGTACAGCAGCCCCCTGCCTACCCCTGTACTTAGTGTCCCTTCCTCGAGGAAAATCCGCCCCTGCCGGCAGGTCGGATAAAAGGCCTCGGCAGGCCGCATGTGTCCCGCGGGCCGTAGTTTGAGGACCCCTGGTCTAAGATTTTTAGTGGTGCACTCCAAGGTTCAGTGTTGGGACCTTACATTTTTATAAATGAGATAGAGTTTGGGAATAAAAGTACCATTTCTGTACAGATGACACCAAGCTGTGTAGTGGAATAACATCCTTTCTGAGTGTCTTCAACTTACAAGCAGACCTTAATGCACTATTTGATTGGGAAACTATATGTCAAATGAAGCTTAATGTTGATAAAAGAAAAGTTATGCTCTTGAGGGCTAAAAATAAGCGTGCATAATACATTTTAGGAGGAGTACAACTGAAGCAGTCAGTGGTCGAGAAGGAGACAGGTGTTTTGCTATATCATCGACTTAATAATAGAATGCAATGCAAATCTGCAAGTTCCTAAAGCAAGGAAAATATTAAAAGATGTATATACTCCAATTAGAGAGACATCATTTTGCCCCTCTAAAAAGCATTAGTAAGACCCAGGGGTGGACTGACAGCTCATGGGGCCCCCGGGCAATAGGGGATCATGGGGCCCCTGTGTCCTTGCCCAAACTCAAAAAAGCCTATGAAAAAGGTACCAGGGGCATCTCATGGGGCCCCCTACTGACCCCGGGCCCTCGGGCAGTGCCCACGTTTCCAAATGGTCAGTCCACCTCTGGTAAGGCCTCATCTAGACTATGAAGTTCATTCATTGCCATAAAGAAAATTATTTGGTGTTATTTATGGGTAATAACACCAGAGATTGTTGAACCAGTGAACATAATATTGCCTTCTGGGGAGATCAGGAAGGAATTTAATTTTCCCCTGTTGGAGAAAATTGGACCATGCTATATAGGTGCTTTTTTGCCTTCCTTTGGATGAACTGTGGGTTTATAATCTAATTTTTTTTCCCTGTTAAATTAAATGGAATTGTGTCTTTTTAATGCTAAGTATGTAGCAGATCCCAAGCCAGTCTCTGCACATATAGCCCATCTGGCACCATTGTCAGCGGCAAAAGTGCATGCAGATCTACATTCTCAGTTCTATGAATTGTGTACTGTCCATGTTCCTGCACCAACCTATGAGTATGCTGTTGGGTAAGAGCATACTGACACTCAGGTTTTTCAGATGTGGCAATACTTTGAATAGCCAGCAGGGTTTTTTCTAGTCTTTCCCAGATTCTGAATTTTCTCTGCTCATGATAATAACTCTGTAATCTATTTTACGGTTATCTACTAGTAGTTTTTCAACAAAAGAAATCCCTTCATCTGAAATATGAAACAAAAATAAGTTCAGATTTAATCTAACACACAAGAACCGTTGCATCATTTCTGAAACTTCACCTAGATAAATATACATGGAACAGGCTTACTACCTCAGAAGTTCATATAGTGGCTGATTCATTAAACCAGGCGAAAAGAAAATCAGCACAAAAGTAGAGCTTATTGGAACATTAAAAATAAAAAATAAGATCCCAGTAACAGCAAAAAATAAAAATTTGCATTTTCTGCAATACTCACTTTTAATCTAGAGCTGTACCCTGCAGTATTTCTTTTCCATCACTAGATATTCTCCATTTTTTTAGGCTTAAGCTTTATCACTATGTGTTTTTGGCTACTATGGGCAGTCCAATTTGTACTAATTTTCTATTCTCTCTTACTGCATGGGGTATAAATCCAGGCATAAACTGTTACTCCGGTTGGTGCACTATAAAACTTTGTGGTGAGCCTTTGGTTTGTTATGGTGTGTTAGGCATCCCACGGGCTACCTTAATGCAACAAATGTTAAAGCAGAGCATAATGTGCGCTAACACATCATGTCAATGTGTGGAATAATGTACACTAATATGTGTAATTCCACATTATGACACACATGCTTTCCCGTTTCTTACCTTTCCATTCTGCAGCTGGACCATATACAAAATACTCAGTACAGCAAGTCAAAGTTTACACAGGAACCTTGGGTAGGGCAGCTGATTGGAGCAGAGGGAAGGTGAGATGTACCTTTTACTCCATACAATAGATTAAATATATTACTTTGCCTAGTATAGGAAAAGTGCAGTAAATTACAGATACCTGAAAGATGGTCTAAAAAAAACAGTTATTACCATAAAAAACATACAGTCATATTAACAAGTTCATCTGATGGCAGTGATACAGTGTAATCTGAGATTTCACTAGGTAAGATAAAGTATATGCAAACCCCCACCTTGTAAAACAACCCAGTTTAAAACAGAAATGAAACAGCTGCCCATCAGGATTTAAAAGTATTACTATGTGCCTTGTGTATTCGTCCTCAGCCAGCACATTACGTTCTTGATATGATAAATGCAACTCTGAAGGCCTGGTGCTCAATTCCACAAATTGCCAAATGACTAACCCTACAAACTCTAACCTATTTTCCTTGCACTCTCTGCATTAAATACTACAGATCTATATCTTACCTGCTGGACCACAAACAGGATACTTGCTATTGGAATCATGTATAATCCCCAAAGACTTGCATTTTTTAACAGCTCATTGAGTTCTTCCACAGCTCTAGTAAAGACTTTTACATTTACTCATGTCTCTGGTGCGCTAAAATGAATCTAAGTCCCCCAACAAGAAAGGTACATCCCTATTGTATAAGCTGCTATCTACCCCTAGGAAGGATGAGAAAGCCCAGTCTATGGAGTACTGAGAAAGGACTCACCACTTCACTGGTCCATTGAAAATGGCAGTCAGCACTCCAAAAACCCTGCCTGTTCTCCAAAAACATGTTGCACTGGGAACCATATATGAAAGTATATTACAGATGGTATCACACACCTATTAAATTAGCTCAGCTGCACCACTCAATTTATCCCAAGTGTTGGTGATTGTGTGACATGGATGGGACCCCATCACATATATGATGGAAATGTCCTCTCCTCTCCTCTTTTAGAACATCCATGAATGCTTTCCTTGTAATGTTAACTGGCATTGATGTAACCCTGACATCACAGATGGCTCTTATGGGAATTGGGTTGGAGGACTGGCCTCATTCAGTGCACTCCTTAGTTACCCATGTCCTCATAGTGGCCAGTCTATCTATTGCTTGCACGTGCAAATCCACAAACATTCCTACTATCCAAGAGGTGAATGGCACTCTTAATGATCACTGTGAAATGGAATGGTTATTTGCTAAAGCCCACCTGGCCACTTCTAAATTTTACAAATCATGGCATCTGTGGCACCAAAATCCCAGAAGCACTCCCATGACTTGAATTACCTCATACTTCCTCTATGGGATTACCTCCCATAATCTACCTCCTTCCACCATATTCCCCATAGAGCCATCATACTGGTATTTGTAGAACCTAAATGGATGCTTCCCCATCTCTCTACTACACTACATTCCTCCAAGTCCCTTACACTCCTGTCCCAGAGCCTACTCAGGGTGGGCCTGGATGCAGGAATCAACACTTATATATCCCTTGCCTGCTCTTTAAAGAAATAGATTATAAAACTCCCTTTATTCCACTCTCTATTAAGAATCTCAAGGCTGTACACTGGGAATTGCAACATAATGTAATTTTGTTCCACTCATCCATATGCTTTACTATATTTGTTTCAATCACCATATTTAAGTTGCCTCCTATTATTTACCATTCGCACTATTTCATTGAAATGTTGGCACGTGGAGATCAATTACTTCTCTTTGTGCTTGATGTTTATATGTGCTTATGTTTTACATATTGATGTAAAACTTGTTATTGTCTGTACTTCAGAAAATCTTTCAATAACATTTAAACAACAATAAAAAAAATAGAAATGAAAGGCAAAACATTTATAGATATGCATAAAATATTATTATTAATATCCTTTTTTCTCCTTTTATAAGGATCACATACTCTCTGTTCTCAGCTGCATAAGGAGCTCAGGGAACAGAAACAGCAGCACACTGGTCTTCCCAGAGAATGGCTGTGCGGTGGGGTGAAAGTGTCAGCAGAAGTCTGATCATTGAAGGAGTTCCAGCACAGCCAGAACATGGCCCATGTTGTACTCTCCTGCCTAGTGTGGCCAGTTTTTAGTAGGAAAGCAGAGAGACTTGCAGGAACACCGGGGGTTTCACACAAAGGAAGCAATACAAAGAGAATAGGATATTTTTTCATACAAGTAAATGGCATAGCATTTACATATCAGAAATATTAAATGTTGGGTTTACATATTCTTTATTGATGAATGTTACATGACCATCAAAGATACTCAACTCATATAGACATGCAAGTCATCATTGTGACTCTTTAAAGCATTGCTTGACAGATTTCATAAAATATGTTCATTTGTCATATTCATAAAACATTGCTGACAATTGTAATTCTCTACTACAGGACATAAACTTACTGATTGGAGGGTCCCCATTTCCTCTGATGCTCAGTTACAATCTTGTGTCATTCAAGTGCATAATTAAATGGTCAAAAGTGTGCTCAAAAACTCACAGGCACACATACCATATCACCAATACCAGCTTACTGTGTTAACATACAGCACGATGAATGTGTTGACATTTGTAATTTTCTCCACATCATAGTTTTCTTTTCAGTGTGAAACAGAAGGAACAAACATCCAAACAACATTTTCCAAACCTTTTAGATTCTTTTTTTGCTAGTTTGCTTGTTTTCTCTAATAAAAGGAACCTTGTAAAGCTGTCATCTGCCACAACCCATTGGCATCATGGTGTAGAGCACTGCAAATAGATGCAGAACCCCCTGAGAAGGTGGAACCTACTGTAGTATTCACACACAATCCCCACAAACAGGCAACATTTTTAAGCCCACTTTCCAAGTAAGCAAGCATCGAACAATAAAGACAAAGGCAGAAAATTTCAGAAGACTGTACTCTAATATTAAAGACTCAACATTACTATATATAAAGTACAAGGCATGTCAAGACCATAATTGGTAGTATTTCATCATAAGAAAAAACTAAATATTAAAGTGGGAAGCCAAATTTTGTATTAGAGAAAGTGTCAAAAGTCAGGGAAGGCTATATAAGTTTCTAATCAAAACATTTAAAAAGGGCAACTAAAATTGACCATGGATGCAATACCATGTGTAGTACCCTCCTAGATAGGGGGAGTTAGGTCCTAGTTATTAGGTAAAGGCTGAGTAGCAGCCAGGAGCAACTGTCAGAGAGAGGTCAAACTGTGTTCAGGACTGAGAGGCTCTGCAGATCAGCCCCTCTGGAATTTCCCCTAGAACTCTCTAGAACTTTGGAGAAAGGTCTAGAAGCAGATGGATATGAGGAGTGGCTTGTTTGCACTCTTAGGGGATCCTGGCCAATCCCCAACAGGAGGCTTGGCAAGGGGCCAGGACAACCATTTAAAAATACCTGAGCGTGCTCAGCAGCAGGAGAATTCAGGTGGAAGAGAGAGAGGAATGTGAGGCTGGAGGCAGTAGCCTGCGAGGGGCCTAGATGGAGAGAGGCTAACTTGCAGGCAGAGGACTGTCAGGATTTCTATGAGAGGAATTATATTTTTATTTACTCTCCAACTCAAATTATATTTGCTTTAAACCGAAGAGGCCCCAAAAATCCAGGGTCACTTTCAGGTCTCAGTTTATGCAGGATACAATCTCATTCTCAACTGAGTTTGTTTTGCAGATTAAGTGAGGACAGAAATGAGAAAAACAAGGACACCTCTCAGTGTAGGAACAATGAGTTTCTGTTCTATTTACTGCACCTGGAACAAATGAACAATATTTACTAGCCTTTCCAGGCCCCATAAAAGGAAACTGTGGACTTGTGGACACAACAAATTAAAAGCCTAGTCATTCATTAACCATTGTTGCAGCTCTGGAAAAGGTAAACAAGAAACAAGCACCTCTCATTAACCACTTACCCTCCAGAGGATTTACCCCCCTTAATGACCAGGCCTCTTTTTGCTACTCAGCGCTGCAGTAATTCAACTGATAATTGCGCGATCATGCAATGCTGTACCCAAACAAAATGTACGTCCTTTTTTTTACACAAATAGAGTTTTTTTTCGTTGGTATTTGATCACCTGTGCGCTTTTTATTTTTTGCTATATAAACAAAAAAAAATGAACTTTTTGAAGAAAAACGATATTTTGAGATCTAAAAAATACTCACCATGCCTCCTATCAAATTCCTTGGGGTGTCTACTTTCCAAAAAGGTATAATTTCTGGGGGTTTGGTGCCTCCAAAACTGTGATAGGTAGTAAGGAAATGTAATGAGGAAATAAAGCCCTTTAAAAGCCTGAAGGTACTTATTGGATTTTGAGGTCTTGTACTTGGCTAGACTGCCAAAACGTCTCTCACATGTGGTACCCCTATACTCGGGAAAAGTAGCAGAATGTGTTTTGGGGAGTAATTCCACATATAACCATGGCATGTGTGAGCAGTAAATCATTTAAGTGAAAATTTTTGTCATTTTCCAAAAACTTGTGGTAAAAAAATAAATTCTTCCATTGATTCAACATGCCTCTCAGCAAATAGTTTGGGGTGTCTACTTTCCAAAAAGGGGTCGTTTTGGGGGGTGGTGGCATTTTATGCCCAACATTAGAAGTTTATGCTATACATCACTCACTCTTCTAACCACCTGAAGACCAAACCTTTTCTGACACTTTTTGCTCACTCAAAAAAAAATCTGTATTTTTTGCTAGGAAATTAATTTAAACCCCCAAACATTATATATTTTTTTTAAAGCAGACACCCTAGTGAATAAAATGGTGGGTGCTAAAATATTTTATGTCACATAGTACTCACGCAGCGATTTTCAAAAGCAAAACAAAATACACTTTTTTTACTTTTAATGCACAAAAACACAATATATTGGCCAATTATTTGGAAGAATATAAAATATGATGGTAATATGATGAGTAAATAGATACCAAACATGATATGATTTAAAACTGCGCATGCCCTATGCAATGGAGACAAACTGCATACAATTTTAATCTCCATAGGCAACATTTTAAAAGCCTTTACAAGCTACCATTATAGATTTACAGAGAAGGTCCAGTGTTAGAATTACTGCCCTTGATCTGACGTTTGCGGCAATACCTCACATGCATGGTGCAACTGCTGTTTACATACCTGCATAGGGTCAACGCTCATGTGCACAGGTGTGCGCGCGTGAAGGGGGCGAGGTTTTTTTTTTAAAGTTATTTTGATTTTTGTAATTATTTTTACACTGTTCCTTTCTTTTTTTTTTGATCACTTTTAATGCTAATGGAATGCAAATATCCCCTATAACTTCAATGGGCATTGTCTTACATTCTTTTTTGAGAAATCTGGGGTCTATCAAACTCTAGATTTCTCCTCTGCCCTTACATTATCTAATCAAACCAAGATTGGTGTGATCAGATGCTTTCCCAATTTACAAATGACGCTGTTTATATCCTGCAAAACTGAAGTAATGAAATGTTCATAACTTCCAATTTCTTAGACTATAGAGATGATTGGCACCATTCTGGTCTCCAATCAGCTCTATGGTCAGTTGGCAGAAACACCGGCTGTATTCTCAAGTTCCCCCGATGGCACGGGAGTGCCCAAGAAGGCCGTGGAAGGCAGCAGGGGAGGGGGGGCATCATCTCCCACTGCTTGTAAAAGCAATCCTGCAGTTTATTAAACACTAGGAATGCTCTGAAACATGAAAGCCCATCGCCAACTGAAAAAAATTATACCAGGATGATGCCTGCAGCTGTAGACATCATCCTGGTATAACCATTCAAAGTCCAGTGGTGTACCAGTACATCTCTGATCCCTGTTGGGATAGTACATATGCTATATTCTTTTTTTTTTTGTATGCAGCCTGTAGGCTGAATGAAAAAAAAGAGAAGAAATCTCTGCCAGGAAAAGTGTGTGGTATGCCCACCATTAGAATATACCACCCTGCATCCACCCACTTCTAATGGTGGGCACACATTAGGTCACACTGTGCCACATGCGCCAGTTCCAAGATTGTACAAATGTCTAAATAGTGGCACGCTTGAATAAACATTGTCCACATATAAGTGGTACCCCATATGGAAAAAGGATGACACCAAGTCCCAAACTATCTTGCCACTGCTCCCCATGTAGTCTGGGCATCCGGGGGGCTCCATGTGACTATCTTTTCCCTCGTAAATCCAAAACTTATAAGTATAGTCTGTTGCCCTCTCACAGGTCTTCAACATCTTGACCCCATATCTGGAATGCTTGCTAAGGAGAAATTGTTTGAATGCAATGCGACCAGAAAAATTAATTAGGGACTCATCAACGCAGATGTTTTGCTGGGGAGTATAGATATCTGCAAATTGTTGGTTAAGGTGATTTGCAAGGGGCCAAATTTTGTGGAGCTGGTCAAATTCAGGGTCACCCCGAGGACGACAGAGTGTATTGTTGTTGAAATGCATAAAACACATTATACTTTCATATCTATGCCTGGCCATGGCAGCAGAGAACAATGGGCATATGAAGAATCGGGTCTGTGGACCAATACAACCGCAATAATTTTTTTTTCAGTAATGCCCATGTTGAGGGTTAGGTCCAAAAAATGTTTAATTCGGAAACTGAAATGAGTTTCCATGTGAATGGTCTGTCAAGGTTTGAATTTGGATTGGCGGCGTTAAATTGTTGCGCATATAAATTGCATATAAATTGCCTTGATCCACAATCAATGAATACAGATCGTCCGTAAAAAACAGCTCCAAAAAATCAAGGGGAGGAGTTAAATTTGCTGTTTCCACCTGAATTCAGGGTTGGGCAGTGAATGGGGGAAGTATGGGTGCTGCAGAATTTATGGCCTGCTAATCGGGATTTGCAAGTACATCAGAAGGATACTTGGGGCTCTATAGGCCTCTGTGCGAATTCTTGGTGGTTGCAGGACAATACTTGGGCTCGCCACTGCACCAGCTTGTATTACACTTATGGAACTCGCCACGTCGCCAAGTGATACTGCAGTGCTGGTATTATTAATATTATTATACAGGATTTATATGGCACCAACAGTTTGCTCAGCGCTTTACAATATAACGGGAGACAATACAGCAACAATACAGTTCAATACAAGAGGGTTAGGAGGGCCCTGCTCCTTGGAGCTTACAATCTAAGAGGTATGTGAAAGACCAGGATGTACTAAGCCATTAATGCTCGCCAGTTCACCAAAAGGTAGCGTGGCACTAGTACTGGCACTCTTCTGCATATGAGAGTCATCAAAATTTACCGACAAGTGCTAACAGATATCAGGCCTGATTCTGAAAACACTGCTGTTTTGTGTACAATGTATCAAGTGACAGTGACCTACTGACACTGCACTTGCTGGGGGAGAACGGGGGGGGGTAAATGTAGGGGCTAAACGCAGGTGTTGGCAGGTGCCAGGGCTGATCCCTCTAACGCTGCATTTTTGGGATCGCTATACTAATGTGAACGCTGGTATAGTGCTGATCTGATCAAAGATATTGATCCATTGAGACACTATACTAGCAATGGAGGTTTATTGTGTATGAGCGTCTTCCTGGCAATCGAGGGGTTAAATGTGATGACTGGTGTACTGACGGGCAATCTGATGCTATCTGGGATGGGCGCGAAAACCACGGGAGCGCGAATCATGTATATATATGTGATTGTGTGCAACCGTGCCGCTCTGTAGCAGTATTTCTGCTATAGGGTGATCAGGAAGTGGTTACAGAAGTGGTTTGCGCTGCGTTATTTTAACTGCACCCAAATTAAATTTACATCTTTTTTTCCCCGTGAATTGAGCTCTCTTTTGGTGGTATTTGATCGCCTGTGCCTTTTTTATTCTTTGTGCTATTAAAAAAAAAGACCGACAATTTTGAGAAAAAAATATTTTGGACTATTTGCTATAAAACATGTCCAGTAAAAAAAATTTAAAATCAAATTTTGTCATAAATTTTGTCCAAAATGTATTCTGCGACATGTCTTTGCTAAAAAGAATCCCAATGTAAATGAATTGGTTTACGTGAAAGTTATAGCATTTACAAATGGCGGTATATATATTGGAATTTTTTTTTATACTAATAATGACGGCGATCAACGACTTATAGCGGGACTGGGGCGGACATTCTGACACTGGGGGGAAACTGACTTGCGGTCACTGACATCCCCAAACTGACACCACTGACCACTGACACCACTGACACTGTACTAATGGCACTGGGGAGGAAGGGGTTAACATTTGTAGGCAAAGGGTTAACTGTGTGAGGGGAGTGTTTTACTAGTGGGTGAGGGGGGTGTTCTTCACAGGAACACACTGTCCCAGGAAAGCTGAACTCCGCTCTCCGGAACAGTGTGCTGGAAACTGACAGGGAGGAGAGCTGCAGTGTAAACACTGCAGCCTTCCTCTCTGTTATTGTTTGCCGGTAATCGGCAGGCATCGGCAGGTAATTACCGGCCGGGACCCGGTGATTGACACCCGCGGCCGCGATCGGCCCCTACCTGATATGCAAAATCACGTATATACACATGATTTTGTGCAGCGGTGCCGCCCTGCCGCAGTATATGTACTGTGGCTGGTCAGCAACTGGTTAAAGGGATCTCTATGGGAAGTTATACAGATGAATCTTGGAACTATTTACAAGTTTAAAACTATCTATATAACTAATTTATTTTTCTGAACAAAACCATTATAAATATCATGGACATATGTATAAGTATTTGATTTTAAATCGTAACACAATGTCGCAGGGTATCTATAAAAGATTTTACCCTGACACAAGATCCCATTGCTAGAAAGAATTTCTGAATATTAACACAGGTTGTTATGTATAATCGCATTATATATTTAGTGTGTTGAAATGTATCTTTTGCAGAAATATTGTATGTGTGCTGCCATATCTATAATTAATAAGTAGTTAAGTATGCAAATTATTAGGTTTATATGTAGGTAAGTCCAATTTGTTATAGTGAAATATTAATCTTTCCCTTTAACAAATTAGTTAATTCAGGAAAATCAAAATAGTCAGGACTTATCTTAGAGTGACACTCAATGGCAAAAGGGTGGTAATACAAAAACAAACATTGGGTGGAGTATGAGACTAATTCACCAATAGAAAGAAGGTAATATCTTTCTGGCTGCCTTCTGGCCAAGTATATTCAAATTTTATGAATGTATTGTGTTCCAATAGTTAAAAGAGAAAGTCAGGTTGACAGATGGGATCAGATCTGATCACAGCCATCCATCAGAGATACGACTGCACCCATCTGACTCCATCTTACCAAACAAAAGACCACACATGTGATCACACCCTGGACACACAATTCCAGCCTGTCTAGACGCCATTTTGTGAGTTTTAATCCACCCATCAATCAGCAGCCATCTTGGTTTACCTGATACTTGCAGGATGAATATAACTAGAGATGAGCGAATCGAACCAGGCGAACCGGAATTCGAGTCGAATTTCAGGAAATATTCGATTCGCGGCGAAACCGAAATTTTGCCTACTTCGGGTGCGCGAATCGAACATTTCCTGATCAGCCGGCAAAAGTGTCCCTGCAGTGAGCTCCGCTATTTCTGACAGTTCTCTGACAGAAGGAACACATGTTTAGCGGTTGAAACATTGTATCTATTAGTTTATATTTAGGATACAGATGTTTCAACCACTGTTCATGTGAAGAAGCTGTGAGAGAACTGTCAGAAATAGAGGAACTCTGCACATACACTTTTTGCCGGCTTGGAATTATTCTTCTTTTCATCCTACTTCTTCTTCTTCTTCTTCTTCTTCATCCTCATCCTCATCCTCTTCTTCTGAGGATGAGGATGAAGAAGAAGAAGAAGCAGTAGGATGAAAATAAGAATAATTCCAAGCCGGCAAAAAGTGTATGTGCAGAGTTCCTCTATTCTGCAGATACACTTAGAGGAGCTCTGCACATACACTTTTTGCCTGTTTGGAATTAATCTTATTTTCATCCTACTTCTTCTTCTTCTTCTTCTTCTTCTTCTTCTTCTTCTTCTTCTTTATCCTCATCCTCAGAAGAAGAAGAAGAGGATGAAGAAGAAGAAGAAGAAGAAGAAGTAGGATGAAAATAAGAATAATTGCAAGCCGGCAAAAAGTGTATGTGCAGAGTTCCTCTATTCTGCAGATACACTTAGAGGAGCTCTGCACATACACTTTTTGCCGGCTTGGAATTAATCTTATTTTCATCCTACTTCTTCTTCTTCTTCTTCTTCTTCATCCTCATCCTCAGAAGAAGAAGAAGAGGATGAGGATGAGGATGAAGAAGAAGAAGAAGAAGAAGAAGAAGAAGTAGGATGAAAATAAGAATAATTCCAAGCCGGCAAAAAGTGTATGTGCAGAGCTCCTCTAAGTGTATCTGCAGAGCTCCTCTAAGTGTATCTGCAGAATAGAGGAACTCTGCACATACACTTTTTGCCGGAAACCGCTGTATGGAGGGAATGTCCCAGAACTGTCAGAAATAGTCTATTTCTGACAGTTCTGGGACATTCACTCCATACAGCTGTTTCAACCGCTGTATGGAGGGAATGTCATAGAACTGTCAGAAATAGACTATTAATGACAGTTCTGGGACTGTCCTTCCATACAGCGGTTGAAACATTGTATCTATTTGTTTCCATAAATGGATCCATTTATGGAAACAAATAGATACAATGTTTCAACCGCTGTATGGAAGGACAGTCCCAGAACTGTCATTAATAGTCTATTTCTGACAGTTCTATGACATTCCCTCCATACAGCGGTTGAAACAGCTGTATGGAGTGAATGTCCCAGAACTGTCAGAAATAGACTATTTCTGACAGTTCTGGGACATTCACTCCATACAGCGGTTGAAACATTGTATCTATTTTTTTCCATAAATGACATTCTGCAGATACACTTAGAGGAGCGCTGCAGATACACTTTTTGCCGGCTTGGAATTATTCTTATTTTCATCCTACTTCTTCTTTTTCTTCTTATGAGGATGAGGATGAAGAAGAAGAAGTAGGATGAAAATAAGAATAATTCCAAGCCGGCAAAAAGTGTATCTGCAGCGCTCCTCTAAGTGTATCTGCAGAATGTCATTTATGGAAAAAAATAGATACAATGTTTCAACCGCTGTATGGAGTGAATGTCCCAGAACTGTCATAAATAGTCTATTTCTGACAGTTCTGGGACATTCACTCCATACAGCTGTTTCAACCGCTGTATGGAGGGAATGTCATGGAACTGTCAGAAATAGACTATTAATGACAGTTCTGGGACTCTGACAGTTCCATGACATTCCCTCCATACAGCGGTTGAAACAGCTGTATGGAGTGAATGTCCCAGAACTGTCAGAAATAGACTATTTTTGACAGTTCTGGGACAATCACTCCATACAGCTGTTTCAACCGCTGTATGGAGGGAATGTCATGGAACTGTCAGAAATAGACTATTAATGACAGTTCTGGGACTCTGACAGTTCCATGACATTCCCTCCATACAGCGGTTGAAACAGCTGTATGGAGTGAATGTCCCAGAACTGTCAGAAATAGACAGAAACTGTCACAGAACTGTCCTTCTTCTCATCCTTCTCCTTCTTCTCATCCTTCTTCTCATCCTTCTTCTCATCCTTCTTCTCATCCTTCTCCTTCTTCTTCTCATCCTTCTCCTTCTTCTCATCCTTCTCCTTCTCCTTCTTCTCATCCTTCTCCTTCTCCTTCTTCTCATCCTTCTCCTTCTTCTCATCCTTCTCCTTCTCCTTCTTCTCATCCTTCTCCTTCTCCTTCTTCTCATCCTTCTCCTTCTCCTTCTTCTCATCCTTCTCCTTCTTCTCATCCTTCTCCTTCTCCTTCTTCTCATCCTTCTCCTTCTTCTCATCCTTCTCCTTCTCCTTCTTCTCATCCTTCTCCTTCTCCATCTTCTCATCCTTCTCCTTCTCCTTCTTCTCATCCTTCTCCTTCTTCTCATCCTTCTCCTTCTCCTTCTTCTCATCCTTCTCCTTCTTCTCATCCTTCTCCTTCTCCTCATCCTTCTCCTTCTCCTTCTTCTCATCCTTCTCCTTCTCCTTCTTCTCATCCTTCTCCTTCTCCTTCTTCTCATCCTTCTCCTTCTCCTTCTTCTCATCCTTCTCCTTCTCCTTCTTCTCATCCTTCTCCTTCTCCTTCTCCTTCTCTTTCCTCATCTCCAAGGGCATTTAAATTAAAGGTACAGTGTTCTGCACTAATTTAAAGGCTCTCTGAAGCCTAGAAACCCTTTTTATAAGTCATCTTCGTAGCGAAGAAATTCGCATCGAATCGAATTTCACACTGGAATTCGCCGAATCAGCCGAATCGAATTTTTGAGAAATTCGCTCATCTCTAAATATAACCTATATTTTGGTAATTACGCTTGACTAGATTAATAAGCTTATTGTAATTTTGTGGTAACCTAATTGTTCTTCTCATGATAACATAACCACCCACATTTTTATATTTTAAATTTAGTGTTAATATTATTATTATTATTTTTCTTCTCGGGCTATATTGGCATACAGTTTTATGTAGTTTGACGCTTATTCCTTCTGGAAGTTAGTGTTCTGGACCTTAATACTGAAAATTTTATAGATAGCCAACTCCTATCCTCATAATGATCAGTGGTTCCAACAATAACTACTGCAGTAGGGAACACAAAAAGATACACTCAGCATCTTTCCAAATCACTGTTCGGTTTATTCGGCTTGTTTGAAGTTTTTTATACACATGATTGCTTGGGTATTACAATATTACAATTGTACTTTTATGGTAACAAGGGGTGTTACATAGGCAGGATAATTTCTAATCAGGACTTGACGGAATGCAAATGTAATCAAAACATTATTAGTGTCGTGTGCACAAGGAGTGCAGTGTACAATACATAGGCAAAGAATACAAAATAGAATACAATTTTAAACAGAATTTACAAATTTCCTTTACAATCTCCCCTCTTTTTGAGCAATATTTTACATTTATTATTATTATTATACAGGATTTATATAGCACCAACAGTTTGCTCAGCGCTTTACAATAGAACGAGAGTCAATACAGCAACAATAGAGTTCAATACAAAGTTTAGGAGGGCCCTGCTCCTTAGAGCTTACAATCTAGGATTTTGATCACAGACCACATCTACTATCACCTTTAACCTGGAACCTCCTTACCTTTAGGCAGAACTAGTCCTAGTCTAGGAGGCAAACTACACTGGGGAGAATCTAATAACTGAGAGCATCTATATCATTACAAAATGACCTTTTATTATGACTAAAACAAAATATTATGACCAAAACTACATAAAAAACAAATGATTGATAAGAAATATTTACAGAGTAATTGGCTGTACACTCAGATCCTGTGGCCAAAATGGCCTAGCAGCTTAATGTGGACATGCTGACTTACCAGCATAGTTAAACACACACAATTCTACATAAAATGGAAGATATATAAAAGACAATATGACTTCAACATTGCTGAACTATGTTTCAATCACATTAAATATACATAGATCCCTACTAATATGTTTTTCACAGTATTTGAATAAATAGTACCCCAGACTGTGATTCCAACAGGAAACCAAATTAAACACAGAGATGCTTTCATTTAGTCATTTTTGCAGTTTCTGGTGTGGAGTGTTTTTTCCTGAAATTTTTGTAAACTGTACATGAAATAGAAGCTGTATTGTGTCTCCAACCATTTTATATATATATATATATATATATATATATATATATAGTGTAAATGTCTCCTAACAGTCCACAAGTCACCTGACTTTAGTTTATGAGATCCTTCCAAACTGTTAGCGTTTGGAAATTGGGGAGGAAACACATAAATGAGTTTGTTAAAACCTTGAGAGATCAACAACATTCTCTGTGAGATCCAAGTGGAGGACTTCAGCTGCCGAGAAAGATATAAGCAAGTGAGCGACACACTTCCAAACAAAATCTCATAGGGAGAGAGTCCATATATCCCCTCAGGGGATTAAAAAATATGAAGACATTCAGGCCATAGTTTTCTAGTTTCTGGCATCCCCCTAGTTACTCTACTTTTTTTTACTGCACTGTGAATGGTTGGGGGTGTAATAAAACCTGAAAACTTCTTGTAAGATCTCTCCCATAAAACATGTTCCTCTGTTGTTCTCTCATGTTTCTGGGGCTCTGTACTTAGAAACTACTTCTGATAACACTCCAGCATTTGCCACTGGCCAAATTCCTGGCCATTCATAAAACATGTCCACACAGACCAGTGCATGCTCATAAGATCCTGACTTGGGCATCTGGATATATCCTTTGTAATCTCTGGAAGGGATGTTCAGTTTTTGATAACACCTTCGGTAACAGGCAAAACAAGAAGTGCTATATTCAAAAACAACTGTGGTGAACCCTGACGCTATACTAGGCTTATTTACTAAGGTGGCCATAACTACGTCTGACTGATGACACAGTCCATGTCTCAAGCTGGAGGGAAAAGAGTGGCTGGCAGACCTTATAAGACCTTACAGATCACCTTTTTCCAAAGTCTAGTGTCATAAGAAGTTGCCTCCCCCACTGTGGACCACTTGTTTCTCTTGTTCCAGGGTCCTCAGTGGGGAGCAACTTCTTATGAAACAGGACTTTGGAAAAAGGTGATCTTTTAGGTCTGCCAGCCACTCTTCAAATTTAATTATCAATTACAGCTCTACTGGGCCAGAACTAGGGTTGAATCTGTGAGTTGCACAGACCCAGCAAGTCCAGGGCTGAAATTCAGTATCCTTAGTCACCTGGTCTGCTTCCAATGTGTGCATTTTAATGTTAGTATGGCTACCTCAGCAAGAATCTGGAATGCTGAAGACAGCAAATCAATCAACTTACCATGCTTGATTGGTTTACATGCTGAAGTAAAAAACTTCTAGTCCTTTGGTTCAAATGGAACCAAAATCATGCGCCATCTCAAAAGCTCTCTAATTCTCTACTATCTATATGAATGTATACTTTTTTGTTAGGTCACAGGGTTTGCTAAAGCATGGTGCTCTGCTTCTTGAGCTGGGGAAGAGAATCCAATGACTCTGAATACAGAGCATCCATCTGGGTGATAACTGCATATTCATTATGGGTATAAAGCTAGGATCAAATCTACAAAAAAATCAAATATCTGGGTCTTAAAGGAGTGTGTCCTCACTGGGCTCACAGCAGCTGATTTCTACAACATCATTTTAACACGTGGTTTTTATTTGTCTCCAGTTTCCTCCAATATAGGCATTAAGGTGGCTGGGTTCAATTGCATGCTTTTTCATTGTTATATTTTGGACATAAATAACAATACAAATTCATATTTTGTGAGCCTTGCATTTTACAAATATTTAGTTGGGCTGTTTTCAATAATTGCTGGACAAAATGTGGAACCATTAAAGTTGAATAATTGAGCAAAATAATTTCTGTATCTTTGTCTTTTAGCACCTTACATACAGCTACTGCTCTGATATTGCCAGGTGAACATGTCATTACTGGGTCCAGCTTACATAACATATATCTCAATGGCTTGTTATTTCCTAATATGCTCTTTGTGTAAGAACTTGAGTTTCATGTTCTAAAAAGACAACCTTTTCCTGGCAATATCATAATTTCTCTTTGCTTGCTCTGTTGCTAGTTTTAGTTAAATAATACAAGTTCTTAGTATCCATCTTACATATTTTTCCAAAGTAATATATGATATCATAATATATGATAACAATACCGTGACAACTTTGTGTAAAAAAAACAATTGTCATTTTCAAAACATTTGTGGCAAAAAATAAAATGCTCCATGGACTCAGAATGCCTTTCAGCAAAATCCTTGGGGTGTCTACTTTCCAAAAAGGGGTCATTGGGGGGGGGGGGGGGTTGGACTGCCATGGCATTTTATCACCTCAAGCATTGTGATAGGCAGAAAGTAAAAGTGGCGTAAATTCCAATATATATACAGTATATACCATAGATTGTAGACGCTATAATTTTCACACAAACCAATTAATATACATGTATTGAGATTTTTCTTTACCAAAGACATGTAACAAAATACATTTTGACCTAAATTTATGACTAACTTTGAGTTTATTGGATTTGTTTTATAACCAAAAGTGAAAAATATTGTTTTTTTTTTTTCAAAATTGTAGGTATTTCTTTGTATATAGCGCAAAAAGTAAAAACCACAGGGGTAATCATATACCACCAAAAGAAAGCTCTATATGTGTGAAAAAAAAGACAAACTTTGTTTGGGTACAGCATTGCATGACTGTGCAATTCCCAGTTGAAATAGCAAAGTGCCAAACAGCAAAAAATGGCCTGGTCATGAAGGGGGGTAAATTTTCTGGAGGGCAAGTAGTTAAAGGAGGACTCTTTACCTCATTTCACTTTTTAAAATGTCTGCTACCAAAGGATATTTCATTTGTATTATTTTATATATACTATATGCACTTTTAAATGTAACCTTCCTTTTACCATGATTACTGTGATCACATTGTTTAGCAGATTAATTCAACTGCAACATAATGTTATGAAAACTCGAAGTCATATTATATATGTGTCCTTGCCAGTTAATAGTGATGTCTCATCCCAGCACATTCTTTTCATGGGAAAGAGCAAAGGAGGGGGGCAAAGCTACACAGACATGCATTCCCTCACTTTCTTTTAACTCTCTTCAAAATGATCCTGCCTAAATTACTTTTCCCTATAATTGTATTGTAATCCCGTACTCAACTCCTCCAGCTCTTATAATCAGACAGGCAGTCATAGTGTTCATCCCATCTTCCTTCTCTGACCACATATACTGTAAAGTATTCTGTTTGGGCCAGGGACAAAAATTATATTAATTCCATACAATTTGACTCTCATTTCTCTGTTTTAGAATTTACTAGTTATGGTGCCTTACTCCAAATTAATTGCACAACTTAACATCAAAATTTCCCCTTATGTCTAATGTTACATTGTCTGTCACCTTTCATTCATCCTGCTCAAGTAGATAGCTGTTTCTCTAGTTGTTTAATCTGCATGCTTCTTAGTCCCTGTGGACTTGGTAACCCTGTTGCCCACTGTGGATCCCCATCCTCTTAACCATTTATCTAGGGGCTCAGTATAGGTGGAACCGCACCTTCAGTTCGATAGCGCTCCTCTTGCTCTGGGCATAATCTTAGGGCACCCTCTTACCTTTTATTCCCTTAATCACTTGCTTTCCTGAGGATTTACCCCCCCCCTTCTGACCAGGCCTCTTTTTGCTATACAGCGCTGCACTATTTCAACTGGTAGTTGCGAGGTCATGCAATGCCGTACCCAAATGAAATTTATGACCTTTTTTCACACAAATAGAGCTATCTTTCGGTATTTGGTATGGTATTTTATCACCTGTGCACTTTTTATTTTTCACACTATAAACAAAAAACCTCCCAAATTTTGAAACAAATTTTTTTTTTTAATTTCGGCTATAAGATATATATAGTAAACTCAAAGTTAGTCATAAATTTAGGCCAAATTGTATTCTGCTACATGTTTTAGGTAAAAAAAATTCCAATAAGTGTATATTGATTGCTTTGTGTGAAAGTTATAGCGTCTACAAACTATGGTATAGATAATGTAATTTATACAGCTTTTACTTTCTGACTGCCCATCACATTTCTTGAGGTGCTAAAATACCAGGACAGTACAAACACCTCCAAATGACCCCTGTTCAGAAAGTAGACACCCTAAGCTATCTGCTGAGAGGCATATTGAGCTCATGGAGGATTTATTTTATTTTCACAAGTCTTTGGAAAATGAGAAAACTGTTTTTTTTTTAAACAAAGTTGTCACTTAAATGATATATTGCTCACACAAGTCATGGGTATATGTGGAATTACACCCTTTTTGGAAAGTAGACACCCAAGGAATTTAAAAAGAGGCATGGTGAGTATTTTGCAGATCTAATTTTTTCTCACAAGGTTTTGAAATATAAAAAAATAGAAAATAAAAAATATGTTTTTATTTTCTTTCCTTATTTTCCAAAAACGTGTGGCAACAAACGAGATCTACAAAATACTTACTATGGTTCTTATCAAATTCTTCGGGGTATTGACTTTCCAAAAAGAGGTATTTGGGGGGTTAGGTGCTATCCTGGCATTTCAGCGCCTTCAAAACTGTGATAGAACGGGTAGTCAGGAAGTGTAATGAGGAAATGAATCCCTTTAAATGCCTGAAGGTGCTTATTGGATTTTGGGATCCTGTACTGGGCTAGACTGCCAAAAAGTCTCTCAAATGTGGTATCTCCATATTCGAGAGAAGTAGCAGAATGTATTTTGTGTAGTAATTTCACATATACCCATGGCATGTGTGAGCAATAAATCATTTATTTTGTGTAAAACAATACTTTTTTTTTTGTCATTTTCAAAAAACTTGTGGTAAAAAAATTTATTCTATTGACTCAACATGCCTGTCAGAAAATAGTTTGGGGTGTCTACTTTCCAAAAAGGGGTCAGTTTGAGGGGTGGGGGCATTTTATGCCCAGAATTAGAAGTTTGTGCCAAGCATCACTCACCATTCTAACCACCTGAAGACCAAGCCTTTTCTGACACTTTTTGCTAAGTATTTTTTGCTAGAAAATTACTTTGAACTCTCAAACATTACATATTTTTAAAGCAGACACCCTAGCAAAAAAAATGGTGGGTGCTGCAAATTTTTAGATCACATACTGTAGTACTCAAACAGCGATTTTTCAAATGCAACTCTTTTGAAAAAAATAAACTTTTGCTACTTTTAATGCACAATAACACAATATAGTGGCCAATTATTTGGTAAACTATAAAAGATGATGGTATGCCAAGTAAATAGATACCAAACGTGACATGCTTTAAAACTGCACATGCCGTTCAATGGCAACTAACTGTATAAATTTTTAATATCCATAGGCAATGCTTTAAAAGCCTTTATAAGATACCATTTTAGATGTACAGAAGAGATCTAGTGCTAGAATTACTGCACTTGATCTGACATTTGTGTCGATACCTAACATGTATGATGCAACTGCTGTTTACATACTGGCACAGGGTCAATGCATGGGGGGGGTGAGGGTGCTTGTTTATTCTCACCAAGATCGGTGTGATCAGATGCTTTCCCAATTTACAAATGGCGCTGTTTATATCCTGTGAAATTGAAGTGATGAAATGCTTGTAGCGTCCGATTTCTTAGACAATAAAGATGCTTGGTGCCATTCAGATCTTGAAACAGCTCTACGGTCAGCTGGCAGAAACACCGGCTGCATGTTCCCCCGATGGCACAGGACTGTCGGAGAAGGCTGTGGAAGGCAGCAGAGGAGGGGGGGAATCTTCTCCCACTGCTTGTGAAAGCAATCCTGCAGTTAATTAGCCACTAGGATTGCTTTTAAATGAAAGCCGATCGCCAGCTGAAAAAAAATATACCAGGATGATGCCTGCAGCTGCAGGCATTGTTCCGGTATAAACACTCAAAATCCAGCAATCTACCAGTGCATTGCTGGTCCATGTTGGGCATATATGTAACAGCAGAGAACATGGGCATATGATGAATTGGGTCTGTGAACCAATATGACCACAATTCAATCTTTTTGTAATATCCATGTTGAATGTTAGTCCCAAAAAAGTTTTAAATTCAGAAACCGTGATAGGTTTCCATGCGAATTGCACAGGCATCATCCTGGTATAACCACTCAAAGTCCAGTGATATACCAGTATGTCGCTGGTTCTTGTTGGGTGTACATGCAATGCTTTTTTTTATGCAGCCTGTGGGCTGAATGAAAAAAGAGAAGAAATATCTGCCATAACAAGTTAGAATATAGCTCCCTGCATCCATCCACTTCTAATGGTGGGTACACATGAAATGTTCCAAAAACTATTATAAAATATATATGCTGAAGCATAGGGGCCATCCACCCACTGGCCACCTCAGGCCCCCATGCTTCAGCATATATGCTCTTTTTTAACTGGATGTAAAAATCTCATCCAACAGCACTGTCCACACTGACGTATGTATATTCTGAGAGCAAGTTCCTGTTGCTGTCAGAATAAACAGGTCAGTGCTGCAGCTGAATGACATTCCTGCAAAGAAAACCGCAATGGTTAACAATAAAACAGTATAATCGTAACAGTAGAACAGTAACGACAACAACAAAAAAAACTATAATTATTTTTGTTTTTTAATCGCCTCCTGCCCGTCATATTAGGAAATGGTGGGAGCAAGGCAGTTCTCTCGTTCTGGGAGGACGTCATATGGCGTCCTCCCACTCTAACCGTGCGTTCACGGCTCCGGGGGGTGTACAGTGCGATCACAGATCAATGGAAAGAGCCGAAGATGGCTCGGTCATGTGATCAACTGTGTCCAATCACAGCTGATCACATGTAAATAAGGAAATACCGGTTATCAGCATTTCTCTCCTCACGAGCTCTCACACTGACAGCTGGAGTGCAGAGGAGAGCCGATAATCAGCATCCCTCAGAGGGGACATGTACACTGATCATCAGGGCACTGAGGATCAGTGTGCCCTTATGATCAATGTAGCCCCAGCAGTGCCACCTGTCAGTGTCCATCAATGCCAGCTGTCAGCGCTCATCAATGCCACCTGCCAGTGCCCATCAGTGTCACATCAATGCCACATATCAGTGCCTACCAATGCACATCAATGCCACATATCTGTGCCCATCTGAGCTGCCTTTCAGTGCCACCTATCAGTGCCAGTCAATGCCACCTATCAATATCAGTCAGTGCCACCTATCAGTGCTGCCAATCAATGCCGCCTATCAGTGCCAGTCAGTGTCGCCTGTTAGTGCCCATCAGTGTTGCCTATCAGTGCCACCTAACAGTGCCAGTCAGTGCCGCCTATCAGTGCCAGTCAGTGCCGCCTATCAGTGCCACCTATCAGTGCCATATATGAGTGCTGCCTTTCAGTGCCCATCAGTGATGCCTGTCTATGCCCATCAGTGCCACCTACCAGTGCCTCCTCATCAGCGCCCATCAGTGATGCCTATCAGTGACCATCAGTGCAGGCTATCAGTGCCCATCACTGCAGCCTCATTAGAGCACATCAGTGAAGGAGAAAAATCACTTATTTACAAAATTTTATAACAAAAACTAAGAAAAAATGTTTTTTTTTTCAAAATTTTCTGGTTTTTTTGTTTGTTTAGCAAAAATAAAAAAACCCAGAGGTGATTAAATACTACCAAAAGAAAGCTCTATCTGTCTCATGATAAAATGATAAAAATTTAATGAGCACAGTGCTGCATGACCGCACAATTGTCATTAAAAGTGTGACGGCGCTAAAAGCTGAAAATTGGCCTGGGCCAATATAAGTGCCCTGTAGGCAAGTGGTTAAAATTTTAAAAAAAGTTGGACTTTATTTTTTATTTTGTTTTATTTTTTATTTTTTGTGTTTTTAAAAAAATAATAATTTTTAAAACAGATTGTAGGGTCTCTCAAAATGTGATAGCCAGTCTGACTACCTAACATTTTTTGAGACCTGTGCCATGCTGTACCCTATACTAATACTCCACTAGTGTATGGTAGCAACGGAAGCAGTCCTTGATGCAGAGACCAGTTTGGCCAAGACAGAGGGAACAAAAAAAGCGGGTGTTGCATCTTATTCAGTGTCTGCTACAGACAAGACATCTTCTTTGAGGTGACCTTTGGGTTGAGGTACCAGAGAGGACATACGGAAAATGCCTCTCATGCAGCCGGCAAACTGCATCTAGATTTGAGCATTGGGCCACAGCACAAAAGGGCTGTGATGATCTCTTCCTGGAATTTTAAAAAGGATCCACTTCGTCCAGTTGCTTTGTAAATTATAAAAGCATTATATATAGTCAATTGAAATAAATAAACACCTTTTTGTACCAGTGTCGAGCTTTCCAGGAAACTAGGTATGGATTCATCATTTGGTCGTTGAAGTCCACCCCTCCCATGTTAAGGTTATAGTTGTGGACACAGAGGGGTTTCTCAACAATACCAGATACCGTGTTAATTTGGACTATCGTGTCTGTGTTAATGGAAGACAGGACAAAAACATCCCATTTGTCCTTCCACTTCACTGCGAGCAATTCATAATTTCTCAAGTAGGCTTTCTCCCCCTTTCTAAGTCGGGTATTTACAAGATGTTGGGGGAAGCCCCGGCGATTAGGTCGCATGGTTCCACATGAGCCAATTCCAAGATTCTACATAGTGGCACGCTTGTATGCAAATTGTCCACGTATAAGTGGTACACCTTATGGAACAAACACAGCACCAAGTCCCAAACTATCTTGCCACTGCTCCCCATGTAATCTGGGCAGTCGGGGGGCTCTACTTCACTGTCTCTTCCCTCATGAACCCTAAATGTGTATGTATAGCCTGTGGCCCTCTCACAGAGCTTATATATCTTGACCCCATATCTGGCACACTTGCTGGGGATGTACTGTTTAATGCAAGGCGGACAGTAAAGTGAATGAGGGACTCATTCACGCAGATGTTTTGCTGGGGTGTATACACATCTGCAAATTTCTCAGTGAAGTGGTTTATGAGGAGTTGATTTTTGTAGAACCTGTCATGTTCAGGGTCACCCCAAGGATGACAGAGTGTGTTATCACTGAAATGCATGAAGCGCATTATCGTCTCATATCTATGCCTAGTCATGGAAGCAGAGAACATGGGCATATGATGAATCGGGTCTGTGGATCAATATGACCACAACTCATTCTTTTTTGTAATGCCCATGGTGAGGGTTAGGTCCAAAAAAGTTTTAAATTCAGAAACCGTAATGGGTTTCCATGCTAATGGTCTGGCAAGGTTTGAATTTGGGTTTGCGGCGATATATTGTTGAGCATATAAATTGCTTTAGCCCACAATCAAATTGTACAAATCTTCTGTGAAAAACAGCTCCATAAAATCAAGAGTAGTTAAATTTGCTGTTTCCACCTGAATTCTGGGTTGGGCATTGAATGGGGGAAGTATGGGTGTTGCAGAATCTGCAGGCTTCAATCAGGATTTGCAAGCACGTCTGGAGGGTCACTAGGGGCTCTACATGCCTTCTTTTTATATGAGTAAACTGACTCTTGGGTGTACCTTGGATGGTGACAGCTAGATACTGGTATATAGCTGTTCCTGTCCACTTCTTTGAAATATGTATACATTTGGCCTTCCCATTTGAATAAGGTCAAATCCAAAAAATCTATTTGGTTGTAAATTACTCATCATGGAGAACTTTAAACCATTAATATTCATGCATTCTGAGAAGAGATTTAATTCTTCTTCAGTACCCTTCCTCACTATTATAATATCATCGATGTACCTTTTGTATAATATCATCTCTGGCCACTTATTATAAGTGAATTCTTCCTCCCATTTCACCATCACCAAATTGGCAACACTCGGGGCATATTTGGCTCCCATAGCCACTCCCTTGCACTGTTTATAAAAAGTTTTATTGTACCAAAAGAAATTGTTCTTCATTGCAAATTCCAATATTTCAACAATAAATTCTCTATGAATTTTATTTGAGTTTTGTTTTATATTTCAATGCCCAATACACTGCCTTAATTCCACTGTCTTTCAAAAAAGATTCATTTTTTAATCACAATTTCTTGTAAAAAGTGGTCCAGTTCTTGCAAAGATGGAGTTTATACCACTTACAGTAGGCCTACCTGGTGGTTTACTTCTATTTTTGTGTATTTTAGGCAAATAATAGATAGTAGGAATCCTGGATTTTTTTTGTAGTAAATATCTGGCTTCTTTTTTATTGAGAATTCCTATATCAGTTCATTTTTTAATGATCTTTTTTAGTTGATTTTAAGTATTTTAGTGGGATTTTTCTTCAATATTAAATAAGTATCTTTTATATTTAATAATCTCTCCATCTCATTTTTATAATCAATTTTATTTAATTCCACTACCCCCCCCCCCTTTGTCTGCAGCTCTTATCACCACATTTTTGTTTTTTTCTAATTCTCTTAAGCCCATCTCAATGTCTCGAGGAATAATATTTTTTTATATTTAAACTGAATTTTCAACCATATGTTTCAACACTTCAAGAAATTTATTCCCCCTATTTTTTGGATTAAATGTGGAGGCATTTTTTTTTAATTACTATGTGGGAAGTTCCCTTCACCCTGTATCCTTTCATTATTTACTGACTTTTTATTGATCTCAAAATATGTTTTTATGTTTAATTTCCTCACAAATTTTTGCAGCCTATAAATGTATCAAATGTATTAATATTAGCCCATGGTACATATTTCAAACCCAAATCAAGTACTTTCATCTCATTATCTGTTAAAACAACATCACTTAAACTGAAAATTCCAGCTCCTAATCTTCTCTTTTTCTTTTTTTCTTTTTGCTTTCCTCCTCTCTTCCCCCTGTGCCTTCCTTACTTCCATAATTTTTTTGTTCTCTCCACCCCCTCCTTGGAAAATTGTTGTCCAACCCCTTTTAGAATTCTGAAAACCTGCTCTCCCCATTGGTCCCATCTGAAAATCCCCTCTCTGTGTCCAGTTTCCTCTGTTCCATCCAGATCTCTGGGAGGAACCTCTAAAAAGTCTTCCTCTTCCACCTCTAAACATACCAGAAAATTGTGTATTTCTATTAAATTGTGATCCAGAATCAAAATCATCATTCTGAAACTGGACACCACTTCTCACAGGTGCTGATACATTTTTTGTTTGTGTTAGTTTGGATATGTCTGGGATTTTCTGATGGTCTTTTTCAGGTGTAGATTGTCTAGAATCAACATCACCTGTTATGATGTCTTCTTGCTATGTATATATCTTATTATTCCTATAATTCTCCATATCCCTTTTATATTTTTTTACTTTTTTATTTTTAGTATCTCTATCTACTATTGAATATATTCCTGTACTACTTTTGGTCTTTCTTTATATTCATTAGAATCAGCAAAAGGTGACAATCGCTTTTAATTCTCTAATATGTGAATCTACCTTTCTTAATTTTATCTGTCTTCTTTTTCTAATTAATTCCAACAAATTGCTTTTACATTTGTTGAAAAATGAAAAACAATCCTCCATTAGTTCTTTTTCTTCTAAACCATCATTAGCTGGCACATCCCAGCGTAGTCTCCTGGGAGTGATCTTTTTTTTTTATATAAAGCTCTAATGTGTTCACATCCCACCAAATTTTAATTTGTTTTTCCAATAAATGTTTTACATTTTTAAAAATATATTACAGGTGACAGTAATCACAAATTATACTAACACTGAACTTCTTGTTAGGGGCGGGACGTTGGGGCTAAACGCTAGTACTTGCAGCAAATGGGGATGATTCTGCTAACACTGCGTTTTTTTGGACATAAATACTAAGGGGGCACTGGTATAGTTCTGTTCATGATCAATATATTGATCTGTACAAACACTATACTAATAATGACAGTGATCAGTGACCTATAGCATGAGCGAGATAGTGTGCAGGCAATCTAATGCTAGCTGACCCTAGCTGGGAGGGACGCTAACTGACCCTGAAGCTAATTGATGTTGCTAGTGGCACTAATACATTGATCAGTGTAAAATACTGTACACTGACATTGTACTAATGGCACTTGCAGGGTGGCAGGGGGCAATCAAAGGGTTAAATGTGTCAATCAAGGGGTCAAAATGTCTCTATTTAACGTGTGTGGGTGCAGTGTGCTGCTTTTACTCACAGGTGAACCAGCTAGATCCTGTGCTTGTATTTACAAATACAGGCACAGCTCTGCATCTCCATTCGCTGTAGGAGATCGGCAGAGTCCCTGCCAAAATCACTGGCTGAGACCTGCTGACATACACCTCCTACAACCAATGATAGCAGGGGACAGCGGGGGGGGGGGGTTGCATACAAGCTCTAAACTGGGAAGAGCAAAGCAATGTACGGGTATGTCACTTTGCCTGCAGCTCCCACCCGTCCGCAGTACATTGTAGGCAGGCTGGAAGTGGTTAAACTTGATGTAATGCCCATAATGCCTGGCCAGGCTTATATTCTCTTCTCTACATGTGCCTATACCGTCTTACATTATGTAAATAAATATTAAGGACTATAGGGGGACCCAAAGCTATTGCAACACCTAAGGGCGTAGTGTTAAACATGAATGAGAAGAACCATCTGCTCAGGCATTGACAAGTTTGTGTATTGTATTGTCTTTTTAAATTGCCATGACATGCCACATGAAGCTATTTCAAATTAAATATGATATAAAAAATAATATTATACAGCTTGGCCAAACTCAGAGAAAGCTATGAAAATTTCTCATCAGAACATTAGGCTTTAAAATGGGTTGATACTGGGAACCAAAAGTTGTAACTGATGCAATACCACGTCTAAGAAAAATCATCTGCTCAGGTATTGATGCATTTGTTGTGTTGTCTTTTTAAATTGCTATGACATGCTATGTGGAGCTGTATAAGTCTAAACATGAAGTACATGATGTAAAAAAAAAATAATATTTTGCAGATTACCAGTCCTTAAAAATGATGATTTAATTAGTTTTCTTTTTTCAGGACTTTAATCCTTAATTTTCACCTGATGATTTTGCCAGTAGCACGCATCCTCTCTTAGGCGTACCCACCATTCTGTATCTAGGGAAGAGCACCATTGTCACCCGAGGACAAGGTGACAGAACACACTCCTCCTCTTCTCCATAACACAAGGGATATAAGCACACAGAAAGAACTAACACTCATTACAATGCTAACTAATAACAGGCAGAAAGCACAGGTCATTATCAGCACACTTATGGAAGAGAAAAGCCTTCAATAATATATTTAATAGGTCAAAATAGAACAAATAACAGAAGTTAATTTACAATCAACAAACACTTTCTAGTGTCAGCCAGTACATCCATAGTTTGCAGACATATATTGGTATGAATATAAAGCATTAGCCTGGACACTCACTTCTACACATAGTATACATACCAACAGAAGTAAAAAGAGGACAGATAGACAAGTATTAAAAATTTTAAAGTGATTGTAAAGCTCAATGCATGAAGGTAAAAAAACCTTCTGTGTGCAGCAGCCCCCACCCCCTAAAACCTGCCTAAGCCCCATCTCGATCCAGTGATGTGCACAAGAGGCTTGGCATTCCCTGCTCATTGCCTAAGACAGCAGTGGTAGCCATTGCCACCCAATACTGTCAATCACAGCCAATGAGCCAATGAAGAGAGAGCGGGGACGGGGTCAAGCCATGCTCCATTTGTGAATAGACACAAAAAACAGCAGCTCGGGAGCGAGCCTACTCGGGTGCCCCCATAGCAAACTCCTTGTTTTGGTTAGATAAACAGCATCAATGGATTGTCAACAACTAGTTGTCTGGCTCCAATTTCAGTCACAATACTAGACTTAAGGTAAGGTTACAGATCTATAATAGGATAATAACATTATTATTATTATTATTATTATTATTATTATTATTATTAATAATAATAATAATAATAATAATAATAATATAGTAAGATATATATAAGTGCAGCATGCATAAAGAAAAGCATTTTTAAAAAAAATGTAGGTAACTTGCTGTCAATTCCTCAGAGTATGTGAACCAGTGTGTGATCCACATAACTGTGCTCAGAGGAATTGATAGCATTGGTGCTACAACATCATTGGCGAACATCCACTGTGTAATAGTGGACATTATATGGATTGATGTGTACACTTACATGTTATTATATTTTTTGCAGCACTGGGGTTGTGGTTGCACTTGTTTAAGCATAATGCTAAATATTTTTGCTTATCTATATTGTTTATTTTACTTTATGAGTTTAATTGTACTATGATTATTTTTTCTCACTTTATGTTCATATGACACTGTAGCATCAGAGTTGGGGCAGATAGACTATTTATTATCAAACTTAGAATGTGACTGCTGGCAGGTTTTAGTTTGAGAATTGTGTGTTTGCTCTACTTGTGGCAATTGACTTTAAGACAGATAGCCACAAGAAGTATCAAACTAAAAAGTAGACATAGGTAAAATGGTTATGAAGTCTAAATATTTTTTAACTTAATGCATTCCTTGATCAGGGCTGTGCCCATCTGCAGCTGTTCTCTTCCCACACTTCCTAGTCTTCTGGACTTTACTGAGGCAGCGGGAGATATTTGCTTCCCCTGCTGTCAATCAAAGCCAATGACAAGGGAGCTGGGTACAGGGCCACTGTGTGTGTCAATAGGCCCAGACAGCAAGGCTCAGGTGAATACCCCCCCCCATGAGTACCCCCACAGAAAGCTGCTTTCTGTGGGGGCACTAGGCAGAGAGGAGTCAGAAGCACTGACAGGGCACCCAAAAAGAGGAGGTTCGGTGTCACTCAATCTGTCTGTGCAATGGTTTTGCACAGATCAGCCATGATCCTGTTCATTTTGTGTCCCCTGCCGGCGCTCCTGGTTCTTCTCCCTTAGCCAGTGCCCTCAGTAGCAAGCCACCTGCTATGGGGGCACTGCTGCATGCTCGCTTCAAAGCCCTGCTCTATGTGTCCATAAGATACATAGAGCACGGCTCGGCCCTACCCCCAATCTCTCCTCATTGGCTCACTGGCTGTGATTGACAGCAGTGTGAACCTATGGCTCCTGCTGTTGTCTCAGACAATGAAGAGAGAGAGATCTGGGTCAGCGGATTCTCCCGTGCAGATTGCTGCATCGAGAAGGGGCTCAGGTGAGTATTAGAATACCCGAAGGTTAAAAAACCTTCAGCCTTTCAACCACTTTAAATTGGAGCCTATTTCCTGTAACCACGCCGCCTGCTTATGGCTATCCATCTAGGAGCTTTTTTTTAAATAGTTGCTAACTGTGGAATATGTATATGTTTATGGTAAACTGACTCAAGGAATAGAACCTAACTGTAACATAGGTCTAATATTAATTTCTGACATTTGCAATGTTTGGATATCTTGCTAGCCTAAGGACCCATTCACACCATTTGCATTGGGCAATCCCAACACAAAGACAAAGCAGTTTGTCTTGTTTGTTTATGAAGTAAGTTCACACCACAACGCAGTGTGTTGTAACACAAATCACTGAACCACAAAGTACATGCACTGAATAGAACTGAAAAATGTCACTAAGAAAAAAAAAAAAGTAAGCAGTATGGTGGACCAATTTTGGTGTGTCGGCACTGTTCCTTCCAGTGCATACCAACTGCTGATGTGAACGAGCCCAAAAGGCGCTGGAATTCTCATCCTCCTCATTTTTTCCCTTGTCTGACACATGCAATTACAAAATGTATAATAATATGGCAAGGGGGTGCAATCCAAGCCATAACCCCTTATTTTATTAAAGCAGCTCACTAATTAAGTGTACTTGTTACCTGCAGTTTGTGTCTATGAAAAAAGAGTGAATATTGTGTGCAAGCTGGTATGCATAGTATTTGACATAAACCAGTCATAAATCATGTATTACAGTTGAAGGTGGAATATATTTAATATAGCATGAATAATACACTTTAGTTATATTATCAATGTATGTACATGAGAGTATAATTAATATTACAACAGTCAGTCTACCTCTATGTGTTAAAGAAGCATACCAGTTCTAGGCTTGTTTTCTTATTATAAAAACACTCTTAACTGAATTCTGGTGGCACATGAGATAAATACTGCAAAAATGTAGTGATGGAATTGACTATGAGACATGGACTCTGCAAACATATGGAAAAAGTCAGCTTTGACAGACAGCATAAATTACTGCATCTCTCCCACATGTTCAGGGTTTTGCCACAGGCAGAAAGTGACATAAAACTCCAACTACTAAATAAAGAAATAAAACACTTCTAAAAAAACTTCATGGATATTTATACTCAGAAAGTAGAACTGTGCAGACACTGATATGTATTGCTCTGTGCTAAAGGTAAGCATCTTCTATAATAGATCTAGCAGTTCAACTTTTGGAGATTAATTTTGCATGGAACAGGGCATTCATATACAATGGCACTTAATCCCTTATTTTATATTTAGCAGGATCAGAAGATTAAAGCATTTGGTTAGAGCTGTTAACAGCATTTTCTTAAAGTAGAACTAAAAGCAAAACTTTTTTTTGGGGGGGAGGGGGGGGGAGAGTAAGGGAAGGTTATAACCTCTGTCAGGGTTTTTTGCCATCCATGTCTTATTGGGGAAATTTTTCTTCACTTCTTGTCCTATAGCCAAAACAGGAAGTGAGAGAAAATCCATTCAACGTGAAAGAATGCCTTGTTTTCACCATGGTCACCAGAACTAGTGCCTCCATGGGAAAATGTTCACTCTATTCCTGTTTGGGTGACAACCCACAATGTGTTATTTTCTTTGGGTTTCCCTCTCTGTAATAATGGTAACCAGGACAAATAAGGAGGGTGAATCTCCTTAACAAAAGCACAGACAGCAAAAAAAAAAAAAATCGGCAGGCATTTTAATTACTCTCCACTCTATTTTAAAAAAGTTTTTTCTTTAGTTATACATTAAAGTATACCATATATAAACTTATTTCAATAAAAATTAGTATAAGCTTTTACATGGTAGTGTAATTTTAAAAAGTATTTTTTTTTATATTTTCAAATCACCTCCTTTCACTAAAATAATACTGCCATGAAGGTCCTTGTTCAGGCACGACTTGTATAGTGTGACAATGCTCTATCCCTATCTCCCAGTTGTGCCCCTGTATTGTCATCTTATGCCATAAGCTTCTAATGATGACTGCAACATACATTATGCAGGTATAGCATGGTTCACTGTTATAACGATCAGGAAATCCCCTTGAAAAATTCCATGCAGCTATTGTTGATGTGCATACATGTGGATAGGACATTGTTTCAAAGAAGCTGCAAGAGATCCACAGCACTGATATGCAACAAAGGATGAAAAAAGTGAAAGTAATCATTTTAATTAAAAATATTTATGTTAAGATAAACCACAGTTTATGTTTCTTCCGAATAAAACATGATCTGTTTAAATTAGGTATTGTAGGCATTCATGATTCATGATTTTTTAAATGAATTTTATGATTCTTAATAGCCTGGATAGACCTGCATGCATAGATGCAGGCACATCAAAATCAGTTTGCCAACCTCAAATAAATTTCTTCATCTGCAGTGAATACCAAACAGCCTCTGTTCATCTTTACTATTAATGCACACTGTAGAGCACATACAGTTAGGGTATGTGCTGATCACCAGGTGTCTACACTGATCTACCCATCAAAAAGTTTGTTGCTGATGCTTTCCATGTCACTATGTTCACTCCAATCATTCAATAATATCCCTTGGATATTATTGCTTATTGAAAGTAAACTTCACTTTGTTTACATTTCCAAGTGAAAAATCTTTAACCTGTTGGTGCCAACAGTACGCAAATATGCAGCCTGTCGGCAGCTGGGCCTTGATGCCAGGCGGTTGCATATTTGCATGTCTAAAGTAAACAAACATGTGCCAAGAGTGCATTCGCTGCGCGCTTCGGCACATTTACCGGCACCTCACGGAAAGGTCCCGATAACTACTTGCAATGAAGACCTTTCTGATCATGTGACCACTGTGACAGTCAATCATGGCAGTCACATGACCCTGAACCCCAACCTACCTCCTAGCATCACAAACCCTATAAAGGGCTGTGAGTTAATGCCAAAGGGCTAACTTCATTGTGTGCATAGTCTGTCCTCACTACACATTTTTCGTAAAAACCTTCTCTTCACTAAGTCAAACTTCATATATAAATCATAAATCTTTATTGAGAACACAATACTGCACTACAAATAAACAGAACTTCTGGGGGGTATAACAAGTAAAATACAGGTATAAGAACAAAGCTCACCGGAGATGCTGCCAACAAGAGGAGAAATGTATTTTTTTTTCCTCTACATGCTGTGACGTGGCTGATGTCCTCCTGTAGATTTTCCTCCTGTGTGCTCCTCAAAATTGAACTTGGGTATTCCAAAATGTTCTCATTTATTGTACAGAGGGCTTGTGAGAAGTACTGAGGCCTTATAGGGGTTGCAACACCAATAGAAAGGTGCATGCACTAGGAGGTAGTGTACTTTGGCAACTATGTGGACCCCAAAACAAAGTCAGTAGGAATAACAATATCTTAGCAGTTATTTAAATAAATAAATAAAAAAATCTTGGCAGGATCTTTATGCTGAAGGTGTGACACTTCCCACCAAGTGTCAACTGATACTTCTATTTGAGTCCTCAGGTAACAACAAGATCAGTTCAGAAAACTGTGGAACAACTTTGATTCTTCCACTGTTACTTGGAAGCGTTTTGATGACAAGGCCCAGAGGCAACTCATTTCTTTGAGGCTGGCAGTATTTCACAGGAACAATGTCACCAGTTTTTAGGTTTGTTGACTTGCCAAGTGATCCAAGTCTGCAAAGTGGAGATGTACTGTTCTGTCCCAAAAGTTATTTGGGAGACTTCATCGGAACTGATTACCGAGTGAGGAGAGTGGCTAAAGTAAAAAAACTGGAGTTAGAGGTCTGGCTGGAAAGTTTCAGACTCTCTTGAGTGAGTCTTGCAGTAGGCTATGCCAATAATTCTTTCCCAGGTTTATCTCATGTGAGAACCGTGAGGTTGGTTGAAAGTCTATGGACAGGCCTGTTCATTCAGATAGTCCTCAAACCTTTGATGTCAAAATTCAAAGATGTAGTTCTTTCTCTGCACCAACAAAGTTATTGCTTCTGTCCTATCAAATATACATTACAGGGCCCAAGATAGCAAAGAAACATATGAAGGCATTTTTGAAGCTATAAATGTCAATAGGCTTTGTAAACTCAGTTTGGATGGCTCTAATGATTATATATGGGAATATGACTGCCCAGTGCTTGCTGATTGTATGACCTCCTCTAGTGTGATATAAGGTGACAGACCAGAGGCCAAAGACAACAAGGCCAACATTAATGAAAGGAGAGTCTGTCTTGAGTATATTAGCTGGATGATTGACTATCTTTGTGTTTGTAGAATACAACAAATCTTGTGGTAAGTAATACATTTTAAGATCACGCTGCTTATATATCTTTTAGCTCCAGCCATCCATGAACCAGCAGCTTGTAAAGCTCTTTCTGTAAATACTCATCCTTACTTTTCAAAGTGATGGTGATAGTGTAGCACACTAGTGCAAGCAATATGAAGATTACCAGTTATTAGGAGTTTCTCATCTGGTTCTAATGTTGCTTCCCGAAAACAGTCATTTTCTCACAATGGGTCATTTTGATCAAGAAATTAGTAACGTTTCTCACTGTCTTTAAGAATAGATTTCTTGTTAAATATTTTTAATTGATTTTAACAAAGATACAAAACTAAGGGTCTCAAAGAGGACTGTGACTATATGGGCTTTCCGAGCTTATAAGTGTCACATCTGCAGCACCAACCTCCTCCACAGCCTGAATGGGATACCTTGGGATGAGCACAGCGAGTCTATTCATACAGTCTGGACAGAAGTTCAAACCTAACCTTGGCTGTTCAGATGATCAAGCAAACATTTACCCACAGGGTTGAACATCTGAGCATGTATCTGCCCAGCTACAGCTGAATATCATGTATAATAGCAGTATCACTGTTAATTTACATGACAGCTTCGTGTTCTCAATAGTTGTTAACAAGGGTGGCGGGTGCAGGCCAGTTAACAACCAGTGATATCAGTGGCCTTATTCACTTACAACAAAGGGGTGGTATAGTTATTAAACAAATGGTGTCAGCCCCCCCCCCTCTAATTTACGCCTGGCCCTTAGGGTAAGATATGAATTTTAAGGAGGGACCCCATGAAAAAAAAAATCCACACCAGACCATTATCTGAGCATGCAGTCTGTCAAGCTAAAAAAAGGGGGGGGTTATTGTGGGCAAGACCAAGTGTGCAATTCTCCCCTGAAAAATACCAATCCACATGCCCTTAACATGGGGGGTACCTTTGCAAAGCACCTTGTCCCAATGTTTACGAGGTGAAGGGCCTCTTACCACAACCCTAGCCCGGTTAGTTGTGTGAGTCTGTGGGCAGAAGACTTATCAGAATCCAGAAGTCCCTTAAACAATAGGGGACACCCAGATACTGCCCTATATGAATTATATTCTCTGTGTAAATGAGTAAGGGTTACTCATTCACACAGAAGGGTACCCCTATTCATTTACAAAAAAATCAATGATGTCACACACCTGACCTGCTATTTAGACAAGTGTCAGAAGTTTTGTTTCTCTCAGTGGGTCATCAGGCATCGTGCATCATGGTTGACATGGATCTACGTGATTTAAGGACTTGTCAAAACTGTGTGTGTTTTTATTTACACTTTATATTTTTGTTGTAAATGAGTTAGGGTACTATTTATCCCATTCTTATTTACATGGAGGAGCAGTATCTGGGTTCTGCCTTATTGTAAAGGGGGCTTCAAGATTCCAAAAGTCCCTCCGCTAGCAGACCCACAAACATCACAACCACTGGGCCAGGTTTGTGAGGGAAATGCTTGTATTCATCAACATGGGAACAAGGTGTTTGTGAAAGAGTAGCACCCTTTACTCATCCACATGTGGTGGGGAACTGGGTGTGTTTATGGATTCCCCCTTATCGTTAATGGGAGCTTTGAGGTTCCAATAAGCCCTGGCTACTAAGCCCCCACAACAACTAGGCCAAGGTTGGGGGGAAGAGACCCTTGTTGTCATCAACATGGGGACAAAATGCTTTACCAGTGGTTGTCTTCCCTGGCAAAGTATCCCTACATATTGAGGGCATGTGGCCTGGTATGTTTCAGGAGTATGCCAGGCTGCATGCTCAGGTGTCTGATTTTTGAGAAAGCCCCATTTTTAAAAATTTTTGAGTGGGATTCCCCATAATAGCTTTGCTGTAGTTGGCTGTATACATTGTACAAATGAGCCACTTTACAGACTGGGTCAGGGCCTCCCCAAGCATGTTATTTAAAGATACTGTGCAATTTTACTTTTTTCACTTTAATTTATAACATTGCTGCTCTCCTTTAAACAGGGTTTAAAAAAATATTTAGTACATGTCCCCCAGAGCAGTGCCCACCCTCCATGTCTTTTGTTTGACAATCCTTTGTCTAATAGCCTAGAACCAAGTCCAGGTACATTCTGCTCATTTTATCTGCAATAACCTCTAATCATTGCAGACCCTCTACTCTTTTATGTTGCCTATGCATTTGTAGCCAGGTGCTCCGCAGGCTATGTGCTGCTCTTTGTCACACCCACTCCTGCTTCACCTCCTGCCAGCACATTGGTGAACCAATCAGGGGTAAATGAGGAGAATCATGGGATTTGTAGTTCTTAAAGGGGCTCTGTACAAGGGAGTCTATGGGGCTTGGACCTCAATACCCAGGATTCCCTGTTGACAAAAGGGGGAGACACATTTTTCCTGGGCAATGCCCAAGCTCTGAGCAGTCTAGTGTGGGAAGCCAGAGTGGACTGATCTGCTGAGGAGGACTGAGGCTCTGACTGAGCCACAGTTAGTGCCTGTGCTCTAGTACAGGAGCTGTGCAGACATTGTATTCATGTATATCTGCACCAGTGAGAGACTGAACCCTTGTAAGCACCCAGAGAGCCAGAAGACTGAGCCGCTGTAAGGTTACTGTACCTTGGTACAAGGAGGTAGGGAGACCCATTGCTGTGTGCACCTAAAGGGAGGACCTGATCGTAAGAGCTGAGACAACTGACTGTTAAGTGTGTGGGACTGGATCCATTACATACCAGGAGTGGTAAGCAGAACCACCAAGCTTAATCCCCTTACTGCTCTCAGTTAAAGTGGTTGTAAAGGCTGAAGGTTTTTTAATTTCATGCATTCTATGCATGAAGGTAAAAAACTTTCTGTGGGCAGTAGCCCCCCCAGCCCCCTCAATACTTACCTGAGCCTCATCGAGATCCAACGATGTGAATGACAGCCTCAGCTGCCCTGGGTCTCATCTTCCTCATTGGCTGAGACAGAAATCAGGGGCCAGTGGTAGAATCGCTTTAATGCCTTTAGAGACTGCTCCTTGCTTAGCAGTGCATTGGCTATCCATTGTACAGTCTTAAAGGGACAACTTATAGAAGGGCCCCTGTGATAGGCAGCTAATACGGACAATTAGGCGCCAGGTGCTTTCTAGTCACGTCCAGGTGTACCCCTTGTTAGGAACATATACACCCTTCCCCTAAATGGTTGTACGGGCAGAGTGAACTTGAGGTAACCTTTTTTGGGATAGTTACTGTTATTATATTTTTGACCAATTATACTGTACCAGTTAAAATTTGGCTAGCCTAGCCACAGTAGAGTTAAGTGTCATATAATAGGTCAGTGTTCACCCTGCTTAGTTCAGCATCTTTAAATGTGTTCAGTTGCATACCTAATGGTGTATGCATTGTGTTGACCTTCCTTGTTACAATATACTTATTTATCTACCCTCTAGTTCCTTGCCATCTACTTTCTGTGCACTATTGTAGAGTAGTAGCATACTAATGCTTAAGTTGCACAGATGTGAGCAGCCTTTAACCTATAACTAGGTGTGTCAGGGGGGACAGAGCAGCTTACAGGGTTATGGCAGAACAGAGAACCCATGATCTCAAGCGGCTCCTGCTGGGGTAAGCGCTACACATTTATCAACCAAAAGAAGTCTATAACATGGTGAGGTGACTGCTGCATATATCAAGCTTGACTTTCCAGAATTGATTCTCAATATCAAATACTAAACAATGTTGTTTATGCTAGGCTTTACAGCATTTCCTCTACAGTAGGCATTGAATAGTGTGAACATTTTATTAAAATCGTTTGGATAAACACATACTTACAACTTTCCTGGCTTCTTAACTGAAACCATACTCCTCATACATGCTGTTTCTTTTGATTATTCCAAGTTTAGTAATCAGTTGATTTCCTCCTTTAGTTCAGCCTTTGGACGAGATGTCAATTTATGTGACTGATGCTGCAGTAGTGTTATAGTTAAATCCATCTTTCAAAGTAGTACGTTTTTCTGTAGTAGGCTGTATGCATGGCTGCACAGATGTGTCACTTCACAGGCAGGGTTAGGTCAACAGAGTATCTAAAAATGCTGAGGATTACTCCCAAAAGTTTTTTTGTTAATGTCTGGACCTGTCATGATGACATTTTTTAGAAAGATACCCTCAAATTTGGCACTTGAGTCATAAACTACTCCAATCTGATATGACTTTCTAAAGTGATATACTCCAAATACTGGTAGGTACCTACACCTAATACAGGGTCCCTAAGAGGGAGAGCTATTTCTGCATGACTGTATATAAAGATTTTTTTCCATGAAATAAAAAATTGGTTTCTAATTTTTGGCTTTCTTTGGAAACTACATCTAATGAGAGAGAAATGTTTTAGTACTTGTTCTCTGTTATTAGATCTGTGTTGATTCTGTGGTCTAAAAGGAAGTGGCGTGACCCAACTGTTTGTGTCATCTTTGACTAGTCCCTGATCCATTTTTTCTAAGAAGAATTTGTCACCTGATTTTTCTTTTTTATTCTTTAAAAGACTGTGCACCCTAAATGGTCTTGGTCACTGTTGTAGGCAAGGTCATCACTAGAGAAGCCAAAGGACAAAGAAGCAAGGTTGTGTGGCCATTTCTTTATGAGGAAATGATTATGACAAAGCTGGAAAAGAGAGATGTCTGTTCTCTAGTATACTTGTAAGCATGCTGCTAATGGAGATTGGTTTATGGACACTTCCTAAACAAACATCTCCTGTAATTACTTATCCTATGTCTACCTTCTTAAGGGCATTGTAGGGACCCCTAATATAAGCTCTCACTTTGTAGACTTGAAGGATATCTCTCCTAAGGAACAGAATGGTTTTATATCGAGATTTGGTATCAGATGTGCTATGCACTTCAATGATTAGGGATCTGGTTGAATTCAATAAGAGTTGGTAAGGACAGACATATTTGTCCATCTATGGTTTCAACTTGGTAGCCAGATGCTCTCCTCCATTTGTGAATCCTGCACAATTTGTAGAGAGTAGGGAGTGCTGAGGCCTTTCATGCAGAAAATACCGAAGAAGGATGAGCTGGCTAAAAACATTTTTCTTTTTTAATTACTTTATCCCTGCTGGGTAGACTCTGACTAAGCAGAATTTGGAGCAGGACCTTTTATCTATAGCTTCTTTACATTGTGAAGTGATTTTTGGTATAGCTGTATCAATCTATCTCCCCCCCCCACCTTGCTCATTGGTGCTGGTGCTGATAGTGTGTTGTAAAGTCCATGGTTCTGACCCAGGTGTAAAGGTTGTGTTTTTATCTGTCACATTCTGTGTTTCATGCAAACTTTACAGTCCCCAATGATGTGAGATGTTAATATGCAGCACTTGTAGCAAATGTTGTTCTATTTCATAAAGTTTTTCAGTCCTCCAAGGATGTTTCCCTGAAGGTTCTGCATTTTTGTCTGCTGCTACTTTTGTTTGTGGGGGTTAAGTTCTGAAGGAGCAGCACATGACAATGGGAAATCAAAATGAGGATATTTTTTAAGTCCACAAAAAACATAGAATGGAGTAAATTCAACAGTGCACTATCTTCTAAATCTAGAGCTATATGTAATCAATGGGGTTTACATCTCTGGCTGTCTCATGAAATGCAACTCCTTTTAAGTCCCCTTTTGATTTGTCTATCTGAAGCTCCATTAGGAAGTCACTTATTTCCTTAAGTTTCTGATATGCCTTGCTAGGTGTTTTAGGAAAGTTATCAATTATTTTGAATAGTGCACTTTCTATAGCTTCTGTTGAATCATAACACCCATCAAGTTTGTCTCAGATCATTTTAAGACCAGTTTCCAGGTAATTAATGTGATTATTCTTAGATGTTTTTTACTCTCAACAGACCCATTTCTACAATATTGATATATGAGATCTATTTGCTCACTGTATGAAAACTCTAAGCCTTTGATTGCGTTTTGGAAGGAAGGTCTTCAAGCTCTGTAGCCTTCAGGATGATTGTCAACATTTTCACATTCTTTAGTTACTAATTCACATTGTGCAAAAAGCTTGTCAGGATCAATAGCAATTTGGTTATTGTTTGGCTAAGCTGCATTACTAGGTGGTGTGTAATCATACTTTAATAGAATCTCTTGTCTAAGCAGGCCTGTGACCTACCACTGTAGCATGAAGATAACTTGCAGACTCAAGTTTTGTCTGTGGTAAGCTCATTGTGTGTGGTGTCATTTTGTTTGGAATCATGTTGCTTTCAGACTTATACCTGACTTGCAGTGGTGCTCTGTAGCATCTTTGGTTCATCTGCTCAGCATCACCTTTGTTGCTACTTGGCTTGGAGTGTTGATAGCCATAGTCTACAGTGGATTTCAGATAATTTTGGGGTTCAGTTATTGGACCAAGTATATAACCACATCCACTGCATTCATTATCATGGTTTATAGCTGCTTATTTATTTTTTCTTCTATGAAGGCTTTCTGCATTTCATGGGATGCCTCTTGCTGAGATGTTTCATGTTCTTTCTGGTTTTTCTCAGTATCCAACTGTGCTTTCTCAGCCTCTTACTGTGTTTTCTCTTTTTTAATTTAACTTTCTTGTTCAGAATAGGTTGCTCATGCTTTTACACCTTCAGCTTTTACACAGGCAATGAAAAAAGCTTTACCTGTGGAAGAAAGTTTAGCAGAACCACAAACATGAGACCTTGTCTTGTATTAAGATGCCAGACTCTATGAAATGTTGTTTTGTGGAGGTGCTTGACAGTGTAAAGAGTGCTGTACTGCCATCTTCACGTGACTGCACTGACAGGTTAGCAGGCCTCTGTGTAGTCACTGCCCTGTATCCCACTAGCTAGATGTTCAGTTGCCTACCTAATGGTTTATGCATTATGTTGACCTACCTTGTTACAACATATTTATCTACCCTCCAGTTGCTTGTGGCCTACTTTCTGTGCACTATTGTAGAGTAGTAGCATACTAACATTTAAGTTACATGGGTTTGAGCAACTTTCATCCTATAATTAGGTGTGTTGAGGGGACCAAGCAGCTTCCAGCGTAAAGCTAACCAGCAATGCTGCCATTAAGTGGGGAAATTAGTGTTTTTTTCCACATACACTAAAACATGGTGGTTGGGCTTCCCAGGATGCTTCTTTTTTCCTGTGGTGAGGGTTCATGGGAAGTATAGAGGCCCCATAGAGGTCAAAATACTAATAACCAAGACCATTCTTTTACATGACATAGTAAACTATGGCCACTAGGCCCAAAACCAAGTCAACAGGAATAAAAATTCCTTAACAGGATCTCTATGTTGGAAGCATGGAAGTGTATATTACAGAAGGTCACACTGCTCTCCACTTTCAAAAAACATGCACTACTCTACCTATCATTAACACACTGCTCTACACATAACATATTTTGTAATCCGCAAAGCTTTCTGTCTTTAGTCTGTGCCATGTAAGCCCTATTGGTTACACTGATACATGAACCCAAATTGGACACAGTTCTAAAGGACCTTGAAAGGTACCATTTTTGGTAACGGCTGAAAATGAAATAACTGTCACCTAAGGACACAATGGGGCTAGTGTAAGGTTTGAATTCTAATAAAACCTGTAACAATTATGCCACCTTACATAACGAAGTAGTTGGCCTGAGCTGTAGAAGCTCCTGCTGTGATTTCCCTGGGGGAGGGATGCTTCTCTCTTTCTGCTTAAACATAGAGCCGCTGAGGGTTTTTATAAAGCTATCATTATAAAATACCATTATTCTAAAGCTATTTAATTAGGCAGAGCTAAGCCAGCCGTGACTGTGTGTGCTCTGGAAGGAGAAAGGACTTTAAACAGAGCTTGTCCCAAAGTAGAAAGTAAGTCAGAAGAATTAAAAGAGAGAGAGGAATCACTGGCAGGAAAGATAGGAACATAGACACAGATAATATGTGTGGATATATTCATCTATCTATGACCATCTGTGCAGGAATAAAGTAAATTGCAAAGTTTTTAATGACAGAAAATTCTTGCATTACCTATATGAAGTGATTTTTGTTTTTTCAAAATCCTAGGTTTCAAACTCACATAACACAGAACTGCAAGGGGGTAAAAACCCACAGCAACCAATCCTAAATAATGTAAGTGTCAAAAGTTGAAATCCAATTGGTCATTATTGTTTATTTTATAATTAAATTATGGCTGTACTTTTTCTTCATCTTATAGAAAAAGTTTCTTTGTAGACTGGCAGAGCTCTACGAGACATTTACTTTATGAAGACTACTAAAGTGTATGTAAAGAAAAAAGGTTTTTTTTTCTTATAACTGACATTTATTTTTCCATAAGAAAAGAGGGTAACACCAAAAGTACAAGCTATTGTGCATAGTTTACAGAATGCTATTACAGATTACAGTATCATGTAAGGAGGATGCATGCACGAGGATCCAATATTCTAAAGAACACAAAGATTTTTTTATGTTGATAAAGCAGTAAAACATTTATACCAATCAATGTATGTGAACTCTCTGGAACACTTGCAATACTCATTTTGAAAAATGTACATATCAAAGCTGTCATAGAAAGTCATTCTAATAAAGAATTGTCTTCTCAAGCAATATTTGAATCTTGTGCGGTTATTTGAGACAGCTTCTCCTTTCACACTTTCACACTCAGGCAAAAGAGTGCTCTTAAGTGATGTTTTAAATGTAAACTCACCTCCCTCCACACATCCCCCAGAACAAACTCCTGCAGACATCCCTCCTGGAAGTATCAGCAGCAGCTGTTAGCTCTGCCTCTACCTGTATCTTTCTGCAGACAGAGCTGGAGGACACTGAGCGAGGGCGCTGGAGAGAGCCAAGAGAGTCAAGACTTCAGGTCAGCGCTGTAATAACTTAGCAGCACTGATTTTTATTTAGTGGCATTGGCACTGCTGCAGAAGGAAGCAGTGTAGCCTTATTAAAGATTCATCAGAGCTTTGATATTGCCTATGATGGCAGCGGGGCCCCGTTCCACTTGCCAGGGCCGCCCCTCCAGGTGGCGGAACGCTATTGCCCACTTGCGGCAACCCTGGTAGTTCCGCCACTGCTCGACAGTCTAAGTTAGTATGGAGACACATGGAGGTAATGAATAACCTGGGGGGGCAATTGCCCCCCCTTCCCCCCTGTAGCAACAACACTGTGTGGGCGGTCAGCAAGTGGTTAATGGGTAATGCCAGTATATTCTGTAGCACCCTCCTAGATAAAATGCTAGGATATTAAGGAAATTTAGCTTTTTGTCTCCTCTGTAAGCACTGAAGCAGTTATTGATTGCTAAAGGTTCTTCTAGAGTTCTTCTAGAGGCCCCCCCTTCCCAGCCTCTAGAAGTTTCTAGAACATAGCAGGCTGGAAAGTCAAAAAAGAAGCCTGAATATTTATGGTGCTTCAGCCAATCCCTGGCATGGTGTGTAGCAGGTTTGCTGGAGAGGGACATAAATAGTTGGAGGCCTGGAGCAGCTCTGGAACTAGTCCTGCTGGATGAGCCCCCAGCCTCAGGGGCTCTGCCCCTCTTAGAAAGGGTGCTGAAGTTTGCTGTATGTTCTATATCAGGGCTCAAAATTTCAAGTCCTGAGCTACTACCCTGGCCTTAAGAGTTACTCGCCACCAGTTGCCCCACCCAACTCCTTCCCTGCTCCACCCTTAAACATTCCCTTGTAAATTATCTCATGAAATGATACTGTTAAATGTCTTATGCAGAATAAATATTAACAACAACAAATGTAACAATATTAACATAAATCAATGTAAACACCTCCTCCATCCCATGTCTTCCTTCTTCTCCAGTCCTATCTCCCCCATCCCATGTTCTCCTCTACCAGTCGCCCTTTACCATCACAGCCTCCCTATACCATCAGAGTCCCCCTTTTACCATCAGAGCCCCCCTGTACCAGCAGAGCCCCCCTGTACCAGCAGAGCCCCCCTTTACCATCAGAGTGCCCCTATTACCATCAAAGTCCCCCTGTACCATCAGAGGCCCACCTGTACCATCAGAGGCCCCCTTTTACCATCAGAGTCCTCTTTTTATCATAAGAGGCCCCCCTTTGCCATCAGAGTCCCCCTGTGCCATCAGAGCCTCCCTGTACCATCAAAGCCCCCCTTTTACCATCAGAGCCTCCCCATACCATCAGAGCCCCCCCGTACCATCAGAGCTCCCTTTTACCATCAGAGCCCCCTTTTGCCATCAGAGCCCCCCTGCACCATCAGAGCACACCTTTACCATCAGATCCCCCTTTTACCATCAGAGTCCCCCTGTACCACCAGAGGCCCCCTTTACCATCACAGCCCCCGTTTACCATCACAGCCCCCGTTTACCATCAGAGCCCCCTCGGTACTATCAGAGCCCCCCTGTAACATCAAAGTCCCCCTGTACCATCAAAGCCCCCCTTTACCATCAGAGTTCCCACTTACAAAAGAGCCCTGCAGAGGGGCTGGAACTGTGCATGGTGGGGAAAGAGAGGAGGAAAGCAAAGAACAGGTGTGGCTGGACTGGGATGGTGGGAAGGAGAGGAGAGGACTGGAGAGGGGGATAGATTGCCAGGGAAGAAAGTGCAGCTGCAGCTAGAGCATAGAGATCACTAACCTGTCAGATGAAAACCAGCATGTCTGGGAGTGGAGGTTGATGTGGTGGCACCCTGTACACAGTGCTGTCCTGCACGTTCCCCCTAGTGAGAGACCGTGACACTGGAAACTGAGAATGAGGGAGGAGAGTAAAACACTGCGAATGAGTGGGGAGAGGAATGTGGGAATGGAGAGGGTGATTGGTGCACAGGTCTGGGACATGGAGCGCCAGGGTCTGTCTACCCAGCTGCCTGTGCTGCCTTATGACTCGTCCCCACATTATTTCCACTCGCCAAATGTGAGCAGGCGAGTGGACATTTTGAGGCCTGTTCTATATGGTACCAGCTATGGCATAGCTGGGGGCTATTTTTAAATCCTTTGCTAGCTATGGGTCTGGTTTGGAAGACTCACTGAAGAGTACCCGATGAAAGCTGAAGAGTTCATAGATGTCCTGTGACATTATGAGCATTAAACTTTCCCTCGCTGAAGATTGTCTGGTGGATACTGGGGAGTGTTTAGCTATTTTGTGATAGCTATTCTGTATTCTGCTCAAAATCCTAGTGACTACATGCCGTTTTCCTTGTGAAGTGAAGTGAAGTGAAGTGAAAGTGCCAGTCGTAGCTCTAACTGAGACAATTCTTCCAAGGTCTCAGTTCTGGTCCTCCCCTTTGCTCCTGGCATAATGACTGTTCAGAGAAACCTAGTCTAATGAAGTGTGTCCACCTGTTACTATTCGGTGTTCCTGGACTATCCTATACCACCTCACATCCTCTCCTACTGTTTCAAGTTCCTACTAGTGATGGACTGTATGTTCGGTGACCACACGAACTGCAAGGGCGTTCTGCGGGCTGTTTGCCCGCCATACCCCACAATACACTGCACCCTGACAGTGTATTGTGATTGGCCAAAACAATGCACCTGACCACAGGTCAATCACAGCGCATGATGATGTCAAAAGAGGGAGGGGTGAACCCCTTGTCAAAGACTGTCTCCTGTAATTTTTCTATTACACTTTTTTTTTTCCATGAATGAGTAGCGGTACCATGTACATGGGGGGGCAGTATCTGTGGGTCACCTTGTTAAAGGGGGTTTCTAAATTCCTATAAGCCCCCCACAACCACTGGCCAATGTTGTAAGGAAGAGGCCCTTGTCCCCATCAACCTGGAGACAAGGTGCTTTGGGAGGGCCCCCTGTCCCAAAGCACCCCCCCCATGTTGAGGGCATGTGGCCTGGTATGGCTCAGGAGGGGGGAGAGGCACTGGCTCCACACACCATTTTTTTTAATTTTGGCATTGGGGTTCCCCTCAAAATTCATACCGGGGGGGGACCCCACACGTTTTTTAATTTTTAAATTACCGTGCAATGCCGACGATTCTTTTAACATTAAACTTTTACAAAAAAAGAATGTTTTTAGTAGCTGTGGTAAGATACTGCTTAGTGAATTGTCAACTCTGTTCAAAGTTTGCGGTTAAACTTTCGTTATGTTCGACTGTTCGACCATAACTGAACAGGGAGAGTGTCCGGCCTGGCACTAGCTCTTACAAGCAACAAAATACTAAAAAAAAGACATCCCCTAGACTGTTTAATGATCCAGAGTGAATGGCCTGTTGCTGTGTGCCTGACTGTCTCCACATTAGTTTGGAAAATAAACAGTTTAATTACAATGCCTGCTTTAGGGGTAGTACTAACTATATTTAGTAATGATGGGCCGCAAACTTCGAACTCAATGCAAGTCTATGGGACTCAAACTTTTAAATTCAAAAGTGCCAATTTTGAAGGCTTATATGCAAGTTCTTGACTATAAAAGTGGCATGGAGACTCAGGTACTGCCCTGAGGCACATGAATCAGTGAAAAGGAAAATTTTAAAAAGTACTGTTTTTAAAGGGGCAGTCATTCTTCATTGATTAAAGTTAAAAACAATTCTGTTAAATATCATGCCTGGGGGGTTCCCTTAAACTACCTGCAAAGTTGCACATCTCTACAATGTATAGAACCTGCTACAGCAGGACTGACATTTTGTTTTGTTTTTCAATAAAGAATTTTTTTTGGTAGGTGAGGCTCCCCTTAAAAGTCCTACCAGGGCTAAAAGGCCTGGTATGGCTTTTAGGGGAAACCCCACACACTTTAAAAAAATAAATAAATTACTGTGGGTTTTACTGCGAGTTCTTTCCTAACCTAAAAGTTTTTTCATGTATTTTTTTATGTTATTGTTTTTATATTATTATTTTTTTCATTATTATTATTTATTTACTTCTTTTCAGGGATAATAGTCTCCCCTCAGTCTTATATAGTGTGGGGTGGGGACTATGCACTGTGAGAGTGCAGTGCATTATGGGGTGTTTGGCGATAGAACAGTTGGTGGTGCCTTCACACCGTAACCCTTCAGAGTTATTCTTAATGAGTGCAGGATTGGACCCTGCTCTAAAAATTCAAATTATATGCACCTGTCACACAGGTGAGGAAAAATTAAGAATTGCGTGTTGGTGGTGCCTGAACACTGTTTCCCCTCACAGTTACTCTTGCTGGGCACAGGAATGGGTCCTGCTGTTAAAAATTAGAGAAAATTTTGAGAAAAATTGTAAAAAATTTAAATTAGATGCAAACAGGTGCAGAAAAATTGGACCTTGGGTGTTGATGGTGCCTGAACACTGTAACCCCTCACAGTTACTCTTGCTGGGTTCAGGAATGTGCCCTGCTGTTAAAGATTAATAAAAATTAGAGACAAATTGTAAAAACTTTAAATTAGATGCACCTGTCAAACAAGTGCAGAAAATTGGGCCTTGAGAGTTGGTGGTGCCCTAATCCAAAAACATTGTTGGAAGCTAGCTTAATCAGGATTCAGGAATAGGATAGGTAGCATAAGCAGTCTTCAAGAAATCCCAGATATTTAACAGTAATCAGTTACATCAACATCAGGGGCTTGATAGCTGCTGTTGATCCAGGACTGATTCATTGTGATAAATGTCAGCAGGTCATCGGAGTCTGTGAATAGACGCACTCTTTTATCAATCACAAAACCTCCAGCAGCACTGAAAGCATGCTAGATGCAGGAGAGGCCAGTAGCTCAATGGCATATTCTGCAAGTTCTGGCCAGTGATCCATCCTCAAGACCCTGTAACCCAGTGGATGCTCAGAAGCAAGGTCTCCAAGTCTGCTCTTTCCCCTAGATAATCCTGCACCATATGATGCAGATGCTGCCGATGGGTGCTTAAACCTAACAGCCCTGGGCAACAAGGACGAAGAAATTGTTTAAAGGCATCAGTCAGCCAGCCTCCTTCTCCAGTGCTCTTTCTTTGACTGAACGAGGCCTCAGAAACACGTTGTCGAGGAAATGGAAACCTCCCAGTGTCTGGAAAGATGTTACGCAAATTTTTCATCCTCTTCTCCCTCTGCGAAGGCAGGATGAGCTCTGCAACTTTACTCTTGTAATGTGAATCAAGAAGGAGGGTTGCCAGTGCTCCCTCTCCTGAATACCATGAATCCTCAGGTCCCTTTCGCAGGCTTTGCAGAATCAGGGCGCCCGCGCAGCATACGTTTGAGGAGCCATGAGATTCTGAGTCCTCTGGGTCACTGAGGATGACACTGTCAGGAATTACCTCTTCCAAGCCACGTACTACTCTTGGCTGGGTTTCTGGGTACTGAAAGCCATCCCTTGAAGACTGCTGTATGTTAACCTCTACTTCAATCCTCCTCCTCTTCGTCCTGTATATTCTGTGGCCTCGCAGGAATGGTATCTGCATAAAAGGGGCCTTGAGAGGAAGTCCTCATTTTCCTCCCGCTATTCTGCCTCAAGTATCCTGTCCATGATTCCACGCAGTGTGTGCTCAAGCAGATGGACTAGAGGGAGTCCCTGGTGCATGCATTGTTGTGTCTCACCATCCTTGTGACCTCCTCAAATGGTGACAGGACAGTGTATGCATCCTTTATCAGCAGCCACTGGCATAGCGAAAAGAAGCCAAGCTCTCATGAGCCTGTCATTGTGCCATACTCACACAGGTACTCACTGATGGCCCTCTGCTGCATGTGTAGCCACTGCAGCATTGTCAATGTTGAGTTCCATCTGGTGGGCATGTCACAAATGAGGCGGTTGGTGGGCAGGTTGATTTCCCATTGAATGTCAGCCAGCCGAACACTGGCATTGCATGACTGCTGGAAATGGCCACTGACTTTTTGACATCTGACTGACATCTTGCAAGCCTGGGTACCTGTTCAAGAAACACTGCACTACCAAATTCAGGATGTGTGCCTAACATGGAACATGTGTCAAGTGTCTCTGTCAGAGGGTGGAGAGAAGGTTGGAGCCACTGTCGCATACGACCATTCCTGGCTCAAGCTGCTATGGCATCAACCACCTCTGAGCCTGACCCTGAAGAGCTGACATAATCTCTGCCCCAGTATGGTTCCTGTCCCCTAGACAGACCAGCTGAAGTACCGCATGGCATCTTTTAGCATGGCTGCTTGCATTGCTCCTTGAACGTTTAGGGAGCACTGCTAGTTCAGAGGACAATTGACCAGAAAAGGCCAAAGAGAAAAAGGAAGAGGAGGGGGTGGAGCAGAAAGATGTGACAGAATCACCACCAGGCCAAAACATTGCCTTTCACATGATGGTACAGAGCTGGAATGGTCTTACGTGACAAGAAATGTCTTTTTGGAACCTGCCACTGTGGTACAGCACATTCCACAAATTCACAGAAGGGGGCAGAGTCCACCAGATGGTAAGACAGCAGTTGTGACACTAGCAATTTGGCCAAGCTAGTATTTAGATGCTGAACGTGTGGATGGGTGGGACAGTAGTTTTTTTTTATGGTTTAGCAACTGGGGTAGCAAAATTTGCCTGGTGAAATCAACAGGTGGTCTACTGCTAGCAGATTGGGTGCACAGATCTGTGGCAGCCATTGCTATATCATCACCCCTCTCAGTGGAGGCTGTTGAGAAGACTTGAGGTATTATAGTAGGGGTAGAGATCACAGAGAAGTCTGCACTTTTTTATGATGTGGGTCTTTCAGGTGCTGTTGCCAATGGGGTGCATGGCAGGTCATCATATGTCTTTTCAAGCATGTGGTCCCCAAGTGGCTGGTGTTTTGGCCACATTTGATCCACTTCAGACAGAGACTGCAAACAGCAATGCTGAAGTCTGCTGCACATGTGTTGAAAAAAGCACACACTAATGAACTTTTGGAAGTCAGCGGGGAGTCAGCAGTATGCTGCACCTGTGGATCTCTGTCGCGTGATGCAATAGGGTGGCTAGCATTACACCTGCCCCTGGAGGACATTCTGCCTCCTTGGAATTGTGCCTCCTCCTCACTTTCTTCCTCTGTTCTCTCAGTCACCCAAGTACAGTCAGTGTTCTCATCATCCACTCCCTCCCTGGAGCCAAATTAGTAGTATGCTGCAGATGGGGGAACATGACTGCCAATTTCTTATCAGTCATTGGCACCCCCTCTGTCTAGGCTCACGTCACTCCCTTACTCTACCTGGGAACCAACATTGGAGCATTCAGATTGCTGGGTATCTTCCAGCAGCATGAGACTGACAATATGATCAAATAGCTCAGATGACTACTTTGTGCATGATGGTGGGGTTATGGAAGGAGCAGGTGTGGTGGATAAGGAGCCTGTGGAATAGGCCACTTTGGCAGCTGTGGTGGAAGGCAAACTAGTATGAGCCTGGGTGACAGAGGATGAGGATGGCTTAGGTATTCACTCCACCACCTCTTCTTCATGTTGTGGCTCATTAACACGGCCAGCTCTGGAAAAGGACAAACGTGCCCTTCCTGCAGAGGGTAAACCATGTCCACGACCACCATTTTTCACTGTGGACTCAGAGGCCGTTTGCCCTCTTTTAGCTGCCTATGAGCATCTGCCTCTCCTAGTTGGCCTTTTGGACATGATGGGGATTTTTTTTAGAGGATTTTTATAACTTTTTATTTTTTGAGTGGGATAGGAATTTGGTGCTTGCGTGCAATACTTTTGTGCTTGGTGCACTATAAACCATTTTATTTATTTATACAGAAAATAGGAGGTACAGCAGTTATGGAGATGTTTTGTGTTTTGTTTTTTTGCTGCTGCAGCAAAAATATTAAAATAAAATAATGTAAAACAATTAGGAAAACCCCCCCCCCCCAAAAAAAAGGTAAATCAGAAGGAAGAACATCTGTGCCTCAGAAGGAGGAACAGCAATTATGCCCTCAATATTTTTAGTGCTGCTGCTAAGGCAAAAAACAAACAAATATAAATTAAAAAATTAAATTAAAATTAAAAAAGCAAAAAAAATGGGAACAGCGGTGATGCACAAGTGCTGTAAAAAAACACTGACACCACTACACTGCTCCACAACACTTCACTACATTGACTACACTGTCTCCTAACACACCACTAACTAACCTCACCTAACTAACTCCACCAACACACTACATAAGTCTTTTGTGTAAGCAGCCTTATAGAGTGTGGGGAGTGGACTTAGTCCATGAGCCATGATTTGCCAAAGTCACTGAGGTTTTGACCAATCATGGCACTCACAGTAAATTCAGCTGTGATTGGCCAAAGCAGTGCACCTGATAGGTGCAATGCTTTGGCCAATCACAATGCACGGTGAGAACGCCCATACTGTTTGTGTGTTCGGCGAACATAATGCCTATCTCTAGTCTTTAGCAATAACCAAGGTCTTTTTTACACTTGTCTGTGGCCATGGCCAACATAACAACAACAACAATAACTTGAAAGCAGAAGATGTTGCAAACTTTCTGACAAGTATTTTTAGCTGTCTGTTTAATTGGTTTTATTGAATTTCAAACGCAATGCAAAGGTCTATACGCTATTATAGGTTATAATGCATTTTCAATCACCATTTACAGTGTTAAAGAGTTAGTTATCAGATGTATAGTTGTCAAACCAGTCTAAACACATAGCAGTCAACAGAGAATCAAAAAACCAAGTTCTGAGGTTACATAGATACATAGTTAGTCTGGTGCAACCAATAAGAAGAGAGAAAAAAAATTATATATATATTAATATATATATATATATATATATTAAATTTTTTCCCCACAAATAGAGCTTTCATTTGGTGGTATTTGATCGCCATTGGGTTTTTTATTTATTAATTTTTTTTTTATATTTTTTACTTTTTGCTATAAAACATATCAATAAAAAGTGTTAAAAATCAAATTTCTTCATAAATTTAGGCCAATATGTATTCTGCTACATATTTTTGGTGAAAAAATCCCAATAAGTGTACATTGATTGGTTTGCGCAAACGTTATAGCGTCTACAAACTATGGGATATATACTGGAATTTATATATTTTTTTTAATACTAGTAACGGTGGTGATCGGCAACTTAAAGAGGGACTGTGATATTGCGGCAGACAATCTGACATTGACTGACACTAACACTTTGTGGGGAACAGTGACACTAATACAGTGATCAGTGCTAAAAATATACACTGTCACTGTACTAATGACACTAGCTGGGAAGGGGTTCATCATCTAGGGCAACCCTGCTTTGCAGGGAAACAAAATCCAGCACATCCCTGTTGACAGGACAGAGCTCTGCATTGTTTACATATGCTGAGCTTTATGCAGTGTGTTTCCTCGCCGATCAGCGGGTGCCAGCAGTCATCCATAGGCCAGCACCTGCAAATCACAGCAGCAGCAGCTTGCATGCGGCATGTGCTCTCCCCAGGGGCGGACTGACCATTTGGAAATTCGGTCACTGCCCGAGGGCCCGGGGTCAGTAGGGGGCCCCATGAGATGCCCCTGGTACCTTTTTCATAGGCTTTTTTGAGTTTGGGCAAGGACACAGGGGCCTCATGATCCCCTATTGCCCGGGGGCCCCATGAGTTGTCAGTCCGCTCCTGGCTCTCCCCCTACCTAGAATTGCAGAATCATATATATATGTGATTCTGCACAGAGCGGCCTCCCTGTAGCAGTAAAACTGCTATAGGATGGCTGGCAACTGTGTAAAGAGTGCCCCCTTGTCTTCTTTGATGATCTTAAAGTGAATACCTCTACACCAAGTTCACTATATGGACCACCTATGTATTTATACATGTTGATCATATCACTCCTTAATCTCCTCTTCAAAAGAGAGAATACATTCAGTTCCGCTAATCTTTCCTCATAGCTGAGCTCCTCCATGCCTCAGTTTGACTGCCCTTCTCTGCACTTTCTCCAGTTCCCTGATATCCTTTTTGTGAATTGTACATCTGACAATATCTAATTTCATAAGTATCCAAGTTAGGCAACGTATAAGGAAGATATACATTTGTAAACTACATCCTAATAATTTGGAACGTCATGTCTAGGAGAACATATCAAGCAGGTGAAGTATATGGAATGGCCATCGAGAAAAGGCTATAAAATGTAGTATAGAATGTAGTGGCTATAGAGCAAGAAAAAAATTATGTTCTGCTTTGCACAGTATTAAGGCATGATTAGGGGGATGTGTTGAAACCCCAGACCCACTGAACTTAACCCTATCTATCTACAGGTGGTGTAGCTGTATCCAGGATGCTCAGAAACAAACAAATCTTATGCTTGTTCTCTAGGAGACTAGACAAATGTTTATTAACTATTATATTATCAACCTTCAGTTTAAGTTTCAAAAATGGTAGGAGCTGCTGCTTCCAGATTTTAGCTAGAGTTAGTTGTGCTTCAAGGAAAATATGCCTTGTTAATTTTTTTTTTTATTTGTGATTTGGTTGGGGGTTTGATGGAGGCATGAAAGAGAGCCTGCCATGGGTTTTTAGGGACTTCTATGTATGTGAAATAATGATTTACTGTATATAGGCAAGAGAACTTTGTCCAAAAAGCCTCAGAAAATGGGCAGGTCCACCAAATATGCATCATGTGTCCAATCATGTGCAATCATTTATCAGAACAACTAGGATACAAGTGGGAAATTTATGTGCGGACCATTTACAATCTTGCTGTTACTTTATATATTACTTCTGTGTTAATTACATTTAGAAAACACTTCACTAAATTACTCAAAATCAGCACCCAGTCTTTCTCAGGATATGTTTGTTCTAGGTCTGGTATATTGTGGCCATTTGTAAAGTTGTGAATACAGTATATAGATCAAATTTAGAAGAGGACCAACATCCCCGCATAGAAGCTTTCTACTGCCTCCAGTTGTCTGAATAACGTGGGACAGACTTCAATACTAGTATGTAATGTCACTAAAGCTGTGGAGAATTTTTTTTAGCTAAACTTCAACTTTAGACTCTATGCCTGAGAGATGGGATAAGCCAGGGTGATGCAGAGTGCCGTAGGATAAATACAGGGGATCTCTAAGGCTGGCCATACATTATACAATTATCTGCAGATTTTCTGCCCAATTTCCTTTAGATTTACCTTCAACTGTGTAGTGCAAGGGCCTGCCTAATTGGATACAACTGAAAGTGTTGTTTAGGTTTGTCCTCCTATTATATGGTTTTTGGTAAATCTAAACCAAAAATCTGCAGATAATTGTATAATGTATGGCCAGCCTTAGAGGGTCAAGAGCAGAGCTATCCCTGTCTGACGGAGAGTTCCTGTATAAGAGATAATAGCGGAGAAGAATGGTAATAGTGCACAGTGCCTGGTAGATCTATGTTCCCATCCTTTTTATGCCTATAAAGGGTATTTTGGGATACTCTAAGTTGGGAAGATTTCCAGATGAAGGCAATATTCTGTAATGATCTAAGTGCAAATCAGGGAATGGCTATAGAGAACATTCTAAAATAGTATAAAAGCTTAAGAAGCAAAGTTTTTTTCACAGCGAACCAAATCCAAACCATGAAAGGGAGGCTATATTTAAATCTGAGGATTTACTCCATTTGAATATGAGACCCAAAATGAGTAGAAGGTTAGCAGTGGAAATGTGAGCCTGGATAATCTGAGCAGAGCAAATGTTCATCTGCAAAAACTAGCCTTATATTCTAGTCTTGCGAATTCTACCCTATTTATATCTCCCTTTATCTATGTGAGGCAAGATGATGAACATGTAGGCAGGTTCAGTTTATTTTCCATTCTGTAGGTGGTGCTGTGTTGCTCTGTTGCTGTGCAAATGAAGTGGAGGCTACGAGAAACTTTGTTCCTCTGTAGGTGTTATCAGGGGGGCAGTGCCCCAATTGGACACTGTAACGCTGAGTGACCTTTGATGACTTTCTTTAGTATAGGCAGTATTAATAAGTATCAATGCGCTACTGCATTTGGCATGCATTTGCAAGTGGCTAGAGTAGGAAAAGGAACCACACTTGTCAGGGACAGTGAACTGGCCTTAAGGAAAGGTTTGCGCCCAAGGTTAGCAGCACATGTGTACATTCTGCTATTCACTGGTATCTGGTATTACTGCATAGGACCCATACCATGTCCTCAAGTGCCACTTGTGTTGCCACTCTGCCAGTCACCCACCCCTTCTGCAGTTGTTACCCCAGCATTACTGTGGCTCCTACTATTAGCAATACTGCACCTATACTATCAGCGTTACTGAGTTTGCTACTACGAGAGTGTCTGGAACTGTTACTTCATGTGTTCTGCCACAGTTTCTACAGCCATACTTCTAGTGCTAGTGATAACAGATTGTCATTTATCTTGTTTTTCATTTACCTGCAACTCTTCACTACAATAACTTTTCACAGTCCATGTAGGATTTGTAATAGAAGTAATGATAATCAGCGCAAATAGTGGACCAAAGCCCGAAAAGTCTAGTAGTATTTAGAAATAGTCCGGGTGACTTGGATAAGGGGGGTCCGTGTGGCACTTAGGGCAAGCTCCATGCAGTACTGTAGCAGACTCTGTGTAGTAAGGAGAGAAGAAGAAGCGCCTCTAAGTGCAGCAGACCACTTTAATATATAATAAAAAGTAGGAACACTCACATGATAGTAGTGTAATAAAAGCATGTAGGGTATTGTGGTGTAGAAACACCGCGTGGAACGGCTGTCACTGGTGCCTGTATCGTCCACGTCCCAATGGTAGGGAGCGTGGTTCAGGAGGGAGACAGATGTGGAGCCGGCCGGCATGCATGTACTCCTAAAGATGGCGGCTGGAACGCACGCTGAACCACAGCATCTGCGTAGGCGTGATGTCGTCAGTGACCAAGATGCAATTCGACGCGTTTCGGGGCATGCTCTGGCTTCTAGTGGTGGAAGCGCGCTCCTTTCTCAAGCACGGGAATGACATGGCAGAAGGACTGTTCCTTTTATAATGGCTAATGTGCCTTAATTGGCAATCAACAATTCAGGAATAACAATTAGCATAATTGTAAACATGTGGGTTAGTGATGAGGAACATGTGGGTCTTACAATTAAAAGCATAAGTGGGGGAAGAATACACTGTAGCAGGGGAAAATTACGATAATAGGGGAAACAAACGACAATCATTACCATGATACAGGGAATGGGGGAAGAATTAAAATGATATAAAAAAGGGGGGATAAGAATAAGAATAAAATAATAAATTAAAAGATGAAAAAATGAGATAAAAAGCAATAAAAAATAAAATAAAAACATAGTTATAAATCTATGCATAATCCTCCCTGGGGTGCCATAATGGATATGAATGAGTATATAAATGAGTATAATAATAGAAAATGAAAAAAAATATTAAAATTAAATTGAGTAAAGATATGATAATAAACGCATGATGTATGGAAATAAACGCATGAATATGGAAAAAATATAACATGGGATAAAAATGGCATAAAAAAGATAGGAATTTTTTTTATAAATTGAAGATTAAAAAATAATGGAATAAATGAATGAATAAATAAAATAGAATATGTTGCGAATACTTGTCAGAAAAAAATTAAAAAAATCATTTAAAAAAAATATTAAAAAATTGGTAAAAAATTTAAATGAGTAAAAATTAAAATTAAAATGATGAGATAAGGCGGAGTAAAATGTGTTAGAGAATAGTGTTAATATCTATTTCCTCATTTAGACCACCTGGGGACAAAGTGTCCAATATAAAAATCCAGTATGTTTCTTGCGAGCAAAGCTTAATAAAACGTTCAGACTCTGAGAGGTTTCTGGAAATGGATTCTAAAACCCAAACCTGTAGACCATCAGTGGATTTACTGTGGAATTCTAGAAAATGCCGGGGGACACTATTTTTGTCTTTGCAGTCTTCAATGAGGCGGCAATGTTCACCAAATATGGCGTGAAGGGGCCTGATGGTACGTCCCACATACAGAAGGCCACGGGGACAGGTTAAACAGTATACAACATAATCAGTTGAACAATTATAGAATTCTTTAAATGTGTATGTTTTGCCTTTAGCAGTAAAGGTTCTTTGCCCATGATTGACAAACTTGCATGTTTTGCATAAGGCTTTTTTACATTAGTACATGTCATGGGAAATAAGCTGAGTGTGTTAGGTGTCCTCACAGGGGGGTTATACTTGTTGGGAGCAAGCTTATTTTTGAGGTTTGTGGCTCTGCGATATGTGAATTTTGGTTCTACCTCTACAGTGTCAATTAAGTGGGGATCCTATAGTAAAATTGGCCAATGTCTGTTTAATAATGCTCTCTATTTTATGGAAGTGTTTGTGAAATTTGGTTACAAATCTGATTGGATTGTGTGGCTCCTTCTCATTAGACGTGAAGGATTTGCCATTTTAATAGAAGGAACAGGCTTCATCTACCAATGTGTGCGGATATGTCCTTTAGGGATATTCTGGATCCACTTTGGATGGTGACAGCTATTGAAATGCAGGTATGAGTTACCTGAGACAGGTTTGAAATGGTTCCTAGTATTTATTGCGTTGTTGTCATGGTATAGTTCTAAATCAAGGAATATTAATGTGTCTTTGTGGTGTACAGAGGTGAAAAAGTCTGAAGGGGTTAGAGTTGCAGTGAGCAACAAATTTATCAATGTCGGTTATAGGGCCATCCCAAATGACGATTATGTCGTCTATGTAGCGACCATAGAATACCACTTGTGAGGCAAAGGGATTATCACGCCATATGAATTTATCCTCCCAAAAACTCATAATTAAATTAGCATATGAGGGGGGCAAAATTGTCTCCAATAGCCGTGCCCTGTATTTGTAGATAGAAATCGTTATAGAACGGTAAGTAGTTGTGTTTCAAACAGAAGGAGGTGGCGTCTATATTAAGGGATGACTGTTTGGAGTTGATAGATGGGTCCATGGATAGGTAATGTTAGATGACTGTTATCCCTACTTCATGTGGTATTGAGGAATATAAAGAGTTAACATCTAAGAGACCCAACAGTAATTGGGCTCCCAGGTGTAAGATTTTAACAATTCTAAAAGATGCCCACTGTCTCTAATGTAGGAATTTTGTGCCTGTGCTAGAGGTTGCAGGAAGTGATCGATGTATTGTGAGAAACCACTAGTGATGCTACCTGTGGCTGCTACAATGGGTCTACCTGGTGGTTTAAGATTTTTTTGCACTTTGGGTAAAAAATAAAAATATGGGGTGTTATAAAAATCTTTAGATAAAAAGGAGGCTTCCGACTTGGTGATGACACCATTTTGTAGAGCTGTATTTGTTAACTGTAGGGCCTCAAGTTTAATGTCAAATAGCGGATCTTTAGTCAATTTTTTATAAGTGGATGTATCAGAAAGTAATCTGTGGGCTTCGGCTATATAGTCTATAGTATTTAAGAGAACAATGCCTCCGCCTTTGTCAGCAGGTTTAATTATGATGTCAATATTGTCAGATAGGGTTGTTATAGATTTCTTTTCAGTAGCATTCAAATTTGAAGAGGGGTGCTCATGACCAGGATTGCATACGTTAACGAATTCTGAGTAAACAACTCTATAAAAGCTTTCTAGATAGGGGCCTTTTACTCCACCTTATCTCATCATTTTAATTTAAATTTTTACTCATTTAAATTTTTTAACCACCTCCCGCCCGGCATATAGTGTAATGATGGGCGCAAGGTGGTTCTCTCGTTCTGGAAGGACGTCATATGACGTTGTCCCATTCTAACTGCACATGCGCGGCTCCCTCCGACACAGCAGATCACCAATCAACTGAAAGAGCCGAAGATATCGGCTCGGTCATGTGATCAGCTGTGTCCAATCACAGCTGATCGCATGTAAATAGGGAAATGCCAGTTATCGGCATTTCTCTCCTCACGAGCTGTCGCGCTGACAGCTCCGGAGGAGAGAAGAGAGGCGGTAATCGGCATTCCTCAGAGGGGACATGTGCACTGATCATCAGGGCACTGATGATCAGTGTGCCCTGATGATCAGTGTAGCCCCAGCAGTGCCACCTGTCAGTGTCCATCAGTGCCAGCTGTCAGCGCTCATCAATGCCACCTGCCAGTGCCCATCAGTGCCACATCAATGCCACATATCAGTGCCTACCAGTGCACATCAATGCCACATATCAGTGCCCATCTGATCTGCCTTTCAGTGTCACCCATCAGTGCCAGTCAGTGCCACATATCAGTGCCTACCAGTGCACATCAATGCCACATATCAGTGCCCATCTGAGCTGCCTTTCAGTGTCACCCATCAGTGCCAGTCAGTGCCACCTATCTGTGCTACCAATCAGTGCCACCTATCAGTGCAAGTCAGTGCCACCTATCATTGCCCATCAGTGCTGCCCATCAGTGCTGCCTAACAGTGCCAGTCAGTGACACCTAACAGTGCCAGTCAGTACCACCTAGCAGTGCCACCTATCAGTGCTGCCTTTCAGTGCCCATCATTGATGCCTGCCAAAGTCCATCAGTGACACCTACCACTGCCTCCACATCAGTGCCACCTATCAGTGCCCATCAGTGCAGCCTATCAGTGCCCATCACTGCAGCCTCATTAGCGTACATCAGTGAAGGAAAAAAATTACTTATTTACAAAATTTTATAACAAAAACTAAGAAAAACTTTTTTTTTTCAAAATTTTCAGTGGTTTTTGGTTTGTTTAAGAAAAAATAAAAAACCCAGAGGTGATTAAATACCACCAAAATAAAGCTCTGTCTCAAAAAAATAACAATTCATATGGGTACAGTGTTGCATGACTGTACAATTGTTATTCAAAGTGTGAGTGCTGAAAGCTGGAAATTGGCCTGGGCAGGAAGGGGGTATAGGTGCCCTGTAGGCTAGTGGTTAATAATATATATTTTTTTTTTAATGATTTTTTTTTTTTTTCTGACAAGTATTCGCAACATATTCTATTTTATTTATTCATTCATTTATTCCATTATTTTTTAATCTTCAATTTAAAAAAAAAAAGCCCCATCCTTTTTCCCATATTATGTTTTTTTACATATTTATGCGTTTATTTCCATACATCATGCGTTTATTAACATATTATTACTAAATTTAATTTTAATATTTTTTTCCATTTTCTATTAATATACTAATTTATATACTCATTCATATCCATTATGGCACCCCGGGGAAGATTATGCATAGATTTATAACTATGTTTTTATTTTTGTTTTTTTTATTGCTTTTTATCTAATTCTTTCATCTTTTTATTCATTATTTTATTCCTATCCCCCCTTTTTTTATATAATTTTAATTCTTCCCTCATTCCCTGTATCATGATAATGATTGTCGTTTGTTTCCCCTTTTTTTTCCCTATTATCGTAATTTTCCCCTGATACTGTGTTTTCTTCCCCCACTTATGCTTTTGATTGTAAGACCCACATGTTCCTCATCACTAACCCACGTTTCCAATTATGCTAATTGTTATTCACAAATTGGTTATTGCCAATTAAGGCACATTAGCCATTATAAAAGGAACGGTCCTTCTACCATGCCATTCCCCTGCTTGAGAAAGGAGCATGCTTCCGCCACTAGAAGCCAGTGCATGCTCCGAAACACGTCGCATTGCATCTTAGTCACTGATGACATCATGCCTACGGCGATATTACGGTTCAGCGTGCGTTCCAGCCGCCATCTTTAGGAGTACGTGCATGCCGGCCGGGTCCACATCTATCTCCCCCCTGAACCACTCTCCCTACCACTGAGACGTGGACGATACAGGCACCAGTGACAGCCGTTCCACGCGGTGTTTCTACACCACAATACCCTACATGCTTTTATTACTCTACTACCATGTGAGTGTTCCTACTATATTATATATTAAAGTGGTCTGCTGCACTTAGAGGCGTTTCTTCTCTCCTTCATGTAGGATTTGTGGCTGGCCTGATAAAAATGTATGGAAAAAATACAACTGTTGAACCTTTTCCTGGACTTTGTGTATTGTTCCTGGACTTTGTGTGTCGTTCCTTCCACTTGAGTACCAACCTCCTGGTGCCACCCACAAACATTTGTAGATATTAAGTTACAATTATAGAAATGTGTTCTTGCCATTAGTCAATCTGCATAGCATGTGTTTACTGAAATATATTTTATTTACTTTTAGTAAGTAAGAGCTGCAGTAAGTATCTTCTCTGCACTCCCCAAGACGGACAACCCTGCAAGCAAGTTTACGTCCTTGGTACCCATAATGGTCAAGCTTTGAAGCTTCATTATAACTGATGGGCAGACAGTTGGCCATAGCCATTACTTGGCAGTTTGAGTTGCAGACACTATCTGAGCATGCAAGTTTATGTCAAAAGAGTAGAGAACAATATGTAGCCAGACACCTTCAGTCTCATGGTTGACCATTAAATTATGATTAGTCAGCCACAGATGTTTTGCTTGTTTGCTGGAAGCCACATTCATTAAGATTGTTGCCCTATCTATGTTCTACTGGTTGAATCCTCGAACAATCATTTTATGTGTGTGGGTACATTTTGTCTTTTGAATACACTATATTGCCAACAGTATTGGGATGCTTGCCTTTACATGCACATGAACTTTTTTTTTAATCAAGAAAACTTTTTATTAAGTGGAACAGATATGCAGCCACATCACATATTAAATGAAAACAAACACAGGTCGATTAGACAAACGAGTAATGCATTATACAGATTGTATAGCTTTGTCGCAGGCAAGGAAAGGAGGACCAGCATAATAGCAACGAACATAATAGATTTACAAAGAGTAATCATTCCTGCTCCTCCTCGTCACAAGTAAATGTAGAGTCGAGCCATCTATCCAAAACTTTGTGATATTTAGCAGGGCATACTCTGTGTATATAAATGAACTTCTTATATGGTAAAGTGCTATTTACCGCAGCTACCCACTGTGAAAACGTAGGCGACAGCGTCTGCAACCACATACGGGCAAGCAGTAGCCTAGCCGCAAATAGCGTCTCTTACAAAAAAGGAGTCTGAAATTTGTTGGTTTCTGAGCTAGGAAGAAGACCGAGCAGGCACTGTTTAGGGCAAAGGGTAAGAGGAGAGCCCATCTTGTCATGGACGAACCAGACCACCTGAGACCAGTAACCCTGTATAAGGGGACAGGACCATATTAAATAAAAAAAGTACTATCAGGGTCCCCACATTTAGGGCAAAGTGGGCTATGTTGTGGCCTGTATTTAGACAATTGAATTGGTGTCAAGTAGGTTCAATGCATAATATATAGCTGAGTAAGACGGTCCGACAACCTTGGGGAAACCATCTTAGTCCAGGACAACACCTCCTCCCACATTTCATCATCCAGCTCCCCCACGTCCACCTCCCAGCAGGTTTTAAGGCGATATGCCAATAATGATGCAGAAGGTGAGAGCAAAGCATTGTAGAATGTGGACGTGAGTTTTAGATTCTGTGCCCAAAATCAGATCCAAAAGACAATTAGAGTTGGGTTGTAAAACAGAGTCACCAAACTGGGCCCACAGAGCATGACGGAGCTTGAGATAACGAAAAAACATAAGGTTGGGGAGACGAGACCAGGCTTGCAATTTGGACTTTATCATAGGATAAAGGGGTTCTAGGGATGAGAACAATTAAAGCTTTGCACATAGACTGGGGAAGAGAGGCAGATTCAAAGATATGTTGATTTAACGAATGTAAACGGGGATTAACGATTCCTGAAAATATGTGTAAAACTCAAGAGGGAGTCCATCAGAGCCCGGCGCTTTCGAGGGGTCAGGTGAGCCATAGCCTCAGCGATATCTTCCAAGGAAATAGGAGCCTCCAGAAGAGCAACCTGAGGGGGGATAAGGGTAGGAAATGGTATGGTTTGTAAAAATTGAAGGTTACCAGCCCATTCTCCATGTTCGAATATTCCCTGTCTGGTAAAAAAAATATGTTGCTTAGCCTTCTCAAAGAGGAGATCATTAACCAGACAAGCCTGCAACCTGACCAATGAGGAGACCTCACCCAAGGGGTTAACTTGAAACAAATGTTCTAGGTCGAGTAAATGCTCCTGTGCCCGCCGAACAGCCAAGCTAGATGTAGATTTGTTTCTGGAGATGTGGGATACCAAAATGAAGAGCGTGCAATTTAAAGGAGTCCCAAAATGAAACCAAAGTCAGCTGAACCTTCATTATTTGCAAAGTAACAACTCCAAGCAGTCTGTACATCTTCCAGATCTGGAAGGACAGTCAGCCAAAAAGGATTCAACCTCCACATATAAATAAGGAAGGAAGAAGGCTGGCTGAGTGTCATCCAGTAAGGAGCAGCTCCAGGTACTAGGGGAGCAAACAAATCGCTGAAAAGCAGTAAACAGCCCAGGATGCCATGTGTCCCACTGAAAAAATAAATAATCCAGAATAAAACCAGCAAAAGATAAAAAAGTTAAATAAAGAAGAGAGAAAAAAGAATGAAGAGAGGGAGAGGAAAAAAGGAAGGAGGAGAAATAAAGGGAAGGAGACCCAGAGAGGGAAAATTAAGGGAGAGAGAGGGGAGAAAAGTAGGAAGTGGAAGAAAACAGGAGAGGAAGAGAAGGAAATATATAAGCGGGCAAGAGGGGGGGAAAAAGAGAGAAGGGGAGAAAAAATAAAAAATAATAAACATGGGAAAAGTAGAGAAGATAGACTGAAGAAAAGATAAGAGAAAAAAAGAAAACCAGATAGAGGGGGGAGACACCAAACATTTAGAGAGGAAGGGCCCAAGACTTCCAAAAAAGGATGTAGAACAAAAGGAGAGAGGAGCTGAAGCTGAAATATGAAGCGTATGAAAAGAGAAATAAAAGAGAGAAGGAGATGAAGAGGATCAGATACCAGTATAGAGAAAAGGAAAAAAGGGATGGTGAAGAGTAATAGGGGAGGTATAGACAGAGGGATACACTCTCAGGGCAGCGGGCTAGGGGGAGACCAAGAAAAATAGCAGAAACTGTCCCAATAATAATAAAAAGGTATATCGGGCCTGACCAGGTCCTGGTGCTGTCCGTTGGTCCAGCCAGGTCAGCACTGATTCTGGATCTTCAAAAAAATGGTCATCCCCCATGACTCGAAATTTAGCAGGGAAAAGCATAGCATAGGACACATGGTGGACCCGGAGTTGTCTCTTAGCCTCCACAAATTGCGCACAACATTTTTGGACCTCTGTTGAAAAGCCTGGAAAAACCGTGACTCTGATATTCTGGAATGGGATACTTCCCTATTCCCTGGTGAGGTGAAGAATAGTGTCACGGTCCCGATAGTTCAGAATAAACGTGCGTGGCGGGGCTCCCTTGGGTGGAGACCTTGAGGCCAAGTGACGGACGCGCTCCACCACGAAGGTAGGGGAGAAAGCCTCCCTACCGTAGGTAGTAGTAAGTAGCGACTCCAAGATGGAGGCCTGGTCGGAACCCTCCACATTCTCGGGCAGACCAACAAACTGGAGGTTGCATCGGCGAAGCCTGTTTTCCATATCATCTTGCTTTTGCAGCACTGTATGAAGCTGATGTTGCAGGCATTCGGTGGTGACTTGTAATGGCAAAAAATCATCCTCCACGTGACTAAGCCACACTCTAACCTCCGTAACTCGCTCCCGGAGTTTTTGTAAATCCTGTCGAATTAGCGAGATATCGATCTTCACCTCCTTAATCTTACAGGTTAAGGTACTCTGGCAGTTAGAGATTGCCTCTAGTACCTTGTTAGTGTCAGACTTCACTGGATACCCTGAGGCAGAGGTCTCGACGCCATCTTCCACCGCAATGTCCCTCTCCTTATGGCGGAACTTATCAAGTTTACCGCCAGCGTCGGCACCCTTCTTTGGTGGCGACATAGCACCAGGAGATGGAGAGGAGTTTAGCAAGGGTAGCGGGTGTTAGTATGAGCAGGATAGTAGTCAGGTTCAGCGGAAACGGATGAGTCTCAGACGGAGCTCTAAGAAGTGAACTCTACCCAATGCTGCTCCAAGCCACGCCCCCCCCATGCACATGAACTTTAATGGCATCCCAGTCTTAGTCCGTAGAGTTCAATATTGAGTTGGCTCACCCTGTGAAACTATAACAACTTCAACTCCTCTGGGAAGGCTGTCCACAAGGTTTAGTGTGTCTATGGGAATGTTTGACCATTCTTCCAGAAGAACATTTGTGAGGCCAGGCACTGATGTCGGATGAGAAGGTCTGGCTCACAGTCTCTGCTCTAATTCATCCCAAAGGTTTTCTATTGGGTTCAGGTCAGGACTCTGCAGGCCAGTCAAATACCTCCAACCCAAACTTGCTCATCCATGTCTTTATGGACCTTGCTTTGTACACTGGTGCACAGCCATGTTGGAAAAGGAAGAGGCCATCCCCATACTCCCACAAAGTTGGGAGTATTAAATTGTCCAAAATGTCTTGATATGTTGATGCCTTAAGTGTTCCCTTCACTGGAACTAAGGGGCCAACCCCAATCCCTGAAAAACAACCCTACACCATAATCCTCCCTCCACCAAACTTTACACTTGGCACAATGCAGTCAGGCAAGTACCGTTCTCCTGGCAACCGTCAAACCCAGACATGTCCATTGCATTGCCAGAAAAAGAAGCATGATTCATCACTCTAGAGAACATGTCTCCACTACTCTAGAGTCCATTGACTGCATGCTATACACCACTGCTTCCGATGCTTTGCAATGCACATGGTGATGTAAGGCTTGGAAGTAGCTGCTTGGATGTGGAAAACCATTCCATGAAGCTCTCTACACAATCTGAAGGCTACATGAATGTAACGGAACCGGACCCCGACTGCACTAGGGTATTTCCATTAGACTTCCGCTTCCCTGTCCAAACACAGATCCAGGGACACCACCGCTGGCCATACAGACAAGACACACCAGTCTTGGAAGGAAACCAGGAGATAGACTGCTTTATTTTAACATACAGTAGATACAAGATATATACACAGGGTGGGGAAATACACACTCAGTAACAGGAAACACATCAGCAGGCAGTCCCATCAGGGGGAAGGGCTGCCGGAAACACCCCCCACCAAGCCAATACACATAGACACAAACATCCCATAATAGTTTGCTCCCAAACAAGACGCACAATAGAACAATGGGATGCACCACATGGCAGTAAACGATGACCAACCCCCACCTATACATGTCTACACAATATCAGGACATTCCACCCCTAAAAGGCACAGGGTGACTTACACATAATAGGGATATGGGGAGCTGAGACAGGGGTCCCCCCACCCCCCAAAGTCACTCCCGTCACAATGAAGTTTAGAGTTCTTTAGCTATGATTCTGCAGACAGTTGGTGACTTCTATGAACTATGCACTTCAGCATGGGCTGACCCCACTCTGTCATTTTTAGTGGTGCACCACTTTGTGGCTAAGTTGCTGTGGTTCCCAGTTGCTTCCACTTTGTTATAATACCACTAACAGTTCACTGTGGAATATTTAGTAGCAAGGAAATTTCATGGATGGACTTATTGCACAGATGACAACCTATCACGGTACTATGTTTGAATTCACTGAGCTCCTGAGAGCAACCCATTCTTTCACAAATGTTTGTAGAAGCAGTCTGCATGCCTAGGTGCTTGATTTTATACACCTTGATTGGAACACCTAACTCCCATGATTTGGAGCGGCGTCCCAATACTTTTGGCAATATAGTGTAGATATCAACAATAGCAAGAGGAAGAGAATGCTGAAGTGATGTGACTGTTTACAAACTGAAATAGAGCTTCACTTATTCTTGGAAACTAAGGATTTATTTTAAGCTACTAATCATCTTAATAGAATTATTACTGAACTACCACTAGTAAAGAGCTCACAGCAACTAAACTATATGATGGGAATTTGGCTCTGCCACTGTCTTCCAGATTAGTAAGAGTCAGTGCACATTTACCAGACTGTGGAGTTTTACTTAGTAAAGTCTATCTGCCCAGGCAGCTACCGGTCAGGTAAAGTATTGGTGGCTAGCACACAACTCATGCTGTGACACCCACAAGCTTCAATTGCAATAACCAGTCTATGTAACTGCTACTAGTTTTTGCCTGGCTTTGCCTTGTTAGATAGTCACGGTTAATGTGCGTTTCAAACAAATGTCTGTGTATTCACAGCTGGGTATTTATTTAGTCTTGATTCACTGAGCCTGAAATGTTTCAGATAGTCTCTAGGGCAGAGTAGAAATTTTACAGCTACAATGAATGCGCCTTTAGGATGCCTACAAGGACACAGGATTGTGCATCCTTTGACCCTTCACCTGCCTACAGGAGTAGCAGTATATTAATATACAGTGGATTCAATGTGGTTCTAAAAAAAACAACCCCCCCCCCCAAAAAAAAACAAGTGAGTAACCTACAGAAAAAAACAAGACAGTTACCTACAGAGTTTAATGTAAGTTGCATTAAAATTGTTCAGTGCATATCACAATCAACTGAATTCATGTTATATTTGTTTGCAATATCCATTACAATTCAACACAGGAATTGCCAATGCCATCAGATGACAGGAAGGCAATTTTTGTTCCAACTGCAATATGAAACAATGCTGTCTGTCACTACTAGAACTAAAACAATATCAAGACAGAAACTTAATTGTACCTAGCTGACCAAAAGCATGAGAGGACAGTATACAATTTTTATACAATTTTCCTGTAGAGTTATCAAACCCATTTAATATGAGGTCAAACCTAAACACTTTCAGTTGTATGCAATCAGACAGGCCATCGCACTGCATTTTTGTTGGTAAATCTAAAGAAAATTGAATAAGAAAATTTTATAATGTATAATCAGTTTTAGTCAAGCTTGAGTCATGGAAATGGGTGCTCAAGTTGTTTAGGGCCTTGTTCAGACTGATGCAATTTCAGACACAACTTGGGTCGCACTGAAATGCATGACAATAGAAATAACATTGCTTCCAATTGAGCCCATTCACATCAATGCAGCTCAGCTGAGATGCGACTTTGGGGCAGGATCCTGTGCTACTTTGGTGTGTTGCAGTGCGATTTTGTGGTCTGTAGACTTTGATGGAATCTAAGTGCTTTTTTTATGCTCTTTTGCATGCAAGTTGCGCTGGTTGTTAAGGAACCAGCACCCAACAGTGTCTTAACAGCCAGTGACTCATCCCTACTGTCAGCAGAATGTAAACAAAAGAAAACAACAAAAAGTGTGGGTCCCCCCCCAAAAAAATCCATAATAATTTGGCCTGGCATGGCTTTGTATGAGGTACATAGTACCCAGGGGCGGACTGACCATTTAGGAACTCGGGCACTGCCCGAGGGCCCGGGATCAGGAGGGGGCCCCATGAGATGCCCCTGATACCTTTCATAGGCTTTTTTGGGTGTGGTTTGAGTGTGGGCAGAGACACAGGGGCCCCATGATTTCCTATTGCCCGGGGGCCCCATGAATTGTCAGTCCACCCCTGATAGTATCCCTACTAATTCACCCTCAAAAAATTACAAATGTAAATAAAAACTCCAACAACGAAATTCTCATGTGGGGTGTATTTGTAACTAGTTCTCACCAGACCAGGCGTTTGTCTCTGTCCACCTCCCATATATGACTCTACCAAGCATGTCATTTTTTTACGTAACTGATTTTTATTGGTATTATAATAAAATTATATTAAAATTTGTTGTACATTTTACATATAATATTTTTGGTTATCAATGCAAATAAAAGTCTCATGGAAAGTTTCTGTCGTTTAATGCAAATGTAAATAAAAACCTTACAGCAAGGATAAATTGCAGTAGTATGCAGGTACACTGCAAAATCGTCTTGAACCTAGGATAAGAATATATGTTTCTGCTACAAAGCATTAACCTCTCTTGCGGTCTGATTATGTCAATATTTTTGAATGTCAAAGTGGTACATTGTTTTGCATGCAAATTTCAGTGTCTGATGAATTTCCCCACGGATCACTATCACTCAGTTCTGCAAGTGATTTTAATTCACTATCGCTGTTTTCTAGCTGGTCTAAAACCGCTTTTGACCTAAAGAGACGCTTTTTAGATGCCATGGATGTTCTCAAGTTTCCAGGCAGAAAGAACGGTAGAAATGCAGGTTTCCAGGCAGAAAGAACAGTAGAAGTGCAGGCAGGGCACTGAAGCACTAGGGACAAAACTGAGGTGAAATGGTTTGATACAGTAATGTAATCCTAACAGATTACAATGTATTGTGTGTATGTCATGTTTTTACTTTTTTTTTTAAAACTCCCACCAGTTCCACCCCCCTGCGTTGCTGCTCTCACAGGGAAGGGAACCCGGAAGACGGATGCCGGCATCGGCCGGAGGATACAGTGGGAGGACATCAGCTGGAGGACAGAGTGGGAGGACATCGGGGGATGACAGGTAAATTACACTACACGCACTACAGTGCAATCCCGCTTTTGTTACTGAAAATTAACTCCGAACCACACTTGGGATTACCGCCAGGGGGGACATGCAGATACCTTAAGTGCTGGATTATCTAAGGGTAAGCAGGATTTTTTTCTAATCTGATAACTACAGTATTTTTTTACAAATCTCTTGGTCAGCAATATCTGCCAGTGTGTCGACAGGCAAGATTGGCCCTATCAGGAAATGGTCATGGTAAAGGGAACCTTCAACTACTTGCCAATTCTCACCTCATTCACTAAGCCCAGTGGAAAAATGTCTTTGCACGATCAATCACTCTTATTCAATCAACCTGGTATGTCAAAGTGACCACAAGATTAAGTGTTGTTGGCAGCTTGCCATTGCACCTAAAACTTTACAAGCCTCCCTACAGCTCAATAAGAAAGCCCATCACTAATATGGGTGCTTAGGGGATTGGAAGGGAGGGTGCTAATGTCGAGTTTTATGAGAGAAGTGAGTTTACCATCAGCTGCTTATATCACTGAATCTAATGCTTATCCATTTGTCACTGTATATACAGCTTCACTTGTCTACAATTTTGGTACACTTCTATCAATTCTAAATTCAACTTTGTGCCAAAATTCTAGGAAGAAAGATCAATTGTCCTATGATATTGGTAGTGTTACCCTCATGAGTGCCTCTGTGTTGTGGGTATCCCTAAGCCTCTCTCCGTACAGCCAGGCAACAGGTATTTCTCGCACCAACTTGGTTTTGTTATTTTCTTAGGGGAAATCAACTTGGATGAGGAATAGGGATTATGGGATGCCCAGTTTGGCCTGAAACAATGGAAGGGGGACATTTCTCTCCTATATACAAAGGCAGATCCTGGACTGTTTTTTTCCTAAAAGCCGTCAGCCGTTGCGGATCAGTAGCAGCTGCCCTTTTTGGGAGAAGAAATAAATGCCCACTTTACTTCTTGTAGCTACATGCAGATACATCTTCTCTCCCCTTATAGAGCTGCTCCCATCTCCACAGCCTGCAAGCACTATCAGCCTCCTGGCTTCTCGGAAGATCTACCTGGACATGGATTAAGGATTGAGCCCAGTGCTGTTCTTAGAAAGCTGACTATATTTGGCAGTCTTTCCACTTGTAGGTCCCAAAGTGTGCTGCTGTACTCATACTGTCCTCCTTGCTCCCTGCTGCTCCATGCCTTGATTTCATCCGCACCTCTCGACAGAATGTATTCTCCTGAACAAGCCTGAGCCCAGCCTAGAGACCAGCTTTCCCCCAGACCTAGGGGACCCCTATTAGGCAACAACAGTCTCCTCAGTACTCCATCTTCCACCCAATTCCTCTGTCAGCTGGACTCTCTCATATTTATAGACCAGTCCACCACTCTACCAGGGCCTCCAAACCTGGGATTGGCCAAACCCACCCATAAATATGCAGATTAGGCCTACACCCCTTCATTCTTACTGACTTTTAGAAGGTTCCATGGTCTTCCAGAATCAGGAGAAGGTGATAGAGCCATAACCTGTTGAGTCATCCAGCTGACCTGCAGTAACCCAACCTTAATCACATGATTCACAAAACTACCATGAGTCTTACTCAATGATTTTGATACTCTACACTATTCTAGTAGCACAATAGAAGGTGCTAGATATTGCTTAGTAGATCTTATCCTATGTTATCAATTGCTTAGTGTCTGTTTATATATGTAAGACAAAAGTTTAGATTTAAAAATTGAGGAACCATTTGGTAGATCAGAAGACAAATATGTTACTGGTAATTATGGTCTATTGAAGAATCCACAATTGCAATAATGCTGATTATACCTTTGATAACAAGCACTAAAATGATAGGTTCTTACACTACAGACTGGTATTTATGGCTTTTAGTCGGGGTAACAAAAGATGAAACAAACTATGAACTGGCATGAATCGATAGAGAACACAACGTTTAGCCATTTAACAACAGGTCTCAGCAAAGCAACAGATTGTTACAAGACATTATGACACGTTACTGTTCTCTTATTTCATTTCTTATAACTTTAGCAAATACTGTAAACAGTAAGGCTACGTACTATTGATTTAAAAAAGTAAGCTTTAGTGCAAAAAGGGTCATACTATGTTTACTATACTGTCATGTTCTGCAATACAAAGAAACTAGTCAGTAAATTTTAGAGCTTTAAAAAGCTGGGTCTTTTGTTGCCCATGTAACAAGTACTGTCTCTGTCCTTCAATGCCATGTGATTATACTACCACATAGCAATTCAAATTTCAAGCACAATAATTATGTGTTTTGGTGTCTTTGTATCCAGATGTGTATTTCTTAACTGCTTCCTACCCTGCCACTGCACATATACAGCCAGGTGGTACAACAACCATTCTGAGAGGATGCATTCGTACACCCTCCCACTCGAGCACATCATGCACCCCTGAAGCCATTGATGTGATTGCTGTGTACCGCAGAAACAACATATCACAGATCGGGGTATAGGGCCTTGTACCATGTAATCACTGTGAAAATCACAGAAATCACTGTTAGCAGTAGTAAACAAAGGCTATCATTCATATAGCCATTGTTTACTATTTTTTTCATTGGGAATAACCACAGAGATAGCAATAGTAAGCATAGGCTGTATGAATGCAGTCAAAGTATTAGGAAAGTGATTGCTTATACAGTCATCATACAATCAAACTCCATACTATGGTGACACTGCATTGCTCTGGTGGTAGAATGTAAAAAAAAATTGTAAAAAAATGACATGCTGTCACTAAGTGCAGTGTCCCTATGGTGACATTGTACTATTGTGGTGGTAATCATTTACAGTTGCAGGCTGTTCTGATATCACTGTATGTCAGTGCTGCCAGCCATTGTATCTGACAACCACCACAGCAGTAAAATGGTCACCAGACCAGTGCTGCTAGTCACTGCAGTGGTCTGGATAACAGCTGCATTAGTCACAATGTCTGTGATCACCTTCACACCTGTCACAGTGTCCTTGATCACTGCCACACTAGTTCTAGTGTCCCTGATTAGTGCCACACTAGTCACAGCTTACCTGATCACTGCCACACCAGTCACAGTGTCCCCAATCACTGCCACACCAGTCACAATGTCCCTGATCACTTCTACACCGGTCATAGTATCCCCAGTCAATGACATACCAGTCACAGTGTCCCCAATCACCTCCACATCAGTCACAGTGTCACCATAAGGATTAGTTCATATGCATTCACATGCAATGCTTATGGTCATGGCAGCAGCCCAGTACACTGATCTGTCATCTGCTGTGGACACAGCAGGTGACAGATTGCACCTCAGCATGGCCCATTGGGTGGATACAAGAGCTCCCACGTGGTCGTCATATTACAATTGGACTGGAGAGATGCGGGTTCAAAAACTATCCTTGTTTGGCAGTGACAGGCAGTGAAGGGGTGTTGAATCGCTTCCTCACCACATGCTTTAAACCCGTGAACCCTGCACAAGTGTCCCCATTCACTTGAATGGGCTGCAATTGGTGGGCATACAGCTGAGAAGAAAGGCATTACAACAAACAAAACATACCTGTGCTCAAATCTCAATAGTTACTACATGCATTTATCAATCAGGTGCTAAAGGGGTGTTACCACATATTAACACTAGAAATTCGGAAGGAACCCTCTGCATACCGGTATATACCCTTTCCAGTAAACTTTACAATAAAAAAATAGGGATATTTAGTTCACACATATTGCAATGCATATTTAAGCTGGCCAACTGTGTCAAAGTAATCCCTCTATGGCCAGTCCTACTCTGCTCTGCCTACGCAAATGCTACTGTGGACTCAATGCTAGCATAGGTGAAACGACAAAGTGGGAGGAAGCTACTAGGATTAGGTCTGGCTACTGACCCACAATACAACAAACAAGATGTACCTGTGCTCAAATCCCCTGTAGCTAATACATGCATTTATCTATCAGGTGCTAAAGGGGTGTAACCTAGGGTTGCCACCTCATCCCTTTAAAACCAAACACATATTAATTACACAGGTTCTAAGGTAATTTAATGCAGATAAGGCATTACATGAGTTTAACCACTTGCCTACCGGACACTTATAACCCCTTCTTTACCAGGCCAATTTTAAGCTTTCAGTGCTGTCGCACTTTGATTGACAATTGTGCTGTCATGCAAGATTGTACCCATATTAAATTGTTATCATTTTTTTCTCACAAATAGAGCTTTCTTTTGGTGGTATTTAATTGCTGCTGGCTACTTTACTTGTTGCGCTATAAACAAAAAAATTGCAAAATATTTGAAAAAAAACAAAAAGTTTCTTTGTTTCTATTATAAAATTTTTCAAACAGGTAATTTTTCTCCTTCACTGATATGCGTTGATGAGGCAGCACTGATAGGCACTAATAGGCAGCACTAATGAGGTGGCACTAATAGACAGCACTGATGGGCACTGATAGGCAGCACTGATAGGCACTGACTGGCGGCACTGCTAGGCATTGACTGGCGCAACTGCCGGGCACTGACTGGTGGCACTGACTGGCAGCACTGCTGGGCTGCACTGATGGGCACAGGTGGGTGGCACTGGTGAGCACATGTGGGTGGGCACAGGTGGGTGGCACTGCTGGGCACAGGTAGGTGGCACTTCTGAGCACAGGTGTGTGGCACTGCTGGGTGGCACAGGTGGGTGCACTGCTGGGCACAGGTGGGTGCACTGCTGGGCACAGGTAGGCGCACTGCTGGGTACAGGTGGGCGGAACTCGTGGGTGGCACTGCTGGGCACCGATCATCAGGGCACTGATCATCAGTGCCCTGATGATCGGTGCCGATCCCTGCTCTGACAACTGCTGGTTCTCTGCAGTACTTTCCTCACGCTCTGACAACGTGAGGAGAGTGCAGCCGAGAACTGGCAATTGCATTTCCCGGTGATCAGAGTGTCATTGGACACGGCTGATCACGTGGTAAAAGGCCGCTGTGATTGGCCTTTTACCGTATCACGTGATCAGCTGTGTCCGTAGGATATAGCGATCACGGAGATCGCCGGGTGCGCACCGAGAGCGCGTTCTGGGAGGACGTCATTTGATGCCCTTCCAGAACTAGCCGGCCACAGTGTAGCTATCTGCGGTTGGCAAGTGGTTAATTACCACCTTAATCAGCCATGTGTAACTAATATGTGTTTGATTTTAAAGGGATGAGGTGGCAACCCTAGTGTAACCATATATTAACATTAGAAATTCTGAAGGAACCCTCTGCACACTGGAATATACCCTTTGCAACAAACTTTGAAATGCAAAGTATGGATATTTAGTTCACACATATTGCAATACATGTTTAAGCTGACCAACTGCGTCAAAGTAATCCCTCTTTTGCCAGTCCTACTCTGCTCTGCCTACACAAATGCTACTGTGGACACAATGCCAATATAAGGGAAAAGACAATGTGGGAGAGAGCTACTAGGTTTAGGTCTGGCTACTGACTCACAAAACAACAAACAAGTCTGGTATATACACTTTCCATAAAACTGCAGTAAAAAATAGGGATATTTAGTTCACACATTTTGCAATACATGTTTAAGCTGGAAAGGGTATATACCAGTGTGCAGAGGGTTGCTTCAGAATTTCTAGTGTTAATATGTGGTTACAGCCCTTTAGCACCTGATAGATAAATGCAGGTACTAACTATTGGGATTTGAGCACAGGTATGTCTTGTTTGTTGTATTATACAACACATTACACCACGATCTAAAGAAATCTAAGAACAGAAGAGAAACAAAGTTATAGACATTTTTTAGTCTGGAAAGGGTTGCAAAGCTTTGGGACTCCAATGAACCATGGTGAGAGACACTATCCACAAATTGTGAAAACCTGGAACCATGGTGAACCTTCTTAGGAGTGGCCGGCCAACCAAAATTACTCCAAGAGTACTACAACAACTCATCCAGGAGGTCATAAAAATATTATTGGGTAGTGCGGAATGCTGCCTCCATATATCTTTACTATACAATTGTAACCGGAGTCATTGTACAAGTATGGGACACAGACTTGGTCTCCTGAGGATGAAGTAACATTACTCCCTGCCTTTTCCACTGAGGATCCACATTGCATTCCTGCTGCCATCTTCCACAAAGACACAGCCACAGGAAAATGGTCAATGCCTGGATTATAGCACCTCCTACATCCGAAGACGCACAATCTCATCCATTCTGCACATAATCTTACAAGGAGAGTTGTTGCAGTCCATTGAAATGTGTTATCCTTGATGCTCATATATGGAGATATAGAAGAGATAAGAGATCCAGCTTAGAGGTTCTAACCATACGCCTTGTTGAGTTTTTTTTTAACAAACAAGTCCACATATTTCACTAAGAGTTCCCTAGACTTATGGTGGTGGTGCACTCTGGTGTTTGGAGATATGGTAACACATGAGGATTCCATTGTTGCGGAGTATAAACATCACTGGGACTTTTATTTTGAAATTTTCACATTGAAGATTTGGATACCATGATATATCTTCTGTACACCGTTTCAATGGTTATATAGGATTGAATTCTTGTATTTTATTTAGCGCAGCAAATTATGTATTTATGATTCTGAATATGCCTATACTGTTAGAAGTATCCTAATAATTGTCAACTTTGTGCAAAAAATATACATTTTCATTTTCATTTTTCATTCACCACAAACTTGTGGCAAAAAAAAAAAGCCTTCAAAAGAATTACCGTCAGGAAAAGTGTACACATGTGTGCAAGGACAGAAGAATAAGGAGCTGCTATCCATTTCTGTGTTGATCCTCTGTTGCTGACCTGATCTGCTCCTGACTCTGCCTGAACACTGCTTGCATTGACCCCTAGCTTGTTTCTGGTTTACACCTCTTCCTGCTCCTTCTGATCATCTTCCTGCTGTTATCTACCCTGGCCTGACTCCTGGCTACTCTTCTGCCTGCTGTTTGTACCTGATCTGCCTGCTAGTTAGCAGCACTGTTAGGCAGCTCTGATGGGCACTGATAAGCTGCACTGATGGGTACTGATGGGGCTGCTCTCATAATCAGGGCACTGATGATCAGTGTCCTGATTATGAGTACAAATGCTGTACTCACTGTGCCCCCACAGATTGGCTCTCTTTTCCTCACATGCTGTCTCTGTGTGAGGAAAGGAAAGCCAATAAGAGCTGATAAACAGTAAACTGCTTTTTAGATTGTGACAGCTGTGATCGGATACAGCTAATCACATGCTAAAGGGCTGCTATGATTGGCCCTTTATTTCAATCTGTGATCAGCTGTGTACAGTCTGTTTTACTTTATATAACAAAAAATAAAAAACCTGGTAGTGGTCACCAAAAAAAATTTCTACCTGTCTCAAAAAATTATATAAAATGTATTTAATTTCAGTGTTGCATTAACCTCCCTGGCGGTATTCCGGAGTGTAGCTCGGAGTTAATTAACAGTGCCAAAAGCGGTAAACCCCGAGCTACACTAGGGATTTCCCTGCAGCAGGGGCGGATTGACCATTTGGAAACTTGGGCACTGCCTGAGGGCCCTGGGTCAGTAGGGGGCCCCATGAGATGCCCCTGGTATCTTTTCATAGGCTTCTTTGAGTTTTGGCAAGGACACAGGGGCCCCATGATCCCCTATTGCCCAGGGGCCCCATGAGTTGTCAGCATTGCTCTGGGATCCCTGTTTCACTTACCTTGTCCTTCGCTCCCGCGATGTCCCCCCTGCAGCGTCCCCGGCCATCTCCTCCGGCCGATGCCAGCATCCATCTTCCGGTTTCCGGTCCCTGCGAGCGTTGACACGCACGGAACCGGCGGGAAATTTAAACATTTTAAAAAGTGACATTCATGAAATACACTAAAATCACATAGTAAAACATTACTGTTTCAAAGCATTTCACATACATTTTGTCCCTAGTGCTTTGTCCTGTGCCCTGCCTGCATTTTTACCGTTCTTTCTGCCTTGAAACTGAGAAACATCCATGGCATCCAAAAAGTGTCCCTTTATGTCAAAAGCGGTTTTAGACTAGCTAGAGAACAGCGATAGTAAATTAGAACCACTTGCAGAATTCAGTGATAATGATTCGTGGGGAAATTTGTCATCAGACACTGAAAACAATTTTGCGACTAAGCTCAGTGATGTGCGAACTTGGCGTTCTATTTCAAATTTCAGTGTTTTGGTTTGATTCCATTATTGAATTAAATTTATTAGTATATTATTATTTTTTATGATTATTTATTATATTATAATTTATGATTTCGTGTTTCAAACTTTATCATACCCGGGATGTTTACTAGACTCTTGTTCGGACAGATTTCAGTGAGTTATTCCTAAAAATTACAGGTCTACAATAAAAAAAGGCATATTTCCATGCAAAATAATGTACCGCTTTGAGCACAGAAATATTGACATAATCATACAGCTAGAGAGGTTAATTAGTAATTGTAATTTAACATGTGACAGTGCTGAAATCTGAAAAATGGCCTGGGATACAGACCGGTCTTAAAATGGTTAATAAAATAACTGTCATGTACCTGATTGGAGACTGAAATGACGAGGTTGGCTTCACTTGTGTCACTAGCCCTGACCCCACTGAAAGTGGAACAGAGGGTGTCTAAGAACCAGGGGGACAGGAGCGCCAGCAGATGTTGTTTGCAGCTCTTGCAGCTGGAGGCTTTGGAAGACTGATGAGCCTTCGATTCAGGAACAGCAGCGATATGCAGAGCTGGTATGGTATATCGCCAGGTGTGCACCAGAGTAAGGCAGGAAGCTGGGATGGGAGACAGGAGCAATGTCATAGGAATAGCCTGGTCATCAACGGGCGGACACCGAGGTACCAAATCATAAGTAAGCCAAAGTCAGGAGCAGAGCCGAAGTCAGGAACCAGTATCAAGCAGGAGAGTAATCAGAGTCAGGTCAGGAACAAGCCGGGTCAGCAACAAGGAAATCACACAGGAACTGGGGAACAGCTGAAGACCAGTCAGCACTCAGCACAGGCAGAGGCACCTTTTAAATAGTCTGTCTGACTCCAATCTTCACCGTGCGTGTGCACGTGCGTGATAGCGCATTTCTTTGCGCATGCGCACTTCTATTTGCCAATCGTCTCACTGGGATTCCCTTACAATAACCCTGACACTTCACTATAAACTTTAATCACTTGCCCTCTGCCTTATAGCAGAAGTACTGCTACAGGGCTGTGCAAAATCACATATGTATACATGATTTGCATTTCCAGGTAGGGTGCCCTACAGGTGCCGCTACTGGCTGATCGAGATGTCAATCACCGGATCCTGGCCGGCGATTCCCGGCCAGCACTCAGTGATCATCAGTAGGGTTGAGAGGGGAGAGATCTGTGTGTAAACAACACAGATCTTTCTCCTGTCAGCATAGATATGCTGCTTTGTATCTCCCTGCACAACAGAGAAGTACAAAACAACATGTCTCTCTAGTAAAACACAACACAGCACACAATGTGAAACACACACAGCAGATAGGGTCTCGTATGTTAATAGTGCCCCATCCAGGTTGGGGCGGAGCCTAACCATGGCGGCTGACGAGAGCCAGATGTAGGAGCTCTCGGACAAGCTCCTTCACCCACCTCCCCAAACCCCTACCTGTGATGTGGAGCTGCGGTGCGGTGATCCCCCTTGGATGGATGGAGGAACCCTGCGGGAGAGCTGATCTGTGAGAAGGGATCCGGCTCCGGTGCTCGGGGTGAAGGTGTGTCGGGCAGCGGAGAGATAAGGTGGAGCGGTGCAGCCACGTGGCCGGCCGCTAAGCACCACTGGGAAACCAGGAAGCCGGCCGGTGTTTGGTGCAGAGAGAGAGGAGCTGATCGGCCTCTGGATCTACTCCTTGGAGCTCGGCTGCCGACCCAATACCTGGTCCCCTGTTTTAGCGCCGATAGTCTGGTGCCCAGCTGGTAGGCTCACTGCTCGGAGCTCTGCATCCTAGCCCAGTGCTCAGAACCCTGTCAGCCGGTTTCTACCCGGAGCTCTGTCTGCCGGCATCTTGGCTGGGACCTGGATCGTTGCTGAACTGCTGGGGGTCGTGCTGGTCGGTCCGTTGTTTGGGGCTCTGATGGTTGGCCCATTGCTCTGAGTCCTGCTTCTGAAGGAGGAGAGACACGGGGGATTGGAGAGAGAAAGGAGGAGGATTTTTCTGGAGGAACCCCTAAAACGAACATACCCCTAAAACGAACACACTGCCCAGCTGAAGGACAGAGAGAAAATGCTGGTCGGGCCCCGAGAAGAAGAGAGATACGAGCAGGGTGAGTGACTCTGACCGAGTCTCAATAAAATTATGTGCTTCTTGTGGGCTGTTGGGAGAGGCAGTGTGTGAGAGAAGAGAGGGGATCCCCTTGAGTGGGAAATATAAAGCAGGGAAAAGGAGAAGAGGAAAGATGAATGAAAAGCTTGAAAATCAAATGAGTGGATAAGTAGTGATGTATATATCAATAGTTATCTCTCCTTAACCCCTGAGCCTATAAAGAAGAATAAGAGCAATAGAAGAATGAAAAATAAAAGCGCAAAAGGAAGTGGGCTAAAAGGGACTCAGACTGGCACTATTAAAAAATACACTTCCCAGGGAAATATAACCCCAGAAAGGACTCAGGGCAAAAGTGGAAAAGGTGAAGTAGATCTGAGCCTGGAAAGTAGCCCTAGACTATCACTAGGCCTTGACATTAGCAGCCAACAAATATCGGCTAATACAGAGATGGAGACAGAGCTACAAATACCAAACAAAAAAGAAATGGCAGAAATGTTCAAAGATCTGGAGAAAACAATAAAACAAGAAATTGTAAATATTCGAAATGATTTGGGACACCTTTTGGTGAGAGTGGAAGAAACGGAGGAAAAAGTCAAAAAACAGTCCCAAATTATTGCCGAAATGGAAAAAGAAATAGTTAACATGGGGAAAGCCCAAAAAAAACTGTTTTATAAGGCTGAGATACAAGAAAATAGGAATAGGAGGAGAAATATTAGGATACGTGGAGTCCCAGAGAATTCTAAAGGAGAAAATTTGCAAGAGATGGTCTGTAAAATATTAAATTCCATAATGGACAGTACTAATATGGAAAAATATAAAATAGAAGGAATTTCTAGACAAGGAAAACTCCAAGGAAATTCGGGAAAGGATAGGCCACGAGATATACTTGCCAAATTTTGTGAATTCCTAGATAAAGATAAAATCTGGAAGAGGATAAAGGGAAAAGCAGTAATTATGTATGAAGGAAAGGACTTACAGATATATGCGGACTTGTCACCAGAGACTTTATGGAGAAGGAGAACCCTTAGACCTCTATTGGAAAGATTGAAAGAACAAAAGGTGCAATATAGATGGGGGACCCCTGAGTGCCTAATAGGATGGAGAAATGGAACTACAGCATATCTTAGGTTCCCAGAAGATTTGAAAAATTTCTGCGACAGACTCAATCTACAAAGAATGGAGATTCCTGGTTGGGAAGAAGAATACTGGGAAATTAGAACGAAAAGAAAAGAGGACTGGCAATTGGTTGGTGGGGGGGGGGGGGCGGGGCGGGGGGGGGATGGAGAGAGGGAGAGAAATAGTTTTGTTTTTTTTTTTGTTTTTTGTTTTTTTTCTCTCTCTCTCGCCCTCCTGTCTCTCTCCGCCTTGTCCCTGCCGCCCTCAAACCACTGTTATTGAGATATCTTGGTAGGACTTAGGGGTTAAAGGGGAGGGGGAGAAGGGCGGAAAGTTGTCCAGGGCTGGAGTTTTTCCCCTATAGATTAAATCAAAAGTGGATAGTATTACCACAAATGATCGGTAGGCAATCAATAGGCCTAAAAAGAGGGGAGGGGGAGGAAGGGGGGTGGGTTGGGAAAATGGGTGGGAGGAGGGAGGGGATGGGAGTTGGGTGGGACGGGAGTTGGGTGGGAGGGAGGGGAGGAGGTATTGGGTTAACACTCTGCACGACAGAAGGGACAAAGAGGAAGAGGCAATCTGGAAGAGAGATGGAGTTAACTGGGAAAGATGGAAGAAATACAGTTTATAACTTATAATGTGAATGGACTGAGTTGTCCAGGGAAGAGATTTAGGTTGTTTAATGAGTTACATCATAGGGCGACGTCAGTGGTATTTTTACAGGAGACGCATTTTGAGATAGAGGCAAACGTGAAATTGAAATCCAAACACTACCCAATATGGTACTATGCAGATTCCCCAATTAAAAGAGCAAAAGGGGTTGCAATAGGTTTGGCAAAGAATATGAGATTTGAGCTGGAGGATAGAAGAGCCGACCCGGAGGGGAGGTTTTTATTCTTAAAAGGTAGACTTCAGGGGATAGAGTGTACTTTAGCCAATATATACTGCCCTAATAAAAACCCGGAGATATATATGAAGGGTCTGTTGAAAAAATTAATGGAATTCAAAAAAGGGCGTTTGATAGTAGCTGGAGACCTAAATTTCTGTATGGATCCACAAAGGGATAATACCTCTTCTGTGCAGAGAGAGGGGAGTAGGTCTCTGAGAGCTTTGAAGAAAGCGATGCATGAATGTCAACTAGTGGATACCTGGAGAATAACGCATATGAAAGACAGAGACTATACCTTCTTCTCTAATGCACATGAGATATACTCGAGATTAGATTACATCTTAATAGACCATCAACTTATAGATCACCTGGTTAAAATTGACATAGAGACAAGGACGTTCTCGGACCATGCTCCGGTCGTAATGAAAATGGGATGGGGAAGAAGGTGGACTGGAGGATTAGGGTGGAGGTTAAATGAGGTTCTTCTTCTGGATGAGGAGGTAGTTCAGAAAATCGAGAAAGAGATTAAGGTATACTTTAAGGAGAACGAATCAGAGGAAGTATCGATAGCCACAGTCTGGGAAAGCCATAAGGTATTCATAAGAGGAATCTTGATTGCGGCAGGAGCAAGGAAGAAAAAGGAAAGAAGAGAGAGGGTCAGTCGGCTATTAAAAGAAATATTGGACTTAGAGCAGATACATAAGAAGAAAATAACAAAAGATACGAGACAGAAGTTACTGGATAAAAAAGATGAACTAGAGAGGTTGATGGATGAGGAGAAGAGAAGAGTATACAACAGGGTTTTGAACGAGAGATATAGATGGGGAGACAGACCAGGAAGATATCTGATGAGAGCTTTGAATAAAAAGAAAAATAGGAACTATATAGAAAAGATAAAAAGCTCAAAGGGGGAGTTGGTCCACTCAAATAAAGAGATTATTAAAGTGTTTACGGAGTATTACAAAAAGTTATATAATATAAGTCCCCAAGGCCCTCTAAAAGAAACTCAAGAGGGAATTAATAAAAAAAAGATGACATACTTAAAAAATGCGGGATTACCAAAACTAAGTGAAGCACAGTTGAACTCCCTAGACGCAGAAATTTCCCAGGAAGAAATTAAAACAGCATTAAAAAGCACAGGGGGGGGAAAAAGCCCAGGCCCGGATGGTTATACAGTTAAGTACTATAAGAAATTTAGTGAAGTACTGTTACCCAAGCTGGAGAAATATATGAATGCTCTGGGAGGTGGGATGGAAGTGAGGAGAGAATCCCTACAGGCCCATGTAGTGCTTATCCATAAGGAGGGAAAAGATCCATCTCAGTGCTCCAGCTATAGACCTATTTCATTATTGAACACTGACACTAAACTGTATGCAAAGGTGATAGCAAACAGGTTGAGGGACTTGATGCCTGAATGGATACATGGAGACCAGGTGGGCTTTGTACCGGGGAGAGAAGGTAGAGATAACGGCTTGAGAACCCTCATGCTTATTCAGAAAAGTAGAAAAGGGAAAGCCCCGGTGGTGCTCTTGTCGATTGATGCAGAGAAGGCATTTGATAGAGTGGACTGGGGCTTTATGATGGACAACTTAAAAGTACTGGGGATAGGCGATAGAATGCGAGAGTGGATAAGTAAATTATATAGGGAGCCTACTGCAATCATCACGGTAAATGGGGAGAGATCAGAACCCATTGGAATGTCTAATGGTACAAGACAAGGCTGCCCACTATCCCCCCTGCTATATGTATTGTCACTCGAACCTTTGTTGTCAATAATAAGAAATAGTGGATCGGTAAAGGGAATTCAGATAGAATCCACAGAACACAGAGTAGCGGCCTTTGCGGACGACTTATTGTTCTATGTGGGGAACCCCCGAATAACTCTCCCAAATATAATGAAGATTCTGAAGGAGTACGGTGAACTATCAAATTTAAAAATTAATCCAACGAAAACAGAGATCCTGAATATTAATGTATCAAAGAACGAAAAAGAAAAACTACAAAAAGAATTCCCCTTTATATGGAGAGAAAAAGAGATAAAATACCTAGGAATAAAACTCACTGCCTCATCTAAGCATCTGTATAGATTAAACTATATCTCTTTGATAAATGAGATCAGGGAAGATTTAAAAAGACTGGAAGGTGGAAATCCATCCTGGATAGGACGTATAAACTTAGTCAAAATGGTAATTATGCCTAAAATACTGTATAGATTTCAAATGGTACCAATTAAAATCCCAGAAGCCTTCTTTAAGATAATGAAAAAAATGTTAACAAGATACATATGGAAGAATAAAAAACCTAGAATAGCATATGAGGCATTGAGCAGGACTAAAGAGAAAGGGGGATTGGGTCTACCAGATGTCAAGAGATACTATAAAGCAGTGGTTTTAGCAAGAATATATGACTGGACATTTAACCATAAGGGGAAAAGTTGGGTAACAATTGAAAATGATCTTAGTGGCGTTAGATTGAACCAGATGATATGGGTTCCACCACAGTTCAGGGAAATCAAAGAAAGCACAAGTATCTACACTTTAAATGTTCTTAGGATATGGGACAACTTACACAAAAACATGAAATGGGAATTTAATTCTATTTTAATGCCTCTCACAAATTCTGATTACTTTCCTCCGGGAAAAAATAAGATATCAGGGAGATGGTTTAGAAAGGAGGATACCCAACTGAGAGATGTTCTGGTGGAGGGGGAATTGAGACCACTTAAAGATTTAATGGAGAATAAGGGAGATATTTTTATTAGAATAGATGAGTGGAAATATCATCAATTGAAATGTTTTATTGGAAATCTACCGAAACCCCTGAGAGTAAAACAGTAGTGGAATATGTTGGAAAGGTTGTTAGAGACACGAAGGGATGGGAAGCACGGTATTTCAAAAGTGTATAGAATACTCACAGAATTAGACACAAACACAAAGTTAATTTTTATCACAAAATGGGAAAGAGATATGGGAGTTGAGTTTGATGAAGACAGTCAGAGAAAGATGTTTAGATTGATACACGATAATGTGAGTATGAGAGAGGTTGAGGTTAATTATAAGTGCGTGACACGATGGCACATTACACCGAGTGTAGAGCACAAGATGAATGGGGAGAATTCAAATAAGTGTTGGAGAGGATGTGGAGAGATGGGCACGGTGTTTCACATATGGTGGGAATGTCCGAAAATCCAGGCTTTTTGGAAGATAATAGTCAAATTGATTAAAGAAATAACTGAAATTGACATAGGCTTAGACCCAAAGACGTGCCTCCTACACAATGTGGAGACATCAGTAAATAAATATAAAGACTCAGGTATTTGGTATTTCTTGAATGCGGCGAAAGGGTTGATACCTAAGTTTTGGCGGAAGGCTGAGGTACCGAAGGAGGAAGACTGGATTAATAGAGTAAACCAGATAGGTAGAATGGAAAGATCATACCATATACAGGAAGATAAGATGAGAGTTTATTTCAGGAGATGGGAAAAATGGGAAAGAGCAGGATTGAAAGAGAAATATAGGAAAATATGAACTAGGATGTTAGCAAAAAAATTAATAAGCCTCAAGGAGTAGAATGGGCTAGAGTCTGCAGAGGGGGAGGAGGGGGGATGAGGGGTGGGAAGGGGGGGTAGTGGGATGGGAAAGAAAAGAGTTTTTAGTAAGGGAAAGATAGAAATGTTATAAATGTTTAAAAAAGAAACACACACAGCACACTGTTAACCCTTTTATTACCCCAGATGAAAAACCCTTCCTGCTCAGTGCTTTTTATTAGCACTGATCATTGTATTAGTGTTACTGGAGATGTCACTGGCTGTTAGTTCCTTACTTTCACGTAAACCAATTAATATATACTTATTGGGATTTTTTTTAGCAAAGACATGTGGCAGAATATATTTTGGCCTATATGTATGAAGAAATTTGATTTAAATTTTTTTTTTATTGGATATGTTTTATAGCAAAGAGTCAAAAATAGTGTTTTTTTTTTCAAAATTGTTGGTCTTTTTTTGTTTATAGAAAAAATTATGGATAGTGCCACGTAAAAAATACATATCAATAAAGTGAAAAAACGTAAACTGTTAATGCTGCAAAACATAACCTAAAGGTTCATATAATAATCAAAAAAACAGGTTGCGCTTATATTATCAGCAATGTGAATCAAATAAATAATATAATTAGTGTCCAAAAAAAAAATATTAAATATAATAAATATATTAAAGTCCAAACTTCAATATAATATTGTGTTGCAGTAAAATACAAAAAAACTTAAAAAAAAAAATGTTTTAGTGTCCAACAAAATTCACCATGTGCCAATCCACCACCAGATAAATTAATGAACTCACCAGAGCAATATGTTGATCAAATTATAAATCAGCATAAGCGCTTTCTGCTCTGGGAGCAATACTCTGCAGGAGAATGCACAGCAGTGAAGATTCTATCCATATATTCAAGGAGCAATACTCTGCAGGGAATACTCAGCAATATAGATCCACTTCTTTAATAAACACCTCCTCCTCGGATGTTCAGACCAACACTCGGGATATAAAAGAACAGAAAACTCATGGTGCAGTACCATAAAAACTTTCTTATTTATTTAAAACTCATTGCACTTACAAATATTGGTGTCCCAGCCGACACCAGCAAACAAAGCGTGATAACTATTCAGTAAACGAACCCAGCCTCGTCCTGCATGTGCATACACTGACAGCTTGGGAACGTAATGACATCACATCCACAGGCTCCGCCTCCTCCTGGGCGGAGCCTGTGGATGTGAGGTCATTACGTTCTCGAGCTGTCAGTGTATGCGCATGCGGGACGAGGCTGGGTTCATTTACTGATCAGGGGTTCAACCAAGAATAGGAGTACATCATCTGCATACATTTTTGCTTAAATTTGTGATCCCCATTCTTATAGCCTTTAATGTCAGGATTCAAAACAATAGCGCAAGCTAGGGGTTTAATTGCTAGTGCGAACAACAGGGGTGAAAGGGAGCAGTCCTGCCTTGTTCCGTGTCCAAGGGTAAAGTACTACTAATTACAGCCTGGTAATTTAATGCGTGTGTGGGGGTGGTGATATAAGGCCCTAAAGTCATGTAGAAAAGGCTACAATATGCTGTCAAAAGCCTTATCAATGTCAAGGCTTAATAGAAGCACTTTGCAGGAAACAAATCTA